>NC_052076.1:19967545-21190377 GCF_015852505.1 Tachyglossus aculeatus | reverse complement strand
CTTATTCCTCTTCCTCACCCACTTCCAGACTGTGCTGGTCATGGGGATGAGTTGGGGGAGTGGGCTAGCGGGTTGGGGGATCCAGGGCCTCTAGGAAGTGGGTAGCGGAGGAATCCCTTGTGGTTTTTGCTCACGGAGAGACGACCACCTGTGCCACCAAAGGAGTTCTGGGGCTCTACTTGGCCCGGGTGACATCTCAAAAGACTCCTGATTCTCCAATGCCAGTGAAAACATCAGGGAGCATGGGCCCATGTGTCTCCGGTTCATGTTCATGGGCGAGGCTTAGAGAACACGCTACCAGTCGTCCTGCAGTACAACTCGGATGCCAAGTTAGGGCTAGTGTTTCCCAGTGTACTCTTACCCTCCCACTTCCTCCCTGCCTTACTCCTTCCCCGTATTCCTAAGTAACCAAGTCCTTTCCCCCTACCCTCTCCCTACATCCTCAACCCTAATTGCCACCATCCTGTAGATGGGAGCACTGGGTGTGTGAGGAGAGCAGACCTATCCCAGTTTCCTCGAGGGCAGCCTATGTGGACTCTGCTGTTCAAGACTGACCGTTCATCACCTGGTCACAAAGGCTCAGCTCTAGACATTGGCTGCTGCCGGTGGCCATGGCGAAGGTAGTGGTGGTCAAGCATCCAGTCCAGCATGGTCCTCCATGGCCTATGTGGCCATCTACAAGGAGCTCGGCAAGTCCTTCTAGTGTTCCCTGATGCGATGGAATGTGCCGCTGATACCCACTTCTCGGCCCCTCACCCAGCTGTAGCTGATTTGGGAACCGATTCCTTAGTCTGGTGTGGCTGACTGCACATGGGGACTCTGAGGATTCCAGCTTCAAGTCTCCTGGGAGAGACGGAGGCTCATTTAGGTTTCTGGGTTGAGTATAGTCCCCCCAGACCTTTCAGGCCTTCTAGGTAGAGTGTGAATACTTGGTCCTGCAGTGTCGGATGGAGTGGTCGACCCCTTCGAAGGCAACGAGTCTTGACCAGCCGGGGGCTGTTGTCCCTTGCCTCATTTCACCTAGATATTCTGGGCCCTGCTGAATTCACTGACCGTATGTCCCATTTTGTCCCCTTTGCCATCAACACTTACTCTCCCCAATGATATCCAGCCTACAGCAGGATGACTGGCTGAGCTTTCTGCACCAAGCTTCGCAACGCTGACTAGACGTTCACCCACACTGTTCCGTACTATCTTTCCCGCCTTTCCCCTCCCCATTCCAACCTTTGGTCCCCAACCCTCCTGTTACCCAGCCTGATGTTTTTCAGCTGCCCCCTCCTCTGACACAATGGCGAATAACTCCAAAGTTGGCCACAGTTCTTTCTCCCCTCCCCGAGAAAGTCAAGAATGGCCACATTGGACCTGGCATATTCTTGCTCTGAAATCTTTGATTTTGAGGATGAACTGGAGTTTTCTCCCATGGAATCCTGCCATCTTCTGAGCCACGGTGATAGCAATGTACATTCCTACCTCCCAGCTCTTTTCCTCTCTCCCCCGTAGTTACTAATTGGAATCACAGCTAAGCTTCTGTCCCCATCAGATGAAGGGTCTCTGAGCTTCGAAGAAGGCCTGTGTCTCGTGTATTGGCTTTGCCAAAGTTGAGATACAACCCAGATTCCTCCATAAACCTTCATCACCGGATCCGACCACAGGCAGTTCAATAAAGGAGAATTCTTCTCTCTTCTTCCTCACTGGGCCTGGCTTCCCGTTGCCCTCTGTCATCCTGGGGATGAAGTGAATAGGGCCTGTGGCAGCACATACTCTTTAAGGGCACAAAGCCTGATTGGGTGAGAAGCAGCTTGGCCTTTTCGATAGAGCCTGGGAGTCCGAAAGACCTGGGTTTTAATCCTGGCTCCAAACCTTATCTAATGTGTTACTTTGAATAAGTAACTTCACTTCTCCATTACTCATTTATCTCAACAGCAAAATGTGATTAAGACTCGGAGCCCCATGTGGGACAGGAATTTCATCCAACCCTATTAGCTTATGCCTTCCCCAGCACATCAGAGCTGGAACTTTGGGAGCAGATTAGTTCTAAGGACAAGAGAGCAGAGACCCAAAAGAGAACTCTTACGGGGACCCCACCCATATGGGGGTGCAGATGGAAGAGGAGCCAGTGCACGAGACTTAGAAGGAGCAGGAAGAGATATAGAAGGAGAACTGGGAGGGAATTTTGAGGAGGGAAGTTTGATTTGATTAATAATATGGCTTATGGTTTGGTTCTGGGTAAGGCTAGTCATCTAGTTAGGCCAAAGATTTGACGTAAATTTAGTACTCACTTTACGATAAGCTCCAAGGATTGGTTGAGAGTGACGATTAAGACTACTGTTAAAAGTGAAGGGAAAAGTAAGGTTTAAAATGGAACATTCAGAGTCAGAACTATGTCCATGGTTATTTGTAATGTTACAATTAAGCTGAGAATTAAGGTTAAAGGGTTATTTTTAAGGGTTCAGAGATGGGGTAATTACTAGAATGATCGTTGAACAACAGAAGGCAACCCAACAGGGGTCTAGTCTACTGTATGAATGATTTTTTTTCTTCTCTCCTGGTGAAGGATAAGGTAAATGAAATGAATAATTGGTTTTGCGCATTAATCTTTTGAAAATCACCTGCGTGGAAGCGTGGAACGAAACGCTATATGAACTTTGCTTGTAATTTCAAACGTTCATTTATTTCCAAATACAACAGTAATAGATTAGCAGACAGATCTGCAGTGATCACCCCATCAAGAGTCTAGTTCTCTTGCAAGAGTCATTGCTCTACTGGCATGCAGATTAACCCTTATTGAGAGTTTTTCTCCATTCTGTCCCAATCAGCTATGTTAAAATCCTCTGACACGAAAAGCTGAATGAGAACTACATGAAATTTCAAATGTTCAGTGGCTTGTGCAAGAGGAGTTCAGGTACAAAAGGGTTCTTTACTCGCATTGCCATACCCATTTCGAATTCTTCTGCTAGAGTTATTTTACTTCTAACCTTTTAAATAGTGTGGATGCGGTGAGCGAAAGTGCATTTCTTCGACTCGATAACAAGCATTTGACGTGAAACCCCTTTGGCTCGCGAAATGCTCCATTTATGTGATCAAAGGTTCAACGTTTTAACTTCCAGTCCTAAAGTAATACAGAAGCTGCCTAAACCGATCCTTGCACTGCAGAATGTAGCTCACCTGGAGACTAATATTCCGCATTTACCACTTTTCTCCTATTTAGCAAGGTAAGCAAGTTAAATAAGAAAGTGGACTGAATTTGTCTTTCAAACTTGTTAAGGCTCCTTATGTTAAAAAGAAATCCTACTTGAATTCATCTTAAAATTTCAAATGTTCAGTTCCATGTACAAGCTCAGTACAACCCCAGAAGAGATTTACACTGATCTTTTACCCTGCACTTTCCAGCTCATCATGAGTCTGATCTTCGAATAGAGTTTTTCGTCGGGACTGCACAGTTCGTGTAACAGTACATACAGAATATGCGTTAATTCCTTTCTCTTCAATTCAGTTGAGTTGAAAACTTTCTGGATCGAAACAGTGAAAGGGAGAATCAGGCAATTTCAAACGTTTAGCTCTATGTCAAATAGAAGCAGCAACATAGATACTATCTAGCCCTCTCTTTGTCCCACAGCATACAGCCCGTTAAGCATTCAGGTATTCTGCATGTAGTGTCCTTCTTCTATCCTGTAGAGTAGGCCAGTAAATTCAGAAAGTTATTTAATTTGCGTTCCTCAAACACATTCAGTAGTACATTTTATTGAATTCTTCTTGTAATTTCAAAGATAATCTAACATGAATAAAAGGAATACAGTAGCAGTGATAGCTTCATTTGTTCTTGCTATGCATTCTAATGTTCTGTAGGCACCATTGTCCTTCTATCCTGATTAATAACAATGTTAAATGACAGTTGTATAGATTATATGAAAATTTTTCTTATGCATTTGTGGGTTTTTTTGCTGACCTGCAAAATACTATCAATGGAATGAGTGAATAGGCTTCAACTCTATTCAGTAAACCACACAAGCACTGAAGCCGCTCTGTCAAGAAAAGATCAGTGTGGGCTTCCTGAAATAAAAATTTTTCATTTCCGTATGACAGAAGAAACACAGATCTATGCACCGTAGTATGAACGCCATGAAGTGGCTAGTTTTTCATGTATACCATTTTTTTTCTATCCTGTTTATTTTGCAAGTTAAATAAGAAAGTATATTGACTAACCCAAGCAAAACAAAAAGACGTGCATTGAATCCGTTGGGCGCAAAATTCCTTATAAACTCTGGTAAGAGTTCAGTTACAAATAGAGTAACAAGAGGAACTCCCCCATTTCATATCTAACCTTCGCACTAACCCCCAACGTAATCCTAAACATGATAAGGCTTCATGGTCAAACTTTAGCTTTTTTCCCCACAACTTTTTTCCTAAATGCTTAATATAACTCTTGCTTTAGCCAAACTTTTATTCTAGCTCTAAAGCTTACCCCCAGGCTCAAAAGAAGTTTCAAGAGACATGAGTTTCTTCATTCTCGCTGCGGGAGGCGGGCATGGGTTTGATATGGGGAATTTACCGATAGGAAACAAGAGGATCTCGAGAGGCAAGTAGGAAAGCTATTAATAGAGATTGTTGAGAACGAGTACTTGGAGTTGGGCGGGTGGGAGCGACAGATCCGATTGGTATAAAGTGTCTATAAGCTCATCCAGCAAGCGACCTCAGAGGATGAGAGCAGGGGAGGTGGAGCGATTAGCCCTGGTATTGGGAAACATGAGAGAGCAACTGGGGTTGCTCTCCAGTTTCGAGGAAGACACATCACTTTTTCTCGAGCACCGGGAAATCCATAAGCCTTTTCCATGTTGCAGACGACGACAAAGAGCCGTTCTAGTACATTTGGTCATAGCAGACCATGGCAGAATAAAAGACTCCCGTAAAGAAAAGTGTTGCCTCAAAGGTGGACTCGGAGACGGACCTCGAGACAGCTCATATACCAGCTCTATACCGCCATCCTGTAGGCATTATTTGCTCAGGATTAATTAAATGGATTACCAATATAAATACTCTAAAAGCTGTGGCAAAAACTTCCTAAAGGAAATGTTGGATGACTTCTAGAGTTTTTAGCCTATCACTACACGTTGGAGAAGTGGACAACGTGTGGAAGCAAGTTGATCTTTTCTCAGTGGAATTTAAAAGAGCATGCTTGGCTGAATTTGTTTGTAACAGCTCTTCTCGAAGCAAACCCTTGTTATTACTCTAAGAAGGGTGACATCGCTGGGACTATGTGTTGGGAGCGAATTCACTGTCGCCCTTTGCGATTGCTAGAATACACTCAAAAATTGCTATATTATCTCCGACACCACTAACTCTTGCAGGAGAAACACAGGAGACTTTTGAAAATGACCAGGGCAAACTCCTAGTGGGTGTGCAAATCTGTGTGAGGTTTTCGAATGGGACCAGCTGTGAGATAAGTGTTCTCTACCAACAACCTCATCCACGGCAGGTGCTTCTGGATGTTGGACTTAATACAATCGTGGTTGAAGATGTCCTCACAGCTGCATTTCCTGGGCTGTAGGAGGATCCAGGTTGGACCAGACCTGACATATTCTTAATATGCAGAACCCATGTACTCTCCTTCCTCCCCAACAACGCAGCAGGTACGTGATTTCCTCCACCTGTATTAGTCTCACTGTGTATCAGCCGATCCCTGGAATCCGGAGCGATGCCGATGCTCCACAAGGGTATTTTCCAAAGCCACTGTGTCTGGAGTCCTGAGTTTCCTCCTCGCGGAGATCTAATTAGGCAGAGTGTGTTAAACGTGGCCCTGTGGATCCTTATAGGCACCCTGATGCACTTGGTCACTGTGACCAGGGTGGCAATCACTGCCTTCGAAGAGGAATAGATGGTCCTTCAGAATGAGCTTGCTTTGGGACATACTCCTAGCCAGCTGGGGAGGTATATACATTCTCCTAAAGGGATCACGGATCATTGCCTATACGTGGGCCAAACTGGGAGGGTAACGAGGGACAGTGATCATCTCAGTCAGATAGGGCTTTCCATCCACAAAAATCCCAGTAGAACTGAGTGGGAAATGCATCTCCAGAATTTCCAAGTAGCTGCTGGATCGGCCAAAGTGGGTCATCTTGTTTTTATGCTTACTTGGCTAGTTGCTTTGCTGATCTTTACCTGAAAACTGCTTAAATGCCTTCGGAATGCAATTTGTTCCTTCTCTAAGAATAATGGTTACAGGGCTAAATCATTGCCCACCACCCTTCCTTGGATAATAATAATCATAGTATTTGTTAAGTGCTTAATATGTGCAAAGCACTGTTATAAGCGCTGGGACGATACAAGGCGATCCGGTTGTCCCACATGGAGATCACAACGTGGGGATCGAACGATTGGTGGAGCCAAAGACAGTGGTGCGGCCACCGGGTGGGATATGACTCCGCTTTGGCTGAACGTTCATTTCAGGGGCAAATCAGGGAACGTGAGAAAGACGTTTGATGTACGTGAGCTACAAGGAAACACTGGAGAGTCTATCTACGCCACGTCTTGTCTGTGAGCCTTCCATTTTAAATAACGCACTTACCCCCTGGTGTTGGGTTTCTGCAGAGCCAAAACCTGCTGCAACTTTGCTGCGGTGGAATGGGAGTAGAGAACTGGAACTAATCGGCATGGCTCTGTGTTTACTACCAGGTGTAAGTTCCCACCTCACAGGCTAGGATTTGTTGTATTCCAGTTAGTCAGAGGGTGCAGGACAGACATGGGCTTGAAGAGAGTATCCCTTACATGCTTTTATGTGGGTGCCATTTATTCCTCATTTTCCTGGTAGAATAAATTGTGACTGCTTAAACTACTGAAGGGTCTGAATTTCGTGCCCCTCTTCCTGGTCATATTCTGAATCACCTACGTAGCCTAGCCCTAGCTGTAAAATATGTCCTATATATATTCCAGGCCGGCCTAACCTTAACCTTAGCCCTAGGCCAAGATTTAAGCCTGCCAATAACCCCAACCTAAAGCCTGACCCTAAATCTAACCTCATACTGAACTCCGTTCCTCTCTGCCCCTGCCCTCTCTCCTTCCCCCCATGCTTTCATCTAGTCCTGCCTTCAGAATATCTCCTTCGGGATTTCTGCCCGTCATCGAAAACTCCACATGTCCAAGACTGAACGCCTTGTCGTCCCTCCCAAACCCTGCTCCTTCCCTGACTTTCTCATCACTGATGACGGCACTAACATCCTTTCCGTCTCAGAAACCCACAACCTTGGTGTCATCCTCGATTTCCACCTTACGTTCACGCCTCACAGCCATACTTCTGACTCTCAGGCTCGTGCTGTATCCACTAGGATGCTGCTCCACAGTTAATTGGGACTAGCAGTGCACAAATTGATGACAGAGAGGAGAGTGTGGCAGAGATGACTGTGTCCCTCAGTGTGATGGGGATGAGGAGCGTGGATCAGGGAATTCAGAAATGGTGAGGTAGCGATAGAGGGAAATTTATTAATTTATTCATTCCAACGTATTTTTTCAGTGACTACTGTGTGCAGAGCATTATACGAAGCTATTGGAAAGTACAAATCAGCAAGAAATAGATACAATTCCTACCCATCAAAAGAAGGGTGGAGACAAAACAAACAAAGCAAGTAAACACGAAATAAGGCAGTTAAATTAGAGGACAAACAGGGAAGGCTTCCTAGCAGAGACGTGATTTTAGTCTGCTTCGAAGATGGGGAGAGTACAGGCTTTTGGTTTGAAGAGGGGTAGAATCCCGAGCAGGGTTGTGTTGTGAGTAAGGGCTGAGTAGCGAGAAAGGCGAGATTCAGGTGCGTCTAGCTCCCCAGTGTAGTCGGGAGGAGGCGGTGGGGTCGCTCTGCATGAGCCTGTGGTTTTGGGGGCTCAGCACCCACTCCATACACTTGGTCCTATGTTAGGTGCCCCCTTTATTCATTCATTCAATCGTATTTATTGAGCTCTTACAGTGTGCAGAGCACTGCACTAAGCGCTTAGCAAGTACAAGTTGGCAACATATACAGACTGTCCCTACCGAACAGTGGGTCTAGAAGGCCTTGTCCCACCAGTCCTTGGATGTAGTCAGCGTTTCTAAGCTAGGTGCAGCATCCTCAGCCTGAGGTCCTGCTGCAGGCAGAGGTGACCCCCTGTGGGTAGGGAACAAACTGTGTGGGCCGGGACCACGAAGGGAAGACAACTAGATTCTCTGGGTCCACCCCTCTGCCCACAGGAGCTTCTCTTTCAGCATTGGGGAAGTAGCCTCCACCGCCTTTATCAAGGGCATCGTGCGGGCCGCAGGGAGAAGCAAAGAGTTCATCACAGGAAGAGACCGGATGGAGTCCAATGTAGAAGAACCCCACCAACCCCCATCTTCTCACCGGGAACCACAGGCCATGGTCGATCTCTGCTTATTCACCCGTCTCTGCTTATCCATCACCCTTCCCAATTAGAGTGCTCTGCACTCAATGAATACGATTGACTGATACATTGGTGGATGGATTGATTGATTGATCAGCCATTCACAGTGCACAGCCAGGTACATTGTACCCACAGAGCTTGCAGCAACCCAGAGTTCTCCACTTCACAAACTGGATCCCTAAGCATCTGCGGCACATTTCCTTCCCAGGTCCCCTCTTCCCCAGTTCCGTTTTCCTCAGTATCCTCCGTCCCATCTTCTTCAGTCCCAATATCCTCTTCCCCTGCTCCCCCTCCCGTCCAGTATCAGCCATCCCGTGTCCCTATGAGAAGTCCCGTGTCCCCCAGACTCAACAGTACCGGAGAATTCCCGGCAGCCTGCAGTGCAGAGAACCTTTCTGAGCTGGACACTGACTTCGGGGTAGAGACTGTCATGTTGTGCCCGGCTCCCAACGTGATATTCGAGGAACAGAGGTCTGTGGTCTATGCCCAGCTGATGGGGAAGCAGCTCGTCAGTTCTCATTTCTCTTCCTCATCCTCATCCAGAATGTGTTGGACATGGCAAAGAGTTTTGGGAGTTGGATAAGGGGTTGAGGGATCCAGGGAGTGGGTAGTGGAGGAATCTATTGGTGTTTTTATCCAGGGAGGGACAAGCACCTTGGTCACCCTAGGGGTTCTGGGGCACTGTTTGGCCCGGGTGGCCTCTCTAACGGCTTCTGATTACCCTCTGCCGGTACAACCATCGGGGAGCATGGGCCCCGTTTATCCGTTTCATGTTCAGGGTCGAATCCTTTGAGAACACACTACCAGTCGTTCTGCAGTCCAACTTGAATGCCAAGTTAGGGCTAGTGTTTCCCACTGGACTCTTACCATCCCACCTCCTCCCTGCCCTGTCGCTGCCCCCTATTCCTGACTAACCGAGTCCTTTCCCCCTGCCCTCTCCCAGGAACCTCACCCATATTTGCCACCCTCCCATAGATGGGTGTACTGGGTGTGAGGACAGCAGCCCTGTCCCAGTTTCGTAGAGTGCAGCCTATTTGGGCTCTGCTGTTCTAGACAGACCGTTCATCACCTGGCCACAAAAGCCCAGCTCCAGACCTTGGCTAATGCGCGTAGCCGAAAGAGAAGTTCAAGCATTCAGTCCGGCGTAGTCTTCTTAAAGCCACATAGGCCATCTAAAAGGAGCTCGGCCAGCCCCTCTAGTGTCCCCTGATGCTGAGGAATATGCCGATTATACCGACCGCTCGGCCTCTCACACAACTGTAGCTCATTTGGGAGCCAAATCCTCAGTCTGGGGTGACTGGCCAGGGGGACTCTGGGCGTTCCAGCCTCAAGTCTCCTGGGGGAGATGGAGGCTCATTCAGGTTTCTGGGCTGAACATAGTCCCCCTAGACCTCTCAGGCTCCCTGGGTAGTTTGTGAATACTTGGTCCTGCCGGGTCGGATGGAGTGGTCGGCCCCTTCGAGAGCAACGAGTCCTGGCCAGCTGGGAGCTGTGGCCCCTTACCTCCTTTCACCTGGAGAACCTGGGCCCTGCTGACTTCACTGACCATCTAATCCATTTGGTACTCCATGCCATCAACACTTCCTCACCCCATTGATATCCAGCCTGCAGCAGTACGCCTGGCTGATGTTCTTTCACCTAGCTAAGAAACGCTGACTAGACATCCACCCACAGTGTTCCGTGCCGTCCTTCCCACCATTCCCGTGCCCATTCGAACATTTGGACCCCAACCCTCCTGTGCCCAGAATGCTGTTTTTCAGCTGCCCCCTCCTCTGCCATGATGGCGAATAACTCCACAGTTTGCCACAGTTCTTTATCCCCGCCCCGAGAAAGTCAAGAATGGCCACATTGGACCTGGCATGCTCTTGCTCTGAAATCTCTGATTTTGAGGTAGAACTGGACTTTTCTCCCGTGGAATCCTGCCAGCCTCCGACCCGCGGTGACAGCAGGGTACATTCCCACCTCCCACCTCTATGCCTTTCTCCCCTGTAGTTATACATTGGAGTCACAGCTATGCTTGTGCCCTTATCAGTGTAGTGTCTCTGAGCTTCTACGAATGCTTGGGTTCCGTGTTTTGTCTTCTCCAAAGGTGAAATTGAGTCTTGATTCCTCCATAAACCATCATTCCTGGCTCCGAAAGCAGGCAGCTCAAGGATGGAGAATTCTTCTCACTTCTTCCTCGCTGGGCCTTCCCGTTGCCCTTCGTCGTCCTGGGGATGAAGTGAGGGTGGCCTGTGGCATGACATACTCTATGTGGGCACAAAACCTGATTGGGTGAGAAGCAGCATGGACTAGTCGATAAGGCCTGGGAGTCCAAAGGACCTGGGTTTTAATCCTGGCTCAACACTTTGTTACATTGAAAAGTCATTTCACTTCTCCATGCCTCAGTTTTCTCATCTATAACATATGATTAAGACTCGGAGCCCCATGTGGGACAGGAACTGCATCCAACTCTATTAGCTCCTATCTGCCCCAGCACTTAATAAAATGACTGGCACAAAATAAGTACTAAACAATTACCATAAAAAAATTGGATGTCACAGAGCACAATTTTTGTCAGAGTCATTCAATCAATGTTATTAATTGAGAGCTTCCTGGGTGCAGAGCACTCTACTAAGCACTTGTATGCCCGATCTAGTAGGAAGAAGTTCAAACCAGAGAGTCTCTCTGGGGGCCAGTGCCCCCACTTCTGGAGAGTCACTGTATTCCCCACTCAGGTCAAGGTAGTGCCTGGAAATGTCTGGCTCGGCACCAAGGCCGTTGCAGCAAGAACTTTGGAAGTAAGCACCCTTGTCTTAAAGGCACCTGGTCCTAGATGGGTACCAGGCAATCCAAGGTATTTCCTGAAAATCAACAAAAGGCAACTGTGGAAGCTGGAACTTTGGGAGCAGATTAGCTCCAAGGACAAGAAAGCGGAGACCCAGAACTGAACTTTGACAGGGCCCCCCCAGATGGGGGTGCAGATGGAAGAGGAGCCAGTGAACAAGACCGAGAAGGAGCAGGAAGGGAAGTAGAAGGAGAACTGGGAGGGTACTGTGTACCTACTGACTTGCCGCTCCTCCCCACAGCTGCTGAGGAAGCCCCCCCTTTTCCAACTGGCTTCTCGCCAGAAGCTGGACAGCTCCTGAGCACTGGATGGAGCTCTGGCCTCCATCCTGGGGGTGCAGGAGCAGGAGGCGGTGGCCTCGCTTTCCGGCCAGGCGAAGCCTGGGGGACTCCGACAACAAAGAGTGCTCCTTGTCTGCGGCAAATGCGGACGCTCAGGGTCCCCCAAATTTCTGCTCTGCCCTATGCCCAGGTACAGATCTGTGGGGGCCCCACTGGTGTCCACAGGTCTAGACAGAAGTCTCCTAAGACGTGGGGAAAAAACCAGGATGAGGCTTCAGCGCTGTCACATGGCTTTCCAGGGTGTAGACACCATCGTCTGAGCCACCTTCCTGGCTATGGTCTGGCTGCACAGCACCAGAGAGGACTGGAAGGATGAGTGGAAGTTACTGGAAGGCAAGGCCATGGCCTGGCTCCATGCCAGAGCAGGTGAACCCTCAGGCTAGGAAGTTCTTCCCTTACCCACTGAAGCTCTGGCCCCTGTCTGAGGTTGGGGCTGTTACACCACCCCTTCCTCTGGGAGCTCTGCCATCCCCGAGTCCCTCTCTACTGAAGGTGTCTCTCCTGCTCCTTCTCCTGCCCCACTACACCCTGCTACCGTGTCCTTGGCCCTATGACACCTACGCTGCCCCCAAACATGCACCAGCGTCCCAGCACCTTGCACGGCTATACACAAGGGGCACTGGCTGCTGTGTGGGGCCCGGCCATGCCTGCCAGCTGGCCCTGCCACCAACATCCTCACCCCCTGGCCTGCTCCGAGGTGTTCACCTGGTCGAGTATCTTCAGGCTGTTGAAGAGATCAGTGGCTCCTGCCATTTTCAGTCTGTGAGGGGACAAGGACACCAGGAGATTTCACCTGAAGATTTCCGGTGTCCACTGACTTCCCTCTACCCCCTGCTCTGCCTCCCCTTCCCCCTGCCCTACCCTGATCCATTCCATTCTTCGCTGTCTGTCCAGCCCCCGATTCTGCCCCATTCTCAAGACTGTTCCATCCTGAACGCCTGCTTACTTGTTTATGCCTGAGGACATTCCCCCTGAGCTGATATCAGCGTTGGTTCTAATGATGCTGACCGGTACACTTCCATTTGGACATTCTGTGAGGCAATGATTGAGCCGGATGTGGGCGGCTTCCTATGCTCTCACCCCAGCAGAAGCTTCTGGCCCTCTTTAGGCTAAACAGAACCCCCCACCCTCCACAGTACATACCACAAACTGATCCTCGGATTTAGGGGCTGCCTTTTTTGCGGTGCCGACTTCCTGGCCCAGGCCTCTCCGACCCAACCCGGCAAGTGGTTGGGCATTTTACTGATATTAATTATCACATTACTGATTGATCTCTTTTAGTCACCACGTTAAGTGCTTATTATATGCCAAGCCTTGTGCTAAGCACTGGGGTAAATACAGGATACTTAGATCAGAAAAAAGCCCTGACCTACAACAAAGTTCCAGTCTAATAAAGAGGAGGAACCGACGTCATATACCCGGTTTGCAGATGAGCAAACTGAGGCAGAGATGACTTGAGTATCTTGTCCAAGGTCACACAAGTTGCTCCCTCCACACTGTCCACCCTACTGCCTTCCTCATTTTCCACTCCACTGCCCTTGTTTAGTTGTTTTCCTTGTACTGCTCACTACATTGTCAGCCCATTGGAGTCACTCCCAAAAGTAGAGGACAGTTGGAAGGAAGTGGACCTTGGAAAAGGACGAAGCGTTAGGAGACACAAACCAGGGAGAAAATGGAAATAGAAATGAAGGCTACCCCATCTTGTGTTATCAGCCCAGTGGACGCCAGTCAGCTCTCCCTTGCAGGCTCTGTAGGACATCTTCTATCCAAAGCCAAATGTGAAGCTGGGCCATGTTCCGGGAAAGGGTGTCCTCACTCTCTGTGACACCTCTCCGCTGCCCTCTCTATTGTAGTGCTATCTTGCTTATCAGCGCTTTGCCCGGCAACACCTCACCCCCTGTGTCTCCTCGGCAAGCAGCAGAGGGGAGACTTAAAAGCCTCTTTCTTCTCAGGGTCCGCTGTCACCCAAAGCACCCTCAGATGATCCCATTCTCGCTTCAGGGAATAATTAATCCAGAGCCTCCCACCCAGACAACAGCAGCAGCAGCAGTGTCACCTAGGGATAATGAATGTAAACTTGTAGCCTGAGATGCTCCAGCTTTTTTCGAAGGTATTTGTTAAGTTCTTACAGTGTGCCAGGCACTGAATTAAGTACTGGGATAGATAACAGTTAACCAGGCTGGACATCGTCTCAATTCCACATAGGGCTCATGGTCTTAAGCTCCATTAAACAGCCGAGATATTTGATTTAACAGCGATGTGAAGTGGCACATGGCAGACTAGTAGTAGAACTGAGGTTAGGCTCCAGGTCCAGAGTCCATTTTGAATAGGGATTGTCTCTATCTGTTGCCAAAGTGTACTTTCCAAGCACTTAGTACAGTGCTCTGCACACAGTACGTGCTCAATAAATATGGTTGAATGAATGGATTGTCTCAGCTGCTCAACTGTGGAGGGGCTGGGGTTACTAGACTACAGGTTGAAGAGGAGACACTGATCTCAGGGAAGGCAGCTAATCAGGGTCTGCTCAAGGGAGCACTGGTGAAGTAGTGGGAGGAGCAGGTCAGTCAATCATCATCATCATCATCATCATCAATCGTATTTATTGAGCGCTTACTGTGTGCAGAGCACTGTACTAAGCGCTTGGGAAGTACAAGTTGGCAACATATAGAGACAGTCCCTACCCAAAAGTGGGTTCACAGTCTAAAAGGGGGAGACAGAGATCAAAACCAAACATACTAATAAAATAAAATAAATAGAATAGATATGTACAAGTAAAATAAATAGAGTAACAAATATGTACAAACATATATACATATATACAGGTGCAGTGGGGAAGGGAAGGAGGTAAGATGGGGTGGATGGAGGGGGGACAAGGGGGAGAGGAAAGAAGGGGCTCAGTCTGGAAAGGCCTCCTGGAAGAGGTGAGCTCTCAGTAGGGCCTTGAAGGGAGGAAGAGAGCTAGCTTGGCGGGTGGGCAGAGGGAGGGCATTCCAGGCCATGGGGGTGGACGTGGACCGGGGGTCGATGGCGAGGCAGGCGAGCACGAGGTACGGTGAGGAGATTAGCCGCAGAGGAGCGGAGGGTGCGGGGTGGGCTGTAGAAGGAGAGAAGGGAGGTGAGGTAGGACGGGGCGAGATGATGGAGATCCTTGAAGTCCAGGGTGAGGAGTTTCTGATTGATGCGTAGATTGGTAGCCACTGGAGATTTTTGAGGAGCACTTGCTAAATTCCGCTGACCACGATTAGACATAGTCCAGGTCCCAAATGGAATTCACCGTCTCCAATTTGGAGAACAAAGGAGAGAGAAGTCCGGTTTTGGAAATGAGAGAGATATTTCCTTCCTCTTCGTTACCAGAGAAATCACAGCCAGAACACATTCTGATGACCATCCCTTGGCTCCTAACTTGGTGCAGGCAAAGCAGGCTTCTCACGCTCTGGACAGGGATTCCCTGCAGCCATCTGCTGCAAATCTCGATCCTCTCCCCAGGTATCTCTGCTCCCTGACCCCCCTTAACAGGTCCACCCTACTCCAGCACATAATAGTTTGTATCTGCTCTCTGTGACATCATTATCTGCCAATTTTATTATTGCCATAGCATATTAATCATATTTACTGATCACTTACCATGCTCATTGCAATGTTCTTAGTGTTTTTAGCATAGTGCAGTATGACAATATAAGAGACACTTTCCCCCCTCAAAGAGAGCAGGGATGGAGTTGAAGAAGTTGCAAGAGGTCCCAAGCGATGGAGAAGAAACAAGCTCAACAGACCCAATCTTTTGTTCACAGCCTAAGAGAGAGGGAGGGCAGGGATCTTATCCCCATTTGGCAGATGTGGAAATGGTGGCCCAGAGAGATTAAGTGAGATTAAGTGACTAGCCTGAAGCCACACAGAAGGCCGGGATCTGAGGAAGAGTTAGAATCTTGGTCTCCCTACTCATACTCCCTTGCTCTTTACACCAAGTTGTTCTGAATAAAGATTCCTAAGGGGCCCTGGTGTGGCCAGCTAACGTTGAGGTGGATCCAGTCAGTCCGACCCAAATAGCCACAGTGAGTGAGACTCTTCAGGATGATGGAACCCGGGGTTCCACTGGCTTGGTCAGCGGCAGTTCAGAACCTTGGCAGTGCCGACCTCAACATCGCTGTAAGGCGCATTTCCGCAGGTGCCAGTCTTCTGTCCTTGTGTTCAATCCCCATACTCCACTGAATAGGGGGAGAGAAGTCCAGAGAGGGAGATCTCTGATGGCCGATCCCAGGAGCTGTAGGAGGGTCCGCGTCTTCAGCCAATACCCACCCTCCTCTCCTTTAAGAAGGGCTGGGGGGATCGGAAAGAGCTGTGAGAGCGTACTCTGCTGGACTTGCTCGCGAGCTGCAGGAGAATCCCTACCCAAGCCAATCCCGAAACACCAGTTAATTGTGAGGGAATGGGAGGAGATGCGATGGCGCCCTCTACCTACCCACTTAGTTCACTGCAGGACAGGCCCCGAACCCAGCCAACCCCGCACTCCACTGAATTGGGGGGTGGGTCGGTTGGGGATGCTAGGGCGCCCTCTGATGGCCAACACTGGGAGCTACAGGACGGTCCCCGGTTCCAGCCGATCCCCAAGCTCCACTTATTAAGGAGTGGGTGGGAGGTGGGAGGGGGGCAGGAAGAGCTTCGAGCGAGTTTTCTGCCTGCCGAGCCCGAGAGCTGCAGGAGAATTCTCGAACACAGCCAGTCCCCGCGCTCCACTGAATGGCGGGGTGGGCCGGGAGGAGCTTTGCGTGCGTCCTCTGTTGGCCGAGTCCAGGAGCTGCACGACAGTCCCTGGCTCCAGCCAATCCCTACGCCCCACTCATACAAGAAGAGGGGGAGAAACGGGAATAGCTTCGAGGTCTCCTCTGCTCGCCCAGCTCGAGAGCTGCAGGAAAATCCCTGGAAATTTCTCTGCTTCCCCCTTCTAGACCTGTGAGCCTAGGTCACTTTTGGGAAGGGAACGTCCCTATACGTTGCCAACTTGTCTTTATATGTGGCAAAGTTAAATAAGAAAGTGGAAAGTATTTGCGTTTCTCTCAATCTTGAGTTAAAACCAGAAGAGCTCGAAATTTTATTTGAACTCATATTGAATTTTCCAAAGCTCAGTTTCAATTTCCTCTTGGATCATTGTCTGGCGGAGTACAGCTCATCCTAAACTTATTTATCTGCATGAGTCACTTTTATTCTAACCTTCTATGTAGTGTGAATGGAATGAGTGAATTTCCCTCCACTCATTTCAGTAAAAGGCACCAACATTGAAACCTCTCCGGCAAGAACAGGTCTGTGTGAGCTTCCTGAAGCATCAGTTTTTCATTTCCATGTAACAGAAGACACCGTGGTATGCAACCCATGTAGAGGTTATTTTGTCGCGTACGCTATTTTTCTTCTATCCCGTTTAGTAATCAAGTTGAAAAAGAAAGTGGATTTATTTTATATATATCTATGCATCAATCAATCAATCAATCGTATTTATTGAGGGCTTACTGTGTGCAGAGCACTGTACTAAGCGCTTGGGAAGTACAAGTTGACAACATATAGGGACGGTCCCTACCCAACAGTGGGCTCACAATAGGGCTCATTCCTATTTAAAACACGTGCATTGAAATCCGTTTGGCAAGAAATTCCGTGTGACCTCTAGTAATTTTCAAGTGTTCAGTTTCAAGTAGAGGAACAAGATAGTGAACAGACTGTCCTGACCCCTGTTCCATGCATGGGTTTTGCTAGCTCGTTCATATATGACTGTGCTGCTTGTTGTTTTATTTTCAACAGCTTTCAACCGTCTGTGAAAGACCAAGTGGTCACTGTGAGCAAGGTGGCAATCACTGCCCTCGAAGAGGAACGGATGGTCCTTCAGAATAAGCTTGCTTTGGACAGCCACCTGTGGAGGTATATACATTCTCCTAAATGGATCACGGATCACGGATCATTGCCTACTCGTGGGCCAAACTGGGAGGGTAACCAGAGACAGTGATCATCTCAGATAGGCCTTTCCATCCACAAAAATCCCAGAGGAACTGAGTGGGAAATGCCTCTCCAGAATTTCCATGTAGCTGCTGGATCTGCCAAAGTGGGTCATCTTCTTTTTATCCTTACTCTGCTAGTTGCTTTGCTGATCTGTACCTGGAAACTGCTTAAATGCCCTCGGAATGCAATTTCTTCCTTCTCTAAGAATAATGGCGACAGGGTTAAATCAATGCCCACCACTCTTCCTTGGATAATAATAATAATAGTAACAATAATAATAATGGTATTTGTGAAGTGCTTACTATGTGCGAAGCACTGTTCTAAGCGCTGGAAAGATACAAGACGTTCCGGTTGTCCCAAAGAGGATCATAACATGGGGATCGAACGATTGGTGGAGCCACAGACAGTGGTGCGGCCACCGGGTGATATGTGACTCCGCTTTAGCTGAACGTTCATTTCAGGGGCAAGTCAGGGAACGTGAGAAAGAAGTTTGATGTACGTGAGAGTCAAGGAAATACTGGAGGGTCTATCCACGCCACGTCTTCTCTGTGAGCCTGCCATTTTAATAACGCATTTACACCCTGGTGGTGGGGTTCTGCAGAGCCAAAACCTGCTACAACCTTGCTGCCGTGGCATGGGTGTAGAGAACTGGAACCATTTGGCAGGGCTCCGTGTTTATTACCAAGTGTAAGATCCCCACTCACAGGCGAGGGTTTGTTGTATTCCAGTCTGTCAGAGGGTGCAAGGTCAGACGTGGATTTGAGGAGAATGTACCTTACCATGCTTGTATGTGGGTGCCGTTTATTCCTCATTTTCTGGGTAGAATAAACTGTGATTGTTTAAACTACTGCCTGGTCTGAATTTCGTGCCCCTTTTCCTGGTCATATTCTGAATCACCTACACAGCCTAGCCCTAGCTGTAAAATATGTCCTAAACATATTCCAGGCCTGCCCTAACCCTAACCCTAGCCCTAGACCTAGCTTTAAGCCTACCAGTAACCCTAACCTAAAGCCTGACCCTAAGCCTAACCTTAAACTGAACTCCAAACTGAGCTCTATAAACAGCCCTAACCTTAACCCAAATAATAATCTTACCTACCCATAACCTTAGCCCTAGACCTAGTGCTTCCCTAGCCATAACACTATGAACCATAACCTAATCTTATCTCGATTACAACCCTATCTAGGCCTAGCCCTCCCTGTAACTTTAAGACTAGAGCAGTGAATAACTTTAAGCCACTCCAGAACCCTAATTCTGATCATAACCCTATTTCTGACCTTTAAACCTTTAAACCATACCTAATCCTGTCCCTTACTCTATCCTAGCCCTAACACTAACCCTACCCTAACACAAACCCTCTCCCAAATTTCCCCTGGTTGCAGAAGCATGTCTGGGATCCCTTGTGGGCAGTCTCTTCTAGCCCCAGAATTTTGTTTATTTAGCACAGCTCCAAGACAAAGAGTTGCCCTATCATTTACCAACCCCTAACTCTAAACCTAGCCCTGCAACTCTAAAGCAAACCCTAACTTTAGTCCTATCCCTAGCTCTAGCCCTATGCCTAGCCTCAGCCCTAGCCATAACCTTAACCCTAAGACTAAAACTAACTCTGAATTTTACTAGCCCTTACCATCACCCTAACCCTATCCTGAACCCAACAACTAAACCTCACCGTAAACCTAATCTTAACTCATTCTCAAGATCTAATAGGCTTAGCCTTCAACTTAATAGCCTTCAACTAAACCAAAACCTTAAATTTCTTCTATTCCTAGGCCCAGCCCTAACCCTATCCCTTGGCCTAGCACTAACCTTGACTCTAACTCTAATCCTAAATCAAACCCTAACCTGAACACAGCACTTACCCTTAGCCATACCCTAACCTAAACCCAAAACCTGAACCTAGATCTAATGCTAACCCTTGCCCTAAGTTTAAGCCGAAGCTTAACCCCAACCCTAGCCTGAATCCATAACCCTATCCTTACACTGATCCTATCTCTAATGCTGTCAACCTAGCATTTACACTAACAGTCACCCTGGTCTTAGCCATCGTTCTAAACCTAATTCTAAGCCTAACCCAAACCCTAACCTTGCCCTTAACTGTAACCTCCAAACTAATCCTAAATCTAGCTATAAACCTATACCTAACCCAAATCCTAACTTTAACCCCCAACCAAACCCTAACCTTAACCCTAACTCTAATCCTAATCCTGACAAAATGCAATCCTTACAATGCAAGCCCTAAATTTAATACGATACCTAACCCAACCTTAAATGTAATGCCAACCTTATTTGTAAGTCAACATAACTTTAATTTTCTTTCTGTCCCTAATTATAATATGTGACGTAGACCTAGCCTTACCACAACCTTAACATCAAACGTAGCCATACTGTAAAATAAGTCTACCCCTTTGACTACCCCTACCCATTCCGCTAACTCTTACCCTAACACAAACCACTACGATAGCCCGAAACAGTAAACCTGATCTGAACCTTAAACTTACACCCAACCTAAGTAACCTTAACCTTCACCTTGACCACAACCCTAACACTAATACTAACACTAACCCTAACCCTAAACACTGTGTGACTTCGGGCAAGTCACTTAACTTCTCTGTGCTTCAGTTACCTCATCTATAAAATGGGGATTCCACAGTGGGACAACCTGATCACCTTGCAACCTCCCCAGCGCTTAGAACAGTGCTTTGCACATAGTAAGCGCTTAATAAATTCCATTATCATTATTATTATTATTATTAATAACCTTAAACCTAACCCTAACCTGAATTTTTTCACAAACCCTTATCCTAACCGTAACCATGCCAGCAACGCATATCCTAACCCCAGCCCTAACCTAAAACTCGCCCTATCCTTATCCTTACAATAAACCTCACACCAGCCCTAAAACAACCCCAACACCATGACTAACTCTAACTCTAGCTTTAGCCATGCCCCTAACCCTAACATTAACCCTAATCATCACATTACCCTTAACCCTAACCTTGAAGCTAACCTTAACCATCACACTAATCCTTACACGTGGTCTACCCCTAACCCTTAAACCTAACCTTAAACATAATCCGAATCCTAACCCTAGCCCTAGCATTAACCCTTTTCAACCTTGTCTTCACAGACTCTGTCCTCTCCTGCTTCTCCTCTTATCTCTCTGGCCATTCATTCTCAGTCTTTTTTGCGGGCTCCTACCCACCTCTCCTATCCCCTTACTGTGGGGGTTCCTTAAGGGTCAGTTCTCGGTCCCCTTCTGTTCTCACGCTTGGTGAACTCATTCGCTCCCACAGCTTCAACTATCATCTCTACGCTGATGACACCCAAATCTACAACTCTGCACCTGCTTTCTCTCCCTCCCTCCAGGCTCGCATCTCCTCCTGCCTTCAGGACATCTCCATCGGGATGTCTGCCCGCCATCTAAAACTCAACATGTCCAAGACTGAACGCCTTGTCTTCCCTCCCAAACCCTGCCCTCTCCCTGACTTTCCCATCACTGTTGACGGCACTACCATCCTTTCCATCTCACAAACCCACAACCTTGCTGAAATCCTTGACCACACCCTCTCGTTCACCCCTCACATCCATCCTTCTGGCGCTCAGGCTCGTGCTGCATCCACTAGGCAATGTTGCTCCCCAGTCAATTGGGACTAGCAGGGCAGAAATTAATGACAGACAGGAGGGTGTGGCAGAGACGTCTGTGTCCTTCAGTGTGATTGGGATGAAAAACGTGGCTAAGGGAATTCAGAAATGGAGACGGTCCCTACCCAACAGCGGGATCAGAGTCTAGATGCCCCCTGTCCCCCAGCCCTTGGATGGAGTCAGCGTTTCTAAGCTAGGTGCAGCAACCTCAGCCAGGCGTCCTGCTGCAGGCAGAAGAGACCGCCCTGTGGGTAGGGAGCACACGGTGTGGGCCGGGACCATGAAGGGAAGACCAGTAGGGTCTCTGTTTCCACCCTTCTGCCCGCAGGAGCTCCTCTTTCAGCATCTCTTTCAGCACCGCCTTCATCGAGGGCATCGTGCGGGCCGCAGGGGGCAGCACAGAGTTCATCACAGGAAACGACCAGATGCAGTCCAAGGTGGAAGACCCCCACCCACCCCCACCTTCCCACCGGGAACCACCGGCCAGGTCGATCTCGGCTTATCCAACGGTCTCTGCCTATCCATCAGCTTTCCCAAGAGCTTAGTACAGTGCTCTGCACACAGTAAGCGCTCAATAAAGAAGATGGATTGATTGATTGATTGAATGGTTGATTGATTGATTGACCAGCCAGTCCCAGTGCAGAGCCAGGCACATTGTACCCACACAGCTCACAGCATCCCAGAGTTCTCCACTTCTTAATCTGGAGCCCTGAGCTTTCTGTCATCTGTGGCACATTCCCTTCCCCCATTCCCTCTTCCCCAGTTCCTTCTTCCTCAGCATCCTCTGTCCCAGCATCTTCAGTCCCAATATCCTCTTCCCCTGCTCCCTTTCCTGTCCAGTTCCTCTTTCTTGTTCCACTGAACTGTCCCAAACATCGCTCGGACCAAGTACCAGCCGTCCCGTGTCCCTATCAGCTGTCCCGTGTCCCCCAGGCTCACCAGTCCCGGAAGCGCTCACTGCAGCCCTGCAGTGCAGAACGCGTTTCTGAGCTGGACCTTCCAATTCGGCCTAGAGACTGTCCTGCTGTCCCCAGCTCCCAATGTAATCTTTGGGGGTCAGAAGTCTGTTGTCTATGCCCAGCTAATGGGAAAGCAGCTCGTCAGTTCTCATTCCTTTTTCTCACCCTCCTCCAGACTGCGCTGGTCATGGGGTTGAGTTGGAGGAGTTGGCTAGGGGGTTGGGGGATCCAGGGCCTCTAGGAAGTGGGTAGTGGAGGAATCCCTTGGGGTTTTTGCCCACGGAGGGACGACCACCTGTGCCACCCAAGGGGTTCCGGGCTCTGCCTGGCCCGGGTGGCCTCTCTAACGGCTTCTGAGTCCCCTGTGCTGGTGCAACCATCAGGGAGCATGGGCCCCTGTGTCTCCGGTTCATGTTCAGGGGTGAGGCCTTTGAGAACATGCTATCATTTGTCCTGCAGTCCAACTCGGATGCCAAGTTAGTGCTAGTGTTCCTCACTGGACTCTTCCCCTCCCACCTCCTCCCTGCCCTGCCCCTGCCCCCTATTTCTGACTAACCGAGTCCTTTCCCCCTGCCCTCTCCCAGCATTCTCACCCCTATTTACCACACTCCCCTAGATGGGGGCACTGGGTGGGAGGACAGCAGGGGTAGAGCAGGGACAAGCTCTGTCCCAGTTTCCTCGAGGGCAGCCTATGTGGGTTCTGCTGTTCTAGACTGACCGTTCATCACCTGGCCACAAAGGCCCAGCTCCAGACCCTGGCTGCTGCCGGTGGCCGAAGGCGAAGGTAGTGGTGGTCAAGCATCCAGTCCGGCGTGGTCTTCTCTCTCATGGCCTATGTGGCCAACCACAGAGAGCTCGGCCAGCCGCTCTAGGGTCCCCTGATGCGGAGGAATGTGCCGCTGATAACCACTCCTCGGCCCCTCACCCGGCTGTAGCTGATTTGGGACCCGATTCCTCAGTCTGGGGTGGCTGGCCAGGGGGACTCTGGGGGTTCCAGCCTCAAGTCTCCTGGGGGAGATGGAGGCTCATTCAGGTTTCTGGGGTGAGCATAGTCCCCCCAGACCTCTCAGGCTCTCTGGGTAGTGTGTGAATACCTGGTCCTGCCGGGTTGGATGGAGTGGTCGGCCCCTTCGAGAGCAACGAGTCCTGGCCAGCCGGGGGCTGTGGTCCCTTACCTCCTTTCACCTAGAGAACCTGGGCCCTACTGACTTCACTGACTATCTGTCCCATTTTGTCCCCCTTGCCAGCAACACCTCCTCTCCCCATTGATATCCAGCCTGCAGCAGGATGCCTGGCTGAGCTTGCTGCACCTAGCTTAGAAACGCTGACTAGACATCCACCCACACTATTCCGTGCTATCTTTCCCACCTTTCCCCTGCCCATTCCAACCTTTGGTCCCCAACACTCCTGTTGCCCAGTCTGCTGTTTTTCAGCTGCCCCCTCCTCTGCCACGATGGCGAATAACTCCACAGTTGGCCACAGTTCTTTCTCCCCGCCCCGAGAAAGTCAAGAAGGGCCACATTGGACCTGGCATACTCTTGCTCTGAAATCTTTGATTTTGAGGATGAACTGAACTTTTCTCCCGTGGAATCCTGCCAGCCTCCGAGACGCGGTGATAGCAGGGTACATTCCCACCTCCCACCTCTATGCCTCTCTCCCCTGTAGTTATACATTGGAGTCACAGCTACGCTTGTGCCCCTATCAGATGAAGGGTCTCTGTGCTTCTAAGAAGGCCTGGGTCTTGTGTATTGGCTCTCCCAAAGATGAGATCGAGTCCAGATTCCTCCATAAAGCTCCATCACCGGCTCCAACCCCAGGCAGTTCAAGGATGGAGAATTCTTCTCCCTTCTTCCTCCCTGGGCCTGGCTACCCCTTGTCCTCTGTTGTCCTGGGGATGAAGTGAGGGTGGCCTGTGGCAGCACATACTCTATGTGGGCACAAAGCCTGATTGGGTGAGAAGCAGCATGGCCTAGTCCATAGAGCCTGGGAGTCCAAAGGACCTGGGTTCTAATCCTGGCTCCAGCCCTTGGCTGATGTGTTACCTTGAATAAGTCACTTCACTTCTCCATGTCTCAGTTATCTCATCTGTACAATGTGATTAAGACTCGGAGCCCCATGTGGGACAGGAACTGCATCCAACCCTATTAGCTTCTATCTGCCCCAGCACCTAATAAAGTGACTGGCACAAAGTAAGTACTAAACAAATACCATTAAAAAATTGGATGCCACATAGCCACCATTTTGTGAGAGTCATGCAATCAGTGGTATTTATTGAGCACTTGCTGGGTGCAGAACGCTCTACTAAGCACTTGTATGCCCGATCTGGTAGGAATAAGTCCAAACGAGACAGTCTCTCTGGGGGCCAGTGCTCCCACTGCTGGAGAGCCACTGTATTCCCCTCCCAGGTCAAGGTAGTGCCTGGAAATGTCTGGCTAGGCACCAAGGCGGTTGCAGCAGGAACTTTGGAGTAAGCAAGCTTGTCTTAAGTGCACCTGGTCCTAGATAGGTACCAACCAATCCAAGGTATTTGCTGAAAACCAACAAAATGCAACTGTTGCAAGCCCTTAGGAGAGTATAATGGAAGCCAAACCCTCCATTCCCTGCTTTCAGGGGGCTTACATGCTAACTGGGGAGATGGACAGTAATTATTTGCAAAACGTCGTGGAAGAAAGAGGAAGAATTCATTCATTCAATCGTATTTATTGAGTGCTTTACTCTGTGCAGAACACTGTAGTACAAGTTGGCAACATATAGAGACGGTCCCTACCCAACAATAAGCTCACAGTCTATAAGGGGGCGACAGACAACAAAACAATACATGTGGACTGGTGTCAAGTCGTCAAAACAAATAGAATTACAGCTAAATTGCACATCATTAACAAAATAAATAGAATAGTAAACATGTACAAGTAAAATAAATAGAGTAATAAATCTGTACAAACAGATATACAGGTGCTGTGGGGATGGGAAGGAGGCAGGGTGGGGGGGATAGGGAGGAGGAGAGGAAAAAGGGGGCTCAGTCTGGGAAGGCCTCTTGGAGGAGGTAAGCTCTCAGTAGGGCTTTGAAGGGAGGAAGAGAGCTAGCTTGGTGGATGTGTGGAGGGAAGGCATTCAAAGCCAGGGGGAGGATGTGGGCCGGGGGTCGACGGCGGGACAGGTGAGAATGAGGTACAGTGAGGAGGTTAGCGGCAGAGGAGCAGAGAGTGCAGGCTGGGCTATAGAAGGAGAGAAGGGAGGTGATGGAGGAGGAGGTGAGGTGCTGGAAAGCCTTGAAGCCGAGAGTGAGGAGTTTTTGCCTGATTCGTAGGTTGACAGGCAGCCACTGGACATTTTTGAGGAGGGGAGGAACATGCCCAGAGCGTTTCTGCACAAAGATGATCCGGGCAACAGCGTGAAGAATGTAGCAGGAAATAGGGCAACTACTTCACGATGAAGTAGCCAAATGAATACCCCCCCAAGATGCATATGTACTTAAGCACTGAGAATAAGAATATCATTCATAAATTCTCGGGATAACTAGTTGATGCTGTTAGGAAATGTTGAATTAATCGGAGATGACCGGCTAGAAGAGGTGGGATTTTAGGAGGACTTTAAAAGTGGAAGAGCTATGGTCTGGAGGAAATGGAGGGAGGTACCAAGCCCAGAAGAACAGAGAGTTGAAAGCAAGGTCCAGTGAGAAGGCACACTTGGGGGAGCAAAGACTGTAAAGAGCCCTTTGGGAAGATATGAAGAACTAGCCAATAGTGAGGAATTTTTGCTTGATGCAGAGGGAGATGGGTCGTTAATGGAGATTTCTGAGGGGCTGTGGGTGCCAAACAATATTTCAAGATGATAAACTGAGCCGCAAGTATAGACCTAAGGGGAGGGAGGCTGGGGGCAGGGAGGCCAGTGAGGAGGCTGAGACAGTAGTCTAGCCATGATGTGACCAGAGCTTGGACCAGGGTGGTAGCAGTTTGGGTGGAGAGAAAGGGGTGGCCCTGGAAAATGTCCTGGAGGAAGGACGGTCAGGATTTAACAGTTGATTGGATGTGATAGCTGGAAGACAGCGAGGAATAAAGCATGGCATCGAGGCTGTCAGCTTCTGGGAAAGAAAGGCCAGTGGTCCTACGGACCAAGACGGGACAGTTAGGAGGACGAAGAGGAGGTGGAGGAGGGGGCTTAGGAGGGAAGATGAAAAGTTCAGTTTTCAACCGATTGGGTTTGAGGTGCCTGTGGGAGGCTGTGGAGACAAGAGGAAACAAGGGATTGAAGGTCAGTGATTTGGAGCCCATCTCATACAGGTGGAAGCTGGAACTTTGGGAGCAGATTAGCTCCAAGAACAAGAGAGCGGAGACCCAGAACTGAACTTTGACGGGGACCCCCAAGTTGGGGGTGCAGATGGAAGAGGAGCTAGTGAACAGGACTGAGAGG
The DNA here is from genome assembly GCF_015852505.1 of Tachyglossus aculeatus. NCBI lineage: Eukaryota > Metazoa > Chordata > Mammalia > Monotremata > Tachyglossidae > Tachyglossus > Tachyglossus aculeatus. The sequence continues at coordinate 21,163,819 of NC_052076.1, read as the reverse complement.
GAGCAGGAAGGAAGGTAGAAGGAGAACTGGGAGGGTACCGTGTACCTACTGACTTGCCGCTCCTCCCCACAGCTGCTGAGGAAGTCCCCCTTCTCCAACTGGTTTCTCGCCAGAAGGTGGACAGCTTCTGGGCACTGGATGGAGCTCTGGCCTCCATCCTGGGGGTGGAGCAGGAGGTGCTGGCCTCGCTTCCCGGCCAGGCGAGGCCTGTGGGACTCGGGACACAGAGCGTGCTCCTTGTCTGCGGCAGATGCAGGGGTTCAGGGGCTCAGGGGCCCCGAAAGTTCTGCTCTGCCCTGTGCTCAGGGACAGACCTCTGGGGGCCCCGCAGGTGGGCACAGGTCTAGACAAGAGGCTCTGAGGGGGTGGGGAAGAACCCAGGATAGGGCTTCAGCACTGTCACGTGGCTTTCCAGGGTGTGGACATCAAGGTCTGGGCCATCTTCCTGGCTATGGTCTGGCTGCACAGCACCAGAGGGGACTGGAAGGATGAGTGGAAGTTACTGGAAGGCAAGGCCATGGCCTGGCTCTATGCCAGAGCAGGTGAGACCTCAGGCTAGGAAGTTCCTCCCCTACCCACTGGCCCCTGTCTGGGGTTGGGGCTGTCTCACCACCCCTTCCTCCGGGAGCACTACCACCCCTGAGTCCCTCACTCTCCACTGCAGGTGTCTCTCCTGCTCCGGCTCCCACCCCACTACACCCTGGTACAGTGTCCTCGGCCCTCTGACCCCTGGGTTGCCCCCAAACCTGCACCAGCGGCCCAGCACCTTTCACGGCTAAACACAAGGGGCACTGGCTGCTGGGTGGGGCCTGGCCATGCCTGCCAGCTGGCCCTGCCACCAACCACCCCACCCTCTGGCTATTCCTTTCCTGCACACAGGTGTCCACCAGGTCGAGTGTCTTCAGGCTGTTGAAGGCATCGGTGGCTCCTGCCATTTTCAGTCTGTGAGGGGACAAGGACACCAGGAGATTACACCTGCAGATTTTCTGGGTCCACTGACTTCCCTGTAACCCCCTGCTCTGCTGCCCCTTCCCCCCACCCTACCCTGATCCATTCCATTCTTTGCTCTCTGCCCAGCCCCCGATTCTGCCCCATTCCCAAGCCTGTTCCATCCTGAACTCCTGCTTACTGTGGGTGTCTGAGAAAATTCCCCCTGAGCTATCAGCATTGGTTCTCATGATGCTGACCGGTAAGCTCCCATTTGGACCTTCTGTGAGGCAATGTTTGAGCCGGGTGTGGGGGGCTTCCTATGCCCCCACCCCAGCAGAAGCTTCTGGCCCTCTTTAGGCCAACAGGCCTCCCACCCCACCCCCCAAAGTACAGACCACAAACTGAGCCTCGGATTTAGGGGCTGCCCGGGTTGTGCTGCCGACCTCCTGGCCCAGGCCTCCCCCGACCCATCCCGGTAAGGGGCTGGGCATCTCTGGGGCATCTAGCCTGCTGGTGCCTTGGGAGAGACAGCTGATGCCTTAAAGCCAATGGCCAAGTGTCTTTGTTTGACGTGCTGAACAATGAACAACACGTAGGACATTTTGATTCGGGGGAGAGATATTTAATTTCAGAAAACCAGTCCAGGCAGCAAGGTGAAGTAAGGACTTGAGAGAAGAGAGGCTGCAGCTGGGAAGTCAAAGTGGAGGCTAATGCAGCACTCAAGTCAGGGTTTGACAGGTGCCTGGACCAACATGCTGACAGGAAGAATAGATTGCAGAAATCTTGTGCTGGAAATCCAACAGGAGTTAATGAGAGCCTGAATACAGGGGCCGAAAGAGAGAAAGAGGAGTCAAGGATAATGCCAAGGGTATAGGCTGGAGAGAAGGGGAGGATGGTCGTGTCTTCAACAGTGATGGGGGAGGTGGGAAGAGGAGAAGATTTGGAAGGGAAAATGAGGTCAGATCTGAACTTGTGGAGATTGATGTGCCAGCAGGTTAGAAGAGCAGAGACATAGTGGAGGAGGAGGAAATGTGAGACTACAGGGGACAGAAGTCAGACTGGAGAAGTAGATTGGAGGTCATCCGCAAAAGGGGTAGCTGAAGCCATGAGAATAGGTGAGGGCACAGATCAAGAGAAGAAAAGGAGCCTGAACTGAGTCCCAATGACTTTCCCATCACTGTTGATGGCACTTCCATCCTTCCCGTCTCACAAGCCCGCAAACTTGGTGTCATCCTCGACTCCGCTCTCTCATTCACCCCTCACATCCAAGCCGTCACCAAAACCTGCCGGTCTCAGCTCCGCAACATTGCCAAGATCTGCCCTTTCCTCTCCATCCAAACTGCTACCCTGCTCGTTCAAGCTCTCATCCTATCCCATCAGCCTTCTCTCTCATCTCCCATCCTCGTGTCTCTCCCCACTTCAATCCATACTTCATGCTGCTGCCCGGATTATCTTTGCCCAGAAACACTCTGGGCATGTTACTCCCCTCCTCAAAATTCTCCAGTGGCTACCAATCAATCTGTACATCAGGCAGAAACTCCTCACCCTGGGCTTCAAGGCTCTCCATCACCTCGCCCCCTCCTACCTCACCTCCCTTCTCTCTTTCTACAGCCCAGCCCGCACCCTCCGCTCCTCTGCTGCTAATCTCCTCACCGTGCCTCATTCTCACCTGTCCCGCCATCGACCCCCGGCCCACGTCATCCCCCTGGCCTGGAATGCCCTCCCTCTGCCCAGCCGCCAAGCTAGCTCTCTTCCTCCCTTCAAGGCCCTACTGAGAGCTCACCTCCTCCAGGAGGCCTTCCCAGACTGAGCCCCTTCCTTCCTCTCCCCCTCGTCCCCCTCTCCATCCCCCCATCTTACCTCCTTCCCTTCCCCACAGCACCTGTATATATGTATGTATGTTTGTACATATTTATTACTCTATTTATTTATTTATCTTACTTGTACATATCTATTCTATTTATTTTATTTTGTTAGTATGCTTGGTTTGGTTCTCTGTCTCCTCCTTCCAGACCGTGAGCCCGCTGTTGGGTAGGGACTGTCTCTATATGTTGTCGACTTGTACTTCCCAAGCACTTAGTACAGTGCTCTGCACACAGTAAGCGCTCAATAAATACGATAACGGTCCAGGTGGACTTGTGGGGCTTGAGGCCAAGCTCTGCAGAGCCAGAGGGCAGGGACTGATTCCATCTCATACTGAGACTATAAGGTGAAGGTGCTGAGTTGTACTGAGGGAGAGCTGGAGTGATTGGAGGGAACAGAGAGGGTTAATTGGGGGAGACTTTCCAGAGAAGGTGGGCTTTTGTGGGTTTTGAGGGAAGAGAGGGATGTGTGTAAAGGCTCTGAGGCCAGAGAAAGGGAGTAAAAACAGCAAGCCTTGTGTCAGTCCTTAATAATAATGAATGTAGTTATATTCATTAAGCACTATGTGTCAAGCACTGTACTAAGTGCTGGGGGGGATTCAAGATAATTAGGTCAGGCACAGTCTCTGTCCCACATGGGACATGACAGAGGGAGAACTGGTATTGAACTCCCATTTTACAGATGAGGAAACTGAGATCCAGAGGAGTTAAGTGACTTGCCTAAAGTCACCAACAAGCAAGTGGCAGAGGTGGGATTAAAACCTGGGTCTCCTGGCCCTCAGCTATGTGCTCTATCCGCTAGACCACGCTGTTTCTGAAGGCCAGAATTCTACTCACACTCAAGTATTCCTTCAAGCACTTAATACAGCACACTGCACACAGGAAGTTGCTCGGCTTCAAGGCTCTCCATCACCTCACTCCTTCCTACATGAATTCCCTTCTTTCCTTCTACAGCCCAGCCCACAACCTCCACTCCCCTGCTGCTAACCTCCTCACTGTGCCTCATTCTCTCCTGTCCCGTTGTCGACCCCTGGCCCACGTCCTTCCCCTCTCCTGGAATGCCCTCCCTCCACACATCCACCAAACCAGCTCTCTTCCTACCTTCAAAGCCCTACTGAAAGCTCAACTCCTCCAGGAGGCCTTCCCAGACCGAGCCTCCTTTTCCTCTCCTCCTCCCCTTCGCTCCCCCCACGCCCTTCCTCCTTCCCCTCCCCACAGCACTTGCATGTATTTGTACAGATTTATTCTATTTATGTTACTTGTACATATTTACTACTCTATTTTATTAATGATGTGCTATAATTCTAATTATTCTGATGGTTTTGACATCTGTCTACATGTTTTGTTTTGTTTTCTCTCTCCCCCTTGTAGACTGTAAGCCCGTTGTTGGGTAGGGTCTGTCACTATAGGTTGCCGACCTTTACCTTCCAAGCGCTTATTATAGTGCTCTGCACATAGTAAGTGCGCAATTAATGTGATTGAATGAATGAATGAAAGTCACTTAACTCCTCCATGTCTCAGTTATCTCTTCTATAAAATAGGGATTAAAACTATGTGAGACAGGAACTGAGTACAACTTGATTAACTTGTATCTACCCCAGCACTTAGAAGAGGGCCTGGCACATAGTAAGTGCTTAACAATGCCATGAAAACAAACAACTACCATAAGCTCCCTGAGGGCAGGGGTCATGTCTAGATTGTGAGATCATTGTTGGGTACGGACTGTCTCTATATGTTGCCGATTTGTACTCCGCAAGCACTTAGTACAGTGCTCTGCACACAGTAAGCGCTCAATAAATACAGTAGAATGAACGAATGAATGAGTGAATATCTACTCTCCCAAGTGCTTAGTGAAGTACTCTGTCAAGAGAAAGCACTCAATAAATGCCACTGGTTGATTGGTAGACTGTAATAATAATAATAATAATTATGGCATTTGTTAAGCACTTGTTATTTGCCAGGCATTGTGCTTAAACTCTGTGAGAGCAGGGGTCATGCCTACTCACTCTCGTGCTCCCCAAGCGCTCAGCCTAGGGCTCTGTGCTCAGATAATACTATTGATGAACAGATTGATCTACTCGACCAGTGAGGGAGGGAGAGCAGGGGATAAAGTCAAAGGAGCAGGCCCAGAGCTGTCGTTCCAAGAGCTGCCGCCTCAAACGTCTCCACCATCCTCAGCCTCGAGTGTCTCGTCTGGCCAGCGGCAACTTCCAGTGACCACGGAAGACCGGCGGAGGCAGGAGGGGGACTGGAGACGTGGGGCCCCGATGGTCATGCGGTCTGATACAGCAGCCTCTTCAGGGCCATCCCCACCTCCTTATTCCGCAGGGAGTGGATGATGGGGTTTAGCATCGGGGTGACCAGGCTGTTCAGGATCTGGACGCCGGCAATGTACCCGGGGCTGGGGACCGGCTGCAGGTAGATAAGGGCCACAGGCCCATACAAAAGGAGGTTGGAGGTCAGGTGCATGCTGCAGGTGGGCAAGGCCCGTCGCCGGCCTTTGGCCGAATGCATACGTCGGATAGAGTGGGCGATGTGGGTGTAGGAGATGAGGATGAGCAGGAAGCAGGTGGAGGACATGAGCCTGACATTGGTGAAGCTGATGCCCTGGGCCAGGGAGGTGTTGGTGCAGGCCAGCGGCAGTATGGCCGGGATGTCACAGAAGAAGTAGTCCACGTAGTTGGGGCCGCAGTAGGGGAGCCAGAAGGTCAGGCAGGTGAGCAGGGCAGCCTGCAGGCCTCCACCCAGCCAGGTGCCCACGGCCAGGCCGCTGCAAACCCTGGGGTTCACGATGATGTTGTAACGCAAAGGGTGGCAGATGGTGGCGTAGCGGTCGTAGGCCATCACAGTGAACAGGAAGCACTCGATGCAGCCCAGGAAGTGGTAGAAGAAGACCTGGCAGGTGCAGTCCTCGTAGGAGATGGCTCAGCCCCAGCCTGGGAGTTAGGCCAGCAGTTTGAGTGAGGTCATGGAGGGGAACAGCAGGAGAAAGATGGAGAGGATTTCCAGGAAGAAGTACATAGGCTTGTGCAGGTGGGGGGAGGCCACGATGATGGTCAGGATGAGCCCGTTCCCCAGCACCGTGAGAGTGTAGAAGGTCACAAACACAAAGAACAGAACTGTCTCTAACCCTTTCATGTGAGGGATGCCCAGTAGGATGAACTCAGTGACCGGCGTGTGATTCCACATCCTCCAAGGGTGGGGACAGGGTGGGGTGTAAGGTCAGTCCTAAGGGAGGACATAGATCACCTTGGGATGAAGAGACGTGAGGGGGTGGGATGGGTGGGAAGGGGGCCTGGCCCTGCCTCACTGCTCTGAGAGAAGGCCTGCAGGTATGGACCGGGGAGTTTTGGGGAGACCTCTCCCACAGGTGGACACTAGAGAAGGAGCATGATCTAGTGGAAAGAGCCTGGGCCTAGGAGTCAGAAGACCTGACTTTGAATCCAGCCCCTGCCACATGACTGCTGGGTGAGACCTTGGGCAAGTTCCCTCACTTTACTTCTCTGTGCCTTTGTTTCCTCACCTGTAAATAGGGATCAAAAACCGGTTCTCCCTCCCCCTTAGACTGTGGTTCTCCATGTGGGGCAGGCACTGTGCCCAACTTGATCATCTTGCATATGCCCCAGATCCTACTACAGTGCTTGGCACAAATTAAGTGCTCAACAAATGGCACAATTATTATTTCATGACTGCTGCAGAACCCCATTCTCAGTACTTTGGGTGCATCCTTTTTTCAATTGCATGTGTCATTATTCATTTTGATCACTCTGTTGAAATGCTTCTGCATCTCTCTTCCCCACTAGTGTAAGCTCATGGGCAGGGAATGTGTCACTTCCTTGTTTTGTATTCCCTAAGTGGCCTATGTATTCCCTAAGTAGCATTCATTGGCCACTCTATGATGGCCAATAAATACTACTACTATTACTACTATACCCAAATATCCCATCCCCAGGATTGCACCCCTTCGGTTCACTCCTATCCAACACATCCCCACCCTTCAAGCGGTCCCCCTTAGTCTCCACCCCATGTCTCTCTCCTCAACCCTGCCAACCTCCTGCTCCCCCGACCTCACCCTCACTCACCAGTTTGGAGACATGCTGGACCTTATCATCATCACTAGTCACTGTAATAATAATAACAATCGCTGTGGTATTTGTTAAGTTTTTACTATGTGCCAAGCACTTTACACTGTAAAACAATGTAAAGCACTGTTTTACCATGACTATTGCTTAGGCATTTTGCCACAACTATTTCATAGGCACTGGGGTTGATACAAGTTAATCAGGTTAGAGTCCCTGTCCCAAATGGGGCTCACACTCTTATCCCCATTTTTTAGATCAGGTAACTGAGTCCCAGAGAAGTTAAGTGATTTGCCCAAGGTCACAGCAGACAGGTGGTAGAACTGGGATTAGAACCAGGCTCGGGCTCTATTCACTAAATCATGATGCTTCTTGGCATGCTTGCTATCTTCAATCCCTCATTCTCTGCCTTCAAACAGGCTCACATCTCCCCCAAACAAAAAATGTCTTCCCTGGATCCCAGCACTCTTTCCAACTATTATCTCATCTTTCTGCTCCCAATGCATTATAGACTCCCACTTCCACCTCCACTTCCACTCCTCCAACTCCCTTCTTCATCTGCTACAATCAAGTTTCTTCAGCCTGCCCTCCATTGAAACTGCATACTCCAAGATCACCAATGACTTCTTTCCTTGCCCAATGTAATGGTTTCTACTCTGACCCTTAATCTCCTTAATCTCTCCACTGCCTTTGACACAGTAGACCACTCCTTTCTCCTGAAAACGCTATCTGAACTTGGCTTTGTCAACACGGTTCTCTGCTGGTTCTCTGCCTACCTCTCTGGCAGCTCCCTCTCAGCCTCCTTGCTAGCACCTCCTCTCCCTCCCAATCCCCAACTGTGGGTATACCTCAAGTCTCTGTTCTAGATCCCTTAATCGTCTCACTTTACATTCAGTCCCTTGGAAAGCCCTTCTGCTCCCACAGTTTCAGCTATTAGATCTAGATGGATTATTCCCAACTCTATCTTACTAGCCCCAACCCCCTCCGTATTTGAATCTTGCATTTCCTTCTGCCCGGAGGACATCTCTACCTAGATGTCCTTCGGATAACTAAAGATCTTATGGTTAGAAAATTTAACTCATCATTCCTTCCAAACCCTCTCCACCACCTAACTTTCTCATCAAAGTTGACAACACCATTGTATCCCCTGACTCAGAAGCCCCAAACCTTGACATTAGCCACACTCTCTTTCAACTCTCACTCTCAGTCTGAAGCTAAATCCTCTTGGTTCTGTCCTCCACAACATTTCCCAAATCCATTCATTCTGTTCATTCTGAATGGCCACCACTTCAGTCCAGGTGCTTGCTCATCATATCCCATCTTGACTATTGTATCAGCCTCCTCACAGATCTCTCTGCCTCCAGACTCGCTCCTCTCCAGGCCATTCTTCACTCAGCTGACCGGATTATTTTTCTTAAAAAATTGTTCTGCACCTCATCTCCTCAAAAACCTGGAATGGTTTATCATTCCCCTCCACAGCAAAGAGAAACTTCTGACCACTGGTCTTAGGCACTCTATCAGCTCACTTCCCCTTACCTATCCACTGCAGACTGTGAGCCTGTTGTTGGGTAGGGGCCGTCTCTAGATGTTGCCAACTTGTACTTCCCAAGCGCTTAGTACAGTGCTCTGCACACAGTAAGTACTCAATAAATACGATTGATTAATTGATTGATTATTCTCCCACAACACCCCAGGTCACACACTTCCTTCTTCCCAAACTCACCTTCTTTTCCCTCCCAACTCTGACTCCATTTCTGTGTCCTTATTCCTGTCTGATACCATCTGGAAGCAGTGTGGCTTAGTGGAAAGAGCACAGTTTAGGAGTCAGATGATGTGAGTTCTAACCCCAACTCCGGTACTTGTCTGCTGTGTGACTTGGGCAAACCACTTAAATTCTCGGTGCCTCAGTTACCTCATCTGTAAAATGGGGATTAAGACTATGAGCCCCACATGGGACAAACTGATAACCTTGTATCTACTCCAGCACTTAAAACAGAGCGTGGCACTTAGTACGTGCTTAACAAATACCATTATTATTATTATTATTATTATTATTATTACTGCCTCCCCTTCAAATACACCAGATCACAGATGTCACCATCTTCCTAATCCTTCTGAATTCCCTCCCCTTCCGGGAAGCTTTCCCCTATTCGTTTTACTTCTTCATAGGTTACTCCTTTCATCACCTATGGATGTTTGCATCGCCCCTGCACTGTTGCACTTTTGTATGTATGTATTTACACACTTCACTATTTAAACACTTCTTCACCCTCACAATGAATTAGTAGAGAAGCAGCGTGGATCGGTGGATAGAGCCCGGGCTTCGGAGTCAGAGGTCATGGGTTCAAATCCCAGCTCTGCCAATTGTCAGCTGTGTGACTTTGGGCAAATCACTTCACTTCTCTGGGCCTCAGTTACCTCATCTGTAAAATGGGGATAAAGACTGTGAGCCCCCTGTGGGACAACCTGATTACCCTGTAACCTCCCCAGTGCTTAGAACAGTGTTGTGCATATAGTAAGCGCTTAATAAATGCCATCATCATCATCATTAGTATATGTCTTTCTTTCCCATTAGATTGTAAGTTCCTCGTGGACAGGTAATATGCCTTCTTCATCCATTGTTCTTTTTCAAGAAGTCAGTCCAATGTAGTCCTCTCTGTCTTGTTAGTCACGGTAGGACCTTGGATCTCTTTTAGTCACCATGTTAAGTCACCATGAACAAATGATTAGACCCACTTTGGCAGGTCTAGGAGCCACCCGGCAATTCTGGAGAGGAGGTTCCCACTATGTTCCTCCTGGGTATGATGGAGGGAAAGCCCTATCTGATTGAGTTGACCAGTGTCCCGGGTCACCCTCACAATTTGGTCCACATATATGCAACGCTATCTATTTAGGAGAACGTACACACCTCCTTAGCTGGCTAGGAGTATGTCCAAAGCCACCTTATTTTGGAGTTCCATCCACGCAGGTCCCTTTACTTCCTCTTGAAAGGCAGTGATCACAACCTTGGTTACACTGGCCGTCTGCATCAGGGTGCCTATAAGGTTCCACTGGCCCACGTCAAACTCACTCTGTCCAACAAATAGGGAGGAGATCCCCGGGAAGAGGACCCTCGGGACTACATCTTCTCCCTTGTTCTTTCTCTCTCCCTCCAGGCTCGTGTCTCCTCCTGCCTGCTGCCTGCATTTATTAAGTACTTACTATGTGCAAAGCACTGTTCTAAGCGCTGGGGGGGGTCACAAGGTGATCAGCTTGTCCCACGGGGGGCTCACAGTCTTCATCTCCATTTTACAGATAAGGTGACTGAGGCACATCGATTTCTTGATGTCCTCCCGCCATCTAAACCTCAACGTGTCCAAGACTGAGCTTCCTATCTTCCCTCCCTCCCTGTCCTCTCCCTGACTTTCCCAGCACTGGGGACGGTACTACCATCCTTCCCGTTTCACAAAAATGCAACACTGGTGTCATCCATCTCTCTCAGAGCATCACACTCCACCTCACCTCCCTATTCTCTCTATCCATTCTTGATGACCAGATTACCGCTCTCAACTCCACCCTCTCTACTCTACTCGCTCACTCCCATTTCCCTTCGTCGCTCTCACATCACTAACCTACTGCCTCGGATCACTGCGACTGTCCGCCTCCATCGCTGTTATGCTTGAGCTGCTGAACGCTGCTGGTGAAAGTCTAAACACCAAGCCAACCTTCTTCACTCTAAGTTTATCCTTTCCTGCCTTATCTTTGCCCTCTCCTCTGCCAGGCAAAACTATTTTTCTTCCTTTATTGACATCCATGCCCACCACCCCCATCAGCTGTTCTGGACATTTAACTCCCTCCTCAGGACCCCTGTTCCTCCCCCTCCTCCATCCATCACCGACAACCATCTAGCCACCTACTTCACTAGTAAAATTAACACCATCAGATCTGAGCTCCCCAAAGTCACCCCTCCTCCTTCTCCATCTCCCCATCTCTCAACACTCTCTGCTACTTTCCCATCCTTCCCAGTAGTACCTTCAGATGAGATCTCCTCCCTCCTCTCAAGTGCCCCCCCAATCACCTGTGTTTCAGACCCCATTCCCTCTCATCCTATGAAAACTCTTGCCCCTTACCTCCTCCCCTCCTTAACTTCTATCTTCAACCGCTCACTCTCCACTGCTTCCTTCCTTTCTGCCTTCAAACATGCCCACGTCTCCCCCATCCTAAAAAACCCTCTCTTGACCCCACTGCCCCTTCTAGTTATCACCCTATCTCCCTCCTTCCCTTCCTTTCCAAACTCCTAGAATGAGTCGTCTACACTCACTGCCTCCAATTCCTCAACTCCAACTCTCTCCTAGACCCCCTCCAATCTGGCTTCAGTCCCCCACACTCCACTGAAACTGCCTTCTCACAGGTCACCAATGACCTCCTTCTTGTCAAATCCAACAGCTCCTAATCCTCCTCGACCTCTCAGCTGCCTTCAGCACTGTGGACCATCCCCTTCTCCTCATCAGTCTATCCAACTTTGGCTTTTCATTCATTCATTCACTTACTGAGCACTTACTGTGTGCAGAGCACTGTACGAAGCGCTTGGGAAGTACACGTCAGCAACGTAGACTCCGTCCTCTCCTGGTCCTCCTCTCATCTCTCTGGTCATTCATTCTCAGTCTCCTTTGCGTGCTCCCTCCCATCCCTTTACTGTAGGGGTTCCTCAAGGGTCAGTTCTTGGTCACCTTCCATTCTCCATCCATACTCACTCCCTTAGTGAACTCATTTGCTCCCATGGCTTCACCTATCATCTCTACCCTGATGATACCCAAATCTACATCTCCACCCCCGCTTTCTCTCCCTCCCTGCAGGCTCGTATCTCCTCCTGCCTTCGGGACATTGCCATCTGGATGTCTGCCCACCATCTAAAATTCAATATGTCCAAGACTGAGCTCCTTATCTTCCCTCCCAAACCCTGTCCTCTCCCTGACTTTCCCGTCACTGTGTAAGGCACTACTATCCTTCCCATCTTGCAAGCCTTGGAGTCATCCTAGACTCTGTTCTCTCATTCAGCCCACACATCCAATCCATCACCAAAACCTGCCGGTCTCACCTCCACAACTTCACCAAGATCTGCCCTTTCCCCTCCATCCAAACCGCTACCTTGCCAGTTCAGTCTCTCATCCTATCCCAAATGGATGACTGCATCAGCCTCCTCTCTGATCTCCCATCTTCCTGTCTATCCCCGCTTCACTTTGCTGCCTCGATTATCTTTGTACAGAAACGCTCTAGGCATGTCATGGGTTTGAATCCCAGCTCTGCCACTTGTCAGCTGTGTGACATTGGGCAAGTCACTTAACTTCTCTGGGTCTCAGTTACCGCATCTGTAAAATGGGGATGAAGACTGTGAGCCCCAGGTGGAACAACCTGTTAAACTTGTATCTACCCCAGCGCTTGGAACAGTGCTCAGCACATAGTAAGCGCTTAACAAATACCATCATCATTATTATTATTCTTACATCACTCCCCTCCTCAAAAATCTCCAGTGGTTGCCTATCACTTTGCATGAAGGAAAAACTCCACACTATTGGCTTCAAAGCTCTCCAGCACCTTACCCGCTCCTACCTCATCTTCCTTCTCTCCTTCTACAGCCCAGCCCATACTCTCTGCTCCTTTGCCGCTAACCTCCTCACTGTACCTAATTCTCACCTGTTCCGCCATCGACCCCTGGCCCACGTCCTACCTTTGGCCTGGAATGCCCTTCCTCCACACATCCGCCAAACTAGCTCTCTTCCTCCCTTCAGAGCCCTACTGAGAGCTCACCTCCTCCAGGAAGCCTTCCCAGACTGAGCACCCCTTATCCTCTCCTCCTCCTCCCCTCCCCATCGCTCCCACTCCCTCCCTCTGCCCTACCCCCTCCCCCCCACAGCACTTGTGTATATTTATACATATTTATTATTCATTTATTTTATTAATGATGTGTATATATCCATAATTCTATTTATTGTGACGGTATTGACACCTGTCTATTCGTTCTGTTTTGCTGTCTGTCTCCCCATTCTAGACTGTGAGAACATTGCTGGGTAGGGACTATCTCTATCTGTTGCTGAATTGTACTTTCCAAGCGCTTAGTACAGTGCTCTGCACACAGTAAGTGCTCAATAAATACAATTGAATGAATTGAATGAATGAATGAATACCAAGCATAAGATCCCCACTCACAGGGGAGGGGTTGTCATTTTCCACCCTGTCAGAGGGTATGTGGATGGACCTTGAGTGATTCCCGAATACCAGAGGGATGCCTGGAGGGGCTCTGTGAGCAGTAACGCAGTGTTGTGCTAGTTCCAGATCAGTTCTGATGTTGTGATGGTCTCCTGGAGATGTGAGCCGATTCCAAGTTGGGTAGTGATTTGAAGAGATTGGTGTTTTTAGAACAGATTATGACAGAGGCAGAGTGAACCTTAGGGGGCTTGTTTGTGGGTGTTGTTTACTCTGGGTTTTTTTGTTGGTATAATAAATTGCGATTGTTTAAAGAACTGACTGGTCTGAATTTGGTGCTTCTTTTCCCAGCCATGTCCTGAATTGCCTACCCAGGTCAGAGTACAGCCTACACCTAACTGTAAAATATATACTAAACATATCCCGAGGCCTGCCCTATCCCTAATCCTAACCCTAGCCCTAGGCCTAGCCTTAAGAATACCACTAACCCTAACCTTAAATCTAACCCTAATTCTAAATTTAAAGTGAACCCCAAATCTAGGCCTATTGCTAACTTAATCTAAACCCTAAGAATAGCCCTACCCCTCACCTTAGCCCTAGCCCTAGTGCTAACCCTAACCGTAACACTAAACCTCACCACAATGCTTACCCTATCCCTAGCTCTAATCCAACCCTAGCTAGGCCTAGCCCTCACCCTAACCTTAACCCTAGCCCAAGGAGTACTTTTAAGCCATTCCTTAACCTTAATTCTGACCTTAACCCTAGCCCTAACCCTAACTCTAATCCTAACCCTAACTCTAGCCTAGCCTATTAACACTAACACTAACCCTAGGCCGATCCCTTGCCAATACCCTAACAAAAATCCTACCCCAAATATCCCCTGGCTGCAGAAAGCCTGTCCGGGATCCCATGTGGGTAGTCTCTTCTAGCCCTGATAATTCTGTTCACCTTGCTACTCTCCAAGACCAACATTTGCCCTATCACTAACGCTACCTCTAACTCTAAATCTAACCCTGATCACAACTCTAAAAACAAACCCTAACTCTAGCAATGATCCTAAATCTAGCTCTAAAACCAATCCTAACTCCAACCCTAGCCCAAGGCCACGTCCCAGCCCTAGCCATAACCTTAAACCTAACTCTAAACTTCACCTAGCCCTAGTCCTAACCACCACACTAACTCTAACCCTAACACTAAACCTAACCCTAACCCATAATCCATTCTCAAGATCTAATCCTATCTCCAACCCTAGGCCTAGCCTTAAACCTAATACTAACCCTAACTCCTAAAAGTGACCTTAACCCTAACCTGAAACTTAACCTGAGCCCCAAACCCATCCCTAGTGCTAACCCTAACCCTTATCCTAAAGCTAACACCATGCCAACCCTAGCCAGGCCCAATGGCTAACCCTAACCTTAACATTAACGCTCAATATAATCCTAGCCATTTCTGTAACCCTAATCCTAACCTTAGTCATCAGCCTAAGGCTAACCATTAACTTAACACTAGCCCTAAGTTTACAAGTAACCCCAACCTTAAACTACCTCTAACCCTAATCCTAACACCAAACCTATTTTTAAACCTAACCCTAATTTTAACCTTAATCCTAAACCTAACCCTAACCCTAACTCTAGCCATAACCATAACCCTAATCTTAACTCTAAATAATAATAATAATGATGGCATTTGTTAAGTGTTTACTATGTGCCAAGCACTACTCTAAATGCTGGGGGCAAGGGATACAAGGTAATTAGGTTGTCCCACATGGGGCTCCTAGTCTTAATCCCCATTTTACAGGAGAGGGAACTGAGAAGTCAAGAGAAGTTAAGTGACATGCCCAAAGTCATACAGCTGACAAGTGGCAGAGCCAGGATTAGAACCCATGACATCTGACTCCCAAACCCATGCTCTTTCCACTGAGCCATGCTGCTTCTCTCTAATCCTAGGTTTAGCCCTAACCCTAAACCTAACCTCTACCCTAACCATAATGTTAGCCCTAACTTTAATCCTCAAATTAACACTAGCCCTAGTCCTAGGTCTAGGCCTAGCCTTAGCCCTAATCCTAATCCTAAAACTAACCATACCCCTAACACTAACCCTAACACTAGCCCTAGGCCTAATGGTAATCCTAACCCTAACCCTAATCCTAATTCTAAAACTAACTATAACCCTAACCTTAGAACTAAACCTATCCCAAGTAATAGCACAAGTAATTAGCCCTCAGCTAGCCCTAAACTAAACCCTATCCCTATCTCTAACCCTAACTTTAGCCCTAGCATTAACCATAACCCTAACTCTAACTCTAATCTTACCCCTACACCTAGCCTTACACTTCACATTAATCCTATATCCAATCCTTACAGGAGCCCGAGCCTTACACTGACTCAAACATTAACCCTAAACCTAGCCCTGAAACCAAATCTGAATCTTAAACCCACCATTAACCCTAACCCTAACTCTAACTGTAAACGTAAGGCAAGACATAACCCTAATACTAACCTTAATGCAAACCCTATACCCTAAACCTAACCCTACTGCTAGTCTAACCTTAACCCTAAACCTAACCCTATGATTTACCCTTACCAGAGCCCTAGCCCTTACCCTAAACCAAACACTACCTCTGACCCTAATCCTAACCTTAACTCTAATCTTGGCCTTAACCCTAACCCTAACCCTAACCCTAACCCTAATCCTAGCCCTAATCCTTATCCTAATCCTAACCCTAACCCTGAACCTCACCAAAATCCTAATCCTAACCTTCATCCTCTCTCTAAACCTAATTCTAATCCTAGTCCTAGGTGTAGCTCCACCCTCGCTAAAAAACCTAAGCCTTAGGCCTGGACCTAAATTTACCACTAACTCAAGCCCTAACCGAAATTTAACCCTAACCTTAATCTTAATCCTAACCCTAACCCTCACCAAAATCCTAATCCTAACCCTATTGCTCTCTCTAACTCTAATCCTAAACCTATTCATCATCATCATCATCATCAATCATATTTATTGAGCACTTACGATGTGCAGAGCACTGTACTAAGCGCTTGGGAAGTACAAATTGGCAACATATAGAGACAGTCCCTAAGTAATAAATATGTATAAACATATATACATATATACAGTCCTAATCCTAGCTCCATCCCTTACACTAACCCTAGCCCTAGGCCTACTCTTAAGTTTACCAGTAACTCAAACTCTAGCCCTAACCCTGAGCATAATCATAATCCTAACCTACCTCTAACCTCATAGCCCTGACCCTGACCCTGCTGTCACCTCAAACTTAACATGACAAAAACAGAACTCCTTATGTTCCCACCCAAACCCTGTCCTCCCCCGGACTTTCCCATCACTGAAGAGAGCAGCACCACACTCCCTGCCTCACAAGTTTATAACCTTGGCTTTATCCTTGACTCAGCCCTCTCATTCAATCCATATTTTGGGCAAGCCACTTAACTTCTCTGTGTCTCAGTTACCTCATCTGTAAAATGGGGATTAAGACTGTGAGACAACCTGATTACCTTGTATCTACCCCAGTGCTTAGAATGATTCTTGGCATAAAGTAAGTAAGTGCTTAACAAATACCATAATTATTATATTCAATATCACCAAATCCTGTTGGTTCAACCTTCACAACATTGCTAAAATCTGCCCTTTCCTCTCCATCCAAACTGCAACCATACTAATCCAAGCGTTTATCCTATCTTGCCTTGATTACTCTATCAGTCTCCTTGCTGACCTCTATGCCTCTTTTCTCTCTCCACTCCAGTCCATACTTCACTCTGTTGTCCGGATTGTTTTTCTACAAAACCTTCAGTACACATTTCTCCACTCCTCCAGAACCTCCAAGGATGCCCATCCACCTACCCATTAAACAGAAACTCATTAGCTTAGGCTTTAAAGCATTCAATTACCTTGCCCTCCCCCTACCTAACCTCTCTACTTTCTTACTACTACTCAGCCAGCACCCTTCACTTCTTAAATGCCCGCGTACTTACTGTACCATGATCTCTTCTACATCACTGAACCCCTCTTGCTCACATCCTGCCTCTGGTCAGAAACTTCCTTCTTCTTCAGATCTGGCAGACAATCGCCTTCAAAACATAATTACAAGAACATCTTCTCCAAGGTGCCTTCCCTGACTGAGTGCTCCCTTTCTCTACTCCCACTCCCTTTCTGTGTTTGCCCTTGCACTTGGATTTGCACCCTTTAATCACCCCTCCCTCAGTTCCAAAGCACTTATGTACATATCCATAAAACAAACGATTGATTGATTGATTGAGTGGGGAGATGTGTGCAAAAAACTTTTTAGAAAAATGACATGGGCAGTAAAGTGAAGAATGGACTGGAATAGAGAGAGGCTGGAAGCAGGGTGATATGGATATCAGCACATGTGTTGCCAAGACAAACTCATCTCAGCTCTGCAGAATTCTGCTTTCCAGCTGTTTCCCTAGGTAAGCTAGATTTTCCCTTGCAACTCTTCCAAGTTAAGCAGGATATCCCTTTAACTGCCCTTCATTTGTCTGGTGTCCATTTCATATCAGACTCAGAGGGTTTAGTTTCAGGTGGTGTTAGTCATGGAAAATTCATTTCCTCTCCTCCTACCCTCTGCAGTGGATGCCAGCCGATTCTGACTCTATCCCTCTCTGGCAGACTTTAGTTGATGTTACAGGATGTACAGGACTGGGGCTTGGGTGAAGGTGGCCTTCTTCCTTACTGCCTTCAGTGCAGGTGAGTTGAAAAGACCGTTCACAATTTATTTACAGTGGAAGAACCAAATAATCTTCCTCTTAAACTGTCCTCTATCTGACTTTGGAAGCCAAACTGTGGAATCAATTTGGTTCTTCTCTTTTGGTTTCTTTACAATTTGAGTTCCCACCTTCTAAATGAATAGTAATAAGCCATTCACTCCGCTCCTTGATGGAAAGGCTATGGGGGGCCTGGTCTAGCTCCCTTCAGAACTGCAGCCCTGAATGGTGGATTTGACTTTCTCTGTGCCTGACTGCTTCTTCTATGTCCACACCAGTATCTTCCACTGGGGTAACATTTAGTGGCATGAGTGAAGAACTTGTATCTGGCATCCTGCTAGCAGTTGGGAAGAGGAAGAGAGACCAACCTACTTTTCTCCATTTAATATCTGCTTTTTAAAAAATAGTATTTGTTAGAAGTTTTCTCAGGGTGCTGGGAAATCAGTCATGGAAAGTTTGTTGGAAGCAATCAATCAATCAATCAATCGTATTTATTGAGCGCTTACTATGTGCAGAGCACTGTACTAAGCGCTTGGGAAGTACAAATTGGCATCACATAGAGACAGTCCCTACCCGATAGTGGGCTCACAGTCTAAAAGGGGGAGACAGAGAACAGAACCAAACATACCAACAAAATAAAATAAGTAGGATAGAAATGTACAAGTAAAATAAATAAATAAATAAATAAATGAACAGAGTAATAAATATGTACAACCATATATACATATATACAGGTGCTGTGGGGAGGGGAAGGCGGTAAGGCGGGGGGATGGAGAGGGGGACGAGGGGGAGAGGAAAGAAGGGGCTCAATCTGGGAAGGCCTCCTGGAGGAGGTGAGCTCTCAGCAGGGCCTTGAAGGGAGGAAGAGAGCTAGCTTGGCGGATGGGCAGAGGGAGGGCATTCCAGGCCCGGGGGATGACGTGGGCCGGGGGTCGATGGCGGGACAGGCGAGAGCGAGGTACAGTGAGGAGATTAGTGGTGGAGGAGCGGAGGGTGCGGGCTGGGCAGTAGAAGGAGAGAAGGGAGGTGAGGTAGGAGGGGGCGAGGTGATGGACAGCCTTGAAGCCCAGGGTGAGGAGTTTCTGTCTGATGCGCAGATTGATCGGTAGCCATTGGAGGTTTTTGAGGAGGGGAGTGATATGTCCAGAGCGTTTCTGGACAAAGATAATCCGGGCAGCAGCATGAAGTATGGATTGAAGTGGAGAGAGACACGAGGATGGGAGATCAGAGAGAAGGCTAGTGCAGTAGTCCAGACGGGATAGGATGAGAGCTTGAATTAGCAGGGTAGCGGTTTGGATGGAGAGGAAAGGGCGGATCTTGGCAATGTTGCGGAGCTGAGACCGGCAGGTTTTGGTGACGGCTTGGATGTGAGGGGTGAATGAGAGAGCGGAGTCGAGGATGACACCAAGGTTGCGGGCTTGTGAGACGGGAAGGATGGTAGTGCCGTCAACAGAGATGGGAAAGTCAGGGAGAGGACAAGGTTTGGGAGGGAAGACAAGGAGCTCAGTCTTCGACATGTTGAGCTTTAGGTGGCGGGCGGACATCCAGATGGAGATGTCCTGAAGGCAGGAGGAGATGCGAGCCTGGAGGGAGGGGGAGAGAGCAGGGGCAGAGATGTAGATCTGGGTGTCATCAGCGTAGAGGTGATAGTTGAAGCCGTGGGAGCGAATGAGGTCACCAAGGGAGTGAGTGTAGATTGAGAACAGAAGGGGACCAAGCACTGAACCTTGGGGAACTCCCACAGTAAGAGGATGGGAGGGGGAGGAGGAGCCTGCAAAAGAGACTGAGAAAGAACGACCGGAGAGATAAGAGGAGAACCAGGAGAGGACGGAGTCTGTGAAGCCAAGGTCAGATAATGTGTTGAGGAGAAGGGGGTGGTCCACAGTGTTGGATCAAGCAGTTGATTTTAGGAAGGAAATGAATGTTGGAAGATATATAGTCTGACAGGTCAAGGAAATTCCAAGCCAGGAGGATAGCATGAACCAGGGGATGGAAGCAGAGGAGTCTAGAATGGGGCATAGCTAGAAGGCTGGTTTGGGAGGAACAAAGACAGCAAACTGGGGATAAATGGTGAAGAGATGAATAAAGGGTGGGTGGCATGTGGTGGAGATTCTTGAAGTCAACTGCATGCTTGTCAGATAACCAAGAGGGCTTTTTAAATTTTGAACAATAAATAATGCTAATGCACTTTTCCAAGGCTTTTATTCTCAAGCTGCTTTAAGGGCAAATTAATCTTAAAAGTAACAGTAGATTAATATAGAATTCTGCACACTGTATGTGCTCAATAAACATTATTAATTGATTAATAAGTTGGACCAAAGATGGGCAGAGAGTTGGAGTTTGTGGGATCCAGTGTTCTAGAAAGGGACATGCATATTACTTAATTGCCTCATATTTGACCCCTTGTTGTTATTATTTCCTTAGGTTGGCTGCCCTTTTCCTGGGCTGCAACTTGGACTGTCAACCTCCTTGCCTCATTGACTGTCCCATTGGACACTACTCCACCAGAGGGAATGGTCAGGAACACTCTAGTGGCTTTTGGTAAGGAAAGAAGGAACTGTTCTGCCACCTCACTACCTTGGACATGGTGCCCACTCAGAATCCTGCAGATGGTGCTCACCATATCAATCAATCATTAACATTCACTGAGTGCTTACTGTGTGCTGAACAGCTGAACACTGTACAAAGAACTTGACAGAGCACAATATAACTGAGTTTATAGACATATTCTCTTCCCACAACACATTCCCTGCCTACAATAACTTCCCTGCTCACATTCACTTTTAGTAGATATCTACACCCTTTCAGAAAGCCACTTGCCCTAGATGAGGAGAAAAGTGGCCAGATAAGTAGGAAAGGCATTCGTTTTTGTTTTTGAAATTCCTGGGAGAGTGGGAGTAGGGAAACCCATTACCCCAGCTAGTCAACTCTCTTTTTAGCTTCAATACCTTGTCACTTGGGTGAAAAGAGTCCTGAACCCATGTTTCATGTTACTATTCCAGTTGCTTTGGAGGTAGAGCCACTCTGAAGATCTGTCCAATTGGAATGTTTGGAAGCAGACTGACTGGTCAAGGGGATATCTGCAGCTGCCAGGTAACTCTACTTCAAAAGCCACGAGGTGGAGTTCCGTTTGCTAATCTTTTGGGGGAAGTGAGACTACATGATACAAAGATCTTGCCCCCAAACTGCTGTTGGCTGCAAAGCCATCATTCCTTCATTTTCCCTCTCTGGACAGCCAGGCCTGAATACACAGTGGAGAACACAGAACAGGTGTGGCAGTCTGACAACCTAGTGGCATTCCAACTGCCTCCCTTCATGTCAATATGCCCTCTCTTAATACTGCTCTTCACTGAATTCTACTCACTCTCAAGGACCTCATTCAAATCAGAAATCAATAACGGAACCATCAGATTAATCAATCAATCAATCACATTTATTGAGCGTTTACTGTGTGCAGAGCACTGTACTAAGCGCTTGGAAAGTACAAGTTGGCAACATATAGAGACAGTCCCTACCCAACAGTGGGCTCACAGTCTAGAAGGGGGAGACAGAGAACAAAACCAAACATATTAACAAAATAAAATAAATACAATAGATATGTACAAGTAAAATAAATAAATACATAAATAAATAGAGTAATAAATATGTACAAACATATATACATATATACAGGTGCTGTGGGGAAGGGAAGGAGGTAAGATGGGGGAGATGGAGAGGGGGACGAGGAGGAGAGGAAGGAGGGGGCTCAGTCTGGGAAGGCCTCCTGGAGGAGGTGAGCTCTCAGTAGGGCCTTGAAGGGAGGAAGAGAGCTAGCTTGGAGGATGGGCAGAGGGAGGGCATTCCAGGCCAGGGGGATGACGTGGGCCGGGGGTCGACGGCGGGACAGGCGAGAAAGAGGCACAGTGAGGAGATTAGCGGCAGAGGAGCGGAGGGTGTGGGCTGGGCTGTAGAAGGAGAGAAGAGAGGTGAGGTAGGAGGGGGTGAGGTGATGGAGAGCCTTGAAGCCGAGGATGAGGAGTTTCTGCCTGATGTGCAGATTGACTGGTAGACACTGGAGATTTTTGAGGAGGGGAGTAACATGCCCAGAGCGTTTCTGGACAAAGATAATCTGGGCAGCAGCATGAAGTATGGATTGAAGTGGGGAGAGACACGAGGATGGGAGATCAGAGAGAAGGCTGATGCAGTAGTCCAGACGGGATAGGATGAGATCTTGAACGACCAGGGTAGCGGTTTGGATGGAGAGGAAAGGGCGGATCTTGGCAATGTTGCGGAGCTGAGACCGGCAGGTTTTGGGGACGGCTTGGATGTGAGGGGTGAATGAGAGAGCGGAGTTGAGGATGACACCAAGGTTGCGGGCTTGTGAGACGGGAAGGATGGAAGTGCCGTCAACAGTGATGGGAAAGTCAGGGAGAGGGCAGGGTTCGGGAGGGAAGACAAGGAGTTCAGTCTTGGACATCAGCCATTACTGTTGACAACCTCACCTATAACCCTTAAACTTCTCTGAACTCACTATGTTCCCTCAATCCCCTCATTCCAATAATTCAATCCCTGTTATGCTGTCCTACTGCATCCACTCATCCTCCCTCCCAGACAGGCCTCATGAGCTCACTCCCATCCAAATCCTCCCCACCCCTCATACCATCCTTTTTCCACTCCTCTACCTCAGCCAAGTGAAGCCTATGGAATCTCTACTCTATTGTGGGAAAGCTTCCCTTTATCCTTGACCTGTTCCTAACTCAGTCACTGCTCCTCCTTGCCACCACTGAAACCTGTCTCTCACTAGATGACACCTTCTCCCCGTTGCTCTCTCTTCGCCCACTCTTCTCCCACTCCCCAAGATTCACTGAGAAAGGAGGAGGAGTCAGCTTCTGTCTCACTCCCAAATGTCACTTTCACAACATTCCTTCTCCCCCATCCTTCCTTTTCCCTTCCTTCCTGTACCATCTGCTTCTCCTACCCACTCCAGTTACCAGTTACTAGTTACTAGTCACAGTTATCTACTACCCCCCAGGTCCCACCTCCAATTTTCTGGACTATTTTGCTCCTTTTCTCTTTCTCCATCCCTATACTGATCCCAGGGGGCTTCAATATCCATGTAGACTCTAAAATGTAAATTCATTTTGACGGGGACTGTATCTACCAACTCTGTTACAGCATTCACTCTCAAGCACTTAGTACAGTGCTCTGCACACAGTGAGTACTCAATAAATCTGATTGTTTGATTGATTGATTGACTGCCCGAGGATATGAACAGAAAGCCATAAGGAACATTATTACCCCCCGGTTTCCTGGTGAATAATAATTAGGGTCTTCATTAAATGTTTACTCTGTGCTAAGGACTGTGGTAGATAAATGATTACCAGAGCAGACCCAGTTTCAATTCCAATTATTTTTAAAGTCTCACTCAAGAATAGTGCATCAACAGGCTAAGTGTACTGGTGCTGTCCACTGCTGAGGAGATTACAAAGAGAAATTCTTTTCCATGGAAATAGACTACACCCTTACCCCAACTATCTTGCCATGTATGTTGTTGGTTACTGGGGATCTGGGCAAAGACTGTGGGTAGCTTAATGCAACTCATAACTACTACTACTACTACTACTACTACTACTACTACTACTACTACTACTACTACTACTACTACTACTTCTACTGAAAAAACAATGCACGTTTTTCTCAAATCTTACAGTTATAGTACCATGTTGACACTCTCCTAATGTCACCATTAGTGACATCAGTTTCAATTATGAAAGCCTAAAAGTAATGATGATGTTAATAATAATAATAATAATAATAATAATAATGAACACTGATCAGACTAATGGTCCATGGAAGCCAGGATTCTGTCTACCACATGATGCTAAGAGGAATGATACTATGGTTGACTTCATTCACCCATTCATTCATTCATCAGTTTTTATTAAAGCCTACAGTGTGCAAAGCACTCTACTTAGAAACATATAATAAATATAAATGTTAATGTCTAATCCCTCTCCTTGAGGAACCTAAAATCTACTGCCCAAAATGTCTCTCCTGGATATCCACCCTCATCATTAGAGATGGACTAACTTTCCACTCTACATACTTAGCTTTCAATCAATCAATCAATCAATCATATTTATTGAGCATTTACTATGTGCAGGGAGTACAAGAATGACAATAAACAGACACATTCCCTGCTCAAAATGAGCTTTCAGGTTAGGGGGGAGACAGAAATTAACATAAATAAATAAATTATGGATATGTTCATATGTACAGTGCGGCTGAGGTGAATAAAGGATGCAAATCCAAGTGCAATGGTAATGTGGTGCTAAGTACAGTGTTCTGCACACAGTAAGCGCTCAATAAATATGACTGAATGAATGAATGTGGAAGGGACCAGGAGAAGAGGAAATGAACACCAAGTCAGAGAAGGCCTTTGGGAGGAGATATGCCTTCAAGTGATTGTAAAGTGATCTACAGAGTGATTGTCTGTGGGTTTCCCTCTGGTAACCCATGATAGACACTCATCAGTCAATCATTCAGTCAGTGCTACTTACTGAGTACTTACTGTGTGTATTAAGAGCTTGGGAAAGTATGATACAACAAAGATGGTAGACACATTCCCCTGCCCACAGTTTAGAAAGGAAGACATTAATATAGATAAAACATTTTAGAGGTGATATGTTTTTAATAAGGTTTTGAAGGTGGGTAGAGTAGTGGTCTGTCATACAGTTAGTCAGTCAGTCATATTTAGTGAGCACTTACTATGTGCAGAACACTATACTAAGCACTTGGGAGAGTACAATGTAACAATAACCAAACACATTCCCTGCCCACAGTGAGCTTACAGTCTAGAGGGGGAGGCAGACATTTATATGAATAAATAAAATAAATAAAATTACAGATATGTACATAAGTGCTGTGGGGCTGGGAGGGGGGATGAATAAAGGGAGCAAGTCAAGGTGACACAGAAAGGAGTGGGAGAAGAGGAAAGGAAGGCTTAGTCAGGGAAGGCCTTCAGGAGATGTGCCTTCAATAAGGCTAGAAGGGGGGGAGAGTAATTACCTGTCAAATTTGAGGAGGTAGGGTGTTCCAGGCCAAAGGAAGGACGTGGGTGAGAAGTTGGTGGCAAATAAGCGAGATCAAGGCACAGTGAGAAGGTTAGCAATACAGGAGCTTAGTGTGTAGGCTGGGTTGTAGTAGGAGGTGAGGTGAGGTAGGAGGGGGCAAGGTGATTGAGTACTTTGAAGCCGATGGTAGGGAGTTTCTGTTTGATGTGGAGGTGGATGGTCAACCACTAGAGGTCCTTGAGGAGTGACACTGAACCATGTCATTCCTCCTGTCAACTCTAACATTTAGGAACTTATCTATATCCTCCTTAGCACTCATCTCTAATAATAATTGTGGTATTTGTTAAGCATTTACTATGTGCCAGGCACTGCACTAAGCAATGGGGTAGATACATTTCTATAGAAAAATTATCTGAGCAGCAGTGTGAAATATGGGCTGGACTGGGGTGAGACAGGAGGCAGGGAGGTCAGCAGAGAGGCTGATACAGTAGTCAAGGAGGGGTAGGATAAGTGACTGGATTAGGCAGTAGTTTGGATGGAGGAAAAAGGGCGGATTTTAGTGATATTGTGAAAGTTGAAAGACAGGATTTAATTATGGATTGACTACGTGGGTTGAATGAGAGAGAGAGGAGTCAAGGATAACACCAAAGTTATAGGCTTGTGCCATCTACAGTGATAGGAAAATCTGAGGCAGGATGGGGTTTGGGCAGGAAGATAAGGAGTTCTGTTTTACATATGTTAAGTTTGAGGAGATGTCTTGAAGTCAGGAAGAAATGTGAGACTGCAGAGAGGGAGAGAGATCAGGGCTACAGATGTATATTTGGGAATCATCCACATAGAGGAGGTAGTTGAAGCCATGTGAGCAAATAAGCTTTCCAAAGGAGAAAACTTCCAAAGGAGGTGTAGATGGAGAATAGAAGGGAACCCAGAACTGAATCTTGAGGGACCCCCACAGTTAGGGGGTGGGAGGAAGAGGAGGAATCCACATGGCTCAGTGGAAAGAGCACGGGCTTGGAAGTCAGAGGTCCCAGAGGTTCAAATCCTGGCTCCACCAATTGTCAGCTATATGACTTTGGGCAAGTCACAACTTCTCTGTGCCTCAGTTATGGGGATTAAGACTGTGAGCCCCACGTGGGACAACCTGATCACCTTGTATCCTCCCCAGTGCTTAGAACAGTGCTTTGCACATAGCAAGTGCTTAACAAATGCCATCATCATCATTATTATTATTATGAAAGCGACTGCTAATGATTGACCAGAGAACCAGGAGAGGACAGTGTCAGTGAAGCTGAGGTTGGAAAATGTTTCCAGAAGAAGGAAGAGGGCTTTCCAGGCTAGAGGCAGAATGTGAGCAAGGTGGTGAGATAGACAAGATAGAGGTACAGTGAGTAAGTTGGCAGTTGGAGGAATGAAGTATGCTGATTGGATTGTAGTAGGAAATCAGTGAGGTAAAGTAGGAGGGAATGAGCTGATTAAGTTCTTTAAATCCAATTGTAAGGAGTTTCTGTTTGATGTGGAGGTGGATGGGTAACCACTAGAGGTTCCTGAAGAGTAGGGAGATGTGGACTGAATGTTTTTTAGAAAAATGATCCAGGAAGCAGAGTGGTGTAAGGACTGGGGTGAGGAGAGACAAGAGGCAAAGAGGTCAGCAAGGAGGGTGACGTCATAGTCGAGGAAGGATAACAATAAGTAGTTTGACCAAAATAATGACAGTTTGGATGGGGAGGAAATCGTGGATTTTAGCAGTGTTATGAAGCCTGAACTGACAGGATTTGGTGACCGACTAAATATGTGGAATGAATAAGAGAGATAAGTAGAGGATAATGACAAGGTTATACGCTTGTGAAATAGGGAGGATGGTGTTGTTGCCTACAGTTACAGGAAAGGGGAAGGACATGATTTAGGTGGGAAGATGAGAGTTGTGTTTCAGGTATGATGTGAGCCCATTGTTGGGTAGGGACCATCTCTGTATGTTGCCAACTTGTACTTCCCAAGCGCTTAGTACAGTGCTCTGCACACAATAAGCGCTCAATAAATACGATTGATTGAATGAATGAATGAATTAGTTTGAGGTGACAGGGGGACATCCAAGTAGAAATGTCCTGAAGGTAGGAGGTAATATGAAACTGCAGAGGAGAGAGATCAGTTCTGGACATGTGGAGTTGAGTTGAAGCCATAACAGTAATTGAGTTCTCCAAGGGAGTGGGTGTAGATGGATTCATTCATTCAATCGTATTTATTGAGCACTTACTGTGTGCAGAGCTTACTGTGTACTAAGCGTTTAACGGATGGATAACAGAAGGGGCCCCAGAATTGAGCACCTTCAAGAACTCCTACAGTTAGTGGGTGGAAGGCAGAGGAAAAGCCCACAAAAGAGCCTGAGAAAGAGTGGTCCAAGAGAGACAAGGAAAACCAGGAGAGGACAATGCCACTGCAGCCCAGATTAGATAATGTTTCCAGGAGAAGGGGTGGTCCTCAGTGCCAAAGACAGCTAAGAGGCCAAGGAAGATTAGGAAGCAGTAGAGGTTGTCAGTTTTGGCAAGAAGGTCACTGGTGACTTTAGAAAGAGTGAAGGGGGTGGAAACCAGTTTGGAGGGGGTCAAGGAAAGAATTGGAGGACAGGAAGTGGAGACAGCAGGTGTAAACATCTCTCTCAAGGAGTTTGGGCATGAACGGTAGGAAGGAGATGGGGTGATAACTGGAGGGAGTCCAGGAAGGGTTTTTCTTTTAGGGTAGGGACACATGAGTATATCTGAAAGCATTGAGAAGAAGCCATTGGAAAATTCATTCATTCATTCAATTATATTTATTGAGCCCTTACTGTGTACAGAGCACTGTACAGTACAACAGTAAAGAGACACATTCCCTGCCCAAAATGAGCTTTCCATCTAGAGTGGGGGAGACATACATCAATACAAATAAAATTTCAGGCATGTACATGAGTGCTCTGGGGCTGGGATGGGGGAAGAACAAAGGGAGCAAGTCAGGAAGATGCAGAAGGAAGTGGGAGAAGAGGAAAGGGGGCCTTAGTCAGGGAAGGCCTCTTGGAGGAGATTTGCCTTCAATAAGGCTTTGAAGGGGGAAGAGTAATTGTATGTCAGATTTGAGGAGGTAGGGCATTCCAGGCCAGAGGAAGAATATGGGCTAGGGGTCAGTGGCGAGCTAGGCGAGATTGAGGCACAGTGAGAAGGTTAGTATTAGAGGAATGAAGTATGGGGCCTGGGTTGTAGAAGGAGAGTAGCAAGGTGAGGTAGGAGGGGCAAGAGGGTGGAGTGCTTTAAAGCCAATGGTGAGAAGTTTTTATTTGGTGCAGATCAGCAACCAGTGGAGCTTTTTGAGGAGCGGGATGACGTGTCCTGAACGTTTTTGTAGAAAAATGATCTGGGCAGCAGAGTGAAATATAGACTGGAGTGGGGAGAATCAGTAGGCTGGGAGGTCAACAGGAAGGCTGATGCAGTAATCCAGGTGGGATAGGATAAGTGACTGTATTTATGTGGCAGCAGTTCGGATAAAACATAGTATTTATTAAGTGCTTACTATGGTCCAGGCACTGTACTAAGTGCTGGGGTAGATTCAAGTTAATCAGGTTGGGCACAGTCTCTGTCCCATATGGGGCTCACAGTCTCAATCCCCGTTTTACAGATGAGGTAACTGAGGCACAAAAAAACAAAGTGACTTGCCCAAGGTCACATAGCAGACAGGTGGCAGAGCCAGGACTACAGCCTATGACCTTCTGACTCCTATGCCACGGAGGGAGAGGAAAGAACAAATTTTAGCGATGTTGTGAAGGTGGGACTGACAGGATTTAGTGATGGATTGAATATAGGGGTTGAATAAGAGAAAGGAGTCAAGGATAACACCAAGATTATGGGCTTGTGAGACAGGAAATATGATTTTTCTGAGCGCTTACATATTTACTGAGCACTTACTCTGAGCAAAGCAGTGTACTACAGTAACAGACACATTCCTGCCCACAACGAGCTCACAACCTAGAGGGGGAGACAGATATTAACATAAATAAATAAATTATAGAACTATGCAGTTGTATACATATGTGCTGTGGGGATGGGAGGGAGGATGAACGAAGGAGCAAGGAAGAGTGGCAGAGAAGGGAGTGGGAGAAAAAGAGAGGAGGGCTTCTTCAGGGAAAACTTCTTGGAGGAATGTATCTTCAATAAGGTAATAAGGTTTTGAAATGGGGGAGAACAATTATCAGTCTGAAATGAAGAGGGAGGGCATTCCAGGCCAGAGGTAGGATGTGAGCAAGAGGTTGGTGGTGATATAGACTAGATCGAGGTGTAGTGAGAAGGTTAGCATTAGAGGAACGAAGTGTGTGGGCTGGATTGTAGAAGGAAAGTAGTGAGGTGAGGTATGAGGGAGCAAGGTGATAAAGTGTTTTAAAGCCAATGGTGAGGAGTTTTTGCTTGATGCAGAGTTGGATGGGCAACCCCTGGAGTTTCTTGGGGAGTGGGGAAACGTGGTCTGAATGTTTTTGCCATCTACAGTGATGGGAAAGTGAGGGGGAGGACAGGGTTTGGGTGGGAAGACAAGAATGAGTTAAAATGGTGGTGAGGGAGGGAAAAACAGAGGAGGCAAGTGTTTTGATAGGTATGAAGGGATGGTGCCAGAGTTGCAGATGGAGTAGATTTTGTGAGATGGTGATAAATCTCCTTTCGAGATACTGCCAGAAAAGAATGAAGAGTCAGAGAAGGAGAAGGAGGAGAGGGGGTCCCTCCTCCATTAGACTGCAAGCTCACTGTGGGCAGGGCCATGTTTGCTAACTTGTACTAATATTGTACTCTTCCAAGCATATAGTGCTGTGCACGTGATTATTACTCAATAAGTAACATTGATTGATTGATTGATTGATTGAGAGGAGGGGGGGGAATTTTAGGGAAATCATGATTTATAGTTTAAATTTCATGAATAAACTCCGTGGCCAGGTCATTAAGGGAAAGAAATGGGTGGGGGCAGGGAGATGGGCGAGGAGGTGGTTAAACTTCTGGAACAGTTGGTGAGGTCAGTGGTTGTGGGAGAAAATAAGAATGGAGATGTATTGTTGTTGGGTTAGAGGAGATCAGCCAGGTGTCTGGATTTCCACCAGTGCTCTGCAGCTTGAGCACAGTAGCAGAGGAAGCGTTCTGTGGAGGTGAACCAGGATTGCAGGTTAATGGCACAAGATCAACAGAGGGACAGGGGAATCAGGGAGCTGAGTTCATTGGAGAGGGTGGTGTTAAAGGCATCAATTTGTTTCCTGCCCACAGTGTCTATAGGGGGAGACAGGCATTAAAATAAAAGACAGATATGTACATCTTCATTCTTCATTCTGTTGGGTGAAGAATGGGGTGAATAAAAGGTGCAAATCCAAGTGCAAGGGCGACACAGAAGGCAGAGGGAGTAGAGAAAGTGAAGGCTTAGTCAGGGAAGGCCTTTCGAAGGAGATGTGATTTTAATAAGGCTTTAAAGGAGGGGAGAGTGACTTTCTGGTGCATATGAAGTGGGAGGGAGTTTCAGATCAGAGGTAGGAAGGACAAGGGGAAGGGGTTGATGGCAATATAGATAAGATTGAGGTAAAATGAGTAGTTTGGCATTAGAGGAATGAAATGAGTATATTGGTCTACTGTGATGAAGGCATGGAGGCCTTGGAAGGTCATGGGATACCTCAAGAGATTTACCAAATGAAAAAAAATTAGAATCTCTGAGGTATAGAGAGAAGAATGGCAGGTAACCTAGTGTGAGAGACATTAAATTAATTTAATTTAAATGTCAAATTAAATGTCAGCCCCATTTCTCCTTCTACCTTGTCAAACAGGCATGTGGGGCAGGATGAAGGGAGGAGGGCAAATTTGGATGGGGTAGAGACTTTTCAGAGTAGCAGAGAAGCAGCGTGGCTTAGTGGAAAGGGCACAGGCTTGGGAGTCAGAGGTTGTGGGTTCATAGGTTGTGCGTTCTAATCCCGGCTCTGCCACTTTTCAGCTGTGTGACTTTGGGCTTAACTTAACTTCTCTGTGCCTCAGTTACCTCCTCTGTAAAATGGGTATTAAGACTGTGAGCCCCACGTGAGACAACCTGATTACCTTGTGCTTAGAGTACTCAAGTGCTTAGAATAGTGCTTGGCACAAAGTGCTTAACAAATACTATTATTATTATTATTATTCAGAGTCCAGTCGCAGCCCTTTAGAGCAGGTGAAGAGAATTGGAGGCGGAGACTAATAATAATAACAGTGGCATTTGCTAAGCACTTACTGTGTGTAAAGTACTATATTAAGCACTGGGATAGATACAATATAAGTAGATGGAAAATGATCCCTGCCCTACACAGTGTTCACAGTTTAATGGATAAGGAAATCAGTTATTTCATTCCCAGTTTACCAATGGGGAAACTGAGGCAGAGAGATGCTAAATAACTTACCCAGGATCTCACAACAAAAGTGGTGGAGTCAGGGATAGAGCACAGTTCTCCTGAATTCCAGGCCTGGGCTTTTCCCACTAGGCCATTCTGTGAGAAGGAAGGGAGACACAGGCTCTATTTTTCAGACCATTTACTCTTTTGTGCTCTCCACTGCAGTCTTGCCATAACGTGACATCAGGTTACAGATAGGCTTTGCCTATGATTCATTCATTCATTCATTCATTCATTCATTCATTCATTCAATTGTATTTATTGAGCGCTTACTGTGTGCAGAGCACTGTACTAAGCACTTGGGAAGTACAAGTTGGCAACATATAGAGACGGTCCCTACCTAACAGTGGGCTCACAGTCTAGAAGGGGGAGACAGAGAGCAAAACAAAACATATTAACAAAATAAAATTAATAGAATAAATATGTACAAATAAAATAGAGTAATAGTAATAAATGCATCCAAACACATATACATATATACAGGTGCTGTGGGGAGGGAAGGAGGTAAGGTGGGGGGAGGGGGTGGGGGAAGTGGGAGAGAGAAAGGAGACGGCTCAGTCTGGGAAGGCCTCCTGGAGGAGGTGAGCTCTCAGTAGGGCTTTGAAGGGAGGAAGAGAGCTAGCTTGGCGGAGGGCATGCCAGGCCAGGGGGATGATGTGGGCCCGGGGTCGACGGCGGGACAGGCGAGAACGAGGCACGGTGGGGAGATTAGTGGCAGAGGAGCTGAGGGTGTGGGCTGGGCTGTAGAAGGAGAGAAGGGAGGTGAGGTAGGAGGGGGCAAGGTGATGGAGAGCCTTGAAGGCGAAGGGGAGGAGTTTTTGGCTGATGCATAGGTTGATTGGTAGCCACTGGAGATTTTTGAGGAGGGGAGAAACATGCCCAGAGCGTTTCTGGACAAAGACGACCCGGGCAGCGGCTTGAATAGTTTGCATAGTAGCCGGGAAATGAGTCATCAGTCTGCCCAGGTATAGTGTGGAGAGTGTCCAATTAACTACACATGCCCATCTAGACTGTAAGCTCCCCCTCTAGACTGTAAGCTCCCCCTCTAGACTGTAAGCTTGTGGTGAACTGGGTATGTGTCTGTTTATTGTTGTACTGTAGTCTCCCAAGTGCTTAGTACACTGCTCGGCACACAGTAAGCACTCAATTAAATACAACTGACTGAATAAGTAATCAGAAAAGTACAGCTGGTACTCCAATGAAGTCCAGGAAGTACCTGAGTAAACCATTACGTGTGTGATGAGAACCATAGAATACTCATCCAGCCTTCTTCCTGGGACCACTCCTAATCAGTCCCCTCTCAATATTAATGAGATTTATCTTGGTGATAATATTTGGAGGAGAATTCACAACTTCCCGAGAAGCAGCTTGGCTCAGTGGAAAGAGCATGGGCTTTGGAGTCAGAGGTCATGGGTTCAAATTCCAGCTCCAGCAACTGTCAGCTGTGTGACTTTGGCCAAGTCACTTAACTTCTCTATGCCTCAGTTACCTCATCTGTAAAACTGGGGATTGATACTGTGAGCCCCCCGTGGGACAAGCTGATCACCTTGAAAACTCCCCAGCTCTTAGAACAGTGGTTTGCACATAGTAAGTGCTCAACAAATACCATTATTATTGTTATTATTATTGTTATTATCTCTTCTAGTGTATAATGACCCTCACTCTCAACCCAAATTCCTCATACTAGAGTTTAAACCTGTTTATCACGGATGACCAAAATGATTTGTTCTTTATTATTCAGTAAAGCAAATGACCCTAATAAACTAAAGGAGCGGATGACTAAAAGAGCAGGTGCTTTAGATATCCACTAAGCATCCATCACTGCTTGAAGTGGGAGTACAAGGGATCAAGTGAGGTCAGGGCCAGATTAACCCAGGAGCATGAAGATCTTCAGTCCAGGGCCTTGGTGATTTGGCCTCCCGTGACTTGGGTCTATGCCAAAATTGTACCTCCTTTTGACTGGACCAACGTAACCACTGCTTAGGGTATTATGTAAATGGTGCTTTTAAAAAACGGAGGTCACAAGGGAGCACATGGCACCTTGTGTGTTTCTTAAAGGGGAGGTTGCCCTTTAATTTTCAGGGAATGAAGTAGCATAACAGAAGAGCATTCATTCATTCATTCAATCGTATTTATTAAGCACTTACTGTGTGCAGAGCACTGTACTAAGTGCTTGGGAAGGACAAGTTGGCAACATATACATTCATTCTCCTGAGTGCCTTTAAAATCCTCAGTGCCTCAGCTACCTTCCTATTCCTTTAGGTTAGCCCACCTGCAGGAGCAGTGATTGTCACAGCCAGCTGCCAATCACCACCCTGTCCTTAGCTCTTCATCTCAATGCCTCCAGGAAGCATCCTGTTGACTCAATGGTTGGGGAAAGTAGTGAATAGAGCCTGTAGGTGTCACTATATCTGGGGGAAGGGAGAGGAGGACACCCCACCACTTGTCTTCCTCCCGCACCCCATCTCTGCAGCTGCCTTTACTTTCAGAAAAGCAAGCCACACAGGGGGAAGACTGGAGAGGGAGGTGGAGGGAGGGGCAAATCAGGACATGCCACAAGGTCAGAGCAGAAGTCTAGACTCCTGTCTCCTGCTGCCCTCCAATCCTCTCCCTCCTACAAAAAGTGCTGAAATGAGAGGGGTTTGTGACCCCCATTTTTTTACAGCTATGAGCATTATAATAAAGACTGTCTTCCTCAAATATGACATGCTAAATAACTATAGCCTGAATTTATATGATGCCTTCCTAACAAATGTATCAGCAGGAAGGGTAACTGATGTCTTCACAAAGGATAAAAATAGTGTTGTGATTATTTCCTTGGGTTGACAAACTGCTTTTCTACCAAAGCACTCCAAGATCATGAGCACGAGATTGATCATCAGTTGCTTACCAAGAGAACAAGAAGAATTTTGCACAACATTGATTCTTAAATCCAAGACCAGGTTAATGATGGAGAAACCAACTTCCTTCCATAGGCGCCTTTAAGAATAATAATCCCACCTACTTAGGGACAGGTGGGACAGGTGCGAGTCTGTCTGGAAGCAGGGGTTGGACTTTGAAATGCCACTTCCAGGTTGAGAATTGTCTGATTCTGTGTAGGAAATCCACAGTCTTATTGAGAATTGCAGTTACTGGGTAATTTTCCTGTTCTATAGACATGAAACGGAGTCAAAGAAAGATTAAGTGACTTGCAAAGTCACACAGCAAGGTGAATGGCAGACTGAAACTAGAACAAATTGTCTTTGAGTTGGTTTGTTAAGCCCCTCAGCCTCCACCCCACCTGATAACCCACGGACTAAGTCAACCTAGAGCAAAACCAAGGTCCTTTTCCACAAAAAATCCTGAACCCATGAGGTTCTTAGTGACACAAATATTTCCAGCCTTGTTTTCAACTAAGACAACAGGAAATTATCAACCAACTCTTTTCACTAAAGCATTTCTAGGGGCCCTGCTATAGTGAGGAAGAGATTTGTATTAGGCCTTTGGTTGGATTAAAAATGCTTCTGGGCATCCTATCAATTTTACGAATCTTTAGTAGGAAGGGTTGAATTACGAGCCAACATGGTGCTATGTCCCTCATGACTAACATCTGCCAGTCATACAATGCAGTCTGATACCTGCCTGGTGCTCACCCCCTGATCTGCTCTCCACTTCTGGAGCCAGCCAAATGACACATTCCACATATGTTCCAGATCCCTGGGAGAGAAACTCTCTTAATTATTTTTTGTTATCTCTCCTTGAGCCACCTACCTATCCTGCTCCTGGGCAAGATGGAGGCTGGGGTATTTGTGGTCTCTCCTGTTGCCCCCTCCTTGGGGATTAGCTCTAGAGGAAGGGATCCAGGCCAACTTTGTGGGGAGAATTGTTCAGGGGTGGCCCCAGCAGTGAATTGAAGATTGGATGCTTGGAGGAAGGGCAGGTGGGGAAGGAACATATGACTACTTAAATACTTAAATTCTTCTCCCATTTTCAATTATACAGGAATTAATTAATGGTAAGCTGTCCTCCTTTTGATTGTTTTTCATATCTCTCCAGAAGCCACCTCTCCACCCCACTTCTGGGGCAAGACGGAGGCTAGGAGGATTGTGGGCACTTTGCTGCCTCCATTGTGGGGATCAGCTCTAGAGGCAGCGAGGCTCAGTGGAAAGAGCATGGGCTTGGGTGCCAGAGTTCATGGGTTCTAATCCCTGTTCCGCCACTTGTCAGCTGTGTGACTTTGGGCAAGTCACAGTTACCTCATCTGTAAAATGGGGATTAAGACTGTGAGGCCCCCATGGGACAACCCGATCAGCTTGTATCCACCCCAAGCATTTAGAACAGTGCTTTGCATATAGTGAGTGCTTAACAAATGCCATTAGTAGTAGTAAGGGGCCCAAGTGGAGTGTGTTGGGCACATGGATCAAAGGTGGCTCTAGTGGTTAGTTGAAGGTGGGGTGCGTGGAAGAAGGGTAGGTGGGGAAGAAAATGGCCTTCCTATTGACTATGTCTGGCATATTTCTCCCAAAGCCGCCACTCTGTCCATTCTTAGGGCAAAATGGAGGCTGGGAGACTTGCAGCCTCCCCTGTTGCCCCTATCATAGAGGACAGCTACAGAGAGTGGACCCAGGCTAATCACGTGGGGCGTTTGGATTGGAAGCAACCTTCATGGTGAATTGAAGATGGGGTGGAAGAAAGGTGGGCTGACAGGAGGACTTGTAAATACTTAAAAATGCGCTTCTCCCATTTTCAATTATTTAAGCATTTGTGTCTAACACTGTACCAAGCACTGTAGTAGATTCAAGATAAACAGGTTGGACAGAGACCCTGACCTACATGAGACTCGTAGTCAGAGTAGTAGGACTCCCCATTTAACAAATGCTACTATTACTATCATTATTACTGCATCTTTTGTAGAGTGGGGTTAGCTGTGTTAAGCTATGAAAGCATTAGCCTGATCTTCACAGGTTGTTTTCTACCATCCTTGACTTGGAAACCAAGATTGGGTTTACCTCCTACAGATTCAGATCAGAAAAGTCTCCTGGCTTGTTGCAGTCTTGGCCAGATTCAAACTGCCTCTCTCACCATCTCCCTTCCTTGTTACCTTCCAGCTTTGCCCTGGGGGACTGGAGTTCAACCCCAACTGCACCATCTGTGTCATTTGCCCTCACTACTATTTCTCCATGGAGGGAGATGGAGGACATAAAATTTGTCCATCAGGTACGTTCTGGGGATTTTGTGGCTATTAATAGTCCTTAGAGGTACCACATACTGAGATGCATGTGATATTCCTTGTGGTACACCAGGCCCACAGTGTAACATAATGATGTCATCCAGAGTTCATCAGAGTTCATTCATTCATTCACTCGTATTTATTGAGCGCTTACCGTGTGCAGAGCACTGTACTAAGCGCTTGGGAAGTACAAGTCGGCAACATATAGAGACGGTCCCTACCCAACAAAAGGCTCACAGTGTAGGAACAGGCTCACAGTCTAGAAACGGGCTCAGTCTAAAACCAAACGATTCAAACTGGTTCAGTAAATTGGTTCAGCAAATTTAATATGTCCTTCCTCTGGCCTGGAATGCCCTACCTCCTCAAATCTGAGCCCATTGTTGGGTAGAATTTGTCTTTACTTGATGCCAAATAGTACTTTCCAAGCACTTAGTAAAGTGTTCGGCACACAGTAAGTACTCAATAAATATGGTTGAATGAATGAATGAATGAAATCTGACTCTCCCCACCTTTCAAAGCCTTATTGGAGACACATCTCCAGGAGGCCTTCCCTGACTAGGTCCTCTCTTTCCTCTTCTCCCACTCTCTGCTGCATCACCCTGACCTTTGTTCTTCCCTGCTCCCAGCACCACAGCACTTATGTACATACCTGTAATTTATTGATTTGTATTGATGTCTGTCTCCCAGCTGTAGACTCTAAGCTCATTATGGGCAGGGAATGTGTCTGTTTATTGCTGTATTGTACTTCCCCAAGTGCTTAGTACAGTTCTCTGCATACAGTAAGTGCTCAATAGATATGATAGAATGAATGAATGACTAATAAGAACCACATTTCAGTCAGTCAATTGTTTTACTGAGTGCTTACTGTGTGCAGAGCACTGCGTGGGAGAATACAATATAACAATAAATAGACACACTTCCTACCCACAAGTTACAGTCCAGAGGGGGAGACAGACATTAATATAAATAAATTACAGATATGTACAAAAGTGATGTGGGACTGCATGTGGGGTGAATGAAGGGAGCAAGTCAGGTTGATGAAGAAAAGAAGTGGGAGAAGAGGAAAGGAAGGCTTAATCAGGGAAGGCCTCTTGGTGGAGATATGCCTTCAGAAAGGCCAGAGGCAGGATGTGGGCAAGAGATTGGTGGCAAGATAGATGAGATTGAGGTACAATGAGAAGGTTAGCATTACAGCAGTGAAGTGTGCGCAGCTGGGTTGTAGTAGGAGAGTAGCAAGATGAGGTAGGAGGGGTCAAGGTAACTGAGTACTTTAAAGCCAGTGTTGGAGAGTTGCTGTTTGATGTGGAGGTGGATGGGCAGCCAGTGTTGCAGGTGTTGCAGTGTGTGAGTGCCATTTGAGGGTTTTATATTCAGTAACTGCCACAGCCCTCGAATGTGGACTGTGAGTCCCATGTGAGACAGGGCCTGTGTCTGACATACTTGATTTGTATCTATCCTAGTGCTTAGAATAGTGCTCGACAAATAGGAAGCTCTTAACAAATACCATTAAAAACAAACAAAAATAGGGATTGTGAAAGTCTCAGTGTTGCCTAATGGATAGTGCACAAGCCTGGGAGTCAGAAGGATCGGGGTTCTAATCCTGCCTTCACCACTTGTCTGCTACGTGGCAAGTCACTTTAGAACAGTACTTTGCACATAGTAAGTGCTTAATAAATGCCATCATTATTATTATTATTACACTGTGTCTCGGTTATCCCATCTGTAAAATGGGGATTAATACTGTGAGTCCCAAGTGGGATATGGACTGTGTCCAATTTGATTAGCTTGTATCTACCTCAGTGCTTAATACTGTGTTTGGCATATAGTAAAAGCTGAAGAAATGCCATAAAAAACCTTGCGCATTTGCATAAGACCTTATCATTATCAGTTGCAATCTTCGAGAAGGACAACTACTCAAACATCATTACTGTGTCTTCTCTGAACACCCTGTGAAGCTTGGCCCAAGAATCTTTGGTAAACAATGGTAATTTCGGTTTTTCTGAATAAGCTACTGCTTCTTTGATTAAAATAACTTTGGGGCCTCTAGTGAAAACAGGTTATTTATTATTATAGTTTATTATGCCCACTTAAGTGTTGTTTTAAATGTTGAAAGAAGTTTTATCAATTATGCTTTCCTGTGATAGGAGGGTCCTCTTGTGAGGTCAAATCTCAACTGAGAAGTGCTTTCAGTAAAAAAAGATTTATACTCAAGCTATGGAGTCATCTCTGAGGGAGGATAATTGGGCAGAGTGTGGTGAATTACATCTCTCTGTGAACATCTTTGGTGGAACGTATAGTGTTGGACAAAGGGCTTGGAATCACTGTCAGTCAGTCAATTGTTTTTATTGAGCACTTACTATGTGCAGAGCACTGTACTAAGCATTCGGGAGAGCACAATTTAACAGTATAACAGACAAATTCCCTACCCACAATGACCTTTCAGTCTAGAGTCACTGGGAGTCAGGGAACCTAGATTCTAATCTGGGTTTAACTTCTCTGTGCCTCAGTTTCCTCATCTGAAAAATGTGGTTAAATACTCCCTAGACTATGAGCCCCACTGGGAAAGGCATTATGTCCGACCTGATTATCT
Source organism: Tachyglossus aculeatus (assembly GCF_015852505.1). Taxonomy (NCBI): domain Eukaryota; kingdom Metazoa; phylum Chordata; class Mammalia; order Monotremata; family Tachyglossidae; genus Tachyglossus; species Tachyglossus aculeatus. The sequence continues at coordinate 21,124,769 of NC_052076.1, read as the reverse complement.
TGTATCTGATATAGTTCTTGGCACAGAACAAGTGCTTAACAAACACAATTGTTATTATTATTATTACGTTATTATTATGTCAGGAGGAACTGTGAGCTTCCAATTGAAGCAGCTGGATTGAGGGAGATCCTGGAATTAAAGTTTTCCCTACTACCATTAAGCTTTTCTTTTCCCTTTCTTCCTCCCTCTTCTGTCTTTGATCTAATGCCAATGTCTTCAAGTTAGAGGCTCCAAAAAGTCTGGTATTCGTTACACTGGTGATGGCAGATGTGTGATCCTTGCTGCCAGCAGCATCACCCCCAAGATAAGGTGGGGCTAGAGTTGGTTAAGTAAGGGAGTAAATTGGATCAGTTTAACCACTTCCCCTGCCAGAATCTGGAAGCAGATTCTGAAACTAAAGTACATAAGAAGCTCAGATGTCTCTTGCTGAGTCTCTGAACCTGATGGCTTGTTTATGATGCCTGTAATTAGATTCCCTCATTAATAATTAAGTATTCTTGTTTTCAGAGGGGAGGTTTAGAAGAATGGGGTGAGAAAGAGCAGAGGTTTCAAGCCACCCAGTGGGATTTGGGAACCATCTTCCTTCTGAGGTATGCAAATCCATGTTGGGAGCAGACTTTCAGACCCAGAACTAGAGGATCGACTCAGATCACTAAACCAACCATTCCAATCTCTCTGAGGGAGAATTTTGGAGAGGAAATAGGTGTTGCAGGTTAGTGCAAGCACAAAGAGACCCACAAGCTTCAGCACAAGGCACAGGAGCCAGCACTAACCTGGAAGCCATCAGGACCGGTAGCAGAGAGCACTGCAGTTAGAAACTCATTTATTCATGCATTTGGGGGATGAGGGGCAGGGGGAAAAGGGTGCTAGGGGAGGAGGGGGAAGTGGAGTAGCTGGGGACAAATACCATCCAGACCATCTCCACAGCCCTGCTTTAAGGGGAAGAGGCTGGAAGGCAGATCCTCTGTTCTCAGCTACCTCACTTGGCTCTGCCTCTTTAAGAACGGTTCGCTCTCCTTTTATTTCCCCCTTCCTGCCTCATCCTGCCGCTGTGGTATTTTGTTGTGGCGGTGCAATCAAATTGAAGCCTCCCAGCCCCTCTCTCCTTCCCTCCCACCCTCTTTCTCCCTCCACTTTCCCCATTCTCCTTCGCACAGCTGCTCTCTCGCTCATGCACACACAGGCACACGTTAGAGAGCCAGCCCATGGTAATGGAGAGAGGAGACAGGCTCTCCTCTACCCTTTCTCCCACGGACTCCAAAGTCCCAATGTTACCAAACAAGAGGAGCTGTTTTTAGCGAGGGTCAGTAAGGGAAGAGATGCCATGGCAGGGCTCAGGGGGCGAGGAAAGGATGTAGTGGTGGCGTGCTTTGATCCGGTCCACTGGACTTGGTCTCCTGAAGCCAGCAATGGGGCTTGGCCCGGGAGAGGAACAGCAGTCCAGGGAGAAGGTGGTGAAAGGTGGCAGCTGCCTCTTCGCCCCCTTCTCCACCCTCTAATTCTCTTGCCTGGGATCTGGCCTCAATCTCCTTTCTGAGCTTTGCTGGAGGCAGTGGCAGATGGATGATCTCTAGTGTTCTCCCTGCAGCCCTAGTCTAGAGCCCAAATGTCCCCTTGGGCTTTATATCCTCCGCACATCCCTCCGCACATCCGCCAAGCTAGCTCTCTTCCTCCCTTCAAAGCCCTACTGAGAGCTCACCTCCTCCAGGAGGCCTTCCCAGACTGAGCCCCCTCCTTCCTCTCCCCCTCATCCCCCCACCTTACCTCCTTCCCCTCCCCACAGCACCTGTATGTATGTATATGTTTCTACATAATTATTACTCTACTTATTTTATTTGTACATATTTATTCTATTTTATTTTGTTAATATGTTTTGTTTTTTTCTCTGTCTCCCCCTTCAAGACTGTGAGCCCACTGTTGGGTAGGGACCATCTCTATATGTTGCCAACTTGTACTTCCCAAGCGCTTAGTACAGTGCTCTGCACACAGTAAGCGCTCAATAAATACGATTGAATGAATGAATGAATGAAAGTATGAGAGTTAGGGACAAGTGTAAGGGATCTAAAGAGGTCTCTGTGGGGAGGGAGATTAGTTTTTTGGCAAGGAGGGAATGAACGTTAGATTTCAGGTTAAGATGCTGTGGTGAAAGAATGGGTACTTCAGAGAAGGTGAGGTTAGAGATTATACTGTGCCTTGAAATGATAAGATCCAGCATGTGGCCAAATTGGTGGATGGGAGCAGAAGGTCGTCGGAATTGAGGTGTAAGAAGAAGTAGACAGCTGGAGGGTGATTGGGGGCATCCATGTGGAAAGTGGAGGCCCCAAGGATCAGTTTAGGAGGGGAGGAGAGAAAGGTGTCCAAGTTGCTGGGAAAAACTGTCAGGGCCAGGAGATGGCCAACGACTACAACTAGCAATTGGAGTGGGTGGAAGAGGAAGATGACTTGGGCTTCAAAGGAAGAGAAGACAAGGGGTGAAAAGGAGATTCAAATTGCATGCAAATATATACAAGGCCCTTCAAGTTATTTCATCCACCTAGGGATGATCCTCCAGAGATATTGTCCAAAGACCATTGGGAACTGTAAACTCTTTTAGTTCAGGGAACTTGTGGTGTGTCAGTTTTTCCCTAACAAATGCTTGGGACAGTGCTTAACACTCAGAAGGTTCTCATTAAATATCATTGAACACCTACCTATTTATTGAGCATTTACAGTGTCTAGAGCTGTAAACACTTGGGACAGTACAGTAGGGTAAAAGTGATTTATTGACTAAAGGATTGATAGAGTTCTTGGAAAGCATGAGCTCAAGGGGACAGATATTATCAGCTGATGGGAAGGTCCCAGCATGCCAGTTCCCTGTCCAAACCCCAGATGGAAGAGGAGAGAAACTGCTTCTCTACATATCCAGCGTTACACAGTCCAGATGGGGAGGCCAGGCCACTGCTGTTGCAGAAGTGGCCTCCAACACAAGGCTGGCAGCTTGCTCAGGCCTCAGTTCCTTCCCTGGACCAGGTGCCAGGTGGGCATGGGACTGGGGTTGGTGCTCCTGCAGAGACAACACCATTGGCATTCATTCCTCCCATCCAGGAAGGGAACAGTTTCCAGCTTTCAGTCCACCATGAGCTGGAGGGAGAGAGGATCCCTGGATCTCCACAGGGCCTCTTGGATCAACCAAATTCAAGCAGTCAACAGGAGGAAGGGTGACATGGAGCTTGCAGGGAAGACACTCCTACTTCTACTCTGAGAGGGAGAGGCCTGTTTGTTGGACTTGACTGAATTCCTGGCCCAGTGCCACACCCACACAGGGCCAGCTTCAAACACTCAGCCACTCGGAGGCAGGGAAAATTTCACTGTCTCCTCCATTTCTGTGGGACATCATTATATTGCAGCCTAACATAATGAGGTCATATACATCATTCCATGGATGCCCACTGGAGACCACTCAAATCTAGACTGCTTCTCTAGGACAGCCCCTGACTACCCAACCCAATGATGATGATGTTGACAATAATAATAAATGCTAAGTGCTGGGGAAAATACAAGACAATCAGGTCAGCACAGTCCCTGTTCCACATGGAGATCTCAGTCCAAGTAGGAGGAGAACCAGTATTGAATCCCATTTTATGGTTGAGGAAACAGAGACCACAGAACTTAAGTGATTTGCCCAAGGTCACGTACCTTGCTCCAGAACCACTGCATTCCCCTCCCAGATTCCTCTTCATCCAGGCACTGCTTACAACAAGCAGAAGGAAGCTGGGTGCTTTCCCAATTGTATTCCATCCCTGTATCTGCTCTCTCTGGTGGTGGCTCCCTGAGGTGGCTGCTTTGCTTGATTACTGTCCAAAGCTGACCCTGCACCCATGGGTTTGCTTATTAAATACTTTTTGATAATGACTGGTTGGCAGAAGAATAGTAATAATAGTAATGGTATTTGTTAATCACTTAATATGTGCCAAGCACTGTACTACGCACTGGAGGAAGTACAATACAGTCAGACCAGGCACAGTCCCTGTCCACCATAGGGCTCATAGCCTAAGTAGGAGGGAGGCCTGGTTTCAAATCCCCATTTTACAGGTGAGGAATCTGAGGTCCAGAGAAGCTACACAGCAGGCAAATGGTAGAGCCATGATTAGAACCCAGTTACGGTTCCTCTGACTCCCAGGTCTGGGTTCTTTCCTGTAACCCCCACTGCTTCTAGCCTTTGGGAACTTGTAATTAATGTAATTCTACACTTCCCCCTAGCAGGAATGCAGTTGGTGACTTACCATCTCTTGAGAAACAGAACAATTACAATCAACCTCATCATACCTGGAAGGCAGTAATGCCCTGGTGGGCGGAGAAGGCCCAGTACCCCGTTGGTCTGTTGGATCCCTCACGAAGGCACCTTCTTTGCACCAGTATCCTCCAGCACAGTCACCTAGAGGGAGGCCATTGTTTCAGTCCCACATTCCTTGCCATTACTGACTTCATTTCAACAACAATAGTTGGTCCTCTTGCCAGAATTTCCATCTCTAGCTCACCACCTCTGGGAAAACTCATTTTCTCTCCATACATTCCTCTTGAGGATTTCCATGGATTTCTTTGAATTTAATTCCAATTTCCTGTCATGGTCATTGCTGGCATTTAATCATACTATGGGCTCCAAGAGGGCAGGGGTAGCATTTGCGCTGCTAGAAATCAAGCTCTTATCTGAATCCACCTTTAGTTGCCTGGGATGGTTTAGGTGGGTCCTGACTGAAAGCAGGAGAATAGACAATTTGATCTCAGAGTGTGGAGGTGAGTTGCCTCTGAAGATAATCTGATTATCTGACAAAATGTGGCAGCCCATTTTTGCTGAGCCTTCCTGTTTTCTGGTTATTGCTAGTTTAATGCATTCTCCTCCCACTGCTTTCTGTATCCAGTTCCACCCATCCCACCCAATCCCAGCCCAAGCCCTGGGTCTTTCTCATTTTCTTTGTACCTGATGGAGCTGTCAATCCAGTAAATCCACAGTATTTTCCAGCTGGACACCTCTGGCATTCTGTGATATTCCTCAACAACTCCCTAGCTCCAAAGGTCCCGGGGAGACAGCTGTGCTGGGTGCCTCGTGGAGTGCCCACAGGACAGTAAAATCCTTGCAGACGGGGATACTGGCAGAAATCTTGCACTGGACCACTGCTGGAATCACAAAAATATCCTGGAGGGAGAGATAAAAAGTGAAGACCTGGCCTTTGGGGAATCCGGGATTAACAAGATGACACCAATCTTTTAACTGACTTTCTTCGGGCCCTCCATCTTTCCCAGGGTTCCCTGCATGCATCTTTCATCTTTCCCAGCATGCCAGAGATTGATGTGACCTGAGATCAACCAATCAATTAATCAATGATATTTATTGAGCACTTACTGTATGCAGAGCATGGTATTAAGTTCTTGGAAGCGTACAATACAACAGTTGGTAGCTTTGTTCCCAGCCTACAATGATTTTATAGGCTGAAGGGGAGCCTACAGCCTAGAGTATGAGATTTAAGACTTAGCCTAAGAATTTGTGCCCTCCCCCACAGTCTCACCTGCTGGGCATGGCCCACTTGGGGCCTGAAGACCAGAATCCTCACAGTAAAACCCCGATGGGCAAGACTGGCAATCAGCAAGGGAAGTCTGCCCAGAACTGCCAGACACAGTGCCTGCTGGGCACAAAGTGGGTGTAGGTGACCCTGTGACTGGGAGCCAAAGAGGGAGATATTCAGCAAATCAAACATAAAGTCAGTAAGGGGACAGTGAATAGAGTGAAAACAAGTTAAGCTTGTTTTCAAGATGAAGGAATTAGGATTGACTACTGCAATGGTTTATATATGTGCATACGTCTGTATTTCCTTCCTCTTGCTCCTCCTTCCAGTCCCCTAGTCCATTAGCCATCGCTTAGAGCAAGTGCACCATGTATAAAATTCTTTCCTACCAAATACTAACAGCATTGATAAAAATAATGATAATGATGGTATTTGTTAAGTGCTTACTATGTGCCAAGCACTGTGCTAAGCACTGGGGTATGTATAATGTAATCAGATCAGACACAGTTAGTGTCCCATATGAGGCTCAGAGTCTGACATGGAGGGAGAACAGGTATTTCATCCCCATTTTACAAATGAGAAAGGGGAGACACAGAAAAGGTATGTAATTCACCCACGGTCAAACAACAGCCAAATGGCTAATTCCATTGTGTCCCATGCTTATTCCACTAAGCCAAGCTGCTTTCCCATATGGACCTTTGATGGGTTCTCATCTTAAAATTTTTTCTCTTGCAATATGTTCAGTCACTCACTTTTCTGTACTACTACTGGGGCAAGGAGAGCATGCATATTTGAAATTCACAGGTAAATTTCAGTTAAATCCTTTTTTTCACCAAATTTTTACCTGAAACAAATGGACTGTTCTGAGTTTCATCTCCTCTCCCACTTTCTGATGAAGAAACAAGGGGGACTAGAGATAGGCAACAGCATGGTACATTGGAGGAGTAGTATGGAGGCTAACTCGTACCTTGAGAAGTCCGTACCTGAGAGGAGTACACCAGGGGAACTTACCACAGTATGTGCCTGGGGGTCAAATATTTCCTGTGTCTCCACCACTTGGCTCTGGGCTAGCAGCCCCCCCCTCCCCCCCCCGAGCAATAGAAGCCAGCCCAACAATCTCCACTGGGGGCAGAAAGGCCTGTGACAAGAAGAGGGAGAAGAGGATTTAGCAGCTGTCCTCATTCAGCACTAAGTGGGAAGGAAGACAAATTGCCTGACTGGACTCCATAATAAAGAACTGCCATTCAAATGCTGACCTCAATTGTCCAGCAAGAGGAGAAATCTGGCTGGTCAGGCAGGTAAAGTGAAATCCTGGGAAGCCAATTTAGAGAGGTGAGTTCTTGAGGTTGGAGCTAGGGTTAGGGCTTAAAGAAGTAGGGTTTGGATTAAGATTAGGTCTAAAACCTATCTAAAAAAACTTCTGAATACTAGGGTTAGGTTAGGGCTGTTTAAAGTAAGGATTAGGGTTGAGACTGGGCTAGGGATAGGAATAAAGAGAAGTTTAATGACAGGGCTAAAGTTAATTCTACAGAAAACGGGTCACTTTGGGGGTTCGAAGTCTAGTAACTCCAGTTTCCTATTATCAGTCCTTGAAAACAGAAGGTGTAAACTGTTACATTCACCATTCATATCCCATTCATGTAGACTTCTAGAAAAAAAGCCTTCCCAAGCTCTGGCATCTTCAAGGAGATCACCTGATGCCAGGAATGATCCAGTATCCATGTTGAGCATCAGAAATCTGCCTTCATTTAGGTCCCAAAGGAGCCAAAGGACTGGGCCTGGGAAGAGGGAGCAGCAGGTTGTTTGTCATGGGTTATCCTCAGTTCCCTATCAGGCTGGCTCAGGCTCATACCAGGATCTAGTGAAGCTGGCATCAGCTGCCTGCTTTCCATGCCTCACTGGTGGGGAGCTGGAGACAGAGACCTGGTCGAAACTGAATGGGCCGTACTTTAGGTGATGGATATGGAGGCTCCCAGCTGGACAGTCCGGGCTCCTTCATGATGGGAGGCCTATGCTAGCCCTTGCCCCCATCAGCCAGGCCCTTTTTCTTATCAGAAGCGTTGCAGTAGGAACCTGGAGGGCATGGGATAGGCTCTTGACTTCCCTCAGGGCAGTAGGAACCCAGTGCACATTTCCCTCCAGTGGCAGTGGCTGGGCACAGGCAATTCACACTGGTGTAGTTGTCCAGATCGAAGGGGCGGGCAGCCCAGGCAGCAGAGATACAGAACCAGCCTGAGGGCAGAACCAGACAGTCAGGGGCAAAGAGCCCTGGCGTGGAATTTGGAAACAAAACACGCACAAGGGTGGGCAAGGCTCTGTCTCAGAGGCCTGTGAGATGGAGGAGTTGCAGGGAAAGGAAAGATCATCTCTCCTGCTCCATAGCTCAGCTCCAATGACATATATTCTGGGGGTGAGAAGCTGGCTCCATTCCCAGCAGGAGGCATTAGTAGGAGACCTGTCCTTTCCTGGAACACTTGAGAGGAGAGAACAAGGGGACAGAACAGAGTGAGGAGAGACAAAGAAGTAGAGGGGCTGAAGAACTCTGCCACAGGCTCTAAAATAGGAAGACTTGGCCCTGAGTAATTGTGTTCCTGACCCATGTACAAAAGTGGGAAGGTCATGCCTACCCCATCGGAGTCAGCACACTCATAGGTGTGGGCCACACACAGTAAGTAAATATATAATGATGGCAGCTCTAACTAGGGATGAGGTATCATGCCAAGTCCTGGGGAAGATTTGAGATCATCAGTTCAGATCCTGTCCCTGTCCTACATGTGGCTCAACCCAGCCAGCCAACCCCATCCCCTCCCTCAGGTCTCACCTGGGTCACATGGGCCCGACACAACTGTGAGGTTCTCCTGTGCAAAGCAGTGCCCCAGAGGGCAGGGTAGACAGCTGTCCAGGCTCTGAGTCATGGGGTCTGGGTTATAGTAACCCTGGGGGCAGGGAAACTGGGTGGCAAGCTTGGTACCTGAGAACCAAATCCAAGAGAAGAGTTACAACTTCAGCCCAAATGGGGGAAACCCCAAATATTAGTCCTTCCCTAGCCTTCAGGTCCTGGCTCAGGGCCATGGCATAACTCACATGATGCCCCTGCTTTCTTCTCTGGCCTTGTATCTACCTAAACTGCAGGAGTGACAATGGGGGAAAGGCGGGATGGGGTTTGGGTACACCTAGATTTTCAGAATGATAGTTATGGCATGCATTAAGTGCTTACTACGAGGGTAGATACAAGCTTTTTAGAAGGGACACAGGACTCACAATCTATCTTATCCCCCATTTAACAGAGGAGGAGATCAATGCCAGAATGGGAAGTAACTTGCCCAACCACATAGCGGTAGAGGTAGAGCTGGGTCTCAAACCTGCGATTCCCAGGCTTGACCTGTCTCTATTAGGCCGCACTGCAGTCACCCGGGAATTGCCACAACTGCTACCCCCACAGAACTGCTGTGAGCAGGATCCCTAGGATGGGCCTAGTAGGAGACCTAGTCCTCCTTCCAGCACCTTAGCTGCACTGACCTCTGGGGCAATAGAAGCCAGATGGAAAGGGGAATCCACTATAATCAACGGTGTTCTCTGGGCAGTAGTAGCCAGCAGGGCAAGAGAAACAGGTGGCTTGACCAGTGAGGTTGTTGTAATCGCCTGCCAGGCAGGAGCGAGGGAGTCCCATCCCCTCGGGGCAGAAATCTCCCAGGGGACAGAAGCTTCCTTCTTCCAAGATGCCTAATGAGGGGAGGGGAGAAACAGGATGAATACATCAGCCCCGACCGTAACCACTGGAATTTCTCTCCTCTGGCAGAAGGGCTGTGGTGTGTGGTGTGTGGAAGTGTACAGTGAGGCCAATTATCTCAAGAAAAGATTCTGAGTTGGCATACCTGTGACCATCCCTTCACCTCTTACAGCCCATGAGATTATAGAATCTCCTTGCCCACTCCACAAGAGTTATGGGGTGGTAGCCAGCCCCCATGGACTTGGCCCAGGACCATGATAATGTTCTTCCCCACCCCCACCATCCCCATTCCAGTACCCCTCATATTTGGGCAGGGGGCTACCCAAAATGGTGACTCTCTGCATTGCCCTATGCAAGTAAGATGTAGTTCTGAGCCCAGCCTGGAGAACTGTGGGAATTATTGCCTTCACTGAGCCACACCAGACCTGCTCTCACCACCTACCCCAACAACGATGAAGGTAAGTTGCCCCCTGCACCCCAACTAGCATGCTGTCCACCCTCTACTGCCATCATCAAGCATTGGGGGTCTCAGCTGATGCTAAGGAGGCAGCAGAGGTCTTAAGAGTGGTGCTAATTACTAAGTGGTACAGCAGGGGTGCTAAGGGATGCTAGGGTTGGCTGGAGCTGCCAGATGGAGAAGGGAGTAGCTCAACTGCACTGCTGCTGGGGCAGTGGATGGCTTACCCCTAGGTTGCAGGGGCAAGAGCAGCCTCCATCTCAGCTGGCACAGGAATAGGGATAGAATGCCAATGTTGCTTCTCAGGCTCTCCCCAGGCTTGGGCATGGGCAGTTCCCTCTGCGTCCAACCCAGTGCTTTTCGCAGAAGAACTATCCTTCCGCTTGCACCCATCCAGATGGCTCGGGGTCCAATAGGAGCCCAAAGTGAGGACCTGCTGTCTATGGTAGTTCATTCATTCAGTCGTATTTACTGAGCACTTACTGTGTGGAGAGCACAGTACCAAGCACTTGGGAAGTACAGGTTGGCAACATATAGAGACGGTCCCTATCCAACAATGGGCTCACAGTCCTGAGATGCTCCCACAGCAGCAGAGGCTCTGGTCAAAAGTCAATACAAGCAAGCAATGTTTGAGAGGCTCATTATGGAAGGGCACTAGGGTGGCTTCTGCTGGGTACCTAAGCTGCCCATGCAGACCATGGAGGATAGATGGCCCTTTCCTGGACAAAAGTGACTGTCCTGGTTTTAAGTTTTGGGGCCCCTGTGTTGCAGCAGAGCTCCATCCTCTGTCCATCACTTCAAGGCTTAGGAGCCTTGAAAGAGCCCTTAAGAAGCAGTGGAAGAAGAGGAGGAAGAGCAAGGAGAAAGAGAAGCAGCACCAGTGAGTTCCTTTTCCTTGTTCTTTCTCCATCTGTTCCCTGCCCTCTTTCCTACTTTTGCCTCCCTTTCTCTCCTCTTTCCTCCTTCTTCTTTCCTTTGCCTCAAGTTCATCCCCACACCCAACATGAATAATTGGTGTCCCGCCTACCAAGAATATTTTAATTAATGGGGGAGTGGTCAGTTCCACCTGGAGGCAGGAGGATGGAGTAGGGAAGTCATAGAAAGACTTTCCAGCAGGAAGAGTGGTGAAAAAGCATTTCCCTGGAATTTTCTGTTAAGCAGGTGTAAGAGATCATAATGGCCACCAGAGGGAGCCAAAACTCTGCCCTGTATCACAGAAAGCTGTTCTGGAAGTTAGCCCAGTAGTTGGCGGAGACCCAATATTTTGTCCTTTTTATACAGGCCTGAGCCAGCTGACTAACCCATTCTAAGGGGTAGGAATGGGACCAGAGGGTGACCTGAAGCACCGGAGCCAACTCTGAGCCCCTGGAATCTATCTCTAACAGATGGATGTAATCCTGGTGTGACTTCGTCTGGAGGGTGTCTCAGAGTTTGGAGCAGTACTGTGCCCCAGATCAACTCAACCCATGGCATCAATCCCCTTCTCCCTCCCCATCTAAGAAGCTCATGTAGCCTCTGGAACCCTTCAATTTCCTGCTGGAAATCTGGGTTTGCCTGGGCCAAGAGGACCAGTCTTCCTGGTTCCAGTGGGACAATCCTCAAATTTGAGACTGAGACTGAGTAATAATAATATGATACTTGTTAAGCAGTTACTATGGGTCATGTGCTATATTAACCACTGGGAGATACAAGATACTCAGGTTAGACACAGACTTTGTCCTGCTTGGGGCTCACAGTCTAAGTAGGATGGAGAAGGACTTAATCCCCATTTTACAGATGAGGTAACTGAGGCACTGAGAAGTGAAGTAACTTACCCAAGGTCACACAGCAGACAGCTGGCAGAGCCAGGATTATAACCCAGGTAGGTACTCTGTCTCCCAGGCTCATGCTCTTTCCACTAGGCCACACAGCTTAGGTTCTAATACTGGCTCTGTCACTTGTCTGTTGTGTGACCTTGAGCGATTCACTTAACTTCTCTGTGCCTCATTTACCTTATCTGTAAAATGGTGTTTATGACTGTGAGCCCCAGGTGGGACACAGACTATGTCCAACTTGATTAGCTTGTATCTATCCTAGCACTTGGTATAGTGCCTGACACATAGTAGGGGCTTAATAAATACTATTAAAAAACAAAACAAACCAGAACAAAAAAAAAGTAGGTTTCCAGGAACACGTCTGGGTCCTGAAAAACCTAAAGTAAAAAACCCAAAAGTTGCCTGAGATGCTTGTGCCATCACCAACAGAAGAGTCCCATGAAGAGATGCTTGCTAATGTTGTTTTTCATCTGTCACCCTACCTAAGGAAAGAATGAGGTTGGAGTGAGGTTGGGATGGAAGACGGAGAAACGCTCAGGCCCATGGATCAAGTTTTGGCAACATTTACATCATCTCCTACTGAATACCAAGCACTACACTAAGTATTTAGGAGAGTAGAACAGAAGCAAAATATACAATCATTATACCCTCATTCATTTATGCATTCAATCAGTCATGTTTATTGAGTACTTACGGTGTGCAGAATACTGTACTAAGCAATTGGGAGAGTACAATACAACAATAAGCAGATATGTTCCCTGCCCACAACAAGCTGACACAGACCAGAATAGGCCAGTTCATCTGGAACCACCAGTGTTGGGCCACAATCTAGGCATAAGTGAATTCACCTAACCAGGACCATGTTTCGAGTAGAGAAAATAGAGGAGTGCTGCCCCTCTCTCCACTGCTCCTCTCCTCTCTTCCTTGTGTTCATTACTGTCTTACTTCTTCCACCTTTCTCCTTTTCCTCCTCTTCTCCACTTTCCTCCTAACTTCCTTCCCTATTAGACCCCACCTGCATCTTCTGGGTCCACCATTTTGGTCCTGTCTCTGTCCCACCTAATGTGGCTAAGTTTCAGATTACCATGCCTAAAGCCCTGCCTTCTGACAACTGGCTCCACTTCCATATCTAGTTTCCACCAATGGGAAAGCAGATGCCCAAGTGTCAGGGCCCTGTTAGTATCTCAAAGTATTCCTTTCCACATCACTGGACACATCCTTACCTATTGGGGTTGGGGAGATGATGCCGGCCAGGCAGTAATAGCCAGCCGAGCAAGGTCCAGATGGGGACAGGAGACCAGATGAGCCACAAAAGTGCCCAGGTGGGCAGGGCAGGGATGCAGATCCCTCTGTAAGGGCAAACCTGAGAAGACACCCCACAACAAAGGATTAGTGGAGCAAAGAGTTCTCTTTCAATCTTCATCGACCCCGGTTCCAGACAGATGTCAGACTTGGGTTATGATCTGGAGGTCACAATGATCCTGCATCTCCTTGTCCAGTCTGAATCATCTCCAATTATCCCCGATCCTTCATCTCCATTATCATGCAGTCAATCAGCCACAGATCTCGGTTGAGTGTCCCCTAAGGTCGAAGTCCTGAGCTGGCTGCTAAGGGAGAGACAGAGGACAGCGAAAACCAGTCCCTACCCCTGAGGAGATAGTAATTTAACTGGGGAACCAGGACCCAACACCAAATTATCGACAGAATAGCAACCTGGGATGCAAGGGAACAACAAAATATAACCCTGTCTTCCAAAATTGCCCAACACCTTGGGTCCTGGCTCTCCAGGGCTCTGTATAGTGCTATTGATGGCCTCTGCTCCTGGTGCTGGGCCACTTTGAGGCTCAGTCCATCCACTGGGTTCATGCCACCACCAAAGATGCTGATAGGCAACAGGAGACCCTGTCATCCTGCCATCATGGCTGTCCCTGCCAGTTCTGTGAGGGGACAAGGGAACCTGATGACTTCAGGTGGAAAACCCCAGACCAGGTGAGCTAGTTTCTGGGTCTGTTGAAAAACCCAGACTGGAGCGCCACCTACTGCCCTAAACAGATGAAGCGGCTTCCAGAAGACGAGCCTCCAACCTTCAGAATGAGTGTGAATGAGGTCAGGGAAGAAAAAAAAAGACTGGAATCTTTCAGTGGTGAGAAATATGTCCGGGAAGCAGAAATAAATTCTCACGAAAACAGGAGAAGGGGGTGAAACACTTACCTGTCAGAATATGTACCCACTGGGCATGGGAGAGGAACACCGGTGCCAGCACGGCAGAAATGGCCAGCAGGGCAGGGGGCTCCAGTGACGCCATCAGTGACGCCATCAGTGACGCCATCTGGGTTGGCGATGACATCCCCTGTGCCAAAAGTCAGGAAAGAAGGAGGAAGGCTTCCAAAGGTAGGAGTATGCCCATCTGGCCTCCCACCCCTTGGCTAAAGGCACACCAGGAAGACACAACCATCACTGTTAATTCCCAGAACAGAGGACTGGACAGAGAATATTCCTGGGAGAGATGGTGTAATTTTCCCTTCTGGTATTCTTAATCAGGGCTGTAAAAGGCAGCTGGGTAAAACAACTGAGTAAAACAACTCAGACTCAATTTGCCTCAGTTTCCCCCTCTGGTGGAGAACATTGTGGGGAATATGTAGGTATGTAAAGTATTCTTCATTTCCCAGTGAAGAGCCAGCTGGGATCAATCAATAAACCATATTTATTGAGCACTTACTGTGTGCAAAGAACAGTACTAAACATTTTAGAGAGTACAATATAACATCGAACACATTCCCTGGCCACAATGAGCTTATAATATAGAGGAGAGACAGACATTAATATAAATAATTAATTAATTACAGATATATTCAGATATATATGCATGTGCTGTGAGAAAGGGAGAGAGGATGAATGAAGGAGCAAGTATGAGAGGCATAGAAGGGAGTGGGAGAAAAAGAGAAGAGGGCAGAGTCAGGAAAGGCTTCCTGGAGGAGCTGTGCCTTCAATAAGATTTGTACTTCCCAAGCACTTAGTACAATGCTCTGCATACAGTAAGCGCTCAATAAATACAATTGAATGAATGAATAAGTCTTGAAGTGGGGGAGAACAATTATCTGTCTGATATGAGGAGGGAAGGCATTCCAGGCAAGAGGTCGGATGTGAGCGAGAGGTCGGGAGTGAGATAGACGAGATTGAGGTACAGTGAGAAGGTTAGCACCAGAGGAATGAAGTGTGAGGGCTGGGTTGTAGGAGAGCAGCAAGGTGAGGTAGGAGGGGGCAAGGTGGTTAAGTGCTTAAAAGCTAGTGGTGAGGAGTTTTTGCTTGATGCAGAGGTGGATGGGCAACCACTGGAGTTTCTTTAGGAGTGGGAAAATATAGTCTGAATGTCTCTGAAGGAAAATGATTTGGGCTGCAGAATGGATTATGGATTAGGGTGGAAAGAGACAGGAGGTAGGGAGGTCAGCAAGAAGGCTGATACAATAATCAAGGTGGGACAAGATAAGTGCTTGCATAAATGTGGTAGCAGTTTGTATGGAGAGGAAGGGGTGGATTTTGGCAAGGTTGTGAAGGTAGAACTGACAGGATTTAGTAATGGCTTGAATATGTGGGTGGAACGAAAGACAGGAGTCAAGGAAAACACCAAGGTTATGGGCTCATGAGACAGGAGAGATGGTGGTGCAGCCAACAGTGATGGGAAAGTGAGCAGGAGGACAGGGTTTGGGTGGGAAGATAAGAAGTTCAGTTTTAGCCATATTAAGCTTGAGGTTACAGGAGTCTTTCAAGGCAGTGGGTGTAGATGGAGAAAAGAAGGGGACCCTGAAGTGAACCTTGAGAGACACCCACAGGTAGGGGATGGGAGGCAGGGGAGGAGCATGCAAAAGAGAATAAATATGAATATAAGTGCTGTGGAGATGAGGGGTAGGGTGAATAAAGGGAAGAAATCCAAGTGCAAGACAATGCAGAAGGGACTAGGAGAAGAGGAAATGAGGGCTTTGTCAGGGAAGGTCTCTTGGAGATGTGCTTCTAGACTGTGAGCCCGCTGTTGGGTAGGGACCGTCTCTATATGTTGCCAACTTGTACTTCCCAAGCACTTAGTACAATGCTCTGCACACAGTAAGCGCTCAATAAATACAATTGAATGAATGAATGAATGTGCCTTCAACAAAGCTTTGAAGGTGGAAAGTGTGATTATCTGTCAGATATGAAGAGAGAGGACATTCCTGGAGAGAGGCAGGTCCTGGGCAAGAGGTCGATGAGGAGATACTCTAGACTGAGGTACAGTGAGTAAGGTGGCATTAAAGGAGAGGAGGGCTGGGTTGTAATAGGAAAGCAACAAAGTATGATAGGAGGGGGCAATGTGATTGAGTGCTTTAAAGGTAGTGGAAAGGAATTTATTTTTGATGTGGAGGTTGATGGGGGCAACCACTGGAGGACAGTGGGGAAATGGACTCCATGTTTTGGGTAGCAGAGAGACGTATGACCTGGAATGGGGAGAGACTGGAAATCAGGAGGTCAGCAAGGAGGCTGATACAGTATTAGAGGCGAGTTAGGATAGGGGCTTGGATTAACATGGTAGCAGATTGGATGCAGAGGAAAGTATGGATTTTAGCAATGTTGTGGAATTGAATTGACATGATTTAGTAGTATATTGAATTGATTAAATGATTGGAGAGATGAGTTGGGGATAATACCAAAGTTTGGGGCTTGTGAGGCAGGGAGGGTGGTGGTGCTGTCTACAGTGACAGGAAAGTTCGGGAGAGGACCCATGACCTTCTGACTGCCAGGACCACGCTCTATCCACCAGGCCATGCTGCTCTAGAAGACTCCCATTGCCATCCCCAACCTTCACGGACAGTAAAGTTTTCTGATATCTAACATCAATCTCTCCTGATGCAATTAAATTTTGGTGTCCCTTGTCCACTTTTAGCTGGGACTGGGCAAAGTCTAATGGCCAACTTACTCTCTGGATAGTAATGCCCCATGTTGCATCTTCCTGAAGGAACTTTGGCTCCTGGGGCACAAAACCATCCTTGGGGACATGGTGTACCGTCTTCCTCTGATGCCAGGTGTGTCCTGTTGCTCCAGGTGCCTGGTGCACACTGGTACTGAGTTGGGTACGTTGTGCCAAGAGGGCAGTAGTGGCCAGGTGGGCATGGAGCAGGTGGTTTATGCCACCCACCTGATCCTAGAAGCACAAATCCAGAGAACCTCATTAGACAGCGAGTAACCCCAACCCAACCACCCAGTCCCAGGAAAGGATAAGGGGTCCTAGATACCCCCAAAGCTTTGGAAACCGGTGAATTCCTAACATTTTCAGGAAATTCTTATTGGAAAATAAAATGGGGAAGGATAATTCTCATATAACCCTGGAACAGATCACTGTGTCGATAATAATGCTTGAATGTCAAATGCAGAATTCTGCATTAGGGGCCTAGGAGGGGGACAGAGGAAGAAGACACCAGTTCCTTCCAACAAGTTGCATACAGTTTAATAGCACAGGCAGGACAGACAGAGACACACAAACATGCAAATGAGCCTGTGAGAGTGTGTGTGTGTGTGTGTGTGTGTGTGTGTGTGTTTCTGTGTGGAGGGGTGGGTGTGTATCTTCTAATATGAAAGACAATCACATGTATATATAGTTGTCTTTCAAAATTGAAAACACATAACACATAAAGGTACATAACACCCAGAGAAAACAGAGGTATATAGTTTTTGGAGATATGCATAGGACTAAGGGATTTCTGAAGCTTGTGCAGTGATTGGAGCCATATGGAAAAATTTCATGAAGGAGATGGTCACTGAGGGGTGTTTAGAAGGAGAGGATGATACCTGTTTAACTGAGCAGGCATTCTAAGTGGGGGGAATGGCACATATGTGACACAGAAGACTGTGAGCAAGAGAAAATGAGCAGGAGCTGAGGAAATGAGCAGGAGCAGAGAAATGCACGCATTAGATCTGTGTGTGGCCTACTAACGGTAGGCATTCCCATTTTCATCTCTGTGTTGCGCTGCCTCAGCAAGGGCTCCAGAAAATCACTCACCTCTTAAACAAACAAGTCCAGCTGGGCATATTTCACATTAGGATTTGTCAAAAAGATTGGTATAATCACTATATGTCCCAGAGGGGCAGGCATTGGAGGGGTCATGTGGACTGGAGGAAACTTCAGGGCACACATACCTAAAGCAACAAAAACATATCTGCTAATTCTGAGCCCCTGGGCACTGTGTACCAACAGGGGCTCATTTGATAGCCTTAGACCATAGAATGCAACAAAAACATATCTACTAGTTCTGAGACCCTGGGCAGTGTATACCGACAGGGGCTCATTTGATAGTCTTAGATGGTAGAATCTGCATCAGAATCATTGATATGTGGGGTAATCTTAATACTGTTCCTTAACCTCTCTGTGCTTCCATTTCATCATTGACTTAGAAGGAATGATAACCCCAACCCCTCCTTAGACTGTTCAATCAGTTCAGAGATAAAAATTCTCAGCAGCTTGGAGAGAGGCATATGATAGAGTTACAGCAAAGAAGCACCAGAGCTCCCCAAATCCTTCCCTTAACCCCCCACCCCACCCCCTGCCCCAGATAATGGCCTTTGCAGCTTGTTCCTACATTCAGATTAAAGAGAGAGAGAAGTCCTGACAGGGGAAGATAAGCATGATCGGGAGGACTACCAGTACTCACACACCCTGGGATGCACTCAGAATCTGGTTGGGCCAGCCCGGCTTGGGTACAGGCATAGCCTGCTGGACAGGGCATGCAGTCTTTGGCTTCATCTTGCCCTGGGAGAGGGCCATATGATCCTGGCTCACATGGGCTGGGGTAAGTGGCTCCAGCAGGACAGAAATGCCCAACAGGACATCTCAGGCATTGGCTCAGTTCTGAAGAAATGGAAACTGAATCATAACAGAGAAACAGCATGGCCTAGTGGATTGGCCAGCATTGGCCTGGGAGTCAGAAGGATCTGGTTTCTAATCCTGGCTCCATAACTTGCCTGCTAGGTGATCCTTGGGCAGATCGTTTAGCTTCTCTGTGACTGAGTTACCTCTATAAAATACCTCTATAAAATACTGTGAGCCCTATGAGGGACATGGATTGTGTCCAATCTGATTAGCTTGTAACTATCCCAGTACTTAGTACAGTGCCTGGCACACTGTAAGCGATTAACAAATTTCATAATACAAATTAACAAGAAATAAATATAAATGAATAAACCACAGAGACACCCTGCAGATCATTCTTTTTTTCTCCCACAAAGGCACCTGAGCTGAGGACTTCTTTTGCTAATTTTCATAGTATGTGCCAAATTGAAAAGAAATTAGCTTCGCTCCTACATTTATCTTACCAAACTTAGCCCATGCTATTTCAGACCAACCCAGGCGGGAAATACAGGCAGTTGGACTCTATCCAACTGTATTCGCAAACTGCAGAGCCAAATCCTGTTCTAGGAAACTGATGCCTGCAGGCACAGCCAGCAGGTGGCGACAGTAGACTGCTTGACCGGTCCTCTCCAACTGAATCTCTTTGACAGCCAGAATTAGGGGCCACATTAGAAATAGCTCTAGTTTAACCTCAGAATTACATCTCCAAGTGAACAAAAGTTGGTTCTGAAAAGGCCTGATTTATATAGTCAGTACCTGGAACATTTGGGGGTGGGGAAGGCATGAATCACACTGGAGGAAGTGTAATGTGGTGGTCAATCCAACTAGCCCCCATGCCCAGGACAGAAAAGGAATCTAGAACAGACTCCTAAGTGCTCCTTCCATAGGGAAGTGTAATTAAACAATTTCAATGTCTTATATGGCACTAGCTTGTATGTCAATCAGAGGAAAGGCTTGGGAAAGACCTAGGACAGGGAGACAAGTAGTTGAGGAAGTAAGTCGTCATTCTGAGGCAAGAGGTAGCCATGTTCCTGGGAGAGAAGAATACAAGGAAAGCTTGTAGCTGTGACCCTGAAAGGATGCAGAGTCCAGGATGGGATCAGAATGATCCTAGGTGGGAGTTGGATTACACTAAAAGTTCAGGACCCATTGTCTAGGACTCTGGAGTAAGGAAGCTCCTTCCCTTCGGAAGGAAGTACCAAGGGAACAAGAGCCTAGGACACCTACAGGAAACTACAGAGGGTCCTGAAGGAAAAAAAATAGAGCTAGGAAAAGGCGGTTTGAACCCAAATTCTGTTTGACTGTGACCTGATTAAGAATACCTACAAGAAGACTATTAAATGTTATGGAAATCTCTGATCTTGGTGTCTGCCCTGCAGTAGGGTTGGCAGAGAAGCTCCAGGTGCTGGGGAGATGCTTGGTCCTAGAAAGCTGTGGGAGGGGGTGGTTTCTCCACAAACATTTTGCAGCCAGCCCCAGGAGTGGAGTGGAGGGCAAGTTCCTGGTGACCACTTTATATTCACGGAGGAGCCTGAGCTTGGGCCAGAGTAGTGTTAGTAGCAAAAGGGGTGCAGGCATTTGGGGGGCAGTAGATGTTCACCTGAAAGGAAGTACCTGAGGGTTTGGGAGTACAGTGGAAGCTAAAAGTGATCTGGGAGCCCCCCAAAGTGACTCAGAAAGCTAATTTGGCAGGGATTTAGGACTGATAAACCCCTAATACAGTGACAGCACTATATTTTGTAACTTAACATTGAGCTCTGGATAGACTTAGCAATAACTCCCTTCACCCCATGCAAGAAACATTCCCAGTGTCACGGAAAAAGCACAGAATCGGTGGGAAAAGAAGCTGTCTACTTGCCTGGTGTTTAAAGGGTCAGCGTTCAGTTTGAAAACCATGCACCAAAGAAACAAGCAGGCTGGTTTATGACTTAAAGAGTGAAAGTTAGGAAAATGAAAACTTGTAGATATCTTCCCTTTCTCAGAAATAATAATCATCATCATTACTGTTTACTGAGTTCTTACTCTGCAGAGCATTGTACTAGGCAGGTACAATTTTCAGAGCACCATCCAGGATGCACATTTTATTGTGTTGTTATTGTCAAATGCTTTCAGGTTATTTCTGACCCATGGCGACTCCATGGACACATCTTCTCCAAAACGTCACATCTTCATTTGTAGTCATTCTGGTATGTAATCCATAGGATTTTCTTGGTAAGAAAGTGTTTTACCATCGCCTTCTGCACAATAAAACTTGGGTCTCTGCCGCTGTCTTTCATCAGCATCTTGATCACTTGACCGTCCACCTTGGACTCTTTTCCATGCTGCTGCTGCCAAGCGTAGGTGAATCAACTCTGTATGATGCTTTGGCTTAGACATTTCTATTTTGGGTAACCCTGACGAGAGAATATCTCTCAGTGGCATAGCTCTAAGCTTCATCAGCATACACAAACTCTCCTGCTATGATAAGGCTTTGATTCAAAGGAGAGGCATACTCTATACAAGACACTATATTTAGTGGTTATTGTGTGCTGAACATTGAGTTAGATCCCAAACACTGAGTTAGATCCCTGGGAGCCTATAATAAAAATAGAAGACATATTCCGCGCAACCATCTACTGGAGCTGACTATCTATTGGAGGAAACTGGCAAACTCATAGCATATTCATACAGTACAATTCCTGATCCAGTAGAGAGAGCATGGATCTGGGAATAAGGAGACCTGGTCCCAAGTCTTGGCTCTGGAAGTAGTTGCTTCATTTTATCTTTCATGGAAACAGTGAGGCCTACTGGAAAGAGCATGGAACTAGGAGTAAGAAAACCTAGATTTTAATCCTAGCTTCACCTCTTGTCTGCTGTGGGACCTTGGGCAAATCACTTTAAATGCTCTGTGTCTCAGTTTCCTCTTCTGCAAAATTGGAATAAAATACCTGTTCTCTCTCCCTCTCAGACTGTCAGATATGACTGTACTGTATCTACCTCAGTGCTTGGAACATAGTATATGCTTAGCAATTATCCTAGATTGTGAGTTCCATGTGGGACAGGGACTATAACCAAACTGATTATCTTGTATCTGCTTAGAACAATGCTTGGTGCATAGCAAGGTCTTAACAAATACCTTAAAAAATTAACTACAGTTATTATCTGTAATATATTTTAGTGTCTGTCTACCTTTCTAAATTGTATGCTCCTTGAAGCCACATATCATGTTCACCAATCTTACTGTATTCTTCCAAGTGCTTAGTACAGTGCTCAAAAAATATGATTGACTGATTAATTGAAGTAATTAATCGTGTCTATGCCATTAATGGAGGAGGCCTTTGACCAAAGAACTATCTAGAGTATTCTATGCACCGAATGAACCCATTGTGAATTCTGAACTGATATAAGAAGTAAAGACCACAGTGGCTCTCAGGGCAACTGTTGATGAGTTATGGTAATTGGCACAGTATTGGCACTTTCCCATAGTCACTTTGAAAGTAAATGGATCCTGCCTACAAACTACCTCTGCGTGCATGTTACAATGCAAAGTGCTGCATCCCTGCCCAAGCACTTGCTTGCTGAACTCCAAGCCCCCAGAGGGAACATGACTGACCAGGGTAAAAGAGAATAAGAGACACTGCCCAAACCATCAACACTAGAATCATTCACTTCAGATAGAGCTGAGGCTAAATGTAATGGGAATAAGAGGGAAAACATGGGTATAATTGATAACTAATGAAAAAAGGAGTAAACAAATGAATAAATCAACAAATATGCAGATGAGTGCTATTGGGATGACCTGACCAGAGAAGTTGGGATTAGTTGGGGAATACCTCCAAGAGGAAGTGCATCAACCTCCAAAAGCAGAAAAAAGCAGTGGAGAAATAATTTTTAGAGTTTAAAATTTGAACTAGGGGGTTGGGGTTCAGCTCTGACCCACTCTAGGACACCGGACATGTAGAGTATGGGCCAAAGAAAACAATTTTTCCAGTCTGGGTCCTCCTGAGTAAGGGTCCCCATCTTGCTCTTTAAATGTGTGACTCAAGGCTGGGACAGTGCAGAGAGAAAACTCAGCCTTCAGTTACACTGAGGGGGTCTGAACCAGGCCACAGCATATCTCCTCCAAAAGCATATCTCCTCCAAAAGGTCTTCTCCAACCAAACCCTTATTTTCTCTTCTTCTGCTCCTTTTGCATCACCCTCACACTTGGATTTGTACCCTTTATTCATCCCTCCTTCAGCCTCAGCCTTGAGAATTTGCAAGTACTTGATGATGATGATGACGATGATGGCATTTATTAAGCACTTACTATATGCAAACCACTGTTCTAAGTGCTGGGGAGGTTACAAGGTGAGCAGGTTGTCCCACAGGGGGCTCACAGTCTTAATCCCCATTTTACAGATGAGGTAACTGAGGCACAGAGAAGTTAAGTGACTTGCCCAAAGTCACACAGCTGACAGTTGGAGGAGCCAGGATTTGAACCCATGACCTCTGACTCCAAAGCCCGTGCTCTTTTCCACTGAGCCACGCTGCTTCTCTACTTAAATGATGCTCTTCTCACATTTCAGTAATTTGGGAATTAATAGGAAACTGCCTGCTTTTGGCTCTGTCTTTCATCTCTCTCTCAAGCATGAGTCAGTCAATCACCAGCTTATTCTGAATAGTAAGGATTATGTTACAGTAGTTCACCACCATCCTCCCTGCCTCACAAACCAATACACAACCTTGGTGATATACTAGACTCATCTTTCTTATTCAACCCACATATTCAATTTGTCACCAAATCCTGTTGGTTCAACCTTCACAACATTGCTAAACTCTGCCCTTTCCTCACCATCCATACTGCTACCACATTAATCCAAGGCCTATCCTGCCTTGATTACTTACATCAGCCTCCTTGCTAACCTCCCTGCTTCCTGTCTTTCTACACTTAATTTCATGCTTCACTCTGATACCTGGATCATTTTTCTACAAAAACATTTGGCAGTGTTTCTCCACTCCTCAAGAAACTGCAGTGGTTGCCCATCCACCTCTGTATTAAACAGAAACTCCTTAAAGCAGGCTAAAAAGCACTCAATTACCTTGTCCTCTTCTACTTCACCTCAGACCACACACTTCACTCTTACAATGCCAACCTACTCACTGTACCTCAATCTTGTCTATCTCACCACCAACCCCTCACCCATGTCCTGCCTTGCCCATGTCCTGTCTCTGGCCTGGAATGTTCTCTGTCTTTATACCTGATAAGCCTTCACTCTCCCCCTCTTCAAAAGCATAACTTGGTAAAAGCATATCTCCTCCAAAAGGTCTTCCCCAACCAAGCCCTTATTTTCTCTTCTCCTGCTCCTTTTGCATCACCCTCACACTTGGATTTGTACCCTTTATTCATCCCTCCTTCAGTCTCATAGACCCTATGTACATATCTGTAATTTAATGTATTTATTTATATTCATGTCTGTCTCCCCTTTAAGAGTTTATGCTCGTTGTAGGCAGGGAACCTGTGTACATATTGTTATATTGTACTCCTCCAAGTGTTTATTACAGTATTCTGCACACATAAGCATTCAATAAATGAGGTTTATTGAATTGATTGATTGATTGAAATGTTTAAAGGGAATAGCTCTTCTTGTAGAAGCTAGAGTTGGCTTAAAATACAAATGAAAGTCAGGCATGAGAGTGGATGGACAGACTAATGATCCCATTACAAAATGGACCTTAATTCATATTGTTCAAGTAGGATGTTACAATTTGCCATCTTCTCTAGCATCCAGGACAATTTTCAGCACAAACTGATGAATGATTGACTCATGCTTCAGAGAGAGATGAAAGACAGAGTCAAAAGAAGGCGATTTCCTATTAATTCCCAAATAACTGAAATGTGAAAATAGTGTAGTAATATAGATTTACAGTGGGGAGGAGTGTGAGTGAGGAGGCAGGTGAGAAGGTTATGATTTAGAGAGGGGGATTTCAGAGTTGGTGAGGTGGAGATACTGCAGCGGTAGGAGATGATGAGGTCGAGGGTGTGACCAGGTTGGTGAGTGGGTGAGGTGGGGTGGAGAAGGAGGTTGGCAGCGTCAAGGAGAGTTGGAAGGCGGGTGGCAGAGGAGTCACCAGGGACATGCATGTGGATGTTGAAGTCTCTGAGGATCAGAGTGGGCATGGAAAAGTAGAGAAGGAAGGTGAGAAAGGTGTCAAAATCATTAAAGAAGTTGGATGTGGGGCCAGGGGAATGGTAGATGATGGCTACAAGGATCTGGAGGGGGTGGTTGAGGCGAATAACATGGGCTTCAAAGGAGGGGAAGGAAAGGGAAGGGGGAGGAGGGATAGTGCGAAAATGACATTGGGGTGCAGATCAACCCAGGTCCCGGGCACAGGGAGGTCTATTCACTCCATCTTTCACAGCCATCTTGCAGCCCCACTTGGGAAACATGGAGGCTAATGTTGGGACCCTGGAGGAAGAGTTTCACTATAGACATAAGATGGAGGTGGTGAAATGGAGAGTTGGGGCAGGCAGGCAGAGGAGAATTTATAAACAGTTAACTATCCCACAGAGACCTCCGCTCTCTCAACCTCCAGGAGGCCTTCCCAGACTGAGCCCCTTCCTTCCTCTCCCCTTCCTCCCCCTCTCCATCCCCCCACCTTACCTCCTTCCCTTCCCCACAGCACCTGTATATATGTATATATGTTTGTACATATTTATTACTCTATTTATTTTACTTGTACATATCTATTCTATTTATTTTATTTTGTTAATATGTTTGGTTTTGTTCTCTGTCTCCCCCTTCTAGACTGTGAGCCCACTGTTGGGTAGGGACCATCTCTATATGTTGCCAACTTATACTTCCCAAGCACTTAGTACAGTGCTCTGCACACAGTAAGCACTCAATAAATACAATTGATTGACTGATTGATTGACCCCATCCATCTTTCTCAGCACACCACACCCCACCTCGCCTCCCTATCCTCTCTACCCAATCTTGATGATCAGATTACTGCTCTCAACTCCACCCTCTCTACTCAACTCAGCTTGCTCACTGCCCTTTCCCTTCGCCAGTCTTGAACCACTAACCCACAGCCATGGATCACTGCCATTGTCCACCTCCTTTGCTGTTATGCTTGAGCTGCTGAACGCTGCTGGTGAAAGTCTAAACACCAAGCCAACCTTGTTCACTTTAAGTTTATCCTTTCCTGCCGTATCTCTGCCCTCTCCGCTGCCAGACAAAACTACTTTTCTTCCTTTACTGACATCCATGCCCACCACCCCCATCAGCTGTTAACTCCCTCCTCAGGACCCCTGTTCCTCCCCCTCCTCCATCCATCACCCACAACGATCTGGCCACCTACTTCATTAGTAAAATTAACACCATCAGATCTGAGCTCCCCAAAGTCACCCCTCCTCCTTCTCCATCCCCCCGGCTCTCAACACTCTCTGCTACTTTCCCATCCTTCCCAGCAGTATCTTCTGATGAGATCGCCTCCCTCCTCTAAAGTGCCATTCCCTCTCATCCTATGAAAACTCTCACCCCTTCCCTCCTCCCCTCCTTAACTTCCATCTTCAACCTCTCACTCTCCAGTGGTTCCTTCCCGTCTGCCTTCAAAAATGCCCACGTCTCCCCCATCCTAAAAAAACCCTCTCGACCCCACTGCCCCTTCTAGTTATCACCCTATCTCCCTCCTTCCCTTCCTTTCCAAACTCCTAGATCGAGTCGTCTACACTCACTGCCTCGAATTCCTCAATGCCAACTCTCTCTTTGACCTCCTCCAATCTGGCTTCCGTCCCCTACACTCCATCAAAACTGCCCTCTCAAAGGTCACCAATGACCTCCTTCTTCCCAAATCCAATGGCTCCTACTCTATCCTAATCCTCCTCGACTTCTCAGCTGCCTTCGACACTGTGGGCCACCCCCTTCTCCTCAAGACGCTATCTGACCTTGGCTTCACAGACTCTGTCCTCTCCTGGGTCTCCTCGTATCTCTCCGGCTGTTCATTCTCTGTTTCCTTTGCAGGCTCCTCTTCCCCCTCCCATCCCCTTACTGTAGGAGTTCCTCAAGGGTCAGTTCCTGGTCCCCTTCTGTTCTCTATCTACACTCACTCACTTGGTGAACTCATTCGCTCCCACGGCTTCAACTATCATCTCTACGCTGATGACACCCAAATCTACATCTCTGCCTCTGCTCTCTCTCCCTCCCTCCAGACTCGTATCTCCTCCTGCCTTCAGGACAACCCCATCTGGATGTCTGCCTGCCAACTAAAACTCAATATGTCCAAGACTGAACTCCTTATCTTCCCTCCCAAACCCTGTCCTCCCCCTGACTTTCCCATCACTGTACATGGCACAACCATTCTTCCTGTCTCACAAGCCCACAATCTTGGTGTCATCCTAGACCCCGCTCTCTCGTTCAGCCCACACATCCAATCCGTCACCAAAACCTGCGGGTCTCACCTCCACAACATCCAAGATTCACCCTTTCCTCTCCATCCAAACCGCTACCTTGCTGGTTCAATCTCTCCTCCTATCCTGACTGGATTACTGCATCAGCCTCCTCTCTGATCTCCCATCCTCCTGTCTCTCCCCACTTCAGTCTATACTTCACTCTGCTGCCCAGATTATCTTTATATAGAAATGCTCTGGGCATGTTACTCCCCTCCTCAAAAATCTCCAGTGACTCCCTGTCAACCTATGAATCAAACAAGAACTCCTCACTCTTGGCTGCAAGTCTCTCCATCACCTCACCCCCTCCTACCTCACCTCCCTTCTCTCCTTCTACAGCCCAGCCCACACCCTCTGCTCCTCTGCCGCTAACCTCCTCACTGTACCTCGTTCTCACCTGTCCCACCATCGACCCCTGGCCCACGTCCTTGCCCTGGCCTGGAATGACCTCCCTCCACACAGCCGCCAAGCAAGCTCTCTTCCTCCCTTCAAAGTCCTACAGAGAGCTCAGCTCCTCCAGGAGGCCTTCCCAGACTGAGCCCCCTTTTTCCTCTCCTCCTCCCCATCCCCCCACCCAACTCCTTCTCCTCCCCACAGCACTTGTATATATTTGTACAGATTTATTACTCTATTTATTTTACTTGCACATATTTACTATTTTATTTATTTTGTTAATGATGTGCATATAGCTATAATGCTATTTGTTCTGATGACTTTGACACCTGTCCACATGTTTTGTTTTGTTGTCTGTCTCCTTCTTCTAGACTGTGAGCTCGTTGTTGGGTAGGGACCGTCCCTATATCTTGCCGACTGGTACTTCCCAAGCACTTAGTACAGTGCTCTGCACACAGTAAGCGCTCAATAAATACAATTGAATGAATGAATCTGGATCACATCACAAGACTTACAGCTCAAAGTCATGCCTCCCTTTTCCCAGGTTCCACACCCTCAGCTCAGAAAGTCCTGGGACTTCATAATATAAGGTTTGCAGAGATTGGGTCAGGTAATTCTATAAAGTGCCACTGACTGGGTTCATCTCAAGCACTTAGTAGAGTGCTAAGTGCTTAGTACAGTGCTCTGCACACAGTAAGTGCTCAATAAATACGATTGAATGAATGAATCTCAAAGGACTAAACTTCATTAACATTTTGTAGAAGAAAGTTCACCAAACTATCTTGGAACCTAGGCAACATTTCTTGGATCTGCCCCTTTACTCTATACAAACTAGCTGTTACCATACTGACACAGGCTCTAGGCAAATCATAGTTACGCTATTGCATCAGCTTCCTTGCTGGTCTCCCAGCCTTCAGCCAACACTAGCACCTAGGAATTTATTTATACACAAACTCAGCACCCTTGCATTTATATGTATTCAATTTTATAGTCAATCATTTATTTTTACTGTAAATATTTATGCTTGTGTCCCCGATTACCCATTAGAGTGTAAGCTTTTTGTGGGAAGGGGACTTATCACTTTTCAATTCTGCACTTCTCAGACAACCTAGCACAGTGCACTGGACCAAGTTGGCACTCAATAAATACTAGTACTACTTCTACTACTATTACTTAGGACTAGAAGTTAGGAGACCTGGGGTTTGATCCCAGCTCTTCTTCTGACTCTCTTTTGCCTTTGTGCAAATACTCTAATCTTTCTGGGCCTTGGTTTCTTCATCTATAAATGGGAATAAGATATCTGCTCTCCCTACCTCTTAAGAGGATGATACCAATGAGGGCTAGGTCCTGTGTTTGATCTGATCGCCTCTAGCTACTTCAGCATTAGTACATAGACAGCAGTTAATAAATACCATCATTATATTGCCCCACTAATCAATCAATGGTATTTATTGAGAGCTTACTGTGTACAGGACACTGTACTCATTGCTTGGTAGAGTACAGTACAACAGAGTTGGCAGATATGGTCCCTGCCCATAAAGAGCCAAAAATAATTGGATGCCATTGTGCTGTCAAGGTTCAGGAGAATTCTCAAGGTTTCCTTTTCGCCAAGTGCAGAGAGAGCCACTGGGTATCTTCTCACAGGAGGTTGCCCCAGAACAAGAGTGGGCATCTTATCAGCTCAGTTCTCTCTTTCCCTGACCAAGAGAGACATCCTATGCCCAACCCAGGCATCATGTGACTGGGGGTTAGAAAATGGGCACACTATTGGTGCAAACTTCCTTCTCCTTCTTAATAGGGACCTGAGCTGGGATTTTGTCCTTTAGGAGAAGGCACAGAGGACCCATGTCTCACCTTTGGGGGACAGCTGGCACCCCAGGACCCCTCACCATGCTGCATAACAACTTTTCCTGCTGGTGCCATCCATTCATGCAGATAGCTCTTTCCTCACCCCCAGTACTTGCTTTGCCCGCTGGCATCCTTGGAAGATCCAGGTGGACATGGGAAGGGCAGGGGTGGCCAGGGGAGGTAGAAGGAATACCACAGTGGGGGCAATAATGTCCCAAGCAAGGAAAGAGAACAGGAGGCAAATCACAGGGATGTCTATTGCCTACCCTTGAAGTAGGTAGCTAACGGTAAAGTGGTTCATGGGTGCAGGATGCAACAACTTGTTGGTAGCAGGAACAAAGTAGGGGTAGGGAGGTGATGTCCCAACCCCGCCTTAAGTCTTCTTAGAGAGAACCTAAACCCCTCTTTCAGCTTCCTCACTATGCTCCTGCCAGTTTCCAATAACCTAAGGTTCCAATTTAATGATTGAGCTGTCAGAGCCACCTAAAGAGGTACACAACAAGCATGCAGACTACCTAAGCTATATTTCAGTGGATTACTCGCATCCAGGACTCCCCTGATGTTCCTTCACTCAGTTGAAGGAATTAATTTATGGCACTATTATAAATCACATTCTCTGATTCCTGCTGATATGAGATACATCTTTTTACTGGTTCCTGACTACAGGATCTGAAACTTTATTAAAATCATTCCCAAAAGAATGCTTCTGAAAAATTAAAATCCTTTTTTGTTCCCAGGTCCTCTGCCCCTGCTCTGGGAGGGGATTTAGAGATGGAACTGCCACTTCTTTACACCCACAGCCACATCAGTTCCTCAAGGCACAAAGCTGTGGAGGGGACAGAGAGGAGATGTAGGGAGACCCTGGGAGAGGTAGATACTGGGATCACTAGCACCATTCCCCAGCTGGTCATACCTACAGGCCAGGGAGCTCTAGAAGCAGGAGATTTATTTTTTATTTAGGGCAGCAGTAACAGTAGCTCTTTGGCTCCTTCCCTTCCCCCACTCTACAGCTCTGAGAGTAGCTGCAGCAGCAGCAGCAGCAGGAGCATCAGCTCTCCACAATTGGCTGGGAGACCCCCTGTTGAGCAGCCCAGACTGGGGTCCCCTGATGCAGGGGTCAATTCCAGGTTAACCCACACACATTTTGGTTTCAGAGGATGCATCAACATGTTGGTAGCAGGAACACGAAATTATCCTAGGTTCTTTCTTCCCCAACTTCCCCAGCAGTAAGTATTGCCTTCCTCTTCCCCAGCTCCTCCTCCTGTTTGCCAGATGAGGTGAGTTAGTAATCCAATATGAGAGACTGATTGTTCCAAAGACATTTGAGAATGTTGCCTGCTCTGTCAACTTGAAGGATTTTGTCTGAACAATATGCCATAGAGAAAAATGGGCAACCCTCTCATGGAGCCTCAGACTTTCATGCAGGGTATGATTTACTTTCTAAAATACCCTTGGCACAGGGCTCAGATTTGAGGCAGACATTTCTGTCATTTTCCTCAGACAGTTTAACCCAGCACTTACCACTTCATGGTGTTTGTACCTGGAATCTTATGTTTTGGTACTGCAAACTTCTAAGGGAGATTGTTTATAGTTCAGGGTTTCATTTAACCCAAAGAAGCCCCTCTCCTCCCTGGAACCCTTGGTCCTGGGACTGAGGACTACCCCCTTCCCAGACCTCTCTGGACTTACACTGTGCTGATCCTTGGATTCTTTACGAGTCCACCCAATCATCTAGAGGATTCTAGGTGATTGGTGAACTAGTAGTCACTGAGTGAAAGAATGATGTCACAGACACTCTGGTCTGTTTGCCACTCATCTCAGTGGCATTCACTGGGTAAGAGCCTATTGATGATTATATTGACAATAATAATTACCATAAAAATATTATAATTATGTTTTAAGCACTTACTATGTGCCAAGCACCATGCCATGGCTGGGGTATAGACAATACAGGCAGAATAAAATGCAATCAGAACCATTACAATACTGATTCCATCCAGGCAGCACTCTTTGGATTCACCCAATCCTACAGCCCACCTACCATTAGGATGATATTAACACGGCCACTGACTGCCCTCCTATATATTGGACAAAGAAGCATATGATTATTCTGACCATGCAGCCTACCCTGACGATGCCAAAGCCACCATTTTGCAGAAATATGCTGGTTTAGGGTAATCATGGGTTTTTTTCTGAGGGAGAGTCCCAGAATGCCCCTCTTTCTCCTGAGCCTCCTTGGGCTTCTTCCCAACTTAGTGTGAACTTTGGTAGAGCATCTGAGGTGTGAATCCCAGAAGCAAGAGCTGTGGCAGTGGTAGGATTGATGCTGAAAAATAAAATCCCAGATAAAAGGTGCCCAGTGTGATATTCCTTCTGGGCAGAAGACAGACAAGTTGACCCTCACATATTGGCCTTCAGGGTAGGCAGGTGATAGGTTACTGTCATTTCATCTCTGTTTCCATTCCATTAGGACCCCAGTTCAAATTGAACAAATACAGAAACACAAGAGAGAATGAAATGAAATTTTAAAAATGATTCAATAAAATTATACTGTCCTGAGGGAAGGGGGATCAATCAATCAATCAATCAATAGTATTTATTGAGCACTTACTGTGTGCACAGCACTGTACTAAGCGCTTGGGAAGTACAAGTTGGCAACATATAGAGACGGTCCCTACCCAACAGTGGGCTCACAGTCTAGAAGGGGGAGACAGAGAACAAAACCAAACATATCAACAAAATAAAATAAATACAATAGATATGTACAAGTAAAATAAATAAATACATAAATAGAGTAATAAATATGTACAAACATATATACATATATACAGGTGCTGTGGGGAAGGGAGGGAGGTAAGACAGGGAAATGGAGAGGGGGACGAGGGGGAGAGGAAGGAGGGCGCTCATTCTGGGAAGGCCTCCTGGAGGAGGTGAGCTCTCAGTAAGGCCTTGAAGGGAGGAAGAGAGCTAGCTTGGCAGATAGGTAGAGGGAGGGCATTCCAGGCCAGGGGGATGACGTGGGCTGGGGGTCGACGGCGGGACAGGCGAGAACGAGGCACAGTGAGGAGATTAGCAGCAGAGGAGCGCAGGGTGCGGGCTTGGCTTGTAGAAGGAGAGAAGGGAGGTGAGGTAGGAGGGGGTGAGGTGATGGAGAGCCTTGAAGCCGAGGGTGAGGAGTTTCTGCCTGATGCGCAGATTGACTGGTAGCCACTGGAGATTTTTGAGGAGGGGAGTAATATGCCCAGAGCATTTCTGGACAAAGACAATCCGGGCAGCAGCATGAAGTATGGATCCATACATCATATCCATCTTGTTGCTAAATCCTAACCTATATTTTTTCCACAATGTTTCCCAGATCTGCCCTTTCTCTCCATTTGATTAGCCACCTCCCTGGCCCAATCCTTTGCCATATCCTGAGTACTATATCCACCTCCTAACTGGTCTCTCTACCTCCAACCTCTCCCCTCTCCATTCTATATTTCACTCTGCTTCCTGAATCATCCTTTTAAAATGTCATTTTGAACTCATCTCTCTACTCTTCAAACACTTCCAATAGTTTTTGCATCCAACAGAAACTCCTGACCAGTGGTTTTCAGGCAATTCATTCACTCTCTCCTCTTATCGATCCACTCTTCTTCCACTATCTATTACACCCCAGATCACACTCTCCTTCCCACCCAAATTCAACTTTTCTCCTCCCTAATTCTCCTACTACAACTGAGCCTGCATACCTCACTCCTCTAATGCTAACCTTGTCACTGTACCTCAGTCTCGTCTATCTCACCAACAACCTTTCACTCACATCCCACTTCTGCCCTGGAACGCCCTTCCTTCTCAAATCTGATAGAATATTACTTCCCCTTCAAAGCCTTATTGAAGGCACTTCTCCTCCAAGAGGCCTTCCCTGAGTAAACCCTCCATTCCTCTTCTCCCACTCCCTTCTGAGTAGCCCTGAATTGCTCCCTTTATTCATCCCCCCTTCTAGGCCCACAACACTTATATTTGTATCTGTAATTCATTTATTTATTCATTCAATTCTATTTATTGAGTGCTTACTGTGTGCAGAGCACTAACGTCTGTCTCCTCTTCTAGACTGTAAGCTGGTTGGGAGCAGGGAATGTGTCTGTTTATTGTTATAATGTACTTTCCCAAGTGCTTAGTACAGTACTCTGCACACAGTAAGCACTAAATAAATACGATGGACTGATTGACTGACTGTGTTTCATTCTCTATTCTGCCAACTATGACTCCGGCGTCTACCCTTCCTCTTGCCTGGAACTCACATTCATACCTTTATACTCTTCTACTTCCCTAAATGTAATTTGTTTATGTTCTGCTTCCCCTGCTAGACTGCATGCTCCTTGAGATCAGGGATCATGTCCTCTAACTCTTTTGTATTCTCCCACATATTCAGTATAGTGCTCAAAAGTGTTATTGATAATGATTATGAGGAGGCATGGTCACCTGGGAAAAGAAAAATTGATTGCAGAAAGCCTTCTGGAGGAGGTAGGATTTCAGAAGGATTTTGAAGTGGTCTGGGGGTTTTTAAGGGAGACAGAGTTAGAGTTAGGGGACATGATCCCTGACCTCAAGGACCATGTAGTTTAGCAGGGGAAGAAAAGAATATAAATCAATTACATTTAGGGAAGTAGAAGAGTATAAAGGTATGAATGTAAGTGCCACAGAGGCAGTGGTAACCTATGGGCTTAGGTATCCAGAAGGCAGACATGGAAGGTAAGGGATATAGGTTGGGGGGAGACTAAAGATTCCTTAGGGAAGGCCTCAGGGAGACTTTGGAGATGGGAAGAGCAGGATCTGCTGGAGGTGAAGGGTAGTGAAGGTAGAAGGACTTTCAGACAATGGTGAGGATTAGCAGCAGAAGGATGAGAATGAGGCACAGTTCCACAAGTGTAAAACATACTAAAGCCAATTGGATGGCCTGGCTCTTTAAAGATTTACACACTCATGAGTGAGACCTTGCCCTAAGACTTTACTGTCATCATGAGCCATCCTCAAGCAAATAATGGAAATAATTTATTTCTTATCTCAGCACTTCTGCACCATCTTAGCACTTTTGCACTCGCTATTTTGCACTCATTGCACTTTTGAACATGTCGTTTTACATACTAAATTGTTTGAGCACTTCTTCCTCTGTCCCTAAATTATTTTATGTCTTTTCCCAGCCATACTGTAAGCTCCTTGTGGGCATGGATTTTGTCTTCTTCTTCTTTTATACTCTCCCAAGTGCCTAGCACATTGCTAGGCACACAGTAGGGGCTCAGTAAATACAGCTGATGGATGTGTTTGGCATATGCCTGCCTGCATGGACTTTTACAGTCTCCTTTCAGGGCCCCTGAGAGTTTCAGTAAGATGTTATCATTCATCCCGTGAAACTTATTCTTTCTCAGTATTTTTCTTTGCTTTTCCACTTTCTCAGTGTCACTCACCCCAGCGCTCCCAGACTTTTTCCCCAAAACCATAAGGCCTAGGTCAGGGAGGGACCCAAAATTAGTGGAATGAAGTTGGCTATGACTAGACCCCAAGATCAAGCTGTCAACTTCATCTCCCCCTTATGATCAGCAAGAAAATCAATTTTCTGTGTTGAATTCCTGAGTCTACTTTCCTAATCCGAGGTAGAATCAGGGTCTGATTTCTGAGGCCCTGATTCTTTATTTCTGTGCTTGCTGTTGGGTGTTTGATTCTCAGCTCCTGTCTTTCCCTGCCCTGCACAGTACCCCCATGGGATGTAGTTCTATAGCCTGGCTCATTTAAGGTGCTTGTGTGTCTGTTAATGTTATTCCAGATTTTACTGCTTGCTGGGAGCTATCCTCTCCACCCCCACAGATGGACTGTCAGGGGGACCCTGTCCCATTGGACACTTCTGTCCTCAGGGAACAGCACACCCCATCCCTTGCCCTCCTGGCTCCTTCATGTCCCACGCACAGGCTGCAGGATGCCAGACCTGCCCCGGGGGCCGTTACTACATTCGAGGATGGGAGTCTCAGGTTTGCCCAAGAGGTAAGGTTCCTGTCTGCCTGCCTGTCTGTCTGCAAATGGGCAGACTAAGAGCTGCCCTGAACCCTCAATGAAGGGAAGACCATCTCTGCCATCTTCTTGCTTCCGTGTATTCCTCAGTCCTTCCTCTGCTTTCTCCAAACTGATATGGGCAGGGAGGGGTACCACTCAAGGAGTTTCAGAAGAACACTCAATCAATCAATCAATGGCATTTACTCCTCTGTAATGAGAGGGGACTGGATATGAACAATCACCCCTTTCCAGGCCCACAAGCTGCTAAACCTGGGAGGAATCTGAATATTCTGAGCTGATCCTGGGTCCTAACTTTGGAGGTCTCTACAAGCCTCCTCTTCTAACTTTGGAGGGCTCTTTAGCACCCTCTTCTTCTTCTTCTGGTCCCAGTCTTGACTCAGATTTCATTCCCAGGTTTCTAGTGCCCCAAATGCACAGGTGTGGACTGGTGTCCCTGTCCCCCCAGGACCTACAGTACGGTGTCAGGGCTGAAAAGCAGAGCAGAATGCCGGGCCTGTGATAGCAAGTTCTGCTTGGAGGCCAACTCCACGGACGTGACTGGAGAATGCTGGGGTGGCTACTTCTGCCTCAGGGGATCGAAATGGCCAAACCCTCAGTCTGACCTGGAAGGTGCTAAGGCTTTTCTTCCTTCAGACCAAACCACCTTAGCTTCTCCCACTCCCTACTGTGTCACTCTTGATATTTTAATTTCCCCCTTTATTCACCCTCAGTCCCACAGTACTGATGTTTATATTTGTCATTTATTTATTTATATTAATGTCTGCCCCCCCTCCCCCGCCCAACCCAGGTTGTAAACTTGTGAGCAGGGAATCTTTCTACCAACTCTGTTATATTATACTCTCCCAAGTGCTTAGTATGGTGCTCTATAAAAAGTGCATAATAAATATGATTGATTGACTGATACAGACCAATGTGAAAATGTGGGGGCCAAATTGGAGTCCTAGATTCTCCCAAATATTAACGGAGAAGGGCCCCCATAAACATTTTCCTGCCAAGGGAAAGAAGGGAAAAGAGCTGTTTCTGAATCATTCTAGTCAGTCTAATCTAAATCAGTATTTATTGAGTGCTTACAGGGGGCAGAGCACTGTACTAAGCACTTAGGGTAGTAAAATACCACAGAGTTGGCAGATACAATTCCTGCCCACAAGAGTAATATTCTCCAAACCTGGAGGGTCTCAGGGAGAAGCACAGTCTTGAGAAGGGAACAGTTCTGGGTTTCAGCCCTTCTGGCCCTCTTCCCAGCACTAGTCAGATTGAATAGGGGTTAGGCCTCGGGGATCTCATTTGTGCCTAGGCATAATGCCAGCTTACTGGGGAACTGGGGCTCAGAACCTAGTCTAAGGGAATGACTGCTTTTTCCAGATTCTAGTTGACATGTGGGGAAGTGGGCAGCTCATTCCCTCTTTTTCCCAGTATTTGGATCTATTTCTTATATTCTGGTACCAGGTGGGGCCGGTGCTTGCCCTCAAGGTCACTATTGTCCCAGAGGCACTGTCTTGCCCAATCCTTGTCCTGCTGGTACTTTCAGCAAAGATGTCCGGCTGAGTTTGGAGGTAAGCAGATACTCTACGCAGAAAAGACTGTGAGAAGGGAGATCTCGCAAACCACTCAGAACAGTGGTTCTCCTTTGGAAATCTGGCTTGACCTATGGAACAGTCTCCAGCTGCCCTCTGACAATAGACAGAAGTTGTGTTCTTCTCTAGGAGTATAGAGTATACCCTTCATGGGGAGACTCAGATTACAACATAACTGGCCCAGGGGGTACCTGGGGCAATCATCCACCTGGAATCAGGGAATCCATTCCAAACAGCGTGGTAAGAGGTTGGTGGTGGCTAGGAGGGAAGCTGGGTT
Organism: Tachyglossus aculeatus; assembly: GCF_015852505.1. Taxonomy (NCBI): domain Eukaryota; kingdom Metazoa; phylum Chordata; class Mammalia; order Monotremata; family Tachyglossidae; genus Tachyglossus; species Tachyglossus aculeatus. Next base: position 21,087,807 of record NC_052076.1, on the reverse strand, counting down.
CTCACACAAAGCTGAATCCTAATTGTCTCAGCTGACTTTCACTGGAACTGCTCCACAAGTGAAGTAAAGATAAGTATAGTAATAATAATAATTATGATAATAATAATAATGGCATTTGTTAAGTGCTTACTATGTGTCGAGCACCGTTCTAAACACTGGGATAGATACAAGGTTATCATATTGTCCCACGTGGGGCTCACAGTCTTACTCAGTACTCAGAAAGCATCTTCAGTAAGCTCTCATGTCATGTTCTTGTTCATATTACCATTTCAGTTCATGTTAGAATCTCATGTTGATCTCTCCCAGATCTTCATTCAGAAGTGGGCAGTACCCAAGATCCCTGTGGAGGGGCACTAGCCAGACCACCAGACAGAAGCTTGGTTGAATTTAGATGGATTCCACATTTCAGCAAATGGTTACTCTGTAGTCTTGAATGAAGGGCCCAGGAACAGGAAATGAAGAGTGAAGTGTTACTATGGGAGGTGTGATATCAGATTTCAAATGGAATTTAAGAACCAGTCTTGAAACCAGAGCAATGCAAGATATGGATTTAGACTCTTGGTGACAGACAGTATAGACAGAACCTCAGACTAGGTTCTGCTCCACCACTGTAATGTGGGAGCTTGGAGAAGCTCCTTCCCCTTGCAGGGCTCAGTTTCTCCATCTTTTTTTTAAGGATCCTATTGCTCTCTCAGTATCCCATAGTAAAGAGGAGAATTGTTGATTTGGGGGGGGGGGGGGTGCGCGCGCGAGCGCGTGCCTGAAGAAAGGGTCTGGAGAAAGGGTCTGGGGTATTTAAATGCTGAATACTGTTACATTCCACAGGCTGACTGTTCTCCTTGCCCTCCAGGTCATTACTGCAATTCAACTGGCCTTGTGACACCAACTGGACACTGCAGTGAAGGCTCCTTCTGCCTGGGGGGTGATCCCTCATTCCCATCCACCCCACCAGGGGCCAGACTGGGGGGCCATGTCCCACAGGTAACATGCCAGTCAGCTCTGCCCCCTGGGTTCTGGGTTTGGGAGGTGGTGGGGGGTTCTGAGCAGACAGCATTCTGGGGAGGCAAGCATAAAAGCAGTATTCTGTCTCCTCCTTTTTGGTTTCCTGATAATAACAATTATAATAACAGTATTTGTTAAACCCTTACGATGTAACAGGCACTGTTCCAAGCACTGGGGTAGATACAAGATAATTGGGATGGGCACAGTCCCTGTCCCACATAGGGCTTACAGTCTTAAACCTCATTTTACAGATGAGGGAACTGAGGCACAGATAAGTGAAGGGACTTGCTCAAGGTCACACAGCAGACAAATGGCAGAGCCAGGATTAGAACCTGGGACTTCTGATTCCCAGGCCTGTGCTCTATTGACTAGGCCAGGCTGCTTCCTAGGCTAGGCCTTTCCCACTTCTTCCAGACAGACCTAAAGGAATTCAGATTAGTGCTGGTCACTCAGATCTTTGCTATCTGTTTCCTCCCTAGGACACTTCTGCCCCCAGGGCACTGGGACCCTTCAGGCCTGCTCTGCAGGGACCTACAACTCTCTTCCTGCCCAGGCCAGCTGTGTGCTGTGTCCTCCAGGGTAAGTGTGATGAGGCAAACTCCCCTGTTCTCCTTTGGTTTTCCCTCTACCTTTCATTGACCTAGCTTAGCCTGTTGAACTGGAGGCAGAAGTTGTACTCTGTCTAGAAATGTGCCCTGGTGGGGAGATCCACATTACAATGTCACCATCCTGGCGGGGAACTAGGGCAATAGTCTACCTGGAATCAGGGAACACCTTCCAAATTAATATGGCTCCATTCAAGCAATGTGCCTTAACTGTCCTGCCCAGAGAGATGTCTGCCCTGATCCTTTAAGAAGGGGATAACCCCCTCAACTCCCAACATATACCTTGACAGGGTGTGCTAACATGTCCCAAACCCTAAATCTAAGGTCAGGAAATTCCTTCTAATATTTTCATATTTTCCTAAATCCTTCCACTGCAGTGTAAGTCTATGGGTGGTCTGGCCTTCAGAGGAGATGAAGAAGCTTACTATCACCCAGGCAACCCTTCTTCCCATCCTGAAAGATTGGTCTTGAGTCTACTACTGGAGCCTCCTCTCAGGCTCCAACCTATTGGCAGAATAACAATGGGCCTATTTGGGTAGTGAAAGCCTGGTGCACATCCTTGCTTGGGAGGGAGGGACCTTAAGAGAATGATGCTCCATCTGAACCTTAATGTCCTCTTTCTCTTTCTCTGATAGTTTCCTCTGTCCTGCAAATGCCTCCTCTTTCATTGGACATGAGTGTCCTGCTGGGCACTACTGCCCTTCTGCCACTGCCTCAGCCACCCAGTCCCCATGTCCCCGAGGAACTTACAATCCTCAAAGAGGGAGGAGCCTCTTGAATGACTGTGCTCCCTGTGACCCAGGTAAAAGAGATGGAGAAACTGAGGCCTGAAATGGGAAAAGTCCAGCCTAGAACCCCTGGCCCTGCTACCCCAACTCATAAGTGCCAGTCCATTTCCTCACCCAAAGATCCAAACTGTTCTGAAAGACGTTGGGCCAACCTGCTAATGCTTAGAGTCAAAGCATTCCCTTCTTTCCTTCTACAAAGGGAAAGAAGTCCCTTCTTTCTTTCCACAGCCCAGCCCGCACCCTCCGCTCCTCTGCCACTAACCTCCTCACCGTGCCTCGTTCTCGCCTGTCCCGCCGTCGATCCCCGGCCCACGTCCTCCCCCTGGCCTGGAATGCCCTCCCTCCACATATCCGCCAAGCTAGCTCTCTTCCTCCCTTCAAAGCCCTACTGAAAGCTCACCTCCTCCAGGAAGCCTTCCCAGACTGAGCCTCCTCCCTCTCCCCCTACCTCCCTCCCCATCCACCCGCCTTACCTCCTTCCCCTCTCCACAGCACCTGTATATATGTATATATGTTTGTACATCATCAATCGTATTTATTGAGCGCTTACTATGTGCAGAGCACTGTACTAAGCGCTTGGGAAGTACAAATTGGCAACATAACATGTATATATGTTTGTACATATTTATTACTCTATTTTACTTGTACATATTTATTCTATTTATTTTGTTAATATGTTTTGTTTTCTGGTCTGTCTCCCCCTTCTAGACTGTGAGCCCGCTGTTGGGTAGAGACTGTCTCTATACGTTGCCAACTTGTACTTCCCAAGTGCTTAGTACAGTGCTCTGCACACAGTAAGCGCTCAATAAATACAATTGAATGAATGAATGAATGAAAGCATCATGGAGTTGGAAGGGACAGCAAATTATCTGCGCAAAACTAATACTTTAACCAACCCAGAAATTTTCTTGCCCTCACCTTTTCATAATATACTCTCAAAATTCTCCCTGATCCCCTGAGAATGAACATCAGAAACTCAAAACTCATAGGGTTAGGAAACTCTTTGTAAACTTTAATCCCAAGTCTTCATTGCAATATCTAACCAAAGCCCCTCTGGCTGCAGGGGGAGCCCATTCTTTCTTGTCTTGATCTCAGAGGAAGGGGAAAGTGGCCACTCCCTATCTCCCTTGGCCCAAGAATCCCACTTAATCAACTGTGTCTATTTTCTGAGGGAGGACTCAGAGACCCTAAGGTCTGGGTCAAGGAATAGCTCTTCCCAGCTCTTCCCTCCTCCCACCACCTACAGGCTCCTACTGCTCAGCTGAAGGCCTGGTGGTGCCATCGGGGCCCTGTGATGCTGGATTCTACTGCACAGGGGGAGCCTTAGCCCCTAACCCTATTGGCGGGGTAATTGGGAGCCCCTGTCCCCCCGGTCATGTCTGCCCTCAAGGCAGCCCAACTCCCTCCCCATGTCTCCCAGGTGAGTCGGAAGTTTTTCTCTCTGCATAAATATTTCTCTGCCATTATTTCTGAAGCCAAGGCCTCTTACAGCCCCGGTTCTTTTCCTGCTCATCAGCTCTAACAGCCCCCAGTTTGCTGGCCCGAGGTAACCTTTGGAAAAGGTTGGGTTTTAGGGCTGAGGGTGGGGTGGAGCAAAAGGAGAACAGAGTAATCCTTGGCCAGATAGGGTCCATTACCTCCAACCTCACTGCCCTTTACTCATTCCTCTGTGGTCTCTGTCTTGTGGATCCTCCAGGCTCTTTCTTGGCCTTCCCTGGAGCCCTCGCTGTCAATGAATGCCAGCCGTGTCCAGCGGGCTTGTTCTGCTCCCGCCGAGGTCTGGATTACCCAGAAGCAAAGTGTGAGGGAGGCTGGTTTTGCCCAGAAGGGTCAGTGTTAGGGCATAATCCAGGGAAGACATGGATAACCTCTCAAGAGGCATTTCACCTACAAGAGCAGGCTGACCTTATGGCCAAATGTAATTGGGACAGTCATGCATTTATGAAGGTATTCCAGGCCATCTTGGAACAATATGCAAATATGCCAGAATATCCCATTCACCTACTTTGCACTAACCTGCAGAGGTTCAAATCCAAGCTGGAATGTGCTTAGTACACCCTTAAGTTTGGTCCCACAGCATTCTGGGATTTGGAATACTGGAGGAATACTGGGGGCTTTTTCCACTCTCCCTGCTCTTGTGGACACCTGTTGGGAAAAGGAAGGTGGGAAAGCTTAGGGTGAAGCCCTGATATCAGATTTTCCAAAAAGTCAAATCGGAGGTGGGTGGCTTACCACTGGAGAGAGGTGGAGAGTCTCAGGAGACAATACATCATTTTGGTTTTGTTCCCTAGATGCTCTCTGCCCTGCTGGTCATTACTGCCCCCCTGGCAGCCCAGAGCCCCAGCTCTGCCCTCCTGGACAGTATCAAAATGAGCCTGGGCTAAACCTGTGCAAGACTTGTCCAGCAGGAAAGTAAGAGGATGAATTCACTAGCCCCAGCTCTTCCCTCTTTCCCACCACCTGCAAGCCCAGAATGTAGAACTGGGCACCCCTTTCTGTGCCTGGGAATCTACTCCTTTTCCCTTGCTCTTTCTCGCATACGTCAAACACTTAGCATATCCTACCTCTTGTACTGCATCAGCCTCTTTGCTGACCACCCTGCCTTCAATCTCTCCAGTCCATACTTCATTTTGCTGCCTCGATCATTTTCCTTAAAAAAAGCTCAGTGCACATCTCCCCACTTCTCAAAATCCTCTAATGGTCGACCATCCATCTCCACATCAAACATAAACTCCTCACCTTTGGCTTTAAGGCACTGGATCGACTCTCTCCACCTCCTACTCACTGTGAGATCCCCCCTCACTGATCTTCTACTACACAACCCAGTCTGGTCCCACTTTGGTCCTCACTGTACCTCGATCTCATCTATCTCACCACCAACCCCTCTAATTGGCCTAGCACTCCCTCCCACTTGATATGTAGCAGACCACCACTCTCCCCATTTTCAAAGCCCTTCTGAAATCACATCTCCATGAAAACTTCTTTCTCAAACCCCACACTTCCCCACCTATTCTCCCTCATTTCTCCATTATCTCTGCACTTGAATCGGTACTTAAGCACTTTGTCATTTATCCCACCCTTAGTCCTACAACACTTATGAACATATCCTATGCTCTGCTGCTTCCCAATCTGTAATTTATTGTAATGTCTGTCTCCCCCACTAGATTGTAAACTCCTTGGGGACGCGGATCATGTCTACCAACTCTATTGTACTGTACTTTTTGAAATGCTTAGTACAGTGCTCTGTGCACAGTAGGCATTCAATTGATACCATTGACTGATTGATCCTAATCCTATCCTATCCTAATACTCCTCGACCTCTCAGCTGCCTTCGACACTGTGGAAAACCCCCTTCTCCTCAACACGCTATCTGACCTTGGCTTCACAGACTCCGCCCTCTCCTGGTTCTCCTCTTATCTCTCCGGTCGCTCATTCTCAGTCTCTTTTGCAGGCTCCTCCTCCCCCTCCCATCCCCTTACTGTGAGGGTACCCCAAGATTCAGTGCTTGGTCCCCTTCTGTTCTCAATCTACACGCACTCCCTTGGTGACCTCATTCGCTCCCATGGCTTCAACTATGATCTCCACGCTGATGACACCCAGATCTACATCTCTGCCCCTGCTCTCTCCCCCTCTCTCCAGGCTCGCATCTCCTCCTGCCTTCAGGACATCTCCATCTGGATGTCTGCCCGCCACCTAAAACTCAACATGTCCAAGACTGAACTCCTTGTCTTCCCTCCCAAACCCTGCCCTCTCCCTGACTTTCCCGTCTCTGTTGACGGCGCTACCAACCTTCCCGTCTCACAAGCCCGCAACCTTGGTGTCATCCTTGACTCCACTCTCTCATTCACCCCTCACATCCACGCCGTCACCAAAACCTGCCGGTCTCAGCTCCGCAACATTGCCAAGATCCGCCTTTCCTCTCCAACCATACCGCTACCCTGCTCGTTCAAGTTCTCATCCTATCCCGTCTGGACTACTGCATCACACTTCTCTCTGATCTCCCATCCTCGTGCCTCTCCCCACTTTAATCCATACTTCATGCTGCTGCCCAGATTGTCTTTGTCCAGAAACGCTCTGGGCATGTTACTCCCCGCCTCAAAAATCTCCAGGGGCTACCAATCAATCTGCGCATCAGGCAGAAACTCCTCACCCTGGGCTTCAAGGCTCTCCATCACCTCGCCCCCTCCTACCTCACCTCCCTTCTCTCCTTCTCCAGCCCACCCCGCACCCTCCGCTCCTCTGCCGCTAATCTCCTCACCGTGCCTCGTTCTCGCCTGTCCTGCCATCGACCCCCGGCCCATGCCATCCCCCGGGCCTGGAATGCCCTCCCTCTGCCCATCCGCCAAGCTAGCTCTCTTCCTCCCTTCAAGGCCCTACTGAGAGCTCACCTCCTCCAGGAGGCCTTCCCAGACTGAGCCCCTTCCTTCTCTCCCCCTCGTTCCCCTCTCCATCCCCCCCATCTTACCTCCTTCCCTTCCCCACAGCACCTGTATATATGTATATATGTTTGTACATATTTATTACTCTACTTATTTATTTTACTTGTACATACCTATTCTATTTATTTTATTTTGTTAGTATGTTTGGTTTTGTTCTCTGTCTCCCCCTTTGAGACTGTGAGCCCACTGTTGGGTAGGGACTGTATATGTTGCCAACTTGTACTTCCCAAGTGCTTAGTACAGTGCTCTGCACACAGTAAGTGCTCAATAAATACTATTGATTGATTGATTGATTGATGTCATACCACTGACATCCAAGAGTTTCAGATGGAAGACATAAGGGTGAGGGGTTTGCCCTTTTTATCCAGCCCAACGCAGTTGCCCCCAGTCCCCTTCATTAGGCTTGGGGACTGTGGCAACACTTATTAATTGGATGACAAAGGAGGGAACGTTGTCCCCAGGGAATTACTAAGAGCCTGTCCCCTTATGTCTGAAGCATCACTTTGCCTTGCATCACTAAGGTCTGTCTCTCCAGAGTACGGCTCCAGTCTCCAGAGGGATTTCTTCAGCCTGAGGGGAACAAGCCAGAGGACTGGCCGGCAGGTTTCTACTGCCCAGCGGGCACCCTATTCCCCACGCAGTACCCCTGCCCTGCAGGTACTTTCAGGAGCCAGTCTGGGGGCACCCGCTCTGAGGATTGCCAGCCTTGCCCTGAAGGGCAGTTCTGTTCAAACTCAGGTATCTCAAGGGGCACTGAACATATTCCTTGGGCCTATTCATTTATGTGATATACATAATAACTCACACTTGACTTCAAGGATACACATGTATGGCCACAGCAACATCAGTACAAATAATCTGTTCATTCAGACACCCAAATACACTATTAGAACATGGAGTGTGTCCAACCTGATTAGCTTTTATCTACCCCAACACTTAGTAGAGTGCCTGGCACACAGTAAGCACTTGACAAATACTAAAAATTTTTTTAAAAGTCAGTGAGGTTTTCTTCCTGAGTGATCAAGTCTATGAACCAACCCACACTCCCTGCTGGTCATGTAGATTGCTTACAGTTGCCAGGGAGTGATGCACCCCGGTATTCTAAAGAGAGGGCCCATCAAGTTGGTCAGCAAGTTTTATTGAGTGTTGAGGACCGCTTGTCCTAAAGAAGATCTAGTCTTCTCACAGGTCTTGTCTGCTAGGGCTGACTGCAGAACCCCCGGGGGACCCGCTAAGCACAGGACCTTCTCTGCCTCAACGATTCTGGCAAGCCTGAGGGTTTTAGTCAGCATCCTTCGAATCTGAGAAAATCCCAGGCTGTCTTGGACCAACCTAGAGAAGATCTGGGATCTCCAGGGAAGTCTCAGTTTAGCCCAGTCCAACTCCAGTCCTTAAAACTGCAGGGTTTGAAAGAATGCCATCTCTACTTTTATCCACTTTTATAGAGCCCCACTGCTAGTAGACCCCTTCACTAGATCCAGAAGTGCTGGCCCCTACTTGGGAGGGAGGAGAGAGCAGGGAAATCCAGGCTTCATCAGATTTTGGTCACCTCTCATTTCCAGTTTCGATTCAGATACCACCCCTGCTGTTGGCCCCCATCAAACCTGGACTTTTGCTCCCCGCCTCCTTGCAGATGCTGGGAAAATCTCTCCAGATGGACCATGCTCTGTTGGCTACTACTGTCCTCTTAGCCAGGCCTCAGCCACCCCTGTCTCTTTCCTCTGCCCAGCCGGCTTCTACTGCCCTAAGGGATCCCCCAGTCCACTGGCATGTGAGAGAGGAACCTATCAGCACCAAAAAGGCAGAGGATCATGTGAGCTCTGTCCAGAAGGATTCTACTGTGAAGCATCTGGCAAAGGTAGGATTCCTTGAGATAAATGGGAGAGGGGAAAGCGCAATTCTAAGAAAGTGTGTTCTGAGCCCCAGAGTACATATTTAGTACTGTACAAATGATGCAAAAAGATACTATCCCCGCTGTATAGGAACCCACAGTATATGATTTGAATCTTACTAGACTGGCATGGTAGATGTGGGAGGTGGCAGGCAGGGAAGGGGAAAGGATGATTAGGAGTTGAGCTGTCTTGGAGGATTTTTCAACCCCACAAGTAGAGTGAAAGCCCTAAATGTACAGAGTGAGGAGCTCAGAGGGGCTAAAGTCCAGAAAAAATTAAGTTCTTAGTCAAACGACCATTTTCCTAGTGAAAGAGCAAATACTGGATGTCAGATGACCCTGGTTCTGTGTCCAATCTGATTATCACATGTCTACCCCAGAGCTTAACACTGTGCTTTGCTGCATGGAAAGAACTGAATAAATTCCATGTTGAATTTTACAATTAATCATTCATTCATTCAATTGTATTTACTGAGTGCTTACTGTGTGCAGAGCACTGTATTAAGCACTTGGAAAGAATAATTCAGCAACAAATAGAGTCAATCCCTACCCAACAACAGGCTCACAATCTAGAAAGGGGGAAACAGACAACAAAACATAACAAAGCAAGTAAACAGGCATCAATAACATCAATATAAATAAATATAATCACAGCTACATACCTCATTAATAATATAAATAATAAATATGTACATATATATATCTATATAAGTGCTGTGGGGTGGAGAAGGGGGTAGAGCAGAGGGAGGGAGTCAGGGCGATGGGGAGGGGAGGAGGAGCAGAAGAAAAGGGGGGCTTAGTCTGGAAATGCCTCCTGGAGGAGGTGACCTTTCAGTAGGGCTTTGAAGGGGGAAAGTGTGCTAGTATGGTGGATGTGAGGAGGGAGTACATTCGAGGCCAGAGGTGGGACATGGGCCAGGAGTTGACAGTGGGACAGGCAAGAACGAGGCACAGTGAGAAAGCTAGCAGCAGAGGAGCGGAGTCTGCGGTTGGGCTGTAGAAGGAGAGAAGGGATGTAAGGTAGGAGGGGACAAGGGGATGGAGAGCTTTGAAGCCAATAGTGAGGAGTTTTTGCTTGATATGAGTTGATAGGCAACCACTGGAGTTTTCTGAGGAGGTGGGGGGGGGGGTGACATGCCCAGAGTGTTTCTGTAGAAAGATAATCTGGGCAGCAGGGTGAAGTACAGACTGAAGTGAGAAGAGACAGAAGGTTGGGAGATCAGAAAGGATACTGATGCAGTAATCCAGTCGGGATATGATTAGTGGTTGTACTAACAAGGTAGCAGTTTGAATGGAGAGGAAAGGGGGAATCTTGATAATATTGTGAAGGTGAGACCGGCAGGTTTTGGTGACAGATTGGCTATCGGTCCTCTCCTGGTTCTCCTCTTATCTCTCTGGCCATTCACTCTCAGTCTCTTTTGCAGGCTCCTCCTCCCCCTCCCATCCCCTTACTGTAGGGGTTCCTCAAGTTTCAGTTCTTGGTCCCCTTCTGTTCTCGATCTACACTCACTCCCTCGGTGATCTCATTCGCTCCCACGGCTTCAACTATCATCTCTACGCTGATGACACCCAAATCTACATCTCTGCCCCTGCTCTCTCTCCCTCCCTCCAGGCTCGCATCTCCTCCTGCCTTCAGGACATCTCCATCTGGATGTCTGCCCGCCACCTAAAACTCAACATGTCCAACACTGAACTCCTTGTCTTCCCTCCCAAACCCTGCCCTCTCCCTGACTTTCCCATCACTGTTGACGGCATTACCATTCTTCCCGTATCACAAGCCCGCAACCTTGGTGTCATCCTTGACTCCGCCCTCTCGTTCACCCCTCACATCCACGCCATCACCAAAACCTGCCGGTCTTACCTCCGCAACATTGCCAAGATCCGCCCTTTCCTCTCCATTCAAACTCTAGCTCTCTTCCTCCCTTCAAGGCCCTACTGAGAGCTCACCTCCTCCAGGAGGCCTTCCCAGACTGAGCCCCCTCCTTCCTTTTCCCTCCTCCCCCTCCCCATCGCCCCCGCCTTACCTCCTTCCCCTCCCCACGGCACCTGTACATGTGTATATATGTTTGTACATATTTATTACTCTAGTTATTCATTTATTCATTTTATTTGTACATATTTATTCTATTTATTTTATTTTGTTAATATCTTTTGTTTTGTTCTCTGTCTCCCCCTTCCAGACTGTGAGCCCACTGTTGGGTAGGGACCATCTCTATATGTTGCCAACTTGTACTTCCCAAGTGCTTAGTACAGTGCTCTGCACACAGTAAGCGCTCAATAAGTACGACTGAATGAATGAACAGTGTCAAAGGCAGCTGAGTATTAATCCATTGGGTTCAAAGCAGTCCTTGTCCCCTCCTACCTCAACTTGCTACTCTCTTAATACAATCCAGCCCGCATATTTGCTCCTCTATTGCTAGTTTTCTCACTGTACTTCAATCTCTTCTACCTCACCACCGACCTCTTGCCCACATCTTGCCTCTGACCTGGAATGCCCTCCCTCCTCATATCTGACAGACAATTACTCTCCCCCTCAACAAAGCCTTATTGAAGGCACATCTCCTCCAAGAAGCCTTCTCTAAGCCCTCTTTTCCTTTTCTTCAACTCTCTTCTGTGTCACCCTGACTTATTCCCTTTATTCATCCCCCATCCCAGCCCCACAGAACCTATATATAATCTGTAATTTATTTGTATAAACAAATACAAGCCCCCTAATATTGCTAAACAGATTCGATGTGCAGATTATTAATTATGGGCCAACAGCTCTGACCCATTTTGTCCTAAGGCTGCACCAGTGACTTCACCTTACTTTTGTGTGTCTGACCAGGTGGAACTTTCTGACCCCTCTGCAGTGGGAAATGACATCTGCCCTCCTGGTTATTTCTGCCCCAGTGGGACCAGCTCACCCACTCCCTGCCCTCTTGGATCTTATTCCCCTTCTCTGGGCCTGGCTTCAGAGGGCCAATGTCAACCATGCCCCCCAGGCCACTACTGCAACCTCTCCGGGAGAGCAGACCTGTCCCAGGTGGGACTCTATAATGCAGGGTAAGGACCCCAGCTCCCTGCCCTTCATAACCTGATATCTGGCTGAGCACCCTGTGAGTTCAGATTGCAGCTCTTTTTTAGGTTCAGCCTCCAGCTAAGAATGAGTTGCAGGGCTTCTCTCTCCCCAGCCACATCACTTCCAGAGGGTGGGCTCACATTTTAGGGAGGGGAGGAGGGGTAACCAGAGTGACACAAGTCGCTGAGAAAATTATCAATGGTTATTTTTTCCTTACCCGTCTTTTCTATGATCTTATGTGCTGCCAGCAGGTGGCACAGCCATCAATCGATCAATCAATCATATTTATTGAGAGCTTACTGTGTGCAGAGCACTGTACTAAGTGCTTGGGAAATACAAGTTGGCAACATACAGAGATGGTCCCTACCCAACAGTGGGCTCACAGCCTAGAAATCCATCAATGAAGTGCATCCTCTGGACTCCTTCAGTGCCTCAGGGAAACTGGCACAGTGTACAAAGCTAGAAAGAGAAATGAACCAGATGGCCAAGTTGCTTCTGGTGGATTTTCTCTAACCACAGGAAGTTAAATGCCCTCTCCATAGTTTCCAACTTTAGAGAGAGAGAGAAAGAGAAAGAGAGAGAGAGAGAGAGAGAGAGAGAGAGAGAGAGAGAGAGAGTGTGTGTGTGTGTGTGTGTGTGTGTGTGTGTGTAATCAGACTGGAGATAGTAGAGTCTGGTTGGCAAAGAAAGGACTACTGCCAGGTCAACCTGAGAGGCAAAGTAGGGGTAATACCAATCCCAGTCCTTTTTCAGATTCCTGGACTGAGTTTCAGTTTCCTGGATTCTGAGTCTTTTTCATCTCCCTTCCTCAGGTATGTTTGCCTGGAAGGCAATGCTGTCCCCTCCCCTTCTGACAGACGTCATGGTTACCAGCGTCCCAGGGGCTTCCACTGTTCCCAGGGGACCCGGATGGAGCTTCCCTGTGAGCCTGGCACCTTCAGCCCAATGCCCGGGGCCAGCACCTGCCTGCCTTGCCCAGCGGGCACTGCCTGTAGTCATACTGCTACCATATATCCAACTAACTGCCCCAAAGGTAAACAAGCCCTCATCTCCTCTTCCCCCTGTCCACAAATCTTGGGACCATGGGTCACCGTCCCCCAGGCATATTCTCCCATCGCCTCTCCACGATGGGGTTGGGGCAGCTACTGGGGTTAATAATCTGGACTGATGACTATAGATCAGGCCTGGTGGTCATACTGACTGGCCTCCATTTCCCCATCTATAAAATGGAAAGAAACATTCCTATTTCCTCTATCCCAGGGGAAAGTGAGGTGGATGGGAATTGTCCAGAGCCAAGAGAACCAAGGGGTTTTGATATAGGAACTTTTATTATGAATGGGGACCAAAAGTTCTTTATACCTGATCCCTCAGTGCTTTCTCCTTGTTTCAGAATCCCACCAAGAAGTCAGGATGGTCTCCCTGCTCCCATTGCTCTTTTCTTTCTTCTAGGAGGTCTCTCTCCATCTCCCTAGCTTTCCTTCCCTGCACTGTCCTCCCGAGCCAATCACTCTGATGTGGGCAGGGATTGTTGCTGTATTGTACTTTCCCAAGTGCACATTAAGCGCTCAATAAATATGATTGAATGAATGAATCTGGGAGGAGGTTTAAGGATTGAGATATGACAGTGGTTGGATCCTTGTCCCAAGCATTTCTGAATCCTGGGGTTTAGGGAACGTCCCGTTCTCTTTCTCAGGTTGCACGGGCAGCCAGGCAAGATACCTTTCTAGTGTGGTTAGAAGCAACAGTGCTGCTTCTAGGGCAATGCTAGCCCTGGGGAAAGGACTGAGAATACGTTGGGCTGAGAGAGAGGAGTGACATTCATTCATTTATTCAATCATATTTATTGAGCACTTACTGTGTGCAGAGCACTGTACTAAGCGCTGGGAAGTACAAATCAGCAACATATAGAGACAGTCCCTAATAATAATAATGCTGGTATTTGTTAAGCACTTACTATGTGTCAAGCACTGTTCTAAACACTGGAGTAGATACAGAGTAATCAGGTTGTAATCAGAATTACAATCAGATTACAGAATGACTGTATGACTGCAGTAATCAGGGCTCACACTCTTAATCCCCATTTTACAGATAAAGTAACTGAGGCACCGAGAAGTTAAGTGACTTGCCCAAAATCACACAGCTGACAAGTGGCAGAAGTGGGATTAGAACCCACGACCTCTGACTCCTAAACCCAGGCTCTTTCCACTAAGCCACACAGCTTCTCTAGCAGCAACGGGCTCAGTCTAGAAGGGGGAGATAGACAAAAAGAAAATCAAACAAGTAGACAGGTGTCAATACCAACAGAATAAATAGAATTATAGCTATATACACATCATTAATAAAATAATAGAGTAATAAATATGTACAAATTTACACAAGTGCTTTGGGGAGGGGAAGGGACAACCTGATCACCTTGTATCCCCCCAGCATTTAGAACAGTGCTTTGCACATAGTAAGCGCTTAACAAATATCATTATTATAATTATTATTATTATTAAGGGAGAAGGGCAGAGGGAGGGGGAATGGGGAGGGGAGGAGAAGGAGGAGAGGAAAAAGGGGCGGCTCAGTCTTGGACGGCCTCCTGGAGGAGGTGAGCTCTCAGTAGGGGCTTTGAAGGGAGGAAGAGAGCTAGTTTGGTGGATATGTGGAGGGAGGGCATTCCAGGCATTCCAGGTAGGACACCAGGTGTTGACGGTGGGAGAGGTGAGAATGAGGCATAATGAGGAGGTTAGTGGCAGAGGAGTGGAGTGTGCGGGCTGGGCTGTAGAAGGAGAGAAGGGAGGTGAGGTAGGAGGGGGCAAGGTGATGGAGAGCTTTGCAGCCAAGCGTGAGGAGTTTTTGCTTGATTCGAAAGTTGAAAGGCAATCACTGGAGATTTTTGAGGAGGGGAGTGACATGTCCAGAGCGTTTCTGTATAAAGATAATCCAGGCAACAGAGTGAAGTATACACTGAAGTGGGGGGAGACAGGAGGATTGGAGATCAGAAAGGAGGCCAATGTAGTAGCCCAGTCAGGATAGGATGAGAGATTGAACCAGCAAGGTAGCAGTTTGGATTAAGAGGAAAGGGCAGATCTTGGCGATGTTGTGGAGGTGAGACCAGCAGGTTTTGATGATGGATTGGATGTGTGGGGGTAAATGAGAGAGTGGAGTCAAGGATAATAATAATAATAATGATAATAATAATGATTTCAACCGTATTTATTGAGCGCTTACTGTGTGTAAAGCACTGTACTAAGCTTAAGTGTTCACTATGTGCAAAGCACTGTTCTAAGCACTGGGGAAGTTACAAGGTGATCAGGTTGTCCCACGGGGGGCTCACAGTCTTAATCCCCATTTTACAGATGAGGTAACAGGCACAGAGAAGTTAAGTGACTTGCCCAAAGTCACACAGCTGACTAGTGGCTGAGCTGGGATTTGAACCCATGAACTCCGACTCCAAAGCCTGGGCTCTTTCCACTGAGCCACGCTGCTTCTCTAGCAACAATGGGCTCACAGTCTAGAATGCCACCAAGGTTGCAGGCTTGTGAGACGGGAAGGATGGTAGTGCCATCTACAGTGATGGGAAAGTCAGGGAGAGGACAGGGTTTGGGAGGGAAGATAAGGAGCTCAGTCTTGGACATGTTGAATTTTAGATGGCAGACAGACATCCAGATGGAGACGTCCTGAAGGCAGGAGGAGATACAAGCCTGGAGGGATGCTGAGAGAACAGGGGTGGTAGAATTGGTAGAATTGGTTGTCATCCAACTAGAGATGATAGTTGAAGCCGTGGGAGCGAATGAGTTCACCAAGGGAGTGAGTGTAGATGGAGAACAGAAGGGGACCAAGAACTGACCCGTGAGGAACCTCTACAGTAACTGGATGGGAGGTAGAGGAGGAACTGCAAAGGAGACCGAGAATGAATGGCCACAGACATAAGAGGAGAACCAGAAGAGGATGGAGTCTGTGAAGCCAAGGTTGGATAGCATGCTGAGGAGAAGGGGATGGCCCTCAGAAGGCAGCTGAGAAGTAGGGGAGGATTAGGATAGAGTAGGAGCCATTGGATTTGACAAGAAGGTGGTCACTGGTGACCTTTGAGAAGGTAGTTTCGGTGGAGCGTCAGGGGACGGAAGCCAGATTGGAGGGGGTCTAGGAGAGAGTTGGAGTTGAGGAATTCGAGGCAGTGCATGTAGGTGACTCATTCTAGGAGTTTGGAAAGGAAGGGTAGGAGGGAAATAGGGCAATAAACAGAAGGGGGGCAGTGGGGTCAAGAAAGGGTTTTTTAGGATGAGGGAGACGTGGGCATTTTTGAAGGAAGAGGAGAAGGAACCAATGGAGAGCGGGCGGTTGAAGATGGAAGTTAAGGATTGGAGAAGGGAAGGGGTGGGAGTTTTCATAAGATGAGAGGGAATGGGGTCCGAAGCACAGGTGGATGGGGTGGCACTTGAGAGGAGGGAGGAGACCTCATCTGAAGATACTGCTGGGGTGGATGGGAAAGTAGCAGAGAAGGTTGGGGGTGGGTTTGGAGAAATGGGAGGGGTGACTTTGGAGAGCTCAGACCTGGTGGTGTTAATTTTACTAATGAAGTAGGTGGCCAGATCATTGGGGGTGAGGGATGGAGGAGGGGGAGGAACAGGAGGCCTGAGAAGGGAGTAAAATGCCTGGAACTGCTGATGAGGGTGATGGGCATGGGTGTCAATCATCATCATCATCAATCGTATTTATTGAGCGCTTACTATGTGCAGAGCACTGTACTAAGTGCTTGGGAAGTACAAATTGGCAACATACAGAGACAGTCCCTACCCAACAGTGGACTCACAGTCTAAAAGGATGAGACAGAGAACAAAACCAAACATACTAACAAAATAAAATAAATAGAATAGATATGTACAAATAAAATAAAGAGTAAAAAATATGTACAAACATATATACATATGTACAGGTGCTGTGGGGAAGGGAAGGAGGTAATAGCAATAGTAGTCCCTTAATTCATCCCCCCTCCCAGCCCCACCACACTTACGTTCATATCTGCGATTTATTTATTTGTATTAATGTCTGTCTCCCCCTCTAGACTGTAAGATTGTTGTGGGCTGGGAATATGCCTGTTATATTGTTATACTGTACCCTCCCAAGCGCTTAGTACAGTGCTCTGCCCACATTATACGTACAACCTACGCATCAGGCAAAAACTCCTCACCCTGGGCTTCAAGGCTGTCCATCACCTCGCCCCCTCCTACCTCACCTCCCTTCTCTCCTTCTACTGCCCAGCCCGCACCCTCCGCTCCTCCGCCGCTAATCTCCTCACCGTACCTCGTTCTCCCCTGTCCCGCCATCGACCCCCAGCCCACGTCATCCCCCTGGCCTGGAATGCCCTCCCTCTACCAATCCGCCAAGCTAGCTCTCTTCCTCCCTTCAAAGCCCTACTGAGAGCTCACCTCCTCCAGGCCTTCCCAGACTGAGCCCCCTCCTTCCCCTCTGCCTTACCTCCTTCCCCTCCCCACAGCATCTGTACATATATATATATGTTTGTATGTATTTATCACTCCATTTTACTTGTACATATTTATTCTATTTATTTTGTTAATATGTTTTGTTTTGTTGTCTGTCTCCCCCTTCTTGACTGTGAGCCCGCTGTTGGGTAGGGACCGACTCTATATGTTGCCAACTTGTACTTCCCAAGCACTTAGTACAGTGCTCTGCACACAGTAAGCGCTCAATAAATACGATTGAATGAATGAATATAGAAGCAGGATGGCTGTGGAAAAAGCACAGGCTTTGGAGTCAGAGGTCAGAGGTTCAAATCCCAGCTCCACCGTCAGCTGTGTGACTTTGGGCAAGCCACTCAACTCCTCTGTGCCTCAGTTCCCTCATCTGTAAAATAGGGAAGAAAATAAGGGAAGAAAGATAGTTTTGCCTGGCAGAGGGGAGGGCAGAGTTAAGGCAGGAAATGATAAATTTAAAGTGAACAGGGTTGGCTTGGTGTTTAGCCTTTCACCAGCAGTGTTCAGCAGCTCGAGCATAAGACATCAAACTGCCTCCAATACTGGGCAACTTTCTATCAGCTTGCTTCACCAATCATACTCAGAGAGTACATTCTGAATCTTAATCGCTACTCTGCTTATCTCTTGGTAAATAATGGCCCTCAGCTCACCAGCATGCAGTCCCACCTCTGCAAGAGCGCACACCTACCCACCCACCCACCCACACACACGCCCCCGCCCCCCCCACCGTGCCAGTTCACTGCTCTGGCTCTTGGATTTACAGACTAGCAGAGCCCCTACCCTAACCAACCACAGCTAACCCCCAAGGCTATGCAAGATTCTTTAGGGACCTGTGCAATGTACAACCTTGAAGGTTTTCTTCTCTTTCCTTTCATTCTACCTGGGAGAACTGCAACAGCTGGAGGAGGAGGGTTTTCATGGCAGTGGGGTTGTGGGTGGAGGAGCGGTGTGTGTCAGGTGGACAACATGACTGAACTCTCAAGAACATGGTTACCCCAGAGCTTAGCTAGCTCAGTGCTTAGTACATAGTAAGAACTTAGAAATACCATAAATCACTGACTTTGGTTGTTTGAGAGGAGCATGAAGATAAGCAGAAGTAAGTAAAGTGGGAGAGCTCCCATTACTCAGTCTTTCAAAGTTAACCAATTAATGGTACTTCCCTTATAACTCTCCCTTCTCTGACATTCTCATATTTACTTTCCCTCCAAATGGACCTCCCTCCTTCCTTTAATCCACTAAACTGAGACACTTCCCAAAATGTCTTCTCTTCCATAGGGCTTCCCCCTGATTAATTCCTCACTTTCCTGGTGATGCCACTCACCTAAAGCCACTATGCTTATATGTGTATATCTGCTTATTTGCTTTTTATTTTGTTATTTAATTTCTTGCTTTTGTTTATATCATTTGTCTCTGTGCACTAATCTTCCTCATCTGGAGAGCAGCAAAAGGAGCCAGGGAAGAGAGAGACAATACTTTCTGAGGCTGGGGAGGAGGGAACCCAGGATTATTGAGGGAACATGTGCAGTTTCTTCCAAAACTGAAGCATGTGTGGGTGAATCTGGAGCTGACCTCCATGGCAGGGAGGACTCCAGTCTGGGCAGCTGCAGCTCGGTGTCTTTTGGCTGGTTTCAGACAGCTGCTGCTCCTGATCCTGCCACCACCACTGCTGCTCTTAGGACTGCAGGAGCAGAGGGAAGGGAGCCAGAATGCTGCTGTTACTGCTGCCCTACGTAAAAATAAATTACGACTGACTAGGGGAGGTGGCGCCATGACTGTGGCTGTGTGCAGGGGGTGGACATTCTTTATATTTAAAGACATACAGTAAATCCCTGGTGCTGGTGAGTCAATTTTCTACCTCTCAGACCCTCCTCCAACTCCTCTCTGCCCTCCTTCACAGCTCTGCACCCCAAGGAGCCAGGGTGGTTGCAGGAACAAAGAAGTGGTTGCCCCAGTTCCAAACCTCTCCCGTAGCAAGGGTAGTTTAGTCAGTTTACATGCATATCATGTATCCCTCCTTGCCTTCAGACTCTCCCCTCTCCAGTCTATATTTTCCTCTGCCACTTGGATCATCTATCATCTTTCTGTATCCTTCTCTTTCCTCCTTAGAAACTTCCAAAAATTACCTACTGATTCCCACATCAAGCATTAACTCCTGACTACTGGCTTTAAGGCACTCAATCAGCTCTCCCTCCTAATATCCACTCCCTTCTCCCACCACATGCTACCTTGCATTCTTCATTCTTCTCAAACCTACTCACACTGCCTCATTCTTGTCTCCTCTGTCACTAGCTTTCTCATTCTCTCCCCATTCCTGGAATTCTCTCCCACTTTATGTCCAACAGTTGATAGGTCTCTCCATCTTCAATCATTTGTATTTATTGAGCACTTACTATTTGCAGAACACTGTACTAAGAGCTTGGGAGAGTACAATCCAATGATGATGATGATGGTATCCGTTAAGCACTTACTATGTGCCAAACACTATTCTAAGTGCTGAGGTAGATACAAGGTAATCAGGTTGTCCCACGTGGGGCTTTGTCTTAATCCCCACTTTACAGATAAGGTAACTGAGGCACAGAGAAGTGAAGTGATTTGCCCAAGGTCACACAGCAGACAAGTGGCGGAGCTGGGATTAGAACTCACATCCTCTGACTCCCTAGCCCGTGCTCTTTCCATTAAGCCATGCTGCTTCTCCAGTGGAATTAGGAGACATGTTCCCTGCCTATAATAAGCTTACAGTCCGGGAGGGGCGGAACAGACATTAATATGAATAAATAATTTATAATATATCATTTAGAGATATGTGCCTAAGTGCTGTTGGGTCGGGTCAAGTGTCCAAAGGTCACACACAGAAGTGCAGAAATGATGCAGAAGAAAGAGCAAGCTGGGAAAGAGAGGGCTTAATCAGGGAAGGCATTTGGGAGGAGACATGACCTGCTTTGAAGGTGGAGTGGTCTGGTGTATATGGAGAGGGAGGGAGTTTCAGGTTAGTGGGGAGATTGTGGGAAAGGGAATGGTGGGAAGATAGACAAGATTGGGGCAAAGGGAGTAAGCTGGAGCTTAAAGATCAGAGTGTGCAGTTTGGGCTGTAGTAGCCTTCAAAGCCTTATTGAAGGCACATCTTTCATTCATTCATTCGTTCAATTGTATTTATTGAGTGCTTACTGTGTGCAGAGCACTGTACTCAGCACTTGGGAGAGTACAATACAAGCAGCGTGGCTCAGTGGAAAGAGCACGGGCTTTGGAGTCAGAGGTCATGGGTTCGAATCCCGGCTCTGCCATATGTCTGCTGTGTGACCTTGGGCAAGTCACTTAACTTCTCTGAGCCTCAGTTACCTCATCTGTAAAATGGGGATTAAGACTGTGAGCCCCACGTGGGACAACCTGTTCACTTTGTATCCCCCCAAGCGCTTAGAACAGTGCTTTGCACATAGTAAGCGCTTAACAAATGCCAACATTATTATTATTATTATTAATAAACAGGCACATTTCCTGCTCAAAATGATCTTACGGTCTAGAGGGGGGTCAGACATTAATATAAATAAATTACAAGTATGTACAAATATGCTGAGAGGCTAGGACGGGGGATGAGTAAAAGAAGCAAGTCAGGGTGATGCAGAAGGGAGTGGGAAAAGAGTAGAGGGGGGCTTAATCAGGGAAGGCCTCTTGCAATAAGGCTTTGAAGGCAGGGAGAGTAACTATCAGATTTGAGGAGTTAGAGGATTCCAGGCCAGAGGGAGGACATGGGTGAGATAGACGAGATCGAGGTACAGTGAGAAGGTTAGCATTAGAAGAGTGAAATGTTGTTGTAGTAGGACAGTAGCGAGGTGAGGCAGGTGGGGGCAAAGGGATTGAGTGCTTTAAAGCCAATGGTGAGTTTTTGTTTCATGTGGAGGTGGACAGGCAAACACTGGAGTTTCTTGAGGAGTGGGGAAACATGTCCTGAGCATTTTTGTAGAAAAAAATGATCCAGGCAGCAAAGTATGGACTGGAATGAGGAGAGACAGGAGGCTGGGGGGTCAGCAAGGAGACTGATACAGTAATCAAGGCGGGAAAGGATAAGTGATAACATTAACATGGTAACAGTTTGGATGGAGGCCTCCTTCAAGATGCTTTCCCTGACTAAGCCCTCTTTTCCTCTTCCTCCACTCTCTTCTGCATCGCCCTGTCCTGCTCCCTTTATTCATCATTCATTCAATCGTATTTATTGAGCACTTACTGTGTGCAGAACACTTACTAAATGCTTGGGAAGTACAAACCCTGCAGCACCTAAGTATGTATCTTTAATTTTACTTATATTAATATCAGTCTCCCTCTCTATATTCATTCATTCATGCATTCAATCGTATTTACTGAGCACTTACTGTGTGCAGAGCACTGTACTAAGCGCTTGGGAAGTACAAGTTGGCAACATATAGAGACGGTCCCTACCCAACAGCAGGCTCACAGTCTAGAAGGGGGAGACAGAGAACAAAACAAAACATATTAACAAAATAAAATGCATAGAATATGTACAAATTAGAGTAATAAATGCATACAACCATATATACATGGTGGTACAGCTGCTGTGGGGAGGGGAAGGAGGTAAGGCGGGGGGAGGAGGAGAGAAAGGAGTGGGCTCAGTGTGGGAAGGCCTCCTGGAGGAGGTGAGCTCTCAGTAGGGTTTTGCAGTGCGATCTTTGGAAGGGGTGGGCCACGGGATTTCCCTCAGGCCTGCCCTGCTCCCGTCAGCTGAGGAGGCCGGCCTGCTTACCCTTCTCTCAGTGAGGGAGGGAGGGAGGCACACTGGCCAATGGGCGTCAACGTCACGGGCCATGACGTGAGGGTGGGGGCGGCCCTTGGCCCGGAAGTCGCAGTGTGGTGCGGTGCGTTACCGGACACCCTCGCTGGCTGATGTGACCGTCGGGGGCCCGGGGAAGCGCGACCCCGGGGAAGCGCGACCCCTCGCCCCACGCAGGCGCACACCCCGCCGCCCGGCCCGCGCCTGCGCACGCGGCCCTCGCCGCCGCGTCGCCCACTCTCTGCGCCTGCGCGGCGGGCCCCTCTCCCGGGGGTCGGGCGCAGAGACACCCCCCCCCCCTTTCTCGGGGCGCGCGCGCACCTGGTCAGGAGACGGCGCATCCCCAAGGCGCCCGCGCGCAGGAGAGGTTATCCGGGGTCTGCGGCTCCCTCCCTCCTGGCGAGCCCGGGAGGGGGCGGTAGAAAGCGCGCTCCGCGCTAGCTCCCTCCTCATTGGCCGGCTGGGTCCCCCCTCGCCCCGCCATTGGCTCCCCGCGCCACCTCCGCCCTCCCATTGGCCGAGCCTCGATGGAGCCCCGCCCCTCCCTGTCCACCCCGGCTGGCGCTCTGGCGCGGCGGTCCTTCTTCGGATTGAATTCCGGGGGGAGGGGTCACCCGTCCCGTCCCGTCCCGTCCCGTCCCGTCCCGTCCCGTCCTTCGGTCGCAGGCTCGCGCGCGTCTTCGTGGTACGGCTCTCTCGGGCGGCCCCCGCTCCCGCGGCCCGTCGCCTGTTCGCAGGCCCCCTCCCCCCCCAAGCGGCTCCCCTCGGCCTCTTCAGTACCGTAAGCTTGTTGTAGGTAGGGAATGTGATTATTATATTGTTATATTGGCCCAAGTGCTTAGTACAGTGCTCTGCACACAGTAAATACACTCAATATGCTCAGCACTCAATAAATATGATTTTGACTGGCCGACTATATTAGTGAGGTTAGGTAGGATGGGGCAAGCTGACTGAGTGCTTTAACGCCAACGGTAAGGAGTTTCTGTTGCAGAGGTAGGTGAGCCACCGCTGGAAGTTCTTGAGGAGTGTGGGAGAGGAACTGAATGTTTTTGTTGATAAATGATTTATGCATCAGAGTTAAGTATGAATTGGAGTGGGGAGAGACAGGAGGCTGGGAGGATAGTGAGAAGGCAGATGTAGTAGTCATGGCCGGATAAGATGAGTGCTTGGACCAGCACAGTAGCAGTTTGGTTGGAAAGAAAAGGGCGGATTTTAGCAATGTTGTGAAGGCAGGATTTGGTGACAGATTGAATATGTGGGTGGAATGAGAAAGATGAATCTAGGACAATGCCAAGGTTACCGGCTTGGGAGGTATGGAGGATAGTGGTGTTGTCTACAGTGATGGGCAAGACAAGGAGAGGAAAGGTTTGGGTTGGAAGATACGGAGTCCAGTTTGGGACATGTTTGATTTGAGGTATTGGTGGGACATCCAAGTAGATATATCTCGAAGGTAGGAGGAAATGCCAGATTGCCGGGAAGAAGAGCGGTCAGGGCTGGGAATGTACATTTCCTACAGTCTCCTTGAGAACCACCCTGCCTTCAGTATTTCCCTGCTCCAGTCCAAACTTCAGTCTTCTACTTGGAATTATTTTTCTGAACCATCATTTTGTACACATCTCCCTGCTTCTTAAAATCCTTCAATGGTTAGACATTGCTCTTCGCATCAAGCAGAAAGTCCTGATCATTGGCTCTAAGCCACTTCATTAGCTCTCTCCCTCTTACCTATCCACTCTCTTGTCCCACTACACCTAAATTTACACTGTCCATTCCTCTCAAGCTCACTTTCTCATTTGCGTCATTCTCTACTCTCCCACCTCTAGCTCCTTGCTTAATAATAATAACAATAATAATAATAATCATGAACATGGTACTTATTAAGCACTTACTATGTGCCAAGAGATAGTCTAAGTTCTGGGGTAGATGCAAGTTAATCAGGTTAAACAGTCCTTGTCCCACATGGGGCTCACATTCTTAATCCCCATTTTACAGATGAAAGAACTGAAGCACAGAGAATTGAAGTGACTTGCATAAGGTCTCATACCAGACAAATGGTGGAGCGGGATTAGAACCCGGGTCCTTCTGACTCCCAGGCCCATGCTTGCTTATGTCCTTTCTTCTGCTCAGAACTGTCTTCCTCTTCAAATCCTCAAGATCACAGCTCTCCCCATCTTTAAAACCTTCAAAACTCCTTAAAATACTTAGTACAGTGATCAAGCACTTAGTTCAGTGCTCTGCATGTAGTAATAATAATAATTATGATATTAAGTGCATACTATGTGCCAAGCAGTGTTCTAAGAACTGGGGTAGATACAAGGTAATCAAGTTGTCCCACATGGCGCTCACACTTTTAATCCTCATTTTACAGATGAGGTAACTGAGGCAGAGAGAAGTGAAGTGGCTTGCCCAAAGTCACACAGCTGACATGTGGCAGAGCTGGGATTAGAACCCATGTTCTCTGACTCCCAAGCCCGTGCTCTTTCCACTAAGCCAAGCTGCTTCTCACTCAATAAACACTCGATAAACCTGATAGATAGATTGATTCTGAAATTCCACCTACTATGAGAGACTTTCCCAGGTCCCAGATCAATCAGTGGTATTTAATGAACATTTATTGTGTGCAGAGCACTGTACTAAGACTTTAGGAAAGTACAATACAACACTCTTGTCTCCAAATCACATTTTCCCTACTGTCATCTCCGGACTTACACTCTCACTACAAGAGAAGCAATGTGGTTTAGTGGATAAAGCACAGGCCTGGACATCAGAAAGACCTGGGTACTAATCCCTGCTCTGCCACATGTCTGCTGTGTGATCTTGGGCAAGTCTTTTAACTCTGGGCCTCAGTTACTTCATCTGTAAAATGGGGATTAAGAGTGTGAGTCCCAGGTGGGACAGGGACTGTGTCCAACCTGATTAGCAGCAGCGTGGCTCAATGGAAAGAGCATGGGCTTTGGAGTCAGAGGTCGTGGGTTTGAATCCCGGCTCCGCCACATGTCTGCTGTGTGACCTTGGGCAAGTCACTTAACTTCCCTGAGCCTCAGTTACCTCATCTGTAAAATGGGGATTAAGACTGTGAACCCCACGTGGGGCAACCTGAGCACCCTGTATCCCCCCAGTGCTTAGAACAGTGCTTTGCACATAGTAAGCACCTAACAAATGCCATCATTATTTCCCCCTTCTAGACTGTGAGCCCATTGTTGGGTAGGGACTGTCTCTATATGTTGCCAACTTGTACTTTCCAAGCACTTAGTACAGTGCTCTGCACACAGTAAGTGCTCAATAAATATGATTGATTGATTGATTTGTATCTTCCCCAGTGCTTAGAATAGTGCTTGGCACATAGTAAGTGCTTAACAATTATGGTACTTCCCATTATTATTACATCCCACTATTATTATTAATTTCCATTACACTTCAGTCCTCATCAATGTGCATACTCTACTTTTTGACCACTTCTCCCTCCTATCATTTTATCATTTTTTGTCTGTCCACTCACAGACTGAAAATTATTTGTGGACAGGGATCATGTCTTATTCTACTAGGACTCTCCCAAGAGCTTAGGACTGTGCTCTATATACACATTAGGCACTCAATTTATTGTTTTATGAGTGAGGAAAATAAATTGAGAATTAATTTAAGAATCATAGCCTAAGAAAGAGGGAGAACAGGTATTGAATCCTCATTTTACAAATGAGGAAACTGAGGCACAAAAAAGTTAAGTGATGTGCCCAAAGTCAAACAGCAGGCAATTAGCAGAGTCCCAGGTTCTCTGCCTCCTGGGCCTGCACTCTTCCTACTCCAGGAGTTGGGAGGATCCTTTACAATTAGCAGCGTGGTTCAGTGGAAAGAGCCCGGGCTTTGGAGTCAGAGGTCATGGGTTCAAATCCCGGCTCCACCAATTGTCAGCTGTGTGACCTTGGGCAAGTCACTTCACTTCTCTGGGCCTCAGTTCCCTCATCTGTCAAATGGGGATGAAGACAGATTGTCCCCCCGTGGGACAACCTGATCACCTTGTAACCTCCCCAGTGCTTAGAACAGTGCTTTGCACATAGCAAGTGCTTAATAAATGCCATTAAAAAAATTAATTTTGCCCATCTTTCCACCTCCATACATGTTTGCATCCTAACCATTCCAATGAGGGGTAATAACCTGTTGGCACACTAGCTGGTGTCCTTAAGGACAAAAATAAAATCAAGCTAACCAAAAAGGACGATTGCCTCCAAGAGAGTTCTCTGAACTCAGGAGAAAGGAGAAGAATGATGTGGGTAAATTTGGACAAAGCTGATGTAGATTCAACATCTGGTTGAAATTTCGGAGTGTCTGAGCCTTCTTGAACCTGCCTTCCTAGTTTCTTGCCTCCATCACAGACAACATCGGGGTAGAAGATTCTACGACCTTCCTTGGCTAGAAAGAACCTCCTAGTGTCTAAAGCTGTATTCCTTCAGCTGCAAACTGGATGCTCCTGATCATTTGTTCCTCTGTACCTGTATGCAATATCTCTGCTTCCTTACATCCAGTTACAACAGCCGGTGACAGCTCTTTCAAAACCAATTTCCAAATTTTGCAACACCGAGTCTCCCCCAACATCTGGAAACACCCATCTGCAGCATTTCACAAAACGGGTGTAGGAAACAGCTGTTGCAATTATTCTGTCTCCTTCCTCTTTATTTCCATAGCTCTGCATAGAAGCAAAATGCTTAGAGCCATAAAATAGGTATTGTTGAGAGCAGCCAAGTTCTTTCTGCTTTATCCATTTATCTACAGTCCATGTTTAGAGGAGAAGGAATCTAATTGTTGCTCTGGCAGCTTGAAGGGTGTAGAAATTTGGACTCTAGTTCTAGTTTTACTTGCCCACTAACTTGTTGTGTGACCTAGGAAGAATCACTGCTCTGGGAAACAATAATTTGTAGGCCTTTCCAGGGATTTGAGTGAGAGAAAAGGTACAATATTGCACTAGGAGTTTATCCAATAAGGAACCCTCCAAGAAATAAAGGTTTTCACTGTAGCAGTATCCTAATCCTAAAGGATCTGCAGCCACATAGCAAATGCAGTGATATTCTCATTTGCTCATATATAGCCAGTGAGTATCCAAAATTTGAAGAAGTATTGACTCTATAGCAATGAGCAACTCCTTGCCACAAAAATTTGAGGACAAGACATTAAAAGGAACTTGCTGAGAGACCTTGAAATCTGCCTCCCCCGTGGAGGATTTTTTGATTGAAAGAGCTGCCTTTCTGGGATGGACTAGATTGGTTGGTCTTTTCTAGTACAGAGGATAGACTGGGTGAACTTTTGAGGGCTTTTTTTTAGGTTTTTGAGGCCTTTTGAGCCTTGGCTTTAAAGCTCTCCATCATCTTACCCCCTCCTACTTCACCTCCCTTTTCTTCTAAACCCCAGCCCGCCACTCCACTCTTCTGGTGTTAACCTTCTCACTGTGCCTCTATCTCACCTGTCACCTCCAACCCCTGGTCCAAGTCCTACCTCTGGCCTGGAATACCCTGAGCTCTGCCAAACAATCACTCTTACCCCCTTCAAAGCCCTACTAAAGGCACACCTCCTCCAAGAGGCCTTCCCAGACCAAGCCCCCTTCTCCTCAGTTCCCCCCGCTTCCTTGTCACCTTGAATTGCTTCCTTTGTTCTTCATCATCATCATCATCATCATCATCAATCGTATTTATTGAGTGCTATGTGCAGAGCACTGTACTAAGTGCTTGGGAAGTACAAATTGGCAACATATAGAGACAGTCCCTACCCAACAGTGGGCTCACAGTCTAAAAGGGGGAGACAGAGAACAAAACCAAACGTACTAACAAAATAGAATAAATAGAATAGCTATGTACAAGTAAAATAAATAAATAAATAAATAGAGTAATATTTAGAGTAATAAATATGTACAAACATATATACATATATACAGGTGTGTGCCTTCATACCTGCCCCACAGCACTTATGTATGTATATTTATAATTATAATTATATAATATGATTATAATATATAATTATATATATTTTTATACATAAATTCTATTTACTTATATTGTTGCCTTTCTACTTGTATTGATGTCTTTCTCCCAGGCTCTAGATGGTGAACCTGCTGTGGGCAGGGATTGTGTCCCTTTATTGCTGCAATATATTTCCAAGCACTTAGTACAGTGCTTTGCATACAGTAAGCACTCAATAAATACGATTGAATGAATGAATGAATGAGGCCTTTATTGCCCTGTTTATTCTGTGATTTGATACTGTGCCTCTAAATTAACTTCTCAAGTCCTGTCCTGTTTTCCTCCCTTTCCCTTGTCTGCTGCAGAGATGGAAGACTGCATGGAAAATGTGCCCCCGGTTATTTCTGCTCAGCTGGGAGCTCTGAACCAACTCCACAGGCCTGCAGGAATTCCTCAAGTCTGTTCCACAGGGGACATCTTGGTGCAGGGCTGTGCCCAATGGGTAGGCAAAGAGCCCTCCTTCTGTCTGAACCTGTGGCTTGGAGCACGTTTCTGTCACTTTAAGGAGTTGTCTCATGGGAAGGTGGTTCAAGTTGGTCTTCCAGCCCACAAGAGCAGCAATATCTGAAGAACAGTGAATTGGCGAGCTGGGTTTCTGGTCCAGCTCAGCTGCTGCAGACTGCTGTGAGGCCCTCAATGACTTGACTAACCACTCTTGTCTGTAAAACCCTAATGGGCTTGTAATAGTATGAAGTGATCAATATAAGTGAGCAAAACAGAGCTGATTTTCAAGGAAGAGTCCAAGGAATTGTTGAGATCCTCCAAGCTTTGAATGACCTTTACCCCGGAAGCAGTCCCCTTCCTCTCAGAAATGTGAGAACACTCTCTAGCTACCACTTATGAAGCCCACCCAGGATTCAGCATGGATCAAAATAAGCAACCCCATTTGAGAGGAAGATATTGTGAGCAGATTGGAAAGTTCTAGTCAGAGCCTCTCATTTCTTGTCTTCTCCTAACTTGAATGTGTGAAGTGCATCCACGGATGGCCTGTCTGGGGAAGAATTGTCAGTCACCTGCTGAACAGATTGATCAGACACTCCGTTGCTCTGGGAGAATGGTGAATTCCAGTACTGAAATTCCAGCAGGGCGTTCCTGGGGACATTCTGTCCCTGATGGAGAAGAAGTGCTGACTCAGCTTGGGCACTGACTGGTATTTCCAGCTCTGCCCATGCTTCTCTGGGTGGCTCTCCCTGTCTCAACCAATCAGGGTCAGCCGAGAAGTATCAAACCCAACCAGGAGGCTAAATGGGACCAGTACCATCACCTCCTCTCTGGATTTTGACTGAAGCTTCCAGTCCCTGAAGAGACTGAGGAGTATGGAGAGGGTCCAGGGACTGCCCACCTCCATATTTTCATGCTTTGCACATGCTGTGAACTTTGTTATCCACACAAACTACTCCTGCTCCGAAAGATCTTTCCAGTGTCCAAATAAGGAAAGAGGGAACAATTCCTCTGTGGTTGGAGGCCTGATCCTGAACTTTGGGAGCAAATTTTTAATTCAGCCTTGCAGAGAGTTTTCAAATATCATTTAACCCACAAAAATCTCCCTTTGGGACCAGAAAATTTACATTGGCCTTACCTGACCTTCCTGATACTAGCCCATCTCCTCTCCTTATTTCTGGCTTCAGACAGCCACCTCAGGGCATAACTTGAGTGAGGTTGGGGGTGGGAGGGGCTTATGGGGTCTCCTTGGGGCTGTGGCAGTTGAAAATTTGAAAACATCCATCTTCCTCATCCCAAGTCAGAAGTGTCCTTGTGTCAGCAGGAATGTGGGAGGGGAAATGCAATGACTCTGAAACAAGAGAGATGTCAGCGAGAAATAGCCCAGACTAAAGAGGTTGGGGAGATTTTTGTTTGATGTTATTACACTGTACTGCTGCCCAGTACAATGCATGCAGTGGAACATAATGATCTCATCAGAAACGGGAAGGAGAGACAAATTCTTCCTGACCTCAGGGTGACCCTGCTCCTCTCCCAAAGCTCAGGGGTCACCTGTGCTGTTGGTGTCCTGGGAAATTCTTTAACCTCTATTTACCAGAAGGGCCCAGCTTAAAATGGAGAGAATTTGACGCTCTCAAGTCGATCAGAAGTAACTCTCTATGTTTTCCTTTCAGGATTTTATTGTCCAGAGGGCAGTGACTCACCAATACCATGCCCAGCCAATACTTTAGGGGCATCCTTGGGTGCCAGGCGGAGAGAGGACTGTTGGCCTTGCCCTCCAGGACACTGCTGCAAAGCAGGTTTGGGAGCAAGGAATACTGGGGACTGGGATTGGTCAGAGTATAGAAAGCTCCTAGCCAGAATGAAATTTGTGTGGAGGAGGTGTGAAAATGGGTGACCAGAGCCTAATCCACACTTTGCTTTGGCCTCCCTTCCCTTTAGGTGACCCAGTGACCTATCCTTGTCCTCCTGGTTATTACTGCCCTGGAGGGAAGGAATTTGAAGGCAGGGGCCCTCAAGAATGTCCTGAGAACACGTATCAGGCAGAACTAGGGGCCTGGAGCCAGAGAGAATGCCAGCCATGCCCACCAGGATATGACTGCCCAACCCCTGGTGAGTAGCACCTTTGGGCAGGCTGGCGGGTGATTCCAATTGGATGAAACCAAAGGGGAGGTCAGGCTGGGAGTCTCCATCTACTCTTCATCTACTTCATCTCAAATCTACTGCTTCCACTAACCTTATTCCCACTACATCTTTACCATCAGGCCTGTCATCTTATGAAGACCACCTCTGCCCTCCAGGGCACTGGTGCCCAGGAAAGCAAAGGGCCTTGCTCTGCCCTCCAGGTACCTTTAGGACCCAGCTGGGTGCCACATCATGGGAAGAGTGTGAGCCCTGCCCTCCAGGCCTTTACTGCCCTGACCCATTGCTGACCGGCCTGGTCAATGTCCATGGCATTCCTTGCAGACCTGGCTATGAGTGCCCTCGAGGTAAGGCTTCCCCATGCTCCCCGGGTGTTACCTCATTTCTCACTCTGCCTGGAATGGTGTCTTTGATTCCCTTTCCCCTCAGGAGGTCCAGTGGGTTGAACCTTCGGCCAAAGAGCATGGAAGCTGGGGCCTGAGCAGGGTTGGACTTTCTCCTGTCTTGTTCTGGTCCAGTCCACTCTCCTGTGTGCCTCTCTGCAGCCCCAGGCACAATTCCCAGCTGAGTGTTCAAGGTCAAAGTTCAGAATCTCCATCCCCTCTGCCCCATACTACTTCTCCACTTCTGTCCAGTTAACATTCACCTCCCCTTGATGGGAGAGTTGAGAGAAAAGCACAAAAAGAAGATTAGTTTGGGAAGTGCAAGTAGTGTGAGTTGGGATGGTAAGGGGAAAACAGCTGATGGAGAAACTGAAAGCCAATCAATCAATTAGAATTACTGAGTACTTACTGTGTGCAGGGTACTTCACTCTGCTGCTCAGATCATCTTTCTATAGAAAAGTTCAGGTCATGTCACCTTCCTCCTCACAAATCTTCAGTGGTTGCCTGTCCACCTACGTATCAAACAAAAACTCCTCACCATTGACTTCAAAGCACTCTATCACCTTGTCCCCTCCTACCTCACCTCGCTTCTCTCCTACAACCCAGCCTACACACTTCTCTTCTTTGTTGCTAACCTTCTCACTGTGCCTTGATGTTGCCTCTCTCACCTCCGACCTCTGACCCATGTCCTACCTCTGGCCTGGAATGCTCTCCCTCCTCAAATCCACCAGAAAATTACTCTCCTTAACTTCAAAGCCGTAGTGAAGGCACATCTCCTCCAAGAGGCCTGTAATCAATCAATCAATCAATCAATCATATTTATTGAGTGCTTACTGTGTGCAGACCACTGTAATAATAAGTGCTTGGGAAGTACAAGTTGGCAACATATAGAGACAATCCCTACCCAACAGTGAGCTCACAGTCTAGAAGGGGGAGACAGAACAAAACCAAACATATTATCAAAATAAAATAAATAGAATAGATATGTACAAGTAAAATAAATAAATAAATAGAGTAATAAATATGTACATACATATATACAGGTGCTGTGGGGAAGGGAAGGAGGTAAGACGGGGGGAAGGAGAAGGTGATGAGCGGGAGAGGAAGAAGGGGGCTCAGTCTGGGAAGGCCTCCTGGAGGAGGTGAGCTCTCAGTAGGGCCTTGAAGGGAGGAAGAGAGCTAGCTTGGCAGATTGGCAGAGGGAGGGCATTCCAGGCCAGGGGGACGACGTGGGCCGGGGGTCGACGGCGGGACAGGCGAGAACGACGCACGGTGAGGAGATTAGCAGCAGAGGAGCGGAGGGTGCGGGCTGGGCTGTAGAAGGAGAGAAGGGAGGTGAGGTAGGAGGGAGTGAGGTGATGGAGAGCCTTGAAGCTGAGGGTGAGGAGTTTCTGCCTGATGCGCAGATTGATTGGTAGCCACTGGAGATTTTTGAGGAGGGGAATAACATGCCCAGAACGTTTCTGGACAAAGACAATCCAGGCAGCAGCATGAAGTATGGATTGAAGTGCGGAGAGACACGAGGATGGGAGATCAGAGAGAAGGCTGATGTAGTAGTCCAGGTGGGATAGGATGAGAGCTTGAACGAGCAGGGTAGCAGTTTGGATGGAGAGGAAAGGGCAGATCTTGGCAATGTTGCAGAGCTGAGACCGGCAGGTTTTGGTGATTGCTTGGATATGAGGGGTTAATGAGAGAGCGGAGTCAAGGATGACACCAAGTTTGCGGGCTTGTGAGACGGGAAGGATGGTAGTGCCGTCAACAGTGATGGGAAAGTCAGGGAGAGGGCAGGGTTTGGGAGGGAAGACAAGGAGTTCAGTCTTGGACATGTCGAGTTTTATGTGGCAGGCAGACATCCAGATGGAGATGTCCTGTAGGCAGGAGGAGATGCGAGCCCGGAGAGAGGGGGAGAGAGTAGGGGCAGAGATGTAGATTCGGGTATCATCAGCGTAGAGATGATAGTTGAAACCGTGGGAGCGAATGAGGTCACCAAGGGAGTGAGTGTAGATCCAGAACAGAAGGGGACCAAGAACTGAACCTTGGGGAACCCCCACAGTAAGGGGATGGGAGGGGGAGGAGGAGCCTGCAAAAGAGACTGAGAATGAACGACCGGAGAGATGAGGAGAACCAGGAGAGGACGGAGTCTGTGAAGCCAAAGTTGGATAGCTTGTTGAGGAGAAGGGGGTGGTCCACAGTGTCGAAGGCAGCTGAGAGGTCGAGGAGGATTAGGATAGAGTATAAGCCATTGGATTTGGCAAGTGGAAGGTCATTGGTGACCTTTGAGAAGGCAGCTTCCGTGGAATGTAGGGGATGGAAGCCAGACTGGAGGGGGTCGAGGAGAGAGTTGGTGTTGAGGAATTCGAGGCAGCGCGTTTAGACAACTTGTTCAAGGGGTTTGGAAAGGAATGGTAGAGGGAGATAGGGCGATAACTAGAAGGTGAGGTGGGGTCAAGAGAGGGTTTTTTTTAGGATGGGAGAGACATGGGCGTTTGAAGGCAGAGGGGAAGGAACCAGTGGAGAGTGAGCGGTTGAAGATGGAAGTTAAGGAGGGGAGAAGGGACAGAGCAAGAGATTTCATGAGATGAGAGGGAATGGGGTCAGAAGCACAGGTGGCTGGAGTAGCACATGAGAGGAGGGAGGAGAGCTCCTCTGAGGATACTGCTGGGAAGGATGGGAGAGTAGCAGAGAGTGTTGAGAGCCGGAGGGTTGGAGAAAGGTGGGGGAGTGACTTTGGGGAGGTCGGACCTGATGGATTTAATTTTGTTAATGACGTAGGAGGCCAGGTCGTTGGGGGTGAGGGAAGGTGGAGGGGAAGGAACCGGGGGCCTGAGAAAGGAGTTGAATGTACGGAAGAGCTGACGGGGATGATGGGCATGGGTGTCAATAAGGGAGGAGAAGTAGTTTTGTCTGGCAGAGGAGGGGGCTGAGTTAAGGCAGGAAAGAATAAACTTGAAGTGAATGAGGTTGGCATGGTGTTTAGACTTTCGCCAGCAGCGTTCGGCAGCTCGAGCATAAGAGCAAAGGAGGCGGACAGTGGCAGTGATCCAGGGCTGTGGGTTAGTGGTACGAGGGCGGCGAAGGGAAAGGGGAGCGAGTGAGTCTAGCTGAGTAGAAAGGGTAGGGTTGAGAGCAGTAATCTGATCATCAAGACTGGGTAGAGAGGAGAGGGAGGCGAGGTGGGGTGTGTGGCGCTCAGAAAGATGGATGGGGTCAAGAGAGCGGAGATCTCTGTGAGGGAGTAATATGGATTTACAGGGGAAAGGAGTGTGAGTGAGAAGGCAAAATAAGCCCCACTTTTCCTCGTCTCCCACTCCCTTCTGCATCACCCCGACTTGCTCCCGTTGCTCTTCCCCCTTCTCCCCGCCCCACATCACTTATGCATATATCTGCAATTTTGTTTATTTATACTGTTGCCTGTTTATTTGTATTGATGTCTGTCTCTCCCACTTTAAACCTTAAGTTCATTGTGGGCAGGGATTGTCACTCTTTATTGCTGCATTGTAGTTTCCCAAGTGCTAAGTACAGTGCTTTGCACACAGTAAGCACTTAGTAAATACAAGTGAATGAATGAATGAATACTATATTAAGCACTTAGGCAAATACAATATATAGAATTACTAGACATAGTCCCTGCCCACAATGAGTTTACAGTCTAGAGTGGCGTTTTCCTGTTATTGTGTTGTACTCTCCCAAGTGCTTAGTACTGTGCCCTGCACACAGTAAGTGTTCAATAAATAAGTTTGCTTGATTGACTGATTGATTGGGAGAAAGGCATTGATATAACAAATAAATCATGCATAGGTACATAAATGCTGTGGGGCTGAGGGAAAGGTAGATAAAGGGTGCAAATCCACGTGCAAGGGCAATGCAGAAGGGAGTAGGAGAACAGGAAATGAGGGCCTACTCAAGGAAGGCTGTTGGAGGAGATGTGCTTTTAATAAGGCTTTGAAGGTGGGGAGAGTGAAGGTCTGCTGGATATGAAGAGGGAGAGCATTCCAAGCCTGAGGCAGGATGTAGGCTAGGGGTCAGCAGTGAGATAGACAAGATTGTGGCACAGTGAGTAGGTTCATTCATTCATTCATCCATTCATTCAGTCGTATTTATTAGTCACTTACTGTGTGCAGAGCACTGTATTAAGCACTTGGGAAAGTCCCCTGTAGACTGCACTTAATAGATGCCATTAAAAAAAAGGTGATCTGGGTGGGGGAGTGAAATATGGACTGGAGTAGGAAGAGGCAGGAGGTTGGGAGGTCAGCATGGAGGCTGATGCAGTAATCTAAGCAGGATAGGATGAGTGGTAGCAGTTTGGATAATAATAATAATAACTATGGCATTTATTAAGTGCTTATTATGTGCAAAGCATTGTTCTAAGCGCTGGGGAGGTTACAAGGTGATCAGGTTGTCCCATGGGGGGCTCACAGACTTAATCCCCATTGTACAGATGAGGTAACTGAGGCACAGAGAAGTTAAGTGACTTGCCCAAGTCACACAGCTGACCATTGGTAGAGCCGGGATTAGAACCCATGACCTCTGACTCCAAAGCCCATGGTCGTTCCACAGAGCCATGCTGCTTCTCCAGAAAGGAAAGGGTGATTTTAGCCATGTTTTGATGGTGGGACTTTCAGGATTTGGTGACAGATTGAATATGTGTGTTGAATGAGAGAGAGGAGTCAAAGATAATACCAAGGCAATGGGCTTGTGAGAGTACAGTGCTCTGCACACAGTAAGCGCTCAGTAAATACGATTGAATGAATGGGAAGGATAGTGGTGCCATCTACAGTGATGGGAAAGTCTGGGAGTGGACAGGGTTTGGGTGGGAAGATAAGGAGCTCTGTTTTGGACATGTTAAGTTTAGGTGACAGGAGGACATCCAAGTAGAAATGGCATTAGAGGAGTGAAGTGTGTGGGCTAGGTTGTAGTAGGAAACCAGGGAGGTAAGGTAGGAGGGGAAAGGGTGCTTTAAAACCTACGGTAAGGAGTTTCTGTTTGATACTCATTCATTCATTCAATCGTATTTACTGAGTGCTTACTGTGTGCAAAGCACTGTATGGAGATGGATGGGCAGCAATTGGAAAATCTTGAGGAGTGGGAAAACATGGACTGAACAGTTTTGTAAAAGTGATCAAGGTAGCAGAGTGAAGTATAGACTGAAGTGGGGAGAGACAGGAGGTCAGGAAGGAGACAGATGCAGTAGTCGAGATGGGATAGGATAAATTCTTGGATTACCTTGGTAGCAGTTTAGATGGAGAAGAAAGGTTGGATTTTAGTGATGCTGTGAGGTTTAAACTGACAGGATTTGGTGATAAATTTAATTTGTGGGTTGAATGATGTGGAGAGAAATGATCAGCCACTGGGGATTTTTTTGAGTAGTGTCTAAACAGTGTTTTAACCTGAAGAGTCGGGAGGCAGGGAGTCCAGTGAGGAGACTGATAAAGTGTTATATTCCCAAGGTGATGAGGGCTTGGTTGTAAGGGAAGGGATGGGTACAGGAAATATTGTGGAGAAAAAAAAAGCAGATTCTAGAGACAGACACATACCCAAGACCCAGCTCCTTTCTCCTTTAAACTCCTGAGCCCAATGCTGTTTCCCTAATTGTCACCCTCTAACCCACTATTTCTGCTTCCTTCCTCTCAGCCTTTGTTCCTTCCACCAATGACCCAGGCTCTCCTGCTTCAGGTCAGGGGAAATCAAGAAAAATGACAGGGACTTCCAGTACCCCAGAGGAGTACCCCAGTACCTCCCTAGCTTCTCTAGGGTTTGGTGTGGGGGCTAGGGAGTAATGGGGAAATGGATTCCAGCCCAGCTCTTAACCCCTGCAGGTCTTGTACCACTAACCCACAGCCCTGGGTCACCTCCACCTTCCTCATCCATAGCTCTTGTGCATTTGCTTCAGAGTGTTGCTGGTGGAAACCTAGATATAAGGCCAACTTTGTCCACTTCAAGTTTATCCTTTTGGGCTTTTACTGTGCTCTCTCCTCTGCCCGGCAAAATCCTTCATCCTTATTGACATCCATGCCCATTGCCCTCACCAGTTGTTCCAAACTTTTAACTCCCTCTTCAAACCCCCTGTCCCCCACCTTCCCCATCCCTTGCCCCTAATGACCTGGGCACCTACTTTATTGAGAAAATTGACACTAACCCCCCCTGCCCCTCCTGCCTCCTGCCCCTTCGTCAACTCTCCCACCTTCCCCAGCAGTATCTCTAGAGGAGATCTCCTGCCTTCTCTCAAAGTTCACCCCCCTTCACCTGTACATATGACCCCACTTCTTCACACTTTATTAAAACATTTGCCCTCTCCCTTCTTCCCTCACTAACTGCTATCTTCAACTGTTCACTCTCCAATGCCACCTTCTTCACTGTTTTCAAACAAGTCCATGTCTCCCCTATCCAAAAAAAGCCCTCCCTTGACTCCACGACTCCCTACAGTTATAGCCCACCTCCCTCGTACCTTTCCTCTCCAAATTCCTTAAGTGAGTTGTCTACGCTTGCTGTCTCAATTCCTCTCCTTCAATTTTCTCCTTGACCCCTTCCAATCTGGCTTCCATCACCTTCACTCTACAGAAACTGCCCTCTCAAAAGTCATCAATGGTCTTCTTCTTGCCAAATCTAACAGCGTCTATTCCATCATAATCCTCCATCTCTCAGCTACCTATAACACTCTCTACTAACCTCTTCTACTAAAACCTCCAACCTCAGCTTCACTGACACTGTCCTGTCCTGGTTCTCCTCTGATCTCTCTGGCCACTCATTCTCTTTCACGTGCTCGTCCTCTGCCTTCCCACCCCCTAACTGTGTGGGTCCCTCAAGGTTCAGTTCTGGGTCCCCTTCTATTCTACACCCACTCCCTTGGAGAACTCATTCACTCCCATGGCGTCAACTACCACCTCTATGTGGATGATACCCACATCTACATTTGCAGCCCTTATTTCTCTCCCTCTCTGCAGTCTTGCATTTCCTCCTGCCTTCAAGTCATCTCTCCTTGGATGTCCTTTGGCACCTCAAAATTAACATGTCTAAAACAACTTCTTATCTTCCCACCCAAACCCTGCCCTCCCCCTGACTTTCCCATTCACTGTAGCTGGCACCAGCATTCTTCCTGTCTCACAAGCCCGTAACCTTGGCATTATCCTTGACTCCTCTCTCTTATTCAACCCGTATATTCAATTCATCACTAAATCCTGTTGGTTTGGCCTTCACAACAACGTTAAAATCCAACCTTCCCTCTCCATCCAAACTGCTACCACGTTTATCCAGTCCATTCTATCCCACTTTGATTACTGTATCAGCCTCCTTGCTGACCTCCCAGCCTCCTGTCTCTCCGCACCCCAGTCCATACTTCACTCTGCTACCCGGATCATTTTTTACCAAAAAGGTCAGGTCATGTTGCCCATCCATCTCTGCATCAAACAAAAACTCCTCACCATTGGCTTTAAAGCACTCAATCATCTTGCCCCCTCCTACCTCACCTCACTACTCTCCTTCTACAACCCAGCCCATACATTTCACTCCTCTAATGCTAACCTTCTTACTGTACCATGATCTAATCCATCTCACCGCCAACCTCTCGCCCACATCCTGCCTCTGGCCTGGAATGCCCTGCTTCCTCATATCTGACAGACAATTACTCTCCCCACCACCCCCTTCACAGCCTTATTGAAGGCACATCTTCTCCCAGAGGCCTTCCCTGACTAAGCCCTCCTTTCCCTCCCGTTCCCTTCTGCATCACCCTGACATGCCCCCTTTTTTAGTCCCCCCTCCCAGCCCCACAGCATTTATGTGCATATCTGTAATTTATTTATTTATATTAATGTCTGTCTCCCCCTCTAGACTGTAAACTCACTGTGGAGAGAGACTGTGTCTGTTTATTGTTATATTGTACTCTTCCAATCGCTTAAATCAGTGTGGTATACACAGTAAGCGCTCAATAAATATGCCTAATTGGCCTGGGCAAGGCTCTCATGGAGCAGTGGGTACTGATGGTTCTGAGTTGCAGCTTTCACTCCCCACCTTCCTCCAAACCCAGTGTGTCTGCTTCCTCTCTGTTGCAGGCTCCATGAGTGAGACCTTGTGCAGAGCTGGTTCCTTCTGTGGTCCCCAGACTGGTATTCCCCCCATGTGTCCCGGGGGCTATGCTTGTCCAGAAGGATCTTCCACCTACCGCACAGTTGAGCAGCTGTGAGTATGCCCACCATCCACCTGAACATGTACAGAGGTTTTCCAGGGGCCTTTACTGACTGTGGCCACCCGTCTCTTCTATTTCTAATCCTATCTCCAGGTGATAGCACTATCAGCCCCTAGAGGGGAGTAGAGGGCTGATATGATGGTTGGATCTCATCTCTTTCATCTCCACCTCATCACCCACTGTATTCCCTGGTTTGGGACTCCTCACTCATCCCGAATCTGCCAGACCACAGCCCTTCCATCTTCAAATTGTTCCTAAAATCTAACCTCCATCAACACCCTGATTAATTCCCAATAGCCCAGTCATAGCAAAAGCCACTCTTCCCTCTTTAGTATTTATTCTATGTCCATCTTCAGCACATACACCAACACACACACACACACACACCTGCGCACATGCAAGCATGAATGTACATTGTACTTTCAATTATTTATTCTGATTACTCTAAATGTAAATATTTTTTATGTCTGTCTCCCCCTAAAAGTGTAAGCTCCAAGTGTTCAAGGAATGTACTCATGCTTCTGTTCCACTTTCCCGGTAGGTGCACCATACATACCAATACTAACACTAATGCTACTGCTGTTACTACTACTACTACTACTATTTTCTTGTGCCCCCTCCCTCTGCACAACTTGCCTCCTCCCCTCATCCCCAACTATCCTCCCTGCCCCTTCCAGCTGAGCTACAAGGTCAGTGTTGGTAAGAAAAGCGGGCTGACACTGACCAGAAACTGTGGTCAGACCCCACCTTAAATTCACTCCAGGGAGCTGGTGGGGTTTGATTTAACATGCCTGGGGCTCTAATCACAGCTCTGGGGACATCAGCAGACTCTCTGTTAGTGGGCACGTGTGGGGAAGCCAGACCACGTGCACAGGTCAGCTAGTACCTGTGGAGGAGACAGTTGGCCCCCAGGCCATTTAATTTTCCCTTCCATCAAGGTGCCTTCTGCCCATTGTTCCAGTTTTCTCTGTAGATGTTTCCCTATTACTGCCCCCCCAGGCAGTATTGCTGGCCTGCCATGTCGTGGAGGTTCCATGGCTCTGAATGGGAGTGGTCTGCGGGACTCTGAAGAGACAAGTTGCAGGCTCTGTGATGCAGGCCTGTACTGGAACCCAATCCAGGCCTCTCTACCCTGCCAGCCCTGTCCAGCATGCTCAGGGTAAAGGCAGAGAGTGGTGGAAGAGGAAGATTGGGAGGTAGGCAGTGGGGGCAGGGGTCATCATAATTAAAATCATTGTGATATTTGTGAAACACTTACTCTGTGACAAGCAGTGGGGTAGATACAAGATCAGACACAGTCCCTCTTCCACATGGGGCTCACAGTCTAAGGAGGTGGGAGAACAGGTACTGAATCCTCATTTCACAGATGAGGAAATTGAAACGCCAGTAAACTAAGTAACTTGCTTGACGTCCCACAGCAGGCAGGTGGTGGAGCAGGGATTAGAATCCAGATCTCTTGACTCCCAGTCCAGTCTTTCCTCTAGGCCATGCTTCTGGGGGAGGTTAGGATGGAATAATAATAATGATGGCATTTGTTAAGTGCTTACTGTGTGCAAAGCACTGTTCTAAGCGCTGGGGGGGGGATACAAGGTGATCAGGTTGTCCCACGTGGGGCACACAGTCTTCATCCCCATTTTACAGATGAGGTAACTGAGGCCCAGAGAAGTGAAGTGACTTGCCCAAAGTCACCCAGCTGACAAGTGGCAGAGCCGGGATTTGAACCCACAACCTCTGACTCCAAAGCCCGGGCTCTTTCCACTGAGCCACGCTGAATGGGACCTTGAGGGTGAATCTGGATAGAAGTTGGGTTGGAGGCTCCTCTGCCAAAAGCTACTGAAGAGCTTGGAGAGATCCAAATGGTTCCTGACCAGAAGCTCAGACCCCCGATCCAGGTAAGGATTGAAAACATTAGAAAAAAGAAGCAGGAACTGGGACAATAGTGGGACATTTTCTATTAAAAAATTCATGTAAATCATATGCAGAAGACCATCAGTTAAAAATGCTCAGGCACTTACAGTAGGGCAGGAGCAATGCAGAATTCCAGGTACCACCCAAAATATGGGAAGGAAGGGAGGGTCTTGTGGCCAAAGAGAGATTGCAGGGGGCAGGTGCTCAGGGATGGAGAGTGGGGGAAATCCCAGTTTCCTCTGGCTCTGAGCCATAATTGTTAAATGGCTCCCACTCCACCAGCTTCACAGCTTTGAGTTAGTCTCATGTATATTTGTCTCCCCAGGCAGCAAGGATTACCCTTCGGGGCATTACTGCCCCAACATGACCTCTGCCCTCAGGCTTTGCCCTGCTGCCACACACAGACGCTCCAGGGGGGCCCAGCGACCTGAGGACTGTTCCCCATGTCCTAAGGGCACCTATGGGCTGCGCCCCAGCATGACGTCCTGTTTACCCTGTGGCAGTTCCTCCTCCTCCCAGCCAGGTGAGTCCAAGCTGTGTGGGCCCCACCTTGAAAACCAAGCATTGTTCCCATAGCAATGACCCCAAATATCTAGGTGGTACTCCCCTAGGGGTGAAACTACTCTACAGGTAGTACTTTAAAAACCATCAGAAGGGCTTTCCAAAATGACCCTCTCACCACCCTCACATCCACTTTCTCACCTTGTTCAGTCATCTATCAAATAGAGATCTCCTGTCTGTTTATTAAATCTACCCCCTCCAAATTCATTACCTTCCATTCTTGTCTTCTAAAATCACTGCTCCCAGTCTTCCTCCCTCCTTCACCACCATCTTCAGCTGCTCACTCTTGATGGCACCTTCCCTGCTGTCTTCGAACACAATCACAAACCCCTATCCCTAAAACATTCCCTGGAACCCACTGAATTTTCCAGCTATTGCCCCATCTTCATCATCCCAGCTTTGTTCAGACTCCTCAAACAGATTATATACATGCACTGCCTCTATTTCTCTTCCTCCAACTTCCTTCTTGACCACCTACAATCTAATTTCCACCCCCTTCACCTGAGTGAAGCAGCTCTCTCCAAGGTCACCAACAACCTCCTTCTTGCCAAATCTAATGGAGTCCACTCCATCCAAATCCTCCACAACCTCTTGCCTATCTTCAACTAAGCTCTCATTTTCCCAGTGGTTGCCTGTCAACTTTTGAATCAAGCAAAAACTCCTCACTCTCAGCTTCAAGGCTCTTCATCACCTCTCCCCGCCCTACCTCGCCCACTCCTACCTCACCCGCTTCTCTCCTTCTACATCCCAGCCCGCACACTTCACTCCTCTGCCGCTAACCTCCTCACTGTGCCTTGTTTTTGCCTGCCCTGTCATCAACCCCTGGCCCATGTCCTTCCTCTGGCCTGGAATGCCCTCCCTCCGCACATCTGCCAAACTAGCTCTTTTCCTCCTTTCAAAGCCCTACTGAGAGTTCACCTGCTCCAGGAGGCCTTCCCTGACTGAGCCCCCCTTTTTTCCTCTCCTCCTCCTCCCCTCACCATCGCCCTCCCTCCCTCTACCCTACCACCTTCCCCTCTCCACAGCACTTGTATATATTTGCACATATTTATTACTCTATTTCATTTGTACATATTTACTATATTTATTTTATTAATGATCTGTATATAGCTATAGTTCTATTTATTCTGATGGTATTCACACCTATCTACTTGTTTTGTTGTTTTTTTTGTCTGTCTCCCCTCTTCTAGACTGTAAGCCCATTGTTGGGTAGGGGTATGTTGCCGATTTGTACTTCCCAACTTACAGTGTTCTGCACACAGTAAGCTCTCAATAAATACGATTGAATGAGTGAATGAATTTCCCCTATCCACCCTTACCTCTGCACCAGCTACGCACTTGGCCGTGTAGCCTATAAACATTTTGATACTCAGCCCAGCCCCATAAACCCTTATGTCCCTGTCCTTATACTCTACTATTTCCCCTATCCATAATTTATTTTAATGTCTATCTCCCTTATAATTAATTACAGCATTAATTATGCTATTTGTTATGCACTTACTATGTGCAAAGCACTGCTGTAAGCACTGGGGTAGATACAAGGTAATCAGGTTGGACACAGTCCCTATCCCACATGGGGCTCACAGTCTCAATCCCCATTTTACTGATGAGGTTACGGAGGCACAGAGAAGTGAAGTGATTTGCCCAAGATCACACAGCAGACAAGTGGGGAACCAGGATTAGAATCTATAACCTATTGACTCCCAGAACCATGCTGTACTCACTAGGCAACACTGCTTCTCCAGAAGACTGTAAGCTCCTTTGGGGAAGAGATCACGTCTACCAACTCTATTGTAATTTTACTTTCCCAAGTACTTAGTACAGTGCTCTGTCCACAGTACGTGCTCAATAAAGAACACACACTTGCACGTGGAAGCCAGGCAGATCTCTTTGGGATTCTGTCACTACAATGGCCATGTTCCAGTATTTCTACTGCCATTGCTGCACCAAACATGACCTTTCTCCTCTTCCTCCTCCCCCTCTCACCCCAGGGGCCTCCAGCTGCACCAGCCAGGGCTTGAACCGAGCCTTTCAGGAGTCAGATGGTTCCTGCATCTGTCATGCTGGTTACGTTTACTATGATCAGAGGAGCCAGGAGAGCCAAGACAGCAACAGTGACCAGGACTGTCATCCCCAGGTAAAAAACCCTGCAGCCCTGGGTGTCAGAGTGTGGGCCGGAGAAATAAATCCCTTTGTCCTACTAGCCCTCTCCAAGCATGGTTCTGTTCCCGTGGGGGTGAAAGAACAGAAGAAGCAGAACACCCCTGCTTTATAATCATGGGTTAGGAGGGCTTCTTCTGGAGGTTCACCCTTCTGCTTCCAAGTGTGAGGGCACCATAACCAAACTGGGTTTGGGGACAAAGTGGGGGGTGTGGTGGGTATCTTAATCTTAAAAATCTCTAGAGAATATTACAAAATCTCTCTTAAACTCTTATAGGGACGCAAACCTTGGCAGTACAGTGGCTAAAATCTTTTTTAAATCTAGCTTGAGTTCCTCCTGCTGCAATAAGAGCTCTTTGATTCTATGGCAACTCGACCCTCTCCCCTCCATCCTGCTTTCAATGGCTCTGGGAACGCTGGGTGACCAATAAACCCCAGCACCTCTATTCCCAACCCCTGACTCACCCACCAGCAACCCAGTCTTCTCTTTGTCTTCTCTTTTCTAGGTGAGGATTGGGGCAGGCTCATGAGAGCAAGACTCAGGGATTTGGGAGA
The DNA here is from genome assembly GCF_015852505.1 of Tachyglossus aculeatus. Taxonomy (NCBI): domain Eukaryota; kingdom Metazoa; phylum Chordata; class Mammalia; order Monotremata; family Tachyglossidae; genus Tachyglossus; species Tachyglossus aculeatus. The sequence goes on along the minus strand of NC_052076.1, from coordinate 21,043,433 downwards.
ATTGGTCCAGGGTGACTGGTTTCAGAGGAACTCAAAAGCTTGGTTAGCCACATACAATCAAATAAATAGGAGCTGAAGTGGAGGCAGGGTCTTGAGGCTGGGGTCCTGAGTCTGTCTTCTGTGTGCCTCCCTCTTACAGATAGAGGAACGGTGCTCTCCCAAAGAGATCCACACACAAGTGTGTCCCCCAAGCAGTACAACTGTTCCTCCCTCTGCCCCTCTGGGAGCTGGAAAGCTCAGCACGGAACTGGGCATGTAAGAGATTTGGCCTCATGATTGTTCCCATCCCTGAGTGGGCTAGGGAGCCAGTGCAGTTCCTCCCAGGGCTGAGAGGATCCCACAGATGCTCTCTGCAGGTGATGGTGGCAGAGATGGGTGATGGCCATTGCTATTGGAAGGAGCTGAAGGCTGGTTCTCATGGGGTTTTGCAGCAGGCCAGCAGCACTACATTGAGAGTGATAAACTAAGGGTTATGGGTTCTGATTCTACCATGACTGTTTGTCAGTCAATCATATTTATTGAGCGCTTACTGTGTGCAGAGCATTCATTCACTAAGTCATATTTATTGAGTGCTTACTTTGTACTTGGGAGAGTACAATATAACAATAGACACAATCCCTGCTCACAATGAGCTTACAGTCTCGAGGGGGAGATAGACATCAATATAAATAAACAAATTACAGAGATATACATTAGTACTGTGAGGCTGGGAGGGGGGATGAATATACAGGGCAAGTTAGGATGATGCAGAAGGAATGAGAAGAGGAAGGGAGGGCTTAGTCAAGGAAGGCCTCTTAGAGGAGATGTGCCTTCAGTAAGGCTTTGAAGGAGGGGAGAGTAATTGTCTGTCAGATATGAGGAGGGAGGGCATTCCAGGCCAGAGGCAGGACATGGGTGAGAGGTCAGTGGTGAGATAGACAAGATGGAGGTACAGTGAGAAGATTGGCATTAGAGGAGGGAAGTGTGTGGGGTAGGTGGTAGCAGGAGAATAGCGAGGTGAGGTAGTAGGGGGCAAGGTGATGGAGTGCTTTAAAGCCAATGGTGAGGAGTTTCTGTTTGATATCAAGCGCTTAGTACAGTGCTCTGCACATAGTAAGTGCTCAATAAATACGATTGATTGATTGATATGGAGGTGGATTGACAACCACTGGAGTTTCTTGAGGAGTGAGGAAACAATGTTGTGGGCTCGGGTCTTTCTGCTGCCTCTGGAGCTCCCTCTCTGTTAAAATATAAAACTAGTCAGCTCTGATAAGACACCACTACTACGCATCAATCAATCAATGGTATTTATTGAGAGCTTTCTCCTTATGGAGCACTGTACTGAATTTGTAAATAGGAACTGCTTCCTCATCACTTTGTAGCACTCTAAGGGGAATGGAAACTCTAGGAGACATCTAGGAGACATCCTAAAGGGTTCTGAGAAATGAGTTCATCACCTAGGACTTAATAGTAATAAAATAATAATAATTATGATAATAATAATTGTGGCATTTAAGTGCTTACTGTGTGCCAAGCACTGTACTAGGTCCTGAGGGAGATGGAAGATAATCAAATCAGACACAGACCTTGACCCACATGGGGCTCGTAATCTAAGGGGGTGGGAGAAGAAGGGCCCTCATTTTATAGCTGTAGATACTGAGGCACAGAGAAGCTAAATTCCTACCCAAAGTCAAACAGCAGACAAATGGCAGAGCTGGGATTAGAATACAGGTCCTCTGACTTGCAGGCCTGTGCTCTTTCCACTAGGCCCTGCTGCTTCACCATGAAAGTGAATAATATTTTTATTTTTCACAAAGACCAGCTTTGTTTATCTTCACAAAATCCATGTGAGGGCAGGGGGAAGCAAACAATATCACCTCCAGGTCACCAATGATGAATCAAGCCCAGAGAGATTACGTGATTAGCTTAAGATCATACAGCAGGCTAGTAGGAGAACTGGGGCAAGAATCCAGGTATTCTGATTCCCAGGCCTGTACTTGTTCCACTGGAGTATTCTAGCACCCTGAAGCCATATGCTGAAGAGGAGGGAGCCAAGCCAAGAGTGTTGGCTCAACCTACAGCAACCTAGCTGAGATGGGATGGGCTAGACAGGCAAGCGGCAGGGCTGAGGCTACATTGCAGGCATGGAGATGAGACTGATGTTTCTAGTTAACTTAGAATCCAGTGAACCACAGCACCTTAAGTTCAGGTTGACGTGAACAGCATTTTTGAGTAAGTGGTTCCGGCACGTTTTGTAATAGGCTGGAGCCCTGCCCATGGGTCCTTCTGCCTGGTCTGACAGGTTGCCTCCAGTAAGAATAATTGTCTCAGAGGTAACAAGCTTCTCTTACTGGAGAGCAGTAGCCTATTAACCTCTTGTTATTTTTCTGCAGCTGCAGCTGCGAGGAGTATCTCTCTGCAGAAGAACTCTGTGATGCACGTTGCCTGTTCAGAGCACCCCAGCTGTCCTTGAGCTTTGGCTCCACTGGGCAGGTCTTTCTTACTATAAATGGTGGAGGCAGTGAGAACAGCAAGAGGGTAAAGTCTGGAGCATGGGGTTTGGTGGAAGATGGGAGGAAGACTAGAGAACATGGGGAGAGTGGTGGGGTGGGGAAAAGAAGATGGAACAGTAATTCAAATTAAGCTTGGGCTAAAGAGAAACCAGGCAGTGGGGTTAAGTCATTGACATCCCCTTCCACTATTTTCTGGGCCTTTAATCTAGCACCTGGGCATCCCCGGAGGAGAGAGCCTAAATGGTAGCTGTTTTTATTTTTAGGCCGTTCAGGATGTTCTTGCTCCAGACCAGCCGGTCAAGGGGAGCAACCGGGTCCACCTGGTTCAGTTTGGCCCCGGGGGCATCTTTGGCTTCATCCTCTCCAGCATCTAAGTCCTCGACACATTCCTCTCAGGTGGGCGGGTCCTGTTTGAACAAAACATCCCAAGGTTTGGGGTTCTGCTGCATCCCAGAAAGGAAAGACTGGTCTCTAGGGCTGTCCATGGATGCCTAGGGATCTCACTGGATAGCAGGATTTAGCTTGGGGAGCGGGTCTCTCAGGATCATGGCTTTGTCTGGAGGTTCTTCCCAACTTTTCCCTTCCCTCTCATGCTCCTGCTTCATCTCTAAAGGTAAGGAGGCTTTCCAGAGGCTCAACTTCCTCTACCAGGCGGCCCACTGCGTCCTGGCCCAGAACCCGCAGAACCAGGAGCTGGCGAGGTTTAACTGCCACACCGAGAAAACCATCGGGAAATGGCTCATCCTGTGCCAGGACCCCTCGGTGTGCCACTGCTGCTGCCCCCTCCTCGTCCCCGGCATCACTTGCACCCAGTGCCAGAGACCCCAGCCTGTACCCTCCGCTCCTCTGCCGCTAATCTTCTCACCGTGCCTCGTTCTCGCCTGTCCCACCGTCGACCCCCGGCCCACGTCACCCCCCTGGCCTGGAATGCCCTCCCTCCACACATCCGCCAAGCTAGCTCTCTTCCTCCCTTCAAGGCCCTACTCAGAGCTCACCTCCTCCAGGAGGCCTTCCCACACTGAGCTCCCTCCTGCCTCTCCCCCTCCTCCCCCTCTCCATCCCCCTGCCTTACCTCATTCCCCTCCCCACAGCACCTGTATATATGTATGTATGTTTGTATGTATTTATTACTCTATTTTATTTGTACATATTTATTCTATTTATTTTATTTTGTTAATATGTTTTGTTCTCTGTCTCCCCCTTCTAGACTGTGAGCCCACTGTTGGGTAGGGACCGTCTCTATATGTTGCCAACTTGTACTTCCCAAGCACTTAGTACAGTGCTCTGCACACAGTAAGCGCTCAAAAAATACGATTGATTGACCGATTGAGTCTGATTCTATTTTCAGAATCAGAGAAGGGGAGACAGACAGACAGACAAACAAACATCTAGAAAGAAGCATTATGGAGGAGCAAGAAAGACTCCAAGAGGATACCAAACTCAGCTTTGCCTCTCAGAGGGATCACAAAAACATGAGACTACAGGAAACACCATTACTGGGCTAGGCCCACAGTCTCACGAGCCCAGAATTGCCTCTGGAATTGACAGCAAGATACTTAGAAGAACCAGGTGGTTGAACCTCCTTGACATGGGTACACAATAAATTGCTACCTGCCAAGGTCCAAAGGACCAAGTAAACTATTTATCCCTGGGAGACCTTCTTTGATTGTATTCTGGCAGTTGAAAGGTTGGCTTGACATAACAGTCCTGGGCCTCATACTCTGGTTGGCTCCCATACACAGGATCTAATTGGTGGGGGTTGGAGAAAGAAAATGGTGGCTAACCTTTCCACCAGTGTTCACCCCTATGACAAGTCATGGGCAGCGGCCACACTGAGCCCTCCTTGAAATGGCCTGTATTTCAGGATCACCTCAGCGAGCTCCCTGGGGACTTAATCTCTGTTTCAAAGGACTGACAGATATGGGTTGGGGCCGATCCTGATGGAAGTGCACCTGGGAGTCCCCCAGTCAGAGGCAAAAGTGTCCATTGTGTTCCATGGATGTGTGTGTGTGGGTGTGTTTGGGGGGACAACAGACAAAAACTTTGATCAGTGCTTTACAGTTTACATTTGCTGAAGCTTTATTAAAATTCACATAAAATATGTTAAAAGCATGCAACCCACTTGGCTCACCCTCCCCCAATTAACTCAGTAAGCCACAGGCCTGAGCCATCACCACTGCCGCACCTGGCTCCCAACCCACCAAATGTTCTCTGCACAATGGAGATAGGACCATAAACCCCAGTGACCAGGACCAGCAGCTTTAAAACACAGCAGCCATGGCCGGCGGCTCCTCTGGGAAGGGAGGAGTGTTCTCTGCACAATAAAGAAAGATGTAATTGGCTTGATGGGGAGTACATCTCTACCTCTTCCCTTACCCCAGTGCCGAAACCCTTTTAGAATCTGTCTATCAACAGCTTGGAGAAGGAACAGGGCAAAAAAATCATGAGGCATGCAATTGGATTATCTTGGAGAAGGTAGACAAATAGTAGTTCTGCTGCCCTAAAAGACATTATTGTTTCATAGAAACCCTGACAATCATCCTCACAGTTAGTGATTGGCCAACTGCAGAGGCTCATAGGACTTAAGCCCAGGACCTTCGGTTTACAGAGCACTTGGTTGACCCCCAGAATCTCATGCCCTCTTGATCTTACCCACATAGCTCCTGCTCAGGCATTATGAAAGTGATGTTCCGTTTAAAATGGCCACTATAAAGCAGCTCTTAAAAGGACCCCTGCCCTTTCATTTGCAGGGAATGGGGCAATGGGAGAGGAATTTGCTTGTGTCCAGGAACTTCTTTCAAATCCTTGCTCCCTTGCCAGTTATCACATTTTCAGGGATAGTGATTAACACAAATGTAATCTAATCACTTGCCTTGTCCTGACCTGGTCCATCAGATCTTCATCTCCAAGAGGAAACTTCTTGTTTCTTTGGTTGGGAGAGGCCATTAAGCTGATATGGCATGGAGAGGAGAAAAATGTGTTTGACGTTAAGAGGAAGTTGGAGGATCAGGTAGAGTCCGAAGTCTTGAAGGAGCAGAGGTGACTTAGGTGAAGGTGGGGGGGGGTGGGGGGGGAGAGAGAGAGAGAGTGTGTGTGTGTGTGTGTGTGTGAGAGAGAGAGAGAGAGAGAGAGAAAATTTGTACTCACTGGGGTGCTGCCCGGCTGTGAGGGTCATGGTGTGGGTCTCTCCTGTTCCCTTTCTCCTCTCCCCACCCCTCTAGACAAAAGACCACCTGGCCCCAATCTGCTAAAGCCACCCACAGTGCCCCTACATTGCTGCCACCATTCTGACTGGTAACTATGGTAATGTCATCGAGGGTCATAGGAAGCAGAGGCCTCACTAGACAAATCAAACCTGGGCCCACACCTCACTTCAGACACTACAGCCCTGTCCATCTAACCTATCATCCATGAATTTACTCAATCCTATTTTAAACTTTCTGATTCTTTCACTCTAGACAGTAGTAGTAGTAGTTGAAAGGTAGTAGCCAAATGAAGGTTTATTGAACACCCACTGGGTATAATGCACTGTATTAACCACTTGGGAAGTTACAATAGAAAGAAACACATCTTCCTGAATGCAAGAAGCCTACATTCTAAGAAGGGTGGAAGGCCTAAAAATATTTACAAATAGATCTCCCCCTTTTAGACTGTGAGCCCATTGTTGGGTAGGTATTGTCTCTATCTGTTGCCGAATTGTACTTTCCAAGTGCTTAGTACAGTGCTCTGCACACAGTAAGTGCTCAATAAATATGATTGAATGAATCAATTATAATAGATGCAAAGCAGAATAAAGCACTGAATGAACAATTGAATAACCCTAGCAAATGCTAAGAATAGGTATAAATAAATAGGAAAGTGCTAGAGGTGGTTATAAGGTTGTAGTGACCCAAGGGGTTGAAGTGCTAATTGGGGAAGCTTGTTGAAGAAGTTAGGATTTTAGGAGGGTATTGAGCACAGGGAGAAATAAAATCTGGTGGACAAAGGCCAGAGTGTAAATGCGTTCATTTCTGGAGTGAATTCCATGAACTTCCCACTTGCTGGAAGGCAATGGGCTTCTGAGCCTCCCACCTTCAGGGTTCAGGCTGTTGCCAACTTGTGGTCATCTGATTTTCTCTCCTCCCTACAGAAATGCCTCTGTTGGAACCATGGCTCCAAAGAGATCATCAGTCTGTGAAGCCGGGCTCCACCCCAGTGCTCCATTCTTTTCCCTGTATCCCAAACGCAGTCATCTGCCTACAAGTGGGAGAAACCATTCTATTTCAACTGGACCTTCTCTCCTCCAGTGAGAGCAGAACTCTACCTGCACCGTGTGCTCACAGCTGTTTTCTCCAAGGAGTTTATGTTTACTCTCTGGTTCAGGGACACCCCCATTTAGGTGGTCAGTGTCCTGCCTGGCCCTCCCTCTCTCCTCTTTCCTCTTCTAAGTCTTCTAGACTTACCTGGTGGGTTCCAATATAGGCCTTCCTTATAGAAACTCAGGAATCCTGCTGCCATCTCTGGCAGTGATCCCTCAGTAAAGAAGGTGTCTTTCTTTGGTCTTGTCTTCCTCTGGCCTATCTGGGGAGTTGTGACAGGACCCCATGGGTGCACCAATGCTGTCTGGGCTAGGCCTGGTGTTCCAGGGAGGCCTTTGAAGGATGAACACCTGGTGAGAGGGATCAACTATGTGCCTGTGGAATGAAGGGATCAGAGAGGCAGAACTGCCATGAGGCCAAGTTTTGAATTCTGCCCAGCTGAGTGGTCAGTGGAAATGGATAGAGGCCTGTTGCTCAGAGCACCATTGCAAGTTAGGTGGAATACAGGACCCCTTTGGACCTCAGATGTGCTCTTGGGCAATCATTTATCATCTCTGGGCCCGGGTAGGTAAATAGATAAAATATCCTACTTCTTCTGCCCCTCCCCTCCACCCCCCACCACACACACACACACACACACACACACACACACACACACACACACTCTCTCTCTCTCTCTCTCTCTCTCTCTCTCTCTTCCCTCCCCCGCCCCCACCACACACACACACAGACCCTGAAGGTAAGAGAATGCTTGATTGCTACAGGTACTATGTATAGGGCTCTGGGGAATGCAGCATTCTATGCCCAGTTCATGCTGTGCTCACCTGATGGGTCATCACCTACAATGGGAGTGACCAAGCCAGGACAGAGCTATCTCTTGTCAGCCCTGAGAACCATTAGCAGCATCAGAGGCCTCCCTAAGTGGACAGAGGTGAAAAGCCAGACTTTGAGGTCAACAGACTCAGTTGGCTCTGTTTGCAGATTGCACTGCCAGTCACTACCCCATGTACCAGAAGCCACACCTGTTCAACAGCAACCCCCACTGGGACTTTGGGTCCTTAGGAGGCTGAACCACCTCGTGTGAGAGACTCATCTCAACTTCTCCAGGTAGCTGCAGCTGTGATCACTGGAACATTGTGGGAGTTATAATCTTCCCTTCAGGGTACCGTTCTGAAGACCAAGTCAGGGAAGATGGGAAATCCTCTGGCTTCAATAAAGCTCCTCTTTATCTCCCTCAGGTTTGCCCATAGTTTCCTGGATCCTGGCACTTATGCATTCCAGGACAATGGGGTGCAGGAGAGCCTGAGGAATGAGGAGGAATGAATGAGGAAAGTATGGACTGTGACAGCACCACTTCCCACTTCCAGCCGTTATCTCCTTATCAGCTGGTCAGGCATGGAGTCTTCAAGCGCCAGGTCCTGAATTTGGCCCCAGATTGTGTAGTGTTTACAGGTATGACACTTGGAAAACACTGCTGCAGGCATGCTCTATCCCCCAAATCCTGCTGCTGAGAGGACTGGTTCTTAAAACAGCAAGTTGGCTACCAGGCTCTCTCAGTTCCTTTTCCCTGCTCTGCAGTGGCTGCCTAAGGGATGTAGAGCCCTAGGTCTCAGTTTCACCATCCTCAAGCATGTTAGTATCTGTCCAGAGAGGGAGCATAACCCATTGAGCTGAAATCAAAATCTCCAGAGGCTAGGCTAAGGAGATCCACCCAGGCTTTTGCAGAACAGAAGCCCCTCAAGAGTAGGTCCTGTGATTGGTAGCTCTGCTCTTGTTTCTGTGGGAAGAGCACATCTGTGGAAACCAGAAGACCTGGCTTCTAGTATCAGCTCCACTCCTGAAGGTTTCTGATTGGAGAGCTAGCTACCTAGGACCTCCTATAGGGTGATCAGCCTCAGCAGGATGCTAAAAAATGGCTCACTAATGTGGACAGCAAAAGTAGTCACCATCAAGGCTTCCAGCTCATGATGTCACAGCACAGCATTACTCTTGTTATTACCATTAGTAACAATAATAATAATAATAATTGTGGTATTTATTAAGGGTTTACTGTGTTTCAAACACTGTACTAAGCACTGGGATAGATACAAGATAACCTGTTCCTATATGGGGGCTCACAGACTAAGTAGGAGGGAGAAGAGTATGAATTAATTAATTAATTAATAATGGCATTTATTAAGTGCTTACTATGTGTAAAGCACTGTTCTAAGTGCTGGGGAGGTTACAGGGTGATCAGGTTGTCCCATGGGGAGCTCACAAGTCTTAATCCCCATTTTACAGATGAGGTAACTGAGGCACAGAGAAGTGACTTACCCAAAGTCACACAGCTGACAAGTGGTGGAGCTGGGATTTGAACCCATGACTTCTGATTCCAAAGCCCATGCTCTTTCCACTGAGCCACATTTTGCAGATGAGAGAACTAAGACAAAAGAGAAGTTAAGTGACTTGTCCAAAGTCACATAGCAGGTATTGGAACCCAAATCCTCTGACTCCTAGGCCTGTGCTCTTTCCCTAGGCCATGCTGCTTTCCCTGGCTTCAGCACTGCCACCATGCTGCAGTCACATCAGCCATTAATGTGTCCTGTATCTAGAAACCTCTATGGGAATTTTGCAATATGCTGCCACCCTGCCCTGATGCATGGTCATTGCATTCTGTGCCCCAGCAAGAACCTGGCCTCAAGAAAAGGAAAGCAGCACCATGAAATCACCAGCACTCTATTCAATTCCTTCCCATAAGCTCTCAGTCCTAAAATTGTAGGACTGAAGCTCACCAGTCATCCTTAATGAGAGGCTCCATCCATCATCATCATCATCATCATCAATCGTATTTATTGAGCACTTACTATGTGCAGAGCACTGTACTAAGCACTTGGGAAGTACAAATTGGCAACATATAGAGACAGTCCCTACCCAACAGTGGGCTCACACTCTAAAAGGGGGAGACAGAGAACAAAACCAAACATACTAACAAAATAAAATAAATAGAATAGATATGTACAAGTAAAATAAATAAATAAATAAATAGAGTAATAAATATGTACAAACATATATACATATATACAGGTGCTGTGGGGAAGGGAAGGAGGTAAGATGGGGGGGATGGAGAGGGGGGTGAGGGGGAGAGGAAGGAAGGGGCTCAGTCTGGGAAGGCCTCCTGGAAGAGGTGAGCTCTCAGTAGGGCCTTGAAGGGAGGGAGAGAGCTAGCTTGGCGGATGGGCAGACGGAGGGCATTCCAGGCCCAGGGGATGACGTGGGCAGGGGGTCGATGGCGGGACAGGCAAGAATGAGGTACAGTGAGGAGATTAGCAGCAGAGGAGCGGAGGGTGCAGGGTGGGCTGTAGAAGGAGAGAAGGGAGGTGAGGTAGGAGGGGGCAAGGTGATGGACAGCCTTGAAGCCCAGGGTGAGGAGTTTCTGCCTGATGTGCAGATTGATTGGTAGCCACTGGAGATTTTTGAGGAGGGGAGTAATATGCCCAGAGCGTTTCTGGACAAAGACAATCCGGGCAGCAGCATGAAGTATGGATTGAAGTGGGGAGAGACACGAGGATGGGAGATCAGAGAGAAGGCTGATGCAGTAGTCCAGACGGGATAGGATGAGAGCTTGAATGAGCAGGGTAGCGGTATGGATGGAGAGGAAAAGGTGGATCTTGGCAATGTTGCGGAGCTGAGACCGGTAGGTTTTGGTGACGGCTTGGATGTGGGGGGTGAATGAGAGAGCGGAGTCGAGGATGACACCAAGGTTGTGGGCTTGTGAGATGGGAAGGATGGTAGTGCCGTCAACAGAGATGGGAAAGTCAGGGAGAGGGCAGGGTTTGGGAGGGAAGACAAGGAGTTCAGTCTTGGACATGTTGAGTTTTAGGTGGCGGGCAGACATCCAGATGGAGATGTCCTGAAGGCAGGAGGAGATGCGAGCCTGGAGAGAGGGGGAGAGATCAGGGGCAGAGATGTAGATCTGGGTGTCATCAGCATAGAGATGATAGTTGAAGCCGTTTACACCAAGACAGTTTATGCCAAGTCAGATGGGCATAAGGAATACACACCCAGGTTTTTGCGGTTTGGACACCGAGGGTCCTGCACATGGCCATCCGAAACAGATGCTAGGGTGCCCGACGTGATTGCCAATTGGGACAGAGATAGAAAAGTAGACAAGACAGAAAAATGACAAGAATGCTTTCCTAAATCCCATTGACCCTGGCCAATCTTGCTTCCTTTAGGTTCCAAAGGTCCAGTGATGAACTTATTTTATATAGATCAAAAGTTCCATCTCTGGGGAAATTTAGGAGGTTTACCTTGGGTAAAAAAAATTCCCATTCATCTGAGAACTTATCAATTTTTGGTCCATAATGAATTTGCATGAAATAAGCTGGAGTTCCCTTTGGTGCGAGAGAAACCTCTTTTAATTGTCTTTTTCCCATTTTCCTAAGACTAATGCCTTCCTGTGCCACTATGATGACCTGACATCCTGCACCTGCATTAGCCTGCCTCCCCGCGCCCAGTGCCCTGACCCTCGAATGTCATTTTCCTGAGGACCAATGCCTTCTGGCACCCTGTGCCACTATGATGACCTGGCGCCTGGTGCCTGCATCAGCCTGACGCCCTGCGCCCTGGATCTGGTACCCTGCGCCTGGAGAAAAATCCCAACCTGTCTATATTGTTAAATGGACCAAATTACTCACTTGTGTCTAACATACCTTTCGCCAGGCAGTTTAATGATGGAAGCTCATTTCAGTCAAACAGCCACAGTCATTCTCTCTCTGAACTCCAAATAGATTTCAAAAGGACTCTTATCTCGGCGGTTGCACTTGAGGGTCGCTGAGAGATGGACCGCTTCGGACCGTCGTCGAGCGTTGTCATCCGAGTCACGGCAACCAAATTATGGTGGAAGAGAAACTTTTCAGACTCTGAGTTGTGTTTAGAAAAAGGTATGTCAGAGTCAAGTTTTATTACTACTAGAGCTTCACCTGGCACCAGTAGGGAGAGGCGTTGAGTGGCAGAGATTCCCTTGAGAGTCAAGGCCAGCTCAGCTTCAAGCAATACAGAGCTTCTTTATATATGAGAAGCGGGCAGTGTGGGTTATTGGAAAGAGTGCGGGCTTGGGAGTCAGAGGTCATGGGTTCTGATCCTGGCTCTGTCACTTATCAGCTGCGTGACTTTGGGCAAGTCACTTCACTTCTCTGGGCCTCATTTCCCTCATCTGTAAAAGCGGGATGAAGACTGTGAGCCCCACGTGGGACAACCTGATCACCTTGTATCCCCCCAGCGCTTAGAACAGTGCTTTGCACATAGTAAGCGCTTAACAAATACCATCATCATCATCATCATCGTCACATGGGACAACCTGAGTACCTTGTATCTACCCCAGCACTTAGAACAGTGCTTGGCACATAGTAAGCACTTAATAAATATTATTATTATTATTACACCATTGGTACAGTATTCATAATCATCAGAACAATACAATAGGAGAAATACTTTAGGCTAGAAAGCAGCGAGTCCCTGGGGGTTTAGTCCTGGACCTCCTGTGATAGAGTGATAAGTAGGGCCAGGCCAGGGGCTTGACTGGTTCAAGGGAGTGGTTTTACCATGTTGTAATGTATTTGAAAGAGATCGAGCTTGGCTACTCAATTTGAGTCAATCAACCCATCAGGCGCACCCAGTGGTCAAGCGGGCCTTCGGCAGAGGGAAAGGTCAGAGAGAAAGGTGGACAAAACCAGGACCTTGACCATTGTGCTTCCACATCCCTCAAGACTGTATGCTCATTGTGGGTAGGGAATGTGTCTGTTTATTGTAATCTTGCACTGTCCCAAGCGCTTAGTACAGTGCTCTGCACACAGTAAGTGCCTAACAAATAGGATGATGATGGCATTTGTTAACTGCTTACTATATGCAAAGCACTGTTCTAAGCGCTGGGGAGGATATGAGGTGATCAGATTGTCCCACATGGGGCTCACAGTCTTCACCCCCACTTTACAGATAAGGTAACTGAGGCCCAGAGAAGTTAACTGACTTGCCCAAAGTCACACAGCTGACAACTGGCAGAGCCAGGATTTGAACCCATGACCTCTGACTCTCAAACCTGTGCTCTTTCCATTGGGCCATGCTGCTTATGATTGAATGAATGAATGAATGAATGAATGAATGAATGAATGAACCCCATCTCCACCCCACAGTATTTAGGTATCTATCCCCCTCTTGACTTGCTACGGGCAGGGAATGTACCTGCTAATTCCATTCTATCGTTCCCTCCCAAGCACTGGTCCAGTGCTGTGCACCCAGTAACTGCTCTTAAACCCCACTGACAGATTGATTGATGGGCAGATTGACACCTCTGGTCCCCTGGCAGCCCCTGCCCCAGTCCCAGGGCCTGTATTGGAGAAGCGGCATGGTGTAGTGGAGAGACCATGGGCCTCAGAGTCAGAAGGTCATGGGTTCTAATCCTGGCTCTGCCGCTTGTCTGCTGTGTGACCTTGGACAAGTCACTTCACTTCTCTGGGCCTCAGTTCCCTCATTCTATAAAATGGGGATTGAGAATGTGAGCACCACCTGGGACAGGGACTATGTCCAAACAGATTTGCTTGTATCCACCCCAGTGCTTAGGGGTAGGGGTAGCAGTAGCCGGGGTGGGGGTTGGGGGAGGAAGTAGGTTTAGTGGGGAAGGAAATCGGGGAAGGAGGAAGTGGGGGAAAGGAGGTAGGGGTAGCAGAGAAAGAAATGGGGGAAAGAGGAAATTGGGGGAAGGGGCTAGGTGTAGGGGGGAGGAGATTGGGGGGGGAGAAGGAGGTGAGGGAAGGAGACAGGGGTAGCAGGGGTGGAGAAGGTGGAGTTAGTTTGTTCATTCATTTGCTCATTCAATCAATCTGCTTACTGTGTGCAGAGCACTGTACTAAGTGCTTGGGAAGAATACAATATAACAATAAACAGACACATTCCCTGACCACAACGAGCTGACAGTTTAGAGGGGGAGCCAGACATTAATAGACATAAAGAAGGAAGTGGGGGTAGGGGCTAGGGGTAGCAGGGTAGGGGTGAGAGAGTGGGTGAGGAGGAGGTGGGAAGGAAAGGGCAAAGGGGTAGCAGGGGAAAAGATGGGGAAGGTGGAAATGGGGGAAAACGGCTAGGGGCTGTCGGGGGGAGGAGACTGGGGAAGAAGGACAGGGAAGGAGGTAGGGGTAGCAGGGGAGGAGATGGGAGAAGAAGGTAGTAGCTGAGATCCGCCCTTCCCTCTCCATCCAAACCGCAGCCACGTTAGTACAGTCATTCATCGTATCCTGATTGGATAACTGCCTCAGCATCTTTTCTGATCTCCCAACCTTCCTGTCTCTCCCCGCTTCAGTCTATACTTCACTCTGATGCCCAGATTATCTTTCTACAGAAATGCCCTGGGCATGTCACCACCCACCCCCCTCCCCACACCGTCAGAAATTTCCAGTGGTTTCCTAACAACCTTCGTATCAGGCAAAAAACTCCTCACTATTGCCTTCAAAGCTTTCCATCCCCTTGCCCCCTTTTATTTCACCTCCCTTCTCTCCTTCTACATCCCAGCCTGCACACTCTACTCCTCTGCTGCCAACTGTGCCTCATTCTCGCCTGTCCCGCCATCGAACCCTGGCTCACGTCCTATCTCTGTATTCTAGACTGTGAGCCCACTGTTGGGTAGGGACCGTCTCTATATGTTGACAACTTGTACTTCCCAAGTGCTTAGTCCAGTGCTCTGCACACAGTAAGCGCTCAATAAATACAAATGATTGATTGATTCGAATGCTCCCCTTTTCCTCTCCTCCTTCTGCCCTTCCCATCATCCCCCTCCCTCCCTCTGCCTTACCCCTTTCCCCTTCCCACAGCACTTGTGTATAATTGTACCTACTTATTACTCTATTTATTTTATTAATGATGTGTATAAAGCTATAATTCTATTTATTCTAATGGTATTGACACCTGTCAACTTGTTTGGTGGTGTTGTCTGTCTCCCCCTCGTAGACTGTGAGCCCACTGCTGGGTAGGGACCGTCTCTATATGTTGCTGATTTGTACTTCCCAAGTGCTTAGTACAGTGCTCTGCACACAGTAAGTGCTCAATAAATACGATTGAATGAATGAATGGAATGCCCTCCCTCCTCACATCCGCCGAACTAGCACACTTCCCCCCTTCAAAGCCCTCCTGAAAGCTCACTTCCTCCAGGGGGCCTTCCCAGATTGAGCCCCCCTTTTCCTCTGCTCCTCCTTCCCTCCCCATCGCCCCTACTCCCTCCCTCTGTTCTACCCCCCTCCCCGCCCCTGCCCCACAGCACTTGTGTATATATGTACATATTTATAATTCTATTTATTCTATTAATGATGTGTATATATCTATAATTCTATTCATTTATATTGAGGCTATTGATGCGTGTCTACTTGTTTTGTTTTGTTGTCTGTCTCCCCCCTTCTGACTGTGAGCCCGTTGTTGGGTAGGAATTGTCTCTATTTGTTGCCAAATTGTACTTTCCAGGCAATTAGTACAGAGCACTGTACTACCAGAGCACAGTACGCACTCAATAAATACGACTGAATGAATGAATGAACTAGGGGTAGCAGCAGGGAGGTGATTGCGGGAGAAGGAGGTCGGGGAGAGGGGAAGCAGGGCAAGAGATGGGGGAAGGAGGCAGGGGGGAGATAATAATAATAATAATGATGATGGCATTTATTAAGCACTTACTATGTCCAAAGCACAATTCTAAGCACTGGGGAGGTTACAAGGTGATCAGGTTGTCCCACGGGGGGATCACAGTCTTAATCCCCCATTGACAGATGAGGTCACTGAGGCCCAGAGAAGTGAAGTGACTTGCCCAAAGTCACACAGCTGACAACTGGACTACTTCTAGACTGTGAGCCCACTGTTGGGTAGGGACTGTCTCTATATGTTGCCAACTTGTACTTCCCAAGTGCTTGTACACTGCTCTGCACACAGTAAGCGCTCAGTAAATACGACTGATTGATCGATTGGTAGAGCCGGCATTTGAAGCCCTGACCTCTGACTCCAAAGCCCATGCTCTTTCCACTGGGCCATGCTGCTTCTCCATGAATGGAAAGGAGATGGGGAGGCAGAGGTGGGGCAAGGAAGAAGTGGGAGGAAGGGGCTAAGTGTAGAGGAGGAAGGAGATAGGGGAGAAGAAGATGGAGGAACGAGGCAGCGGGAAGTGTGGAGGAGATGGGGAGGTGGAGAAGGGGGTAGGGGTAGCTGGGAGGAGGAGATTAGGGAGAAAGAGGTGGGGGAATGTGGGGCGGACAGGGGAAGGGGGGGAGCGCTCCATCTAAGAAGGAAGTTACAGATATGGAATCCACATTTTAAAGATGAAGAAATTGAAAAGTTAAGTGATTTGCCTATGGTCAAATAAGCATCCATGAGCCACAGTCAGAATTAGAATCCCAATCTTTGAGAAGAATAATAATAGTAATAAAAATTATAATGATATTTGTTAAGCATTTCCTGTGTGCCGGGCACTGTCCTAAGCGCTGGGGTGGATACAAGCAAATCGGGTTGGATGCAGTCCCTGACCCACGTGGGGCTCACAATCTTAGTCCCGATTTTCCAGATGAGGTAACCGGGGCCCAGAGAGGTGGGATGATTTGCCCTAAAATCACATAGCAGA
This sequence comes from Tachyglossus aculeatus, assembly GCF_015852505.1. Taxonomy (NCBI): domain Eukaryota; kingdom Metazoa; phylum Chordata; class Mammalia; order Monotremata; family Tachyglossidae; genus Tachyglossus; species Tachyglossus aculeatus. The sequence continues at coordinate 21,027,018 of NC_052076.1, read as the reverse complement.
CAAGGGGCAGAGACGGGATTAGAGCTCATTCATTCATTCATTCATTCAATCGTATTTATTGAGCGCTTGCTGTGTGCAGAGCACTGTACTAAGCATTTGGAAAATACAATTAGGCAACAAATAAAGACAATCCCTACCCAACAACGGTCTCACAGTCTAGAAGGGGGAAGGCAGACAACAAAACAAAGCATCAAAATAAATAAATAGAATTATAGATATATGCACATCATTAATAAAATAAATAGTATAATAAATATGTTCCTATATACACAAGTGCTGTGGGGCGGGGGGCGGGGTAGAGCAGACGGAGGGAGTAGGAGCGATGGGAAGGAGAGGAGGAGCAGAGGAAGAGGGGGGCACAGCCTGGGATGGCCTCCTGGAGGAGGTGAGCTTTCAGTAGGGCCTCGAAGGAGCGAAGTGAGCTAGTTTGGCGGATGTGAGGAAGGAGGGCATTCCAGGCCAGAGGTAGGACATGGGCCAGGGGTCGACGGTGGGACAGGAGAGAAAGAGGCACAGTGAGGAGGTGAGCAGCTGAGGAGCAGGGTGGCCTTCTGACTCCCAGGCCTGTGCTCAATCCACTATTCATTCACTCAATCATATTAGTCTGGGCAGAGCAATGTACTACGTGCTTGGAAAGTACAATTCGGCAACAGATAGAGACAATCCCTTCCCAGCAACGGGCTCACAGTCTAGAAGGGGGGAGACAGACAACAAGAATGAAACAACTAGACAGGCATCAATAGCATCAAACTAGATAAACAGAATTATAGATATACTTTGAGCCCGTTGTTGGGTAGGGACCGTCTCTATATGTTGCCGATTTGTACTGTGTTCTGCACACAGTAAGCACTCAATAAATACGATTGAATGAATGAATAATAATAATAATGGCATTTATTAAGTGCTTACTATGTGCAAAGCACTGTTCTAAGTGCTGGGGAGGTTACAAGGTGATCAGGTTGTCCCACGGGGGGATCACAGTCTTAATCCCCCATTGACAGATGAGGTCACTGAGGCCCAGAGAAGTGAACTGCCTCTATATGTTGCCAACTTGTACTTCCCAAGCGCTTAGTACAGTGCTCTGCACATAGTAAGCACTCAGTAAATACGATTGATTGATTGATTGATTGAACTGACTTGCCCAAAGGCACACAAGGGGCTGGGCCGGGATTTGAACCCGTGACCCTGACTCCAAAGCCCGTGATCTTTCCACTGAGTCACGCTGCTTCTCTATGAATAAACATCATTAATAAGATAAATAGAATAATAAATATACACAAGTGCTGTGGGGCGGCGGAGGGGGTAGAGCAGAGGGAGGGAGTAGGGGCAACGCGGGCGGGGGGTGGAGGAGCAGAGGAAAAGGGAGGCTCAGTTCGGGAAGGCCTCCTGGAGGGCTTTGAAGGGGGGAAGAGAGCTAGTTTGGCGGATGTGAGGAAGGAGGGCATTCCAGGCCAGAGGTAGGACGTGGGCCAGGGATCGAAGGCGGGACAGGCAAGACCGAGGCCCATTGAGGAGGTTAGCAGCAGAGGAGCGGAATGTGCGGGCTGGGCTGGGCTCCCACCCCCAGATTGCCCTTGTGGGGTCCGCGTCCTCCCGGAAATCGGCGGGGAATTGAAAGAGCAGAACGGGCTGAGCCTGCGGGACTTCCCGGAAGAGGGAGGCCGCTGCCATGGCGACGGCCCCGCACCGCCGAGAACCGCCGCCGTCGCCGAACTCGCCCGGTCCCGACCCGCTCGGCCAGCGCGCCTGGAGGAGACGCTCACCGGAGCAGCACGGCTTAGTGGAAAGAGCACGGGCCTGGGAGTCAGCAGGTCCCTTCTACTCCCGACTCCACCACTTGTCTGCTGTGTGACCTCAATAATAATAATAATGATAATGATGGTATTTGTTAAGCGCTTACTATGTGCAAAGCACTGTTCTAAGCGCGGGGGGGATACAAGGTGGTCAGGTTGTCCCACGTGGGGCTCACAATCTTAATTTTACAGATGAGGTAACTGAGGCACAGAGAAGTTAAGTGGCTTGCCCAAGGTCACACAGCCGACAAGTGGCGGAGTCGGGATTAGAATCCATGACCTCTGACTCCCGAGCCCGTGCTCTTTCCACTGAGCCACGAGTCACTTCATTTCTCTGTGTTCCAGTTCCCTCATCTGTAAAATGGGGATTGAGATCGGGAGCCCCAGGTGGGACAGTGATTGGGTCCAACCCAATTTGCTTGTACCCACCCCAGCGCTCAGTACCGTGCCCGGCACATAGTAAGCCCTTAACAAATGCCACCATCATTATTATTATTACCACCGTATATAGCGGAACACTTTACCTCACGCTTAGCCTAATTGAAAGGGGCGTAGATGCGTGTACACACACACACACACACCCGCCACCCCACCCACCCCCGACCCAAAATAGCTACCAATCCGACTGGCTTCCCCAAATTTCCTGAAGATAGTCCCATGTCACAGGAGTTTCAAGGAGTCTGGACCCCGCAGCACGCCATCCTGGTTCGAGTGCTTTGGCCTCGGCCCCATTAAGGTGTCTCAGCGCAGATCTTTGATATTTGCTTTCTTTGTTCCGCGGCCCCAGGGAACTAGTTCTTTCCGCCTTTTATCGACTGTTTCGATTTTGGGGGGAGGTGCGGAGGGGGGAGTTGCGGAGGAAGTTCTCATTCGCTGTTCCAGCTTCCTGCTATCTGCATCTCAGGCGGCTCATTACCAAGAGAAACCAGGGAGGATCGCCACCCCGCCCTCCCCGTGCTTACATACCCCTCGGGCTCAACCCCACCCGGCAGCCTTTATCATAACGATGGCGTGCGAAGCACTGTTCGAAGCCCGGGGGGATACAAGGTAATCAGGTTCATTCATTCAATCGTATTTAGTGAGCGCTTACTGTGTGCAGAGCACTGTACTAAGCGCTTGGGAAGTACAAGTTGGCAACATATAGAGACGGTCCCTACCCAACAGTGGGCTCACAGTCTAGAAGGGGGAGACAGATGACAAAACAAAACATATTAACAAAATAAAATAAATAGATAAATAACATGTACAAGTCAAACGGAGTAATAAATATGTACAAATATATACGGGTGCTGTGGGGAGGGGAAGGAGGTAAGGCTTGGGGAGGAGGAGGGGGAGAGGAAGGAGAGGGCTCACTCTGGGAAGGCCTCCTGGAGAAGGTGAGCTCTCCCACATGGGGCTCACAGTCTTAATTCCCATTTTACAGATGAGGGAACTGAGGCCCAGAGAAGTGAAGTGACTTGCCCAAAGTCACACAGCTGACAGTTGGTAGAGCCGGGATTTGAACCCATGACCTCTGACTCCAAAGCCCGTGCTCTTTCCACTGAGCCACGCTACTTCTGACAATTGTGGAATTGTAAGTTCTAATCGTGGGCCAAGCACTGAACTAAGCACTGAGAACTAGACCTAGCTGAGCACCCTAACTGAGGCCCAGAGAAGTGAAGTGACTTGGCCAATTAATTTTTTTCATGATGTGTATATATCTATGTCTATATTGATGCTATTGATGCCTGTCTACTTGTTTTGTTTTATTGTCTCCCCCCTTCTAGACTGTGAACCTGTTGTTGGGTAGGGATTATCTCTCTTGGTTGATGAATTGTACTTTCCAAATGCTTAGTACAGTGCTCTGCACACAGTAAGCCCTCAATAAATACGATTGAATTGATGAATGAATTAATGAATGACAGGTTACAGAACTGACATATGGTTACAGTAGAGGCGGGGTTCCAACCCAGGCCCTTCTGACTCCCAGGCCCTGGGCCCTGTCCACCTGAGCCATGCTGCTTCTACCTCTCCCTCCACTCCTCAGAATGCCAGGTGCTGGCTGCACAAATGGCCACACACCACCCTCTGCGACTTGCCACCCTCTGGTGGCTTGGCCATCCCTGTTGGGATCAATCATTAATCGATGGTAATTATTGAGCACTTACTCTGAGCAGAGCCCTCTAGTAAGTGCCTAGGAGAGGACAATAGAACAATACAGCATGGGCCTGGGAGTTAGAAGGACTAGGTTCTAATTCTGAGAAGCAGCCTGGCTCAGTGGAAAGAGCACGGGCTTTGGAGTCAGCGGTCACGGGTTCAACTCCCGGCACCGCCAATTGTCAGCTGTGTGACTTTGGGCAAGTCACTTGACTTCTCTGGGCCTCAGTTCCCTCATCTGTAAAATTGGGGACTAAGACTGTGAGCCCCCCGTGGGACAACCTGACCACCTTGTCACCTCCCCAGCACTTAGAACAGTGCTTTGCACATAGTGAGCACTTAATAAATGTCATCTGTATTATCATCATTACTATTCTGGCTCTGCCACTTGCCTGCCATGTGATTTCCCTTGGGCCTCAGTTCCCTCATCTGTAAACTGGGGATTCAACACATGGACTTGTGTCCAACCTGATGACCTTATATTTACCCCAGCGTTTAGAACGGTGCCTCATACAGTGCTTACACATACCATTGAAAAACTCATATCATCAAAAAGAGAGAGATTGATGATGATGATGGAATTTGTCAAGAGTTTACTACGTGCCAGGCACAGAACTAACCGCTGGGATGGGTACAAGCAAACCCAGGTGGACACAGCCACTGTCCCATGTGGGGCTCACAGTCTCAATCCTCATTTTACAGATGAGGTAAGTGAGGCACAGAAATGTGAAGTGACTTACCCAGGGTCATACAACAGACAAGTCGTAGAGCCCATGACCTTCTGATTCCTAGGCCCGTGCTCTATCCACTAGGTCATGCTGCTTCCCCAGTATGCTGGACCTCTAATCCCAGCCACTGGCCTGCTCTGTGTGACCTTGGACAACTCTGTGACTGTGATAAAGACTGTGAGCCTCACATGGTTTGAAAAGGGAGTGTGTCCAACCTGATCACCTGAGAACAGTGCTGAGAACAGTTTTTGGCACCTAGTCAGCGTTTAAGAGCCATTTATTTATTTTGCTTGTACATATTTATTCTATTTGTGTTGTTGTCTGTCTCCCCCTTTTAGACTGTGAGCCCGCTGTTGGGTAGGGACCGTCTCTATATGTTGCCAACTTGTACTTCCCAAACGCTTAGTACAGTGCCCTGCTCACAGTCAGCGCTCAATAAATACGGTTGAATGAATGAATGAATGATTATGATCATGACCATCATGACTGTTATTGTTGATTTCTGACTCCATCAGTCCCCCTCGCCAAGGTCTGGGGCTTGGATCGTACTCCTCCAGGGATTCCTCGACGGCAGACAGAGCCGGTCCGGGGAGGGGCCTCAGTCCGTAGGACCCCTCTCCCCTTTCTAATCTCCTCGGCCCCGGATACTTGGCCAGAAAGGAGCCGCCCACCAGCTTCCCCGCGGGGCTCTGCGGGGACGCTCTGTTCTGGCCACCGCCGCCCCTCTCCTCGGCTGAAAAGGTACGCGGGGCCTTGGACCCCGGATAGCGATCGTCCACCGTCCCCGGCCCTTGCATCATCATCATCATAAGGAGAAGAACGGCGGTATTTGTTAAGCGCTGTGTGCCAAGCACAGCGCTAAGCGCTGTACTAGCCCACCCCCCCGGCTCCTCCCGGGCACTCCCTCCTCCCTCCTGCTCCGTGGGCTGCAGTCCCCTGCCCTCCATCTCTCTCTCCTCCGCCTCCCCCCCCACCCCCCACGGCGGCGGTGGAGCGCTGGCCGGCTGGCTCCTCGTGCTCCCCGCCTGGCTCCCCGTGCTCCCCGCCAGACTCTCCGTGGTCCACTCGGGGCCTCCGGGCCTGGCTCGGCCCGACCGGCGGCTCCCCCGCCTGCTGCTCGGTCCCTCCCAGGAGGCTGGCCGCCCGGCCCACCTTCCCAATCCCCATGGAAGAGAAAGAGGTCAGCAGGCTCCCCGTCTCCCGACCCCCTCCTCACTTTCCCGCTTCTGTACCTGAGACCGGGCCGGGGGGAGGAAGGGAGGAAGAGGGACACCCCCTGCCCCGCCCCCACCACTTTCCCTGCCTCCCCCCATCCCTCTTTTCTCCCCGCTTCCTTCCCCCGCCTCCTTCTCCCCCAATCTCCCCCCTCCGCTCCCCTAACCTTCTTTCCAAGCCACTTCGTTTCTCTGCGCCACAGTTATCTCATCTGCAAAATAATGAGGATTGTATTTGTTAAGCGCTTACTCTGTGCCTAGCACTGTTCTGAAGCGCTATGGAGACTGTGAGCCCCACATGAGACAGGGACTGTATTCGACCCGATTTGCTTGTAATAATAATAATAATAATAATAATAATAATAATAATAATAATGTTGGCATTTATTAATCAATCAATCAATCGTATTTATTAAGCACTTACTATGTGCAAAGCACTGTACTAAGCGCTGGGGAGGATATAAGGTGATCAGGTTGTCCCACGGGCTGGGGAGCGGAGCTCGCCGTCTTAATCCCCATTTTACAGGTGAGGTAATTGAGGCCCAGAGAAGTGAAGTGACTTGCCCAAAGTCACACGGCTGACAATTGGTGGAGCTGGGCGCTTAGTACAGTGCCTGGCGCATAGTAAGCACTTAACGAATACCGTCATTCTTATTATCATCATCATTATTACCCCTACCTCATTCCTCCACCTCTTTCTCCCCTTTCTCCTTCCCCAGGTACCCCTACCCCCTTCCTCCACTTCCTCCTCCCCATCTCCTACCCACCTCCTTCTCCCTCAGTCTCCTTCCTCCACTACCCCCAGCCCCTTATTCCCACTTCTTTCTTCCCCCACCCCCACCTCCCCATCTCCTCCCCATCTCCCCCCTACCTCCTTCCCTCACGTCCTTCTCCCCCAATCTCCTCCCCGCTAATACCTCTGGCCCCTTGTCCCCACTACCTCCTTCCCCCATCTCCTCCCCTGCTATCCCTACCTCCCACCCCCTCCTTCTCCCTCAGTCTCCTGCCCTCCACAGCCCCTAGCCCTTTCCCCCACTTCCTCCTTCCCCATCTCTTCCCCTGCTACCCCTAGCCCTCCCCCCCCGCCCAATCTTCTTCCCAATCTTCTCTCCCCGCTTCCTTATTTATTTCCATTAATGCCTGTCTCCCCCTCTAAACTGTCAGCGGTGGGCAGGGAATGTTTCTGTGTCTTGTTTTATTGTATTCTTCTCAGGTACTTAGTACTGTGCGCGACACACAGTTAGCGCTTGGTAAATACGATCGAATGAGGGAATGAATGATAACTTCTCCATCCCTTTCATTCATTCATTCAATCGTATTTACTGAGCGCTTACTGTGTGCAGAGCACTGTTCTAAGCGCTTGGAAAGTAAAATTCGACGAGAGATAAGACAATCCCTACCCAACAATGGGCTCACACCCCGGCTACCCCTACCTCCTCCCCCCACCTCCTTCTCCCCAATTTCCTCCTCCCACCGCTCCCCCCCCCCCCGTTACTGTTAGCCCTTTCCCCCCACTTCCTCTTTCTCCCATTTCTTTCCCTGGTACCTCTGCCTCCTTTCCCCCACTTGCCTCTTCCCCCACTAACCTTTCTTCCTCTTCCTGCTACTGCTACCCCTAAGCGCTGGGGTGGATACAAGCAAATCGGGTTGGACAGAGTCCCCGTCCCAGGTGGGGCACACATTCTCAATCACACTCTGGGCGTGTCACCCTGCTCCTCAAAAATCTCCAGTGGTTGCCTATCAATCTTCGCATGAAGCAAAAACTCCTCACAATCGGCACTGAAGCTCTCCATCCCTTTGCCTCCTCCTACCTCACCTCCCTCCTCTCCTTCTAATAATAATAATAATGATAATAATAATAATAATAATGGTGGAATTTGTTAAGCACTTACTATGTGCAAAACACTCTTCTAAGCACTGGGGGGATACAAGGTGATCAGGTTGCCCCACTTGGGGCTCACTGTCTTAATCCCCATTTTACAGAGGAGGTAACTGAGGCACAGGGAAGTGAAGTCGCATGCCCAAGGTCACATAGCTAAGTGGTGGGGCCAGAATTCGAACCCATGACCTCTGACTCCCAAGCCCACACTCTTTCCACTGAGCCACGCTGCTTCCCCTACAGCCTAGCCCACACACTCCGCTGCTCTGCTGCTAACCTCCTCACTGGGCCTTGGTCTTGCCTATCCCCCCATTGACCCCTGGCCCACATCCTACCTCTCCACATCCCCCTGCTTTACCTCCTTCCCCTCCCCACAGCACCTGTATATATGTATATATGTTTGTACGTATTTAGTACTCTATTTATTTATTTTATTTGTAGATATTTATTCTATTTATTTTATTTTGTTAATATGTTTTGTTTGGTTCTCTGTCTCCCTCTTCTAGACTGTGAGCCCACTGTTGGGTAGGGACACTCTCTATCTGTTGCCGAATTGTATTTTGCAAGCACTTAGTACAGTGCTGTGCACCCAGTAAGCGCTCAATAAATATGATAGAATGAATGAATGAATGAATGATAAGAACCCATGACCTTCTGACTCTCAAGCCCATGCTCACTCCACTACATGCTTTGCACATAGTAAGCACATAATAAATGCCATTATTATTATTAAATACAGACCCTGGGACCGGGGGGCCTGCCAGTGGACCAGAGGTGTCCAGCAGTCAATCCTTCAATTGATCGATCAGTTGGTGGTGTTTATTGAGCGCTTACTGGGTGCACAGCACTGGACCAGCGCTTGGGAGAGGACACTAGAAGGGAATTAGCAGACACATTCCCTATCCACAAGGAGTCTAGAGAGGGAAACAGACGGGCATTCATTCATTCATTCAATCATATTTATTGAGTGCCTACTGGGTGCACAGCACTGTACTAAGCACTTGGGAAGTACAAGTTGGCAACATATAGAGAGTGTCCCTACCCAACAGTGGGCTCACAGTCTAGAAGGGGGAGACAGAGAACCAAACATATTAACAAAATAAAATAAATAGAATAAATATATACAAATAAAATAGAGTACTAAATACGTACAAACATATATACATATATACAGGTGCTGTGGGGAGGGGAAGGAGGTAAAGCAGGGGGATGGGGAGGGGGAGAGGAAGGAGAGGGCTCAGTCTGGGAAGGCCTCCTGGAGGAGGTGAGCTGTCAGTAGGGCTTTGAAGGGACGAAGAGAGCTAGCTTGCGGATGTGCGGAGGGAGGGCATTCCAGGCTAGGGGGAGGACGTGGGCCGGGGGTCGACAGCGGGACAGGCAAGACCAAGGCCCAGTAAGGAGGTTAGCAGCAGAGGAACGGAGTGTGCGGGCTGGGCTGTAGAAGGAGAGAAGGGAGGTGAGGTAGGACGGCGCGAGGTGATGGAGAGCCTTGAAGCCGAGGGTGAGGAGTTTTTGCCTGAATGGCATTGGAAGTGGCAGGGTGTAGGGACAGATGCTTAAGTGTTGTGGGGTGGAGATGGGGTTCATTCATTCATTCATTCATTCAATTGTATTTATTGAGCACTTACTGTGTATAAACCACTGTACTCAGCCCTTACAGATAAAGTTATAAGGAGGTTAGGGTGCCTAGGATCTAGTGGATTGAATTCCCCAGGACTATGGTTCCTGGAACAGAGATTTTTGTCTCTGCTCTGCAGTTGCTCTCCCTCGATTAACCGGCATCAGAGCCCATAAAGGTGTCACAGAAAGCGAAGAAGCTGACCGAGTGACCGAGGCGACCGAGCCACCGGCCCCCACGTCCCCAGGAATCCAGCAGAATTGCCTCCACACAACCTCATCTTCCGATCCAGCGTGCGGAGAGGCTTCGGCTGCGTTCTCAGGGTCTCCCCACATCCGGGGGCCTCCTTGGGCCGGGGTCTCCCGCCCCCACGGAGGGACCTCCTAATGGGTTGGCGACCGGACAAGTGGCATCCATCCTGAACCCAGCGCTCCCGGTTTGGCGTCCATGGTCTTCCCTGGAAAGGTCAGTTCGTGGCTCCCCCGGCGGGATCGCAGATACCGTTTTGTCGGGTAGATTGAATCAAGTCTGTTTTTTTTGGTTTTTTTCCCCAAAATAAAGGCAGAACGCGCACTTCTTCCTTCAGCCGATTTCACTCATCCAAAGGAAACGCATTCTGAAAAAAAGCGCCTCAAAAACACCTGCACTTCATAGTTAGGGAGCGTGGAATGTCAGAATCATTTAGTCGTATTTCTTGAATGCCTACTGTGTGCAGAGCCCTGTACTAAGCGCTTCGAAGAGTACAATAGAACCCTCAACAGGCATATTCCCTGCCCCCAACAAGCTGACAGTCTAGAGGAGCTGGGTTCTTGTCCCAGCTCCCACATTTAATAAATATGGTACTTGTTATGGTTACAATAATTATCGTACTTGTTAAGCACTTACTAGGTGCCAAACATTGTTCTAAGCACTGGGCTAGGTATAGGTTCATCAGGTCGGACACTGTCCCTATCCCACGTGGGGTCACAGTCTAAGTAGGAGGCAGAACAAGTATCAAATTCCCATTTTAGACATGAGGAAACTGAGCAGCAGAGAAGTGGCAGATACAGGGTCATCGGGTTGCCCCACATTCATTCAATCGTATTTATTGAGTGATTACTGTGTGCAGAGCACTGTACTGAGCGCTTGGGGAGTGCAGGTCGGCAGCATGTAGAGACGGTCCCTATCCAACAACGTGCTCACAGTCTTGATCCTCATTTTACAGATGAGATAACTGCGTCCCGGAGAATAATAATGATGGCATTTGTTGGGCGCTTGCTGTGGGCAGAGCACTGTTCTAAGCGCTGGGGAGGGGGGAATACAAGGTCATCAGGTTGTCCCACATGGGGCTTGCAGTCTTGATCCCCATTTTACAGACGAGAGAAGTTAGGTGACTTTCCCAAAGTCACACAGCTGACAAGTGGAGGAGCCGGGATTGGAACCAATGATTTCTGACTCATTCATTCAATCGTATTTATTGAGCGCTTACTGTGTGCAGAGCACTGTACTAAGCGCTTGGAAAGTACAATTCAGCAATAATAAGAGATGATCCCTGCCCACACTGGGCTTACAATACTGTGTGCAGAGCACTGTACTAGCCAGTTGGGAGAGGCAAGTCACTTAACTTCTCTGAGCCTCAGTTAGCTCATCTGTAAAAATGGGGATTGAGACTGTGAGCCCTACGTGGGACAGCTTGATCACATTGTATCCCCCCAGCGCTTAGAACAGTGCTTTGCCCATAGTAAGCGCTTAACAAATGCCATCATTATTATTATTATAACAGACGCACTCCCTGCCCACAAAGAGCAAAAAAATTACAGGTAATAGAGGCAGACAGCTCTAAGGCTATTACATGCAGGGGTTGGGGTGAATGCCAGGCTACTTAAATGGTTTGGGCCCAAGTATATAAAGTGATGCAGTACAGAGGGAAAATGGGGGGCAATTAGAGCTGGCTTCCTCTAGAGAAAGGATTTCTTGTAAGGCTTTGAAAATGAGGAGAGTTGGGGTGTGGCGGCTTCGATTTGCCCCCTTTATTCACGCCGCCCTCAGCACTTACAAATGCATCCGTTGAGCAATATCTGAGACGCTCAGCTTCGCGGTGTTTTTGTTTTTAGGCTATTGGCTGAGGGCTTACTGCCGGGTTGGACAGTCATCGTTCCCATTTGACAGGCGAGTTGACTGAGGCCGAGGGAAGTGACTTCCGCACGGGGTCACAGGGCAGAGAGTCTCTGCCCCACGAGGTGACTCCCAAACCCGTGCTCTATCCACGGGGCCACAATGTTTCTCTGAGGCGAGGGCGAGGATGGGCACCTCCCTCGGTGGAAGTGGTCAGGGCTGGGCCTCGGCCGCACCATTTTGCTTGAGCATATGTATATATGTTTGTACATATTTATTACTCTATTCATTTATTTAGTTTACTTGCATATCTATTCTATTTATTTTATTTTGTTAGTATGTTTGGTTTTGCTCTCTGTCTCCCCCTTTTAGACTCTGAGCCCACTGCCGGGTAGGGACTGTCTATATGTTTCCAACTTGGACTTCCCAGGCGCTTGGTACAGTGCTCTGCACACAGTAAGTGCTCAATAAATACGATTGATTGATTGATTGAGGTGACTCCCAAACCCGTGCTCTATCCGCGGGGCCGCAATGTTTCTCTGAGGTGGGGCGAGGGCGAGGATGGGCACCTCCCTCGGTGGAAGTGGTCAGGGCTGGGCCTCGGCCATGCCACTTTCCTTGAGCATATGTATATATGTTTGTACATATTTATTACTCTATTTATTTATTTAGTTTACTTGTACATATCTATTCTATTTATTTTATTTTGTTAGTATGTTTGGTTTTGCTCTCTGTCTCCCCCTTTTAGACTGTGAGCCCACTGTCGGGTAGGGACTGTCTCTATATGTTGCCAACTTGTACTTCCCAAGCGCTTAGTACAGTGCTCCGCACACAGTAAGCGCTCAATAAATACGATTGATTGATTGATTGAGCACCGGCTCCCGCGGGGAGGAGGAAGGCGTCACCTCCACCCTCAGTTGGCCCCGCCTCAGGGTCTTACACAGGCTCCCATTCCGCCCCGCCCTACTCGGGCTGGGCCATGCCTGTCCTTCCTCCCTGAAAAGCCTGTCTCCGTGCTTTGTTTTATTCTCTGTCCCCCTCCTCTAGACTGTGAGCCCGCTGTTGGGTAAGGACCGTCTCTATATGTTGCCGACTTGTACGTCCCAAGCGCTTAGTACAGTGCTCAGACACAGGCTCCCAATCCACCCTGCCCTACTCGGGCTGGGCCATGCCTGTCCTTCCTCCCTGAAAAGCCTGCCTCCGTGCTTTGTTTTGTTCTCTGTCTCCCCCTTCTAGACTGTGAGCCCGCTGTTGGGTAAGGACCGTCTCTCTATGCTGCTTACTTGTACGTCCCAATCGCTTAGTACAGTGCTGTGCACACAGTAAGCGCTCAATAAATACGATTTCCAGGAGGCCTTCCCAGACTGAGCCCCTTCCTTCCTCTCCCCCTCGTCCCCCTCTCCATCCCCCCATCTTACCTCCTTCCCTTCCCCACGGCACCTGTATGTATGTATATACGTTGGTAAATATTTATTACTCTATTTATTTTACTTGTACATATCTATTCTATTTATTTTATTTTGTTAGTATGCTTGGTTTTGTTCTCCGTCTCCCCCTTCTAGCCTGTGAGCCCGCTGTTGGGTAAGGACCATCTCTATATGCTGCCGACTTGTATGTCCCAAGCGCTTAGTACAGTGCTCTGCAAACAGTAAGCACTCAATAAATAGGATTTCCAGGCAGAGCTGGGTTTCGAACCCAGGTCCCCTGTTTCCCAGGCCTGTGTTCTTTCCACTGGATTACTCTGCTTCATAGCCTGCTGTGTGACCTTTGGCAAGTCACATCACCTCTCTGGGCCTCAGGTCCCTCATCTGTAATCTTAATCTTAATCTGTGAGCCCCTGTGGGACATGGGCCGTATCCAACCTAATTAGCTGCACCTCATCACTTAGAACAGTAATAGTCCCATAATAGGTACTTAACTAATACCATAAGAAAAAAAAGAAAACTGATAAAATGAGAAGGCTCATGTGTCATTTCTGAAGCCTGACCTTAGCATCAGCTATTCCCTCCCATCCTCTGCCCAGAGGAAGATCTCCAGGAAAGTTCTTCAAACAGGGCCGGGCCTTTTGAAAGATATCAATCAACTTCGTATTACCAAAAGTGATTTTCAAATACATATTGATTACTATTATCATTGTTATTATTATTATTATCATCCTCCCTCCCAGCACAAGTGTATCTACCGACTGCATTATACCCTCTAAGTGCATAGTTACAGTGCTTTGCCCAAAGAAAGCACATAATTCATTGATACCTTCTACACCGGAAGCTCGTTATCGGCAGGGAATATGTCCGCTAGTTCTGGTGTGTCCACTAGTTTTCGCCCAAGCGCTCAGTGCAGTGCTCTTCACATAGTGAACACTCAGTAAATACCGTGATTGGCTGAAGTGACTTTGTGGTCTCGGCATAAAACCTGCCTCTCCCCTGACTCTCCCCTTGCCTGATTGACAGACAACTGCTCTGCAGGAAAAGGGTCAATCACTCAACCAATCAGTGGTGTCTGTTGAGCGCTGACTATGTGCAGAGCACTGTCTGTAGCACCTGGGAGAGGACAATCTAACAGAATTAGAAGACCCCTTCCCATAATGAGCTTACAGTCTAGAGGAGGGGGTCCTGAGGCATCCCAAGTGCAAACAGTAAGTGCTCAATAAATACGATGGATTGATTGACTGACTCTTGGCCTAGTGGAAAGAGCACAGGCCTGAAAGTCAGAGGACCTGGGTTCTCATCCGGGTTCCACATGGTATAGAGGATAGAGCATGGGCCTGGGAGTCGGAAGGTTCTAATCCTGACTCCATCACTTGTCCGCCGGGTGACCTTGGGCAAGTCACTTCACATCAGCTGTGTGACTTTAGGCAAGTCACTTAACTTCTCTGTGCCTCTGTTACCTCATCTGTAAAGTGGGGATTAAGACTGTAAACCCCCTTTGGGGCAATCTGATCACTTTGTAACCTCCCCAGTGCTTAGAACAGTGCTTTGCATGTAGTAAGCGCTTAATAAATGATATTATTATTATTATTATTACTCCCTGGGCCTCAGTTCCCTCACCTGTAAAATGGGGATTTAGACTGTGAGCCCCACAAGGGACAGGGACTGTGTTCAACTCCGTTTGCTTGTATCCCCAGCACTTAGGACAGTTCCTGGCACATGGTAAGCGCTTAACAAATACCATTATTATTATTATTGTTATTATTATTATTATTATTATTATTATTATTATTATGCCTGCTGTGTGACCTTGAGCAAGTCACTTCACTTCTCTGGGCCTCAGTTCCCTCATCTGCACAATGGGGATTCAATCCCTGTTCTCCCTCCTCCTCAGAGTGGGAGCCCCTCTTGGGTCCTGATGATCTCCTATCTACCCCAGCACTTAGAACAGTGCAGGGTACAGAGTAAGCATTTAACAAACACCACAATTGTCCTTATTATTTGTGTGTTCTTGTGTGGGAGGGGGGGTGTGTGTGGGTGCCCGCTAGTATGTGAATGTCTGCCTGCCTGACTGGGCATGCATGGGAGGCTGTGGGTGGATTTGGAGGGGAAAGGGGGTGGCTCACAGCTTACAAGCAGCAGAGACATGGGGAAACATCGTTCCGTGTTTTAATCGGTCTTGGGCCGGGTTACTATTTCACTTGCCTACACGTCACAGAAGGGAGTCGTCCCGCCCAAACCACAGTGGGTCATCCACCCACGCACCAGAGAGTGGAAGTTCACCGGGACAGGCACGTGTCTGCCCAGTCTTGTGCCTTCCATTTCCATTGTGGGCAAGGAATGTGTCTGTATTATCATTCCATTGTACTCTCCTAGGCATTTAGTACAGTGCTCTGCACACGGTGAACTTTCAATAAATACGATTGAATGAATGAATGCATTCCCACCAGGTGGTAATGTGACAGGATTCTTGCGGTGGGGGTGAGATGGCTCGGTGGAAAAGAGCATGGGCTTTGGAGTCAGAGGTCATGGGTTCAAACCCCGGCTCCGCCAATTGTCAGCTGTGTGACTTTGGGCAAGTTACTTTACTTCTCTGTATACCTGTATATATGTTTGTACATATTTATTTCCCGCAACCTTGGTGTCATCCTCGACTCCGCTCTCTCATTCACCCCTCACATCCAAGCCGTCACCAAAACCTGCTGGTCTCAGCTCCGCAACATTGCCAAGATCCGCCCTTTCCTCTCCATCCATACCGCTACCCTGCTCATTCAAGCTCTCATCCTATCCCATCTGGACTACTGCATCAGCCTTCTCTCTGATCTCCCATCCTCGTGTCTCTCCCCACTTCAATCCATACTTCATGCTGCTGCCCGGATTATCTTTGTCCAGAAACAGTCTGGGCATATTACTCCCCTCCTCAAAAATCTCCAGTGGCTACCAATCAATCTGCGCATCAGGCAGAAACTCCTCACCCTGGGCTTCAAGGCTGTCCATCACCTCGCCCCCTCCTACCTCACCTCCCTTCTCTCCTTCTACAGCCCAGCCCGCACCCTCCGCTCCTCTGCCGCTAATCTCCTCACCGTACCTCGTTCTCACCTGTCCCGCCGTCGACCCCCCGGCCCACGTCATCCCCCGGGCCTGGAATGCCCTCCCTCTGCCCATCCGCCAAGCTAGCTCTCTCCCTCCCTTCAAGGCCCTACTGAGAGCTCACCTCCTCCAGGAGGCCTCCCCAGACTGAGTCCCTTCCTTCCTCTCCCCCTCGTCCCCCTCTCCATCCCCCCCATCTTACCTCCTTCCCTTCCCCACAGCACCTGTATATATGTATATATGTTTGTACATATTTATTACTCTATTTATTTATTTATTTATTTTACTTGTACATATCTATTCTATTTATTTTATTCTGTTAGTATGGTTTTGTTCTCTGTCTCCCCCTTTTAGACTGTGAGCCCACTGTTGGGTAGGGACTGTCTCTATATGTTGCCAATTTGTACTTCCCAAGCGCTTAGTACAGTGCTCTGCACACAGTAAGCACTCAATAAATACGATTGATGATGATGATCATCACCACCATCATCATCATCATCATAATAGTACTTGTTACGCACATATTGTGTGTGAAGTACTGTTCCAAGTGTTGGAGTAGATCTGAGTTAATCAGGTTGGACACAGTCCCTATCCTACATGGGGCTCACACTCTTAATCCCCATTTTACAGAGGAGGTGACTGAGGCACTTAACAGAGAAGTTAAATGACTCACCCAAGGTCACACAGCAGAGAGTGGCAGATCTGGGATTAGAACCTATGTCCTTCTAATTCCCAGGCCCTTGTTCTAGCCGCTAGGCCATGTTGGCTTGGGAGGAGCCAAGTGTACAAGTTGGGGTAAAGTGGGAGAAGAGAGGGAAAAAGTAAAGAGGGAGTTGATGGAAAGTCTTGCTGCCAATGGTTAGGGGATCTGTTCCATGTGGAGAGAAATGGGTAACCGCTGGAAAGTTTTGAGGAAGGGGAGCATATATTTTAAATGATGTTTTCAGACTTCAAGTTCACTTTGGGAAGGGAATCACTGAATCATATTTATTGAGCACTTACAGTGTAACAGGATAACAGAGTTGGAGGACATGTTCCCTGCCCTCAAAGAACTTAGAGTTAGTCATGTTTATTGAGCGCTTCCTATGTTCAGAGCATTGTACTAAGCACTTGAGGGAGTACAATATGGCAGTAGACAGATACATTCCCTGCCCACAGTGAGCTTACAGTCTAGAGGGGGAAACAGCTATCAATATCAATCAATCAATCAATCACAGATAAGGACATCATGTTGTGGGGCTGGGAGCGGGGGATGAATAAAGGGACCAAGTCAGGGGGATGCAGAAGGGAGTGGGAGAAGAGGAAAGGAGGGCCTAGTCTGCAAGGCCTCTTGGAGGAGACGTGCCTTCAGTGAGGTTTTGAAGTGGGGGAAGAGTCATTGTCTGTCAGATACGAGGAAGGAGGACGTTCCAGGTCAGAGGCAGGACTTGGGCGAGAGGTCGGCGGCGATAGAGACGAGATCGAGTCACGGTGAAAAGGGTAGCACCGGAGGAGCGAAGAGTGTGGGCTGGGTTGTCATGGGAGTGTGGCAAGGTGAGTAGGAGACTAGCGAGGTAGGGGGGGAAACGTGTCTACCGACTCTGTTGTATTGTCAAGCGCTTTGTACAGCGCTCTGCATGCATTAAGCACTCGATAAATACCATTGATTGATGGATTGATTGATGTTCTCAGAAGATGATCTGGGCACGAGAATGCAGGATGAGCTGAGATGATAAGAGGACAAGGGCCGGGAGACTGGCAGGGAGACTCATCCGAGAGTCCAGGTGGGAGGTGATGAGAGTCTGAAACCCCGGGCGTGGATAAAGGGTAGGGAGGAAAGGGGCAGATCCAAGAAAAACCATGGAGGGAAAACCGGCGGCAGGACGGAGGGACGGATGCATAAAATAAGTCAGAGGCCATTGCGGTAGGGTTGAAAGAGGCCAGCAGAGGTAGGTATACCCCTCCCTGTCAGGAATTCCCTCCCTTTCCTGGAACAGTCTAGGAAGTTAAGAATTCCTACAAGAGCTCGTTGTCTCTAGACTGTAAGCGCATTGTGGACAGGGAACATATCTGTTTATTGTTCTTTCTTACTCTCCCAAGCATTTAGTACAGTGCTCTGCACAAAGTAAACGTTCAATAAATACAATTGAATGAATGAATGAATGAATGAATGGAAAAGATCCCTTTAACATAGCATGAAGTGATAAACAACAAAGGAGGAGTGGTGGATAAGGGGTCGTCCTACAGAAAGGAAGGGCCTGCTTCAGTGAACCAATTCAGAATTTTAATTTTTTTTTTTTAGCATTTGTTAAGCACTTACTATGTGCCAGGCACTGTACTTGGCACTTGGGGTAGATACCAGCTAATCAGATTGGACACAGTCCCTGTCCCATCTAGGGCTCACGGTCTCAACCCCTATTTTACAGATGAGGGAACTGAGGCACAGAAAAGTGAAGTGACTTGCCCAAGGTCACACAGTAGGCAAGTGGCAGAGCTGGGATTAGAGCCCAGGTCCTTCTGACTTCCAGGCCCTGGCTCTATCCATTAGGCCATGCTGCTTCTGTAGTACTACTTATATTGGCATTTTCCATATACTATAAAATGCCAAGGCTTGACCTCTGTGGTGTTTGATTCAATCTGTCCTTGTCCCAAAGGTTTCTCGGGTTATCGATTGGCGTGGTCTCAGCACTCACTTGTTATAACTGTCTTTGATCTGTAATTCTACTCAAGTGCCTAGTATCTGAGCCCCTAGGTGGGTCCAAGTAGATTTTTTATTGGGAGATTCCCCCCACATTTAGGGGGTCTTTGAAACCTTCCAGCTTGTCCATTTCAAAAATAAGTGTAACTGGAGTTTCAAACCTATAGATTTATTCTTGCCATATTTTCTGCCAAGGTAACCATGAAGGTGATGATGATGATAATAATAATAATAACTGTAGTATCTCTTAACCATTTACAATGTGCCAAGCACTGTTCTAAGCACTGGGGTAGATACAGGCTTATGGGGTTGGACAGAGACCGTGTCCCAAATGGGGCTCACAGCCCTAATGCCCATTTTACAGATGAGGGAACTGAGTCACAGAGAAGTGAAGTGACTTGCTCATGGTCTCACAGTAGATATGTGGCAGAGCCGGAATTGGAGCCCATGACCTTTTGACTCCCAGGCCTGGGCTCTATCCACTATCCTATACTCTGGATGTCCAGCCCAAACAGCTCTAGGGGAACCAGTGCTCTCCTTCCACCCCCTCTCCCCCCCCACCCCAAAACACGGCCCAGGACCCACGGGTGGAATGCTCCCTGTGGTCTGTTGGACGCCTGTCGGGCTCTGAGACCATTTCATTCATTTAATCGTATTTATTGAGCGCTTACTGTGTGCAGAGCACTGCACTAAGTGCTTGGGAAGTACAAGTTGACAACATATAGAGACGGTCCCTACCCAACAACGGGCTCACAGTCTAGGAGGGGGAGACAGACAACAAAACAAAACATATTAACAAAATAAAATAAATAGAATAGTAAATATGTACAAGTAAATTAAATAGAGTAATAAATCTGTACAAACGTATTTACAGGTGCTGTGGGGAGGGGAAGGAGGTAGGGCAGGGGGGATGGGGCGGGGGAGAGGTAGGAGGGGGCTCAGTCTGGGAAGGCCTCCTGGAGGAGGTGAGCTCTCTGTAGGGCTTTGAAAGGAGGAAGAGAGCTAGCTTGGAAGATGTGCGGAGGGAGGGCATTCCAGGCCAGGGGGAGGATGTGGGCCAGGGTTCGACGGCGGGACGGGCGAGAACGAGGCACAGTGAGGAGGTGAGCGGCAGAGGAGCGGAGGGTGTGGGCTGGGCTGGAGAAGGAGAGAAGGGAGGTGAGGTAGGAGGGGGTGAGGCGATGGAGAGCCTTGAAGGCGAGAGTGAGGAGTTTTTGCTTGATGCCTAGGTTGACTGGTAGCCACTCGAGATTTTTGATGGGGGGGAGTAACGTGCCCAGAGCATTTCTGCACAGAGATGATCCAGGCAGCAGCGTGAAGTATAGACTGAAGTGGGGAGAGACAGGAGGATGGGAGATCAGAGAGGAGGCCGATGCAGTAATCCAGTCAGGATAGGATGAGAGATTGAACCGGCAGGGTAGCAGTTTGGATGGAGAGGAAAGGGCGGAACTTGGCGATGTTGCAGAGGTGAGACCGGCAGGTTTCGGTGACGGACTGGATGTGAGGGCTGAACGAGAGAGCGGAGTTAAGGATGTCGCCAAGTTTGAGGGCTGGTGAGGTGGGAAGGATGGTAGTGCCATCTGCACTGATGGGAAAGTCAGGGAGCGGGCAGGGTTTGAGACCAGGGTTGGGCCAAGCGACCCAGAGCCGCTTGGCTTAAACAAAGAGGAATTTCCATTTCCTCTTGTCAGGCAATCATTGAGCACTTATTATGTGGCGAGCACTGTACTAAGGCCCCTCGCAGGGTCATGCCTGGAGAGTTTCCAGTACTCTACCAGTCTTGATTACCAGAGGGAGATCAAGCGGAGGCCTACCTGTTCCATTCCTAGCTTGGGCCATGGCTAGCGAGTGGAAGGGAATCTGTTACAAGTCAAAACTCACCTGTGCTGGGCACCAGTGGCAAGCGAGAGAGTTGAGGGTGGAGACTCAAGTTTACTGTGCGAAAGGTGGCAATGGTAAACCACTTCCAGATTTTTACCAAGAAAACAATCTGTATACACTACCAGAACGATGGCAGATGCAAGTGGGGCGTTCTGGGAGAGATGCGTCCATGGTGTCGCTATGGGTCGGAGAGGACTCGACAGCGCAAGACAGCAACTGTACTAGGGGTTTGGGAGAGTACCTGGAGCCCTGCCCTGGTTCTTGCCCTCTGCTATGGGTGGGGCTGGGCCCCGCTGCCTCCCCGACTCACAACCCTGTGGAACACTCTCTCTGTCTATCTCTGGCTCTGTTTCCCTCTCTTCTTTCCATATCTCTGTCTTTCTCTCTTACTCTTCTTTCTGTCTCTCCATTCTCTCTGTGTCTATCTCTCTCCTCTCTCTCTGTCTCTCTTCTCTCTCTCTTTCTCTCTCCCCTGGGGAGGGGGCCGCCTTTGGTGACATCTCCATTGGTCAGGGGCTCTAACTTGGGGGCATAATGGGGCCCTCCCTACCAATACAACTGCTCTCTTCACATTCCAGGCCAATGACTTCACTTCCTCCTCCTCCTCCTCCTCCTCTCTTGGCTTTAACTGGCTCCCCTTTCCTGCCGGCTCTCTGGCCAAGCTCCAGGTGGGGTAAAAGTGGGTTCCTCTTGAGCCAACCAGTTGGGGCACAGGCTGGGCAGCTCACCCTGGCCCCTTCCTGCCCCCACCCCAGCCTCTGCCCTCCCCAGCTCCCCAAGGTCTTCCAGGGGTCCAGACAGACAGAGCCTGGGCCTGGGAATCAGAAGGACCTGGGTTCTAATGCTGATTCTGCCACATATCTGCTGTGAGACCTTGGGCAAGTCGCTTTACTTCTCTGGGCCTCAGTTCTCTCATCTGGAAAATGGAGATTAAGAGAGTGAGCCCAAGCTTCTTAACTTGTATCTACTCTGGCATTTTGAACAGTGCTTGGCACCTAGTGAGCGCTTAACAAATACCATTATTATTATTAATAATATCACTATTAATAATCATAATGCTAGTAGTAGTAATAGTAATGCTAACTTTGTTAAGTGCTTAGTACATGCTAAACAGTGAATGTAATAAGCACTGGGGTAGGTACAACATCATCAGATCGGACACAGTCCCCATCCCACATGGGCCTCACAGTCCATGAGGGAGGGAGAAGAGGAATTTACTCCCCTTTTTGCTGACGAGGACATTGAGGTCCAGAAAAGTTAAGTGGCTTGTCCGAGGTCAGGCAGCAGGCAAGGTTTGGTGGTCAACATTCTAAAGTTCCCCTGTCATTTTACATAATTCATTACATTAAACGTGACACAAGAACACCCTTGTTCAGTTGAAAAGCACTTTGGCAACAAAGCCCAGGTAGGATTTAGTCCTGCAAATTAGTCTATCTCCTGGCCTTACTACATGCACAACCTCTTCAAGAGGCCTTCCCTGACTAAGCCCTCATTTCCTCTTCCCCCACTCCCTTCTGCATCACCGTCACACTTGGATTTGCTCCCTTTATTCACCTCTCAGCCCCAGATCAATTACTGTAATTTCTTTCTGTCATGTTTGTCTCCCCCCTCTACACTCTGAGCTCACTGTGGGCTGGGACTGTGTCTCCTGACTCTGTTGTATTGGGTTCTCCCAAGCGCTTAGTATGGTGCACTGCACACAGAAATATCACTGATTAATTGATAGATAATTGGCTTAAGGAAAAGTCATCTCCTGTCTTGGCACCCTTGTGACAGGAAGAGAGTTTGGGAGAGTAAACTACTACAGAGTAGGCAGACATGACTCCTGCCCACAAGGAGTTTAAAGATTAGAGGGAATAATGATAATAATAATAATAATAATGATAATAGAAGCACCATGGCATAGTGTATAGAGCATAGTCCTGGGAGTCAGAAGGTCATGGGTTCTAATGCCAGCTCCACCACTTGTCAGCTGTCTAGTGGTCTAGTGGCTAGAGTTTGGACCTGGGAGCCAGAAAGGATCTGGGTTCTAATCGCTACTCCACCATTTGTCTGCTGCATGACCTGAGGCAAGTCACTTGACTTCTTTGGGCCTCAGTTACCTTCTCTATAAAATGGGGATTGAGATTGGGAACCCAATGTGGGGCAGGGACTGTGTTCAACCTGATTTGTTTATATCTACCCCAGCACTTAGTAGTGTGTGGAGCACACAGTAAGTGCTTAAATACCATTATTATTATCATTAATTTAATTATTAATAATTGTACTATTTACTAAGCCCTTACTTTGTATCATGCACTGTTCTAAGCGCTGGGGTGGATACAGCAAATCAAGTTGGACACTGTCCATGTCCTACATGGGGTTCGCATTCTAAGTAGAAGGGAGAACATGTACACTAACTTGGGTTATTAGACTCAAGACTGTAAGCTCGCTGTGGGCAGGGAAGGTTTCAGTAATATTGTTAGTCTCTGCAAGCGGTATGCACTCAAGTACAATCGACTGATCGGTATTTGTTAAATAGAATAATAATGATAATAATTGTGTTATTTGTTAAGCACTTACTATGCCAGGCAGTGGGGTAGATCCAAGCTAATCAGGTTGGACACAGTCCCTGTCCCACGTGGGTGGGGCTCATAGTCTTAATGCCCATTTTCCAGATGAGGGACCTGAGGTCACACAGCAGACAAGTGGTGGAGTGGTGATTAGAACCCAGATCCTTCTGACTCCCAGGCCCAGACTCTCTCCACTAGCCCACACTGCTTCTCGACAAAAGCAGGTGGAGCTTCAGGCACCCCTGGGATTAGACTCTAGACTGTAAACTCATTGTGGGCAGAGACTATGTCTGTTATATTGTTCTGTCATCCTCTCCCAAGCGCTTAGTGCAGTGCTCTGCATACAGTAAGCTCTCCATAGGTACTCTCGATCGACTGTAGACTCGATCAATTATACTACGGCTTAAGAATTTGTTAAGCGCTTTGGGTAGGGGGCCCTTGCCCCACCCTTGAATTCTCCCCCTCTCAGATAGAACCCCTGTGGCCCTGAGACTCACAGAGACCTCCACCCTTCCCAGCAGCCAGGGTTTCTGGATCCAGGGAGACCCCACCCCCACCTCACCAGCAGCCAGCAGGACCCCAGAAAACTGCTGTGGCCTGGGATGGGGAAGGGGAGGAGGAGGGTTGGAGGAAGCAAATGGAGGCCTGTAGTTTCCCTGCCCATTTTTGCTGCTCAGGGAGGTGGTGGGTGGCAGGTTTCAGAATTTGGCTTGCTGGCAGGGCCCCTTTGAGTGCCCTATATAATGCTAATAATAATAATAATAATAATAATAATAATAATAATAATAATAATAATAATATTGTGGTATTTGTGAAGTGCTTACTAGATGCCAAGTACTGTAGTAAGCACTGGGGTGGATACAAGCAAATTGAGATGGATGCTATCCCAGTCCCACGTGGGACTCACAGTCTCCATCCCCATTTTACAGATGGGATAACTAAAGCACAGAGAAGTGAAGTGATTCGCCCAAGGTCACAGAGCATACACGTGGCGGAGCCGAGATTGGAACCCATGACTTTCGGACTCCCAGCCTGCTACTGACCCAAAGTCTCTCTTTGTCAGATGAAGCGGGTGTTTCCTTTTCTGGCACTCCTGAGAGGGATGGGGGTAGGTGCCTTGCCCGGTTGGCAGGGAGTGACCAGCTCAAGATGAGTTTCCCAGCCAAATGTGGACTTTGCTGAGCTGAAATTGGATGATCTCAAGGATGTGGGAAAGGACGGTTTCTGTGCAGGCCTCCGGGGATTCCTGGAGGAACAGGAGAAATTCCCAGACAGCAGAGTGCCCTTCCCTGAACTTCTCTCAAGATAATAATAATAATAACAATAACAATAATTACAGTACTTGTTAAGCACTTAACTATGTGCTGAGCACAGAGCAGAGCAGACAGGCGGCGGAGGCGGGATCAGAACCCACGTCCTCTGACTCCCAAGCCCGTGCTATGTCTCCTAAGTCATGCTGCTTCTTTATTATTATTATTACTACACTTGAAATGCAAGTCTCTGTCAGGTAACTGCAACTCGCCAAGACTCATCATTTGGGAGGGCCGTGTTGAAATTCAGGCAAAACTGCGATTCAAACATTCACGACCCAGTTTACAGTCTAGAGGACTTTATTCGTCTCCACCCTCAGTCCCACTCGCCGAGATGTCGGAACCTGGAGCCAGGACCGGAACTGGGAAACGCCGGTGCCCGGATTTCTGAGCTGTCGGGGAGACTGGTGCCTTCCGGGACTCCCTGCCGGTGAGTCCTGCACGGTACTGTGGGCCGGGCAGTGTACGAAGCATTTTGGAGAGCACAATGCATTCATATGACAGACACATTTCCTGCCCACAACAAGTTTCCAGTTCAGAGGCTAGAACTGATTCCTGCCATCCTGAGGTGCTAGCCCCACCCAGGTCCAGCCTGTGTCCCCCTGGGAGAAAGAGGGAGCAGTGTGGCCTGGCCGCTAGCCACTGGGCGCTAGCCGGTGCCCTCGGCCTTGGTGGGCTCGGTTAACCTTACCCAGAACGGTAAGCAGCAGCCGCCACAGGCATTTACCCCCAGCCTTTCAATTCTGCTGGTCGAACATCACCTCCAGCTTCTTCCGGGCTAATTACAGCCCCATTGTCTTCTGCTCCGCCGGGACCCCTGCGGGGCGCCGGGGTGGTGTCAACAAGCTTGGCGACGATAGGTTCGGCTCACCTGCGATCCCGGAAAGCGAAATGCCTAAAGGGCATTTACAATCGAATCCGGTGATGAGCGAGGAGCCAACTGCACACTGCAGAGAGGCAGGCCTCACTCTCCGCAGCTGAGAAGCCAGAAGCTGGGTGGTGCAGTCACTTTCACTGGTTCTCTGCCCTTTTCCTTTTTGTTTTTAGTTTTCACTGATAGTTGTTAAGCACTTGCTCTAAGCCTGGCAATCTACTAGGCACTGAGGTAGATACAAAGTTGATCATGGACTATGCCAGGCACTGTGGGATAGATCCAAGCCAATCAGGGTGGATACAGTCCCCGTCCCACAGGGGGCTCACAGTCTTCATTCCCATTTTCCAGGTGAGGAAACCGAGGCCCAGAGAAGTGAAGTGACTCACCCAAGGTCAGCTGGCCACAGCCAAGTGGCAGTGCCGGGATTAGAACACACGTCTTTCTGACTCCCGGGCCCGGGCTCTATCTGGGCATTTCCAAACCGCCATCACCCTGGCAAGCCGGACTGTTCGATTCCCAAAACCCCATCGGAGGAGGAGGGGTGGAGAGAGAAGCAGCGTGGCTCAGTGGAAAGGCCACGGGCTTTGGAGTCAGAGGTCATGGGTTCAAATCCCAGCTCCACCAATTGTCAGCTGTGTGACTTTGGGCAAGTCACTGCACCTCTCTGGGCCTCAGTTCCCTTATCTGTAAAATGGGAATTAAGACTGTGAGCCCCCCATGGGACAACCCGATCACCTTGTAACCTCCCCAGCACTTAGAATAGTGCTTTGTACATAGTAAGTGCTTAAAAAATGCCATCATTATTACTATTATTTGCCATTCCCCGGTCTCTGACTCCTCGAGCCTTGACTCATCATTTGGGAGGGCCATGTTGAAATTCAGGCAAAACTGCGATTCAAACATTCACGACCCAGTTTACAGTCTAGAGGACTTCATTCGTCCCCACCCTCAGTCCCACAGCATTTAAAAAATTGGGTATTCTAAGTTATTTCTTTATATTGATGTCTGTCTCCCCCTCTAGATTGTAGGCTCGTTTTGGGCAGGGAACGTGTCTGCTAATTCTGTTGTATGGTCCTCTTTGGAGGGCTTAGTGTGGTGTTCAGCACATGGTAAGTGCTCAGCAAATTCCATTGATGGACTGATTGATTATGTGTATATCCGTAATATCTGTCTCCCCCTCTATCAATTCGGTTACATTGTCCTCTCTTAAGAGCTTAGTACAGTGTTCTGCACAGTAAATGTTCAATAAATACCATTGACTGACTGACTCCCTCTCTTGACTAAAAGCTCAATGTGGGCCGGGAAAGTGTTTACCAACTCCGTTGTATTGTACCTCTCCCAAGCACTTAGCACAGTGCTCTGCACACTGGAAGCGTTTAATGAACCGTGAGCCCGTTGTTGGGTAGGGACCGTCTCTATATGTTGCCAACTTGTTCTTCCCAAGCGCTTAGTACAGTGCTCTGCACACAGTCAGCGCTCAATAAATACGATTGAATGAATGAATGAATACGCCTGATTGATGGATCGGTCGATCCTTGTTGGATTCTGGAGGAACTGACCAAGATTGAGCCTTGCCGGCCCTTCCCAAGCCTCGGGCGCCACCTGCCGGTAGGTCCTGGTTCTACCGCGTGAATCTCAACCCGGCGCCCGGGGGAAAGAACTGTCCCCGGTGGCTTGGGCCGACCCAAACCCAACCCAAGCCAGGGGGGTCTCCTGGATAAATTTATTCTATGCAGAATCCTCCCCTCCAAGGTCATGGGGGAGGTATCTAGATCGTACTGTCAATCCATCAGTGGTAGTTATTAAGCACTTCCTATGTACAGAGCACTGTACTGAGCACTTGGGAAAGTACAATCCAAGAGAATTAGCAGACAGGGTTTTCAGTTTATAACGAGCTCACAGTCTAGTGAATGAGTTTACAGTCTAGAATCAGAGATGACATTAATAATAACTAGTATTATCCACCCAACTAATAATGGAGAAGCTCAATGGCCTAGTGGAGGAGCAGCTTGGCTCAGTGGAAAGAGCACGGGCTTTGGAGTCAGAGGTCATGGGTTCGAATCCCTGCTCCGCCACATGTCTGCTGTGTGACCTTGGGCAAGTCACTTAACTTCTCTGAACCTCAGTTCCCTCATCTGTAAAATGGGGATTAAGACTGTGAGCCCCATGTGGGACAACCTGATCACCTTGTATCCCCCCCCAACGCTTAGAACAGTGCTTTGCACATAGTAAACATTTAACAAATGCCATCATCATTATTACTATTATTATTATCATGGAGCAGGGGCCTGGGAGTCAGAAGGATCTGGGTTCTAGTCATAGCTCCGCCACTGGTCTGCTGTGGGACCTTGGGGAAGTCACTTACCTTCTCTGTGCCTCAGTTACCTTATCTGTAATTGGGGGATTAAGACTGTGAGCCCCATGTGGGACATGTACTGTATCCAACCTGCTAGCTTGTATCTACCCCGGTGCCTAGTACAGGGCCAGGTCCTTCTGATTCCCACACCTGTGCTCTGCTGCTTCTCTTCCCTCAAGGCCACGCTGCTACCATTGGAGAGATTTTACTGGTGCTCAGGAGAACAGCAGTGCACGGGGTGGGACTATAGAGATCTCATCTCCTGTGACCTTGGGGCATTTTTTTGCCCACAGAGATGGGGCAAAAAAATCTCCTTGATGAACCGATCTTCCCGAAGTCGCTGCCCAAATACAGTTATCCACTTTCTGATTGCTGCCTGCCAAGCTGACCTGTCTCCCAGCCGTCCGATGCCCTACCCTCAAAAGTCTCCTTGTTGCTGTGGCCAGTGAAGCCCCTGACTCCGTCATGGGCACCTCCTCCCTTCATCCTCATCCTGTCCCCTGCCCTCTCCTGCCTCCTCATCATCTTATGTCATCCCTATTTTATAGATGAGGGAACTGAGGCCCAAAGTAGTGAAGTGACTTGCCCAAGGTCACACAGCAGACAAGTGGATAGCGCCTGGGCCTGGGAGTCAGAAGGACCTGGGTTCTAATCCCAGCTTCGCCACTTGTTGGCTGTGTGACCTTGGGCAAGTCCCTTCACTACCCTGAGCCTCAGTTCCCTCATCTGTAAAATGGGGATTAAGAGTGGGAGCCCCATATGGGACAGGTACCGTGTCCAACTCGATTTGTCTGTATCCACCCCAGCACTCAGTGCAGTACCTGGACCATGGTAAGCACTTAACAGATAGCATTATTATTATTATTATTATTATTATTATTATTATTATTATTATTATTATTTGTTATCAGGATTAAGACCGTAAGCCCCATGTGGGACAGGGACCATGTCTGACGTCTATCTACCCCAGTGCTTAGTACAGTCCCTGGCACATAGTAAGCACTTAACAAATACCACAGTTATCATTAGTGTTCTCACCAAGACTTGGCACCGTCCAGACGACACTGACTGCCCTGCTGCCCTCCCCTCAGGGGGGCCTCATCTCTTTCCAGTGCTCTTGTCTCCCGGGAAAATTGAGAGGTCAGCGGGCTCCTCCCCTCCCAGTTCCTTCTCGTCTTTGAAATCCCACAATGTCCATCTCTCCTGCCATCCGATGGCCACCTGTCCCTGTTGTCTTCCGGCCTCCTGGTCTACCCTCGCTCTCCTTACCAGTAGTAGTAATAATATTGTTTGAGTCCTTACGGTGTGCCAGGTGCTGGGAGGCAGTGTGACCCGGTGGATAGAGCATGGGCCTGGGTTCTAATCCCTGCTCCACCGCTTGCCTGCTGTGTGATCTTGGACAAGTCACTGAGCCTCATTTTCCTCAACTGCAAAATAATAATAATAATCATAATAATTGTGGTATTTGTTAAATGCTTACTCTGTGCCAGGCACTGTACTAAGCACTGGGGTAGATAGAAGTTTGGACATGGTCCCTGTTCCATGTGGGGCTCATAAATTTCAATTCCCATTTTACAGGTGAGGGAACTGAGGCCCAGAGAAGTGAAGTGACTTGCCCAAGGTCACCCTTCAGACAAGTGGAACCCAGGTCCTTCCGACTCCCGGGCCTGGGCTCTAGCCACTAGGCTTTGATGCTTCTCAGTAGTAGCAGTAGAACTGATTAAGCCCTTACTATGTGCCAAGCACTGGGAGGCTGTGTGACCCAGTGGATAAAGCATGGGCCTGGGTTCTAATCCCAGTTCCACCATTAGCCTGCTGTGTGACCTGGAGCAAGTAACTAAGTCTCAGTTTCCTCAACTGCATAATAATAATAATAATGACCACAATAATTGTGGCATTTGTGAAGTGCTTACTATGTGTCAGGCCCTGTACCTAAGCGCTGGAGCAGATATCCCTGTATCTGTTCCAGGCAAATTGGGTTGGACACAGTCCCTGTCCCACTTATGGGGCTCACGGTCTTAATCCCCATTTTAGGGATGAGGGAACTAAGGCCAAGAGAAGTGAAGTGACTTGCCCGGGGCTCCCAACAGACAAGTGGCGGAGCTAGGATTTGAATCCAGTCAGAATTACTCCCAGGACTCCCAGGCCCATGCTTTATCCCCTAGTCCAGGCTGCGAAATGGGAATTCAGTACTTGTTCTCCCACCTACTTGCCTGTGAGCCCCATGTGGGACTGAGACAGTATCTGGACTGACTAACTTTTATTTCCCCCAGGGCCTAGAATGGTACTTAATACATAGAAAGCGCTTAATGAATAATGTCATAAAGGCACTGTGTCAAGCACTGATAATAAATAACTGAATGAGATGACAGTCCTTGATGCCCTGGGGGTGCCGGTGACAGACAGATGGGAGCCTATGAAAAATAAAAACCCAGGGACCAGAGAAGAGAGGACAGTGATTACTGCAACCAGAATAATAGGGTATGTGGCTTCAGGAGAAGCTTTTCAGGTTTCCCCCCAGATCAGAGTCCACAGTCACTACTCCCACAGCAGCCACCTCGGCAGCCTCCACAATGGCTGGAGTAAATTCGTCCACGGGAGCGACTCCACTTGAAAGATTCCAAGAATTCCTCCCACACTTTCCTTCCCTGAAGAAAATGATCTGCTACAGAATGTCCTGGGACCATCTTCCATCCTACTTGCTACTTATCTACCATCCTACCTCACCTCACTGCTTTCCTACTACAACTCAGCACGCACACTTGGCTCCTCTAATGCCAAACTTCTCACTGTACCTCGCTCTCGTCTACCTCACCGCTGAACTCTCGCCCATGTCCCGCCTCTGACCTGGAACATCCTCCCTCTTTCAGAAGCAGCATGGTTTAGTGGAAAAAGCATGGGCTTGGGAGTCAGAGGTCGTGGGTTCGAATCCTGGCTCTACCATTCATTCAGTGCATTCAATCATATTTATTGAGCGCTTATTGTGTGCAGACCACTTGTCAGCTGGTTGACTTTGGGCAAGTTACGTAACTTCTCTGTTCCTCAGTTCCCTCATCTGTAAAATGGGGACTAAGACTGTAAGCCCCCCGTGGGACAACCTGATAATCTTGTATCTACCCCAGCGCTTGGCACATAGTAAGCACTTTCCACATACCATCATTATGATTGTTATTATCATTATATCAGCTATCAGTATATCTGATAGATGATCACTCCGCTCTTCGGCGAAGCCTTACTGAAGACACATCTTGTCCAAGAAGCCTTCCCCAACTGAGCCCTCGTTTCCTCATTTCCACTCCCTTCTGGCCACCCTGATGGACTCCCTTTATTCACTCCTCCCTCGGCCCCGGGGCACTTGAGTCCATACCTGTAATTTATTCATTTAGTGTCTGTCTCCCCCACTAGACTGTAAGCTCCCTGTGGGCAGGAAACGTGTCTACCAACTCTGTTCTACTGTATTCGTTCATTCAATCGTATTTATCATGCGCTTACTGTGTGCAGAGCACTGTACCAAGTGCTTGGAAAGGTACACAGCAGTACAATAAAGAGTGACAATCCCTACCCACAGTGAGCTCACAGCTAACCCAGGTGCTCTGCCCACAGTAAGCATGGCGTAATGGATAGAGCACAGTGCTGGGAGCCAGAAGGTCATGAGTTCTAATCCCGGCTCGGCCATTTGTCTGCCGGGTGCCCTTTGGCAAGTCACTTCATTTCTCTCGGCCTCAGTTACCTCATCTGTAAAATGGGGACCAAGACTGTGAGCCCTATGCAGGACAGGGACTGTGTCCAACCTGATTTGCTTATATCCATCCCAGCCCTTAGCACAGTGCCTGGCACATAGTAAGTGCTTAACAAATACCACAGGTATTATGATCATTACTACTATTATTAATAATAATAATGAATGTGATTAATTGATAATGCAGGATTTTGTAGCCCTCCCTAGATCCCTTCCCTCACTCTATATCGTCACCCATCTAGCAGGTCTCGGTCACTGCAGTCACTGACAAAATAAGCCGCAGTCTTTGAGACTGTGCTTCTTCATTCATTTAATCATATTTATTGAGCGCTCGTCAGTTGAAGCTGTTCTACTTTCCTTGCTCAGATCACAGAAGAAATCATTCGAGTCAGAGGTGGTGTTGGGGCGAATCCAGGTCCCTCAGCCATGCTGAAGCTTGGGGCCCACAGTCCTCTGGAACTTCAGTTCCATCAGAAGTCTGAAGTCAGATTCTTTTTCTTGCTCTATCTGGGTTCGATTTCTACCTCTGGTTGTACTTGTATTTGCTCCCTTTATTCACCCCACCCACAGCCCCACAGCATGAATGGCCATATCCGTCATTTATTGATTTGTATTCACGTCTGTCTCCCCCTTCTAGACTGTGAGCCCGTTGTTGGGTAGGGACCGTCTCTATATGTGCCTGATTTGTATTTCCCAATCGCTTAGTACAGTGCTCTGCACACAGTAAGCACTCAATAAATACGATTGCATGAATGAATGAATAAATTCGTTGCGAGCGGGGAATGGATCTACTCATACTGTTGTACTGTACTCTCCCAAATGCTTAGTACAGTGCTCTCCACACAGTGAGTGTTCCATAAATATGATTGATTGATTGATTGATTACTCTATATTTCTTGTTAGCCAAAGGTCTAGGAAGATAAATCTAGGTTCCCTTTAGGCATTTTGATAATATCAATGATGGTATTTGTTAAGTGCTTACTGTATGCCAAGCACTATTCTAAGTGCCGATACTCACCCCACCCCAGCCATTATGGACATATGCTTTACTCTGCCATTCCCCCCCCCCACCCCCTGCCACCCCCCCACCTTTTTTTTATGGAATTTGTTAAGCTCTAAATGTGGGCCAGGCATTGTTCTAAGTGCTGGGGTGGGCACAAGCCAATCACTTTGGACATAGACTTCGTCTCACATGGGGCCCCCGGACTTAATTGCCATTTTCCAGTTGAGGTAACTGAGACAGAGAGAAGTGAAGTGACTAGCCCAAGGTCCCCCCAGAATACAAATGGTGATTAGAACCCAGATCCTTCTGACTCCAAGGCCCGGGCTCTGTCCACTAGGCCACAGCTCTATCTGTGATATATTTCAATGTGACGGTCTTCCCCTCTAAATTGCAAACGCGTTGTAGGCCGGGATCGTTTCTTACCAACTCTGCTATATTGTACTCTCTCAAGTGCTCAGAACAGTGCTCCGTACACAGTAGGCTCTCAATAAATATCATTCATCGATTGATGGTGACCACCCTCAGTTCTGTTTTGCAGATAAAAATCTTAGTTTGTCTGCAGGGAGCCCTGGTTGCAGACAGAAATATTAACCCCCGAGAGCAAAGGTCACTCCAATCCTTTCTAATAAAAGAACGTACTCGCTCTTCAACTCCCAGCACTTGATGACTGGCCTGCTGCCCATATAGATCTGAAGATGAGAGGAAAAGATCACATCCTATTTGATGCCACGTGGTGTCATTTTGGATTTAATCAGTCATGTGATAAATCGGGACATTTTCCTGTTTTATAAAAGAGTTGTATAGGAAATTCACAAGAAAAAGTGCAAATAGAGTACAAGCATCACGTATGCCATTCTATGATTTCTAATTAGGCTATTACACCAGTTTCATCAGGTCCTTGTAAGATGTAATATGTGCAAATGAACATTTTGGGGGGGGGTGAGGAAGGATGAATGGAGAAGTACGCACAGTTTCTCCAAATGTGCTGACCTATTTAATGATATACTTACCTTCAGAAAATAAGTTGGTAAGTCAGACACAGTCGTTGGTATAATCCCAGTAGTCTGATTTGATATTGTCAGAGAATCAAAAAATGTGGCCTTTTTTCCCAGTGGTATTTGTTAGTATTTATTGGGCACTTACTGTATGAAGAGCACTGTACTAAGCGCTTGGGAGAGTAAAATATAGAAAAAAACAGACACATTCCCTGCCCCCAGTGAGCTTGCAGTCTAGTTAAGGGCTTCCTATGTGTCAGGAACTGAACTCAGTGCAGGGGTAGATACAAGCTAGCCAGTTTTTACAAGGTTCGTAACCACAGGGGGCTAATGGTATTAATCCCATTTTTACAGAGGTGGGAACTGAGGGCCAGAGAAGTGGAAGTGACTTGCCCAAGGTCACACCTTGGATGCTCGCCTCAATGAAGTGTCATCAAAACATTCAGGGTGGGTTGGGTCCTACCTGGAGTTTGAGTCTAGACCACGGAAGACTGGGCAGTTCGACCCTTCCTCAGCTGGTCCCACTGAGGATGACTCACACAGATTCCCCAAACATTGGTAGGCTGATCTTCAAACACTGTGAAATTCCCAGTGATTTCAGAGAAGCTAGTGGAAAGAACCTGGACCTTGGAGTCATAGGGCCTGGGTTGTAATTCCAGCTCTGCCATTTCCTTCATTCATTCATTCATGCATTCATTCATTCATTCATATTTATTAAGCACTGACCGTGTGCAGAGCACTGAACTAAGCGCTTGGGAAGTACAAGTTGGCAACATATCGAGACGGTCCCTACCCAATAACGGGCTCACAGTCTAGAAGGGGGAGACAGACAACAAAACAAAACGTGGACAGGTGTCGTCGTCAGAACAAATAGAAATAAAGCCAAATGCACATCATGAACAAAATAAATAGAGCACTAAATCTGTACAAACATATATACAGGTGCTGTGGGGAGGGGAAGGAGGTAGGGCGGGGGGGATGGGTAGGAGGAGAGGAAAAAGGGGGCTCAGTCTGGGAAAGCCTCCTGGAGGAGGTGAGTTCTCAGTAGCACTTTGAAGGGAGGAAGAGAGCTAGCTTGGCAGATGTGCGGAGGGAGGGCATTCCAGGCCAGGGGGAGGACGTGGGCTGGGGATCGACGGCGGGACAGGCGAGAATGAAGTACGGTGAGGAGGTTAGCGGTGGAGGAGTGGAGGGTGCGGGCTGGGCTGGGGAAGGAGAGAAGGGAGGTGAGGTAGGAGGGGGCGAGGCGATGTAGAGCCTTGAAGCCGAGAGTGAGGAGTTGCTTGTTCTGTGACCTTGGGTAAGTTGCTTGACTTCTCTGGGCCTCAGTTTCCTCAACTGTGAAACAGGGATTCGGTACCTGTTCTCCCTCCTACTTAGATCGTGAGGCCCATGAAGGACAGAGACTGTGTCCGACCTAATTGACCTGTACCCACCCCAGTGCTTAGAACAATGTTTGACACATAGTGAAGTGATTAAACAAATACCATAAAAAAAGAAGAATATTCAAGACTTGGGGACCCTTCCCTGTTCGTTCTCGCTCCCAGTTCTAAAGTCCCTTGGGAGTTCTCAGGGTGACCAAAATTGTGCTTTCTCCCTTCTCTGCCTGCAGGAATGGACATGCCCTCAAGTTACTTTAGTTCTCTGGGCCTCGGGCTCCTTAGCAGGATTAAACCCTATTCCCTCCTACATTAGACTTTGAGCCTCAATGTGGGATGAGGATTGTGTCTCACAGATTCTATATTAAAAAAGGAAAAAGAAAAACGAACCCAAAACCCCAACAATAATCGGGGATATTTCATTTCAGAAAATGATAAAAAATTAACGATTGTGATGTTTGTTCAGCCAACTTACTGTGTGTCAAGCACTGTTTTAAATTGAAGCATTAGGAAGAATATTTGGCTGGGTGGGAACACATTGAAAGCACATGGCATAGCAGAAAGTACATGGGCTTGGGAGTCACAGGACCTGGGTTTTAAACCCATCTTGGCCACTTGTCCACGGTGTGATCTTGGGCAAGTCACTTCATGTCTCTGGGCCTCT
This sequence comes from Tachyglossus aculeatus, assembly GCF_015852505.1. Lineage (NCBI taxonomy): Eukaryota > Metazoa > Chordata > Mammalia > Monotremata > Tachyglossidae > Tachyglossus > Tachyglossus aculeatus. The sequence goes on along the minus strand of NC_052076.1, from coordinate 20,991,609 downwards.
GTGACCCCATCTGGAAAGTTGGGATTAAGATGGTGAGTCCCACGTGCGACAGGGACTGTTTCCAACCTGATTAGCTGGTATCTACCCCAGCACTTAGTTTACAGAGCCTGGCACAAATGCCACAATAACCAGTGAAGCTTTGGCAATGAAACCAATGGCACAGCCTTTGGAGATCTTTTAAAGAAGGTTTCGGTGTTGTCTGTCCGGTATGGTTTAAAAGTAGCCTCGCCTGGAGGCAGGGGAATATTCTAGACAACCTCTCAAAGTCCCCCCCAGGCCTCTGACTGGGTGTTATGGCAAATTTGGGTAGGGATATATCCAACTTAGTAAAAATGTATTCCCTTAATTACAGCCCCCTGGAGATACTGGGGAGGAAATCTTGTATTCATTTTTCATGTCTTTTAAGTGTCTGTGTTTACCAAAGTTCTGTTTCAGTCCCGTTAATAAATAAATAAATAAACTGTATCTCCTTTTAGCCAGAGTACAAAATTGCTGACCCTATCTGCACCTGTGTATTCTCAATACATGTGGCGTTTATGACACTGCAAATCAAATGGGATACTGTAGTAATTATACTGGAATGCAATAACTGTGGATAGAGGATTGCTTGACTTCCATTTTTATCCCTGTCACCTGGGCATCTCATCAGTCTCCTTCTGGTTGCCTGCATTCAAACCATTTTCGTGCACTTTTTTTTTTAATACAATTTGTTAAGGCGCCTACTATGTGCCTGGCACTGTACTGAGCACTGGGGTAGATACAAGTCAATCAGATTGGACACAGTCCCTGTCCCACATGGGGCTCACAATCTTCATCCCCATTTTACAGATGAGGTCACTGAGGCCCAGAGAAGTGAAGTGACTTGCTCAAGATCATGCAGCAGACAAGTTGTAGAGCCAGGAATAGAACTCAGGCCCTCTGACTCCCAGGCCCGTGCCATATCCACTAGGCCACGCTGCTCCTCCTGCTTGAAATACTGAGAATGGTGCGATGTACTGGCCAGTAAATATCACAAAGCGTTTGTTGTTCTCTCATCTGTAGACCTGTACACTCCTTCTGGGACGGGGACATATCTACCAACTCTGCTTTACTGTGCTTTCCCAGGTTTTTAGTCCAGTGTCCTGCACGCACAGTAGGCATTCATTAAATGCCTTTGATTGAACAATTCATTCATTCATTCATTCAATTGTATTTATTAAGCGCTTACTGTGTGTAGAGCACTTGTACTAAGTTCTTGGGTAGGAACAATACAACAATCAACAGTGACAATCCCTGCCCACAGTGAGCTCAAAGTCTGGGGGAGGGGGGAAGGCGGGGAGACGGGCATCGATATAAGTAAATAAAATTACAGATATATGCATAACTCCTGTGTGGGGTGGGGAGAGGGGAAGATCAAAGGGAGCAAGTTAGGGTGATGCAGAAGGGAGTGGAGATGAAGAAAAGTGAGGCTTATCCATCATCATCCTCAGCAGCATTTATTGAATGCCTGCTTTATGCAAGAGCACTCTACTAGGTGGCTGGGAGTATAAAAAAACTTATAAGACCTGACACCTCCTGGTCTTTTAGGAGCTTATGGCCTAATGATGCAGGATCTCTGGTAGGATTAAGTGCGCTGGGGCAGGTAGAGGTGAGGAAATTCAAATTAGTCCATGTTTCCATTGGTTAGAAAGATTTTAGGAGGCAGAGGGAGAAGGAATGGAACCTAATGGGATTCTCGATTGATGTTCATTTATTCAATCATTTATTCGATCGAATTTATTGAGCGCTTACTGTGTGTACAGCACTGCACTAAGCACTTGAAACAGTACAAAACAACAACAAACAGACACATTCCCTCTCAACAATGAGCTTACAAAATTCTGAATATTCTTGTCTTTTTTTTTACATGGCATTTGTTAAGTGCCTATGTGCCAGGCACTGTACTAGATAGAAGCTAATCCGGTTGGACGCAATCCATGTCCCACATGGGGCTAACGGCCTTAATCTCCATTTTCCAGGAGATGTAACCTAAACCCAGAGAAGTGAAGTGACTCACCCAAGGACCCACAGCAGACAGGTGGCGGAGCTGGGATTACAATCCAGGTCCTTCTGACTCTCAGGTCAGAGCTCTATCCACTAAACCACGCTGCTTCTTGCCAATAATCTGGGTATTCAGCATTTGGCTTTATTTTATGGCTCACTGCCGAGAAGCCTGAAACATTTTGCAAATGCCATCTCCTGACAGTCCACCACATCCGGCAAATATCGTCCCATTCCGGCTTGACTATCCTATCGGTCTCCTCACTGGTCTCTCTGCCTCTGGCCTCTCTACTACCCAGGGCATTTTCCAGAAATCTCACCCGGAACAGCGATAATTAAAGCCGTGGAAGTGAATGAACTCCCTCCCCAAGGGAGTGAGTGTAAAGTCAGATGGAAAGGGTCTCAAAAGAGAACCTTAAGGGACCCACACAAGTTAAGGGATGGAGGAAGAAGGGGAACTGGTTAAAGACTTTTTAATTGGCTTTTTTTTAAAATGGTATTTGTTAAGCGCTTCCTTGGTGCGAGGCACTGTCCTAAGTTCTGGGGTTAATACAAGATAATCAGGTTGGACAGAGTCCCTGTCCCCCACAGGGCTCACAATCTTCATCCCCATTTTACAGATGAGGTAACTAAGGCACAGAGAATAATAATAATAATGGTGGTATTTGTTTAAGTGCTTACTATGTGCCAGGCACTGTTCTAAGCGGTCGGATAGATACAAGGTAATCAGGTTAGACACAGTCCCTTTCCCCCATGGGGCTCACAGTCTTAGTCCCCATTTTACAAACGAGGCCACTGAGGCACAGAGAAGTGAAGTGACTTGCCTAAGAACACACAGCTGACAAGTGGCGGAGCCGGGATTAGAGCACAGGACCTTCCGACTCCCAGGCCCGGGCTCTACCCACTAGGCCTCTCCACGTATAGTCTCCAAGACCGTCAATGGGCAGCCGAGAACTGTGTCGATCTGTGTTTGGCCCATGTGTCCAGGATTCCAGCACACCTGGTCAGGCACTGTGATGCAGGAATTATTTTGTACTTACTATGTGCCAGGCACTGTACTCATCGCTGTGGCAGAAACCAACTAAACACATCAGACACAGTCCCTGTCCCTCTTGGGGCCCACAGTCTTCATCCCCATTTTATGGATGAGGGAACAGAGGCATAGAGAAGTGAAGAGGTTTGCCCAAGGTCACCTAGCACCTACCTGTACTAAGCGTTGGGATAGAATCAAGATTATCAGATCCCACACGGGGCTTGCAGTCTACATAGGCATTGTGGGCAGTGAATGTGTTTGCTATATTGTTCTACTGTACTCTCCCAAGCGCATAGTACAATGTTCTGCATGCAGTCAGCGCTCAATAACTATGACTGATTGATTAATTAAGGGAGACCGGGTTTTGAATCCCCATTTTGGAGATGGGGGAACTGAGGTCCAGAGAAGTGAAGTGGCACACCCAAGGTCCCACAGAAGACCCACCCAGGTCCCCTGTACTCCCAGGCCCGTGCTCTTTTGACTAATAATATGATGTTGTGTAAAGAAGGCTTTGAGGCCAAAGGACTATATCCATATCCATATCCATACCCATATCCCTCCTACCATTCCTTTCCAAACTCCTTGAACGAGTTGTCTACACGCGCTGCCTCGAATTCCTCAACAACAACTCTCTCCTCGACCCCCTCCATTCTGGCTTCCATCCCCTACATTCCACGGAAACTGCCCTCTCAAAGGTCACCAATGACCTCCTGCTTGCCAAATCCAACGGCTCATACTCTATCCTAATCCTCCTCGACCTCTCAGCTGCCTTTGACACTGTGGATCACCCCCTTCTCCTCAACACACTATCTGACCTTGGCTTCACAGACTCTGTCCTCTCCTGGTTCTCCTCTTATCTCTCCGTCTCTCCGGTCGTTCATTCTCAGTCTCTTTTGCAGGCTTCTCCTCCGCCTCCCATCCCCTTACTGTGGGGGTTCCCCAAGGTTCAGTGCTTGGTCCCCTTCTGTTCTCAATCTACACTCACTCCCTTGGTGACCTCATTCGCTTCCACGGCTTCAACTATCATCCCTACGCTGATGACACCGTGGCTCAATGGAAAGAGCGCGGGCTTGGGAGTCAGAGGTCATGGGTTCGAATCCCGCCTCCCCCACATGTCTGCTGTGTGACCTTGGGCAAGTCACTTCACTTCTCTATGCCTGAGTTCTCTCATCTGTAAAATGGGGATTAAGACTGTGAGCCCCACATGGGACAACCTTAACTCTTTGTGTTCCCCCCAGTGCTTAGAAGAGTGCTTTGCACATAGTAAGCACTTAACAAATACCAACATTATTATTATTATTATTATTATCTACATCTCTGCCCCTGCTCTCTCCCCCACTCTCCAGGCTCGCATCTCCTCCTGCCTTCAGGACATCTCCATCTGGATGTCTGCCCGCCACCTAAAACTCAACATGTCCAAGACTGAACTCCTTGTCTTCCCTCCCAAACCCTGCCCTCTCCCTGACTTTCCCATCTCTGTTGACGGCACTACCATCCTTCCCATCTCACAAGCCCGCAACCTTGGTGTCATCCTCGACTCCGCTCTCTCATTCACCCCTCACATCCAAGCCGTCACCAAAACCTGCTGGTCTCAGCTCTGCAACATTGCCAAGATCTGCCCTTTCCTCTCTGTCCAAACCGCTACCCTGCTCGTTCAAGCTCTCATCCTATCCCGTCTGGACTACTGCATCAGCCTTCTCTCTGACCTCCCATCCTCATGTCGCTCCCCTCTTCAATCCATACTTCATGCTGCTACCCAGATTGTCTTTGTCCAGAAACGCTCTGGGCATGTTACTCCCCTCCTCAAAAATCTCCAGTGGCTACCAGTCAATCTGCACATCAGGCAGAAACTCCTCACCCTGGGCTTCAAGACTCTCCATCACCTCGCCCCCTCCTACCTCACCTCCCTTCTCTCCTTCTACAGCCCAGTCCGCACCCTCCGCTCCTCCACCGCTGATCTCCTCACCGTACCTCACTCTCGCCTGTCCCGCCATCGACCCCCGGCCCACGTCATCCCCCTGGCCTGGAATGCCCTCCCTCTGCCCATCCTCCAAGCTAGCTCTCTTCCTCCCTTCAAGGCCCTGCTGAGGGCTCACCTCCTCCAGGAGGCCTTCCCAGACTGAGCCCCTTCCTTCTTCTCCCCCTCGCCCCCCCTCCATCCCCCCATCTTACCTCCTTCCCTTCTCCACAGCACCTGTATATATGTATATATGTTTGTACATATTTATTACTCTATTTATTTATTTATTTATTTTACTTGTACATATCTATTCTATTTATTTTATTTTGTTTGTATGTTTGGTTTTGTTCTCTGTCTCCCCCTTCTAGACTGTGAGCCCACTGTTGGGTAGGGACTGTCTCTATATGTTGCCAACTTGTACTTCCCAAGCGCTTAGTACAGTGCTCTGCACACAGTAAGTGCTCAATAAATATGATTGATTGATAGATTGATTAACTAACTAGCCCTAAGACCAGAATTACAAGATTTTGCATTAGGAAGGCCTAATTTTGCATTAGGGGGCCTAAGGCCAAGTAGCACTAATAAGAAAATTCTGTGGTAGAATACCTTGGGGATCAAGCCTCAGGTGCATTAGTTGGATGCATTTCTTCACTGTGATAATCAGTCATATCTATTGAGTCCTTACTGTGTGCAGGGCATTGTACTAAGCGCTTGGGAGATTACAGTATAACAATATAACAGACATCTTCTAGCCTGTGAGCCCACTGTTGCGTAGGGACCGTCTCTATATGTTGCCAACTTGTACTTCCCAAGCGCTTAGTACAGTGCTCTGCACACGGTAAGCGCTCAATAAATACGATTGAATGAATGAATGTTCCCTTCCCACCATGCCCTTACAGACTAGAGGGGGAGACAGACATTCATAGAAATAAATAAAATTAGAGATATGTACGTAAGTGCGGTGGGGATGGGGGGGGAGGTGAATCAAGGGAGCCAGTCAGCATGCCCCAGAAGGGTGTGGGAGAGGAGGAAATGAAGGCTTAGTCAGGGAAGGCCTCTTGGAGCTAGAGATGTGCCTTCAATAAGGCTCTGAAGGTGGGGGGGTGTAATCGTCTTTCAGTTATTAAAAGGGAGGGAACTCAAGGTCCTCGCACTCTCATGCTCCTATACCTCCTGTGGAAGTGTCTGTCTGGGGCTGTATGGGGTCTCCATTAATGATAATAACTGTGGTATTTGTTAAGTGCCTACTATGTTCCAGGCACTGCACTAAGCCCTGGGGTGGATACAAGCAAATCGGGTTGGACCCAGTCCGTGTCCCTCGTGGGGCTCCCAGTCTCAATCCCCATTTTTCAGATGAGGGCCAGAGAAGTGAAGTGACTTGCCTAAGGTCACACAGCAGACAAGTGGAGGAACTGGAATTAGGACCCATGACCTTCTGACCCCCAGGTCTGTGCTCGATGCACTACACCATGCATTAGACTGTAAGCTCCTTGAGGGCAGTGATAGCATTTTAAAAAAAATGGTATGGATTAAGTGCTCTTTAAGTGCCAAGCACTGAGCTAAGGTACAAGATAATCAATCAATCAACCAGTCATATTTATTGAGCACTTATTTTGTGCAAAGCACCATACTAAGCACTTGGAAGGGTGAAATAGAGCAATACAACAGACAAATTCCCTTCCCACAGTGAGCTTAAAGTCTACAGGGGGAGACAGACATTAATAGAAATGATCAATGGTATTTATGGAGAGCTTACTGTGTGCAGAGTACCGTACTAAGCACTTGGGAGAGTTTAATAGAACAATATAACAAATATATTTCCTGCCCCCAGCGAGCATCCGTGCTAGATAAGCCCATGAAGGTTAGAGCCAGTGCTTAAACTCCGTAACTGAAGAGCGGCCGAGGTCCCCTACCTTGAAGGGAATGATGTACGCGGCTAGCGGCACACCGACACTCTGCACCAAGTTCCTCAGGACGTGGAGAAATGCTCCTCTCGGTGCCAGTCGTGCCCGGTGGTTACCGCGTTCTACGGTTGTGGCCCACCCTGGCCTTGCTTTCGAAGTCAGTAAATGAATAAGGATCTTCCAATAAAATAGCTTGGGAAGCCCTGGGAATTTCAGCCCCTATATTTTCCTTTCCCTGGGATACTTCAAGCTTCTAATTATTTCCAGGATTCAGATGGCAGAACATCAAGTGCCAGTCAAATACCCACCCATTTGAATTTTTGTAAATAGGAATCTTCTATTTTCTTGTCGTTTCCCAGCGGCTCATGGCCCTAACAAAGATCATTTCCTTAACAATAGTATTTATTTAAACACTATGTGCTAAGCCTGGGGGTAGGTGCAAGAGTATGAAATGGATCAGTGGTATTTATTGAACAGGACATAAGCCCCGTCCCAAAGGGGGCTTACAGTCTGTCTTATCCCCACTGTACAGATGAGGAAACCAAGGCCCGGAGAAGTTTGGTGATTTGCCCAAGGTTAAACGGTACTTGAGTCACCTGACTTCCAATCTTGCGCTCGATCCACTAGGCTACACTGCCTCCCCCCGTGTCTTCCCAGAGAATCTGTCCCCAGTCAAAACCGGGTATTAAAACTGCAGGTCCAACTGACTTATTCTGTAACCCTGTGATTTCCTGACTTGCTGAGATGTACTCAAATGACATGAACTCTTGATTTTTGTTATTCTTATTTTGTTATTGATATAACATCAAAATAACATCTTGAACTCTTCATTATTATTATTATTATTATTTTCATCATTATTTTGTTATTATTATTTTGTGCTTTCTATGTGTGAAGCCCTGTTCCGAGTCCCGGGGGAGATAACGAGGTGATCAGGTCAGACACAATCCCAGTCCCATGTGGCATTCAAAATCTAAGTGGGAGAGAATAGGATTTAATCCCCATTTTACAGATGAGTAAAATCCTCTTTTTACAGATGAGGAACTGAGTCTCAGAGAAGCGAAGTGACTTTCCCAAGGTCACACAGCAGTTAAGTGGAGGAACTGGGACTAGAATCCAGGTCCTTCTGACTTCCAGGCTTGTGATCTATCTACTAGACCACGCTGCTTCCTCTGCAGATGGGCCGGGAAATAGGAAGCGGGGCCTCGGAGGCGTGTGAGGGTTGGCCCCTGGGTCCTCTTAAAATCCCACGTGTCGGTCTCCTACGGTAGAAATGCTAATGTCCCCATGAAGAGGACATTACGGTCCCCGTAAAGGGCCCGGGATATTCCATTTGGAGTCTTCCCATTATATTTTTTAGGCGGAACGTACATTTCCCGCAGAACAACTTACCGGCTCCTTTTCGCTTTGGCTTTGCCCTCTCGATCCCCTGCGTGTAATACTGCTTCTCCTGGCATCTGCCTCCCGTGTGTAATTCCTGCAGGAATACAATAATAATTGTGGTATTTGTAAACTGCTTACTGTGTGACAGGTACTGTACTAAGCAGCATGGGGTGGGTACTAAGCAAATCGGGTTGGACACAGTCCCTGTCCCATAGGGGTTCACAGTCTCAGACCCCACTGAGACCCCTCAGACCCCTCAGATGAGGTCACTGAGGCCCAGAGAAGTGAAGCGACTTGCCCAAGGTCACACAGCAGACATGTGGCAGAGCCAGGATTAGATCCCAGGTCATTCATCCATTCATTCAATCGTATTTATTGAGCGCTTACTGTGTGCAGAGCACTGTACTAAGTGCTTGGGAAGTCCAAGTTGGCAACATATAGAGACGGTCCCTACCCAACAGCGGGCTCACAGTCTAGAAGGGGGAGACAGATAACAAAACAGAGAACAGACACAGCTTTAACTATCATCTCTATGCTGATGACACCCAAATCTACATCTCTGCCTCTGCTCTCTCTCCCTCCCTCCAGGCTCGCATCTCCTCCTGCCTTCAGGACATCTCCATCTGGATGTCTGCCCGCCACCTAAAACTCAACATGTCCAAGACTGAACTCCTTGTCTTCCCTCCCAAACCCTGCCCTCTCCCTGACTTTCCCATCACTGTTGACGGCATTACCATCCTTCCCGTCTCACAAACCCACAACCTTGGTGTCATCCTCGACTCCGCTCTCTCGTTCACCCCTCACATCCGCGCCGTCACCAAAACCTGCCGGTCTCCCCTCCGCAACATTGCCAAGATCCGCCCTTTCCTCTCCATCCAAACCGCTACCCTGCTCGTTCAAGCTCTCATCTTATCCCGTCTGGATTACTGTATCAGCCTCCCCTCTGATCTCCCATCCTTCTGTCTCTCCCCACTTCAATCTATACTTCACGCCGCTGCCCAGATCATCTTCGTCCAGAAACGTTCTGGGCATGTTACTCCCCTCCTCAAAAATCTCCAGTGGCTACCAATCAACCTACGCATCAGGCAGAAACTCCTCACCCTCGGCTTCAAGGCTGTTCATCACCTCGCCCCCTCCTACCTCACCTCCCTTCTCTCCTTCTACAGCCCAGCCCACACCCTCTGCTCCTCTGCCGCTAATCTCCTCACCGTGCCTCGTTCTCGCCTGTCCCGCCGTCGACCCCCAGCCCACGTCATCCCCCTGGCCTGGAGTGCCCTCCCTCTGCACATCCGTCAAGCTAGCTCTCTTCCTCCATTCAAGGCCCTACTGAGAGCTCACCCCCTCCAGGAGGCCTTCCCAGACTGAGCCCCCTCCTTTCTCTCACCCTCCTGCCCCCTCCATCCCCCCCACCTTACCTCCTTCCCTTCCCCACAACACCTGTATATATGTATATATGTTTGTGCATATTTATTACTCTATTTATTTTACTTGTACATATTTATTCTACTTATTTTATTTTGTTAATATGTTTTGTTTTGTTCTCTGTCTCCCCCTTCTAGACTGTGAGCCCGCTGTTGGGTAGGGACCATCTCTATGTGTTGCCAACTTGTACTTCCCAAGCACTTAGCACAGTGCTCTGCACACAGTAAGCGCTCAATAAATACGATTGAATGAATGAATGAATGAACAAAACAAAACATAAAACAAAATAAAATAAATAGAATAAATTCATTCATTCATTCAGTCGTATTTATTGAGCGCTTACTGTGTGCAGAGCACTGTACTGAGCACTTGGGAAGTCCAAGCTGGCAACATATAGAGACGGTCCCTACCCAACAGCGGGCTCATAGTCTAGAAGGGGGAGACAGACAACAAAACAAAACATATTAACAAAATGAAATAAGTAGAGTAAATATGTACAAATAAAATAAATAAATAAAGAGTAATAAATACGTACAAACATATATACAGATGCTGTGGGGAGGGGAAGGAGGTAGGGGTCTAGGGACACTTCTAGACTGTGAGCCCGCTGTTGGGTAGGGACCGTCTCCATATGTTGCCAATTTGTACCTCCCAAGCACCTAGTACAGTGCTCTGCACACAGCAAGCACTCAATAAATACAATTGAAAATGAAAAGTGATAGTAAGGCGGGGGGGATGGGGAGGGGGAAGAGGGGGAGAGGAAGGAGGGAGCTCAGTCTGGGAAGGCCTCCTGGAGGAGGTGAGGTCTCAGTAGGGCTTTGGAGGGAGGAAGAGAATAACTAGAATCATAGCTATATGTGCATCATTAATAAAAATAAAAATCAATCTATCAATCAATCAATTGTATTTATTGAGCGCTTACTGTGTGCAGAGCACTGTACTAAGTGCTTGGGAAGCCCAAGTTGGCAACATATAGAGACAGTCCCTACCCAACAGTGGGCTCGCAGTCTAGAAGGGGGAGACAGAGAACAAAACCAAACATACCAACAAAATAAAATAGAATAGATATGTACAAGTAAAATAAATAAATAAATAGAGTAATAAATATGTACAAACATATATACATATATACAGGTGCTGTGAAAGAGGAGTAAATATGTGCAAATAAAATAGAGTAATACAGCTGTACAAATATATCCAAGGGCAGTGGGCAGGCCCCCGACCGGCCCGACACGGGGATGACAGAGAACAAAACAAAGGCATATTAACAAAAATAAAATAATTAGAATAAATATGTACAAATAAAATAAATAGATAAATAGAGTAATAGATATGTGCAAACATATATACATATATACAGGTGCTGTGGGAAGGGGAAGGAGGTAAGGCAGGGGAATGGGGAGGGGGGAGGGGGAGGAGGGATAAAGGAAAGAGGGGGCTCAGTCTGGGAAGGCCTCCTGGAGGAGGTGAGCTCTCAGTAGGGCTCTGACGGGCGGAAGAGAGCTAGCTTGGCGGATGTGCAGAGGGAGGGCAGTCCGGGCCTGGGGGATGACCTGGGCTGGGGGTCGACAGCGGGACAGGCGAGAACGAGGCATGGCGAGGGGATTAGTGGCAGAGGAGCGGAGGGTGCGGCCTGGTCTGTAGAAGGAGAGAAGGGAGGTGAGGTAGGATGGGGCGAGGTGATGGAGAGCCTTGAAGCTGAGGGTGAGGAGTTTTTTGCCTGATTGACTGGTAAGCCAACGGGAGATTTTTGATGAGGAGGTAGTAACAATGCCCCTAGCGTGTTCTGTAAACTAAAGACGTATCCAGGGCAGTGGCGTGAAGTAATGGATCTGGAGTGGGGAGAGACAGGAGGATGGGAGATCAGGTAGGACGCTGATACAGCAATCCAGACTGGGCTAGGATGATGAGAGCTTGAATGAGCAGCAGGTAGCGGTTTGGATGGAGAGGATCGGGCTGATCTTGGCAATGTTGCGGAGGAGAGATCCTGGCCGGTTTATGGTGAACGGATCGGATGTGAGGGGTGTTGAACGAGATGAGCAGGAGTCAAGGATGACACCAAGTTTGCGGGCTTGTGAGATGGGAAGGGACGGTAGTGCCGTCAAACCAGTAGATGGGGAAAGTCAGGGAGAGGGCAGGGTTTGGGTGGGAAGACAAGGAGTACAGATGAAGTAACTGAGACGCAGGGGAAGTGAAGTGACGTGGCCAAAGGTCACCAAGCAGACATATTGCGGAGCCGAAATTAAAACACGCGTCCCTCTGACCTCCAGGTCTGTGTTCTTTCACTAGGCCATGCTGCAACTCCCCTTTAATTTTAAAATGGGGGGTAATGATCGTGAGCCCCACGTGGAACCTGGACTGTGTCCAACCTGATGAGCTTATCTCTATCCCGGTGCTTAGTTTAGTGGCTGGCACATAGTGCTTCAAAAATACAGAGGAGAAACTAGAAAAGATCATGTCACTAGAGGGTGATAGAGAGTCTTAGCCTCACAGAGCCCTGCCCTAGTACCACCTTGGGGCAGTAGAGAGGAGCAGCCTCCCAGACCAAGCCTCCTGCTGGACCGTACTATTCTATACTACGCTGCCACCCAGGCATAAGCTTCGCCAGAACAAGCCCGCTGTCACCAGGAGTGATATAGAGGCACGCCTCCCAGATAACGATTGGTGCACAGGGGAACAGGCTGGCCACTATCAAGAAAAGTGGATGGCTCTGGTTCCAGGGGCCTGGGGAATCTCTCCAAAGCTGCTGCTCACATGCCTCCTTTACACCTACTCCCTAGATTTACCCCATTACTGAGTGGGCTGTATTGCTCCCCCAAAAAAGGAAGGAGGATCTGTGTGTGCTGTGTGATGTCAGCTGTGTGCGCTTGTGACGTGTGTGTGTGTGTGTGGTGTCTGTCGTGTGCCTGTGAGTGGTAAAGAGTGGGGAAGAATAGTATTGAGGTGGCTGCCACTCATAAGCAGAAGGGCGCTGGGTGAAGCTCCCTGGTCGTACTATGGCCAAAAAAAACACCTCACCCATTCACTTTAAACCACTTAATTACCTTGCCCCCTCTACATCACCCTCACCTACCACTGATCTCCTACAATAACCCCAGTCTGCCATGCCTGGCTCCTCATTTGGGGTGCTAACCTTATCACTGTCACCTCGATCGCATCAATCTCCACCGCCCCGACCTTTTGCTCAACATTCCCTACCTCTGGCTTCCTCTTGAAACTCCTCTGACTGTGGGACTATTTTCCAGAAACCCAGGGAAAGCCAATCAGATCGGTATTTGATTTTTTGCCGCGTAACTGTGTATGTGTGAGTATCTGTAGGCACTCTACCCACCTTTTAATTAGGCTAAGCAAGGGATACACTGTTCTGCCTCAGTTTCACCTTTGGACTTGTTTCTGAGCCCCTCAAAATGAAGGGGGAGACAATTCCCCTTTGACAGGGTCCTACCTTGAGCACCTGAATTGAAGGGGAGACAATCCCCAGGGAAGGGCTCATACATTAAGGGCCTGAAACTAAAGGGGGGGGACAATCCCTCCGTGACGGGCTCAAGACAGGGTTGTGTGGATTCCTAGCTGAGATCAAGTCAACAGAGAGGGGAAGGGCAGGAGGTGGGGGAGAGAGGATGGGAGCGGGGGCTTTCAGAACAGCGCTGGCTGACTGAATCTCTAACTTTCATGATCAAGCATGGGTCTGGGAGTCAGATGACCTGGGTTCTAACCCTGGCATGTTCACTTGTGTGCTGAGTGACTTTTGGACAAGGTCATTTCTTTGTGCCTCAACTACCTCATCTGTGAAATGGGGATTAAGCCTTGTGAGCCTCATGTGGGACAATGGAGTGTGTACCGCCCCTGAAGTACTTGCATCCAACCCAGGGCTCAGGACAGTGCCTAGCACATAGTATATGTTTTACAAAATACCATTTATTTTTTAAAAAACGACAACCAAGCCTTACCCCCGGCACATTGGAGAGGTCAGGCAGACCTTGTCTATGTGGTCCTGGGCCCAAACCTCTGATGAAGGTAAAAATCCATAAATGTATTCTCTGGCTTCTGACAGCCTACCCCGACTCCTCCATGGCTGCTACTTCTTCCCTGCTGTTTCCAGGAGATCTTGTGTGCAGATCTGATCCAGACAGCTGCTCCTGGGCTCCCGGATCTCCTGCTCCCAGTTGTACATTACTCGAGGATTGGCCTCTCCTGCTGGATCAAAAACTCCTTGAGGGCAGGAGCTCACATGTGCTCTGTGTAGCGACCTCCAGCAATATGTCCACAAATGATGATGATGATGAGGATGATGGTATTTGTTAAGCGCTTACTATGTGCAAAGCACTGTTCTAAGCGCTGGGGGGATACAAGGCTGTCAGGTTGTCCCACGTGGGGCTCACAATCCCAATCCCCATTTTACAGATGTGGTAACTGAGGCACAGAGAAGTTCAGTGGCTTGCCCAAGGTCACATAGCCGACAAGTGGCGGAGTCAGGATTAGAATCCATGACCTCTGACTCTCAAGCCCGTGCTCTTTCCACTGAGCCACGAGTCACTTCATTTCTCTGTTCTCCAGTTCCCTCATCTGTAACATGGGGAATGAGATGTTACCGAGGGATTCATTTCCATCCTCCTGTCGACCTCACGGATGGATTGCTCGGCAATAAGGCCCGGACCAAAGATTCAACCCCTGACCTCCATTCCCCACCCTCCAGCATGAAACTCTTCTAATTTTCATCTCATTTCCTCTTCTCCCGCTCTCTCTGTGTCACCTTTGCTCACCCTTTATGGATCCCTCAGCCCCACACACTTATGTCCATATCTGCAATTTATCTATATTACTATCTACCCCTCTAGAGACTGTAAGGTCATTATGGGCAGGTCTACCAACTCTGTTTGTATTGACCTCTCCCCAGTTCTTTGTACCGTGTGCTTGCTGCACACACTAAGTGCTCAGTAGAATCAATGATGGATTTCTCCAGCAGACACTTCCTGGCTCACTATCATCATCATCAATCGTATTTATTGAGCGCTTACTATGTGCAGAGCACTGTACTAAGCGCTTGGGAAGTACAAATTGGCAACATATAGAGACAGTCCCTACCCAACAGTGGGCTCACAGTCTAAAAGGGGGAGACAGAGAACAAAACCAAACATACTAACAAAATAAAATAAATAGAATAGATATGTACAAGTAAAATAAATAAATAAATAGAGTAATAAATATGTACAAACATAGATACATATATACAGGTGCTGTGGGGAAGGGAAGGAGGTAAGATGGGGGGATGGAGAGGGGGACGAGGGGGAGAGGAAGGAAGGGGCTCAGTCTGGGAAGGCCTCCTGGAGGAGGTGAGCTCTCAGCAGGGCCTTGAAGGGAGGAAGAGAGCTAGCTTGGCGGATGGGCAAAGGGAGGGGCATTCCAGGCCCAGGGGATGATGTGGGCCGGGGGTCGATGGCGGGACAGGCGAGAACGAGGTACGGTGAGGAGATTAGCGGGGGAGGAGCGGAGGGTGCGGTCTGGGCTGTAGAAGGAGAGAAGGTGAGGTAGGAGGGGGGTGAGGTGATGGACAGCCTTGAAGCCCAGGGTGAGGAGTTTCTGCCTGATGCGCAGATTGATTGGTAGCCACTGGAGATTTTTGACTCACTAACTCTGAGAGCAGGTGACAGGAACTCTCTGTTGCTGCCAACACCAGCAGCTCACCAGGGTTTGTGCTTCTGTTGTCTCAGCAGAGTAGTGAGCACTGGGAATGGGGGTTAATCGGAAGATGAGGAGGAGCAGCAGCGATTTTTTGGGGTGGTATTTGTTTAGCGCTTACTATGTGCAAGGCACCGTACGAAGCACTGGGGCAGATACAAGCTGGTCAGGTTTGGACGCCAGTCCCTGTCCCACATGGGGCTCACAGTCCTCAATCCCAATTTTACAGATGAGGGGACTGGGGCACAGAGAAGTTGAGTGACTTGCTCGAGATAACACGGCAGACCAGTGCGTGCCAAGCACTTTACTAATGGGTGTGGTGGTCACAAGGTAATCGGGTTGGGTACAAACCCAATTCATAATAGTGCTCTTTAGTCTTAACCCCCATGCTATAGAGGAAGATTAGTCCCCATTCTCTTATTTCTCACTGAAACACTGGTTCCCTACTAGCAAGCTCACCAAAATCACAATCATTGGTGAACTTTGCAATTATCAACCCAGTGTTTTCAATGGGAATGAGGTCATTTCCACCTGTGTAGTCCTTCCTAGACCTCAGAAAAGTGCTTGGCACTATCAGGAAGTGCTTATTCCTGCTATTACCTCTCTTAATGTCTTCTCAAGAAAGACCATATCTGTCTTCACAGAAGGACTTATTATACAGTGAGCACTTTGTATTTATGAATGTCTCTGACAAAGAGACCATCACTTCTGAAAAAGTATGGGGCTCACGAGATGAGGGATACCGAGACACAGAAAGGTGGAAGTGACATGCCTAAATTCACACAATGGGCCAAGCAGGCAGCGCTGGGATCAGAATCCAGTCCCTCCTGACTCCCAGGCTCATGGGCTCTATCCATTAGGCCACGCTGCTTCTGGTAATTCTTACACTAGGCATTTTTTCATATATTATAGAATGGCCCTGGCTTGACCTATATGGAGTTTGATTCAATCTCTCCTACAGTGCTTGATTCAATCTTTTCTTGTCCCAAAGGTTTCCTGGGTTGTCCATATGCGTGGTCTCAACACTCATCTGTTACAACTGTCTTTGATCTGTAATTCTACCTCGGTCTACCTATCTGAGGTCCAAGGTAGATTCTTCAGTGGGAGACTAAAATTTACTACTACTCCTTTCACATTTAGGAGGTCTTTGAAACCTTCCAGTTGTCCATTTCAAATTTAAGTGTAAACCGGTGTTTCAAACCTATAGATTTATTCTTGCCATATTTTCTGCCAAGGTAACCAGTGAAGACGATAGTGATGATGCTAGTGATAATAATAATAACCGTAGCATGTGTTAAGCGCTTACAGTGTGCCAAGCACTGTTCTAAGCGCTGGGGTAGATACAAGCTAATCGGGTTGGACACGGTCCACATCCACATGGGGCTCACGGCCCCTAATGCCCATTTTACAGATGAGGGAACCGAGTCACAGAGAAGTGAAGCTATTTGCTCAAGGTCCCACAGCAGACATGTGGCAAGAGCAGGGATTAGAAACCCATGACCTTCGGAATCCCAGGCCTGGGTTCTATTCACTTGGCCATGCTCTGGAAGTCCAGCCCGAACAGCTCTAGGGGAACCAGTGCTCCCCTTGCCCCCGAAACGCAGCCCAGGACCCAGGGGTGGCATGTTCCCTGTGGTCTGTGGGCAGCCCGTGGGCTCTGAGCCCATGGTTGGGCCAACTGACCCAGAGCGGCTTGGCTTAAACCAAGAGGAATTTTCATTTCCTCTTATCGGTCGATCACTGAGCGCTTATTACGTGGAGAGCACTGTACTATGGCCCTTCTCAGGGTCACGCCTAAAGAGTTTTCAGAACTCTACCGGTCTCTATTACCAGAGGGAGAGTCAAGCAGAGGCATACCATTCCATTCCTAGCTTGGGCTGTGGCTAGCGAGTAGAAAGCAATCTGCTACAAGTCAAAACTCACCTGTGCCGGACAGCAGCGGCATGGGAGAGAGTTGAGGGTGGAGACTCAAGTTTACAGCGTGAAAGGCGGCAATGGTAAACCCCTTCCATATTTTTACGAAGAAAACTCTAGGGATATACTACCAGAATGATTGCAGATGGAAGAGGGGCGTTCTGGGAGAGACGTGTCCATGGTGTCGCTATGGGTCGGAGATGATGATGATGATGATGATGATGAAGATATTTATTAAGCCCTAACTATGGGCCAAGCATTGTTTCTAGGCACTGAGGTAGATACAAGATAAAGAGGCAGTCCCATGTGGGGCCCACAGGTCTTCATCCCCATTTTACCAGGAGATGAGCTTACTGAGGAGAGAGATGTATAAGGTGACTTGCCTAAGGTCACACAGCAGACTAAGTAACTCTGACAGATTAAGACAACTGTACTGTGGCATGGGAAGAGTTACCTGGAGGCCCTGCCCTGGTATCGTACCCGCTGCTCTGGGTTGGGGCAGGGGCCCTCTGCCTCCCGAATCCACCAACCCTGGGGAACACATCTTCTCTCTGTCCTCTTTCTCTGCCTCCCCTCTTCTTCTCTCTGTTATCTGTATTCGGTATCCTTCCTCCTCTGAGTTCTGTCTCTCTCTCCTCTCTCCCTTGCTCTCCCCCCTCACCTCACCCACACCACTCCGCCCCCGATCACAGGCGCTGCATCCTGGGGAGGGGACTGCTTTTGGTGCCAGCACACATTGGTCAGGGGCTCTGGCTTGGTGGGACAACGAGGCCCTCCCCTGCCAATACAACTGCTACCTTCAACATACCAGGCCAATGACTTCACTTCCATCCTCCTCCTCCTCCTCCTCCCTTGGCTTTTCACGGGCTCCCCTATCCTGCCAGCTCTCTGGCCAAGCTCCAGGCAAGGCACAGGTGGGTTCCTCATGAACCAACCAGATGGGAGCATGGGCTGGGCAACCACCCCTGCCCCCCTTCTTGCCCCCCACACACAGCTTCTGCCCTCCCCAGTTTCCCCAAAGGTCTCCGTGGGGGTCCTGGCCAGCCAGAGCCCAGGACCTGGGAATGAGAAGGGACCTGGGTTTTAATCCCGACTCCACCACATGTCCTGCTGTGGGACCTGGGGCAAGTTGCTTCACTTCTCTGGCCTCTGTTCCCTCATCTGGGAAATGGAGATTAAGAGTGTGAACCCCCATGTGGGACGGGGACTGGACCCAACTTACTAACTTCGTGTCTACTCCAGCACTTAGAACAATGTTTGGCACATAGTTAAATGCTTAAGATAGTACCATCGTTATTGTTATTATTATTATATTAATTATCCTGAGAGAAGTTCAGGGTAGGGCACTCTGGCTCTCTGGGAATCTCCCCTGATCCTCCCAGAACCCCACAGGGCCTGCATGGAAAACCGTCCTTTCCCACATCCTTGAGAGCATGCAAGTTTCACCCCAGAAAGGTCCACATTTGGCTGGGAAGCTCCATCTTGAGCTGGTCACTCCCAGGCTAACCGGGCAAGTGCACCTACCCCCATCCCTCTCAGGACTGCCAGAAACAGAAAACGCCTGATTCATCTGAGTAAGAGAGACGTTTGGGTCTGTAGCAGACTGGGAGTCTGAAGGGTCATGGGTTCCAAACCTGGCTATGACATGTGTCTGCTGTGTGACCCTTGGGCAAATCATTTGACTTCTCTGTGCCTCGGTTACCCCATCTGTAAAATGGGGATTGAGACCCGTGAGTCCTACGATGGGACAGGGTACTGCGTCCCACCTGATTGCCCTTGTATCTACCCCAATGCTTAAGTTCAGCCACCTGGCACGTAGTAAGTGCTATCCCAAATACCATAAAAAAAAAAGCAAACACCTGTTCTCCCTCCCTCATAGACTGTGAGTCCAACATGGGTAGGACCAGTATCTGATCTGGCTGTCCATTATCAATCCCACAGCACTTAGCACAGTGCTTGGCACACAGTAGTGGTAGTAATAATCATAGAATTTGTTAAGCGCTTACTGTGTGTAGAGCACTGAACTAAACACTAAACTAAACTAAGAGAAGCAGCGTGGCTCAGTGGCAAGAGTACAGGTTTTGGAGTCAGAGATCATGGGTTCAAATTCAGCTCTGCAATTGTCAGCTGTGTGACTTTGGGGCCAGTCAGTTCACTTCTCTTGGGCCTACAATTACCCTCATCTGTAAAATGGGGATTAAGACTGTGAGCCCCACCGTAGGGAAACCCTGATCACCTTGTAACCTCCCCTAGTGCTTTGCACATTGTAAGCCGCTTAATAAATGCCCATTATTATTATTATTATTATTAAAACACTGAGAGAGAAGAGAACTAGTGGGTTGGGAACCTAGTCACAGTTCCTATGCCTTGGGTGGCTCACAATCTATAGACTAAGCGCATATGAAATAACCCTCAGTTACTACAGGGGAAAAATTTGACTTTTTCCTTCTTTCCCCCTTAGACTTGGAGCCCCTATAAGGTCAGAGGCCTTTCCTTTCTAAAGCCCTCCTTTCCTCTTCTCCCACTCCCGTCTGCATCACCCTGACTTTGTCTTCCTTTATTCATCCCTCCCACCTCCCCTTCCAGCCCCAGCAGCACTTTTGTCCCATATCAGTCATTTATTTATTTCTTTTACTGTCTCTCCCCTTCTCAACTGTAAGCTCACTTTAGGCAGGGAATGTGTCTGTTGTTATGCTGTCCTCTGCCAAGCACTTAATACAGTGCTCTGCACACAGGTAAGTGGTCAATAAATATGATGGACTGACTGACTGACTGCTGGGGATTGGATTTCCATCTGATTATGCCATGAGTACTACCTACCCCAGTGCCTCGGTAGAGCACGTTGGTGCTAAGTAAGTGCTTAACAAATACCATAGTGATCATGAACACACTGCACAGAGGCAAGATTCCAAAGGGAAAAGGCCGGTGAAGGTGGCATTGGATCGGAGACCGTTTCCTTCCTAATAGAGTCAATTAGGGACAGGGACGGTGGGTGGCTGGGGGGCAGTTCATGACTCAGCTTTACAGGACGAAACAACCCTCATGGCCTAGTGGATGGAGCATGGGCCTGGGAATCAGAAGGCCATGGGTTCTAATCCCAGGTCCTCCACTTGCCTGCTGTGTGACCTTGGGCAGGTCACTTCACTTCTCTGGGCCTTAGTTACCTCATCTGTAAAATGGGGATCGAGCCTGTGAGCCCCACATGGGACAGGAACTGAACCAGATGATCTTGTTTCTACCCCAGTGCCTAGTACAGTGCCTGGCACATAGTAAGCACTTAACAAATACTATCATTATTATTATTATTATTATTATGAATAGTAATAACAAACCACGATATTCAGTTTCTCATACAGAGAAACACTGAGCGCAAAGGATCCTGCTTCTGTTAAACCCTCAACCCAGAGGCAGTGAGATCTCTGACACTATGGAAGCCCTCAGCCTAGGGTTCTTGAGAATTTCCTCCCCAGCGGGATGATCGGGTCCAGTTGTTCAGGGCCTTAAGGGGCCCGTGCCCGGCCCGGGTGTTTCCCCAGCCAAACGGTCTTCCGCTGGGACTATCCCACTGCCTCCCTTCCCTTCAGAGGCCAGCGAGCCAGCCAAGTAGGGAGCTGAGAGCCGCCTGGGCATCCCCCTGGGTCGGTGCCCTCGGCCTCGTGGACTCAGTTGCCCTTACCCAGAAGGGTGAGCAGCAGCAGCCACGGGCATTTCCCCCCAGCCTTTCCGCTCTGCTGCTGGTCGAGCATTACTTCCAGCTGCTTCCGGGCCAATGACAGTCCATTGTCTTCTGCTCTTAGAAGACACCTTGCCCTGACCCTGGCGGGGGGGGGGGCGGGGGTGAGGACGGCGGGCAGAGTGTCAACATTTAGGTCTTCCCTTGGAGACAGTGTCCGGCTCACCTGTGATTCTGGGAAGCGAAATGCCTAAGGGCATTCGATGGAATCCAGTGGTTAGCGAGGAGTCAACTGCACACTTAGAGAGGCAGTGCTTTCCCCTGCTGAGAAGCCAGAAACTGGGCTTTGCAGTCACTTTCACCGGTTCTCTGCCCCTTTCCTTTTTATTTTTAGTTTTCACTGGTATTTGTTAGGCGCTTGCTCTGAGCCAGGCACTGAGGTAGATCCAAAGCTGATGGCTTACTATGCCAGGCACTGTACTAAGGTCTGGGGTAGATCCAAGCTAATCCGGTTGGACACAGTCCCCGACCCCCATGGGGCACACAGTCTTCATCCCCATTTTCCAGATGAGGGAAGTGAGGGCCAGAGAAGTGAGGTGACTTGCCCAAGGTCAAACGGCAGCAGACAAGTGGCAGTGCCAGGATTAGAACCCAAGTCCTTCTGACTCCCGGGCCCTTGGCGACTCCATTTGGAATGACACTCCCCGCATCTGGGCATTTCTAAACCAGCATCACCCTGGCAAGCTGGACTTTTCGATTCCCAGAACCCCATCGGAGGAGGAGGGACAGCGTCATTTGACATTCCCCTGTCTCCGGCTCCTCAAGTTTTGACTCATCAATTGGAGTGCCAAGTTGAAATTTGGGCAAAATTGCGATTCAGAAATCCATGATCCAGCTTACAGTCTAGAGGACTTTATCTGCCCCCAACCTCAGCCCCATAGTACTTTTCTTTTTGAAATTGAATATTAGTAATTATTTCTTTACATTGACGTCTGCCTCCCCCTTTAGATTGGAGGCACCTTGGGCAGGGAACGTGTCCGCTAATTCTGTCGTATGGTCCGCTCCCGAGGGCTCGGTGTGGTGCTCAGCACAGGGTAAGCGCTCAATGAATTCCATTGATGGATCGATTGATTATGTGCATATCTGTAATTTACTTTAATGTCTGTCTTCACCTCTAGTCTGTAAGCTCCTTGTGAGCAGGATATGTGTCTACTAACTCGGTAGTTAGTAGCTACTCGGTAGCTACTACTAACTCGCTATTTGGTAGTTAGGAGCTACTAACTCCTCTCCCAAGAGCTTAGTGTAGTGTTCTGCACAGTAAGCACTCAATAAATACAGTTGACTGACTGACTCCCTCTCTAGACTGTAAGGTGGTTGTGGGCAGGGAAAGGTGTCTACCAACTCTGTTAGTGTGTACTCTCCCAAGCGCTCAGCACAGTGCTCAGCACTCAATGAATACCACTGCCTGTCGGACTGACCCCCTCTATAGACTGTAAGGTGGTTGTGGGCAGGGAAAGTGTTTACCAACTCTTTTGTACTGTACCCCCCCAAGCACTTAGCATAGTGCTCTGCACATTGGGAGCGTTCAATGAATACGATTGATTGATGGATCGATTGATCCTCGTTGGATTCTGGAGGAACTGGCTGAGAGTGAGCCTTGCCGGCCTTTCCCAAGCCTCGGGAGCCACCTGCCGGCAGGTCCTGGTTCTACCGCGCGAATCTCAACCCGGCCCCCGGGGACATGAACTGTTCCCAGTGGTTACGTCCGACCCAAACCCAACCCAAGCCAGGGGTCTCCTGGCTAAGATTATTCTGTGCAGAATCCTCCCCTCCAAGGTCGTGGGCGAGGTGTCTAAATCGTTCTGTCAATGGAATGTATTGAGTACTTTCCACGTGCAGAGCACTGTGCTAAGCACTTGGGAACGTACAATCCAACAGAATCAGGAGACACGTTCTCTGCCCATAATGAACTCACAGTCTAGTGTATGAGCTTACAATCTAGAATCAGAGGTGGCATTAATAATAACTAATATCTGCTCAACTAGGAATAATAATGATGGTATTTGTTAAGCTCTTACTATGTGCCAAGCACTGTTCTAAGCAACTACCTGGCCTAGAGGATGGAACACGGGCCTGGGAGTCGGAAGGACCTATTCTAGTCCCAGCTCTGCCACTGGTCTGTTGCGGGACCTTGGGGAAGTCACTTACCTTCTCTGTGCCTCAGTTACCTCATCTGTAATTTGGGGACTGTGAACCCCATGTGGGACATGTACTGTGACCAACCTGGAAGTTTGAATCAACCCCAGTGCCAGGTCCTTCCGACTCCCAGGCCTGTGCTCTATCCACTGGACTACGCTGCTTCTGACAGAGAGATTTTTCTGGTGCTCAGGAGCCCAGCCGAAAAAGAGCAGTACGCACCGGTGGGACTATAGAGATCTCATCTCATGTGACCTTGGGGCTTTTTTTTGCCCAAAGAGACGAGCGTTGTTCTCTCTCCTCCTTCTTGACCAACCGATCTTCCCAAAAGTTGCTGCCCAAATACAGTTACCCACTTTCTGATTGCTGCCTGCCAAGCTGACCTGTCTCCCAGCCACACGATGTCCCTTCCCCTCAAAAGGCCTCCATGTCACTGTGGCCCATGAAGCCCCCCCCACTCCATCAATGGGGCACCCCCTCCCCTTCATCCCTCACCCTGTTCCCCACTCCTCTCCTGCCTCCTCCTCATCTCATGTCATCCCCAATTTGATAGATGAGGGAACTGAGGCAGAGAAATGTAGTGACTTGCCCTAGGTCGCACAGCAGGCAAGTGGATTAGTGCCACGGACGCTGGGAATCAGATGGACCTGGGTTGTAATCCCCGGCTCGGCCACCTGTTGGCTGTTTTTACCTTGGGTGAGTCACCTCACTATTCTGGGCCTCATTCCCTCATCTGTAAAAATGGGGATTAAGACCGGGAGCCCCCCTGTGGGACAGGGACTGCATTCAAGCTGATTTGCCCTGTATCCACACGCCAGCGCTTAGTGTGGTGTCTGGCCCACTCTAAGTGCTGAACAAATACCACCATATTTATTGTTATTGTTATGGGGATCAAGACGATGAGCCCCATTGTGGGACAGGGAACCATGTCCAACCTTCGAAGGTGAGAAGGAGGTAGCGTAACTGGGGAGAGGAGGAGCATGCTGACCTCTCAATTTTCCTGGGAGACGGGGGCAGTAGAAATAGAGGAGGCCTCCTTGGGGGAGGGCAAGCAGGGCAGGAACGTCAATCTGGAGGGTGCCAAACCTTGGTGATCATACTAATGATATCGGTGGTATTTGTTCAATGCTTACTTTGTGCCAGGCGCTGTACTAAGCACTGAGGTAGATACGAGGCTTAACTGGGGGTTGGACACAGTCCCTGCCCCACATAGGGCTCACTGTCTCAATTCCCGTTTTCCAGATGAGGGAACCAAGGCCTCAGATAAGTGAAGTGATTTGCCCAAGGTCACTCAGCAGGACAAGTGGAACCCTGTTCCTTCTGATTCCCAGGCTGGGCTCTAGCCAATAGGCCATGCTGCTTCCCAGTAGAAGCAGTAGTATTGATTAAGCACTTACTGTGTGTCAAGCACTGGAAGGCGGTGTGACCCCCATGGATAGAGCACGGGGCCCTGGGTTCTAATCCAGTTCCACTGTTTACCTGCTTTGTGACCTTGGGCCAGTCACTGAGCCTCAGTTTCCTCAACTGCTAAACAATAATAATAATAATAGTCAAAATAGCTGTGGCATTTGTAAGCGTTTACTATGTGCCAGATGCTGTACCTAAGCACTGGAGCAGAGGCAGGCAAATAGGATTGGATGCAGTCCGTGTCCCACTTCATGGGGCTCACGGTCTTAATCCCTATTTTACAAGTGAGGGAACTGAGGCCAAGAGAAGCGAAATGACTTGCCCAGGGTCACCCAAGCAGACAAGTGGCAGAGCTAGGATTAGGATCCAGTCCTTCTGACTCCCAGGCCCGTGCTGCAAAATGGGATTCAGTGCTTGTTCGCCCCTCCTACTTGCCTGACACATAGAAAGTTCTTACGAATGAGGTCAAAATAGCACCGTGCCAAGCCTGGAAATAAATACCTGAATGAGATGACAGTCCCTGACCCCCCAGGGGGCGCCGGTGACAGACAGCTTGGGGACCCATGAAAAAATAAAAACCCAGGGGCCAGAGAAGGGAGGGCAGCGAATTACTGCAGCAAGATAACTGGGTGCGTGGCTACAGGAGAAGAGTTTCAGGTTCCCCCCAGCTCAGAGTTCCACAGTCACTACGCCCACAGCAGCCACCTCGGCAGCTGCCGCAACTGCTGGAGCAACTTCATCCACAGGAGCAACTCCACTTAAAAAGATTCCAAGAATTCCTCCCACACTTTACTTCCCCGAAGAAAAATGATCTGCTAGAGAATGTCCTGGGATCATCTTCCATATTACTTGCTACTTACCTCTCCATCCTACCTTGCCTCGCTGCTCTTTGGCTACACAACCCACCCTGACACACTTGGTTGCTCTAATGCCAACCTTCTCAGTGGAACCTCGTTCTCGTCTGCCTCGCCGCTGACCCTTCCCTACACGTCCTGCCTCTGGCCTGGGACGCCCTCCCTCCTTTAATATCTGATATGATCAGGGAATCCAATCTGATATTGTAAGAGAATCATAAAACACGTTTTTTTTTAAGTGGTACTTATTAGTCAGCCCGTATTTATTGAGTGCCTACTGTGTGCAGAGCCCTGTGTTAAGCCCTTTGGAGAGTACAACATAACGATAAACAGGCACATTCCCCTGTCTCCAACGAGCTTACAGTCTAGTTAAGGACTTCCTATGTGTCAAGCACAGAACTCGGTGCTGAGGTAGATACAAGCTAGCCAGGTTAGGGCGAGGTTCATCCCACAGGGGGCTCACGGTCTTAAATCCCCATTTTACAGATGAGGGAAATGAGGGCCAGAGAAGTAAAGAGACTTGCCCCAAGGTCACACTGGATGCTTTGTCCCCAATGATGTGTCATCAAAACCTGAGCCTGCAAACCTTCTCAGTTGATGAGGAATCTGGCCCAGAGAGAGAACATTCTGGGTGGGTTGATTCCTACCCAAAAGTCCAGTCCAGATTACGGAAAGGACCCGGTCAGTCTAGACCTTTCCTCAGCTGGCCCCACATGAGGGAGGACAACTCACACGGATTCCCCAAATATTGGCACCATGATCTCTACGAACACCTGTGAAATTCACGATGATTTCAAAGAAGCTCGCAGAAAGAAACCTGGACCTTGGAGTAGAGGGCACTGTAATTCCTAATTCTGGCCTCATGCCACCATGATTGCTGTGTCGACCTTGGGTAAGTCACTTCACTACTCTGGGCCTCCCATTTCCTCTCAACTGCCAAAAATGGGATTCGATACCTGTTCTCTCTCCTACTTAGAACCGTGAGACCCCAAGAGATACAGGGACTTTGCATCTGCTCCCATTTCCTTCTCAACTCGCAGGAGCACTATCAGACCACTCATGCCCACAGAGTGCTTTTAGGGGGATTCCAGGCAGCTGGGATCACCCTCAACCATCCTCAGAGCCGGTGAGAAGGAATTACACTTTTCTCCTCCCTTCTGCTCAGTGACCATGATTCCCCTGGATCGTGGACTCCCAAGCCTAGTGCCCTTTACCATATCCTCTGGACTTTTTAACTCCTGCCTTAAAACTTCCAGTGCCCCCAAACTCCCTCCTTATCCGCGAGGCAACTGTTAGTGCTTATATACCATGCTGTGCACTTTGGAAGTATGTACTAAATACTCCTTCTACTATCAAAGACTAGTGCACCTGAAGCCACCTGGACTTACCCCTGACCCCAATTCTTCCCACCACACACCACATCCACCCTCATCCCCTCACCGAGAAGCAGCGTGGCTTAGTGGAAAGAGCCCGGGCTTGGGAGTCAGAGTTCGTGGGTTCTAATCCCGGCTCCGCCGCTTGTCTGCTGTGTGATTTTGGGCAAGTCAATTGACTTCCCTGTGCCTCAGTTCCCCTCATCTGTAAAATGGGGATTAAGACCTGTGAGCCCCCACGTGGAACAACCTGATAACCCTTGTATCTACCCCAGTGCTTAGAATAATGCTCGTCACATAGTAAGCGCTTAGCAAATGCCATTATTACCATTATTATTATTATTATCCTTCCAGCTACCTCACATCTGCCTAATTTAGAAGTCCAACCCCTCAAACTTTGCCTTAGATGGCTCTGCCTTCCACACCACCTGGACACTTGCGTCCACTTTTCTTCTAGTTAAGGACTGGTTGGCATCTTCAACCAGTTCTCTGTGCTGATTCAATTCCTTCCCCACTGATTTCAAATATGCCCCAAACTTCCCCTAGTTTTAAACAACAAGAAAACCCCCTGCCCCTGTACTCCACAGTCCCATCCGCTGCTCACTCCACCCCCTTCTTACCATTCCTGCCCAAAACCCTAGAGTGGGTCATTTATAACAGCTCCCTCTGCTTCCTTTTCCATCACCTCCTCAATCCCTGAAATATCGAGCTTCACTCCCTTTGAGAGGACAAAATCACCTGCTCCCGCTCAGCCTGCCCCTCCCTCTCCTCCTCCTCCTCCTTCCTCTCCTCCTTGTCCTCCTTCCCCCTTTCCCCTAGTCCTCTTCATAATACTAATAATGGTGATAGTATTTAAACACTTACTAGGTGTAAAGCACTGTTCCAAATGCTGAGGTAGACAGAAGCTAGTCAGGTTGGACCTAGACCCTGTCCCATATAGAGCGTACAGTATTAATCCCCATTTTAAAGAAAAGTGAAGTGACTTGCCCTAGATCACACAGAAGACAAGTGTCAGAGCTGGGAGTGGAACCCCAGGTCTTGCCGGTTCCCAGGCCTGTGCTGTATTCACTGTCCCACATTGTTTCTTCAAACAGCTAAGTGCCAAGCATTGTGCCAAGCGCTGTGGTAGATATAATCATATACAATCCCTGTCCCCCATGGAAATGCAGCCTAACACTTCTCTGTGCCTCAGTTATCCCATCTGTAAAAATGGGGATTCGATCCTACTCCCTTTTACTTAGACTGTGAGTCCCACATGGGACTGTGGGCAACCTGATGACCTTGTATCTATCCCAGTGCCTAGAACAGTGCTTGGCACCGAGTAAATGCTTAATGAGTACCATAATTAAAACCACATTCATTAATTAACAGGGAAGAAGAAAAGGTATTTAACCCCCCATTTTGCAGATGAAAAACTAAGGCAAAGAGAAGACTTGTCCCAAGGTCACACAGAGCAGGCCAGTGACTGGGATTAGAGCTCCAGCATGCTGGGGAAGCAACATGACACAGTGGACAGAGCACGGGCCTAGGAGTCAGAAGGTCATGAGTTCTTATCACAGCTCTACCACTTGTCTGCCTGTGTGACCCTGGGCAAGTCTCTTCACCTTCTCTGTGCCCCAGCTACCTCACAGGAACTGTGTCCAACTTGGTTTGCCCATAACCATCCCAGTGGTTAGTACTGTGCCTGGCACATAGTCAGTGCTTAATGCCATCATCATCATTATCATCATCAGTCTCTCTCTTTTTATGATATTTGTTTTTAAATGGCATTTATAAGCACTGTATCAGGCACCATTCTAAATGCTGGGGCAGATGCCAGGTCATCAGCTTGGACCCAGTCCGTGCGTTGAATCCCCATTTTATAGATGAGGGAACTGAGGCCCAGAGAAGTCAACTGACTTGCTCAAGATCACACAGCAGGCAAGTGGCAAAATCAGAATTAGAATCCAGATCCTTCTGACTCCCAGGCCTGTGCTCTATTGTTCTGTTATCCTCTGCCAAGCACTTACTAGAGGGCTCTGCGCACAGTAAGCACTCAATAAATACCATTGCAGGCAAAAACTCTACGCATCAGGCAAAACCTCCTCCCCCCTCGGCTTCAAGGCTCTCCATCACCTTGCCCCTTCCTCCCTCACCTCCCTTCTCTCCTTCTACAGCCCAGCCCCGCACCCTCCACTCCTCTGCTGCTAATCTCCTCACCGTGCCTCGTTCTCGCCTGTCCCGCCATTGACCCCCGGCCCATGTCATCCCCCCTGGCCCAGAATGCCCTCCCTCCTCACATCCGCCAAGCTAGCTCTCTAGCTCCCTTCAAAGCCCTACTGAGAGCTCACCTCCTCCAGGAGGCCTTCCCAGACTGAGCCCCCTCTTTCCCTCTCTCCCTTCGCCCCCCTCCCCCATCCCCCCCCGCCTTACCTCCTTCCCCTCCCCACACCACCTGTATATACGTATATATGTTTGTACATATTTATTACTCTATTTATTGATTGATTTTATTTGTACATATTTATTCTATTTATTTTATTTTGTAATATGTTTTGTTTTGTTCTCTGTCTCTCCCTTCTAGACTGTGAGCCCACTGTTGGGTAGGGACCGTTTCTATATGTTGCCAACTTGTACTTCCCAAGCACTTAGTACAGTGTTCTGCACACAGTAAGTGCTCAATAAATACGAATGAATGAATGAATGAATGAATTATCCCAACGGGGTGGCCATGCCACCAGAGGGTGGCAAGTCACGTAGGGTGGTGTGTGGCCAACTGTGTAGCCAGCACCTGGCATTCTGAGGAGCAGAGGGAGGGGTAGAAGCAGTGTGGCCCTAGTGGAGAGAGGCCAGGCCTGGAGTCAGAAGGACCTGGGTTCTAATCCCGGCTCCACCGTTCATCAGCTCTGTGACCTTGGGCAAGTCACTTCTCACATGAGGAAATACAAAGCTTGCAACCCCCACTGTCTTGCCAAATTACGGGTTTGAAAATAACCCCAAGAAGATCCCCTGAATGTTTACCATGCTTTGTCCTTTCTGATTCTGGAAATGAAAGTGATTCGAGCAGCTCAGCCCTGCTGCGAGACAGGTGCTCAGCGTGGGTCTGGTTTCCAAAGCTTCGTTCAGTGCTTGGCACACGGTAAGCACTTAAAATTCCAAAATCATCATCTCGTTTATAAGACTGGGTTCCCATGTTTTGTGCATGTGTGGAAGCAACGAATTGTAGAAGAATTCCTTCTTTCTGGAAGGAAAGAATCTAGTTTACATTTTGCTGGTTCCCCTACTGCTGACAAAATGCTTCTCGAGGTGTTAAACACCTCGAGAAGCAGAGTGGCCTGGTGGAAAGAGCATGGGCTTGGGAGTCAGAGGATGTGGGTTCGAATCCCTGCTCCACCACTTGTCTGCTGTGCGACCTTGGGTAAGCCACTTAACTTCTTTGTGTCTCAGTTCCCCTCACCTGGAAAATGGGGCTTAAGTCTCTGAGCCCCTTGGGGGACAACCTGACAAGCCAGTGCATAGCACTGTGCTTGGCACATAGTAAGCGTTTAACAAATACCATCATCATCATTATTATTTAATGGTGGTCAGCAGGGGCAAGGTGCTTATTGGAGTATCGTGAAAGCAGCCGAAACCACACCCCGAGGAAGTCACTGGGGTGACTGGTCAAGCACGGCAAGACCACAACTGTGATCGGGAAGTGCTGCGATTCAAAAGCACCTGTTTTGAAAGCACAGCGCTACTGGGGGCACCAGAGTGGGAAGCATTATGCTTAATAATACTATTGGTATTTGTTAAACATTTACTATGTGCTAAGCACTGTACTATGTGCTAAGCACTGTACTACGCTCTAGGATGATGATTGATCATCAATCATCAATCGTATTTATTGAGCGCTTACTATGTGCAGAGCACTGTACTAAGCGCTTGGGAAGTACAAATTGGCAACATATAGAGACAGTCCCTACCCAACAGTGGGCTCACAGTCTATAAGGGGAAGACAGAGAACAAAACCAAATATACTAACAAAATAAAATAAATAGAATAGATATGTACAAGTAAAACAAATAAATAAATAAATAGAGTAATAAATATGTACAAACATATATACATATATACATGGACACAATCCCTGTCCCAGATAGGGCATACAGCCTTAATCCCTATTTTACAGATACAGTAACAGAGGCCGAGAGAAGTGAAGTGACTTGCCCGAGGTCACACAGCAGACAAGTGGAGTAGGCTTGGTCTAGAACCCATGTCCTTCTGACTCCCAGGCCCATGCTGTAATCACTTTGCCCTGCTGCTTCTCTAGCCTCAGGAGTGGGGCCTCCCCTGCCATTTAGGAAGGGAGACTGATCCATCCATCTTGTCCTTATTCACCCTGCCCCCGTCCACTCTTAGCTTCTTGAAAGTAGTCTGCAGGCTCTCCTCTTCCTCGTCCTTGGCTTCAGATTTCATGGTGGGATGTGTTACTCCGCCACAGATGTTCGTTGTTAATGCCGCTCAGATTGCTCGGCAATAAGGCCTGGACCCAAGATTCACCCCCCAATCAATCAATCAATCAATTGTATTATTGAGCGCTTACTGTGTGCAGAGCACTGTACTAAGCGCTTGGGAAGTACAAGTTGGCAACATATAGAGACAGTCCCTACCCAACAGTGGGCTCACAGTCTAAAAGGGGGAGACAGAGAACAAAAGCAAACATACTAACAAAATAAAATAAATAGAATAGATATGTACAAGTAAAATAAATAAATAAATAGAGTAATAAATATGTACAAACATATATACAGGTGCTGTGGGGAAGGGAAGGAGGTAAGATGGGGGGATGGAGACGGGGACGAGGGGGGAGAGGAAGGAAGGGGTTCAGTCTGGGAAGGCCTCCTGGAGGAGGTGAGCTCTCAGTAGGGCCTTGAAGGGAGGAAGAGAGCTAGCTTGGCGGCATGGGCAGAGGGAGGGCATTCCAGGCCCGGGGGATGACGTGGGCCGGGGTCGATGGCGGGACAGGCAAGAATGAGGTCCCCCGCCACCCCCATTCCCTCACCCTCCAGCCTGTAACTCTTGCCACACTAATCCTAATCTCATTTCCTCTTCCCCCACTTCCTTCTGTGTCACCTCTGTCCCTGCTTAATGGACTCCCCTCAGCTCCACAGCACTTATGTCCATAACCATAATTTATCTATATTAATGTCTACCCCCTAGACTGTAAGGTCATTACGGGCAGGTAACATGTCTACCGATTCTGTTTAGATTGACCTCTCCCCAGCTCTTTGTACAGTGGTCTGCACACACTCAGTGCTCAATAGAAGTGCTGATGGACTCCTCCCTCAGACACTCCCTGTTTCACTAACTCTGAGAGCAGGTGCCAAGAACTCCCTGTTGCTGCCAAAGCCAGCAACTCACCAGGGTTTGTGCTTCTGTTGTCTCAGCAGTCATGAGCACTGGGAATGGGGATTAGGAGGAGGAGGAGCAGCAGCAGCAACAGTTATTTCTTTTAATGGTATTTGTTCAGCACTTACCATGTGCAAGGCTCTGTAAGAAGCCCTGGTTGATCAGGTTGAACAAAGTCCCAGTCCCACACGGGACTCACAGCCTTAATCACCATTTTACAGATGAGGGCACTGAGGCCCAGAGAAGTGAAGTGATCTTCCCAAGTTAACACAACAGACCAGTACATGCCAAGCACTATACTAAGCGGTGGGGTAGATACAAGGTAATCAGGTCAGACACAGTCCCTATCCCACATGGAGCTCACAATCTTAATCTCCATTTTACAGATGAAGTAACTGAGGCTCAGAGAAGTGAAGTGACTTGCCCAAGGTCACACAGCAGACATGTGGCAGAGGTGGGATTAGAACCCAATGGGGATTAAGATCGTGAGCCCCATGTGGGACCTGGACTGTGTCCCACCTGATGAACTAATCTCTATCCCAGCACTTAGTTCGGTGCCTGGGACATAGTAAGTGCTTCACAAACACTATGGGAAAACAAAATCAGTGCCATCAGAAGGTGATAGAGAGTGGCAGCCTCACCGAACCATGGAAGGGCAGGCTCCCAGACCGACGCCAGATGCCCTGAATGGATGATAGAGTGGCACGGCTTCACAGAACAATGCCTAGTAGCACATGGAACAGTGCTTGGCACATAGTAAGCGCCTAGCAAATGCCATCATTATTATTATTAGAGAGGAGCAACATCCCAGAACAAGTCTCCTGCTGTTCCGCACTACACTCTAATATACGGCCACGAGGCGCAGCTTTCGCGAACAAGGCAGTGGTCACCAGGGGGCGATAGAGAGACACAGACTCCCAGAATAACGATTATTGCCACCAGGGGGCAGGCTGCAGCTCTCAGACCAGAGGATGGTTCGGGTTTCAGGGATCAGGGGAAATCTCTCCACAGCAGCTGATCAGTGCCTTTCTTCGGCCTCGAGGATCATCCCTCTTACACTGTGGGCACTTTCAACGCCCAGATTTACTCCATTACTGAGTGGGCTGCATTATTACCCCTGGGGAGGGGGCGGGGTGTGTGTGTGTGTGTGTGTGTGTGTGTGTGTGTGTGTGTGAGAGAGAGAGAGAGAGAGAGAGAGAGAGAATAATAGGAAGGAAGAAGAGTGATGTAGTTCATTCATTCAATCGTCTTTATTGAGCGCTTACTGTGTGCAGAGCACTGTACTAAGCGCTTGGGAAGTCCAAGTTGGCAACATATAGAGATGGTCCCTACCCAACAGCGGGCTCACAGTCTAGAAGGGGGAGACAGACAACGAAACAAAACATTAACAAAATAAAAGAAATAGAATAGTAAACATGTACAAGTAACTGCCACTCACAGGAGAACAGGGGCTGGGGCACTGCGCAGGGCTGTAGTTCTGTCTGATTTGACTAGGACTGAGAAGACCCAGAACCCTTAATTCTGTAGATGGGTCAAGCCTCACTCTGACTATAGTCCTGTCTATAGGGTCACTGAGCAGTCTCAATCCCCCAAGAAGGGACTTTTCTGGGCTCAACAGAGAAGCATGTGGGATCTAATGTCAGCAAGAGGATAACGTGCCTATAAGTGTTTCTACCCTACTTTTCTCTGAAAAGCAGAGTGTACACACTCCTGCCTGAGATGAAGATGAGATGTCCCTACCCAACAGTGGGCTCACAGTCTAGAACGGGGAGACAGAGAACAAAACATATTAATAAAATAAATAGAATAGATATGTACAAGTAAAATAAATAAATAGAGTAATAAATACATACAAACATATATACATATATACAGGTGCTGTGGGGAAGGGAAGGAGGTAAGGCGGGGGGGATGGAGAGAGGAAGGAGGGGGAGAGGAAGGAGGGGGCTCAGTCTGGGAAGTCTGGGAAGGCCTCCTGGAGGAGGTGAGCTCTCAGTAGGGCCTTGAAGGGAGGAAGAGAGTTAGCTTGGCGGATGTGTGGAGGGAGGGCATTCCAGGCCAAGGGGATGACGTGGGCCGGGGGGTTGACGGCGGGGACAGGCGAGAACGAGGCTCGGTGAGGAGATTAGCAGCAGAGGAGCGGAGGGTGTGGGCTGGGCTGTAGAAGGAGAGAAGGGAGGTGAGGTAGGAGGGGGCGAGGTGATGGAGAGCCTTGAAGCCGAGGGTGAGGACTTTCCCCTCTTCACTCTTTCGCCCTTCAAAGCCCTACTGAAGGCTCAGCTCCTCCAAAGGCCTTCCCAGACTAAGCCCCCCTTTTCCTCAACTCCCCCTCCCATCCGTATCACCTCAACTCACTCCCTTTGCTCATGCCCCCACCTCTCCCCACCACACAACATTTAGGTATTTATATAGGTGTAATTCTTTTTATTTATATTGATGCCTGTATACTTGTTTTGATGTCTGTCTTCCCCCTTCTAGACGGTAAGCCCTGTATGGGCAGGGGTTATCTATCTTTATTGCTGAATTGTACTTTCCAAGTGCTTAGTCCAGTGCCCTGCACACACTATGTACTCAATAAATACGAATGAATGAAGTGTCCATCCCATTCCTCGCTGAGAAGTGGAGTTTGTGGTGAGCAAGAGTGAGTCCATCTTTTAACGCAGAATCCATTTCCTAAGAAATTATTCTATGACCCCGACAGCAACCAGGTCAATGGAGGAACTGGAAGGGAAACTGAATTATCTTGCCAAAAAGTTTGAGGGGGACTTGAATGGCTGAAGAGAAATGGAATTGTTTTGCAGAGGGATTTGAGGAGCTGCTAAATTGCTCTCCTGGGCAGAATAAAGGCTGCCGGGTGGGTTGGAGCCCGAGGGGTAAGTAAGCACGGGGAGCGAGCTTGCCTTCCCCCCAGGCTTCTCCTGGTAATGAGCTGCCTGAGCTGAAGTCAGCAGGAAATCAGAGCCACAAAGGAGAAGTCCAGCGGCAATCCTCCCCCTTCCCCCAACCTCCCAAACAACCGATAAAAGGGGCAATGAACTGGTCCCCGGGGGCCGCGGAACAAAGAAAAAAACCCTATAAGACCTGCGCTGAGACACCTTATTGGGGCCGAGGCCAAAGCACCTAAGACTTGAACCAGGATGGCATGCTGTGCGGGGCCAGACTCCTTGAAACGCTTCTGACGTGGGTCTGTCTTCATGACACCTGGGGAAGCCAGTCGGATTGGTAGCTATTTTTTGTCGTAATTGTGTGTGTATGTGAATGTGTGTAAGAAACCCATTAGTACAGTGCTCTACACACAGTAAGTGCTCCAAAAATATGATTGAATGAATGAATGAATAATAATAATGGCATTTATTAAGCGCTTACTATGTGCAAAGCACTGTTCTAAGCGCTGGGGAGTTTACAAGGTGATCAGGTTGTCCCACAGGGGGCTCACAGTCTTAATCCTCATTTTACAGGTGAGGTAACTGAGGCACAGAGAAGTTAAGTCCAGCGCTTAGAACAGTGCTTTGCACATAGTAAACGCTTAACAAATCCCATCATTATTATTAAGTTGACTTGCCCAAAGTCACACAGCTGACAATTGGTGGAGTCGGGATTTGAACCCATGAACTCTGACTCCAAAGTCCGGGCTCTTTCCACTGAGCCACACCGCTTCTCTGTGTGGTAGGCATCTACTCCCCTTTTAGTTAGGTTAAGCATGGGATGAAGTATTCTGCTGTATACAGTGGTAATAATAATGACAATGATGTCATTTGTCAAGTGCTTACTATGTGCCAGACATTGTATTAAGTGAAGGGGTGGGTACAAGCAAATTGGTTTGGGCACATTCTCTGTCCCACTTGAACAGGGGACAGTCTCAATCCCCATTTTACAGATGAGGGAACTGAAGCACGGAGAAGTGAAGTGACTTGCCCAAGGTCATACAGCAGAGAAGTGGTGGAGTCAGAATTAGAACCCATGACCTTCTGACTCCCAGGCCCGGGCTCTTTCCACTAAGCCATCCTGCTTCTCAAATGGTAGCTTGGTTTCACTTTAGAACTTGTACTGAGCACCCTGAAACTGAAGGGGAGCCAATTCCCCTGTGACAGGCTCATAAAGTTGAGCACCTGAATTGCAAGGGGAGACAGTCCCCGTGGAAGGGCTCGTACACTGAGTACCTGAAACTAAAGGGGGGAGACAATCCCCCCGCCCTCCCTCCCCTGTGACGGAGTTGTGTGGGTTCCTAGCTGAGATCAAGTCAGCAGGAGTGTGGGCTGGGAGGACAGAAAGTAGGTATTGTACTACCGTGGAAAGAGCATGGGCTTGGGAGTCAGAGGTCATGGATTCAAATCCCGACTCCTCCAATTTTCAGCTGTGTGACTTTGGGCAAGTCACTTAACTTCTCTGTGCCTCAGTTACCTCATCTGTAAAATGGGGATTAAGACTGTGAGCCCCACGTGGATGGCCTGAACACCATATATCCTCCCCAGTGCTTAGAATGGTGCTTTGCACATAGTAAGCGCTTTACAAATGCCATCATTATTATCATTATTATTATTAACTACATTCTATCCACTGTGCAGTTCTGCACTTTCAACCAATCGCTCGGGTTGATGGAGCGCTTATTGTGTGCAGAGCTCTGTATTAAGCGTTTGGGAGAGTACCATACCACAGACACATTCTCTGCCCGCAATAACCTTACAGTCTAGGAGGGACAGGCATTCCTGGAATAACAGAATTGGGGGTGCAGGGCGGAGGACAAAACAGGTTGTTTTTTTTTTTACTAGAAACTGAATTCTGTGTGGTGTATAGAATGTCCAGTCTCTGGAGAACAAGCTCCCTTTGAGGTTCTGAGGAAGGGATGGGCAAGTGTTTGCTGGGAAGAATGTGGCAGTGAGCCTCGCTGCAGATGTCTGGGGGTTCACTTAACTCCTCACTATTGGCTTCAAAGCTCTCCATCACCTTGCTCTTACTTACTTCACCTCCCTTCTCTCGTTCTACACCCCAGCCTGAACTTAGCCCCCCTTTTCCTCAGCTCCCCCTCCCATCCACGTCACTCGCTCCCTTTGCCCTTGCCCCCTCTCCAGAACCCGCAGCACTTACGTATATATATCTAGAGTCTCCCCGCTTTCTAAGCTGTAAACCCTGTGTGGGCAGCGATTGTCTCCCTTTATTGCTGAATTGTGCTTACTACAGTGCTGTGCACACAATAAGCAGTCAATAAATACAATTGAATGAATGAATGAACGAATGAACCATGTTGGGAGGGGCAGGTGCGGGGAGAGTGGTAAAAAGTGTTGGCAAAACTAGGTTGTC
Source organism: Tachyglossus aculeatus (assembly GCF_015852505.1). Lineage (NCBI taxonomy): Eukaryota > Metazoa > Chordata > Mammalia > Monotremata > Tachyglossidae > Tachyglossus > Tachyglossus aculeatus. The sequence goes on along the minus strand of NC_052076.1, from coordinate 20,954,124 downwards.
TGTGCTCCCCCACCCCCCACCAACTTTGCTTTCCCTGCATCCCCCTGCCTCCCCACTCCACACCCAGCTTTGAGCACTGGTTTTCCTTGCAACACAGGTGTCCCGATCGGACCTGTAGGATTGCTAATTCAGGTACCTCAAGACCAGGGTCCAGAGCTCTAAATGTCCATGGGCTGGGACCAGAGGAAAAGCTCCAGTGTCACTTCACTCCTATGAGACCAAGGTTCTTCTGTCCATCCCCAGAGGAGGCCTGAGTGAGTCCTGAGGACCCCCTCTCCCACAATTGCATGTCCAGTCTGCTCGAAGCCCTACAGCCACAGCCCTCTGGCATCACTCAGCTCAGGGTAGGATGGCTGAGGGGAGAATCTAACTACTACTCATTTAAAAAAAACTCCTCAATGAATCTCTCCAAACTTGAAGCTCATCTTTCTAGTATGGACAGAGGACAAGGCCCAGAGCTGCCCTGCCGTCAAGATGGAGCCATGGGTGGCACAGTCCTCCAATAGGGAGGGATTTTCTTTGTTCAGAAAAGCTCTGGGCATGTTACTCCCCTCCTCAAAAATCTCCAATGGCTTCCAGTCAACCTACGCATCGAGCAAAAACTCCTCACTCTCGCCTTCAAGGCTCTCCATCACCTCACCCCCTCGTATCTTCCCTCCCTTCTCTCCTTCTCCAGCCCAGCCCACACCCTCCACTCCTCTACTGCTAACCTCCTCACTGTACCTCGTTCTCACCTGTCCCGCCGTCAACCCCCAGTCCATGTCCTCCCCTTGGCCTGGAATGCCCTCCTTCCACACATCTGCCAAGCTAGCTCTCCTCCTCCCTTCAAAGCCCGACTGAGAGCTCACCTCCTCCAGGAGGCCTTCCCAGACTGAGCCCCCTTTTTCCTCTCCTCCTCCCCATCCCCCCACCCTACCTCCTTCCCCTCCCCACAGCTCCTGTATATACATGTTTGTACAGATTTATTACTCCATTGATTTTACTTGTACAGTACATATTTTCTATTCTATTTATTTTGTTAATGCTGTGCATCTAGCTTTATTTCTATTTATTCTGATGACTTGACATCTGTCCACATGTTTTGTTTTGTTGTTTGTCTCCTCCTTCTAGACTGTGAGTCCGTTGTTGGGTAGGGACTGTCTCTATATGTTGCCAACTTGTACTTCCCAATCGCTTAGTACAGTGCTCTGCATACAGTAAGCACTCAATAACTACGATTGAATAAATGAATGAATGAATGAATGAATAGGGAAGGTGTGCATGCATGTGTGCGCTTGTGTGTATGCGCGCATGTGTACAATTATAATAATAATTGTGGTATATGTTAAGTGCTTACTATGTGCCAAGCACCGTTCTAAGTGCTGGGGTAGATACTGGGTAATCAGACTCACAGTCTTAACCCCCATTTTACAGATGAGGGAACTGAGGCCCAGAGAAATTAAGCGGCTTGCCCAAGGTCACACCGCAAACAAGTGGCAGAGGCGGGATTAGAACCTATGTCTTCGGACTCCCAAACCCGTGCTCTTTCCAGTAAGCCATGCTGTGTGTATGTATGTCTGTATGAGAGGCTAAATTTAAAGGGGAGAATTGTGAGAAAGGGGCTGCCACACCCAGGGGCTGGGGATCAGTGCAGGGTACAGGTTCCATTTGATTTGATTGCAGTGCTGAGAAACCCTGGGCCCTTATATCTGTAGCAAGGTCCACCATCACTGTGCCCAGTCCTGACTGCCGGGCAACCCTGCATATCTTCATCCCAACAAAGGAATGAACCCTTGTCAGTCAAAGCAGCTTTGTGACAGACAGTGGTGGCTTCTGTGGATCTATGTCAGGAGAACACGGTGTTGATTAGTGTTTCCACTCCATTTGTCTTTGAGAAACAGGGTTGTGTGGGTTCCTGTGACCATGTCACCAGGGATGCAGGTGGGAGAGCAGAAGGTAGGTATTGTACCAGAGACAGGACTATTATAGGGTCTGCAGTTCTGAATTTCCAGGCTCTGTGAAATGAACCTCTCCTGGGGATCAGAGGAGAGCAAAAACTTGAATAGGAACCCCAAACCAAAAGGTCACACTGCCACTTGCCTGGCTGTGTGACCATCCGACCCACATGTCTCTGCCCACCTCATCCCTGACTCTCCCCTAGTGACCCAGCATGGACCATCCAACACCCCTGCCTCTTCACCTCCCTATCTCTGACTCTCCCCCAGTGACCCAACAGGAATCATCCAACACCCCTGACTTACCCTTCTCTGTGCCTCAAGTTTCCTCATTAGTAAACTGGGGATGAAGACTGTGAGCCCAAAGTGGGACAGGGACTATGTCCAACCCAGTTATCTTGTGTCGTCTATCCCAGTGGTTAGTACAGTGTCTGGCACATAATAAGTGCTTAACAAAGACCACAGTTGTTATTATTATCCAGGAAGTTGGATTTGACCCTTCTGTGGGGGATTGATCAGCATAGGTGCTGTTCTCATTTCTCTTTCCACCTGACTTAAAAAAAAAATATTTCATATTTTAATAACAGTGATGGTATTTGTTAAACACTTACTATGTGCTATCCACTGTTCTAAGCGCTGGGGGGGAATACAGGGTGATTAGGTTGACCCACGTGGGGCTCACAGTCTTAATCCCCATTTTACAGATGAGGTAACTGAGGCACAGAGAAGTGAAGTGACTTGCCCGAAGTCACACAGCAGACAAGTGGCGGAGCTGGGATTGGAACCCATGACCTCTGACTCTCAAGCCCGTACTCTTTCAACTGAGCCACGCTGCTTCTCTATGGTATTTGTTAGGCTTTAGGTCTTTCTGCCGGGCCACAGTGTTTATTTACTAACTGCCTTCAAGCAGTGGGGTCACTAGTGAAAACGGATCTGGGCCGGAATGCCAGATCTATTGATTGATCGATCGGTGCTATTTATTGTGTCCTTGCTCTGTACAGAACACTGTACTAACTCTTCATAATATAAAAGCACTCACTTTGTGCCAAGCACCCTACTAAGCTCTGATGTAGATCAAAGATGCAGAAAAGCAGCGTGGTCTTGTGAAAAAAGCCCAGGCCTGGGAGTCAGAAGACCTGAGTTCTAATCTCAGCCCTGCCACTTGTCTGCTATAAGACCTTAGGCCTTTCACGTCACTCTTTTGTGCCTCAGCTACCTCTTCTGTGAAGTGGGGATTAAGACTGTGAATCCCATGGGGGCCAGGGCCTGTATCCAGCCCAATTAGCATTTAGTAAAGTACCTGGCATGTAATAAGTGCTTAACAAAAAAAAAAAAAGCTTCTGAGTGTTCTCTTCCCTGTCTTCTGCTGATTCTCCCGGGAGACAGACGTGAATATGAATGAATGAGTCATTTATATTATGTAGCTTATAGAGAGATATGTGCATAACTTCTGTGGGGTTGACAGTGGGGCAGAGATGTTCAGATGGTCATGGGTTCCACCTGGCTCTGCCACTTGTCTGCAGTGTGAACTTGAGCAAGTCACTTAACTTCTCTGTACCTCAGTTCCCTCATCTGTAAAATGGGGCTCAAGACAATGAGCCTCATGTAGGACAGGGACTGTGTCCAACCCGATTTGCTTATATCCACCCGAGCGCTTATTACAGTACCTGGCACATAGTTGACACTTTGCAAAAACTGTAATTATTGTTGTTATTATCATCATCATCATCATCATTACATGCTTTCAAGTGCACAGTACCCAGCTCCACAAATGGCAGGCACTAGTTGGAGACCTCTGATTGATTGATCCATCTGTCCGTGTCCTTTCTGAAGCCTCCCACTCTCAGACCGACTCTGAAAGAGGACGGACCTTGGCGGGACTGGGGCCCGGACGGACGCAGACGCTGGCCCCAGATTTCCCAGGAGGCTGGCAGCAGATCCGTGGCTGGCTACTGATGTGCTCTCCCCTATGGCCACTGCCCCCTGTGTGGCAACTACGGGTCATTTTGAGGGGGGCCGCATGGACCGCTCTCCAGATCCAACCCCGCTGTGTCAGGCCAGTGTAGATGAGGGACGTTGTCCGATCCGATTATTTGATGAAGATCTTCATCTTCTAGGGGATGCAGCGTGGCTCAGTGGAAAGAGCACGGGCTTGGGCGTCAGAGGTCGTGGGTTCAAATCCCGACTCCTCCACTTGTGAGCTATGTGCCTTTGGGCAAGTCACTTAACTTCTCTGGGCCTCAGTTCCCTCATCTGTAAAATGGGGATGAAGACTGTGAGCCCCACGACAACCTGATTACCTTGTTTCTACCCCAGCGCTTAGAACAGGGCTTGGCACATAGTAAGCACTTAACAATTACCAGCATTATTATTATTGTTGTTGTTGTTATTATCATTATTATTATCTAATGCCACAGCAACCAGCCACAGCGACATAGATGAGAAAGAAGCCCAAGGAGTAAGCAGGTGCTGGAGGATGAAAGTGAGAGGCACGGCTTCCCTGAACACCGTTTGGGAGAGAAGCAGCGCCGCCTAGTGGATAGGGCGCGGGCCTGGGGGTCAGAAGGACCTCCTTCTAATCTATGGCCTGCCACTTGTTTGCTGAGTGACGTTGGGCAAGTCACTTCAATCAATCAATCAATCAATCGTATTTATTGAGCGCTTACTATGTGCAGAGCACTGTACTAAGCGCTTGGGAAGTACAAATTGGCAACATATAGAGACAGTCCCTACCCAACAGTAGGCTCACAGTCTAAAAGGGGGAGAAGAGAACAAAACCAAACATACTAACAAAATAAAATAAATAGAATAGATATGTACAAATAAAATGAATAAATACAGTAAAAAATATGTACAAACATATATACATATATACAGGTGCTGTGGGGAAGGGAAGGAGGTAAGATGGGGGGGATGAAGAGGGGGACGAGGGGGAGAGGAAGGAAGGGGCTCAGTCTGGGAAGGCCTCCTGGAGGAAGTGAGCCCTCAGCAGGGCCTTGAAGGGAGGAAGAGAGCTAGCTTGGCGGATGGGCAGAGGGAGGGCATTCCAGGCCCGGGGGATGACGTGGGCCGGGGGTCGATGGCGGGACAGGCGAGAGCGAGGTACGGTGAGGAGATCAGCGGTGGAGGAGTGGAGGGTGCGGACTGGGCTGTAGAAGGAGAGAAGGGAGGTGAGGTAGGAGGGGGCGAGGTGATGGACAGCCTTGAAGCCCAGGGTGAGGAGTTTCTGCCTGATGCGCAGATTGATTGGTAGCCACTGGAGATTTTTGAGGAGGGGAGTGATATGCCCAGAGCGTTTCTGGACAAAGATAATGCGGGCAGCAGCATGAAGTATGGATTGAAGTGGAGAGAGACACGAGGATGGGAGATCAGAGAGAAGGCTGATGCAGTAGTCCAGACGGGATAGGATGAGAGCTTGAATGAGCAGGGTAGCGGTTGGGATGGAGAGGAAAGGGCGGATCTTGGCAATGTTGTGGAGCTGAGACCGGCAGGTTTTGGTCACGGCTTGGATGTGAGGGGTGAATGAGAGAGCGGAGTCGAGGATGACACCAAGGTTGCGGGCTTGTGAGACGGGAAGGATGGTAGTGCCGCTTGGATGTGAGGGGTGAATGAGAGAGCGGAGTCGAGGATGACACCAAGGTTGCGGGCTTGTGAGACGGGAAGGATGGTAGTGCCGTCAACAGAGATGGGAAAGTCAGGGAGAGGGCAAGGTCTGGGAGGGAAGACAAAGAGTTCAGTCTTCGACATGTTGAGCTTTAGGTGGCGGGCAGACATCCAAATGGAGATGTCCTGAAGGCAGGAGGAGATGCGAGCCTGGACGGGGGGGAGAGAGCAGAGGCAGAGATGTAGATCTGGGTGTCATCAGCGTAGAGATGATAACTTCACTTCTCCGAGCCTCAGTTACCTCATCTCTGAAATAAGAATAATGATAATGATGATAATTGAGGTATTTGTTAAGCGCTTACTACGTGCCAATCACTGCTACAAGCACTGGGGTAGAAACCAGGTAATCAGGTCAGACACAGTCCCCGTCCCACATGGGGCTCACACGGGAAAGCAGCATGACGCAGTGGAAGGAGCCCGGGCTTGGGAGTCAGAGGTCATGGGTTCAAATCCCAGCTCCGCCACTTGTCAGCTGTGTGACCTTGGGCAAGCCGCTTAAATTCTCTGGGCCTCAGTTACCTCATTTGTAAAATGGGGGTTAAGACCATGAACCCCACGTGGGACAACCCGATCACCTTCTATCCCCCAAGTGCTTAGAACAGTGCTTGGCATATAGTAAGCACTTAATAAATGTCATCATTATTATTATTAATCCCCATTTTACAGATGAGGTAATTGAGACGCAGGGAAGTGAAGTGACGTGGCGGAGCCAGAATTAAAACCCGCGTCCTCTGACTTCCAGGTCCGTGCTCTTTCCACTAGGCTGTGCTGCAACTCCCCTTTAATCTTAAAATGGGGATTACGATCGTGAGCCCCATGTGGGGCCTGGGCTGTGTCCAACCTGACGAGCTTATCTCCATCCCAGCGCTTAGTTCAGTGCCTGGGACATAGTAAGTGCTTCAAAAATACTGAGGAGAAAAAAAAAAAGATCACGCCCCCGGAGGGCAGCCTCACAGAACCATGTCCAACTACCACAGATTTCAGGGTTTGCCTGAATCCAGCGGTCATCTGGGGTTCTGGCCCATACTACCTTGGTAGAGAGGAGCAGCCTCCCAGAACAAGCGTCCTGCTGTATTTTACTATTCTATACCACACTGCCACCAGGCGCAGCTGTCACCAGGGGGCGATAGAGAGGCACGGCCTCCCAGAATAACGATTAGTGCCACCAGGGGGCAGGCTGCCGCTCTCAGACCAGAGGATGGTTCGGGTTCCAGGAGTCAGGGGAATCTCTCTGGGCTTCTCCTCGAACTTGAGGATCGTTCCTCTTACACTGTGGGCACATTCACCTCCCAGATTTCCCCATTACTGAGTGGGCTGTATTACTACCCCAAAGAGAAGCCTGTGGTAGAGTGTGTGTGTGTGTGTGTGTGTGTGTGTGTGTGTGTGTGTGTGTGTGTGTGTGTGTGTGTGTGTGTGTGTGTGTGTGAATAATAGGGGGAACAAGAGTCATGAGATGACTGCCAATCATGGGAGAACAGGGACTGGGGCTCTGTGCAGGAAGCTAGTTCTGTCTGATTTGACTGGGACTGAGAAGACCCAGGGCCCTTAATTCTATAGACGGGTCAAGCTTCCCTGTGACTATACTCCTGGTTGCAGCATCACTGCGCAGTCTCAGTCAATCAATCAATCAATCAATCAATCGTATTTATTGAGCGCTTACTATGTGCAGAGCACTGTACTAAGCGCTTGGGAAGTACAAATTGGCAACACATAGAGACAGTCCCTACCCAACAGTGGGTTCACAGTCTAAAAGGGGGAGACAGAGAACAGAACCAAACATACCAACAAAATAAAACAAATAGGATAGAAATGTACAAGTGAAATAAATGAATAAATAAATAGAGTAATAAATATGTACAACCATATATACATATATACAGGTGCTGTGGGGAAGGGAAGGAGGTAAGATGGGGGGATGGAGAGGGGGACGAGGGGGAGAGGAAGGAAGGGGCTCAGTCTGGGAAGGCCTCCTGGAGGAGGTGAGCTCTCAGCAGGGCCTTGAAGGGAGGAAGAGAGCTTGCTTGGCGGAGGGGCAAGTCCCCCCCCAAGAAGGGACCTTTCTGGACTCAACATAGAAACATGTGGGATAGAATGTCAGGAAGAGGACAGAGTGTCTATCAGTGCTTATGCTATTTTTCCCTGAGAAGCAGAGTGTACGGACTCCTGCCTGAAATCAATAATAATAATAATAATGGTAATTGTTAAGCACTTGCTAAGTGCGAAGCACTGTTCTATGCTCTGGGAGGGGGGATACAAGGTAATCACCTTGTACCTCAAAGTCTTAATCCCCATTTTCCAAATGAGGTAACTGAGGCACAGAGATGCTAAGTGACTTGCCCAAAGTCACACAACAGACAAGTGGTGGATTTGTAATTAGAACCCATGACCTCTGACTCCCACACCCGTATTCTTTCCACTGAGCCATGCTGCTTCTCGAGTCAAATCAAGTCAACGGGGGTGTGGGCTGGGAGGACAGGAGGCAGGTATTGTACTAGCAACTGCATTCTATCCACAGTGCAATTGTAGGCTTTCAATCAGTCAGGTTGATGGAGCGCTTGCTGTGTACAGAGTGCTGTACTAAACCCTTGGGAGAGTACAATATGACAGACACATTTCTGCCTATAACAAGCTTACAGTGCAGGGGGACTGGAGTTCCTGGAGTAACAAAATTGGGGGTGTAAGTGGGAGGACAAAGCAGATTTTCTGTGCTAGACACTGAATTTTATACAGCGTGTAGTTCTGGACCTCCAATCTCTTGAGAACAAGCCCCTTCTCGGGGTCTGAGGAGGGGATGGGCCAATGTTTGTAGGGCAGAGTATGGCAGTGAGCTTAGCAGCAGATATCTGGGTGTCCACTTAACCATGTTGGGCAGGGCAGAGGTGGGGAGTATGGTAAAATGTGTGGCAAAACTAGGTTGTCTGCTCTTCTTCCCCGACTTTCCCTGTCTCCCTGCCTCCCCCTTCCACACCCACCTTTGAGCACTGGTTTTCCTTGCAACAGATGTGGACCCTATCAGACTCTGAAGATTGCTGATTCAGGTGCCTCAAAACCAGGGTCGAGAGCTCTACATGTCCATGGGCTGGGACCGGGGGAGGGGCTCCAGTGCCACGTCACTCTCGTGAGACCAAGGTTCTTCTGCCCATCCCCAGAGGAGGCCTGAGTGAGTCCCGAGGACCCTGTCCCCCACAATTGCATGTCCAGTCTGCTCGAAGCCCTTCAGCCACAACCCCCCCGGCAGCACATGGCTCCAGGCAGGATGGCCGAGGGAGAATCCGACTACTACTCATTTTAGAAAAACTGCCCAATGCATCTCTCCAACCTTGAGCTTCGGCTTTCTAATTTGGAAAGAGGTCAATGCCCAGACCTGCTGTGCTGTCAAGATGGAGCCATGGGCTGCATAGTCCTCCCAAAGGGAAGGTGCGTGTGTGTGCATGCGTCTAATAAGCAGAGAAGCAATGTGGCTCGGTGGAAAAAGCAGGGGGTTTGGGAGTCAGAGGTCATAGGCTCTAATCCTGGCTCCGCCACTCGTCAGCTGTGTGACCTTGGGCAAGTCACTTAACTTCTCTGGGCCTCAGTTCCCTCACTGGTAAAATGGGGATGAAGACTGTGAGCCCCCGTAGGACAACCTGATTACCCTGTACCCCCCCCAGCGCTTAGAATGGTGCTTCGCACATAGTAAGCACTTAACAAATACCATTATTATTATTAGTAGTAGTAGTAATAATAATTATGGTATTTTTAAAGTGCTTACTATGTGCCAAGCACTGTTCTAAACACTGGGGTAGGTACAAGGTAATTAGGTTGTCCCATGTGGGGCTCATCCTCATAATCTCCATTTTACAGATGTGGGAACTGAGGCACAAAGAAGTTAAGTGGCTTGCCCAAAGTCACACAGCAAACGAGTGGCAGAGGTGGGATTAGAACACACATCTTCTGACTCCTAAGCCTGTGCTCTTTCCACTAAACCATGCTTTGTGTATGTATGTATGAGAGGCTTATCTTAAAGGGGAGAATTTTAAGAAAGGGTCTGCCACACCCAGTACAGAGGCTGGAGCTCTGTGCAGGGCACAGGTTCTGTTTGACTTGATTGCAGCAATGAGAAGACCCAGGGCCCTTAATTCTGTAGAAAGGTCCAACATCCCTGTGGCCAGTCCTTTCTGCCGGGCCACCCTACGTGTCCTCAGCCCCACCAGGGAATGAACACTTGTCAGCCAAAGAAGCTTTGTGCCACATAGTGATGGCTTCTGGGCATCTATGTCAGAGTGACAAGATGTTGATTAGTATTTCCAGTCCATTTGTCTTTGAGAAGCAGAGTTGTTAGGACTCCTGTGACCAAGTCACCAGGGATGCTGGTGGGAGAGCAGAAGGTAGGTATTGTACTGGAAACAGGTCTATTGGGTCTGCAGTTCTGGATTTCCAGTCCTTGTGAAATGAGCCTCTTTTAGACTGTGAGCCCACTGTTGGGTAAGGACTGTCTGTATATGTTGCCAACTTGTTCTTCCCAAGCGCTTAGTACACTGCTCTGCACACAGTAAGCGTTCAATAAATACGATTGATTGATTGATTGATTGCAGAGAGTGCAATACAAGAGTGGACAGGCACATCATCAGAATTATTACTGCATCAGTATAATATCCATCCTATTTCCCCTCCAAAGGCTAGCAAAAGTGCTTGGGAGAGATCCAGGCTAGAGAAGCTCCAGGGAAGCATTGGAGGGGTTGAGGGAGAAATTCACCTTAGGGGAACTGAGAAAACCAGGCTTCCCCCAGCCAGTTCTCTCCTATCCCTCCTGCCTCTCTTCTCTCAGGTTTCCCTGGACTGTTTCTTTCCCCCTACTTTTCCCACTACCCCTGCTCTAGCTGCTCTCACCACAACTCCCACCATTACCACTACTGTACTCCTCTATCCCCTTTATCTGATTGGGTATTTAGATTAGTATGCAAATAATATACGAGGTGTGTGTGCATGATTATTTTGGCTAGCATGATCTGAAGTCTTTAATGAAATGCAAGATGTAGTGCCTATTCTTTGACAGCTAGAGGTTCCTGGCATTTGTAGCTGAAAAAAATAATTTCATTTTACCATTCTGGAAAATAATTTCTGGAGCTGTGCCTTGCAGAGAGCTTGATGATTTAGAAGTAGAGCTGGTCACAGTAGATTTCAGTGACTTGGTTGACTTAAAGGATCGTAATGATAACTGGGGTTTAAGAGTCCTATTTGGTTTTTCTTGTTTATAACCCACAGTTAATCCCGATTTACTGCTCCAATCTGAAAGCAGAGAGAATACAGACTTGGAGTAAACTATTCGGCTAAATAGCGGCCAAAATACTTTCAGTTGATTGGCTCCAGAAGCTCCCTTTTCTGCATCACTCCTAGAAGTACCCTATTCTGTGACACACTGTTAGGGTATTCAGCAGAGGGCACTAGATAGCTAGAGACCTGGGGGGATAATGTTCATACAGGGCAAGCAAGTTCAGCTAGACTGTGAGCCCGTTGTTGGGTAGGGACCGTCTCTGTATGTTGCCGATTTGTGCTTCCCAAGCGCTTAGAACAGTGCTCTGCACACAGTAAGTGCTCAATAAATACGACTGAATGAATGAATGAATGAATTTTGTACTCTGGAGTTTAACTCACTGCTCTGCCTACTCCGGGGGCTCAGGAAACACTACAGATGGATGGGTATACTCCTATCTCTGCCAGAAGGTGTATTTTCACCCTGCATTCTGGCTAGAGGACGTTTAGGAAATTAACAAAGATCCAAGTGACAGCAAGAGCGTTTAGAGCGGCAGCACCTTACCCGACCAGAAGAGACAGAGATTGTTGAGCTACGTGCGGTGTTTTCCCTTATCAGTGATTCACTTGTATTTATAGAACACCTACTCTGTGCAGAGCACTGCACTAAGACCTTGGGAGAGTACAATAGACTAGGTAGACCTGATATTTTCCCTAAAGGAGTTTACAGTCTACTGTGGGAAGAAGATCTAGGAGAGTACAATAGAGTGAGTAGATATGATTCCTTCCCTTATGGTCTTGTGCTTACAGTCTTCAGTGCAATCAGATCAGACACTGTCCATTTCCCAGATGGGGCTCGCAGTCCAGGGGGGAGAGAAAACAGGTATTTAGCCCCCATTTCACAGGTGAGGAAACTGAGGCAAAGAGTAGTGAAGTGAGTTTCAGAAAGTTACTCAGTAGGGAAGTGGCAGAGCTGGGATTGAAACCCAGTTCTCCTGCCTCCCAGCCCCATGCTGTTTCCACTCGACCACACTGTTTCTCTACTTGATTAATCTTAATGTATAAACAGGATCTCACCCCCTCTAGGCTGTTCACTCATTGTGGGCAGGGAACATGTCTCCTAACTGTTATATTGTACTCTACCAACCTCTCAGTGCAGGGCTCTGCATTCAGTGAGCTCTCAGTAACTACGATGGATTGCTTGGGAGCAACCTTATTGGAGGACTCAGAGCTCTGAAGGATCATGAAGGATCAGGACAAACTACTTCTCTTCCCTTATTGACACCCATGCCCATCATCCCCATCAGCTCTTCCTTATATGTAACTTCCTTTTCAGGCCTCCTGTTCCTCCGCCTCCTCCTTCCCTCACCCCCAACGATCTGGCCTCCTACTTCATTAGTAAAATTAACTCCATCAGGTCTGAGCTCCCCAAAGTCACTCCTCCCCCTTCTCCAACCCCCCCGGCTCTCAACCCTCTCCACTATTCTCCCATGTTTCCCAGCAGTATCCTCAGATGAGATCTCCTCCCTCCTCTCAAGTGCTACTCCGGCCACCTGTGCTTCTGACCCCATTCTCTCTCATCTTATGAAATCTCTCGCCCCATCCCTCCTCCCCTCCTTCACTTCCATATTCAACTGCTCACTCTCCACTGGTTCCTTCCCCTACTGAGCGCTCACCTCCTCCAGGAGACCTTCCCAGACTGAGCCCCCTCCTTCCTCTCCACGCCCCCCGGCCCTACCTCCTTCCCCTCCCCAAGCACCTGTACATATATTTGTACAGATTTATTACTCTATTTATTTTACTTATACATATTTACTATTCTATTTTGTTTTGTTAATATGTTTTGTTTTATTGTCTGCCTCCCCCTTCTAGACTGTGAGCCTGCTGTTGGGTAGGGACCGTCTCTATATGTTGCCAACTTGTACTTCCCAAGTGCTTAGTACAGTGCTCTGCACACAGTAAGCACTCAATAAATATGGCTGAATGAATGAATCATGTCCTGTAAGTCTCTCATAACTCTATTCTGCCCCATCCAGCACTCCGCACACAGACATTTAGTAAGCCACACCGGTGGGTGACGACAGAATATCTGGGAGAAACATATTGGCCCTCTACATCGTCACACATGCCATCCCAAAGTCCCAACCTTGGAAAGTTGTCTTCGGAAAGGTGTCGTCTCGTGTGAGGGTACGGTGTTTTATTTTTTATTTTTTTTAAACTCGCATTTGTTAGGCAGTAACTTTATGACAGACACTCTAAGCACTGGGGTAGATACGAGCTAAACAAGTTGGACACAGTCCATGACCCACATGGGACTCACAAGTCTTAACCTCCCATTTTACAGACGAGGTAACGAGCAGAGAGAAGTTTTTTTTTCCCAATAAATGGTCTTTGTTAAGCACTTATTATGTGCCAGGCACTGTATTATGCACTGAGTAAATAGGAACTATTTAGGTTGGACATAGTCCCTGTCCTACATTGGGTTCACTGTCTAAATCCCCTTTTTACAGATGAGGTAACCGAGGCCCAGGGAAGTGAAGTGACTTGCCCAAGGTCACGCAGCAGTTACATGGTAGAGCTGGGATGAGAACTCATGACCTTCTGACTTGCGGGCCCGGGCTCTATTCACTAGGCCATGGTGCTTCTCCTAGGTATTCAGTAGTGAAAATTTCACAGTCAACCTAGTTCTCCATGAGTTTAGTTTAAATAAGAGACATAGCACCCTGGGCGTGAGGGACTCGAGCCTTCCTTTGCCAAGTAATTAATTACTTGAAGAAAATGCCGACTTGTTTCTGATTGATTTCCATAGGAATCCTTACTCTCTCATTTTCTAAGTACTATTGCCACTGAGCAAACCTTTTTCTCTCTCTAAACACAAGGGAGTTTCAAATGAAATAAATAAGGAAATGATGTAGAAAGTTTAAAACAGTAACTTTGAGAAGGTTGAATGTGGGGTATGCATTATTTTTAAACTATTTTTTATGTTTTTTTGTTTTTAGAGCTTATTATTATTATTATTATTGTTATTAAGTGTTGTTGAGTTGTTTCCGATTCATAGCGACTCCACAGATATCCTTTTCCAGAATGTCCTGTCCTCTTCCATAATCTGCAACCTTTCTAATCAATTAATGATGGCATTTGTTAAGCACTTACTATGTGCAAAGCACTGTTCTAAGCGCTGGGGAGGTTACAAGGTGATCAGGTTGACCACGGGGGGCTCACAGTCTTAATCCCCATTTTACAGACGAGGTAACTGAGGCCCAGAGAAGTTAAGTGACTTGCCCAAAGTCACACAGCTGACAAGTGGCAGAGCCGGTTCTAATGGTTCTTTCATTTTCATTGTTATGGTTTCTATCCATCTTGTAGGAAGATGGATCTAGGAAGAGGTCAGCCTCTTCCACCCTTAAAAAAAAAATGTTTGACATCCCAATGCCTCTTATCTTCTGACCAAATGTCTTGCCATCACTGGAACATTCCGCCTGCTGAATGTTTGTATTTATTGAGCACTTACTGTGTGCAAAGCACTGTACTAAGTGCTTGGGAAAGTACAATATAAACTTAATAATGCTTCATCAGTTCTGAGTACTGGACCAGAGGCAAGATAATCAGTTCCAGCACAGATTAAGAGTTCTGTGTGAGACAGGAACTGAGAAGTGGGGACAGTGGGTTTCTCCTTGTCAGATGAGGTGATGGAGGCCAGAGAAGTTAATCGATTTACCCAAACTCACCCAAGAGCCAAGCACGCGCATCCTCAGAGTTAAGACCCAGCCGCTATCTGCCTCCAGTACGTCCTGCCACTAATAGCGGTATAGTCTCCCACCCGTCTAGGACAGTGCTCTGAAGACCTTAAGTGCTCCATAACTACTCTTGATTATTAACCCAAACAGAACCCACTGGAGCAGAGCCCTGGACTGGAGTGAGAGTCGACAGGGCCTCTGCCTTCAACTGCCTCCCATCGTAGGGGCGCTGGTTGTAAGGAGCCAATCTCTCCCCCAACCCTCCCAGCTGTATCTCCTTGGAGACAGAAAGCCCCGCCCCTTCAAAGCCTGGTGCTGTTTTTTCTTTTGCCTCTTTGTCATTCATCCTTTAATAATAATAATAATAATAATAATAATAATAATAATAATAATAATAGTATTTGTTAAGCACTTACTGTGTGCCAAGCACTGTTCTAAGTACTGGGGTAGATACAAGGCCCCACGTGGGGCTCCCAGTCTTAATCCCCATTTTACAGATGAGGTCACTGAGGCACAGAGAAGTTAAGTGACTTGCCCAAAGTCACAGAGCTGCTAAGTGGCAGCCTTAGATCCCATAGAAACCTTGGCTCCAAAAGAGCCATTCTGGTTGCAAAGGATCTTTTCTGGATGCCTTTCTTTTTCCCTCAGGGCATGCTTCAGTGGTGGATGGCCACTCCTCCCCTGGCCCTCTTGCGAATGGAGCTGATCAAAAATGACCTTTTTAATAGAGGATCTGTGCTATTCAGGATTTAAAAAATAAGTAGGCAATTCCATATAGCTCTGAGCAGGATATAGCAACTGTCTTGATTCCTGTCCTCTCCCTGCCCTGACACGTGCACCCCCCTCATCTACCCCTATCTCCCCCTCAAAGCTGTATCTCCATGTAGACAGGGGGCCCCGTCCCTTCGGGGCCCGGAAGATTCTGGGGCCTCCCTGCCCCATCATAATAGTAATGATAGGGATGGTATTTGTTCAGCGCTACCAGACACTGTACTGAGAGGCCTCAGCTGGCCCAATCAGCATTTGGGAAGGATGTGGAGCGTGCCCCCCAACACCACCCAGTTTGAACTTGGTGAGTTGGTGGGGGATGTCGCTCTCCGAGCTGCCCCCCATTTCCTTTTCTTTGAGGGGTTGGGACAGCTGATATCCCCAGCCTTGTTGATGGTGGTGGTGGCGATTGATGGGTGTTGCAGTTGGGAGGTGTTGTGGGAGTGGATGAGGAGGGGGCTGAGGAGAGTGAGTGAGCCCTGACTGGGGAGGGTTACCTCTGGTGCCAGAGAAACCATTTGGATGTTGGATTTTAGATGAAAATGCTGAATGGTGGGTGACTGAGGGCTGGGCTGAGCCCAAGTGTTGGGATGGGCAGTCCCTGGAGGGGCCTGGTGGTGAGGGTTGTGTCAGTAATAATAATAGAGAAGCAGCATGGCTCAATGGAAAGAGCATGGGCTTTGGAGTCAGAGGTCATGGGTTCAAATCTCGGCTGTGCCAATTGTCAGCTGTGTGACTTTGGGCAAGTCACTTCACTTCTCTGTGCCTCAGTTACCTCATCTGTAAAATGGGGATTAAGACTGTGAACCCCCCGTGGACAACCCGATCACCTTGTAACCTCCCCAGCGTTTAGAACATTGCTTTGCACATAGTAAGTGCTTTATAAATGCCATTATTATTATTATTATTATTTTGTGGCTAGATAAACCTCTAGCCACCCTTCTTGTCAGAAGACACCATTCACTAGGGTGAACTTCAACTCTGGATGCAGCTGGGAGGGAAAAGCCCCGTGGGAGACCCAAAGTTAAGATCACATTGTATTCAGAGAAAGGTTGCCCCTTACTATATTGCCATACTTCATGTTTTTAGCCCCTGGTGCTGTTTTCTCAGTGTCTCTCATCCCTTAGAAACTCTGGCTTCAAAAGAGCCATTCTGGTTGCCCAGGATCTTTTCTGAATGCCTTTCCTTTTCCCACAGGGCATGCTAAGCTGGTGGAATGCCACTTGTCCTCTAGCCCTCTTGCTAATGGATCTGATAAAAATAACTTTTAAATAGTAGAGCTCAGACAATAGGTGTTCTTCAGGATTTAAAAAATAAGTAGGTGATTCCATATGGTTTTGAGCAGGATAAATGGACTGTTTTGAGTCCTCTCCTCTCCCTGCCCTGACACTGCTCCCTCCTGCCCCCCCTCCCCCTGCCCCATCCCACACATAGACACACACCCAGCCCTTCCCTCCCAAGGAATGGGGTTTTGATCAGGAGTTTGACTCTTCTTTGGCCCCTGTTGGATATGGAAATTTGGCCAGGTTAGGGGAAATGGCATTTCATTGGATATAGCTGTTTGGTGAAGGAATTTCACCGAGTAGTAACAATAATTGTGGTATTTGTTGAATGCTTACTATGTGCCAAGGGTCATTAAGGCCAATTAGATTGTCCTGGTAGTGTTGCTTTCTCCTGAGGGCTCATTCTCATCAATGGGCTGTGAATTGGGGGGTTATGACATTAACTCCTCAGACTGGGGCTCGTTCTATGCAAATGCATTCCCCCAAATTGTAAAATAAACATGCTCTTCCCATCAGTTGCCCTCCTACAAAGGCAGCATCAAATGCACTGTTATGATGAGAGAGTTAACTGGCCAGTTAAGGTTGAAAGGACCCCAAATGGCAAGTTGCTGACCTTCGAGGGCAGGGATTTTATCTACTAACTCTAGTGGAATCTTCCAGTTGCCTAATACAGTGCTTGACATAGAGTTGGCCAGTTAAGGCTGAAAGGACCCCCAAATGGCAAGTTGCTGACCTTTGAGGGCAGGGATTTTATCTCCTAACTCTAGTGGACTCTTCCAGTTGCTTAATACAGTGCTTGACACAGAGTAAGTGCTCAGTAAGTACCGTTCATTGATGGACTGTTGATGGATTGAAGCCTGTCTCTTATAATAGTAATAATAATTATTATTATTATGATAATTGTGGTCCATTTAAGCATTTAATATATGCCAAACACAGCTGGTGTTGTGTGCCAGAGGATACACACTGCTTCCCGGTTAAAGGCCATACTGCTGTTGCTGCTGTGTTTGTTTTCCTGGTGTAAGTCTATAGCCTTTTTTTATGGTATTTGTTAAGCACTTACTATTTGCCAGGCACTGTACTAAACGCTGGGATAGATACCATAATAAAAATTATTATTATTACTATTATTATGAGAACTAGCAGACACATTCCTTGGCCACGCGGAGCTTAGAGTCTAGAGGCTATCCCTTGATTCTACATTTTCTTCCTCACGGTTTCCAGCCATCATCAGAGGCATCTTTTAGCGACATCTTTTAGACTGTGAGCCCACTGTTGGGTAGAGACTGTCTCTATACGTTGCCAATTTGTACTTCCCAAGAGCTTAGTACAGTGCTCTTCACACAGTAAGCGCTCAATAAATATGATTGATTGATTGATTGATTGACATCTCTAACTTATGAGACACTTCGTGGCATTGATTTACAATGCAGGGTTAACTCTTTATTTTCCAAGGTGAGGTTTACACCATGTTATAATATTCTGTTTTCAGCTTTGCTTTCTTTGCATTTCCAGGGTCTCTGTACCCTGCTAGAAGACACTTTCATCCAAAATTGGCCTCGTTTATTCAGAGTTAAATCTCTAACCACTTTGACCATAACGAGTGAGCTGTCACAGCTCAGATCTTAGGTGCCTCCTGGGTGCTCTTCATTTGAAGGAACGTGGAAGATGATGTGATGAGCCTGAGATGGGTTTGGGCACGTACTTCCCAAGCACTTAGTACAGTGCTCTGCACACACTAAGTGCTCAGTAAATATGATTGAGTGAATGGGTGAATGAATAAAGGCTGAACATGACTGATTAGACTGCTAATAATAATAATAATAATAATTGTGGTACTTGTTAAACAAACGCTTACCATGTGCCAAGCACTGTTCTAAGCTCCAGGGTAGATATAAAGTAATGAGGCTGGACCCAGAGGCTGTCCCACGTGGAGCTCACAGTCTTAATCCCCATTTTACAGATGAGGTAACTGAGGCCCAGAGAAATGAAGCGACTTACCCAAGGTCACACAAGCAGACATGTGACACCTCAGTCCTTCCTCTGCACCCTAAAATGGGAAACCTGTCCTATAGTAAGTTCTGAGGGGCCTTGAGTGGCACGTCCCAACCCCAAGGCATTCTGGGAGGGGAGGCCGGAGAACCCCATGGCAGACCTGCTCCGTGGCCTCGGGCAAATCACTGGCCCACAGACAAGGTGGCAAGTAGAACGGCCATTTGTCCGACCTGACCCCTCACCTGATCCGATTCTCAGCCAACCCAGCCAATGTGGTATGGGTCTGGACCAAACGCCTTCCCATCCACCATTTTTATTTTCCGTGCCCCGCCTCCCTCCGCTCCTTTACTCTGACTGCAGGGTTCCACGGAGCGGAAGCAGTGCCCATGCTCCCAGGGACCGGAGAGGGGAATGCCACTGGAGAAATGCCCCAAGATAAAGGTGGACTTCCGAGAAGTGGCGTGGTCTTGTGGAAAGAGCCCGGGCCTGGGAGTCAAAGTACCCGAGTTCCAGTCTCGGCTCCACCAAATGCCCGCTGTGTGACCTTCGGCAAGTGGCTCCACTTCTCTGGGCCTCGGTTCTCCTACTTAAACTGTGAAGCCCACCAGGGACAGGAACTGTGTCTGAACTATAATTCACTTGTATCTACCCCAGTGCTGAGAACGGTGTTGAACACACATGTTACCAACTTGTACTTCCCAAGCGCTTAGTACAGTGCTCTGCACACAGTAAGCGCTCAATAAATACGATTGATTGAATGAATGAATGAACACATAGCTTAACAAAGAGCCTAAAAAGTGTTGCGTGAAACGTGTGACACCCTGGGCACCAGCACTTAGTATAGTGTTTGGCATATAGTAAGCGCTTTAAAAATACCATTGTTATTATTGGTTGGTACAAGATCTGCAAGGGCAATCAGCGGTTACCCCGGTGGCCAGCCTTAAAGCTGACTCACCGTTCTTTCCTGTCTTCTCCACCCCTTCCCTACCTTTTCCCTCCAGTCTCCTCAGGCTCCTGGGTTGAGCCCCCTCAAACCTTGGCGTCCTCTACCTACTTAGTACACCAACAGTCCTTCCCTGGAAGCCGAATGGGCCAGAAGCAGGGAGGAGGGGAGCAGTGTGGCCTAGTGGAAAGGGCCCGGGCCTGGGAGGCCGAAGACCTGGGTTCCAAGCCTGACTCTGCCACCCATCTGCTGTGTGACCCTGGGCAAGTAACTTCACTTCTGGGCCTCAGTCACCTCATCTGTGAAATGGGGGATCGAGAGTGAGAGCCCTACACGGAAAGGGGAACTTGTCCAACCCAATTATCTTGTGTCCACCGTGGGGCCCAGCACAGTGGCTGGCACTTAGAAAGTGCTTAACAAATCCCATTAAAAAGCAAACAAAAAGGGAAAAATAGATGCAGACAGTGGGGCCTGGGACCTGGGGAGGCCTCAGTGAAGAGCTTGAGTTCATTCATTGTTTCATTGATTGATTCATTGGTTCTTATTTACTCAATACCCCCCTGGATGCAAAGCACTGTATTTAGCTCCAGGAAAGCACCGGAGGAGCATTAGACCCGGTCCTCAAGGAGAATGTGAATGGGTTGCTTGCAGGTGTCTATAATTGAGTCTGCTTTTCCAAATCCTTTTAATGATAGGCAGCTGCAAATCCCCTTCTCCCTAATAGCCTTCTGCCTCTTTCTTCCTTGATTCTCCAACCCCACCCCCTGAAACTCAGTCTCTCCATTAGGTGCCCTTCAAGGGGGCAAGTGGTACTGGGCCTTTAAAGCCCCAGAGGCTTCTGGGTATTTTTGTGCACCATTTTGTGACCCTTGGATTTTGCTTCCTGTAGTCGGTTTGTTGAGCTGGGCCTGTGATTATCCCTTGGTTATCTTATCTTTTGCTTATTCATTGAGTTGTGTTTTTTGTGTGTTTACGGTGGGCCGAGCATCAGTGCTTATTGAATTGGTGGTGCTAACAGGTTGATTTTGATTGCTCAGAACTGACTTGGGTTGATGGTGTGTGGGGACAATTTCAGGCTGGGCTAATTGATGTTGACTACATGGGTGAGGGTGTGGTTTGTAGGGGGCTTTGGTCTTTCATGGAAGATTCAGAAATGATTTGGGTATTTACGCTTGCCATACCTGGTGACTTGATTGGGGACAACAAAATATCTCTGGAATAGAGGAAGTTGAGGGCTTGTGATGCTATGAAGTCTTTATGCTCTGTGTCTAGAGATGATGTTTGTGTCGGGGGACAAAGGGATGGTGCAGCAACCCTGGGGTGAATAGTTACTGTCTCTGTGTGAGTCTATTGTATACCCTTCCATGTGCTTTTGCCAGCCCCTAGTTAGCTAGGATTTTCTACTAAACTATAAGGTCACCAAGGCCGCTGTCCTTACCCGCATGGGACCCTGCGCCTGGAATGAGGTAGAAGGTGCTGAGCTTCTTCTGTAAGACTCGTGAGCCCCCTTATCATTCCCAAGTGGGTGCACATCCAGCCTCAATCCACTGGTGACCTTCGCCCTGCCCTCCACAATCCTTTCTTGATTCAGCACCATGGGTCGGTCCTGGAAGCGTCGGTATCATAGCATCAGATTGTGAGCCCCTCCAGGGTAGGAACCGAGACCCGCCGACCAGACAGGGGTGGGGTGTCAGTACTGTCATGCGCCCTTCTGTGGGCAGGATTGCGCCGACCTCATCTGGCTGGTTGAGGACTCTTTTGGGGCTTCCCAATTTCTCCACCCCAGGATACGACTTGCCCCTTCACCCCTGTGGGACTCCATTATGACGCCTCAAAAGCCCAGCACTGAGTTGGGGTTCACTAGCCACACACGTGTAGAGGAGACTGGAAGCTCGTTTTGGGCAGTGGGATGTGGCTGTCATTAAATTGTACCCTCCCAAGTACCTTAGTGCTGTGCGCTTAAAGAGGACGAACTGACCCGTAGCACCACAGACACAAGCGCCTTGTAGCAGCAGAAGCTGTGTCGTCCACAGTATTCATTGAGTACTTGGTAGATGTGGAGCACTGTACTGAGCACCTGAGAAACTGTTAGAGTGTAAATCTCGCCTTGAGTTGGAACCTAGTCTGTAGACTGTTTCCAGATGACTCCTCCCCCAATGCATCATGGTTCCTACTTAAATGGGTGTAATGTATATCTGTTATCTGCCTTGTGATACTGTGCTTGGCCCATGGAAAGTGCTGGATAAATGCAAGTAACTGAAATGGTTGTCCTTAGCAATCGAGGTCTCTCCCCCCCATCCTCCTCATTGTACTGTGCTCTGTCAAATAGCGTTCAGTAAACACTATTGATGTCTTAATGCAATACTGCCATCCTTCACTTGAAGTACTCATTTACTCTGTTCTTAATCTCGAACTGCCAATTCGAGTTTATGTTAGGTTCAGCGAGCATTACTCCGTGTACCAACCTCGTATATGCCATTCTGCCTGTGTACCTCAGCTTTAATGTCTGTCACAGACTGGATGCTTCTTAAGAGCAGGGGCCATGTAGCGTTGAACTCTTGGAGGCGTTCGTACCGTGGTTTTCCAAAGTCAATGCTTCCCCTTCTCGGCTTGTTTTGGGTAGGGCAGGTGTCTGTTAAATTTTTCTAATGTATGCTTCCAAGGGCTTAGTACAGTGCTCTGCACACAGTAGGAGCTCAAATCTTATCAACTGACGGTCTGAGTGACTTAGATTGTGAGCTCCCAGTGGGCAGGGACTGTGTCTCTTACCCCCAGCTGGCCAAAGAGGGGGCTTAATGGGGTGTGGTCTCACCCATGTCTGGCCAAACTTGAAGTGGGGAAGAGGGACAAGCGTGAAGGAACGAACAGATGGCGCTGGATAGGGCTCATCTCCTCCATGAGGCCTTCCCTGACTAAGCCCTCTTTTCCTTTTCTTCAACTCTCTTCTGCATCGCCCTGACTTACTCCCTTTATTCATCCCTCTTCCCAGCCCCACAGCACCTATGTACATATCCATGGTTTTATTTATTTATGTTAATGCCCGTTTCCCCTCTAGTCAGTAATTTCAGGGCCTTGGCTGCATGAGGAGAAAAGGCAAAAGTGCAGCTTCTTTCTGCCTCCCTGGAGAAGCTTTCCAGACCGGCCCGCTTAGAGGTGAGCCCCTGCGGAAGTGGGTTTGGGTGGGTGTATTGGGGAGGAGGTCTGCAGGGGTAAGACTCTGTCGGGGGAAACCCAGATTGTTCACCCCAAAGCTGGACACCCCCCCACTCCAGGCTAAGCCAGCCAGGGTAGTGTGAGTGGCGGCTGCTTTGTCTCTGTCTCAAAGGGGGTCTCCCCTGTGTCTCCCTCTCTGTCTCTCTCTCTCTCTCTCTCTGTCTCACTCTCCTCTCTGCTCTCTCCAGTGAGTGTGCAGGGATCAGTCCAGCTGAGGGGTGAGGGCACAGATGGGGCTGGGCACAGGAGGCAGTACCCCTTGACATGAGCAGGGGGGCAGAGTGAGATTGCCCTGAGACCTGACCAGGTAATAATAATAATAATAATAGTAATAATAATAATAATAATAATGATCGTATTTGTTAAGTGCTTCCTATGTGCCAAGAACTGTTCTGAGCACTGGGGTAGATACTAGGTAATTAAATTGTCCCACAAGGGGCTGACGATCTTGATCCCCATTTTACAGATGAGGTAACTGAGGCACAGAGAAGTTAAGAGACGTGCCCAAAGTCACACAGCTGACAAGTGGTATATCCTAAGACCAAGGAAGGAGCCTGAGCCCCCGATGAGCCATGGGAGACCTGGCCCCCTCATCCATCCCTGCCTCCCCAAGGACTTCAGGGTGTGGACAGGATGGTGAGTGTCACATTTTAGGTCTGGGGCCGTTGGGGCTCTGTTTCAGGCAAGTGGGAGGAATTCATGGTGTTTATTGAGCACTTAGCTCTGGAGCACTGTACTGCCTGCTTGAGAGTGTATAGTGAAGGGATCCTTATCCCCTGTTACAATCCACTGCATTCTTATCATCCCCAACTCAGCACAGTGACCGAGTCCCACCTGGCTCCAGAGTGACCCCTGGCCAGGCTCCTATCCAACATACAACTTCCTGCTCCCCGGCTGGAGGCCTGGGCTCCCCGTTGGAGATCCATCCACTCTTTCTCCCCTCCAACCACCTAAGCTGTAATGGGCCTGCACTCTCCCCGGGGGCACACCTCATCATCCAATCAACGGTCACATCCGTCCCCAGGAGGCTGCGGTGCAGAACCAGTCTGGTTCGTCGGCCCCCCTGGATGGCCGAGGACTAACTGGCCACTCTTGGGTTTCTACAAGTACTGCACCGGCCCCCACATGAGGGTGTTGGTGGGCACCAGGCTGTTGCCCCCTGGATTCCCCTTCCCACCCTCATCCCACGATTGTATCCCCTTCCTTCAGACAATGCCATTTCTTTCGGGTAGGGGTCAAGGGTCAAACACTGCATCATGGGTGCCACACGAATCTCTAGTGATTCCTGGAAGTGATGGATATGCGTGCGTCTCTGGTGTGAGAACGAGGGTCAGGACCAGAGCAGGATGAGGGGACTGCCCCTCTTTGGACGGGGATATGGGTTCTGGAAACAGGGGTCTAGGGTTCGGGACAGATGCTCTGAGAATGGACCTCAAGATCGGGTGTGAAGTCACCTGGGGCCCTTAATTCTATAGATAGGCTTCCTCTGGGTTCGGTCCATCTGGAGTCATCTGCCCCATCTCTGGCTTCAAGAGTACAGACTCGCCTGCCCGCCCGAGGCGGGGGTGCCCCTGAGGGAGCGGGGTACAGGGACAGGAGTAGTTGGGGGTGTGTGTGTCTATCTACATGTATGTGTCACATGATTGCTGTCTCTCTCAGAGGAGCCAAATCAGGGGTGGGGAGCATCTGTAGCAAATCCTAGAGTGGTAAGGTGCCAAGTGGTTTCCCCCGGCACACTACCCAAAGAAATGGCACAGTCTGGCCCCCTCCTTCCCTTGTCCTGTCTCCATCCCCTTGGCAGCTTGGCCTCTGTCAGGCCACCTGCATCCGCATGGAATAATATGTCTGTGTTATGCATCGCACCTGAGTCTCCTTGAGCCAGTGGTAGCAGGCCTGCTCCACAGAAGGGTTCTCATTTGGGGGGACCAGCTGTGTAGTCCAAGCAGAGGCAGTCCACCAGCTTCTAACTTGGAGCTTGGCAGGCTAGAACTCCCACTCCTCCCTCCCCACCCCCAGATCTCATTCTTTCAGTCTCACCCGGTCTGGGTAAGGGGGCGGGAGTCTTGAAAATCAAATGGAAGGAGTGATGATACCTCTTGGTCTCCTGCCCACTCTGCCTCTCCAGCCTGAGGGTCTCTATTCTAGAGGAATTCACAATTCTAGAGGAAGGGACCAGAATTGTGTGGCTCCCATTGGTTGGAGAGCCTCTGTCTCCCTGACCCTATTGGCTGGGCAAGCCTGGGAGGCAGGACCCTCTAGGCCCAAGAGCCAGGAACGGGGCAGCACAGGGGCAGGGTGGGCTGTGGCTCAGACTGGAGGTTGTCCCAGTTTCCACCACCCAGTCTGTAAGTCATTCGGTCATGTTTAAGCAACTAAAGTTCATTCACTCAATTGTATCGGAGGAGCGAAGTGTAGGGGCTGGGTTGTAGAAGGGGAGAAGTGAGGTGAGATGAGGTAGGACAAGGTGGTGGAGTGCTTTAAAGGCGACGGAGAAGAATTTTAGTTTGTGGCAGATGTGGATGGGCAACCACTGGAGTTTTCTGAGGAGCTGGGTGACGTGTTCTGAATATTTCTCTAGAAAAATGATCCATGTAGCAGAAGGAAGTATAGATTGGAGGTGGGGGGAGACCAGAGGCTGGGAGGTCAGCAAGGAGGCTGATGCAGGAATCCAGGTAGGTTACGATGAGCGAAGGAATTAATTTGGTATTCGCTTGAACGGAGAGGGGAAAGGGTGGATTTTAGTGATGCTGCGGAGGAGAGACTGACAGGATTTAGCAAGGGATTGGCTACGCGGGTTGAACGACGGAGAGGAGTCGAGGGTGACGTCAAGGTGATGGGCTTGCGAGTCAGGAAGGATGGTGGTGCCGTCTCTGGTGATAGGAAGGCCGGGGTTTGGGTGGGAAGATAGGGAGCTCTGTTTTGGACATGCCCAGTTTGAGGTGACAGGACGACATCCAAGTACAGATGTCTTGAAGGCGGGAGGAGTTGCGAAATTGGAGAGAGGGGGAGAGATTAGGGCCAGAGATAGGGGTTTGGGTATTGTCGGCATAGAGGTGCTTTTTGAAGTCATGGGAGTGAATGAGTTCTCCAGGGTAGCCTGTGTAGATGGAGACTAGAAGGGGATCCAGAAGTGAACCTTGAGGAACCCTCCCACAGTGAGGGGGTGGGAGACGGAGGAGGAGCCCGCGAAGGAGCCCGAGAATGGAAGTGTGACTGTCTGAGTGTCCCCCAAACTCTCTGGGTTTCTGCTTTCCCCTCTCCAATTTTCTAAGAATAATCACAATAATGGTGATATTATGCACTTGCTAAGTGTTAGGATCCCTTCTCAGGGTCACAGCTGGAGAGTTTCCATTACTCTACCAGTCTCGACTACTGGAGGGAGAGTCAAACAGAGGCCTGTCCATTCCATTCCTAGCTTGGGCAGTGGCTTGCGAGCGGAATGCAATCTGCTACAAGTCAAAACTTACCTGTGTTTGGCAGCGGCGTTACGGAAAAGTTGTGGGCAGATGCTCAAGTCTACCACGCAGAAGGAGGCGATGGTAAACTGCTTCCGTGTTCTTACCAAAACAACTCTACAGAAACGCCACCAGAATGATTGCTGATGGAGGTGGGGCGTTCTGGGAGAGATGTGTCCGTGGAGTTGCTCTGGGTCGGAGCAGCCTGGATGGCATAAGGCAAGATAAGTGTCAGGGTAGCTGTTGTTTGTTTATGTTTATGTCTGTCTCTCCTTCTAGTCTGTGAACTCGTTGTGGGTAGGAAAGTCTACTAACTTTGTTGTGTTGTAATAGTAGTACTAATAATAATTGTAGGATCTGCAAATAACTTACCATGGGCCAAGCACCACGCCAAGTCCAGGGATAGTTAAAAGGCAGTTCGATTGGACGCAGTACCTGTCCCCCACAGGGCTCAAATTCTCCATCCCCATTTGACAGGTGAGGTAATTGAGGTCCAGAGAAGTTTTGTGACCTGCCCAAGGTCACCCAGCAGAGAAGTGCCAGAGCTGGGATTAATTAATCATGGCATTGGTTAAGCTCCCACAACCAAGCCCTGGGGGGAATAATAATAATAATAATAATAGTGATGGCATTTAAGCATTTACTATGTGCGAAGCACTTTTCTAAGTGCTAGGGTGGATACAAGGTTATCAGGTTGTCCCACGTGGGGCTCACAGTCTTAATCCCTATTTTACAGATGAGGTAACTGAGCCCCAGAGAAGTGAAGTGACTTGCCCAAAGTCAGAGAGCAGACCAGTGGCAGAGGCACGGAGACATCCTAGCTGGGCACGTACACCCACCACAAGACAGACAATTCAAAATATCTATTTACATAGCCATGCACAGATAGCTCATGTGGGCACGCACGTTTGTCCATACAAATATATCTTGTGCCCCAGAAATCCCCCCCGACCTGTAATTGTATTTTAGTGTCTGCCTTCCCCAGTAGAATGTAAGACCCTTGAAAGCAAGGACTGTGTCTACCACCTCTGGTGAATGCCACTAAGTGCTAGGTAAAGTGGTCAATGTAAGATAAACCCTGTCAATTACTCTCCCAAGTGCCCATTTGGGCAATGTGCAGTCTGCCAAGCCAAATGACCCTCCTCTACTTATCAAGGCAAAAGGAGGAGAGGATGGAAATCTGTTGAGAAATCTCCTGCCTCCCACCCCCTCCTGAATCATCATCATAATAGCATTTGTTAAGCGCTTACTGTGTGCAAAGCACTGTTCTAAGTGCTGGGGAAGGATTCAAGGTGATCAGGTTGTCCCACGTGGGGCTCACAGCTTTAATCCCCTTTTTACAGATGAGGTAACTTAGGCACAGAGAAGTTGTGATGAGCCCAAAGTCACACAGCTGACAACTGGTGGAGCTGGGATTTGAACCCCTGACCTCTGACTCCCAAGCCTGTGCTCTTTCAGTTGATCCATGCTGCTTCTCTATAGCAATAATAATCGTGGTGGCGTTTAAGTGCCCACTACATGCCAAGCCCTGGGTAGATTCGAGGTGATCAAATCAGACTCATTGCCCATCCCACATGGAACTCACAGTACAAGAAGGAGGGGGGAACAAGTATTGAATCCCCATTTCATTATTATAATAATTAACAATGGTATTTGTCAAGCACTTAGAATGTGCCTGGCACTGTACCAAGAGCCGGGGTGGACAGAAGCAAATCGAGTTGGACACGGTCCCTGTCCCACGTGAGGCAGATATCTTGAGTTCTGATGACATTTTTTTCTTTCCCCAGATCTGAATAGCAAAATCTCCCTATTATAACCACTTTTTTGTATGCTGGTACTTCTGGATGCCGCAGTGAGTCTATCCAAATCTTTGTGGAAGTGTCATAATTGTCATATAATAATGATAATATAATCATATAATAATGATAATAATGATAAGCAGTCAATCAGTGGTATTGAGTGCTTACTGTGTGCGGAGCACTGTACAGAGCACTTGGGAAAGTCCCGTACTACCGAGTCAGAGACCCGTTCCCTGCCCGCAATGAGTTTACAGACAGATATCAATCTAAATTACAGAGAGGGGGTATACTAAGGTGGAAGCATCATTGATGACCTGATGATCTTGTCCTGAAAGAAAAATCTGTTCCCACACTAGCTCGGCAGACTCTGAGAGGAGATCCAGCGAGTCGTTCAAATTGATGTAGTAGCCGAAGCCGTGTCATTCATGTGGTATTTGAGCGCTAAATGGTGTACCTTTACGGAGAGATCCTGGGCCTGGGAGACAGAAGGACCTGGGTTCTGGTTGCATCTATGCCACTTGTTCACCGTGTGATGTTGGGTGGGTCACTTTGCTTTTCTGTACCTCAGTTTTCTCATCTGTAAAATGTGGATAAAGACTGTGCGCTCCATTTCGTACATGGGCCGTGGACTGATTAGCTTATATCCTCAGTACTTGTAACAGTGCCTTGCACATGGTAAGCGCTTAACAAATGCCATTACAACTATGCCACTAAATGCTGGGGTAGATAAAAGTTAATCCAGTCCCATATTTCCTGTCCTCGTTGAGCTTAATTTGGGGAGTAAGACCATGAGCCCCATGTGGGACATGGACTGTATCCAGACTCATGGGCTCTTACCTGCCCCAGCACTTAGAATTGCATGCGGCACATTGTCAAGGACTTAACAAATACCATTTAAAAAAAGGGAGCGGTCAGAAAGGTCAAATGAAGAGACCAGTCAGTGAAGAGAACTTCCAGGTGATGTCTCATCCTCTTCTCCGCTAAAAACATCTGGGTAAGTTGGTCGTGGGCAGGGATTGTGTCTACCAACTCTGCTGTATTGTCCTCTCCCAAGTGCTCGGTCCAATGCTCGGCACTAAGTGCTCAATAAATACCACTGATTGAGTTGAGACTGTCCTTCTAAACTGTAAACTCGTAGTAAGCAACCGACACCCTGCTGCCCGGATTATCTTTCTACAGAAACACTCTGGGCATGTCACCCCTCTCCTCCAAAATCTCCAGTAGTTGCTTATGAACCTTAGCATGAAGCAAAAACTCCTCACTCTCGGCTTCAAGACTTTCCACCACCTTGGCCCCTCCAACCTCACCTCCCTTCTCTCCTTCTACAGCCCAGCCCGCACACTCCGCTCCTCTGCCGGCGCTAACCTCCTCACTGTGCCTCGTTCTCACCCGTCCCACTGTCGACCCCAGGCCCACGTCCTACCTCTGGCCTGGAATGCTCTCCTACCTCACATCCACCAAACTAACATACTTCCCCCCCTTCAAAGCCCTACTGAAAGCTTACCTGTTCCAGGAGGCCTTCCCAGACTGAGCCCCACTTTTCCTCTGCTCCTCCTTCCCTCCCCATCGCCCCTACTCCCTTCCTCTGCTCTGCTCCCCTCCCCACCCCTGCAGCCCTTGTGTATATATGTACAAATTTATTATTCCATT
Source organism: Tachyglossus aculeatus (assembly GCF_015852505.1). Classification (NCBI taxonomy): domain Eukaryota; kingdom Metazoa; phylum Chordata; class Mammalia; order Monotremata; family Tachyglossidae; genus Tachyglossus; species Tachyglossus aculeatus. Next base: position 20,924,452 of record NC_052076.1, on the reverse strand, counting down.
TTCTGAATAATGTGTGTATGCACCTATAATGCAGTTTATTTGCATTGATGCTATTGGTGCCTGTCCACTTGCTTTGTTTTGTTTTGTTGTCTGTCCCCCCCCCCCCCATCTAGACTGTGAAACCATTGGGTAGGGATTATCTCTATTTGTTGCCGAATTGTACTTTCTATATACTTAGAACAATGGTCTGCACACAGTAAGCACTCAGTAAATATGATTGAATGAATGAAAGCTGCAGAATAGAATTACCCAGTGACCTGTTAAGTGCAGTTCAAAGGGAAATTACCTGGCTAGTAATTCATGAGTCTAGAAATACTCCCAAATGGTTTGTCTTGAATTCAGCGATTAGTAATTGTAGTATCTGTTAAGCACGTCCTCTGTGCCAAATCAGTGCAGATCCAATCCCTGTCCCACATGGGGCTCGCAGTCTAAGGGGGAGAGAGAACAGGGATTGAATCTCCATTTTGCAGATGAAGAAAATGAGGCTCGGAGAAGTCGAGTGACTTGCCTGAGGTCACACAGCAGGCAAGTGACAGATCTGGGACTAGAACCCAGTTCCTTGGACTCCTAAGGGTGTACTGTTTCCAACAGGCTAAGCTCCATCTCGATTCCTTCGATCGTAACTCCCCTACCTAAAGAGGATGGGGAAGTAGATTTGCCTAATGGAAAGAGCCCTAGCTTGGGAGTCGGAGGATGTGGTTCTAATCCCAGCTCCTCCACATACCTGCCAGGAGAAGCAGCATGACAATGTGGACAGAGCACGGGCCTAGGAGTCAGAAGATCATGGGCCATGATCCCAGCTCTGCCACTTGTCTGCTGTGGTAGAACTGTAATTAGAACCCAGATTGTTCTAACTCCCAGGCAAGTACTCTATCCACTATGCCACGCTGCTTGTCCATTTCCTCTTGACCTGCGGGTGGAGGGGTACCACCAACTCTATCCACTGGTTCCAGAGATGATGCTTGTATGAACAGCTGAGGTTCCAGTTCTAAAGTGCTGTTTTGAATGCCACAGCCTCTCCTCTGTCTCCCCTGGTAGAATGTCAACTCCTTGAGAGCAGGGATTGTGTCTTCTGGCTCTCTTGTACTCTCCTAGGTGATCAGTACAGTGCCCTGCACGTAGTAGACGGTGAGGTCTCTGAGGCTTGGGATCACATTCCTAAACTATCATGCCTTTCGAGTGTTTAGTTCAGTGCTCTGCGTGCAGACTGTAAGCTCCTTGAGGGCGGGATCGTCTCCACTTTACCGTGCTTTTCCAAGTGCTCGGTACACTGTTCTGCACACGATAAACTCCTTTAGAGCACCTTATGGGTCTACCGGCCCTCTTGTGTTTAGTAGAGTGCCTGGCATACAATAAGCACTCTAATATCACAGCAGGATCGATCTGGGCAACACAATGACTCTTATCTTTACCTTCAAAGTTGTCAAACATCCTCTAAGGTTTCATGGGTTTGACTTGGTAATAATAGTGATAATTGTAGTATTTGCAAAACTCTTATCCTGTGCTAACGCTGTTTTCAGTACCGGGTTAGGGTTTACCAAATTGGATTGAGTACAGTCCTGTCCCACCTGGGCCTCACAATCTTAATCCCCACTTTACAGATGAGGTAACCATGGCACAGAGAAGTGACACAGCAGGGTACACACCCAAGGTCACACAGCAGGTATGTAGTCGAGTGGGTATTAGAACCCAGATCCCTCCAACTCACTGGTCCGTGCTCTGCCTACTAAGCCTCGCTGCTTCTCTTCATCTCATTGGTTGTCCTGTTGCCATCTGCTCCTTGAGGGCAGGGATCAAGTCTCTTAATTATGTTGTATTTTTGTAAATAACGATGATAATAATGATAATGATGGTATTTGTGAAGCACTTACTAAGTGTCCAACACTGTTTTAAGCGCTGGGGTAGATACAAAGTAATCAGGCTGTCCCACATGGGGCTCATAGTCTTCATCCCCACTTGACAGATGAAGTAACTGTGGCACAGAGAAGTTAGTGACTCGCCCCAGGTCACACAGCTGACAAATGGCAGAGGCGGAATTAGAATCCACGACCTCTGTCTCCCAAGTTTGTGCTCTATCCACTAAGCCATGCTGCATTCAGGAGATGCCCAGCCCAGCACGCTATGGGCACATGGCCCTCAAGAAATACTGTTGATTGGAAAGTTGAGCATTAAAGAATGCCCTCTGTAGTAAGATATCTTTGGGAGAAACATCTCCCTTGACTTGCCCAGTGTCCTGTCCAGCAGCACTCGGTTTTCTTTTTTCTCACCAGATTGTTCTTAAAGATGAACTTGGATAAATAAAAAAAAAGACAGATTTTCCCCAGGAACAGGTAGGGTTAAGTCCTTGTCGTGTACCTAGAGTAGCTTAGACTGTAGTCTGTAAGCTCCACGTAGGCAAGGAATATATCTGCCAGTAGCAGAGAAACAGGATGGTGTAGCAGTTAAAACCCAGGCCAAGGACTTGGGTTCTAATCATGACTCTGCCTCTTGTCTGCTGTTTGACCTTGAGCAAGTCACTTGACTTCTCTGTGCCTCAGTTACCTATTCTGTTAGATGGGGATTGAGACTGAGATCCATGTGGGACATGGACTGTGTCCAATTTGATGACCTTGTATCTACCCCTGAGTTTAGAATGGTGCCTGGCACCGAGTAAGTGCTCAACAAATGCCCACTGTCCCAGTTGGGGCTCACGTTCATCCAAGAGGAGGGAGAATGGATCTCTCCTTCCCATTTACATACGACAGTGCTGAGACCCAGAGACGTTAAACAAACCCAAGTAGACAAAGCAAGTGCCCGAGGCAGGATTAGAACCCAGGTCCCCTGACTCCCAGGCTTGGACTTTTCTGCTAGGCCACGCTGCTACTCAGAGGTGACCCAGCGGTGGGTGTGCACAATCCTGATGTCCTAGCAGCAGCAAAGATCTTTACTGAGCTTCTACTGTGTGCAGAGCACTGTTCTAAGCCCTGGGCAATAATAAGCAGGTGGGAGTTAGACAGGGGCTGTGTCCCTTGTGGAGCTTACCATTTATGAATACAGGTGGTGGAGAGGACTGGAGCCAGGCCCATCAGAAACAGTGAATCACTCAGTGGTATGTATTGTGTGCTTACCAGAGGCAGAGCGCTGTGCTGAGCACTTTGGAGGGAAATATCTAATGGAGTGGGTAGACACACTCCCTGCCCACAACGAATTTACGGTCCCCAGGAGGGGAGACAGACATTCATTTAAAGAAATTACAGACATATCCTCGAGTGCTGTGGACTTGAGGGATGGATGAATTGAGAACAAATCCAAGCTCAAGGGTGACACAGAAGAGAATGGGAGAAGAGGAAACTTAATCGGGGAAGGCCTCTTGGAGGAGATGTGCCTTCTATAAGTTTTTGAAGGCGGGGAGGGTGATCGACTGTCCTTGGCCATTCTCCTTGACTCCACTCTCTCTCATTCAACTTAACTGTTCAATCCAGGACAAAATCCTTCCAGTTCTACCTTCACTACATGGCTGAAATCCGACCCGACCTTTCCATCCAGACTGCTTCAACTTTAACCCCAGGGTTTCTTCTCTCCCACCTTGATTACGGTATCAGCCTCCTTGCTGACCTCCCTGCCTCTTGTCTTTCCCCACTCTAGTCCACACTTCACTCAGTTGCCCGGAGGATTTTCCCACAAAATCGTTCAGACCAAGTTTTCCCCACTCTTCGAGAACAGCTGGTGGTTGTCCATCTCCCTCTGCACCCAAGAAAAGCTCCTCACCATTGGCTTTAAAGCACTCAATCACCTTGCCCCCTCCTACCTCACCTCACTACTCTCCTCATACAAACCAGCCTGCACCCTTCTCTCCTCTAATGCTCACTTTCTCACCAGAACTTGGATCTCTCCTGTCTCGCCGCCGACCTCTCACCCACATTCTGCCTCTGGACTGCACTCCCTCTTCATATCTGACTGACTCATTCATTCCTTCAGTGGTATTTATGGAGCACTCAGTATGTGCAGAGCACTGTACAAAAGCACTTGGGAGAGTACAATATAACCATGAATAGGCACATTCCCTGCCCACAATGAGCTTACAGTCTAGAGGGGAGACAGACGTGAATAGAAATAAATAAATGACAGATATGTGTGTAAGTGCTGTGAGGCATGAAGAGAGGACGAATAAAGGGAGAAAATCAGGGTGACACAGAAGGGAGTGGGAGAAGAGGAAAGGGGGGCTTAGATAGGGAAGGCCTCTTGAAGGAGATGTGCCTTCAAGAAGACATTGAAGCAGGAAGAGTAATTTTCCGTTGGATTTGAGTAAGGAGGGTGTTCCTTGCACTCTGCAAACAGTCGGTGATCAGTACAGTGCTCTGCGTAACGTAGGCCACTGGTACAGTGTTTTCTACACAACAGGTGCCCGGTAGAGTTCTCTGCATACATTAGAGCCCAATTAGACTTTTTTAGATATAGCTGTCTAACACAATGTTCTGCACATGGTAGATGGCTAGGTCAAGTGGTCTGCATATGGCCATCTACTACAGTGCTCTGTACATGGTAAGCATCTCCCCCTCTAGGTTATAAGATCTTTGAGGGCAGGGATCATGTCTCCCGACGCTATGCTATTGCACTGTCCCCAGCTTGCAGCATAGTCCTCTGTACACAGCTGATTGTAAGCTTTCTGAAGGCAGGGCTTACATTTACTAAGTCTCAGTGTGCTCTTCCAAGTCCTTGGTACAGTGCCCTGCCCATAGTAGACTGTAAGCTCTTGGAAGGCAGGGACCGTGGCAATTAATGCTTTCAAACTCTCCCAATTGCTTAGGACAATGCTACTCACACATTTGACCATAAACTCCTCAAAGGCAGGGATTGTTTCTACAATTTCCCATGCACTTGGCAAGAGACAGAATCGGCAATCCTCGGAATGATTGTTCAGCTGTGAGAAGAGAGTTAAAAGCTAGTGGAAATGAATTTAAAATAAGAATTTTCTCTGGCAATTGGAGAAGGAGGATTCGTTCATTCATTCGTTCAATTGTATTTGATGATGACATTTATTAAGCACTTACTATGTGCAAAGAACTGTTCTAAGTGCTGGGGAGGTTACCAGGTGATCAGGTTGCTCCACGAGGGGCTCGCATTCTTCATCCCTATTTTACAGATGAGGGAACTGAGGCACAGAGAAGTTAAGTGACTTGCCCAAAGTCACACAGCTGACAAGTGGCGGAGCTGGGATTAGGACCCACGACCTCTGACTCCCAATTCCGGGCCCTTTCCACTGAGCCACGCTGCCTCTCTGATTTTTTGAGTGCTTACTATGTGCAGAGCACTGTACTAAGCACTTGGGATTGTACAATACAACAATAAACAGACACATTCTCTGCCCACAGTGAGCTTACAGTCTAGGGTGGGGGAGACAGACATTCATAGAAATAGAGAAAATGACAGTGCCGTGGGGCTGGGAGGGGAGAAGAACAAACCGAGCAAGTCAGGGCGATGTAGAAGGGAGTGGGAGAAGAGGAAAAGAGGGCTTAGGGAAGACCTCTTGGGGGAGATGGGCTTTGAACTTGATGGCGATACCGAGGGGAGTTTTGAACACCAAAGACTTCTATTGCTGTCTTGGGAACAGGTTTTGGGCTTTTTTTTTTCTGTTTTTGATCCCCTTCCCTTTGCATTATGAGCTCATGTCTGTCCCAAGAACGGTGCTTCAGAAGCCCCCTTCCCTGGGCTCAGCGGTGAGACCCCTGCCTCCCTAAGGAAGGAAGAAACCCTTCCCCAACCCCTGGTATAATAATAATGATGGTGTTTAAGTGCTTACTATGTGCGAAGCACTGTTCTAAGCGCTGGGGGGAATACAAGGTGATCAGGTTGCCCCACGTGAGGCTCACAGTTTTAATCCCCATTTAACAGATGTGGTAACCGGCCCAGAGAAGTTAAGTGACTTGCCCACAGTCACACAGGTGACAAGTTGCGGAGCTGGGATTAGAACCCATGACCTCTGGCTCCCAAGCCCAGGCCCATTCCAATGAACCACGCTGCTTGTCAGTTGTATTTACTGAGCACTTCATGTGAGCAGAGCACTGTACTAAACACTTGGGAGGGTACAGCAGAACAGATCCATTCCCAGCTCACAATGAGCTTCCAGTTTAGAGAGGGAAACAGACATTAATATAAATGGAGAAACTACAGCTCCGTACACAGAGTGTAGAGGTAGAGTTGAAGTTTCCAGCGGAGAAGTCATCCCTGTCCCCAGCCCGGAGAGCAGAAAGGCAACTCCCAGCAGACACAGAGGGGAAGGGACTTGGGGAGGAGTCAGCCCACGGAGCAGTGGGGAAGGGAAGCAGGGTGGCCCAGCGGATGGAGGCCGCGTCCAGGGGACAGAAGGACTCGGGTTCTCATCCCGGCTCCGCTGCTTGTCTGCTGGGTGACCTTTGGTAACTTGCTTCACTACTCTGGGCCTCAGTTTCCTCACCTGGAAAATGGGGAAGCAGACTAAGAGCCCCAAATAGGACACGGATTGGGTCCAACTTGATGAGCTGTATATAGTACAAGCATCTAGTACAATGCCTGGCACATAGTAATACCTTAACAACAGATTCCACCCCTTTTTCTTCCTTCTTTAATTGTTTTTTTTCAGGGGCCCAACGAGTTGACATGGGTCCATGGGTTTGGACTTGGCAAAGCAGGATTAATCTTGTACTTCCCAAGTGCTTAGTACAGTGCTTAGTACAGACTTTGACCCATTCCTCAACTTCCTTCTCTCCTTCTCCATGCCCACTCTGATCCTCGGAGACTTCAATATCCACATGGATATCCCTAACGACTCCTCTGCCGCCCGCCTTCTATCTCTCCTTGACGCTGCCAACCTCTTCCTCCACCCCACCTCACCCACTCGCCAACTTGGTCATACCCTCGACCTCATCATCTCCTACCGCTGCACTGTGTCCACCCTCACCAACTCTGAAATCCCTCTCTCTGATCATAATCTTCTCACCTGCCTCCTCACTCACACTCCTTTCCACTGTAAATCCGTATTACTCCCTCACAGAGATCTCCGCTCTCTGACCCCCACCCATCTTTCGGAGCGCCTCACACCCCATCTCGCCGCCCTCTCCTCTCTACCCAGTCTTGATGATCAGATTACTGCTCTCAACTCTACCCTTTCTACTCAGCTAGACTCACTCGCTCCCCTCTCCCTTTGCCGCTCTTGCACCACTAACCCACAGCCCTGGATCACTGCCACTGTCCGCCTCCTTCGCTCTTATGCTAGAGCTGCCGAACGCTGCTGGCGAAAGTCTAAACACCATGCCAACCTCGTTCACTTCAAGTTTATCCTTTCCTGCCTTAACTCAGCCCTCTCCTCTGCCAGACAAAGCTATTTCTCCTCCCTTATTGACACCCATGCCCATCACCCCCGCCAGCTCTTCCGTACACTCAACTCCCTTCTCAGGCCCCCGGTTCCTCCCCTCCTCCTTCCCTCACCCCCAACGATCTGGCCTCCTACTTCATTAACAAAATTAAATCAATCAGGTCCGACCTCCCCAAAGTCTCTTCCCCCCTTTCTCCATCCCCCCGGCTCTCAACACTCTCTGCTACTCTCCCATCCTTCCCAGCAGTGTACTCAGAGGAGCTCTCCTCCCTCCTCTCAAGTGCTACTCCAGCCACCTGTGCTTCTGACCCCATTCCCTCTCATCTCATGAAATCTCTCGCTCCATCCCTTCTCCCCTCCTTAACTTCCATCTTCAACCGCTCACTCTCCACTGGTTCCTTCCCCTCTGCCTTCAAACATGCCCATGTCTCTCCCATCCTAAAAAAACCCTCTCTTGACCCCACCTCACCTTCTAGTTATGGTCCCATATCCCTCCTACCATTCCTTTCCAAACTCCTTGAACGAGTTGTCTACACTCGCTGCCTAGAATTCCTCAATAACAACTCTCTCCTCGACCCCCTCCAGTCTGGCTTCCGTCCCCTACATTCCATGGAAACTGCCCTCTCAAAGGTCACCAATGACCTCCTGCTTGCCAAATTCAATGGCTCCTACTCTGTCCTAATCCTCCTCGACCCCTCAGCTGCCTTTGACACTGTGGACCACCCCCTTCTTCTCAACACGCTATCTGACCTTGGCTTCACAGACTCCGTCCTCTTCTGGTTCTCCTCTTACCTCTCCGGTCGTTCTTTCTCAGTCTCTTTTGCAGGCTCCTCCTCCCCCTCCCATTCGCTCACTGTGGCGGTTCCCCAAGGTTCAGTGCTTGGTCCCCTTCTGTTCTCGATCTACACGCACTCCCTTGGTGACCTCATTCGCTCCCACGGCTTCAACTATCATCTCTACGCTGATGACACCCAGATCTACATCTCTGCCCCTGCTCTCTCCCCCTCTCTCCAGGCTCGCATCTCCTCCTGCCTTCAGGACATCTCCATTTGGATGTCTGCCCGCCACCTAAAGCTCAACATGTTGAAGACTGAACTCCTTGTCTTCCCTCCCAAACCTTGCCCTCTCGCTGACTTTCCCATCTCTGTTGACGGCACTACCATCCTTCCCGTCTCACAAGCCCGCAACCTTGGTGTCATCCTCGACTCCGCTCTGTCATTCACCCCTCACATCCAAGCCATGACCAAAACCTGCCGGTCTCAGCTCCACAACATTGCCAAGATCCGCCCTTTCCTCTCCATCCCAACCGCTACCCTGCTCATTCAAGCTCTCATCCTATCCTGTCTGGACTACTGCATCAGCCTTCTCTCTGATATCCCATCCTCGTGTCTCTCTCCACTTCAATCCATACTTCATGCTGCTGCCCGCATTATCTTTGTCCAGAAACGCTCTGGGCATATCACTCCCCTCCTCAAAAATCTCCAGTGGCTACCAATCAATCTGCGCATCAGGCAGAAACTCCTCACCCTCGGCTTCAAGGCTCTCCATCACCTCGCCCCCTCCTACCTCACCTCCCTTCTCTCCTTCTACAGCCCAGTCCGCACCCTCCGCTCCTCCACCGCTGATCTCCTCACCGTACCTCTTTCTCACCTGTCCCGCCATCGACCCCCGGCCCACGTCATCCCCTGGGCTTGGAATGCCCTCCCTCTGCCCATCCGCCAAGCTAGCTCTCTTCCTCCCTTCAAGGCCCTGCTGAGAGCTCACCTCCTCCAGGAGGCCTTCCCAGACTGAGCCCCTTCCTTCCTCTCCCCCTCGTCCCCCTCTCCATCCCCCCATCTTACCTCCCTCCCTTCCCCACAGCACCTTTATATATGTATATATGTTTGTACATATTTTTTTACTCTATTTACTTAATTTATTTGTACATATCTATTCTATTTATTTTATTTTGTTAGTATGTTTGGTTTTGTTCTCTGTCTCCCCCTTTTAGACTGTGAGCCTACTGTTGGGTAGGGACTGTCTCTATATGTTGCCAATTTGTACCTCCCAAACGCTTAGTACAGTGCTCTGCACATAGTAAGCGCTCAATAAATACGATTGATGATGATGATGAGTGCTCTGCACACAGTAAGCGCTCAATAAATACGATTGAATGAATCTCTCCTCTGTTCTTTCTTTCCACAGAAAATCACCAAATGGGTCTTGGGAAGAAAGTTGCCGTAGGAGTGATGACAAGGAATGATACTACTGGCCTCCAAAGAGATGCTTATTCTAGGGATCCAGCACTGATCTGGGGGTGAGCAATCTGTTTTTATGTATCGCATTGATGTGTGTTGCGGGAGATTCGCTGTGCTTGGGTTTCTCTAGGCAGGGATCGATTTGATCATAATAATCGCGGGTGGTCAGGTTGGAGGGGGGATATCCGAAGAGGGAAGGAAAGACATTGTTTCCTTGGTGTTGGGTTTGTGACGGCAATTTTACCTTGTTGTTTCCTGCCTTAAACTGAACCCTCTTTTCTACATTTGTATAGTTCTAGAAAAGAAGCTAAGTAACTTTTGACTGACACAGAGCCAAGAAAAGAGACCATCATTTCCTCCCCATCCTGATACGTGTGTCATACAACACCAAAGAATTCCCAGGGTAAGCCTCGGCCCCAGGGGTGTCAGGTATGGGGTCCCCCCGGGGGGGGACAGGGAATCCGGCACCATCCTGCTGACCCAGGGACCTCAGTCTAGGCAGTGGAGCCGGACACGGACCGGCCCAAGAGGGTGCTCGAAATCCACCCGGCCTCTCGTTAGTGGCTGGGGGCCTTCGCTCTTATGCATTCATTTGTTCAATTGTATTTATTAAGCACTTACTTTTTGCAGAGCACTGTTCTAAGCACTTGGGAAAGGACAGCACAACAATAAAGAGTGACGATACCTGCCCACAACGAGCTCACAGTTTGGAGGAGGTGACAGACAGCCATCCAAATGAACAGACTTCAATACAAATAAATAAAATGACAGCTATAGACAGAAGTGCTCTGGGGCTGGGAAAGGGGGGAAGAGCAAAGGGAGTAAGTCAGGGTGATGCAGAAGGAAGTGGGAGATGAGGAAGCGTGGGGGAAGTCTGGGAAGGCCTCTTGGAGGAGATGTCCCTTAAGGCGTTGAAGCGAGGGAAAAGTCATCATCTGGTGGATTTGAGGAGGAAGGGTGTTCTAGACCACAGGTAGGATGTGGGCCAGGGGTCGTCGGCGAGACGGGTGAGATGGAAGCAGAGTGAGAATGTTAGCACCAGAGGAGCAGAGTGTGAGGTTCTGGGTTGTAGGAGAGAAGCAAGATGAGGTAGGAGGGGATGGAGTCCTTTAACACCAACGGTGAGGAGTTTTTGTTTGATACAGAGGTGAATAGGCCACCGTTAGAAGTTTTAGAGGAGAGAGTGGATATGACCTGAAGGTTTCTATAGAAAGATTACCGGGGCACCTCAGTGAACTTTGGACCGGACTGGAGAGAGGCAGGAGGTTGGGAGGTCAGCAAAGAGGCTGATGTAGTAACATAGGCAGGATAGGAAGGATGAGTGATTATATGAACATGGTAGCAGTTTGGGATGGAGAGGAAAGGGCAGATTTTAGCGATGTAGTCAAGGTGGTGGGACTGACAGGATTTTGTGATTAAGTGCGTGGGTTGAATGAGAGAGAGGAGTCAGGTATGACACCGTGGTCACGGGATCATGAGAGGGGAAGGACAGTGGTGCCATCTCTAGCTAGGGCAAAGTCTGGGAGAGGACTTTCCGTTTCTGCTACTGTGAGCGGATGGTGTCCCAGGAACAACGTGTCTTTTTAAATATGTTTTTAAACGGTCTTTTTAAAAGCCCATACGTCTGGGCTATGCGTTGTACCAAGTGCTGGTTTAGGTACAAGCTAGTCAGGTTGGACACAGTCCCTGTCCCCCATGGGGCTCATAGTTTTAATCTCCATTTTCCAGACAGGGGAACGGAGGCCCAGAGAAATGAAGCGGCTTGCCCTACGTCACACAGCAGATGAGTGGCGGAGCCGGGATTAGAATTCAGGTACTTCTGATTCCTGAACCCATGCTCTATCCAGTAGGCCATGCTACTTCTCAGTACTTATTGCATAATAAGTGCTTAATAAATACCACAATTATTAATTATTCCAAGTATTATTATTATTACAATAACTAAAAGATAAGTTGACAGTTTCCCCTACTTACCTTCCAAAAACCTATCTTAGTGGGTGAGAGAGATGGTATTTGTTAAGCGCTTACTATGTATCCAGCACTCTTCTGAGTCTTGGGGTTGATACAAGCTAAGCAGGTTGGACACAATCGCTGTCCAACATGGGGCTCACAGTCTTCATCTACATTTTCACAATGTAGCTAAGTAAAGAGAAGTGAAGTCACTCGCCCAGGGTCACCCAGCAGATGGGTGGCAATGCTGGATTAGAACTCAGGTCCTTCTGACTCCCAGGCCTGTGCTCTGTCCACTAGGCCATGCTGCTTCTCAGTTCATCGCACATAGTAAGCACTTCACAAAGACCACAATTATTGATCATTACAATTATCATTACAAGAGAAGTATAAGATGGTTTCTCCCACTTACCCTCACAAAATTTAGCTTAGCTGTTGGCTGCGGGGTGGGGGGAGGAGGAGGTGGCGGGAGAGATGAATTAACAGGGTGAAAATGATGGAGAGAAAAGTCTCCTGTTGAAGTTGGCTGGTGACCCTGGGCCCTGAGACTGAACCCTTGAATCCGTGAAGGAGTTGATGATTGGGAATGTTGGTGTCTTGCACGGTGCCATCTACACTGTCTTGGTCCTTCCAGGAGGCATCCTTTTACTGGGGCATGGAAGAGGAGGAGGAGGAGAAGGGGGAGAAGAAAGCAGAAGAGTAGCAGTAGGGTTGAGAGGGGGATGTGGAGGAGAAAGACTACTATGTGTCTCTGTCTCCTTTGTGCGGAGAGAGTACCGTGCCAAGTGCTGGGAAGGAATGAGCAGGTGAGAGCTGAAAGGAATCCTAGTAGTAATTGTGGTACTTGTTAAGCGCCTAATTATGTGCCAAGCTCTGTGGTAAGTGCTGGGGTGGATTCAAGTTAATCAGGTTGGGCATAGTCCCCATCAAATGTGGGGCTCAGACTCTTACTCCCCATTTTACTCAGATGAGGTAACCGAGTTGCGGTGGATGGAGCACAGGCTTGGGAGTCAGAAGGTCATGGGTTCTAAGCCCAGCTACACCACTTGTGTGCTTTGTGGCCTTGGGCAAGCCACTTCACTGCTCTGTGCCTCAGTTATCTCATCTGTAAAATGGGGATTGAGAATGAATATGAGCCCTGTGTGGGACATGCACTGTGTCCAACTGGATTTGCTTGTATCCACCCCAGCACTTAGTACAGTGCCGACACATACTAAGTGCTTAACAAATACCATTCATGTGAATATTATGATTTATAATTACCCAAGCAGCAGACATTGGATGGAGCCAGGATTAGAATCCAGGTCTTCAGACTCCCGGGCCCATGCTCTATCATTGATTCAATCGTGTTTTTGGAGCGCTTACTGTGTGCAGAGCCATAGTAAGCGGTATCCACTAAGCCATGCTCTAACTGCCATCTCTATGTGACTGATTCCTAAATCTCTTTCTTCCGGCCCTCTTCCCCTCTCTGTTTCTCCTGCCCCCAGTGCTTAGTACAGTGCTGTGCACACAGTAAGCGCTCAATAAATACGATTGAATGAATAAATGTTTCTCCTGCCCCCCTTGCCCTTAATGTTTCTTCCTGCCCCCCTCCCCCCTCTGTTTATTCCTGCTCCCCTTCACCCTCTCCTTTTCTTCCTGTCTTCCCTTCACCCTCTCTGTTCCTTTCTGTCGTCCTTCACCCTCTCTGTTTCTTCATTCCCTCCGCCCCCGTCTCTGTTTCTTCATGCTCCTTCTCACCCTCTCTGTTTCTTTTGGGCTCCCCCATTCCCTGTCTGTTTCTTCCTGCCCCCTTCCCCCTCTCTGTTTCTTCATGCTCCCTTCCCCTCTCTGTTTCTTCCTGCCCCCTTCACTCTCTCTTTCTTCCTTCGCCCACCCCTCTGCCTTTCTTCCTGAATCTTTCCCCCCTCTTTCTTCCTGCTCCCCATCCCTTCTCTGTTACTTCCTGCTCCTCATCCCCTCTCTCTTTCTTCCTGCCCCCCTCCCCCTTTCTCTTTCTTCCTGCCCCCCTCCCCCCTCTCTTTCTTCCTGCCTCCCTCCACTTTCTCTTTCTTCCTGCTCCCCTGTTTCTTCCTGCCCCATCCCCATCTCTCTTATCTTCCTCCCCCACGTTTATTCCTGCTCCCCTTCACCCTCTGTCTTTCTTCCTGCTCCCCTTCACCCCCTGTCTTTCTTCCTGCTCCCTCCTCCTCTGTTTCTGACTGCCTCCTCCCCCCTCTGTTTCTTCCTGCTCTTTCACCTGCTCTCTTTCTTCTTGTCCCCTCTCCCCCCTCTCTTTCTGACCCCCTCCCCCTCTGTTTCTTCCTGCCCCCTTTCAACCTCTTTTGTCTTCCTGCCCCCTCCCGCTCTCTTTCTTCCTGCTCCCCCTCACCCTCTCTCTTTCTTCCAGCCCCCTTCTGCTCTCTCTTTCTTCCTGCTCCCCCTCACCCTCTCTTTTTCACCTAGTTAGCACTTAACAGATAGCATCCAAAAGAATGTTCCCTGAGACGTGTGATACCCTGGGCATCGATGCCCAGGGCCCTTAGTAATGACTAACAAATACCTCAATTATGATCAGTCGGTCCAAGATCTGCAAGAGCCCTCGGTGGCCACCCTAGTGGCCAGACTTAAAGCTGACCTGCCTTTCCTTACTCTATTCCTTCCCACTCCCCGCCCTTTTCCTCCATTCTCCCCAGGTTACTGGGTTAAGAGCCCCCCAAATTTGACTTCCATTACTTCTTACACCAACGGTTCTGGAAAATCATGGACTACAATTGCAATCATTGAGCTGAGGCACTGCCATTGGGTGAAAACCTAGCCTTAGCCGAAGTAACGCTATTTTGAGGACCGGAGGAGAACTTTGCAAATACCCGTGTGAAAAGCAACTTCATTCTTTCAGTCAATCGTATTTATTGAGTGCCTACAGTGTGCAGAGCACTGTACTAAGCGCTTAAGGTTTGTGAGGGAACTTCTGGTTTAGCAAATCCTTTGTAAGTGATGAATTGTACTGCAGTATTGAGACTCTGTCAACACTCTCTGGCCCTAAGAGAGCCTTATCTGGGAATCAAGTCACCTATGCAAGTGTTTGTCATGCGCATGTGGGGTGCTCTATTGTTTGGATAGAAATGTCAATGAAAAAGTGCCTTCAGGAGTCTTGCATGAATCACCTCCCCAGGTGTGCTGTTTGACTTTGTGCAAAAAAATAAAATAAAATGGGGAGACCCTCCAAATCATGTATGCCTCTCACTGACCATGCAGAGCAACGAATTGGCATAATTGGACCCGCAACACGGCCTTTGGGCAGAAACTGAACGGGACAGAAGTGGGGAGAAGCGAAGCGAGAAGCACCCCAGCCTAGTGGAAAGGGCCGGGGCTTGGGAGTCAGAGGCCCTGGGTTCCCACCTGGGAGATCCTGGCATGTAGCTTCACTTGGCTGGGTCGCAGTCACCTCATCTGTAAAACGTGGGGGATCAAGAGTACGAGCCCTATGAGGGACAGGGAAGGTGCCCAACCCGACTCTGTCAGTATCCACCGAGGTTCCCGGCAAGGTGCCTGGCACCTAGCAAGTTCTTAACAAATACCATGAGAAAGGAAACCAAAAACCCAAAGGAGAGACAGAGTGGAGGAGAGAGTGGGGCCTCCTTGAGTCGTTCATTGTTATGTATTAGATATCCTCCTGCATGCAAAGCATTGTATTAAGCCCTGGGAAAGCATTGGAGAATTACACCTGATCCTCAAGGAGTAGGGGAATGGCTCTAATTAAGGAGGTTTGACCAGATCCTTTTAATGACAAATCCCTTTCTCCATAATAGCCCTCTGCTTCTTAGGTCCCTCCTCCTAAAGCCCCACTCCCAGCAATGCAGTCTCTTCACTAGGTGCCCTTCAATGGAGTAAGTGGCACTGCCCCTTTCCCTCCCCTTTTAGGGCCCGTGGGCTATGGAGAGGCGGCAGGCTTGGCTGCTCTGGGGGTTTGGGGAGCAGGGCCTGTGCTGCCCCCTCAGTTAGCCAATTTTTGGTTCAGCTGTGATTGTTGATGTTTACTGAAGTGGGGTTGCTGATGGGTGACTGTTCTTTATGGTGCAGAAGGTATAGAGGAATGGGCTGATCTCAAAGGTTTGAAGTTGAGGGGTGGAAAGGGGAGGCCCAAGTCTGGGATAATTAACTGAAGTTGTGGTGGTGATGTACTGGGGGTAGAGGAGTGGGCGGCAGTGTAGAGTTATAGCGTCCTCATTAAACTGCTCTATTCCCAGTAATGACTCCCTAAATAGGATTGACTTAGTGTGTATACTTATATCACTGATTTGGGTTGATAATCTGGGGTTGGGACCATGGATATGTATCAGTTAATTCAGAAGGGAGTGAAGAAAGGTGGAGTTGGGGTGTTGGTGTGTATCTGGGCGGGGAGGGATGGAACACTAATAATAATAATAATAATAATATCATTTATTAAGCACTTACTACGTGCCAATCACTGTTCTAAGTGCTGAGGAGGTTACAAGGTGATCAGTTTGTCCCACCTGGGGCTCACAGTCTCAATCCCCATTTTACAGATGAGGTAAGTGAGGCACAGAGAAGTTAAGTGACTTGCCCAAAGTCACAGAGCTGACCAGTGGCAGAGCTGGGATTTGAACCCATGACCTCTGACTCCAAAGCCCGTGCTCTTTCCACTGACCCACGCTGCCAAGGATGTGGGGGTTATGAAGAAAGCTGAGAGTGGTATGGGGAATGTGTTTTGATACCACTGACTCATCCATAGAAGTGCTGTGCAGGTGATGGTACATGTTAAGCACTTAATTTGCATGAAGTATTTCTCCAAGTGCTGGAGTAGGTACAAAATATTCCTATTATACTGTGATTGTTCTGAGGACTTGACACCTGTCCACATGCTTTGTTTTGTTGTCTGTCTCCCCCTTCTAGACTGTGAGCCCATTGTTGGGTAGGAACTGTCTCTCTATGTTGCCAACTTGTACTTCTCAAGTGCTTAGTACAGTGCTCTGCACACAGTAAGCGCTCAATAAATACGATTGAATTAATGAATGAATGTGTGGTGTTAACAGGGTTTGTGAACCCGCCTCTGATGTGGCTACAATACTCATGCCCTAGAGGGGCAGGGCTTGCCACAGGCTATACAGGTTTGGATTTTTGCTGCCTGGGTGAGAAGTCTAGGATCCAGCTCGGGAAGTGTCTCGTTGAGACAACCGGAGATTTCTGGATTGGACGGGTTGGGTTGCTCTGAAATTTCTTGAAGGGGGATTATTGGTGCGTGTCTTGAGATGAGGGTTTTGGTGGGGGGAGAAAGGGAGGGGGCAGAAACTGTGGGATACATGGGGGTACATGCTCACTGTCTTTGGGGTGTGTGTGTGTGTTTGTGTGTGTGTGTGTGTGTGTGTGTGTGTACATTCAATCGTATTTATTGAGTACTTACTGTGTGCAGAGCACTGTACTAAGTCCCTGGCAGGCCTTCCCTGACTAAGCCTTCCTTGCCTCTTCTCCCACTCCCTTCTATGTCGCCCCGACTCACTCCCTCTATTCATCCCCTCCTCCCAACCTCACAGCACTTATGTCCATATCTGTCGTTTGTTTATTTCTGTTACTGTCCATCTCCCCTTCTAGACGGTAAGCTCATTGTGGGCAGGGGATGTGTCCATTTATTGTTCAATTGTACTCACCCAAGCGCTTGTCTTAGTGCTCTGCACACAGTAATTACACCATAAATATGACTGAATGATTGACTCTTCAGCCTGGCTCCCTTCATTTTTTATTTTTTTTATCCATTTAAATGACATTCGTTAGGTGCTTACTCTGTGCCGAGCACTGTTTTAAGAACTGGAGTAGGTACAAGCTAATTGGGTTGGGCACAGTCCCTGTTAATCATTCATTCATTCAGTCGCCCATTTATTGGGCATTTACTGTGTGCAGACCACCGTACTCCGTGCTTGGAAAGTACAGTTCAGCAACAAAGGGAGACAGTCCGTGCCCACTTTGAGCTCACAGTGTGGAAGGGCGAAGACAGACATCAAAAACAAATAGACATCAGCAGCATCAATGTAAATAAATAGAAATAGAGATGTATTTACATCAAAACAAGTAAAACAAGTTCTGGTAGGTCATTGTCGTATTTAGTGAGTTGTTCCTGTGTGCAGAGCACTGTACAGAGCGCTTGGGGGAGTCCAGTACAATGATAGGCAGACACGTTGCCTGCCTACCTCATACTTAGACTACACCGCATGTGGGACATAGACTTTGCTTAATTATTATCATCATCATCATTATGATTGAGCTCCACATTGGACAGGGACTGTGTCCGACCCGATCATCAGATAGCCATGGTGCTTGTCCCACAGCCCAAGTAGGAGAGAAAGTAGGGATAGAATCCCCGTCTTACAGATGAGGGAACTAAGGCTCCGCTAATTGAACTGATCATCAGATGAATACAATCTACATCTCTGCCCCTGCTCTCTCTCCCTTCCTTCGGGCTCGTGTCTCCTCCTGCCTTCAAGACATCTCCATCTGGATGTCTGCCCGCCATCTAAAACTCAGTATGTCCAAGACTGAACTCCTTATCTTCCCTCCTAAACCCTGCCCTCTCCCTGACTTTCCCATCACTGTTGACGGCACTACCATCCTTCCTGTCTCACAAGCCCCCAACCTTGTTGTCATCCTCGACTCTGCTCTCTCGTTCACCCCTCACATCCAATCCATCACCAAAACCTACTGGTCTCACCTCCACAACATCGCCAAGATCTGCCCTTTCCTCTCCATCCAAACTGCTACCCTGCTGGTTCAATCTCTCATCCTATCCTGACTGGATGACTGCATCAGCCTCCTCTCTGATCTCCCATCCTCCTGTCTCACCCCACTTCAATCTGTACTTCACGCTGTTGCTCGGATCATTTTTGTGCAGAAACGCTCTGGGCATGATACTCCTCTCCTCAAAAATCTCCTGTGGCTACCAATGAACCTGCGCATCAGGCAAAAACTCCTCACTCTCGGCTTCAAGGCTCTCCCATCACCTCGCCCCCTCCTACCTCACCTCCCTTCTCTCCTTCTACAGCCCAGCCTGCACCCTCCGCTCCTCTGCCGCTAACCTCCTCACTGTGCCTCGTTCTTGCCTATCCCGCCGTCGACCCCCAGCCCACGTCCTCACCCTTGCCTGGAATGTCCTCCCTCCGCACATCCTCCAAGCTAGCTCTCTTCCTCCCTTCAAAGCCCTACTGAGAGCTCACCTCCTTCAGGAGGCCTTCCCAGACTGAGTCTCTCCTTCCTCTCCCCCTCCTCCTCCTCCTCCCCATCTCCCCCGCCTTACCTCCTTCCCCTCCTCACAGCACCTATATATATGTTTGTACATATTTCTCTATTTTACTTGTACATACTTACTATTCTATTTATTTTATTTTGTTAATATGGTTTGTTTTGTTGTCTGTCTCCCCCCTTCTAGACTGTGAGCCCGCTGTTGGGTAGGGACTGTCTCTGTGTGTTGCCAACTTGTACTTTCCAAGCACTTAGTACAGTGCTCTGCACACAGTAAGCGCTCAAAAAATATGACTGAATGAATACAAGAGCGTGTCCTTGTAGGAGACAAGCAGGAATTGATTCCCCTTTTACAGATGAGGGAACTAAGGCTCTGCTAAGTGAGGTGATGCTGATGGTACTTGTTTTGCAGTTAGTATGTGTCAAGAACTGTTCTAAGGACAGGGGTAGATAAAACCTCATCAAGTTGGAAACTCCCCTGTCCCACAGAGGTCTCACGGTCTTAATCCCCATTTTACAGATGAAGGTACTGAGGCCCATAGAAGTGAAGTGATGAGCCCAAGGTCATACAGCAGACATTTGGCAGAGCTGAGATTAGAACCCAAGTCCTCCGAGTCCCCAGCTGGTGATCTGCACACAGTAAGCCCTCGATTAATGTGACTGATTGATCAGCTGCTTTTTCCACTAGGCACTACCCCTTCCCCCACATACCGATTAAACATCGATCAAAGATATTTATTGAAGGCTTATTATGTGCAGAGTGCACTGTACTAAGCACTTGGGGGAGTGGGATGTAAGAGAATTAGCTAAAAGTTCCCTGTCCATAAGGATCTTACAGTCTGGTGTCTAAAAAACCAGCTTTTTGATTTTCCTATTTCCGCTTATTAGAACTTCAATATTTTTGGTTTCCTAAATGTGATGAATGTGAGACAGGAGATAAATGAGAAGGTTTGCCAGTAGGAGCTGGGATTTTGCAGCTCTTCTGCAATTCGGTTTGTTCTTTAGCGGATAGGGCACGGGCCTGAGTGTCGGGAGGATCTGGGTTCTATTCCCGGGTTTGCCGCTCCTCTGTCATGTTTTGATTTCTATTAATGACTATCTCCCCCTTTAGACTGTATGTTTGTTGTGTGCAGAGAATGTGTTTATTATATTGCTCTATTGTATTCTCCCAAGTGCTTAGTACAGTGTTCTGCATGTCGTAAGCGCTCAGTAAATGTGATTGACTGAGGGGGACATAGGGCAAGTCACTTTACGTCTCTGGGCCTCAATGACCTGATCTGTAAAATGGGGATTAAGATTGTGAGCCCCATGGGGAACCTGGACTGTTAAACCATGATTACGTCGTATGTAACCAGATTTCAGAAAAGTCCCTGGCCCGTAATAACCAATACCATTCATTCAGTCGTATTTATTAAGTTCTTCCTCAGTACAGAACACTATACCGAGTTCTTGGGAGAGTTCAGTACAATGGTGGGCAGACACATTCCTTGCCTACCTCCAATTTAGACTGTGCCCCATGTGGGACCCAGACTTGGCTTCACTATTATCATCGTCATCATCACCATCATCATCATGATTCTGAGCCCCACATGAGAGAGGGACAGTTTCCGGCCCACTCTTCAGATGGGTACAGTGCTTGTCCCACAGCCAGAGTAGGAGAGAAAGCAGGGATTGAATAATCCCTGCTTTCCAGATGAGGGAACTAAGGCTCCGCTAATCGAGGTGATGATGATGGTATTTGTTAAACACTTAATAGGTGTCCAGCACTATCCTATGGGCTGGGGTAGATACAAGCTCATTGAGTTGGACACTTCCCTTTCCCACAGAGGTCTCACAGTCACCCATTTTACAGGTGAGGGTACTGAGGCCTATAGAAGTGAAGTGACTTGCCCAAGGTCAGCCAGCAGAAGAGTGGAGACGGGATTAAAAGCCAGAACCTCCGACTCCCAGCCTGTATTCCTTTTACTAGGCCAACTGTCTGCTCTGTTGCTGGTGATTCTATGGGTAAACTTGTCGATCTTATCATTCAGAGGTTTTATCATATCCCTAGGTCACCCCAATGGAAAGCAACCAAGAATTGCCCCAATAAAATCATCCTGGAGGTTCAATTATAAATAAGCATTAATTTAGGATTTATCTCCATTTTACAGATGAAGTGATTGAGGCCCAGAGAAGAGAAGAGCCTTGTCCAAGGTCACCCAGAACCAGGGACAAAGCTGAAATTTAAACTCACATTTTTCTGACTTCCAGGCCTTGGGCTCTACCAGCTAGTTGTTGCCGCTTCTCCTGGTAGAGTATTCCCCTTCCTCCTTGAAGCCCCAGATTTGTTGGCCAGACAGGGAGTGTAGCTCAGTTCCTCTTGAGCCTGGCTTCCTCTCTCTTTTTTGTGTTTCTTTGAAATGGCATTTCTTTATTACTTAGCCTTTGTCAAGCACTGTTCTAAGCACTGAAGTAGGTACAAGTTGATCCGCTAGGATAGTGTCAGTCAGTCAATGGTATTTATTGAGCACTTAGTGTGTGCAGAGCTCTCTACTAAGCCCCTGGGAGGCCTTCCACGACTAAGCCCTCATTTCTTTTTCTCCCACTCCCTTCTGCGTCACCCTGACTCGCTCCTTTTTCATCCCCTCCTCCCTGCCCCGGCACTTACGTCCATATCTGTCATTCATTTATTTTTATTTTACTCTGTCTCCCCCTCTAGACCGTAAGCTATTTGTGGGCAGGGAATGTGGCCTTTTATTGTTCTAGTGTACTCACCCAAGCTCTTGGCCCAGTGCTCTGCACACAGTAAGCACTCCATTAGTACAACTGATGGGATTTTCAGCCTGGTTCCCTCCCTCTCTTTCTTTTAAATGATGCTCGTTAGGTGCTTACTCTGTTTCGAGCACTGTTCTAAGCACCGGAGTAGGTACAAGCTAATGAGGTTGGGCACAGTTCCTGTCCTACATGGGGCTTACAGTCTTCATCCCTATTTGCCGGAAGAGGTACCTGAGGCTCAGAGAGGTGAAGTGACCTGCCCAAACAATTCACAGCAGACAGGTGGCAGAGCAGAGCTTAGACCCTAAGTTCTCTGACTCCTCGGGTGGTGATCTGCACATAGTAAGCCCTCAGTAAATGTTACTGGATTGATCAGCTGCTCTTTCCACTAGGGCACACCCCTTTCCCCACATACTGGTTAAACATCCATCATAGGTGTTTATTGAATGCTTACTGTGTGCAGGGTGCACTGTACTTAGCACTTGGTGGAATACAATACAATAGAATTAGCAAACACGTTCCCTGCCCATAAAGAGCTTATAGTCTGGAGTCTAAACAAACCAGCTTTTTTGATTTTCCTATTTCCGCTTATTAGACCATCAGTAATTTTGGCCTCATAAATGTGACAAATGTGAGGCAAGGAAGAGAAATGAGAAGGTTTGCCAGAAGGAAATGGGAGTTTTGAGGTTTTTCTGCTGCTCGGTTTGTTCCCTAGTGGATAGGGCACGGGCCTAGGAGTCGGGAGGACCTGGATTCTGCTCCCAGCTGTGCCGCTCGTCCGGAATGTATTCATTTATTTTAATTTCTGCCTCCCCCTCTAGACTGTAAGTTCATTGTGGGCAGAGCATGTGTCTATTATATTGCTCTATTGTAGTCTCCCATGTGCTGAGTACAGTGTTCTGCATGTAGTAAATGTGATTGACTGACTGAGGGGGACATTAGGCAAGTCACTTCACTTCTCTGGTCCTCATTGACCTCATCTTTAAAATGGGGATTGATATTGTGAGCCCCATGGTGGACACTGACTGTGTCAAACCATGATTGCTTGGCTTCATTGCTTCATTGCCCAGTGCTTAGAATAGTTCCTGGCACATAGTAAGTGGTTAACTAATACCATTCATTGTGTCATTTAGTCATTCATATTTATTAAGTACTTCCTGTATGCAGAGCACTGTGCCGAGCACTTGGGAGAGTCCAATTCAGCAGTGGGCAGACACGTTCCCTGACTACCTCTAACTTAGACTATGCCCCATGTGGGACCCAGACTCAGGTTAACTGTTATCATCACCATCATCACCACATGATTCTGAGCCCCACACGAGACAGGGACTGTATCGGACCCGATCATCAGTTGAGTATAATGCTTGTCCCACAGCCCAAGTAGGAGACAAAACAAGTATCGAATCCCCTTTAACGGATGAGGGAACTATGGCTCTGCTAAGTGAGATGATGATGATGGAATTTGTTAAGCACTTACTTTGTGTCCAGCACTATTCTAAGGGCCAGGGTAGACACAAGCTCATCGAGTGGGACACTTTTCTGTCCCACAGAGGTCTCACAATTTTAATCCCCATTTTACAGATAAGGGTACTGAGGCCCAGAGAAGCAAAATGACTTGCCCGAGGTCACCCATCAGATGACTGGAGACAAGATTAAAAGACTTCAGACACCCCACCCTGCATACCTTCCAGAGGCCAACTGTCAGCTTTGTTGCTGGTGATTCTATGGGCAGACTTGTAGGTCTTTACTTTTTATTCAGAGGTTTCATCATACCCCTAGATCACCCCAATTGAAATCAACCAAGAATTACCCGAATGAAATCATCCTGAAGGTTCATTTATAAATAGGCATTAATTTAGGATTGATCTCCATTTTACAGATGAGGTGATTGAGGCCCAGAGAAGTGAAGTGACTTATCCAAGGTCACCCAGCAGGCCAGGGATAAAGCTGGAATTAGAACTCAGGTCCTTCTGACTTCCAGCCTGGGCTGTAGCCCCTAGGCCTTGCCGCTTCTCTTGGTGGAGTATTCCCCTTCCTCCCTCTAGCTTCAGGGTCGTTGGCCGGACTGGGAATGGAGCTCAGTTCCTCTTGAGTGTGGCTTCCTCTCTCTTTTCTCTGTTTCTTCGAAATGGCATTTCTTCAGCGTTTTCTCTTTGTCAAGCACTGTTGTAAGCACTAGTAGATACAAATGAATCAGGTAGGAGAGTCAGTCACTTGTATTTATTGAGCATTTACTGTGTGCAGAGCACTGTACTAAGCACTAGGCAAGTCCAATTCTGCAACAGAGAGAATCCCTGCCCACAATGGGCTCACAGTCTAGAAACAGGGAGACAAACATCAAAAACAAGTAAATTGGCATCAGTAGCATCAATATAAATAAATGGAATTTGAGATATGTGTACACATCAGAACCAGTAAAACAAGTAATGGTAGATCATTCAGTCATATTTATTAAGTTCTTCCTGTGTGCAGAGCACTTTACCAAGCACTTGGGAGAGTCCAATACGGCACTGGATGGACAAGTTCCCTGCCTACCTCCTACTTAGACTACGCCCAATGTATGAAACAGACTTTGCTTAATTGTTATCATTATCATCGTCATCATTATGATCATGAGCCCCACACAGGACAGGGACTGTGTCTGGCCTGATCATCAGATGGCTATAGTGCTTATCCCACTGTCCGAGTAGGAAAGACAACAGGGATCAAATTCCCGTTTCATGGATGAGGTATCTAAGACTCTGCTAAGTGAGGTAATTATGATGCTATTTGTTCTGCCCTTACTAAGTGTCGAGCACTGGTCTATAAATGTAAATAAATAGAATTATAGATATGTACATAGAAACACAAGTGCTCTGGGGCAGGCCCAGGTAGAGCGAAGGGAGTGAGTCAATGTGGGGTGGCGGGGGGAGCTGATGAAAAGGGAGGATTAGTTGGGGAGGGCCTCCTGGAGGAGGTGAGCCTTCAGCAGGGCTTTGAAGGGGGAAGGGTGATTGGCGGTTATTGGGCACTTCCCTGTCCCGCATGGGTATCACAGTCTTAATCTCCATTTTACAGATGAGGATACTGAGGCCCAGAGAAGTGAAGTGACTTGCCCAAGGTCACACAGCAGACAATTGGCGGAGCTGAGATTAGAACCCACATCCTCCAACTCCCTGGCTGGTGACCTGCACACAGTAAGCCCTCGATAAATGTGACTGAATGATCAGCTGATTTTTCCACTATCCCCTTCCCCCACATACCAATTAAATATTGATCAAAGATATTTATAGAATGCTTACCATGTGCAGAATGCACTGTACTAAGTACTTGGGGTAGTAGGGTGCAATAGAATTAGCAGATACGCTCCATGTCCATAAGGAACTTACAGGCCGGTGTCTAAAAAAACAGTTTTTTGATTTTCCTATTTCCACTTATGAGAACTTCAATACTTTTGGCCTCATAAATGTGACGAATGTGCAAACCAGAACAAAACTCCCCATCTTGACCAAACACACCTGCGGACTAGGGATTGGTGTACTAGGCCCGCGTACCCCAGTGCTGGCATTGGGGCCGTAGGAGAGCCTGATAGCAGTAAGCCTCGGGAGCTGACTACGATCCCTGTCCTGGCGCAGTGCTGGCTGGGTCTGGCTCTCCCCTGGCACGGGAGGGCGGAAGGGACCTCCAGACTCAGGGGTCGATCGGCATTGAGGAGGTGAAGCCGAGGGGAAGAACAGGGGTCTGGGATTGATCAGTCAATCAATTGATCGCTCCGGATCAGGAGCATTAGAGAAGCAGCGTGGCCTAGTGGAAAGAGCGTGGGCCTGGGAGTCAGAGGACCTGGGTTCTAATCCTGGCTCTGCCATTTGCTTGCTGCGTGACCTTGGGCAAGCCACTTAGCTTATCCGTGCCTCAGTTTTCCTGTTCTCCTTCCTCCTAGGGTTGTGAGCCCCATGAGGGCCAGGGTCTACGTCCAACCTAATTGACTCTATCTGCCGCAGCGCATAGAACAGTGTTTGACACATAGAAAGGACTTAACAAGTACCATAAAACAAACAAAAATGAGCCTGGGTTCTAGCCCTGTCAAGCTCGTTATGGGCAGGGGATGTATCCAATTCTGTTGCATTGTACACTCCTAAGTGCTTAGTACACTGCTCTGCACATAATAAATACTCAATAAATACCACTGATTGATGGATAGTCCCAGCTCTGCCACTGGCCTGCTGTTTCAATATGAGCAAGTCACTTAACCTCTCTGGGCCTCAGTTTCCTCACCTGTAAAATGGGTCAGTCTGTAACTTTTCTCCTTCCTTTGACTGTGAGCTCCATGTGAGACACTGACTCTATTTGATATGAAAGCCTTGCTTCAGCCCTTGTGCTTACAGCAGAGGAAGCCCTGGTAATTATTGTTGATAATCATAGTGATTTTTTTATGTTTGTAGAGCATCAGCTTGGTAGCAGGAATGAGGGCTGAAAGATTGGGCATCTGGATTCTCTTCCCAGCTCCACTTTGCCCACTACCCTTTGCTAACCTGATGGAGGTTGACAACCTTGGGGCTATGAGTAATCATTGTGATATCAAAATGCTTACTGTGTGCCAACCACTTCACTTAGTGCTGGGGTAGATACAAGTTTGTCACCCAAAGGACTCTAACAAAGGAGTCTAAACAGGAGGGAAGCGGATATTTAATTCTTAAAAATATTTCCACTAATTAAATAGAGGACATTGGTGAATGGGAGATAAAAAAAAAAAAGTAGGTAAACAGAGTTTAGTTCAATTAAACTCAGTAACATTTCTTGTAATAAAAGACTGTGAATTTTAAAGTTGCCTTCTCTCACTCCTTGGTTTGGATGTCTGTTCTGGGCTTTTGATCCACTTGAAGACAAAAAAAAAATCCTTTCACTGTCCTTTACTCACTAGGACCTTTTGAGCATCTTTCCTTGGGCAGGGTACTTTGATGAGGCAACTGCTAAAAGCAGAAAGTACTGTGGGTTTTTTTTCTATTCTGCTCTTCACTAAATTTGAAAACGATTCATTAATGACTTTCTGATAAATTTGTTTGGAAGATCTTAGTGTTTCACTCATTTGAAGAGCATGACTACGCTGCTAGAGTTAGACAAAACTCAACCCATTTGACAAATGTTGAAATATCCCTTCAGGTAAAATGCTCACTACAATATCAAATTTCTCTCCCCAATCTTACCCAATCAGAGTGGTCAGCTCCCAGGAATGTTGGCTCAATCCAGCCATCGGTAGTATGGATTGAGCATCTAATGTGTTCAGAGCTCTTAATGCTGGGGAGACTACAACCACAGAAAATGGAATGGAGAGAACTGTTGCTTTCCTTAACTTTCTTTCCAGAGAGTTATTCTTTTATTCATCCCATTTCCCCAGGGAAGGGGGCCTGGAGTTGAATAGTCTATGCATTCAATCAGAGACTCTGCTGTCAGCATTTCCCCCCGTGATTGTAAGAACCAGTTCTTCGAAATGTCGTGATTCTTCCATGTAAGAACTTAATAAATACCATCTTTTTAAAAAAGAGGCCAGTCAGGAAACAATCCCTCTTCCTTGTGGGCTCATGGTTTTAGGGGAGGGAGAAGAGTCGTATCCCCATTTTACAGTTGAGGAAACACAGGCAGAGAGAGCTTATCTCGCCCAAGCCCATCTGGCAGAGAAGTGGCAGAGTCAGGCTTAGAATCCAGGTCTCCTGACTCTCAAGACTGGGCTCTTTCCGTGAGACCACCCCACTGTCTGGCATCCTGGTCTCATCTCCCCAGCACATTATTTGAGCAAATAAGAATAATAATTATTACGGTATTTAAGCGCTTACTATGTGCTTACACTGTTCAAAGTGCTGGGGTTGGATACCAGCGGATCGAGTTGGAGGCGGTCCCCGTCCCATGTGGGGCTCACAGTCTCAATCCCCACTTTACGGATGAAGTAACTGAGACACAGAAAAGAGAAGTGACATGCCCAACATCAGACAGGAGACAAGTGGAAAAGCTGACATCAGAACCCATGACCTTCTGGCTTCCATGCTCTGTCTGCTATGCCATGTTCAAATGTCCCTTGGCTTCTTGATCTTTGTCCCCTGTGGATGAGGAATGAAACTATTGAAGTCGATTTGAAAGTCTGCTTTCAAGGATGTTGTGTTCTGATCAGACAGATCTAGGCACAAATCATTATTATTTTCCTTATCACTATCATCGTTATTACGGGGAACTCTTTATGTATCTTAAAATGTATTCTTCTGTCCACAAAATGGAGGAAGAATCATTATAGGGTAGTCTAAGGGACCTGGGTTCTAATCCCAGCTCTACCACTTGACAGAGAGGTAACTTGGTGAAGTCACTTATCTATGCCTCAGTGACCTTATCTGTACATTGGGGATTAGGACTCTGAGCCCTAAGTGCTGTATCCAACCTGACTGTATCTACCCCAGTGCTTAATTTGGTGCCTGGAACATTGTACATGCTTATCAAGTGCCATAAAAAAATTAATCACTTCTTTAGGCCTCAGTTTCCACATGTGGAAAGTGGGAATTTAATATTAGTTGTCCTTCTGACTGAGATTGCGAGTCCCATGGGGACAGGGACCGTGACTGCTCTGATTACCTGGCATCTACTGCTGCAATTAGTATAGTGCCTGGAAGTAAATACCTAACAAATATATCAATTACTATTACTTGGGAGGAGCATCTATCCTCTGGCTAGAGGGCCCTGACTGTAAGATTGCCCTCTGCCACCTTCCCCCCATTCATTCGTTCATACATACAATCACATTTATTGAGCGCTCACTTTGTGCAAAACACTGTACTAAGCTCAAAAGACCCTGGGCGGGCAAGTATTCATAGAAATGTCTATTGATTAACTAAGCATTCTCATGGTGAGCCTCTTTTTATTTTTAATGGAACTGAATAAACTAAACTTTGGGCTTTAGCCAGACCCTTGAAAATGAATATTGTAGAAAGGAAATTTTTCAAAAATTGTTCTTCTGCCCTCCTTCTCTGAGGGGTACACCAAACACAGCCTTGACCTAAGGTACAGAGGTAGGAATTCCGAGTAAACAGGTGAGAGGACTCTGGGTTCCTCCCTTTCCCTCTCCTTGCACTTCACTTACCTTACTTCGAACAAAGCCTGCACCTGAAGTACAGAGCCAGGATTTCTGGGTGAGCAGGGGAACGAACTCTAGGTGGCTGTCATCCCCTTCCTTCACCCACATCTCTCCCTCCCCCTGAACATAGCTCTGGCCAGTGGTATGGATCCAGGAACTCTGGGAAAGCGGTTGAGAGATCTCTGGGTTGCTGCTTTCCTTTATCCTTCCCCTCCTCTCTCTGTCCCCTAAAAGGCTTCTTTGCTTTTTGGAGGTGTTTCTGTTTGCAGTCGTGGCAGAAACCGGCTCTGTCACCCGCCTCCTCATGAGAACTTTTCATCATCGTGGCTTAGTGGCGAGCGTCCAGGCCTCATTCATTTCTGATGTTTGGAAAACCAGCTAGTTGGAAGAAGATCAGTGCAGGCTGGGTTCAGGACTCCCATCTTCCGCTGGGCTGCCTGCTGCCATGGGTGGAGCACGTTCTCACCCCATGAGAAGGGAACCCCCTTCAGGTCAAAGCTTCGTCATAAAAGTGGATAGGAGCGGCCCGGCAATCCTTGGGTTCAGATGCTCAAAAAATAGACCGTTTGGTTTGAGAGTCTTTGGAAGCAGTGGGGCCTAGTGGAAAGAGCCCATGCTTGGAAGTCAAAGGACCTGAGTTCTAACTGAGGCTCTGTCATTTGTGTGCCATGCGATCTTTCTTACGCAAGTCACTTCACTTCTCTGGGCCACCTTCTTTATAATATGAGGATTGAATCCTACTCCCTCCCAATTAGAGTACATGGGACAGGGACTGTGTTCCACCTGTTTATCTTATATCTACCCCTCTTGCTTAGTTCTGTATTTGGCACATAGTAAGTGTTTAACAAATGCTACCGTTATTATGATGTAAGTGTTTAACAAATGCTATCATTATTACTATGTGAGTATTTTAACAAATATTAGTCTTATTATCATTATTTCCTTCGCTCCTCAAAAGGAAAGAATTTCCATCATGGGCACAGGTCAGAAAGCAGCATGAAGACCACCAACCTCAAGGAACGTGCTCAAGTGGAAAAGATGTGGTGACCGTGACCTTTGGAATGTAAATGTGCAGCTCATGGTAAGCACTTAATACCATAACTCCCTTGCTTGATCAAACACACCTGCAGATTTGGGATTGCCTTACTAGGCCCTAAGTCCCCCAGGGCTTGTGTTGGGGCCAGAGGGAAGTCCGATAGCAAGCGTCGGGAGCTGACTGCGTTCCTCGGACTGGCCCAGGGCAATCAATCAATCAATCAATCGTATTTATTGAGCACTTACTGTGTGCAGAGCACTGTACTAAGCGCTTAGGAAGTACAAGTCAGCAACATATAGAGACAGTCCCTACCCAACAGCGGGCTCACAGTCTAGAAGGGGGAGACAGAGAACAAAACCAAACATACTAACAAAATAAAAGAAATAGAATAGATATGTACAAGTAAGATAAATAAATAGAGTAATAAATATGTACAAACATATATACATATATACAGGTGCTGTGGGGAAGGGAAAGAGATAAGATGTGGGGGATGGAGAGGGGGACGAAGGGGAGAGGAAGGAAGGGGCTCAGTCTGGAAAGGCCTCCTGGAGGAGGTGAGCTCTCAGTAGGGCCTTGAAGGGAGGAAAAGATGGGCAGAGGGAGGGCATTCCAGGCCCGGGGGATGACGTGGGCCAGGGGTCGATGGCGGGACAGGCGAGAACGAG
Organism: Tachyglossus aculeatus; assembly: GCF_015852505.1. Taxonomy (NCBI): domain Eukaryota; kingdom Metazoa; phylum Chordata; class Mammalia; order Monotremata; family Tachyglossidae; genus Tachyglossus; species Tachyglossus aculeatus. The sequence continues at coordinate 20,894,154 of NC_052076.1, read as the reverse complement.
GCACGGTGAGGAGATTAGCGGTGGAGGAGTGGAGGGTGCAGGGTGGGCTGTAGAAGGAGAGATGGGAGGTGAGGTAGGAGGGGGCGAGGTGATAGAGAGCCTTGAAGCCAAGGTTGAGGAGTTTCTGCTTGATGCGCAGACTGATTGGTAGCCACTACCAGAGATTTTTGAGGAGGGGATTTTTGAGCAGGCTGGCCCTGGCTCTTCCCTGGCATGGGGGGCCGGAAGGGACCTCTGGATTCAGGGGTCGATCGGCATTGAAGAGTTAAAGCTGAGGGGAAAGAACAGGGGTCAGGGATTGATCAATCATTTGATTGATCACTACAAATCTGGAGCATTTGAGAAGCAGCATGGCCTAGTGGAAAGAGGTGGTTCTGGGAGTCAGAGGACCTGGGTTCTAATCCTGACTCTGCCAGTTGCTTGCTTCATGACCCTGGGTGAGCCACTTAACTTCTCTGTGCCTCAGCTCTCCTGTTCTCCCTCCCCTTTGGACTGTTAGCCAAAAGAGGACAAGGATCTGCGTCCAACCAAATTGACTTGTATCTACCCCAGCACATAGAACAGTGTTTGACACACAGAAAGGGCTTAACAAGTGCCATAAAACAAAGAGTATCAAAATCAAACCTGGGTTCTAGCCCTGTAAAACTCATTGCGGGCAGGGAATGTGTCTAATTCTGTTGTATTGTACATGCCCAGGTGCTTAATACAGTGGTCTGCACATAAGTACTCATATCTAAAAGCGCTTAGTACAGTGGTCAGCACACAGTAAGTGCTCAATAAATACGATTGAATGAATGAATGAATTTTGTACTCTACAGTTTAATTCACTGCTCTGCCTACACTGGGGGCTCAGGAAACACTACAGATGGATGGGTATACTCCTATATCTGCTAGAAGGTGTATTTTCACCCTACATTCTGGCTAGGGGACGTTTAGGAAATTAACAAGGATCCAAGTGATAGCAAGAGCGTTTAGAGCGGCAGCACCCTACCCAATCAGAACAGATAGAGATTGTTGAGCTACGTGCGGTGTTTTCCCTTATCAGTGATTCACTTGTCTTTATAGAACACCTACTCTGTGCAGAGCACTGCACTAAGACCTTGGGAGAGTACAATAGACTAGGTAGACCTGATATTTTCCCTAAAGGAGTTTACAGTCTACTGTGGGAAGAAGACCTAGGAGACTGCAATAGAGTGAGTAGATATGATTCCTTCCCTTATGGTCTTGTGCTTACAGTCTTCAGTGCAATCAGATCAGACACTGTCCATTTCCCAGATGGGGCTCGCAGTCCAAGGGGGAGAGAAAACAGGTATTTAGCCCCCATTTTACAGGTGAGGAAACTGAGGCAAAGGGTAGTGAAGTGAGTTTCAGAAAGTTACTCAGTAGGGAAGTGGCAGAGCTGGGATTAAAACCCAATTCTCCTGACTCCCAGCCCCATGCTCTTTCCACTCGACCACACTGTTTCTCTACTTGATTAATCTTAATGTATAAACGAGACCTCACCCCCTCTAGGCTATTCACTCATTGTGGGCAGGGAACATGTCTCCTAACTGTTATATTGTACTCTACCAACTTCTCAGTGCAGGGCTCTGCATCCAGTGAGCTCTCAGTAACTACGATGGATTGCTTGGGAGCAACCTTATTGGAGGACTCAGAGCTCTGAGGGATCATGAAGGATCAGGACAAACTATTTCTCTTCCCTTATTGACACCCATGCCCATCATCCCCATCAGCTCTTCCTTATATTTAACTCCCTTCTCAGGCCTCCTGTTCCTCCCCCTCCTCCTTCCCTCACCCCCAACGATCTGGCCTCCTACTTCATTAGTAAAATTAACTCCATCAGGTCTGAGCTCCCCAAAGTCACTCCTCCCCCTTCTCCAACCCCCCGGCTCTCAACCCTCTCCACTATTCTCCCATGTTTCCCAGCAGTATCCTCAGATGAGATCTCCTCCCTCCTCTCAAGTGCTACTCCGGCCACCTGTGCTTCTGACCCCATTCTCTCTCATCTTATGAAATCTCTCGCCCCGTCCCTCCTCCCCTCCTTCACTTCCATATTCAACTGCTCACTCTCCACTGGTTCCTTCCCCTACTGAGCGCTCACCTCCTCCAGGAGGCCTTCCCAGACTGAGCCCCCTCCTTCCTCTCCACACCCCCCGGCCCTACCTCCTTCCCCTCCCCACAGCACCTGTACATATGTTTGTACAGATTTATTACTCTATTTATTTTACTTGTACATATTTACTATTCTATTTATTTTATTTTGTTAATATGTTTTGTTTTGTTGTCTGTCGCCCCCTTCTAGACTGTGAGCCTGCTGTTGGGTAGGGACCGTCTCTATATGTTGCCAACTTGTACTTCCCAAGCGCTTAGTACAGTGCTCTGCACACAGTAAGCACTCAATAAATACAATTGAATGAATGAATATACCATTGATTGATTGATAGTCCCAGCTCTGCCACTGGCCTGGTATAACTTTTCTCCTTCCTTTGACTGTGAGCTCCATGTGAGACACTGACTCTCTCCTATATGAAAGCCTTGCTTCACCTCTTGGGCTTACAACAGAGGAAGCCCTGAGAATTCCTGATGATTATCAGAGTGATTTTTTTTATGTCTGTAGAGTATCAGTTTGGTAGAAGGAATGATGGCTGGACATTTGCGTGTCTGGGTTCTCTTCCCAGCTCCACTTTTCCCACTATTTTCTGCTATTCTGAAGGATGTTGGCAATCCTGGGGCTACCAGTAAGCATTGCTATTTTTAGTGCTTACTGGGTGCCAACCAGTATGCTCAGTGCTGGGAGAGATACAAGATTATCACACCAGGGACTCACAATTTAATTAGGAGGTAATATAGGTATTTAATCGTTAATAATTAAATAGAGGATAAGAGATGTATTAGACTAGAAATGAAAAGGAGATTAATAAAAAGTAGGTAAATGGGAGTTTAACTCAATTAAACCCAGTAACCTTTCTTGTAATAAATAACTGTGAATTTTAAAGTTCCTTTGTCCTACTCCTAGCTTTGGATGTCTGTTCTAGGCTTTCGATCCATTTAGAGACAGAGAAAAAATCCTTTCATTGATCTTCATTCACTATGACTTAGTGAGCAGCTTTCCTGCTGCAGGATACCGTACTGAAGGATGAGGAGGAGCAGGAGAATGTGTTTTGTGTTTCCACTCAGTGGGAGGGTTTCTGAGCCAGACTACTAGAGAAATCAAGCAGGGTACTCTACTAAGCCATGAGGTGGGTGCTGCAATTTAAATGGATTGTGAGCCTCATGTGGGACAGAGATTGTGTCTGTCCTGATTATGGTGTTTCTACCTCAGCACTTGATGGATCCCAAGTGCTTGATCAATTGAAATGTTGGTGTGAGGAAAGATTCCATCAAATCCTTGTACGTATTGATCTTTGATTCACACGATTTCGTTTATCTTCATGTATCATTAGCAAGCAGGAAGGGGAAGTTATCATGTGGTGGAGAGAATTCTGGAGACCCTGGCTTTGAGGCATAGGAATTCCGGCTAGATGAACAGCAGGAGCTAGACTCTGAGCTCAGTGTGGGTGGGGAATGTGTCTGATGGTCTGTTGTCCTCTCCCAAGCACTTAGTCCAGTGCCTGGTGCACTTAACAAGGGCTTAACAAAAAACACAATTATTATTCATTGATTCATTCAACTCTATTTATGGAGCGCTTACTGTTTACAAAGCATTGTACTAAGTGCTGGGGAGGATGCCATAATATAACAGTAATAGTCATGGTATTTATTAAGTGCTTACTATGCACCAAGCAGTGTTCTAAGCGCTGGGGTAGATACAAGGTTATCAGGTTGTCCCATGTGGGACTCATACTTTTAATCCACATTTCACAGATGAGGTAACTGAGTCACAAGCAAATCAGTTGGACACAGTCCCTGTCCCACATGGGGCTCACAGTCTTAATCCCCATTTTACAGAAGAAGTAACTAAGGCCCACAGAAGTGAAGTGACTTGCCCAAGGTCACCCAGCAGACACGTGGCAGAGCAGGGATTAGAACACATGACCTTCTGACTCCCAAGCCCATGCTCTATGCCATGCTGCTTCTAGAATGCGATAGTGTTGTTAGCACATTACAGGAAGTTTGTTTCTAATATGGTTTACTTTGTATTTTTAGTGATGAGGCAACTGCTAACTGCTGTGAACTAAATTCAGGAATGACTTATTAATGATTTTCTGAGAAATTTCTTTGTCAGATCTAAGTGTTTCACTTCTTTTAAGAATAGGACTACATTACTAGAGTTAAAGAAAAAAAACTCAACCCATTTGACAAATGTCGAAATATCCCTTCAGGTAAAATGTGGTTTCATATTTGTAAAGAAAACATTCATCCTTTCGGACCAGATGTTTTCATGACACCGATTGGATCCTCCCAACTGCAGTGTCAAGTTGAATTAAGAAGCAGCGTAGCCTAGTGGAAAGAGCACGGGGCTGGGAGTCAGGGAACATGGGTTCTAATACCGGCTCTGCCACATGTCTGCTGTGCAATGTTGGGCAAGTCAGTTCCCGTCTCCATCTCAGTTACCTCATCTGTAAAATGGGGATTAAAACTGTGAGCCCCCTACGGGACAGGGATTCTGTCCAACCTGATTATCTTGTAACTACCCTAGCTCTTTGAACAGTGCTCGGCACATAGTAAGCACTTAACGAATACCACTAGTATTAGTAGTAGTACTGTTGATTAATATTATGATAATAATTGTGGATTTTTAAGACTTTATAAGCTGTGGTAGGCAATCAGGTCTAAAACATTCCCTCTCCGACAATGGGGCTCAAATTTCTCTCCCAAATCTTACCCAGTCAGAGTGGTTGGCTCCCAGGCATTTTGGCTTAATGCAGCCATCAGTAGTATGGGTTGAGCATCTGATGTGTTCAGAGGTCTGAATGCTGGGGAGAACACAACCGCAGAAACTGGAATGAAGAGAACTGTTGCTTTCCTTAACTTTCTTTCCGAACAGTTATTCTTTTATTTGTCCCATTTCTCCAGGAAAGGAAGTCCGGAGGTGAAAAGACCTTGAGTAAAATCGGAGTCCCCGATGTCGGTATTTCCCCCCGTGACTGGAAGAAACAGTTCTTCGAAACATCCTGATCCTTCCATACTAAGCACTTAATAAATACCATTTAAAAAAAAATAAAGGCCATTCAGATAGGAAACAGTCCCTGTCCCACGTGGGCTCGTGGTTTTAGGGGAGGAAGAAGAATTACATCCCCATTTTACAGATGAGGAAATAGAGCCACAGGGAGTGTAACTCGCCCAAGGGCATCTGGCAGAGAATTGGCAGAGTCAGGCTTAGAATCCAGGTCTCCAGACTCTCAGGACTGGGCTCCTTCTGCAAGACCACCCCACTTTCCTCTGCCACCAGAGCCTCTGCGTCCAGTTCTTGTCTCCCCAGCACGTTATTTGGGCAAATAATAATGATAATAATTATGATATTTAAGTGCTGGGGCTGTGTACAAGCAGATGGGGTTGGACACAGTCCCTGTCCCACGTGGGGCTCACAGTCTGAATCCCCATTTTACAGATGAGGTAACTGAGGCACAGAGAAGTGAAGTGACTTAACAAAGGTCAGACAGCAGACAACCCAGGCTGAGCCGGGTTTAGAACCCATGGCTTCTGGCTCCCACCCCCTTAATCTATCCAGTACGCCTTGCTCAAATACCCCATGGCTCCTTGACCTTTGCCTCCTGTGGATGAGTAATAAAACTGTTGAGGTCGTTTTGAAAGTCTGTTTTCAAGGATGTTATGTTTTGACCGGTCAGACCTGGGGACAGATCATTATTATTTTTGTGATCAATATATCCATCATCTTGGGGATCTCTTTATTTATCTTATAATATATTCCTCCATCCATGAAACAGGAGAAAGAATCATTATAGGGTAGTCTAAATTATAGGGTAGTCTAAAGGACCTGGGTTCTAATCCAAGCTCTACCACTTGACTGAGAGGTAACCTTGGGAAGTCACTTGTCTGTTCCTCAGTGACCTATTCTGTAAAATGGAGATTAAGACTATGGGCTGCATCCAGCCTGGCTGTATCTACCCCAGTGCTTAGTTTGGTGCCTGGCACTTGGTATGTGCTTAACGAGTACCATAAAAAAATTCATCATTTCTTTAGGCCTCAGTTTCCTGATCTGTAGAATGTGGATTTAGTATTTGTTGTCCTTCTGACTTAAGTAGTGAGTCCCATGTGGGACAGGGACTGTGTCTGACCTGATTATTTTATGCTTTGTGCTTGGCAGTAAATATGTAACTAATATATCAATAATTGTTACTTGGGAGAAGCAGCTCTCCTCTGGCTAGAGGGCCCTGACCATAAGAATCGCCCTCTTCCATCCACCCTCCCTCATTCATTCATTTAATCCTATTTATTGAGTGCTCACTGTGTGCAACTGTGTCCAGGGTCTACATCCAACCTAATCAGCAATATCTGCCACAGCACAAAGAACAGTGTTTGACAAAAAGAAAGGGCTTAACAAGTACCGTAAAACAAACAAAAATGAGCCTGGTTTCTAGCCCTGTAAAGCTCGTTATGGGAAGGGGATGTATCCAATTCTGTAGTATTGTACACTCCCAAGTGCTTACTACAGTGTTCTGCACATAAGTATGCAATAAATACCATCGATTGATTGATTGATGGTCCCAGCTCCGCCACTGGCCTGCTGTTTCAATTTGAGCAAGTCATTTAACCTCTCTGGGCCTCAGTTTCCTCACCTGTAAATGGGCCTCAGTTTCCTCACCTGTAAAATGGGTCAGTATAACTTTTCTCCTTGCTTTGACTGTGAGCTCCATGAGAGACACTGACTCTATCAAATATGAAAGCCTTCCTTCAGCCCTTGTGCTTAGAGTGGAGGAAGCCCTGATAATTCCTGATGATAATGATAGTGATATTTTGTCAATCAATCAATCAATCGAATTTATTGAGCGCTTACTGTGTGCAGAGCACTGTACTAACCACTTGGGAAGTACAAGTTGGCAACATATAAAGTCCCTACCCAACAGTGGGCTCACAGTCTAGAAGGGGGAGACAGAGAACGAAACCAAACATATTAACAAAATAAAATAAAATAAATACATACAAGTAAAATAAATAAATAAATAGAGTAATAAATGTGTACAAGAATATATACATATATACAGGTGCTGTGGGGAAGGGAAGGAGGTAAGACGGGGGGATGGAAGGGGGAGAGGAAGGAGGGGGCTCAGTCTGGGAAGGCCTCCTGGAGGAGGTGAGCTCTCAGTAGGGCCTTGAAGGGAGGAAGAGAGCTAGCTTGGCAGATGGGCAGAGGGAGGGCATTCCAGGCCAGGGGGATTACGTGGGCCGGGGGTCGACGGCGGGACAGGCGAGAACGAGGCACGGTGAGGAGATTAGCGGCAGAAGAGCAGAGGGTGCCGGCTGGGCTGTAGAAGGAGAGAAGGGAAGTGAGGTAGGAGGGGGCGAGGTGATGGAGAGCCTTGAAGCCCAGGGTGAGGAGTTTCTGCCTGATGCACAGATTGATTGGTAGCCATTGGAGATTTTTGAGGAGGGGAGTAACATGCCCAGAGCGTTTCTGGACAAAGACAATCCGGGCAGCAGCACGAAGTATGGATTGAAGTGGGGAGAGACACGAGGACGGGAGATCAGAGAGATCGCTGATGCAGTAGTCCGGACGGGATAGGATAAGAGCTTGAATGAGCAGGGTAGCAGTTTGGATGGAGAGGAAAGGGCAGATCTTGGCAATGTTGTGGAGGTGATACCGGCAGGTTTTGGTGATGGCTTGGATGTGAGTGGTGAACGAGAGGGCGGGGTCGAAGATGACACCCAGGTTGCAGGCTTGTGAGACGGGAAGGATGGTAGTGCCATCAACTGTGATGGGAAAGTCAGGGAGAGGGCAGGGTTGGGGAGGGAAGACAAGGAGTTCAGTCTTGGATATGTTGAGTTTTACGTGGCGGACAAACATCTAGATGGAGATGTCCTGAAGTTAGGAGGAGATGCGAACCTGGATGGAGGGGGAGAGAGCAGGGGCAGAGATGTAGATTTGGGTGTCATCAGCGTAGAGATGGTAGTTGAAGCCGTGGGAGCGAATGAGGTCACCAAGGGAGTGAGTGTAGATCGAGAACAGAAGGGGACCAAGAACTGAACCTTGGGGAACCCCCACAGTAAGGGGATGGGAGGGGGAGGAGGAGCCTGCAAAAGAGACTGAGAATGAACGACCGGAGAGATGAGGAGAACCAGGAGAGGATGGAGTCTGTGAAGCCCAGGTTTGATAGCGTGTTGAGGAGAAGGGGATGGTCCACAGTGTCGAAGGCAGCTGAGAGGTCGAGGAGGATTAGTATAGAGTATGAGCCATTGGATTTGGCAAGCAGGAGGTCACTGGTGACTTTTGAGAGGGCAGTTTCCGTGGAATGTAGGGGATGGAAGCCAGACTGGAGGGGGTCGAGGAGAGAGTTGGTGTTGAGGAATTCGAGGCAGCGTGTGTAGACAACTTGTTCAAGGAGTTTGGAAAGGAATAGTAGGAGGGAGATGGGGCGATAACTAGAAGGTGAGGTGGGGTCAAGAGAAGGTTTTTTTAGGATGGGAGAGACATGGGCATGTTTGAAGGCAGAGGGGAAGGAACCAGTGGAGAGTGAGTGGTTGAAGATGGAAGTTAAGGAGGGGAGAAGGGACAGAGCGAGTGATTTGATGAGATGAGAGGGAATGGGGTCAGAAGCACAGGTGGCTGGAGTAGCACTTGAGAGGAGGGAGGAGAGGTCCTCTGAGGATACTGCTGGGAAGGATGGGAGAGTAGCAGAGAGTGTTGAGAGCCGGGGGGTTGGAGAAGCGGGTGGGAGTGACTTTGGGGTTGTCGGACCTGATGGATGATGGATGGATGGATGGATGTTGAGCATCAGCTTGGTAGAAGGAATGAGGGCTGGACGTTTGGGCGTCTGGGCTCTCTTCTCAGGTTCACTTAGCCCACTACCCTCTACTATCCTGATGGATGTTGACAATTCTGGGGCTATCTGTAATCACTTGATATCAAAATGTGTACTGTGTGCCAACCACTACACTTAGTGCTGGGGTAGATACAAGATTGTCACCCAAAGGACTCACAATCTAATTATTATTATTATTATTTGCTCAAATAACGTGCTGGGGAGATGAGACCAGGACGCCGGACAGTGGGGTGGTCTCACAGAAAGAGCCCTGTCCTGAGAGTCAGGAGACCTGGATTCTAAACCTGACTCTGCCACTTCTTTGACAGATGGCCTTGGGCAAGCTCTCTGTGTCTCTGTTTCCTTATCTGTAAAATGGGAATATGACTCCTATTCTCCTTCCCCTAAAACCATGAGCCCAAAGGGAACAGGGATTGTTTCTTATCTGATTGGTCTCTATTTTTTTTCAATGGTATTTATTAAGTTCTAACTATGGAAGTATCATGACATTTCGAAGAACTGGTTCTTCCAATCACGGGGGGAAATGCTGACACCTGGGACTCTGAACGTATGAACTTCTCACCTCCAGGCCCCCTTCCCTGGACAAATGGGAGGAATAAAAGAATAACTCTTTGGAGAGAAAGTTAAGGAAAGCAATAGTTCTCTCCATTCCATGTTCTGTGGTTGTACTCTCCCCAGCATTCAGAGCTCTGAACACATTAGATGCTCAATCCATACTAACGATGGCTGGATTGAGCCAACATTTCTGGGAGCCGACTACTCTGGGTAAGATTGGGGAGAGAAACTTGATATTGTAGTGAGCATTTTACCTGAAGGGATATTTCAACATTTGTCAAATGGGTTTAGTTTTTTTCTTTAACTCTAGCATACTTTGTGCCCGCACTGTTCAAAGCGCTTGGGTGGATACAAGCAGATTGAGTTGGATGCAGTCCCTGTCCCACGTGGGGCTTTCAGTCTCAATCCCCATTTTACAGATGAAGTAACTGAGGCCCAGTGAAGTGACTTGTCCAAGGTCAGACAGGAGACAAGTGGCAGAGCTGGCCTCAGAACCCATGACCTTTTGGCTCCCATGCCCGTGCTCTATCCACTACGCCATGCTCAAATGTCCCTTGGCTTCTTGATCTTTGTCCCCTGTGGATGAGGAATGAAACTATTGAAGTCTATTTGAAAGTCTGCTTTCAAGGATGTTGTGTTCTGATCAGACAGATCTGGGCACAAATCATTTATTATTTTCATTATTATCATCGTCATTACGGGGAACTCTTTATGTATCTTAAAATGTATTCTTCTGTCCACAAAATGGAGGAAGAATCATTATAGGGTAGTCTAAGGGACCTGGGTTCTAATCCCAGCTCTACCACTTGACTGAGAGGTAACTTGGTGAAGTTACTTATCTATGCCTCAGTGACCTTATCTGTACTTAGTACAAGTGCTTAGTACAGTGCTCTGCACACAGTAAGCGCTCAGTGTACGATTGATGTACACTGGGGATTAGGACTCTGAGCCCTAAGTGCTGTATCCAACCTGACTGTATCTACCCCAATGCTTAATTTGGGGCCTGGCACGTTGTACGTGCTTAACAAGTGCCATAAAAAAATTAATCACTTTTTTAGGCCTCAGTTTCCTCATGTGGAAAGTGGGGATTTAATATTAGTTGTCCTTCTGACTGTGATTGCGAGTCCCATGGGGACAGAGACCATGACTGTTCTAATTACCTTGTATCTACCGCAGTAATTAGTATAGCAGGTGGCAGTAAATTCCTAACAAATATATCAATTATTATTACTTGGGAGGAGCATCTATCCTCTGGCTAGATTCTAGATTGTAAGACTGCCCTCTGCCACCCTCCCCCTTTCATTTGTTCATTCATGCAATCACATTTATTGAGCACTCACTGTGTGCAAAACACTGTACCAAGCTCAAAAGACCCTGGGCTGGCAAGTATTAATAATAATAATAATAATAATAATAATAATAATAATAATGGCATTTGTTAAGCATTTACTATGTGGAAAGCACTGTTCTAAGTGCTGGGGAGGATACACAGTGATCAGCTTGTCCCATGTGGGGCTCACAGTCTTTATCCCCATTTTACAGATGAGGTAACTGAGGTGCAGAGAAGTTAATAATAATAATAATAATAATAATAATAATAATGGCATTTATTAAGCACTTACTATGTGCAAAGCACTGTTCTAAGTGCTGGGGAGGTTACAAGGTGATCAGGTTGTCCCACAGGGGGCTCACAGTCAATCCTCATTTTGCAGATGAGGGAACTGAGGCACAGAGAAGTTAAGTGACTTGCTCAAAGTCACACAGCTGACAATTGGAGGAGCAGGGATTTGAACCCATGACCTCTGACTCCAAAGCCCAGGCTCTTTCCACTGAGCCACGCTGCTTCTACTATGTGCAAAGTACCGTACTAAGCACGGGAGTAGATACAAAATTAGCAGATCCCACGTGGGGTTCACATTCTAAGTAGGAGGAAGCACAGGGATTGACTCCCCATTTTGCAAATGAAGGAATTGAGGCCCAAAGAAGTTGTGATGTGCCCTAGTGCACACAGCAGGTAAGTGTTGGAGCCGCGATAAGAACCCAAGTCCTCTGTCTACCAGGGCTTTGCTCTTTCCACTAGGCTACTCTGCTTCCCATGTTTGCTTTAGGGCAAAACCTAGAAAGAAACTGAAGCTCCCCCTCCCCCCAGCCCCAAGCAAACAAACATTCATTAATTCATTAATTCAATTCATTCAATAGCATTTATTGAGCTGTTATGGCTTTTCATGTCAAATAACAATTGCCATCTATAAAGCCAGTACAGACTTGATTCACGAGAAGCACCATGGCCTAAGGGATCGAGCACAGGCCTGGGAGTGCGAAGGACCTGCGTTCTAATCCCGTTCCGCCACTTGTCCGCTCTGTGACCTTGGGCAATTCACTTCACTTGTCTGTGCCTCAGTTAACTCATCCGTTAAATGAGGATTAAGACTGTGAGCCCCATGGGGGACAACCTGATTACCTTGTGCTTACCAGCACATAGAACAGTGTTTGGCATGTATTAAGCACTTAACAAAGACCATAATGACGTTATTATCATTTAATTATAATTATTATGTTGCCCTGCCTCAGCTTCCCCCCCTCATCCTGGCGGTGTCCCCCCAGTGTCAGCCAATCCCCTGCTCCACAGACAGAGATTTCTCAAACTCTTGGCTGCAGTTGAAAACTTTGGTAACAATCCAATCGGTCGCCTGAAACTTCTTTGCTCAGACTGTCGGTTTCTTAAGTGGCTGGAATTTCTGACTGTCAGCTCCCTGTGGGCAGGGAACGTACCCATCAACTCAGTACTCCCCCAGCACGCCCTATAGTGCTCTGCACACAGGAAATGCTCATTAATTATCAGTATATCTTCACAGCATTCTCTCTGCCTCCCACCGAATTTGTGTACACAAAGTGCACAATTGTGTTACAGATAAGCACATAAATGCTGCAGGGCAAATAGTGAATGTCCAAAGGTCCCAGTTCCAAGGGTGTAGACGATGCAGAAGGGAGAAGGAGGCTGGGGGGGGGGGGGGGGAAGAGGGTTAACTCTGAGAAGGCCTCTTGATGGAATTGCAACCTTAGTATTGCTCTGAAGATGGTGAGAGTGTTGGTCTGGCCTATGTGGAGGGGGAGGCCATGGGAAAGGAGTGGGAGACAGATAGGTGAGATGAGAAACAGCGTGGCTTAGTGGAAAGAGCATGGGTTTGGGAATCAGAGGACATGGGTTTTAATCCCGGCCCCGCTGCTTGTCCGCCGTGTGACCTTCGGAAAGCTACTTAACTTCTCTGTGCCTAAGTTACCTCATCTGTAAAATGGGGATTAAAACTGAGCCCCATATGGGACAAACTGATTGCCCTATATCTACCCCAGTGCTTCCAACAGTGCTTGGCACATCGTAAGCGCTTAACAAATACCATAATTATCTCTATTTCAATGCTTAGTACACTGTCTGGCACATAGTAAGTGCTACCCAGGTACCATGAAAAGAAGGATCAGTGCCACGTGGGTGTGATAGAGAGGTGCAGCCTCACAGAACAATACCTAATAACAATAATGGAATTTGTTAAGCACCTACTATGTGCCTGGCACTGTACTAAGTTCTGGGGTGGATAAAAGCAAATCGGGTTGGTCACAGCTCCTGTCCCATTTGAGGCTCATAGCCTTGATCCCCATTTTACAGTTGAGGTAACTGAGGCCCAGAGAAGTGAAGTGGCTTATCCAAGGTCACACAGCAGACAAGTGGAGAAGGCAGAATTAGAACCCATGACTGTCTAACTCCTGTGTTCGTGCTCTATTACACCAGCTACATCATGGGGTGATAAGAAAGGGCAGCCTCCCAGACCGACACTTGATGCCACCAGGGGGTGATGGGCACAGCCACCCAGAATAATTATGCGCATCACAAGGGGGTGGGGGTGGGGACAGGTTGCTGCTCTCAGGACAGAGGACAGCTCTGCTTCCAGGGGCCTGGGGAATCTCTCTGTAGAAGCTGCTTAGTGCATTTTCTTGGCCTCCAATTTCATCCTTCTTAGGCTGTTGTAAGGGTCAATTCCCAGATTTCCCCCCATTACTGAGTAGGCTGTATCACTACCCCAAAGAGAACACTGTGTGCATGTGTGAAAAATAGCGGGAAAGTAGAGTGATGACGTGTCTGCCACTCCTGGGAGAAAGGGGCAGCCATCTGGGCCTGCCAGTGATGGCTTCGGGGAGTAGTGTCTAGATTCAGGGAGAAAAACGATCAGCATGTGTACTCTATTCCTCTCTGAAAAGCAGAGATCTGAGATGGAGTTGTCCCAGGTGCAGACGGGGAGAATGGAAGACAGGTATTGTAGTCAAAATTGAATATTTTTCAGTTTACATTGGATCTCCAGTTCCTGGAGTACAAGCCCCTCCTGGTCTACTGGATTTGGAGGGAGTGGTTAAGTATTAGTAGGGCAGGGTTTTGCATTCAGCTTAAGTATGATGGATTGTCTGTATCTGTAGGTCTCACTTCTCCTGGTATTTGGGGGTCACTGGGAGGAGGGAGCATTGACTCCCAGGCCCGGGCTCTTTCCAGTACTCGATGTTGCTAATAAAAATAATCACGGTCTCTGGTCACTTATGTGCCAAGAACCTCACTAAGCATTGGGGTGGGTGTAAGCAGATAATAATAATAATAATAATGGCATTGTTTAAGTGCTTACTATGTGCAAAACACTGTTCTAAGCTTTGGGGAGGTTACAAGGTGATCAGGTTGTCCCACGGGGGCTGGCAGTCTTAATCCCCATTTTACAGATGAGGTAACTGTGGCCCAGAGATGTTAAGTGACTTGCCCAAAGTCACACAGCTGACAATTGGCAGAGGCTGGATTCGAATCCATGACCTCTGACTCCAAAGCCCATGCTCTTTCCCCGGAACCATGCTGCACAAACAGTGCCTCTCTCAGCTGGGACTCAGATGAGGAAGCAGAGAACCAGAGAGGTTAGGTGACTTGCCCTCTGCCTCTCCGCTTTATCCTTGACTCTTCTCTCTTACTTAACCCACGTATTCAATCCATTAAATCCTTTAGACCCCACCTTCACATGTGGCTAAAATCCACCCTTTTTTCTCCATCCAAATGACTACCGCATTACTACAATCACTCATCCTATCCTACTTGGATTACTGCACCGGCCTCCTTGCCGACCTCTCTGCCTCCTGTCTCTCCCCACTCCAGTCCATACTTCACCCTGCTGCCCAGATCATTTTTCTACAGAAACATTCAGGACGTGTTTCCCTGCTCCTGAAGAAACTCCAGTGGTTGCCCATCCACCTCCGCATCAAACAAAAACTCCTCTCTGTCAGCTTTAAAGCACTCTATCACCTTGCCCCCCGTCCAACCTCACCTCACTGTTGTCCTACTATAAGCCAGCACACACACTCTGCTCCTCTAGTGCTAACCTTAGCTCACTGTGCCTTGATCTCATCTATCTCTCAGCCGACCCCTCGCCCTCATCCGGCCTCTGGCCTGGAACAGCCTCCCTCCTCAAATCCAGCAGACAATCCCTCACCCCCAGCCTTCAGAGTCTTATTGAAGGCCCATCTCCTCCAAGAGGCCTTCCCTAAGTCTTTGTTCCTCTTCCCTCTTCTTCCACTCCCTTCTGGGTAAACCTGACTAGCTCCCTTTGTTCTTCCCCGCTCACAACCTGACAGCATTTATGTATAGATCTGTAATTTGTTATTTCTTTATATTAATGTCTGCCCCCACCCCCACCCCCGCCCCTTTAGGCTGTAAGCTCATTGTGGGCTGGGACTGTTTTTATCGTTGTATAGTACTCTCCTAAGCATTTAGTACAGTGCTGTGCACACAGTAAGTGCCCAATAAATCAGTCAGTACAGTCAAATGAATGAGTAAAGTGGCAGATCTGGGATTAGAGCCCAGGTCCTCTGACTCCTAGCTGCTTCCCAGTGCCTTCCGTTGTCACCCTCTACTTAAGAGGATGGGGAAGTAGAGTTGCCTAGTGAAAAGAATCCTGGCTTGGGAGTCAGAGGACGTGGGTTCTAATCCTACCTCCTCCGTGTACCTGCTACGTTACCATGGGCAAGTCACTTCATTTCTCTGGGTCTCAGTTTCTTCAACTGCAAAATGGGTATTCAGTATGTGTTCTCCCTCTTGCTTGGAGTGTGAGCTTCATGAGGAACTCATGTGGGACCTTATTATCTTGTAACTCCCCCAGAGTTTAATACATTGCTTGACAGAGAGTATGCACTGTACAAATAGAGAAGCAGCGTTGCTCAGTGGAAAGAGCCCGGGCTTTGGAGTCAGAGGTCATGGGTTCAAATCCCTGCTCTGCCAAGTGTCAGCTGTGTGACTTTGGGTAAGTCACAACTTCCCTGGGCCTCAGTTACCTCATCTGTAAAATGGGGATTAAGACTGTCAGCCCTCTGTGGGACAACCTGATCACCTTGTAACCTCCCCGGTGCTTAGAACAGTGCTTTGCACATAGTAAGCACTTAATAAATGCCATCATTATTATTACTAGTAGTACTGTTATTATTATCATTACCACATTTCCTCCTATCCTCAAAGCCTCCTTCTCCTCCACCCCCAGGAAGGCTTTTTTGATTAATTCCCAACACCCTAAGTCATAAAATTCCCAGTAACTCCTCTAGCATTTAAGTATGGTGCCTTAACTCCTGCATCTAGGTATATACCCATTAATAGAGTGACAGTATAAGATAAACTCCTTCTACTGCTCATTTTTTTTCACTGGCCATCTCTCTGCTCCTCCTCTAGTTGAATGAATCCTTTGTGTCTCCCCTGTGAAAATGTGGTGCTCTTCTGTGCCGCTTTGTATTTTCCAAGCGTGTAGTACAGTGCTCTGCACAAAGTAAGTGCTTAGTAAGTACAATTGAATGAATGAATCGAATCCTAATAAATCACCATGCTATTTAAATGCTTATTGTGAGCCAAGGGCTGTCCTGAGCAGTGGGGAAGAGATGAAATAAACAGGTCAGCCACAGTCCCTGGGTTGGCTGCTGTGTGACATTGGGCAAGTAATTTAACTTCCAAAGTCCCTCAGTAACCTCATCTGTAAAATGGGGATGAAGATTGTGAGCCCCAGGTGGGACACAGACTGTGTCCAACTTGATTCCCATGTATCTATCCCACTGCTTAGTACAGTCCTTAGTACATATTAAAGTGCTTAACATTTGCCATAAAAAAGAAGGGAGAACATGTACTGAATCCTCATTTTACAGTTGAAGAAACTGAGGCACAGAGTGGCACTTCACCCAAGCTCACACAGCAGGCAGGTGGTGGAGGCAGGATTGGAAGCCAGTTCATCTGACTCCCAGATCAGTGTTCTCTCCACCAGGGGACATGGCTTTGAGCTATCTCTGACAGGAATGTCCTCCCTCAGAGGAAACCTCAGCTTTCTGAGCCCCAGGGGGACAGGCCCAGGCCTCAGAGCCCTGGGCGGGTTGTGGCGGCGGGAGGGGTGGGCGAGAAAGAACTGGGCCTCAAAACCCCAAGGGGCAGAACCAGGCCTCAGAGTCCTGGCTCCAGTGTCAGAATCTTAAAAAGACTTGGATTTCTCAAGCTGGATCAGAGCTCACAACACTGAGGTGCTGAGGCAATTTTTTGAAGCCTTTACTCCATGGGTACCCTTTAAAATTTTGTTTTACTTTTCATTTACTGTTAATGAGGCTAATTAAGAACTGTTGAAATCAATTAAGATTAAGAAGACAAGCTTAGGGCTAAGTAAGAATGATGGGAAGGATGCCTCTTCTCTTTTTTTCTTGGGAGAGCAGCCAGTTAAGGCTGAAAGGACCCCAAATGGCAAGTTGCTGACCTTTGAGGGCAGGAATTTCATCTACTAACTCTAGTGGACTCTTCGACTTCCTGAATACAGTGCTAGACACAGAGTAAGTGCTTAGTAAATACTGTACATTGATCGACTGTTGATGGATTGAAGCCTGTCCCTTATAATAATAATAATAATTGTGCTAATAATTGTGGTCTATTTAAGCACTTAATATATGCCAAGCACAGCTGCTGTTGTGTGCCAGAGGATACACACTGCTTCCAGGTTAAAGGCCACACTGCGGTTGCTTCTGTGTTTGTTTTCCTGATGTAAGTCTATAGCCCTTCTTTTGGAATTAAGCACTTTCTATGTGACAGGCACTATAGTAAGCACTGGGATAGATACCATAATAAAAATAATAATAATAATTTCCAGCCATCATCAGAGACATCTTTTAGCGACATCTCTAAGTTATGAGACACTTCGTGGTGTTGATTTACAATACAGGGTTAACTCTTTATTTTCCAAGGTGAGGTTTACACCATGTTATAATATTCTATTTTGGGCTTCATTTTCTTTACGTTTCCAGGGTCTCTGTACCCTCCTAGAAGACACTTTCATCCAAAATTGGCCTGGTTTATTCAGAGTTCAATCTTTAACCACTTTGACCATAACCAGTGAGCTGTTACTGCTCAGATCTTAGGTGCATCCTGGGTGCTTTTCATATGAAGGAATGTGGAAGATGATGTGATGAGCCTGAGATGGGTTTGGGCACGTACCCCTCAAGCGCTCAGTACAGTGCTCTGCACAAAGTAAGCGCTCAATAAATACGATTGAAGGAATGAATGAATGAAGGCGAACATCGCTGTTTAGACTGCTAATAATAATAATAATAATTCCTATGTGCCAAGCACTGTTCTAAGCTCTGGGGTAGGTATAAGGTAATGAGGCTGGACCCAGAGGCTGTCCCACATGGAGCTCACAGTCTTAATCCCCATTTTACAGATAATGTAACTGAGGCCCAGAGAAGTGGAGCGACTTACTCAAGGTCACACAGCAGACATGTGACACCACAGTTCTTCCTCTGCACGCTAAAACTGGAAACCTGTTCTGTGGTAAGTCCTGAGGGGCCTTGTGTGGCACGTCCCAACCACAAGGCATTCTGGGAGGGGAGGCCGGAGAACCCCACGGCAGACCTGCTCCGTGGCCTTGGGTCAGTCACAGGCCCACAGACAAGGTGGCCAGTAGAACTGCCATTTGTCCGATCTGACCCCTCATCTGATCCAATTCTCAGCCGACCCAGCCAACGTGGTACGGGTCGGTACCGAATGCCTTCCTGTCCACCATTTTTATTTTCCGTTCCCAGTCTCCCTCCGCTCCTTTACTCCGACTGCAGGGTTCCACGGAGCGGAAGTAGTGCCCGTACCCCCAGGGACCAGAGAGGGGAACACCACTGGAGAAACGCCGCAAGATAGAGGCAGACTTCCGAGAAGCGGCGTTGTCTTGTGGAAAGAGCCCGGGCCTGGGAGTCAAGGGACATGAGTTCCAATCCCAGCTCCACCAAATGCCCACTGTGTGACATTAGGCAAGTCGCTCCGCTTCTCTGGGCCTCGGATCTCCTACTTAGACTGTGAGGCCCACACGGGAGAGGGACCGTGTCCGACCTATTCACTTGTATCTACCCCAGTACTTAGAAAGGTGTTGAACACATAGTAAGCGCTTAACAAATAGCCTAAAAAACGTGTTCCGTGAGACATGTGACACCCTGGGCACCAGCACTTAGTACAGTGCTTGGCATATAGTAAGCGCTTTAAAAATACCATCATTATTATTGGTTGGTACAAGATCTGCAAGGGCCATGGGTGGTCACCCAGTGGCCAGCCTTAAAGCTGACTTGCCCTTCATTCCTTGTCTTCTCCACCCCTTCCCTGCATTTTCCTTTTCCCTCCAGTCTTCCAGGCTCCTGAGTTAAAGGCCCCCTCGAAACTTGGCCACCTCTACCTACTTCTTACACCAACAGTCCATTCCTGGAAGCCGAATGGGACAGAAGCAGGGAGGGGAGAAGCGGTGCGACTTGTTGGAAAGGGCCCGGGCCTGGGAGGCCGAAAATCTGGGTTCCAAGCCCTACTCTGCCACTCATCTGCTGTGCGTCCCTAGGCAAGTAACTTCACTTCTCTGGACCTCAGTCACCTCTTCTGTAAAATGAGGGATCGAGAGTCTGAGCCCTACATGGAACAGGGACCTTGTCCAACCCGATTATCTTGTATCCACTGTGGGGCTCAGCACAGTGGCTGGCCCATTGAAAGTGCTTAAGAAATCCCATTAAAAAGCAAACAAAAAGGGAAAAAGAGATGCAGAGGGGACAGTGGGGCCTGGGAACTGGGGAGGCCTCAGTGAAGAGCTTGAGTTCACTCATTGTTAAATTGATTGATTTGTTTGTTCTTATTTACTCAATTCCCTCCTGGATGCAAAGCACAGTATTAAGGGCCGGGAAAGCACTGGACGAGCATTAGACCCGATCCTCAAGGTGAATGTGAATGGGTTGCAGGTGTCTATAATTGAGCCTACTTTTCTAAATCCTTTTAATGATGGGCAGCTGCAAATCCTCTTCTCCTCAATAGCCTTCTGCATCTTCCTTCCTTGATTCTCCAACCTGACCCGCAGAAACCCAGTCTTTCCATTAGGTTCCCTTCAATGGGGCAAGTGGCACTGGGCCTTTAAAGCCCCAGAGGCTTCTGGGTACTTTCGTGTTCCATTTTGTGACCCGTGGAGTTTGGTTCCTGTAGGCAGTTTGGTGAGCTGGGGCTGTGATTCTCCTTTGGTTATCTTATCTTTTGTTTATTCATTCAATTGTAGTTATTGAGTGTTATTATTGAGTGTGCCAAGCATTGTAGGAAGTGATTGGGTGATAGTTAATGCTTATTGGATGGGTGGTGCTAATAGGTTGATTTGGAAGGCTCAGATCTAACTTGGGTTGATGCCTTGCGGGGACAATTTAAGGCTGGGCTAATTGATTTTGACTACCTGGGTGAGGGGGTGGTTTGCAGGGGGCTTTGGTTTTTTATGGAAGATTCAGAAATAACTTTGGTGTATAGGTTTGTGATACCTAGTGACTTGATTTGGGACAACAAAATATCTCTGGAATTGAGGAAGTTGAGGGTTTGTGATGCTATGAAGTCTTTATACTATGTGTCTAGACATGATGTTTGCGTTGGGGGAGAAAGGGATGGGGCAGAAACCACAGGGTGCATGGGGGTGCATGCTCACTGTCTCTGTGTGTGTCTGTCATTGTATCCTCTTCCGTTTGCTCTTGCCAGCCCCTAGTTAGCTAGGATTTCCTACTAAACTATAAGTTCACCAAGTCCAGTGTCCTTCCCTGCATGGGACCCTGCGCCTGGACTGAGGTGGAAGGTGCTGAGCTTCTTCTGGAAGGCTCGTGAGCCCCCTTATCATTTCGTTCCCAAGGGGGTGCACACCCAGCCCCCATCCACTGGTAACCTTCCCACCACGCTCCACCATCCTCCCTTCATCCATTGACGCGGGTCAGTCCCGGAAGCGTCGGTATTGTGAGGGATGGAACCCAGTGAAGTTCCCTCATGAGACCCCAGGAGGGAAGGCAGAAGCTATCTCCCCGGATCAGGCTGGGTTACACCAGATACAACGAACCGGAAGGAGATAAAGGAGATAAAACAGCCACGTTGCAGAACCTGCTTACTGAAAATCAGGATGCAGCTTAAATCGCAAGGCCACTGTCAGCCTTGTACGCGAGCGCGTGTTGGGTGCTAGCTGCCGCGATTAAATTGTACGCCCCAAGTATCCAGCCAGTGGAGAAAGGGGATAGTCGGTGGGAGGAAGAGGATGCGTTAGGGCTATAAAGATCGGCTTCGCACAATCAACTAGCGCACTCCCGGGCTGAGGCTGTTTGAGCGACGGGGGTGGTGCCCTTTCTCATGAGAAAGAATAAAGACTCTTTCTGATCCTGACTTGGACTCTGATTTGGTGGGTAGAGGGAGCCGCTATCCCACACAGTTTGGGGGCTTGTCTGGGATCCTCTCCGAATGGGGAAAGCCTCCCTTGGTCTGGGCCGACTGGCAGGACGTCCCGCTGAAACTTTCAGGGGCCCTTGGTCTGGCCTGGGAAGAGCGCTCCTCTGATGAGAAAAGACCCGAGGAGAGACCAGAGCCGGAATCAGAAACATCCAATGGGGGCATGACGAAGGTCACTCGCGGGAACGATTGGTCACGTAAGTCTGTGCACAGACCCAGATGGGATCTGGGTGATCGGGCAGGGTGGAGAGGCGGTTCTGTTGAGGCTGCAGAGTTGGACTCCGGCCAAGAGCACAGGAGAGAAACGAGCCTTCTCCACCCGGGGCGGTTCTGATTGAGTCTGTTTGAGTGACGGCTCCAGGCAAGAGCACAGGAGAGAAAAGAGCCCCAGCCTCAGAGAGAGTCGAGTGGCATAGGCCCCATTAAAGGTACCCAGATTCGAGTATTGGGATGAACCTCCAAAATATGGAAAAATTATAGAATACATTCTATTGATATTTGTTCCCCGCCCCCCAGTCTGTCGTAAACCTGTTGTGGACGGGGGAGGTCACTGTTTATCTGTTTATCGTTGTATGTGTTTTTGTAAGTGCTTGGTACTGTGGTTTGTGCACGGTTAACGTTCTCTAGATATTAGAAAGTGATGGGAGTGTCTGTTTGACTCGAGGAAACGAAGGTGGTAAAAGGGAAAAATCTCAGTCAAAACCGAGTGGTGGGAAGTCCCTCCCGGAAATTCCGGAAGGCAGTCCGATGAACTTCCAAAGTATAAGAGACAAGAGAAGAAAGTTATAAAAATTATTATTAAATAATTAAATATTACTGCCTAACTTGGGCTGGCGCCCACTTCAGAGGAAACGTCTTCTGGCCAAAGTACGGATCCTCCGAGGACTGGGTTTGCCAAGAACTGAACATCTATGTAATTATGAGGGAACCCCGGAATGATGGGGAATGTGTGTATGCTGCAGTCTGGCAGCCGGTGGTGGGTAAAGTTGTGGTGGAGGAAATTAAATTTGTGGTGAAGGAAATAGATGAGAAGAAAGATAGAGGGGGGAAGAAAGAGAAAAACCGGCACACCAAAGTGATCTTGCAGACTCTAAAACAACAGGAAAAGCCAAGAAAGATTATGATACAAATCGTGCAGATGGCGGCAAAGTCAATTATGACTTGTTATGCCTGCCGCCGGCAGGGGCATATGAAAAGAGAGTGTTCTCAGCGGGAAAAAGAAATGAGTTCTATGTACATGAAGGAAAAGGGAAGAAAGAAAAGGGAAGATGAAGTAATTGCAGTTGAAAGAAATTGTCTGCTCTGGCATCTACACCCAACGAAGCAGGTTTCCCATAAGGGGGGAATGAGGGGTGGAGAGATTGCCTCTGAAGGAAATTGTATGTGTATGAAGGTTAGAGTAAGTGTGTGTGAAGAAGAAAGAGAAGGGACAGGAGATAATTTTAGAAATTCCCTCGTGGAGGAGGAAGGAAGACTAGGGAGATCAGGAGCCCATAGAACAAGCCCACCCTGAGCCCTTGACAAATTCGAGGGTGGGCAGAGAAAAACAGGATTATATCTTTTTGATAGACATGGGCGCTACCCAATCGTTTCTAATCAAACTGCCGATTGGAGCCAGAATCGGGAGAGAAACCATTATGATCTCGAGGCTGAA
Organism: Tachyglossus aculeatus; assembly: GCF_015852505.1. Taxonomy (NCBI): domain Eukaryota; kingdom Metazoa; phylum Chordata; class Mammalia; order Monotremata; family Tachyglossidae; genus Tachyglossus; species Tachyglossus aculeatus. The sequence goes on along the minus strand of NC_052076.1, from coordinate 20,871,212 downwards.
GGGGGAGAACTTCCCGGTCCCTGTTACGGAGACCTTAGAACTAGAATACCTTGGGTCAAACTTCCCGGGAAAATTGCTGATCATACCCGAAGCCGGGGTAAAGTTGTTGGGAAGGGATTTGATCATCTGGATTTCTGTCCGGCTCGTCCCGATGGGGTCCCAGATTGTTCCCCAAAGGGTATTATTATTATGAGAGGAAGATAAGAATCGAATTGATCCAAGGGTCTGGGCGGGACCTCGAAATCGGGGAAAATTGAATATCCCCCCCTTGAAGATTAAGCTACGGGAACCGGGGACTCTGGTGAGAGTAAAATGGTACCCCATCTCACTTGAAGGAAGGCAGGGCCTAAAACCCGTGATCCAAGGCTTATTAGAAGACAAGCTACTGGAACCTTGTCAGTCTCCTTATAATTTCCCCCATACTCCTGGTCAAGAAAGGGGATGGTACTTATCGATTGGTCCAGGACCTCTGGGAAGTTAATAAAATAGTACTCCCATCCCACCCCGTGGTCCCGGACCCACCCCGATACCATCCTGGGAAAGATCCCAGCAGAGAATAAATGGTTTATTGTAGCATCAGACTGTGAGCCCCCCCCCCCCCCCCCCCCCCCCCGCCACACACACACACCGGGCAGGAACCAAGACCCCCGACCGGAGAGAGGTGGGGTGGCAGTACTGTCATGCGCCCCTCCAGGGTTCTTAAACAGGAAGCTCCTCTGAGGGCAGGATTGCACTGACCCCAGCTGGCTGGTTGGGGACTCTCGTTTTGGGGCTTGCCAATTCCTCTACCCCAAGATACAACTTCCCCCTTCATCCCTGCATGACTCCATTATGATGCCTCAAAAGCCCAGCACTGAGGTGGGGTTCACTAGCCACACACGTGTGGAGGAGACTGGATGCCTGTTTTGGGCAGGGGGATGTGCCTGTCATTAAATTGTACTCTCCCAAGTACCTTTGTGCTGTGTGATGCAACAGGATGCACTGACCCATAGCACTACAAACACAAACGCCATTGTAGCAGCAGAAGCTGAGTCATCCACAGTATTCATTGAGTACTGAGTAGATGCGGAGCACTGTCCTGAGCTTCTGGGAAACTGAGTTACAGAGTGTCAATCTCGCCTTGAGTTGGAACCTAGTCTGTAAAATATTTCCAGATCAATCAATCAATCATATTTATTGAGTGCTTACTGTGTGCAGAGCACTGTACTAAGCGCTTGGGAAGTACAAGTTGGCAACATACAGAGACGGCCCCTACCTAACAGAGGGCTCACAGTCTAGAAGGGGGAGACAGAGAACAAAACAAAACATATTAACAAAATAAAATAAATGAAATAGATATGTACAAGTAAAATAGAGTAATAAATGTGTACAAACATATATACATATATACAGGTGCTGTGGGGAAGGGAAGGAGGTAAGACGAGGGGGCTGGAGAGGGGGAGGAGGGGGAGAAGAAGGAGGGGGCTCAGTCTGGGAAGGCCTCCTTGGAGGAGATGAGCTCTCAGTAGGGCCTTGAAGGGAGGAAGAGAGCTAGCTTGGCAGATGTGGGGAGGGAGGGCATTCCAGGCCAGGGGGATGCCGGGGGTCGACGGCGGGACAGGCGAGAACGAGTCATGGTAAGAAGATTAACGGCAGAGGAGCGGAGGGTGAGGGCTGATGACTCCAGATGACTCCTCCCCCGATGCATCATGGCTCCTACTTAAATGGGTGTAATTTATATCTGTTATCTGCCTTCTCCTCTATGCTGTCAGCTCATAATGAGCAGGGAATCTGTCTGTTGATTGTGATACTGTGCTTGGCCCATGGAAAGTGCCGGACAAATACAAGTGACTGAAATGGTTGTCCTTAGCAATCGAGGTCTCTCCCCCCATCCTTTTCATTGTACACTCCTCCGTCAAAGAGCGTTCAATAAACACTACTTCTGTCTTAATGCAGTACTGCCATCCTTCACTCTACGTACTCATTTACTCTGTTTAATCTCCTCGTACTGCCGATTCGAGCTTACCTTAGGTTCGGCGTGCGTCATTTCATGTCCCAACCTTGTATATGCTATTCCGCCTTGTGGACCTCAGCTTTTATGTCTGTCACAGGCCGGTTGCTTCTTGAGAGCAGGGGCCATGTATGTTACATAGTGTTGAACTCTTGGATGCATTCGTACTATGTTTTTCCAATGTCCATGCTTCCCCTTCTAGGCTTGTTTTGGGTAGGGCAGGTGTCTGTTAAATTTTTCTAATGTATGCTCCCAAGGGCTAAGTACGGTTCTCTGCACACAGCAAGAGATCAAATCCTATTAACTGATGGACTGAGTGACTTAGATGGTGAGCTCCCAGTGGGGAGGGACTGTGTCTCTTACACCCAGCTGGCCACAGAGGGGGCTTAATGGGGTGTGGTCTCACTCAAGTCCGACCAAACTTGGAGCGAGGAAGAGGGGCAAGCGTGCAGGATCAGACTGGGGCTGGATTAGGCTCATTTCCTCCATGACGCCTTCCCTGACTAAGCCCTCCGTTCCTTTTCTTCACCTCTCTTCTGCATCACCCTGACTTACTCCCTTTATTCTTCCCTCTTCCCGGCCCCACAGCACTTTTGTACATATCCATGTTTTTATAGATTTATATTCATTCCCGTTTCCCCTCTAGTCAGTAATTCAGGGCCTTGGCTGCGTGAGGAGAAAAGGCAGAAGTCCAGCTTCTTTCTGCCTCCCTGGAGAAGCTTTCCAGACCAGCCCTCTCAGAGGTGAGACCCTGGGGCAGTGGGTGTGGGTGGGTGTATTGGGAAGGAGGTCTGCAGGGATAAGACTCTGTCGGGGGAAACCCAGATGGTTCGCTGCAAGCCCGGACCCCCAGGCTAAGCTAGCTAGGTTCTCCCCTACAGGGAGTGTGAGTGGCAGTCGCTCTGTCTGTCTCAAAGGGGGTTGTTTCTTTTCTCTCTCTCGGTCTCTCTCTCTCTCTCGGTCTCTCTCTCTCGGTCTCTCTCTCTCTCTCTCTCTCTCTCTCTCTCTCTCTCTCTCTCTCTCTCCCCGTCTCTCCCCCTCTCTCCCTCTCTCCCCTCCCCCCCCACCGCAACCCGGTCTTCCTTTCCCCTCTGCTCTTTCCAGTGAGCGTGCAGGGATCAGTCCAGCGGAGGGGTAAGGGCACATTTGAAGCCATGGCACAGGAGGCAGTACCCCCTGACATGAGCAGGAGGGCAGAGTGAGATTGTCCTGAGGCCTGACTAGATAATAATGATCACAATAATGCTCGTATTTGTTAAGCTCTTCCTATTTGCCAAGCACTGTTTTAAGCGCTGGGGTAGATACAAGGTAATTAGGTTGTCCCACAAGGGACTGGCAATCTTGCTCCCCATTTTACAGATGAGGTAACTGAGGCCCAGGTAACTAAGGCTCTGCTGAGGTAATTATGATGGTATTTGTTCTGCCCTTACTATGTGTCAAGCACTGTTCATTCATTCATTCAATTGCATTTATTGAGCTCTTACTGTGTGCAGAGCATTGTACTAAGCGCTTGGGAAGTACAAGTTGACAACATATAGAGACGGTCCCTACCCAGCAGTGGGCTCACAGTCTAGAAGACTTATGCAGTGGGAGTCGGGGAGGGGCAAGCTTCTGGGAGGAGAGGCAAATCCGAAAGACATAAATTGTGATGAAATGTGAAGTTCTACACACTAGTGAGGCTGATCTTCCACTTCACATGCCAGGGTCACACATTTTTTAACACGGAGTCAAAGGAAAACATCCAGAAAATCAAGTCGGACTTGCCTTATTTTTCTTAACAAGGTGTGGAAGGGTCGAAACAGCTGAGACACATCTTCGGGTTTATGGTCCAGGTTCAAAGGCCCCTCTGAGTACACAACAAGCCCACAGATGATGGCTAGTCTGGGGATCGTAAACATTAGCGCTGGCTCGTAGTCATCAACCATGTCTTGGGTCAGGTATCCAAGCTTTAGGGCCCTCTCTACTGTCTCACAAAAAAGCACGATTACCTCTTGCTGCACATAATATTCTTTTGGAGACTTGACGGGTACCATAGCTGAGAAGTAACTTAGTTCAAACTCAGCAAAGAGGACATCGAAGTGCTTCAGGGACTCTTTCATTTTCTCCATGTAAAGGTTCAGGTCCCTGAGGGCTTGGTCCCGAACGATGTTCCTGACTTCCTCCAAGCTCCGGGTCAGGTCCTTGGCGAGGGGCCGCATGGCCATGCTTTCAATTTCACAATTCACGATGCTGGAGCCAGCCGCCAGGCACCCTGCTACAAACCAGAGCTGTCCGGCCAGGTGGTTGTGCCGGATCTCCTCCGGGAACTTGACACAGAAGTCCCTGTTGGCTCACTCCCGGAGGATGCATTCGTCCATGACCATCCAGGCTGTCCAATTCCCCAGCAACTTGGTTTAACTCTTCATCTGCATAGTAGAACTGAGCCAGAAGCTGAGGATCAGAGCTCTTGGGTTTGTAGAGCCACCTTCGGGGCCTGTTCATCATCGCCGCAGCCTCCGGAGCCCCGGGGACCCCGCAGCCCGACCGCCGGGGACCAGCGGCCTGGGGAGGGGTGGCGGACGCCCGGGGGCACCAAGGGCCCGCAGAACGTGATCGGACTGGGGACCCGACGGGACCTGCTGCTGCTGCAATTGCTGGAACAGCTGCTGCTGCAACCGCTGGAGCTAATGCAATTGCTGGAGCTGCTGCTGCTGCAACCGCTGGAGCTACTCCAGCTGCTGCTGCAATTGCTGGGGCTGCTGCTGCTGCAACCGCTGGAGCTACTCCAGCTGCTGCTGCAATTGCTGGGGCTGCTGCTGCTGCAACCGCTGAAGCTTGTGCAATTGCTGGGGCTGCTGCTGCTGCAACCGCTGAAGCTCGTGCAAATGCTGGAGCTGCTGCTGCAACCGCTGGAATTGCTGCCAATTGCTGGAGCTGTTGCAGTTGCTGATGCCGATGCTTCCCGGCGCCCCGCTTTTCGTTGCCCCCCGTTTTTGGCGGCCGCCCCGCTCCGCTCCCTGACAGCCCCCGAACATTATTTACTGTTCTATAAATGTAAATAAATAGAATTATAGATATGTACATATAAACACAAGTGCTGTGGGGCAGGGTAGAGCGAAGGGTGTGAGTCATTGTGGGGTGCAGGGGAGCTGATGAAAAGGGAGGGTTAGTTGGGGAGGGCCTCCTGGAGGAGGTGAGCCTTCAGTAGGGCTTTGAAGGGGGAAGGCTGACTGGCAGATATTGGGCACTTCCCTGTTCCCCATGGGTCTCACAGTCTTAATCTCCATTTTACAGAGGAGGGTACTGAGGCCCAGAGAAGTGAAGTGACTTGCCCAAGGTCACACAGCAGACAATTGGTGGAGCTGAGATTAGAACCCAAGTCCTCCAACCCTCCGGCTGGTTACCTTCACACCGTAAGCCCTTGATAAATGTGTCTGATTGATCAGCTGCTTTTTCCACTAGCCCCTTCCCCCACATACCAATTAAACATCGATCAAAGATACTTATTGAATACTTACCATGTGCAGAGTGCACTGTACTAAGCACTTGGGGGAATAGGGGGCAATAGAATTAGCAAATATGCTCCATGTCCATAAGGAGCTTACAGTCTGGTGTCTAAAAAACCAGTTTTTTGATTTTCCTATTTCCACTTATTAGAACTTCAATATTTTTGGCCTCATAAATGTGATGAATGTGAGGCAGGGAAGAGACATGAGAAGGTTTTCCTGTAGGAACTGGGATTTTGAGGCTCTTCTGCCACTTGGTTTGTTCCTTAGCAGATAGGGCACGGGCCTGGGTGTCGGGAGGACCTGGGTTCTATTCCCGGCTCTGCCGCTAATCTGTCATTGATTTCTATTAATGTCCTTCTCCCCCTCTAAACTGTAAGATTGCTGTGGGCAGAGAATGTGTCTATTATATTGTTCTATTGTTCTCTCCCAAGTGCTTAGTACAGTGTTCTGCATGTCGTAAGCGCTCAGTAAATGTGATTGACTGACTGAGACGGGCATAGGGCAAGTCATTTCACTTCCCTGGGCCTCCAACCTCTCTGTAAATTGGGGATTAAGATTGTGAGATTGTGGGGAACTTGGACTATGTCAAACCATGATTGCCTCCTATGTACCCCAGCGCTTAGAACAGTGCCTGGCACATAGAAAGTGCTTCACAAATACCATGCTTTCATTCAGTCAGTCGTATTTATTAAGTTCTTCCTGTATGCAGAGCACTGTGCCGAGCACTTGGGAGAGTCCAATACAGTGGTGGGCAGGCACGTTCCCTGTCTACCTCCACCTTAGACTGTACCCCCATGTAGGACCCAGACTTGGCTTATCATCATCATCATCATCATCATCATTATGAGCTCCACATGGGACAGGGACAGTGTCCAACTCAATTATCAGATGGCTACGGTATTTGCCCCACAGCCCGAGTAGGAGAGAAAACCGGGATCAATCCTGATATTATAGATGAGGGAACTAAGTTTTGGCTCAGTGAGGTGATGATGATGATGATACTTGTTAAGCACTTACTATGCGTCCAACACTGTTCTAAGGGCCAGGGTAGATCTAAGCTCATCGAGTCGGACAGTTCCCTGTCCCACAGAGGTCTCACAGTCTTAATCCCCATTTAACAGATGAGGGTACTGAGGCCCAGAGAAGTGAAATGACTTGCCTGAGGTCACCCAGCAGATGAATGGAGCCGGGATTAAAAACCAGAACCTCCGATTCCCAGCCCTGCGTTCCTTCCTTGAGGCCAATCAATCAATCAATCATATTTATTGAGCGCTTACTGTGTGCAGAGCGCTGTACTAAGCACTTGGGAAGTACAAGATGGCAACATATAGAGACAGCCCCTACCCAACGGTGGGCTCACAGTCTTAAAGGGGGAGACAGAGAACAAAACCAAACATATTAACAAACTAAAATAGAATAGATATGTACAAGTAAAATAAATAGAGTAATATGTACAGACATATATATAGGTGCTGTGGGGAAGGGAAGGAGGTAAGATGGGGGAATGGAGAGGGGGACGAGGGGGAGAGGAAGGAAGGGGCTCAGTCTGGGAAGGCCTCCTGGAGGAGGTGAGCTCTCAGTAGGGCCTTGAAGGGAGGAAGAGAGCTAGCTTGGTGGATGGGCAGAGGGAGGGCATTCCATGCTGGGAGGATGACGTGGGCCGGGGGTCGACAGCGGGACAGGCGAGAACGAGGCACGGTGAGGAGATTAGCGGCAGAGGAGTGGAGGGTGTGGGGTGGGCTGTAGAAGGAGACAAGGGAGGTGAGGTAGGAGGGGGCGAGGTGATGGAGAGCCTTGAAGCCGAGGGTGAGGAATTTCTGCCAACTGTAAGATATACTGCTGGTGATTCTGTGGGCAGACTTGTCACTCTTTACTTCTCATTCAGAGATTTTGTCATAAGGCTAGATCATGCCAATCAAAATCAACCAAGAATTACCCCAATAAAATCATCCTGAAAGTTCAGTTATAAATAGGCACTAATTTAGGATTTATCTTGAGTTTACAGATGAGGTGATTGAGGCTCAGAGAAGTGAAGAGCCTTACTTAAGGTCACCCAGCAGACCAGGGACAAAGCTGGAATCAGAACTCAGGTACTTCTGACTTCCTGGGCTGTAGCCCCTAGACTTCGCCACTTGTCCTGGTAGAGTATTCCGCTTCCTCCCTCTAGCTTCAGAGTTGTTGACCAGACTGGGAATGGAGCTGAGTTTTTCTTCAGCCTGGCCTCCTCTCCCATTTATCTATTTCTTTGAAATTACATTTCTTCAGTTCTCTCCGAGTAGAAGAGGAAAAAGGGATTGAATCCCCGTTTTACAGATGAGGGATCTAATGCTGTGCTGAGTTGATGATGATGGTTTTTGTTAAACACTTACTACATGTCAAGCACTGTTTTATAAATGTAAATAAATAGAATTCTAGATATGTATGTATAGACACAAGTGCTGTGGGCAGGGCGGCGTAGAGCAAAGGGAGGGAGTCGGGCCAGTGTTGGGTAGCGGTGGGGGCTGATGAAAAGGGGGGCTTAGTCTGGGAAGGCCTCCTGGAGGAAGTGTGCGTTCAGTAGGGCTTTGAAAGGTGGGAAGCGTGATTGTTTGGCCGAAATTGGGTACTTCCCCATCCTGTATGGGTCTCGTAGTCTTCAGTGTTTCTGGCTTCATAAATGTGAGGAATTTGAGGCAGGGTAGAGAAACCAGGACGTTTGCCAGTAGGAAATGGGAATTTGAGGGTTTTCTGCTGCTTAGTTTGTCTTCTAGAGGATAGGGCATGGGCTTGGGAGCCAGGAGCACCTGAGTTCTAATCCCGGCTCATCGGCTTGTCTGTAATGTATTCATTTATATTGATGTCTGTCTCCCGCTCTAGGACTGTATTCTTGTTGCGGGCAGAGAAGGTGTCTATTATGTTGTTCTACTGTACTCTCCCAAGTGCTTAGTACAGTGTTCTGCAAGTAGTGAGCACTCTTTATATGTGACTGTCTGACTGAGGGGACATTAGACAGGTCACTTCACTCCTCTTGGCCTCAGTGACCTCACCTGTAAAATGGGGATTGATTGTTAGCTTCATGGTAGACATTGACTGTGTCAAACTATGATTGCTTTGCTTGTAGCCCAGTGCTTAGATTAATGCCTGGGATGTAGTAAGTCCTTGACAAATACCATTCATTCATTAATTCAGTCAGTCGTATTTATTAAGTTCTTCCTGTGTGCTGAGCACTTGGGAGAGTCCAAATCAGCAGTGGGTAGACACGTTCCCTGACTACCTCCAACTTAGACTATGCCCCATATGGGACCCACACTTGGATTAACTATTATCATCATCATCATCACCATATGATTCTGAGCCCCACATGAGACAGGGACTGTGTGTGACCCGATCATCAGATGGGTGCAGTGTTTGTCCCACAGCCCGTATAGGCAGCAAAATAGGTATCGAATCCCCTTTAACAGATGAGGGAACTATGGCTCTGCTAAGTGAGGTGATGATGATGGAATTTGTTATGCACTTTGTGTCTAGCACCATTCTGAGGGCCGGGATAGATCCAAACTCATCGAGTTGGACACTTTCCTGTCACACAGAGGTCTCACAATTTTAATTCCCATTTTACGGATGAGGATACTGAGGCCCAGAGAAGTGTAGTGACTTGCCCGAGGTCACCCTGCAGATGAGTGGAGCCGGGATTAATGCCAGAACCTCTGACTCCCAGCCTACGTTCCTTTTACGAGGCCAACTATCGGCTATAGTGCCGGTGATGCTATGGGCAGACTTAGTCTTTCCTTATTTACTATATCACCCCAATCGAAATCAACCAAGAATTGCCCCAATAAAATCATCCTGGAGGTTGAGTTATACATAGACATTAATTTAAGATTGATCTCCATTTTACAGATGAAGTTATTGAGGCCCAGAGAAGAGACCAGCAGACCAAGGACAAAGCTGGAATTTGAACTCAGATCCTTCTGACTTCCAAGCCTTGAGATCTACCAGCTAGGCCTTGCCGCTTCTCCTGGTAGAGTATTCCCTTTCTTCCATCCTGCTCCAGATTTGTTTGCCAGATGGGAATGGAGCTCAGTTCCTCTTCAGCCTGGCTTCTTCTCTATTTTTTTTCTGTTTCTTTGAAATGGCATTTCTTCAGCGCTTACTCTTTGTCAAGCATTGTTCTAAGCACTGGAGTAGGTACAAGTTAATCATTAGGACAGTTAGTCAGTTGTATTTATTGAGCATTTACCGTGTGTAGAGCCCTGTACTAAGCCCTTGAGCGGCCTCCCCAGGCTAAGTCCTCATTTCCTCTTTTCCCACTCTCTTCTGTGTCACCATGACTCACTCCCTTTATTCATCCCCTCCTGGCTGCCTTCCTCCTATTTAGGCTTAGCTCCATGTGGGACCCAGACTTCGATTAACTGTCATCATCATCATCATCATTATGCTTATGAGCCCCACATGAGACAGGGATTGTGTCCGACCCAATCATTGGACGAATACAGTGCTTCATTCATTCAATCGTATTTATTGAGTGCTTACTATGTGCAGAGCACTGTACTAATCGCTTGGGAAGTACAAGTTGGCTAAATATAGAGATGGTACCTACCCAACTGCAGGCTCACAGTCTAGAAGGGGGAGACAGACACCAAAACAAAGCATATTAACAAAATAAAATAAATAGAATAAATATGTACAAGTGAAATAGAGTAATAGATACATACAAACATATATATATATATATATAGGTGCTGTGGGAAGGGGAAGGAGGTAAGGTGGGAGGGGTGAGGAGGGGGAGAGGAAGGAGGGTGTTCCATCTGGGAAGGCCTCCTGGAGGTGAGGTGAGCTCTCAGTAGGGCTTTGAAAGGAGGAAGAGAGCTAGTCCCAAAGAATGTTTGTCCCACAGCCCAAGTAGGAGAGAAAGCAGGGATCGAATATCCGTTTTACAGATGAGGGAACTAAGGCTTGGCTCAGTGAGGTGATGATGATGGTATTTGTTAAGCATTTACTTTGCGCTGTTCAGCACTGTTCTAAGGGCCGTGGTAGATAAAAGCTCATCGAGTTGGGCACTTCCTTGTCCCACAGATATTTCACAGTCTTAATCCCCATTTTACAGATGAGGATACTGAGGCCCAGAGAAGTGACATGACTTTCCCGAGGTCACCCAGGAGACGAGGGGAGCCGGGATTAAAAGCCAGAACATCTGGTTCCCAACCCTGCCTTCCTTCCACGAGGCCAACTGTTGGCTCTGTTGCTGGTGATTCTATGGGCAGACTTGTCAGTCTTTACTTATCATTCAGAGGTTTTGTCAAACCCCTAGATCACCCCAATCAAAATCAACCAAGAACTACCCCAATGAAATCACCCTGGAAGCTCAATTATAAATAGGCAATAATTTGGAATTGATGTCCATTTTCTAGATGAGGTGACTGAAGAGAAGTGAAAAGGCTTATCCAAGGTCACCCAGCAGGCCAGGGGCACAGCTGGAATTAGAACTCAGATCCTTCTGACTTCCAGGCCTTGGGCTGTAGCCCCTAGGCCTCCCCACTTCTGCTGGTATAGTATTCCCCTTCCTCCCTCTAGGCCCAGGTTTGTTGGCCAGACTGGGAATGGAGCTCAGTTCCTCTTGAGCCTGGCTTCCTCTCTCTTTTTTTCTATTTCTTTGAAATAAGAATAATAACAATAATAATGATAATGATGGCATTTATTAAGCGGTTACTATGTGCAAAGCACTGTTCTAAGTGCTGGGCAGGTTACAAGATGATGAGGTTGTCCCACGGGGAGCTCACAGTCTTAATCCCCATTTTATAGATGAGGTAAATGAGGCACAGAGAAGTTAAGTGACTTGCGCAAAGTCAAACAGCTGACAATTGGCGGAGCCGGGATTTGTACCCATGAACTCTGACTCCAAAGGCCATGCTCTTTTCCACTGAGCCACGCTGCTTCTCTGGCATTTCTATATCACTTATTCTTTGTCAAACACTGTTCTAAGCACTGGAGTAGGTACAAGTTAATCCGTTAGGACAGTTAGTCAGTTGTATTTATTGAGCGCTTACTGTGTGCAGAGCACTGTACTAAGCCCTTGGGAGGCCTTCCCTGATTAAGCCCTCCCTTCCTCTTCTCCCACTCCCTTCTGTGTCACCCTGACTTGCTCCCTTTATTCATCCCCTCCTCCGAGTCCCACAGCACTTATGTCCATATCTGTCATTTATTTATTTCAATTATTGTCTGACTCCCCCTCTAGATCGTAAGCTCATTGTGGGCAGGGAATGTATCCATTTATTGTTCTATTGTACTCTCCCAAGCGCTTGACCCAGTGCTCTGCAAAAAGTGACTACTCCATAAATGCGACTGACTGATTGACTTTTAATCCTGGGGCGCTCCCTCTCTTTTAAATGACGTTCCTTAGGTTCTTATTCTGTTTCGATCACTGCCCTAAGCACTGGAGTAGGTACAAGCTAATGAGCTTGGGCACAGTCCCTGTCCTACATGGGGCTTACAGTCTTCATCCCCATTTTCCAGAAGAGGTAACTGAGGCCCAGAGAGGTGAAGTGACTTGCCCAAAGTCATACAGCAGACAAGTGCTGGAGCCGAGCTTAAGACCCACGTCCTTTGACTCCCTGGCTGGTGCTCTGCATACAGTAAGCCCTCAGTAAATATGACTGATTGATCAGTTGCTCTTTCCACTAGGATACACCGCTTCCCCCACATACTGGTTAAACATCCATCGAAGGTATTTATTGAACACTTACTATGTGTAGAGTGCACAATACTAATCACTTGGAGGAGTACAATACAATAGAATTATCAAACACATTCCCTGCCCATAAGGCGCTTACAGTCTGGAGTCTAAACAAACCAGTTTTTGATTTTCCAATTTCCACTTATTAGAACTTCAATATTTTTGGCCTCATCAATGTGACAAATGTGAGGCAAGGAAGAGTAATTAGAAGGTTTGCCAGTAGGAAATGGCATTTTGAGGCTTTTTTTGAGGCTTGGTTTGTTCCCTAGAGGCTAGGGCATGGGCCTGGGAGTCAGGAGGACCCGGGTTGTACTCCCGGCTCTGCCGCTCGCCTGTAATGTATTAATTTCTATTAATGTCTGTCTCCCCCTCTAAACTGTAAGTTTATTGTGGGCAGAGATTGTGTCTATTATATTGTTCTATTGTAGTCTCCCAAGTGCTTAGTGCAGTGTTCAGCAAGTAGTAAGCGCTCAGGAAATGTGATTGACTGAGGGGGAAATTAAGCAAGTCACTTCACTTCTCTGGGCCTCAGTGGCCTTGTCTGAAAAATGGGAATTAAGATTGTGAGCCCCATGGCGGACATTGACTGTGTCGAACCACGATTGCTTTTCTTATCACCTAGTGCTTAGAATAGTGCCTGGGACGGTGTAAGTGATTAACAAATACCAGTCATTCCTTCATTCAGTCAGTGGCATTTATGAAGTACTGCCTGTGTGCAGAGCACTGTTCCGAGCACTTGGGAGAGTACAATACAACGGGGGGCGGACACGTTCCCTGCCTACCTCCAACTTAGTCTACTCGCCATGTAGGACCCAGACTTGGCTTAACTATCATCATCACCATCATCATTATGATTCTGAGCCTCACACGAGACAGGGACTGTGTCCGACCCAATTATCAGATGGCGAAAGTGCTTGTCCCACTGCCCGAGTAGGAAAGAAAACAGGGATCGAATCCCCTTTTACAGATGAGGGAACTAAGGCTCTGCTAAGTGAGGTGGTGATGATGGTATTTGTTATGCACTTACTATGTGTCCAGTATTATTCTAAGGGCTGGGGTAGATAAAACCTCATCGAGTTGGACGCTTCCCTGTCCCACAGAGGTCTCACAGTCTTAATCCCCCTTGTACAGATGAGGGTACTGAGGTCCAGATAAATGAAGTGACTTGCCCGAGCCAGCAGACAAGTGGAGCCAGGATTAAAAGCCAGGACCTCCAATGCCTAGCCCGTTCCTTCTAGGAGGCCAACTGTCGGCGCTGTTGCAGGTGCTTCTCTGGGCAGACTTGTCAGTCTTTACTTATCATTCCGAGGTTGTATCATACCCCTAGATCACCCCAATCGAAATCAACCTAGAATTACCACAATAAAATCTTCCTGGAGGTTCAATTATAAATAGGCGTTTATTTGTTTGATCTAGAGTTTACTGATGAGGTGATTGAGGCCCAGAGAAGTGAAGAGACTTAGCTAAGGTCACCCAGCAGACCAGGGACAAAGCTGGAATTCGAACTCAGGTCCTTCTGACTTCCAGGCCTTGGGCTGTAGGCCCTAGCCTTTGCCGCTTCTCCTGGTAGGGTATTCCCCTTTCTCCTTCTATCCCCGGGGCTGTTGGCCAGACTGGGAATGGAGCTCAGTTCCTCTTCAGCCTGGCTTCCTCTCTCTTTTCTATTTCTTTTAAATGGCATTTATTCAGCGTTTACTCTTTGTCCAGCACTGTTTTAAGCACTGGAGTAGATACAAACTAATCATGTAGGAGAGTCAGTCAGTCACTTCTATTTATTGAACATACTAAGCGCTTGGAAAGTACAGAGAGGGAGACATTCCCTGCCCACAGTGGGCTGACAGTCTAAAAGCAGGGAGACAGACATCAAAGCAAGCAAACTGGCATCAGTAGCATCAATATAAAGGAATAGAATCAGTGATATGTATAAAGAACAGAACACATAAAACAAGTAAGGGTAGATCATTCAGTCATATTTATTAAGTTTTTCCAGTGTGCAGAGCACTGTTCCGAGCACTTGGGAGAGTTCAATAAAGCGCTGGGCAGACATTCATTCATTCGTCCATTCAATCATATTTATTGAGCGCTTACTGTGTGCAGAGCACTGTACTAAGCGCTTGGGAAGTACAAGTTGGTAACATATGTGTTCAACACCGTTCTCAGCACTGGGGTAGATCCAAGTGAATTATAGTTCAGACACAGTCCCTGTCCCTGGTGGGCTTCACAGTTTAAGTAGGAGAACCGAGGCCCAGAGACATGGAGCCACTTGCCCAAGGCCACACAGCGGGCATTTGGTGGAGCGAGGACTGGAACTCAGGTCCTTTGACTCCCAGTCCCGGGCTCTTTCCACAAGAGCACGCTGCTTCTCGGAAGTCTGCCTTTATCTTGGGGCATTTCTCCAGTGGCATTCCCCTCTCCAGTCCCTGGGAGCATGGGCACTGCTTCCGCTCCGTGGAACCCTGCAGTCAGAGTAAAGGAGCGGAGGGAGGCGGGGCATGGAAAATAAAAATGGTGGATGGGAAGGCGTTCGGTCCTGACCCATACCACATTGACTGGGTCCGCTGAGAATCGGATCAGGTGAGGGGTCAGATCAGACAAATGGCCATTCTACTTGCCACCTTGTCTGTGGGCCTGTGATGCGCCCGAGGCCACAGAGCAGGTCTGCCGTGGGGTTCTCCGGCCTCCCCTCCCAGAATGCCTTGGGGTTGGGACGTGCCACACAAGGCCCCTCAGAACTTACTATAGGACAGGTTTCCAGTTTTAGGGTGCAGAGGAAGGACTGAGGTGCCACATGTCTGCTGTGTGACCTTGGGTAAGTCGCTTCATTTCTCTGGGCCTCAGTTACCTCATCTGCAAAATGGGGATTAAGACTGTGAGCTCCATGTGGGACAGCCTCTGTGTCCAGCCTCATTACTTGATATCTACCCTGGAGCTTAGAACAGTGCAAGTAAGCACATGGTAAGCGTTTAACAAGTACCACAGTTATTATTATTATTAGCAGTCTAATCAGTCATGTTCAGCCTTTATTCATTCACCCATTCACTCAATCATATTTACTGAGCACTTAGTGTGTGCAGAGTACTGTACTAAGTGCTTGGGAAGTACGTGCCCAAACCCATCTCAGGCTCATCACATCATCTTCCACGTTCCTTCAAATGAAAAGCACCCAAGAGGCACCTAAGATCTGAGCTGTGACAGCTCACTGGTTATGGTCAAAGTGGTTAGAGATTTAACTCTGAATAAACGAGGCCAATTTTGGATGAAAGTGTCTTCTAGCAGGGTAAAGGGACCCTGGCAATGCAAAGAAAGCGAAGCCGTAAACCTGCCTACCTCCTACTTAGACTGCATCCCACGTGGGACACAGACTTTGCTTAATTATCATCATCAGCGTTATTATGGTTGTGCATCCCACACGGGACAGGGACTGTGTCCAAACTGATCATCAGATGGATAAAAGTGCTTGTCCCACAGCCCGAGTAGGAGAGAAAACAGGGTTCGAATGCCCATTTTCCAGATGAGAGAACTAAGGCTCTGCTAAGTGAGGTGATGATGATGGTATTTGTTAAGCACTTCTTATGTGTCAGGCACTATTCCATCAATGTAAATAAATAGAATTCTAGATATGTACATATATACACAATTGCTGTGGGGCAGGGCTGGGTAGAGCGAAAGGAGTGTGTCTGGGCAATGTGGGGTAACGGGGGGGGCTGATGAAAAGGGGGGCTCAGTCTGGGAATGCCTCCTGGAGGAGGTGAGCCTTCAGTAGGGCCTGAGGGGGAAAGGGTGATTTGTTTGGACATTGGAAGCTTCCCTGTCTCTCATGGGTCTCACTGTCTTCATCTCCATTTTACAGAGGAGGGTACTGAGGCCCAGAGAAGTGAAGTGACTTGCCCAAGGTCACACAGCAGAAAGTTGGCAGAGCTGAGGTTAGAACCCAAGTCCTCTGACTCCCCGGCTGGTGACCTACACAAAGTAATCCCTCGATAAATTTTACTGATTGACCAGCTGCTTTTTCCAATCGCCCCTTCCCCCACATAGCAATTAAACATCAATCAAAGCTATTTATTGAATGCTTAATATGTGCAGCATGCACAGGACTAAGCAGTTGGGGGAGTAGGATGCCATAGAATTAGCCAATATGTTCCTTGTTTATAAGGAGCTTACAATGTGGTGTCTACAAACCCAGCTTTTTGATTTTTCGCTTATTAGAACTTCAATATTTTTGGCCTCATAAATGTAACGATTGTGAGGCAGGGAAGAGACATGAGAAGGTTTAATGGTAGGAACTGGGATTTTGAGGCTCTTCTGCCACTCGGTTTGTTCCTTAGCAGATAGGGCACGGGCCTGGTTGTCGGGAGGACCTGGCTTCTATTCCCAGGTCTGCCGCTCATCTGTCATGTATTGATTTCTATTAATAACCATCTCCCCCTCTAGACTGTAAGTTGGTTGTGGGCAGAGAATGTGTCTATTGCTCTATTGTACTTTCCTAAGTGCTTAGTACAGTGCACGTCATAAGTGCTCAGTAAATGTGATTGACTGAGGAGGACAAAGGGCAAATCACTTTATTTCTCTGGGCCTCAGTGACCTTATCTGTAAAATGGGGATTAAGATTGTTAGCCCTCTGGGGAACTTGGACTGTGTCAAACCATGATTATCTCATGTGTAAACAGTTTTCGGAACAGTGCCTGGCCCGTAGTAACCAATACCATTCATTCAATCGTATTTATTTATTCATTCATTCAATCATATTTAATAAGTTCTTCCTCAGTGCAGAACACCATACCGAGCACTTAGGAGAGTTCAGTACAATGGTGGGCAGACACACTCCCTGCCTACCACCTCCAACTTAGACTGCACCCCATGTGGGACCCAGACTTGTCTTAACCATTATCATCATCATCATCACCATCATCATTATGATTCTGAACCTCACATGAGAGAGAGACAGTTTCCAGTCAGATCTTCAGGTGGGTACAGTGCTTATCCCACAGCCAGAGTAGAAGAGAAAGCAGGGATCGAATCCCTGTGATTGCTGGTGATTCTGTGGGCAGACTTTTCAGTTTTTACTTATCTTTGAGAGGTTTTATCATACCCCTAGATCACCCTGGAGGTTCAGTTATAAATAGGCATTAATTTAGGATTGATCTTCATTTTACAGATGAAGTGACTGAGGCCCAGGGAAGTGAAGAGACTTATCCAAGGTCACCCAGCAGACCGGGGACAAAACTGGAATTTGAATTTACATTCTTCTGACTTCCAGGCCTTGGGGTCTACCAGCTAGGCCTTGCTGCTTCTCCTGGTAGAGTATTCCCCTTCTTAGTTCTAGCTGCAGATTTGTTGGCCAGACTGGGGGTGGAGCTCAGTTCCTCTTCAGTCTGGCTTCCTCTTTCTTTTTTGTGTTTCTTTGAAATGGCATTTCTTTAGCGCTTACTCTTTGTCCAGCACTTTTCTAAGCACTGAAGGAGGTACAAGTTAATCAGCTCGGATAGTCAGTCGTATTTATTGAGCACTGAATGTGTGCAGAACACTGTACTAAGCCCTTGGGAGGCCTTCCCCGACTAAGCCCTCATTTCCTCTTCTCCCACTCCCTTCTACATCACCCTGACTCGCTCCCTTTATTCATCCCCCTCCTCCCGGCCCCACGGCACTTATGTCCGTATCTGTTATTTATTTATTTCTGTTATAGTCTGTCTCCCGCTCTAGACCATAAGCTCTTTGTGGGCAGGGAATGTGGCCTTTTATTGTTCTAGTGTACTCACCCAAGCGCTTGGACCAGTGCTCTGCACACAGTAAGCACTCCATTAATACGACTGATTGGATTTTCAGCCTGGTTCCCTCCCTCTTTTTCTTTTAAATGATGTTCGTTAGGTGCTTACTCTGTTTCAAGCACTGTTCTAAGCACCGGAGTAGGTACAAGCTAATGAGGTTGGGCACAGTTCCTGTCCTACATGCAGCTTACAGTCTTCATCCCCATTTGCCAGAAGAGGCTCAGAGAGGTGAAGTGACTTGCCCAAACACGTCACAGCAGACAAGTGGCGGAGCACAGCTTAGACCCCAAGTCCTCTGACTCCTCAGATGGTGATCTGCACACAGTAAGCCCTCAGTAAACCTGACTGATTGATGGGCTGCTCTTTCCACTAGGGCACACCCCTTTCCCCAAATACCGGTTAAACATCCGTCAAAGGTGTTTATTGAATGGTTACTCCATGCAGAGTGCACTGTACTAAGCCCCTGGTGGAGTACAATACAATAAAATTCGCAACCATGTTCCCTGCCCATAAGGAGCTTACAGTCTGGAATCTAAACAAACCAGCTTTTTTGATTTTCCTATTTCCACTTATTAGAACGTGAATATTTTTGGCCTCATAAAAGTGACAAATATGAGGCAAGGAAGAGAAATGAGAAGGTTTTCCAGGAAGAAATGGAATTTTGAGGGTTTTTAGCTGCTCAGTTTGTTCCCTAGAGGATAGGGCATGGGCCTGGGATTCAGGAGGACCCAGGTTGAACTCCTGGCTCTGCCGCTCATCTGTAATGTATTCATTTATATTAATGTCCGTCTCCCCCTCTAGATTGTAAGTTCATTGTGGGCAGAGATTGTGTCTATTATATTGTTCTATTGTTCTCTCTCAAGTGCTTAGTACAGTGTTCCGCACGTAGTAAGCGCTCAAGAAATGTGATTGACTGAGGGGGACATTAGGCAAGTCACTTCACTTCTCTGGGTCTCAGGGACCTCATCTGTAAAATGGGAATTAAGATTGTGAGCCCCATGGCGGTCACTGACTGTATCAAACCATGATTGCTTTGCTTGTCGCCCAGTGCCTGTGACGGAGTAAGTGATTAACAAATATCATTCATTCATTCAGTCAGTTGTATTTGTTAAGTTCTTCCTGTGTGCAGAGCACTGCGCTGAGCACTTGGGAAGAGTCCAATACAATGGTGGGCAGACACGTTCCCTGCCAACTCCAACTTCGACTTTGCCCCATGTGGGACCGAGACTTCGCTTAACTGTCATCATCATCACTATGAATTATGAGCTCCACATGGGACAGGGACTGTGTCTGACCCGATCATCAGATGGGTTCAGTTTATGTCCCACTGCTTAAGTAGGAGTCAAAACAGGTATCGAATCCCCTTTTACAGATGAGGGAATTGTGGCTCTGATGAGTGAGGTGATTATGATGGTATTTGTTAAGCGCTTAAAATATGTCCAGCACCATTCTAAGGGTCAGGGTAGATAAAAGCTCATCGCGTTGGACACCTCCCTGTCCTACAGAGGCCTCACAGTCTTTATCCCCATTTTACAGACGAGGGTACTGAGGCCCAGAAAAGTTTAGTGACTTGCCCGAGGTCACCCAGCAGACGAGTGGAGATGGAATGAAAAGCCAGGACCCCTTACTCCCAGCCCTATGTTCCTTTTATGAGGCCAACTGTTGAGTATATAATAATAAAAATAATGGCATTTCTTAAGCGCTAACTATGTGCAAAGCACTGTTCTAAGCTCAGGGGTAGATAGATACAAGGTAATCAGGTTGTCCCTCATGGGGCTCACACTTTTAATCCCCTTTTTACAAATGAGGTAACTGAGGCTCAGAGAAGTTAAGTGACTTGGCCAAAGTCACATAGCTGACAAGTGGCGGAGCAGGAATTAGAAACCATGATCTCTGATTCCCAAGCCCGTGCTGGTGCTTCTTTGGGCAGACTTTTTGGTCTTTGCTTATCATTCAGATGTTTTGTCAAACCCCTAGATCACCCCCATTGAAATCAACCAAGAATTACCCCAGTAAAATCATCCTGAAGGTTCAATTATAAATAGGCATTAATTTAGGATTAATCTCCGTTTTCTAGATGAGGTGATTGAGGCCCAGATAAGTGAAGAGACTTATCTAAGGTCACCCAGCAGACCAGGGAGTGCCTAGGGGAGATCCAGGCTAGAGAAGCTCCAGGGAAGCATTGGAGGGGTTTAGGGAGAAATTCACCTCAGGGGAACTGAGAAAACCAGGCCTCCCCCAGCCAGTTCTCTCCTATGCCTTCTGCCTCTCTTCTCTCAGGTTTCCCTGGACTGTTTCTTTCCCCGTACCTTTCCCACTCCCCCTGCTCTAGCTGCTCTCACCACAACTCCCAGCATAACCACTACTGTACTCCTCTTTCCCCTTTGTCTGATTGGACATTTAGACTATTATGCAAAGACTATACAAGTTGTCTGCATTGTTACTTTGGCAAGCAGGATCTAAAGTCTTTAATGAACTACAAGACCTAGTGCCTCTTCTTTGGCAGCTAGAGGTTCCTGGCATTTGTAGCTGAAGAATGTTTTTCGTCTTACCATTCTGGAAGGTAATTTCTGGAGTTGTGCCTTGCAGAGAGCTTGATGATTTGGAAGTAGAGCTGCTGGTCACAGTAGATTTCAGTGACTTGGTTGACTTAAAGGATGGTAATGATAACTGGGGTTTAAGAGTCCTATTTGGTTTTTCTTGTTTATAACCCATAGTCAATCCAGATTTACCACTCCAATCGGAAAGCAGAGAGAATACCGACTGGGAATAAAATATTGGGCTAAATATAGGCCAAAACACTTTCAGTTAATTGGCTCCAGAAGCTCCCTTTTCTACATTACTGCTAGAAGTACTCTATTCTGCGACACAGTATTGAAGTATTCAGCAGAGGGCACTAGATAGCTGCTATAGATATTGGGGATAATCTTAATACAAGGCAACAACGTTCAGCTAGACTGTGAGCCCGTTGTTGGGTAGGGACTGTCTCTATATGTTGTGTATTTGTGCTTCCCAAGTGCTTAGTACAGTGTTCTGCACACAGTAAGCGCTCAATACATACGATTGAGTGAATGAATGAATGAATTTTGTACTCTAGAGATGAATTCACTGCTCTGCCTACTCTGGGGGCTCAGGAAACACTACAGATGGATGGGTATACTTCCATCTCTGCCAGAAGGTGTATTTTCACCCTGCATTCTGGCTAGAGGGCATTTAGGAAATTAACAAAGGTCCATCTGACAGAAAGAGCGTTTTGAGTGGCAGCACCCTACCCGGTCAGAAAAGACAGATATTGTTGAGCTACGTGGGGTGTTTTCCCTTATCAGTGATTCACTTGTATTTATAGAACACCTACTCTGTGCAGAGCACTGCACTAAGACCTTGGGAGAGTACAGTAGACTAGGTAGACCTGATATTTGCCCTAAAGGAGTTTACAGTCTACTGTGGGAAGAAGACCTAGGAGAGTATAATAGAGTTAGTAGATATGATCCCTTCCCTTATCGTCTTGTGCTTACAGTCTTCAGTGCAATCAGATCAGACACTGTCCATTTCCCAGATGGGGCTCACAGTTCAAGGGGAAGAGAAAACAGGAATTTAGCCCCCATTTTACAGGTGAGGAAACTGAGGCAAAGGGTAGTGAAGTGAGTTTCAGAAAGTTACTCAGTAGGGAAGTGGCAGAGCTGGGATTAAAACCCATTTCTCCTGACTCCCAGCCCCATACTGTTTCCACTCGACCACACTGTTTCTCTACTTAATTGATCTTAATGTATAAATGGGACCTCACCCTCTCTAGGTTGTTCGCTCACTGTGGGCAGGGAACATGTTTCCTAACTGTTATACTGTACTCTCCCAACCTCTCAGTGCAGGGTTCTACATCCAGTGAGCTCTCAGTAACTACGATGGATTGATTGGAAGCAACCTTATTGGAGGACTCAGAGCTCTGAAGGATCATGTCCTGTAACTCTCTCATAACTCTATTCTGCCCCATCCAGCACTCTGCACTCAAACACTTAGTAAGCCGCACCGGTGAGTGACGAAGGAATATCTGGGAGAACCATATTGGCCCTCTACATCGTCACACACACCGTCCCGACGTCCCAACCTCGGAAAGTTGTCTTCAGAAAGGTGTCGTCTCGTGTGAGGGTATGGTGGGGGTTTTTTTGCTTTTTTTTTCAACTGGTATTTGTTAGGCACTAACTTTATGACAGGCATTCTAAGCACTGGGGAAGATACGAGCTAAACAAGTTGGACACGGTCCATGACCAACATGGGACTCCCAAGTCTTAATCCCCCATTTTACAGACAAGGTAATGAGCAGAGAGAAGTTTTTTTGTTGTTTTTTTCCAAGAAGCGGCATGGTCATGTGGAAAGAGCCCGGGCCTAGGAGTCAAAGGACCTGAGTTCCTATCCCAGCTCTGCCAAATGCCCGCTGTGTGACCTTGGGCAAGTGGCTCCACTTCTCTGGACCTCGGTTCTCCTACTTAGACTGTCAGCCCCACACAGAGCAGGGACTGTGTCTGACCTAATTCACTTGTCAACCCCAGCACTTTAAACGGTGTTGAACACATAGTGAGCGCTGAACAAATAGCATAAGAAAGTTTTCTGTGAGACATGTGACACACTGGGCACCAGCACTTAATGCAGTGCTTGGCATATAGTAAGTGCTTCAAAAATACCATTATTATTATTGGTTGGTACAAGATCTGCAAAGGACATGAGCGGTCACCCCGGTGTCCAGCCTTAAAGCTGGCTCGCCGTTCTTTCCCTTCTTCTCCACCCCTTCCCTGCATTTTCTGTCCACTCTCCCCAGGCTCCTGGGTTAAGAGCCCCCCACCCCACCTCAAGCCTTGGCCTCCTCTACCTACTTCTTACACCAACAGTCCTTCCCTGGAAGCCAAATGGGCCAGAATCAGGGAGGAGAGAAGCAGTGTGGGCTAGTGGAAAGCGCCCGGGCCTGGGAGGCCGAAGACCTGGGCTCCAAGCTCGACTCTGCCACCCATCTGCTGTGCGACCCTGGGCAAGTAACTTCACTTCCCTGGGCCTCAGTAACTTCATCTGTAAAATGGAAGATCGAGAGTGCCAGCCCTACATGGAACAGGGACTGTGTCCAACCCGATTATCTTGTATCCACCGTGGGGCCCAGCACAGTGGCTGGCACATAGAAAGTGCTTACTAAATAGCATTAAAAAGGAAACAAAAAGGGAAAAAGAGATACAGAGCAGAGGGGACAGTGGGGCCTGGGAACTGGGGAGGCCTCAGTGCAGAGCTTGAGATCATTCATTGTTTCAATGATTGGTGCATTTGTTCTTATTTATTCAGTACCCTCCTGGATGCTAAGCAGTGTACTAAACCCTGGGAAAGTACCGGATGAGCAATAGACCCGATTCTCAAGGAGAATGTGAATGGGTTGCAGGTGTCTATAATTGCATCTGCTTTTTCAAATCATTTTAATGATGGGCAGCTGCAAATCCCCTTCTCCTTAATAGCCTTCTGCCTCTTCCTTCCTAGATTTAACACCCCTGCAACCCAGAAACATAGGCTATCCATTAGATGCCCTTCAATGGGGCAAGTGGCACTGTGCCTTTAAAGTCCCAGAGGCTTCTGGGTGCTTTTGTGCACCATTTTGTGCCCCATGGATTTTGTTTCCTGTAGGCGGTTTGGTGAGCTGGGCCTGTGATTTTCCCTTGGTTATCTTATCTTTTGTTTATTCATTCCATTGTATTTTGTGTGTGTTTATGGTGGGCTGAGCATCCTAGGGATTGGGTGATAGTGCTTATTGAATTGGTGGTGCTAATAGGTTGATTTTGATGGCTCAAAAATCACTTGGGTTGATGCTTTGGGGCAATTTAAGGCCGGGCTAATTGATGTTGACTATATGGGCGAGGGGGTGGTTTACAGGGGGCTTTGGTTTTTTGTGGAAGATTCAGAAATGATTTGGGTGTTTATGCTTGCCATACCTGGTGACTTGGGGACAACAAAATACCTCTGGAATAGAGGAAGTTGAGGGGTTGTGATGCTATGAATTCTTTATGCTCCGTGTCTAGAGATGTTTGTGTGGGGGGACAAAGGGATGGGGCGGAAACGCTGGGGTGAATATTTACTGTCTCTGTGTGTGTCTGTCATTGTATCATCTTCCGTGTGCTCATGCCAGCCCCTAGTTAGCTAGGATTTTCCACTAAACTGTAAGGTCACCAAGGCCACTGTCCTTCCCCACATGGGACCCTGCGCCTGGAATGAGGTGGAAAGTGCTGAGCTTCCTGCAAGACTCGTGAGCCCCCTTATCATTCCAAGGAGGTGCACATCCAGCCCCAATCCACTGGTAACCTTCCCCCTGCCCTCCACCATCCTCCCTTGATTCAGAGCTGTGGGTCTGTCCCGGAAGCGTCTGTAACGTAACATCAGATTGTGAGCCCCTCCAGGGTAGGAACTGAGACCCGCAGACCGGACAGGGGTGGAGTGGTGGTATCATGGTGTGCCCCTCGAGGGCTCTTAAACAGGAAGCCCCTCTGAGGGCAGGATGGCTCTGACCCCATCTGGGTGATTGAGGACTCATTTGGGGCTTCCCAGTTTCTCCACCCCAGGGTAGAACTTTCCCCTTCAGCCCTGTGGGACTCCATTACGACGCCTCAAAAGCCCAGCACTGAGTTGGGGTTCACTTGCCTCACACGTGTGGTGGAGACTGGAAGCTCGTTTTGGGCAGAGGGATGTGTCTGTTAAATTGTACTCTCCTATGTACTTTAGACAGTGCTGTGTGCTCAAACAGAACGGACTGACCCGTAGCATCACAGACACAAGTGCCGTTGTAGCAGCAGAAGCTGAGTCATCCACAGCATTCATTGAGTACTTGGTAGATGCGGAGCACTGTACTGAGTGCCTGGGAAACTGAGTTACAGAGTGTAAATCTCGTCTTGAGTTGGAACGTAGTCTGCTGAATGTTTCCAGATGACTCCTCCCCCAACGTGTCATGGTTCCTCCTTAAATGAGTGTAATGTATATCTGTTATCTGCCTTGTGATACTGTGCTTGGCCCATGGAAAGTGCTGGATAAATACAAGTGACTGAAATGGTTGTCCTTAGCAATCGAGGTCTCTCCCCCAATCCTCCTCATCGTACTGTGCTCCGTCAAATAGCGTTCAGTAAACACTATTGATGTCTTAATGCAATACTGCCATCCTTCACTGTACGTACTCATTTACTCTGTTCTTAATCTCGAACTGCCAATTCGAGCTTACGTTAGGTTCAGCGAGCGTCACTTCGTGTACCAACCTCGTATATGCCATTCGGCCTGTGTACCTCAGCTTTAATGTCCATCACAGACTGGATGCTTCTTAAGAGCAGGGGCCATGTAGTATTGAACTCTTGGAAAAAACTGTGTTTTTCCAAAGTCAATGCTTCCCCTTCTAGGCTTGTTTTGGGTAAGGTGGGTGTCTGTTAAATTTTTCTAATGTATGCTCCCAAGGGCTTAGTACAGTGCTCTGTACACAGTAGGAGCTCAAATGCTATCAACTGATGGACTGAGTGACATAGATTGTGAGCTCCCAGGGGGCAGGGACTGTGTCTCTTACAGCCAGTGGGCCAAAAGAGGGGGCTTAATGGGGTGTGATCTCGCTCAAGTCCAGCCAAACTTGAAGCAGGGAAGAGGGGCAAGGGTGAAAGATCAGACGGTGCTGGATAAGGCTCATCTCCTTCACGATGCCTTCCCTGACTAAGCCCTCATTTCCTTTCTTCAACTCTCTTCTGCATTGCCTTGACTTACTCCCTTTATTTGATCCCTCTTCCAAGCCCCACAGCACTTCTGTACATATCCGTGGTTTTATTTCTTTATATTAATGCCCATTTCCCTTCTAGTCAGTAATTTCAGGGCCTTGGCTGCATGAGGAGAAAAGGCAGAAGTCCAGCTTCTTTCTGCCTCCCTGGAGAAGCTTTCCAGACCAGCCCGCTCAGAGGTGAGACCCTGGGGAAGTGGGTGTGAGTGGGTATATCGGGGAGGAGGTTTGCGGGGGTAAGACTCTGTCCAGGGAAACCCAGATGGTTCACCCCAAGGCCAGACCCCCAGTCTAAGCTAGCCAGGGTATCCCCTGCAGGGAGTGTGAGTGGCGGCCACTCTGTCTCAAAGGGGGTCTCCTCCGTGTCTCCCTCTCTGTTTCTCTCTCTGCCTTCTCTCTTGGTCTCCCTCTCTTTTCTGCTCTCTCCAGTGAGCGTTCAGGGATCAGTCCAGCTGAGGGGTGAGGGCACAGATGGAGCTGGACACAGGAGGCAGTACCCCTCACATGAGCAGGGGGGCAGAGGGAGATTGCCCTGAGGCCTGACTCGGTGATGATAATGATAATGCTGGTTTTTAAGCGCTTCCTATGTGCCAAGCACTGTTCTAAGCACTGGGGTAGATACAAAGTAATTAGGTTGTCCCACAAGGGGCTGACACTCTTGATCCCCATTTTACAGATGAGGTAACTGAGGCACAGAGAAGTTAAGTGACTTTCCCAAAGTCACACAGCTGACAAGTGATGTATCCTTAGGACCAAGAAAGGCACCTGAGCCCCCGATGTGTCATGGGAGACCTGGCTCCCTCATCGTTCCCTGCCTCCCCAGGGACATCAGGGTGTGGACAGGATGGTGAGTATCAGGTTGTAGGCCTGGTGCTCTTGGGACTCTGTTTCGGGCAAGTGGGAGAAATCGATGGTGTTTACTGAGCACTTGGATCTGGAGCACTGTACTGAGTGCTTGAGAGTGTATAGTGAAGGGATCCTTATCCCCTGTTACAATCCACTTCATCCTTATCATCAACAACTCAGCTCAGTGACCGAGTCCCACCTGGCCCCAGAGTGACCCCTGGCCAGTCTCCTATCCAACGTACAACTTCTCGCTCCCAGGCTGGAGGCCTGGGCTCCCGGTTGGAGACCCATCCACGCTTTCTCCCCTCCAACCGCCTAAACTGTGATGGGCCAGCACTCTCCCCTGGGGCGGGCTGGGGCACACCTCATCATCTAATCAACGGTCACATCTGTCCCCAGGAGGCCGTGGCGCTGATCCGAACCTGACTGTTGGCCCCCCTGGACGGCGGAGGACTAACCGGCCCCTCTTGGGATACTCTGAGAACTGCACCGGCGCCCCCATGAGGGTATCGGTTGGCACCAGGCTGCCGCCCCCTGCATGCTGCTTCCCGCCCCCATCCCAGGATTGTATCCGAGGCCTTCATTGTCCTTCAGACAATGCCATTTCTTTCAGGTAGGGGTTAAGGGTCAAACACTGCATCATGGGTGCCACATGAATCTCTGGCAATTCCTGGAGGTGATGGATGTGTGTGTATCTCTGGTGTGAGAATGAGTGTCGGGACCAGAGCAGGGTGAGGGGGCTGCCCCTCTTCGGACGGGGAGATGGGTTCTGGAAACAGGGGTCTAGGGTTCGGACAGGTGCTCTGAGGATGGACCCCAAGACCGGGTGTGAAGTCGCCTGGGGCCCTTAATTCTTTAGACAGAGCAGCTTCCTCCGGGTCCAGTCCATCTGGAGTCATCTGCCCCGTCTCTGGCTTCAAGAGTACAAACTCGCCTGCTCGCCCGAAGAGGTGAGCGGGGTACAGGGACAGGAGTAGTCGGGGTATGTGTGTGTGTGTTTATCTGTGTGTACATGTGCGCGACTGCTCTGTGTCATCCATCTCTCCGCAATGAGCCGAATGAGGGATGGGGAGAATCAGTAGCAAATCCTAGAGTGGGAAGGTGCCAAGTGGTTTCCACCGGCACACTACCCACATAAATGGCACAGTCTGGCCCCCTCCTTCTCTCCTCCTGTCTCTGTCCCCTTGGCAGCTTGGCCTCTGTAAGGCCACATGCATCTATATGGAATAAAATGTCTGCGTTGTGCATCCCACCTGAGTCTCCTTGAGCCAGTGGTAGCTGACCTGCTCCACAGAAGTGTTCTCATTTGGGGGGAGCAACTGTGTGCTCTAAGCAGAGGCAGCCCACCAGCTTCTAACTTGGAATTTGGCAGGCTAGAACTCACACTCCTCCCTCCCTCCCTCCCCCAAGATCACATTCCTTCGGTCTCACCCGGGCCGGCTAAGGGTGCGGGAGTCTTGAGAGGTCAAACGGAGGGAGTGATGATACCTCTTGTTCTCCGGCCCACTCTGCCTCTCCAGTCTGAGGGTCTCTAGAGGAAGGGACTGGAATAGTGTGGCTCCCATTGGCTGGAGAGCCTCTGATATCTCCCTGACCCTATCGGCTGGGCTGGGGAAGCCTGGGAGGCAGGACCCTCTAGGCCCAAGAGCCAGGGAGGGGGCAGCACAGGGTGAGGGTGGGCAGTGGCTCAGACTGGAGATTGTCCCAGTTTCCACTACCCAGTCTGTGAGTCAATCAGTCATGTTTAAGCAACTAAAGTTCATTCACTCATTTGTATTTATTGAGCACTTATGGTGCATAGACCACTGTACTAAATGCTTGGGAGAATATACTACAACAATAAACAGTCACGATCCCCACCCACAATGAGCTTATAGTTTAGAGGAGGGGAGACAGACATCAGTAAAAATAAATAAAATGATAGGGATGTACACAGGTGCTGTAGGGCCAGATGGGGGGGACGAGCAAGGGGAGCAAGTCGGGGCCATGTGGAAGGGAGTGGGAGATGAGGAAAAGTGGGGCTTAGTCTGGGAAGGCTGGGCCAGAGGCGGGACATGAGCTAAGGGATAGATGGCAGCCAGATGGATGAAATGGAGGAACAGTGAGAAGGTTAGCATCGGAGGAGTGAAGTGTAGGGGCTGGGTTGTAGAAGGGGAGAAGCGAGGTGAGATGAGGTAGGGTCGGACAAGGTGGTGGAGCGCATTAAAGCCGACGGAGAGGAATTTTAGTTTCTGGCAGAGGTGGATGGGCAACCCCTGGAGTTTTCTGAAGAGCTGGGTGACGTTCTGAATGTTTCTGTAGAGAAATGATCCATGCTGCAGAAGGAAGTGTGGACTGGAGGTGGGGGGAGACCAGAGGCTGGGAGGTCAGCAAGGAGGCTGATGCAGCAATCCAGGTAGGATCCGATGAGCAAAGGAATTAACTTGATATTCACTTGAACA
Organism: Tachyglossus aculeatus; assembly: GCF_015852505.1. Taxonomy (NCBI): domain Eukaryota; kingdom Metazoa; phylum Chordata; class Mammalia; order Monotremata; family Tachyglossidae; genus Tachyglossus; species Tachyglossus aculeatus. The sequence continues at coordinate 20,842,205 of NC_052076.1, read as the reverse complement.
GAGAGGGGAAAGGGTGGCTTTTAGCGATGTTGCGAAGGAGAGACCGACAGGATTTAGCGAGGGATTGACTATCCGGGTCAGATGACAGAGAGCAGTCAAGGATGAGGTGAAGGTGCCGGGCTTGCGAGTCAGGAAGGATGGTAGTGCCGTCTCCGGTGATAGGAAGGCCAGGGTTTGGGTGGGAAGATAGGGAGCTCCGTTTTGGACATGCCAGGTTTGAAGTGACAGAAGGACATCCAAGTCGAGATGTCTCGAAAGGTGGGAGGAGATGCGAGATTGGAGGGAGGGGGAGCGATTAGGGCCGGAGATAGAGATTTGGGTATTGTGGGCATAGAGGTGCTAGTTGAAGGCATGGGAGTGAATGAGTACTCCAGGGGAGCGTGTGTAGATGGGGACTAGAAGGGGACCCAGAACTGAATCTTGTGGGGCCCCCACAGTGAGGGGGTGGGAAATGGAGGAAGAGCCCACGGAGGAGCCTGAGAATGAACGTGTGACTGTCTGAGTGACTTTAAGGGTGTCCCTTAAACTCTCTGGGTTTCTGCTTCTTTTTCTAATAATAATCACAATAATTGTGATATTGCACACTTGCTAAGTGCCAGGATCCCTTTTCAGGTTCACACCTGGAGAGTTTCCATTATTCTACCAGTCTCGACCACCAGAGGGAGAGTAAAGCAGAGGCCTGTCCATTCCATTCCTAGCTTGGGCAGTGGCTAGTAAGTTGCGGGCAATCTGCTACAAGTCAAAACTCACCTGCGTTTGGCAGCGGCGTCATGGGAAAGATTCGAGGGCGGAGACTCACGTTTATCACACAGAAGGAGGCGATGGTAAACCGCTTCTGTATTTTTTTAATAAGAAACCTCTACAGAAATGCTACCAGAAGGATTGCTGATGGAAGTGGGGCATTCTTGGAGAGATGTGTCCGTGGCGTCGCTAAGTGTCAGCGAAGACTGGACGGCATAAGGCAAGATGAGTGTCAGGGTAGCTGCTGTTTATATTTGTCTGTCTCTCCCTCTAGTCTGAAAACTCTTTGTGGGCAAGAAATGTCTACTAAATCTGTTGTAATAGTAGTAATAAGAATAATTGTGGAATCTGTAAATAACTTACCATGGGCCAAGTACCACAAGTGCTGGGATAGATACGAGGCAATTGGATTGGATGCAGTCTCTGTCCAGGGCCCACATTCTCCATCCCCACTTGACTAATGAGGTAACTGAGGCCCAGAGATGTTCCGTGACCTGCCCAAGGTCACCCAGCAGACAAGTGGCAATCATGGCATTGGTTAAGCTCCCACAACTGAGCACTGGTGGGAATAATAATAATAATGAAATAGGGATGGCATTTAAGAGCTTCCTTTGTGCGAAGCACTGTTGTAAGCACTGGGGTGGATACAAAGTGATCAGGTTGTCCCACGTGGCCCTCACAGTCTTAATCCCCCTTTCACAGATGAGGTAACTAAACCCCAGAGAAGTGAAGTGACTTGCCCAAGGTCACAGAGCACACCAGTGGCAGAGGCATGGAGACACCCTAGGTGGGCATGTACACCCATCACGAGACAGACAACTCAAAATATATATTTACCCAGCGATGCACAGATAGCCCAAGTGGGCACGTGTTTGTCCATACAAATATATCTTGTGCCCCAGATATCCCCCCAACCTGTAATTTTATTTTAGTGTCTGCCTTCCCCAGTAGAATGTGAGACCGTTGAAGGCAAGGACTGTGTCTACCACCATCATCATCATCATCAATCGTATTTATTGAGTGCTTACTATGTGCAGAGCACTGTACTAAGCGCTTGGGAAGTACAAATTGGCAACATATAGAGACAGTCCCTACCCAACAGTGGGCTCACAGTCTAAAAGGGGGAGACAGAGAACAAAACCAAACATACTAATAAAATAAATAGAATAGATATGTACAAGTAAAATAAATAAATAAAAAGAGTAATAAATATGTACAAACATATATACATATATACAGGTGCTGTGGGGAAGGGAAGGAGGTAAGATGGGGGGATGGAGAGGGGGATGAGGGGGAGAGGAAGGAAGGGGCTCAGTCTGGGAAGGCCTCCTCGAGAAGGTGAGCTCTCAGCAGGGCCTTGAAGGGAGGAAGAGAGCTAGCTTGGCGGATGGGCAGAGGGAGGGCATTCCAGGCCCGGGGGATGACGTGGGCCGGGGGTCAATGGCGGGACAGGCGAGAACGAGGTACGGTGAGGAGATTAGCGGTGGAGGAGTGGAGGGTGCGGGCTGGGCTGTAGAAGGAGAGAAGGGAGGTGAGGTAGGAGGGGGCGAGGTGATGGAAAGCCTTGAAGCCCAGGGTGAGGAGTTTCTGCCTGATGCGCAGATTGATTGGTAGCCACTGGAGATTTTTGAGGAGGCGAGTAATATGCCCAGAGCGTTTCTGGACAAAGATAATGCAGGCAGCAGCATGAAGTATGGATTGAAGTGGAGAGAGACACGAGGATGGGAGATCAGAGAGAAGGCTGATGCAGTAGTCCAGACGGGATAGGATGAGAGCTTGAATGAGCAGGGTAGCGGTATGGATGGAGAGGAAAGGGCGGATCTTGGCAATGTTGCGGAGCTGAGACCGGCAGGTTTTGGTGACGGCTTGGATGTGAGGGGTGAATGAGAGAGCGGAGTCGAGGATGACACCAAGGTTGCGGGCTTGTGAGACGGGAAGGATGGTAGAGCCGTCAACAGAGATGGGAAAGTCAGGGAGAGGGCAAGGTTTGGGAGGGAAGACAAGCTTTGGTGAATGCTACCAAGTGCTAGGTAAAGTGGTCTGCGTAAAATAAACCCTGTCAATTAATCTCCTAAATGCCCCTTTTGGCAAGTGCAACCTGCTGAGCCAAATGACCCTCCTCTACTTATCAAGGCAGGAGGAGGAGAGTATGGAAATCTGTTGAGAAACTGCCTGCTTCCCACCCACTCCTGCATAATAATAATAATGGCATTTGTTAAGTGCTTTCTATGTGCAAAGCACTGTTCTAAGTGCTGGGAAGGATACAAGGTGATCAGGTTGTCCCACGTGGGGCTCACAGTCTTAATCCCCTTTTTACAGATGAGGTAACTGAGGCACAGAGAAGTTGTGACTAGCCCAAAGTCACACAGCTGACAACTGGCAGAGCTGGGATTAGAACCCATGACCTCTGACTCCCAAGCCCACGCTCTTTCCACTGAGCCATGCTGCTTCTCTATAATAATGATAATCGTGGTGGCATTTAAGTGCCCACTATGGGCCAAGACCTGGCTAGATTCGAGTTGATCAGGTCAGACTCATTGCCCGTCCCACATGGAACTCACAGTACAAGGAGGGGGGAACAAGTATTGAATCCCCATTTTATTATTCTAATAATTAATAATAGTATTTGTCAAGCACTTAGTATGTGCCTGGCACTGTACAAAGAGCTGGGGTGGACAGAAGTAAATCGAGTTCGACATATTCCCGTTCCTTGTGGGGCTGATACCTTGAGTTCTGATGACTTTTATTTTTCTTTCCCCAGATCAGAATGGCAAAATCTCCCCATTATAACCACTTTTTTGGATGCTGGTACTTCTGCATTCCGCCGTGAGTCTACCCAAATCTTTGTGGAAGTGTCATAATAGTCATGTAATAATGATAAGCTCGTTAGTCAATCAGTGGTATTCATTGAGTGCTTACTGTGTTTTCACGGATGTTATGTTCTGACCAGATATACCTGGGCACAAATCATTATTATTTTCATGATCATTATATTCATCATCATGGAGAACTATTTATTTATCTTATAAAGTATTTCTCCATCCATGAAACAGGAGACAGAGTCATTATAGGGTAGTATAAAGGACCTGGGTTCTAATCCAAGCTCTAGCATTTGACTGAGACGTAACCTTGGAAAGTCACTTGTCTGGGCCTCAGTGACCTAATCTGTAAAATGGGGATTAAGACTATGGGCTGTATCCAACCTGGCTGTATCTACCCCAGTGCTTAGTTTGGTGCCTGGCACTTGCTAAGTGCTTAACAACTACCATAAAAAAGTTCATCCTTCCTTTAGACCGTGGTTTCCTCATCAATAGAATGTGGATTTAGTATTTGTTGATCTTCCTACTCAAATAGTGAGTCCCATGTGGGACATGGACCGTGTCTGGCCTGATTATTTTGTATCTACTGCGGCAATTGGTTTAGTGCTTGGCATTGAATACTTAACTAATATATCAATAATCATTACTTGGGAGAATCAACTCTCCTCTGACTGGAGGGTCCTGACCATAAGACCTCCCTCTTCTGTCCACCTTCCCTCATTCATTCATTAAATCCGATTTGAGTGCTCACTGTGTGCAAAGCACTATACTTAGCTCAGAGGACCCGGGGTGGCCCTTTGTTGACCAGACGGTAGAAGACTTGTGTCCTGTTGGGTATGTTATTTTGGGGAGAGCTTCATCAGCCCAAAGAGGATCATAATAATTACAGTCCTATTGAAGGGCTTACCATATATGCCAAGCAATCTACTAAAGGCTGGGGTGGATGCCAGCTAATCAGGTAGGACCCAGTCCCTATCCCACGTAGAGCTCAGTCTAAGGGTGAAGGCAAGTAGGTACTGAACCCCCGTTTTACAGATGTGGAAACTGAGGCACAGAGAAATTGAGTGGTGTGAGCAAGGTCCCACAGCAGGCAAACAGCAGAGCTGAGGTTAGAACCAAGGTTCCCCGGTCTCCAGGCACGCTGCTGCTTACATTAGGCTAGGCTGTTTTCCTGTCCTGTAGTCCGTGTTTCAACTGAATCAGCCACCTACCCGCACTAGGGGGTATCTCTATTGGCTCGTAGACTCCAGCGACTGACCCCTCAGTGGAGTCTTCTAAACCATGTTGTTCCTTGATTTATGCAACTCTATGTGATCTCTGTCATTGGGAGAGAAGGTTATACATCAAACTGTTGACCCATCTCATAATCTAAAACTTATAAATCTTTGTAATTTTAAGGGGAGGTACATTTTTTTCCATGTAAAAATTAGCCTTTGGATAGAGTGAATAATTCAACAAGAGAAAAATGTCTGTTTTCAGACCCTTTCCCATACTGAACAGCGGAGTTTGTTAAGAAGTGCATAGTTCACTGAGAAAGTATGACTATAAATGGCTGTTCATAACTAAGTATTCTCATGGTGAACCTGCTTTATTTTAGATGGGACTGAATGAACTGGGCTTTAGCCAGACCCTTGAAAATGAATATTGTAGGAAGGAAATTTTTCAAACAGCGTTCTCCTGCCACCCTCCTCTCTGGGCTACGTCGAATACAGCCTTGGCCTAAAGTATGAACCTGGGAAATGTGGGTAAGCAGTTGAGAGATGCCCGGGTTGCCGCCTTCCTTTCTCCATGCCCTCCTCTCGCTGTCTCCCAAAAGTTTTCTGTGTTGTTTGGGTAGCTTCTGTTTGCGGGCGTGGCAGGGACCGGTTTTGTCACCTGCCTCCTCACTAAAACGGTTCGTCATCCTGGGTGAGCGGCAAGCGGCCGGGCCTCGCTCATTTTGGATGTTTGGAAATCCAGCTTGTCGGAAGAAGTTAAGCCCAGGCTGGGGGCTGGACTCCCAGCTTCCACTCAGATGCCTGCTACCGCAGTTGGAGCCTGTGCTCACCTCATGAGAAGGGAACCCCTTTCAGGTCAATGCTTTAGCGTAGTGCCACAGGAACACTTTGGCTTGCACACTCAAGGCCCTCGCCTTGAGGGTCTTTAGAAGCAGCATGGCTTATTGAAAAGAGTGTGGACCTGGGAGTCAGAGGACCTGGGTTCTAATTCTGCCTTAGCCAGTTACTTGCTGTGCTTTCCAGCCTTGGCTTCACAGACTCTGTCCTCTGCTGGTTCTCCTCTTATCTCTCCAACCATTCATTCTTAGTTTCTTTTTCAGGCTCCTCCTACCCCTCCCATCCCCTTACTGTAGGGATTCCTCAAGGGTCAGTTCTTGGTCCCCTTCTGTCTCTCTACCCTCACTCCCTTGGTGAACTCATTTGCTCCCACGGCTTCAACGATCATCTCTATGTGGAGGACACCCAAATCTACATCTCCGCCCCTGCTCTCTCTCCCTCCCTCGAGGCTTGTATCTCCTTCTGCCTTCAGGACATCTCCATCTGGATGTCTGCACACCATCTAAAACTCAGTATGTCCAAGACTGAGCTCCTTATCTTCCCTCCCAAACCCTGTCCTCTTCCTGAGTTTCCCATCACCGTTGACGGCACTACCGTCCTTCCCGTCTCACAGGCCTGCAACCTTGGCGTCCTCCTCGCTTCTGCTCTCTCATTCTCCCCACCCCTCCAATCCATCCCCCAAAACCTGCTGGTCTCACCTCCGCAACATCGCCAAGATGTGCCCTTTCCTCTCCACCCAAACCGCCACCTTGCTGGTTCATTCTCTCCTCCTATCCCGACTGGATGACTGCATCAGCCTCCTCTTTGACCTCCCTTCCTCCAGACTCTCCCTGCTTCAGTCTATACTTAAGTCTTCTGCCCGGATTATCTTTGTGCAGAAATGCTCTGGGCCTGTCACTCCCTGCCTTAAAAATCTCCATTGGTTGCCTGTCAACCTCCGAATCAAGCAAAAACTCCTCACTCTCAGCTTCAAAGCTGTGCATCACGTTTCCCCCTCATCCGTCACCTCCCTTCTCTCCTTCTACAGCCCAGTCCGAACCCTCGGCTCCTCTGCCGTTCACCTCATCACTGCCTCGTTATCGCCTGTCCCGCCGTCGACCCCCGGCCCACATCCTCCTCCAGGCCTGGAATGCCCTCCCTCCACACATCTGCCAAGCTAGCTCTCTTCCTCCCTTCAAAGCCCTACTGAGAGCTCACCTCCTCCAGGAGACTTTCCCAGACTGAGCCCCCTTTTTCCTCTCCTCCTTCCCATCCCCCCCCACCTCCTTCCCCTCCCCACAGCACTTGTATATATTTGTACAGATTTCTTACTCTATTTTACTTGTACATATTAACTACTTTATTTTGTTAATGATGTGCATATAGCTATGGTTTTGACACCTGTCTACATGTTTTGTTTTGTTGTCTGTATCTCCCTCCTAGACTGTGAGTTGGTTTGGTAGCGACTGTCTCTATATGTTCCCAAGCGCTTAGTACAGTGCTTTGCACACAGTAAGTGCTCAAGAAATATGATGGAATGAATGAATGAATTAACCTGGAGAGTCCAATACGGCGCTGGGTGGACAAGGTCCCTGCCTACCTCCTACTTTGACTACGCCCCATGTAGGACACAGACTTCGCTTAATTGTGATCATCATCATCATCATCATTATGCTTACAAGCCCCAGACGGGACAGGGACTGTGTCCGGCCCGCTCATCAGATGGGTACAGTGCTTGTCCCACTGCCCGAGTAGGAGAGAAAACAGGGATCGGATCCCCATTTCATAGATGAGGGAACTAAGGCTCTGCTAGGTGAGCTAATTATGATGGTATTTGTTCTGCCCTTACTATGTGTCAAACACTGTTCTGTAAATGTAAATCGGTAGAATTGTAGATATGTACCTCTGTACACTGGTGCTGTGGGGCAAGGCTGGGTAGAGCATAGGGAGTGTGTTGGGGCAATGTGGGGTAGCAGAGGTTGGGGGGAGCTGATGAAAAGAGAGGATTAGTCGGGGAAGGCCTCCTGGAGTAGGTGAGCCTTCAGTAGGGCTTTGAAGGGGGAAAGGGTGATTGTTTGGCAGACACTGGGCACTTCCCTGTTGCACATGGGCCTCACAGTCTTAATCCCCATTTTACAGATGAGGGTCCTGAGGCCCAGAGAAGTGAAGTGACTTGCCCAAGGTCACACAGCAGACAATGGGCGGAGCTGAGATTTGAACCCATGACCTCTGACCCCAAAGCCCATGCTCTTTCCACTGAGCCACGTTGCTTAATCTTAATGGGAATTAAGATTATGAGCCCCATGGGCAACTTGGACTATGTCAAATGATGATTACCTGGTATGTACCCAGGGTTCAGAACTCTGCCTGGCCCGTAGTAACCAGTACCATTCATTCATTCATTCAATCGTATTCATTCATACATTCAATCGTATTTATTCATTCATTAATTCATTCCATTGTATTTATGAAGTTCTTCATCAGTGCAGAGCATTGTACTGAGCGCTTGGGAAAGTCAAATACAACGTTGGGCAGACACATGCCCTGCCTACCTCCAATTTAGACTGCGCCCTATGTGGGACCCAGACTTGGCTTAACTATTATTATCATCATCATCATTATCATCCCCATCATCATAACGATTCTGAGCCCCAAACGAGAGAGGGACAGTGTCCAACCCAATCATCAGATGGGTGCAGTGCTTGTCCCACAGCCTGAGTTGGAGAAAAAGCAAGGATCGAATCCCTGTTTTCCAGATGAGGGAACTAAGGCTTTGCTAAGTGAGGTGATGTTGATGGAATTTGCTAAGCATTTACTTTGTGTCCAGCACTATTCTCAGGGCCTGGGTAGATACAACCTCGTAGAGTTGGACGCTTCCCTGTCCCACAGAGGTCTCACAGTCTTAATCCCCATTTTACAGATGAGGCTACTGAGGCCCAGAGAAGTAAAGGGACTTGCCCAAGGTCACCCAGCAGATGAGATAAAAAGCCAGAACCTCTGACTCCCAGGCTGTAGTCCTTTCAGTAGGCCAACTGTGGGTTATGTTGCTGGTGATTCAATGGGTAGACTTGTCCATCTTATCATTCAGAGGTTTTATCAAACCCCTACATCACCCCAGTCGAAATCAACCAAGAATTGCCCCCAAAAATCAGCCTGGAGGTTCAATTATACATAGACATTAATTTAGGATTGATCTCCATTTTACAGATGAAGTGATTGAGGCCCAGAGAAGTGAATGGACTTATCCGAGGTCACCCAGCAGACCAGGGACAAAGCTGGAATTAGAACTCAAGTCCTTCTGACTTCCAGGCCTGGGCTGCAGCCCCTAGGCTTCACCGCTTCTCCTGGTAGAGTATTCCCCCTCCTCCCTCTAGCCCCAGGGTTGTTGGCCAGACTCGGAATGGAGCTCAGTTCCTCTTCAGCCTGGCTTCGTCTCTATTTTTCTTCTAATTCTTCAAAATGGCATTTCTTCAGCGCTTACATTCTCAGGCACTCTTCTAAGCACTGGAGTAGATACAAGATAATCAGGTAGGACAGTCAGTTATTCATATTTGTTGAGAGCTTACCATGTGCAGAGCACTGTACAAAGCACTTGGAAAGTACAGTTCAGCAACAGAGACAATCCCTGCCCACAATGGACTCACAGTCTAGAGGCAGGGATACAGACATCAAAAACGAGTAAATTGGCATCAGTAACATCAATATAAATAAATAGAATTAGAGATAGGTATAAACATCAGAACAAGTAAACCAAGTAAAACAAGTAATGATCAATCATTCAGGCATATTTAGCAGGTTCTTCCTGTGTGCAGAGCACTGTGCCGAGCACTTGGGAGAGTCCAATATAGCACTGGGCAGACGTGTTCCCTGCCTACCTCCCACTTAGACTACGCCCCCTGTGGGACACAGACTTTGTTTAATTACTATCATCATGGTCACTATGATTATGAGCCCCACCCAGGACAGGGACTGTGTCCATCATCAGATGGATACAAGTACTTGTCCCACAGCCCTAGTAGGAGAGAAAACAGGAATCGATTCCCCTTTTACAGATGAGGGAACTAAGGCTTTGCTAAGTGAGGTGATGATGATGGTATTTGTTTTGCATTTAGTATGTGTCAAGCACTGTTCTAAGGGCCGGGGTAGATAAAGGCTCATCGAGTTGAAAACTTCCCTGTCCCACAGAGGTCTCACAGTCTTAACCCCCATTTTACAGATGAAGGTACTGAGGCCCATAGAAGTGAAGTGACTTGCCCAAGGTCACACAGCAGACATTTGGTGGAGCTGAGATTAGAACCCAAGTCCTCCGACTCCCCGGCTGGTGATCTGCACACAGTAAGCCCTCAAATGTGACGGATTGATTGGCTGCTTTTTCCACTAGGCCATACCCCTTCCACCACATACCATTTAAACATCAATCAAAGATATTTATTGAATGCTTACTATGTGCAGGGTGCACTGTACTAAGCACTTGGGGGAGTAGGATGCAATAGAATTAGCAAGAAGTTCACTGTCCATAAGGAGCTTACAGTCCGGTGTCTAAAAAACCAGCCTTTTGATTTTCCAAATTAATCAGGTAGGAGACTCAGTCAGTCACTTGTATTTATTGAACATTTACTGTGTGCAGAGCACTGTACTAAGCACTGGGAATGTCCAATTCTGCAACAGAGCGAATCCCTGCCCACAAAATGTTTACAGTCTAGAAGCAGGAAGACAAACATCAAAAACATACTTGTTTTTGGCATCAGTAGCATCAATATAAATAAATGGAATTAGAGATAAGTGTACACACCAGAACAAGTCAAACAAGTAATGGTAGATCATTCTTATCATATTTATTAAGTTGTTCCTATGTGCAGAGCACTGTACTGAGCACTTGGGAGAGTCCAATACAGCGCTGGGCAGACAAGTTCCCTGCCTACCTCCTACTTAGACCACACCCCATGTAGGCCACAGACTTTGCTTAATTGTGATCATCATCATCATTATGATCATGAGCCCCACATGGGACAGGGACTGTGTCCGGCTCGATCATCAGACGGCTACAGTGCTTGTCCCACTGTCCGAGTAGGAAGGACAGCAGGGATCAAATCCCCGTTTCATAGATGAAGTATCTAAGGCTCTGCTACGTGAGGTAATTATGATGGTAGTTGTTATGCCCTTACTATGTGTCAAGCACTGTTCTAGAAATGTAAATCAAGAGAATTATAGTTATGTACCTACATACACAAGTGCTGCAGGGCAGGGCTGGGTAGAGCAAAGGGAGTGAGTCAATGTGGGGTGGGAGGGAGCTGATGAAAAGGGAGGATTAGTCGGGGAAGGCCCCCTGGAGGAGGTGAGCCTTCAGTAGGGCTTTTAATCAATCGTATTTATTGAGCACTTACTGTGTGCAGAGCACTGTACTAAGCGCTTGGGAAGTACAAGTTGGCAACATATAGAGACGGTCCCTACCCAACAGTGGGCTCACAGTCTAGAAGGGGGAGACAGAGAACAAAACAAAACACATGAACAAAATAAAATAAATAGAATAGATATGTACAAGTAAAATAAATAGAGTAATAAATATGTACAAACATATATACATATATACAGGTGCTGTGGGGAAGGGAAGAAGGTAAGGCGGGGGGACGGAGAGGGGGAGGAGGGGGAGAGGAAGGAGGAGCTCAGTCTGGGAAGGTCTCCTGGAGGAGGTGAGCTCTCAGTAGGGCCTTGAAGGGAGGAAGAGAGCTAGCTTGGCAGATGTGGGAAGGGAGGGCATTGCAGGCCAGGGGGATGATGTGGGCCATGGGTCGATGGCGGGACAGGCAAGAACGAGGCACAGTGAGCAGATTAGCGGCAGAAGAGCGGATGGTGCGGGCTGGGCTGTAGAAGGAGAGAAGGGAAGTGAGGTAGGAGGTGGGGAGGTGATGGTGAGCCTTGAAGCCGATGCGTAGGTTGACTGGTAGCCACTGGAGATTTTTGAGGAGGGGAGTAACATGCCCAAAGTGTTTCTGGACAAAGACAATCCGAGCAGCTGCATGAAGTATGTATTGAAGTGGGGAGAGACAAGAGGATGGGAGATCGGAGAGGAGGCTGATAGAGTAGTCCAGACGGCATAGGATAAGAGCTTGAACGAGCAGGGTAGCGGTTTGGATGGAGAGGAAAGGGCGGATCTTGGCAATGCTAAAGAGGTGAGACCGGCAGGTTTTGGTGATGGCTTGGATGTGAGGGGTGAACAAGAGAGCGGAGTCGAGGATGACACCAAGTTTGCGGGCTTGTCAGAAGGGAAGGATGGTAGTCAACAGTGATGGGAAAATCAGGGAGAGGGCAAGGATTGAGAGGGAAGACAAGGAGTTCAGTCTTGGACAGGTTGAGTTTTAGGTGGCGGGCAGACATCCAGATGGAGATGTCCTGAAGGCAGGAGGAGATGCGAGCCTGGAGGGAGGGGGAGAGAGCAGGGGCAGAGATGTAGATTTGGGTGTCATCAGCATAGAGATGATAGTTGAAGCCGTGGGAGCGAATGAGGTCACCAAGGGAGTGAGTGTAGATCGAGAACAGAAGGGGACCAAGCACTGAACCTTGGGGAACCCGCACAGTAAGGGGATCGGAGGGGGAGGAGGGGCCTGCAAAAGAGACTGAGAATGAACGACCGGAGAGATAAGAGGAGAACCAGGAGAGGACGGAGTCTGTGAAGCCAAGGTTGGATAGCGTGTTGAGGAGAAGGGGGTGATCCACAGTGTCGAAGGCAGCTGAGAGGTCAAGGAGGATTAGTATAGAGTATGAGCCGTTGGATTTGGCAAGCAGGAGGTCATTGGTGAAGGGGTCATTTGAAGGGGGGAAGGGTGATTGTTTGGCAGATATTGGGCTCTTCCCTGTCCCGTATGGATCTCACAGTCTTAATCTCCATATCACAGATGAGGGTACTGAGGCCCAGAGAAGTGTGGTGACTTTCCCAAGGTCACACAGCAGACAACTGGTGGAGCTGAGATTAGAATCCAAGTCCTCCGACTCCCGGGCTGGTGACCTGCACACAGTAAGCCCTCGATATATGGGACTGATTGATCAGCTGTTTTTTCCACTCGCCTCTTCGCCCACATATCGATTAAACATCGGTCAATGTATTTGTTGAATGCTTACTTAGTGCAGAGTGCACTGTACTAAGCACTTGGGGTAATGGGATGCAATAGAATTAGCAAATAAGTTCCCTGTCCATAAAGAGCTTACAGTCTGGTGTCTAAAAAACCAGCTTTTTGATTTTCCTATTTCCGCTGAATAGATCTTCAATATTTTTGGCCTTATAAATGCGACGAATGTGAGGCAGGGAAGACACGTGAGAAGGTTTGCCTTTAGGAACTGGGATTTTGAGGCTCTTCTGCCACTCACTTTGTTCCTTAGCAGATAGGGCAAGGGCCCGGGTGTCGGGAGGACCTGGGTTCTATTCCCGGCTCTGCCTCCCATCTGTCATGAATTGATTTCTATTAATGTCCGTCTCCCCGTCTAGACTGTAAGATTGTTGTGGGCAGAGAATGTGTCTATTATATTGTTCTATTGTTCTCTCCCAAGTGCTTAGTACGGTGTTCTGCACGTCGTCAATGCTCAGTAAATGTGATTGACTTACTGAGGGGGACAAAGGGCAAGTCACCTTATTTCTCTGGGCCTCAGTGAACTTATCTGTAAAATGGGTATTAAGCTTTTGAGCGTTATGGGGAACCTGGACTGTGTCAAACCATGAATACCTCGTATTCAACTAGTTTTCAGAACAGTGCCTGGCCGTAGTACCCAATACCATTCATTCAATCGTATTTAAGTTCTTTCTCAGCGCAGAACTCTGTACTGAGTGCTTGGTAGAGTTCAGTACAATGGTGAGCAGACACATTCCCTGCCTACCTCCAACTTAGACTACGCTCCATGTCTTAACTATTATCATCCTCATCATCATTCTCATCACAATCATTATTATGATTCTGAGCCTCAGACGAGAGAGGGACAGTTTCCGGCCTGATCTTCAGATGGGTGCTTGTCCCACAGCTAGAGTAGGAGAGAAAGCAGGGATCGAATCCCCATTTTCCAGATGAGGGAACTAAGGCTCCACTAATTGAGGTGATGATGATGGTATTTGTGAAGCACTTACTAAGTGTCCAGGTCCATCCTAAGGGCTGGGGTAGATACAAGCTCATTGAGTTGGACACTTCCCTGTCCCACAGAGGTCTCCCAGTCTTAATCCCCATTTTACAGGTGAGAGTACTGAGGCCCAGAGAAGTAATTTGCCCAAGTTCACCCAGCAGACGAGTGAAGCTGGGATTCAAAGCCAGAACCTCTGACCCCCAGGCCTGCGTTCCTTCCACGAGTCCAACTGTCGGGTATGTTGCTGGTGATTCTGTGGGCAGACTTTTCAGTCTTTACTTATCTTTGAGAGGTTTTATCATAGCCCTAGATCACCCAAACCCAAATCAACAAGAATTGCCCCAATAAAATCATCCTGGGGTTTCAGTTATAAATAGGCATTAATTTAGGATTGATCTCCATTTTACAGATGAAGTGACTGAGGCCCAGAGAAGTGAAGAGACTTATCCAAGGTCACCCAGCAAACCGGGGACAAAACCGGAATTTGAACTCACATTCTTCTGACTTCCAGGCCTTGGGCTCTACCAGCTAGGCCTTGCCGCTTCTCCTGGTAGAGTATTCCCCTTCCTCGTTCTAGCTCCAGATTTGTTGGCCAGATTGGGAGTGGAGCTCAGTTCCTCTTCAGTCTGCCATCCTCTCTCTTTCTTGTGTTTCCTTGAAATGGCATTTCTTTAGCGCTTACTCTTTGTCAAGCACTGTTCTAAGCACTGAAGGAGGTACAAGTTAATCCGCTAGGATTGTCAGTCTGTTGTATTTATTGAGCACTGAATGTGTGCAGAGCACTGCACTAAGCCCTTGGGAGGCCTTCCCCGACTAAACCCTCATTTCCTCTTCTCCCACTCCCTTCTGTGTCACCCTGACTCGTTCCCTTTATTCATCCCCTCCTCCCGGCCCCACGGCACTTATGTCTGTATCTGTCATTTATTTATTTCTATTATAGTCTGTCTCCCCCTCTAAGACCATAAGCTCTTTGTGGGCAGGGAATGTGGCCTTTTATTGTTCTATTGTACTCACTCAAGCGCCTGGCCCAGTACTCTGCACACAGTAAGCCCTCCATTAATTTGACTGACTGGATTTTCAGCCTGGTTCCCTCCCTCCCTCTCTTTCTTTTGAATGATGTTCGTTAGGTGCTTACTCTGTTTCGAGCACTGTTCTAACCACCGGAGTGGGTACAAGCTAATGAGGTTGGGCACAGTTCCTGTCCTACATGGAGCTTACAGTCTTCATCCCCATTTGCCAGAAGAGGCTCAGAGAGGTGAAGTGACTTGCCCAAACAAGTCACAGCAGATAAGTGGCAGAGCAGAGCTTAGACCCCCAAGTCCTCTGACTCCTCAGATGGTGATCTGCACACAGTAAGCCCTCAGTAAACATGACTGATTGCTCAGCTGTTCTTTCCACCCTTTCCCCACATAGTGGTTAAACATCCATCAGAGGGATTTATTGAATGCTTACTAGGTGCAGAGTGCACTGTACTAAGCCCCTGGTGGAGTACAATACAATAGAATTAGCAAACACATTCCCTGCCCATAAGGAGTTTACAGTCTGGAGTCTAAATAAACCAGCTTTTTTGATTTTCCTGTTTCCGCTTATTAGAACTTGAATATTTTTGACCTCATAAATGTGACAAATGTGAGTCAAGGAAGAGAAATGAGAAGGTTTGCCAATAGGAAATGGAATTTTGAGGGTTTTTTGCTGCTCAGTTTGTTCCCTAGAGGCTAGGGCACGGGCCTGAGAGTCAGGAGGACGCGGCTTGTACTCCCGGCTCTGCTGCTCGTCTGTAATGTATTCATTTATATTACTGTCCATCTCCCCCTCTAGGCTGTAAATTCATTGTGGGCAGAGATTGTGTCTCTTATATTGTTCTATTGTACTCTCTCAAGTGCTTAGTACAGTGTTCTGCACGTAGTAAGCACTCAGGAAATGTGATTGACTGACTGAGGGGGACATGAGGCAAGTCACTTCACTTCTCTGGGCCTCAGTGACCTCATCTGTAAAATGGGAATTAAGATTGTGAGCCCCATAGCGGATACTGACTGTGTCAAACCATGATTGCTTTGCTTGTCGCCCAGTGCCTGGGACGGAGTAAGTGATTAAAAAATACCATTCATTCATTCAGTGGGTCAGTTGTTTTTGTTAAGTTCTTCCTGTGTGCAGAGCACTGTGCCGAGCACTTGGGAGAGTCCAATACAATGGTGGGCAGACATGTTCCCTGCCAACTCCAACTTTGATTTTGCCCCAGACTTGGCTTAACTATCTTCATCATCATGATTACGAGCCCCACATGGGACAGGGACTGTGTCTGACCCAATCATCAGATGGGTTCAGTTTATGTCCCACTGCTTAAGTAGGAGTCAAAACAGTTATCGAATCCCCTTTTACAGATGAGGGAACTGTGGCTCTGATGAGTGAGGTGATGATGATGGTATTTAAGAACTTAAAATATGTCCAGCACTATTCTGTGGGCCAGGGTAGATAAAGGCTCATCGCGTTGGACACCTCCCTGTCCCACAGGGGCCTCACAGTCTTAATCCCCACTGTACAGATGAGGGTACTGAGGCCCAGAAAAGTTTCGTGACTTGCCCGAGATCACCCAGCAGATGAGTGAAGACGGAATGAAAAGCCAGGACCCCTGACTCCCAGCCCTATGTTCCTTTTATGAGGCCAACTGTTGAATATATAATAATAATAACAACAGTAATGGCATTTTTTAAGTGCTTACTATGTGCAAATCAATCAATCAATCAATAGTATTTATTGAGCGCTTGCTGTGTGCACAGCACTGTACTAAGCGCTTGGGAAGTACAAGCTGGCAACATATAGAGACAGTCCCTATCCATCAGTGGGCTCACAGTCTAGAAGGGGGAGACAGAGAACAAAACCAAACATACTAACAAAATAAAATAGAATAGATAGGTACAAGTAAAATAAATAAATAGAGTAATAAATATGTACAATCATATATACATATATACAGGTGCTGTGGGGAAGGGAAGGAGGTAAGATGCGGGGGATGGAGAGGGGGATGAGGGGGAGAGGAAGGAAGGGGCTCAGTCTGGGAAGGCCTCCTGGAGGAGATGAGCTCTCAGTAGGGCCTTGAAGGGAGGAAGAGAGCTAGCTTGGCGGATGGCCAGAGGGAGAGCATTCCAGGCCTGGGGAGGACATGGGCCGGGTCGATGGTGCCATGTGGTGTGATGGCGGGGGGGCGGGCCTCTCGGGAACGGAGTCCCGGGCGTCTGTAGGGGCGCTCTGAGGAGAGGATCATTCCTGGAGCAGTGGGGGCCACGCGGTGTGAGGGCGGGAGGGTGGCCCTCTAAGGAAAGGAATCCCGGGCATCTATGGCGGCGCGCTCTGAGGAGAGGATCCTTTCAGGATCAGCAAGGCCGTGAGGTGTAATGGCGGCTGGCCTCTCGGGAATGGAGTCCCGGGCATCTATGGTGGCGCTCTAAGGAGAGGATCCTTCCAGGAGCAGCGGGGGCCACGCGGTGTGATGGCGGGCGGGCTGGCCTCTCGGGAACGGAGTCCCGGGCGTCTATGGTGGGCCTCCCTGGCGCTCTGAGGAGAGGATCCTTCCAGGATCAGCGGGGGCCACGTGGTGTGATGGCGGGCGGGCCTCTCGGGAATGGAGTCCCAGGTGTCTATGGGACAGTGCAAAGCTCTAAACTCTGGGGTAGACAGTTCTAAACTCTGGGGTAGATACAAGGTAATCAGGTTGTCCCACATGGGGCTCACACTTTTAATCCCCATTTTACAGATGAGGCAACTGGGGCCCAGAGAAGTTAAGTGACTTGCCCAAAGTCACACAGCTGACAAGTGGCAGAGCAGAGACTAGAACCCATGACCTCTTACTCCCACGCCCGTGCTGGTGCTTCTATGGGCAGACTTTTGGGTCTTCTCATTCACATGTTTTGTCAAACCCCTAGATCACCCCCATTGAAATCAACCAAGAATTACCCCAATAAAATCATCCTGAAGGTTCAGTGATAAATAGGCATTTATTTAGGATTGATCTCCGTTTTCCAGATGAGTTGACTGAGGCCCAGAGAAGCGAAGAGACTTATCTAAGGTCACCCAGCAGACCAGGGACAAATCTGGATTTAGAACTCAGGTCCTTCTGACTTCCAGATCTGAACTGTAGTCCCTAGGTCACTCAACAAGCAAGTGGCAGAGCCCAGGTTAGAACCATGACTCCCAGGCCTGTGCTCTTTCCACTAGGCCAGACCACTTTCCATGTCATCATCATCATCATCATCATCATCGATGGTTGAGGGCTTACTATGTGCAGAGAGTGCAATACAAGAGTGGACAGGCACATCATCAGAATTATTACTGCATCAGTATAGTATCCATCCTATTTCCCCTCCAAAGGCTAGCAAAAGTGCCTGGGAGAGATCCCGGCTAGAGAAGCTCCAGGGAAGCATTGGAGGGGTTGAGGGAGAAATTCACCTCAGGGGAACTGAGAAAACCAGGCTTCCCCCAGCCAGTTCTCTCCTATCCCTCCTGCCTCTCTTCTCTCAGGTTTCCCTGGACTGTTTCTTTCCCCCTACTTTTCCCACTACCCCTGCTCTAGCTGCTCTCACCGCAACTCCCACCACTACCACTATTATACTTCTCTACCCCTTTATCTGATTGGGTATTTAGATTAGTATGCAAATAATATACGAGGTGTGAGTGCATGATTATTTTGGCTAGCATGATCTGAAGTCTTTAATGAAATGCAAGATGTAGTGCCTATTCTTTGATAGCTAGAGGTTCCCGGCATTTGTAGCTGAAAAATATTATTTCATCTTACCATTCTGGAAAATAATTTCTGGAGCTGTGCCTTGCAGAGAGCTTGATGATTTAGAAGTAGAGCTGCTGGTCACAGTAGATTTCAGTGACTTGGTTGACTTAAAGGATCATAATGATAACTGGGGTTTAAGAGTCCTATTTGGTTTTTCTTGTTTATAACCCATAGTTCATCCCGATTTACTGCTCCAATCTGAAAGCAGAGAGAATACAGACTTGGAATAAACTATTGGGCTAAATAGCGGCCAAAATAGTTTCAGTTGATTAGCTCCAGAAGCTCCCTTTTCTGCATCATTCCTAGAAGTACTCTATTCTGTGACACAGTATTAGGGTATTCAGCAGAGGGCACTAGATAGCTATAGACCTGGGGGGATAATCTTCATACAGGGCAAGCAAGTTGAGCTAGACTGTGAGCCCATTGTTGGGTAGGGACCGTCTCTGTATGTTGCCGATTTGTGCTTCCCAAGTGCTCTGCACAAAGTAAGTGCTCAATAAATACGATTGAATGAATGAATTTTGTACTGTAGAGTTTAATTCACTGCTCTGTCTACTCTGGGGGCTCAGGAAACACTACAGATGGATGGGTATACTCCTATCTCTGCCAGAAGGTGTATTTTCACCCTGCATTCTGGCCAGAGGACATTTAGGAAATTAACAAAGATCCAAGTGACAGCAAGAGCGTTTAGAGCGGCATCACCTTACCCGATCAGAAGAGACAGAGGTTGTTGAGCTATGTGCAGTGTTTTCCCTTATCAGTGATTCACTTGTATTTATAGAACACGTACTCTGTGCAGAGCACTGCACTAAGACCTTGGGAGAGTACAGTAGAATAGGTAGACCTGGTATTTGCCCTAAAGGAGTTTACAGTCTACTGTGGGAAGAAGACCTAGGAGAGTACAATAGAGTGAGTAGATATGATTCCTTCCCTTATGGTCTTGTGCTTACAGTCTTCAGTGCAATCAGATCAGACACTGTCCATTTCCCAGATGGGGCTCGCAGTCCAAGGGGGAGAGAAAACAGGTATTTAGCCCCCATTTTGCAGGTGAGGAAACTGAGGCAAAGGGTAGTGAAGTGAGTGTCAGAACGTTACTCAGTAGGGAAGTGGCAGAGCTGGGATTAAAACCCAGTTTTCCTGACTCCCAGCCCCATGCTCTTTCCACTTGACCACACTGTTTTCTCTACTTGATTAATCTTAATGTACAAGTGGGACCTCACCCCCTGTAGGCTGTTCACTCATTGTGGGCAGGGAACACGTTTCCTAACTGTTATATTGTACTCTACCAACCTCTCAGTGTTGGGCTCTGCATCCAGTGAGCTCTCAGTAACTACGATGGATTGCTTGGGAGCAACCTTATTGGAGGACTCAGAGCTCTGAGGGATCATGAAGGATCAGGACAAACTATTTCTCTTCCCTTATTGACACCCATGCCCATCGTCCCCGTCAGCTCTTCCTTATATTTAACTCCCTTCTCAGGCCTCCTGTTCCTCCCCCTCCTCCTTCCCTCACCCCCAACGATCTGGCCTCCTATTTCATTAGTAAAATTAACACCATCAGGTCTGAGCTCCCCAAAGTCACTCCTCCCCCTTCTCCAACCCCCCGGCTCTCAACCCTCTCCACTATTCTTCCATGTTTCCCAGCAGTATCCTCAGATGAGATCTCCTCCCTCCTCTCAAGTGCTACTCCGGCCACCTGTGCTTCTGACCCCATTCTCTCTCATCTTATGAAATCTCTCGCCCCGTCCCTCCTCCCCTCCTTCACTTCCGTATTCAACCGCTCACTCTCCACTGGTTCCTTCCCCTACTGAGCGCTCACCTCCTCCAGGAGACCTTCCCAGACTGAGCCCCCTCCTTCCTCTCCACGCCCCCCGGCCCTACCTCCTTCCCCTCCCCAAGCACCTGTACATATATTTGTACAGATTTATTACTCTATTTATTTTACTTATACATATTTACTATTCTATTTTGTTTTGTTAATATGTTTTGTTTTATTGTCTGCCTCCCCCTTCTAGACTGTGAGCCTACTGTTGGGTAGGGACCGTCTCTATATGTTGCCAACTTGCACTTCCCAAGCGCTTAGTACAGTGCTCTGCACACAGTAAGCGCTCAATAAATACGATTGAATGAATGAATCATGTCCTGTAAGTCTCTCGTAGCTCTGTTCTGCCCCATCCAGCACTCCACACACAATCAATCAATCAATCAATCAATCAATCAATCGTATTTATTGAGCGCTTACTATGTGCAGAGCACTGTACTAAGCGCTTGGGAAGTACAAATTGGCATCACATAGAGACAGTCCCTACCCAACAGTGGGCTCACAGTCTAAAAGGGGGAGACAGAGAACAGAACCAAACATACCAACAAAATAAAATAAGTAGGATAGAAATGTACAAGTAAAATAAATAAATAAATAAATAGAGTAATAAATATGTACAACCATATATACATATATACAGGTGCTGTGGGGAAGGGAAGGAGGTAAGACGGGGGGATGGAGAGGGGGACGGGGGGATGGAGAGGGGGACGAGGGGGAGAGGAAAGAAGGGGCTCAGTCTGGGAAGGCCTCCTGGAGGAGGTGAGCTCTCAGCAGGGCCTTGAAGGGAGGAAGAGAGCTAGCTTGGCGGATGGGCAGAGGGAGGGCATTCCAGGCCCGGGGGATGACGTGGGCCGGGGGTCGATGGCGGGACAGGCGAGAGCGAGGTACAGTGAGGAGATTAGCGGTGGAGGAGCGGAGGGTGCGGGCTGGGCAGTAGAAGGAGAGAAGGGAGGTGAGGTAGGAGGGGGCGAGGTGATGGAGAGCCTTGAAGCCCAGGGTGAGGAGTTTCTGCCTGATGCGCAGATTGATCGGTAGCCATTGGAGGTTTTTGAGGAGGGGAGTAATATGTCCAGAGCGTTTCTGGACAAAGATAATCCGGGCAGCAGCATGAAGTATGGATTGAAGTGGAGAGTGGATTGAAGAGTGGATTGAAGAGTGGATTGAAGTACCACCAACTCTATCCCCTGGTTCCAGAGATGATGCTTGTATGCACAGCTGAGGTTCCAGTTCTAAAGCGCTGTTTTGAATGCCACAGCTTCTCCTCTGTCTCCCCTGGTAGAATGTCAACTCCTTGAGAGCAGGGATTGTGTCTTCTGGCTCTCCTGTACTCTCCTAGGTGATCAGTACAGTGCCCTGCACGTAGTAGACGGTGAGGTCTCTGAGGCTTGGGTTCACATTCTTAAACTATCATGCCTTTCGAGTGTTTAGTTCAGTGCTCTGCGTGCAGACTGTAAGCTCCTTGAGGGCGGGATCGTCTCCACTTTACCGTGCTCTTCCAAGTGCTCGGTACACTGTTCTGCACACGATAAACTCCTTTAGAGCACTGATTGGGTCTACCGGCCCTCTTGTGTTTAGTAGAGTGCCTGGCACACAATAAGCACTCTAATATTACGGCACGATCTATCCGGGCAACACAGGGACTCTTATCTTTACCTTCAAAGTTGTCAAACATCCTCTACGATTTCATGGGTTTAACTTGGTAATAATAGTGATAACTGTTGTATTTGCTAAACTCTTATCGTGTGCTAACACTGTTTTCAGTACCGGGTTAGGGCTCGCCAAATTGCATTGGGTACAGTCCTGTCCCACCTGGGCCTCACAGTTTTAATCCCCACTTTACAGATGAGGTAACCATGGCACAGAGAAGTGACACAGCAAGGTACACACCCAAGGTCACACAGCAGGTATGTAGTCGAGTGGGGATTAGAACCCAGATCCCTCCAACTCACTGGTCCGTGCTCTGCCTACTAAGCTTCGCTGCTTCTCTTCATCTCATTGGTTGTCCTGTTGCCATCTGCTCCTTGAGGGCAGGGATCAAGTCTCTTAATTATGTTGTATTTTTGTAAATAACGATGATAATAATAATGATGGTATTTGTGAAGCACTTAAGTGTCCAACACTGTTTTAAGCGCTGGGGTAGATACAAAGTAATCAGGCCGTCCCACGTGGGGCTCATAGTCTTCATCCCCACTTGACAGATGAAGTAACTGCAGCACAGAGAAGTTAGTGACTTGCCCCAGGTCACACAGCTGATGAGTGGCAGAGGCGGAATTAGAATCCATGACCTCTGTCTCCCAAGTTTGTGCTCTATCCACTAAGCCATGCTGCATTCAGGAGATGCCCAGCCCAGCACGCTATGGGCACATGGCCCTCAAGAAATACTGTTGTTTGGAAAGTTGAGCATTAAAGAATGCCCTCTGTAGTAAGATATCTTTGGGAGAAACATCTCCCTTGAGTTGCCCAGTGTCCTGTCCAGCAGTACTCCCTCGGTTCTCTTTTTTCTCACCAGATTGTTCTTAATGAGGAAACTTGGATTAAAAAAAAAAAAAGACAGATTTTTCCCGGGAACAGATAGGGTTAAGTCCTTGTCATGTACCTAGAGTAGCTTAGACTGTAGTCTGTAAGCTCCATGTAGGCAAGGAATATATCTGCCAGTAGCAGAGAAACAGGATGGTCTAGCAGTTAAAACCCAGGCTGAGGACTTGCGTTCTAATCATGACTCTGTCTCTTGTCTGCTGTTTGACCTTGAGCAAGTCACTTGACTTCTCTGTGCCTGTTACCTATTCTGTTAGATGGGGATTGAGACTGTGAGGTCCATGTGGGACATGGACTGTGTCCAATTTGACCTTGTATCTACCCCTGAGTTTAGAATGGTGCCCGGCACCGAGTAAGTGCTCAACAAATGCCCACTGTCCCACTTGGGGCTCACGTTCATCCACGAGGAGGGAGAATGGATCTCTCCTTCCCATTTACATACGACAATGCTGAGACCCAGAGATGTTAAGCCCAAGTAGACAAAGCAAGTGATCAAGGCAGGATTAGAACCCAGGTCCCCTGACTCCCAGGCTTGGACTTTTCCGCTAGGTCATGCTGCTACTCAGAGGTGACCCAGCTGTGGGTGTGCACAATCCTGATGTCCTAGCAGCAGCAGCAAAGATCTTTACTGAGCTTCTACTGTGTGCAGAGCACTGTTCTAAGCCCTGGGCAATAATAAGCAGGTGGGAGTTAGGGGCTGTGTCCCTTGAGGAGCTTACCATTTACGAATACAGGTAGTGGAGAGGACTGCAGCCAGGCCCATCAGAAGCAGTGAATCACTCAATGGTACGTATTGTGTGCTTACCAGAGGCAGAGTGCTGTGCTGAGCACTTCGGAGGGAAATATCTAATGGAGTGGGTAGACACATTCCCTGCCCACAATGAATTTACGGTCCCGGGGAGAGGATACAGACATTCATTTAAAGAAATTACAGACATGTCCTCGAGTGCTGGGGACTTGAGGGATGGATGAATTGAGAACAAATCCAAGCTCAAGGGTGACACGGAAGAGAATGGGAGAAGAGGAAACTTAATCAGGGAAGGCCTCTTGGAGGAGATGTGCCTTCTATAAGTTTTTGAAGGCGGGGAGAGTGATCGACTGTCCTTGGCCATTTTCCTTGACTCCATTCTCTCTCATTCAACTTACCTGTTCAATCCAGGACAAAATCCTTCCAGTTCCACCTTCTGAAAGTGAACCTCCAGTTCCACCTTACCACCATGGCTGAAATCCGCCCCGACCTTTCCATCCAGACTGCTTCCACTTTAACCCCAGGGTTTTCTTCTCTCCCACCTTGATTACGGTATCAGCCTCCTTTCTGACCTCCCTGCCTCTTGTCTTTTCCCACTCTAGTCCACATTTCACTCAGTTGTCCGGAGGATTTTCCCACAAAATCGTTCAGACCACATTTTCCCCCACCTTCGAGAACCTCTGGTGGTTGTCCATCTCCCTCTGCACCCAAGAAAAACTCCTCACCATTGGCTTTAAAGCACTCAATCACCTTGCCCCCTCCTACCTCACCACTCTCCTCATACAAACCAGCCTGCACCCTTCTCTCCTCTAATGCTCACTTTCTCACCAGAACTTGGATCTCTCCTGTCTCGCCACCGACCTCTCCCCCACATTCTGCCTCTGGACTGGACTGCACTCCCTCTTTATATCTGACTGACCCATTCATTCCTTCAGTGGTATTTATGGAGCACTTAGTATGTGCAGAGCACTGTACTAAGCACTTGGGAGAGTACAATATAACCATGAATAGGCACATTTCCTGCCCACAATGAGCTTACAGTCTAGAGGGGAAACAGACATGAATAGAAATAAATGACAGATATGTGTGTAAGTGCTGTGAGGCATGAAGAGGATGAATAAAGGGAGAAAATCAGGGTGACACAGAAGGGAGTGGGAGAAGAGGAAAGGGGGGCTTAGATAGGGAAGGCCTCTTGAAGGATATGTGCCTTCAAGAAGACATTGAAGCAGGAAGAGTAATTTTCCGTTGGATTTGAGTAAGGAGGGTGTTCCTGTCCAGGGGCAGGATGTGGGCAAGGGGTGGTGGTGAGATAGACAACATCGAGGTACAGTGGGGAGGTTAGCATTAGAGGTGTGGGCTGGCTTGTAGTAGATGAATAGCGAGGTGAGCTGGGAAGGGGCAAGGTGGGGGAGCGCTTTAAAACTAGTGGTAAGAAGTTTTTGTTTGTTGCGGAGTTGGATGGGCAACCGCTGGAGGTTCTTGAGGAGTAGGGTGATATGTCCCAAACATTTTTTATAGAGAAGTGATCCAGGCAGCCGAGTGAAGTGTGGACTGCAGTGGGGAGAGATAGGAGGCTGAGTTGTCAGCGAGGAAGCTGATGCGGTAATCCAGGTGAGACAGGATAAGTGATTGTCTAAACGCAGTAGCCGTGTAGATGGAGAGGAAAGGTGGATAGGTGGATTTTAGCTATGGTGTGAAGGTAGAACCTACAGGTGATGGATTGAATATAATATTAATTCTGGTATCTGTTAGGCGCTTACTACGTGCCAAGCGGTGTTCTAAGCGTTGGTGCCGATACACAGTGATCAAGTTATCCCATGTGGGGCTCACAGTCTTCATCCCCATTTTATAGACGAGGCAACTGAGGCACAGAAAAGTGAAGGGGCTTGCCCAAAATCACACAGCTGCCAATTGGCAGCACCAGGATTAGAACCTATGATATACGGACTCCCA
The DNA here is from genome assembly GCF_015852505.1 of Tachyglossus aculeatus. NCBI lineage: Eukaryota > Metazoa > Chordata > Mammalia > Monotremata > Tachyglossidae > Tachyglossus > Tachyglossus aculeatus. The sequence goes on along the minus strand of NC_052076.1, from coordinate 20,816,672 downwards.
GGCCCATGCTGTATCCACTATGCCATGCTAATTCCACTAAATGATGGCAGGTGGCGAGGGAGGATTCTGTCAGAAATCCTCGATGTTCTGAGTCATCAGGGCCAAAGCAAGGTCCTGCCCCTGCCCGGAAATAGGGAGGCACCTTGGATCTGGGAGATGACCTCAATGGGAGACGATCCCCAAGGGAAAAATCATCGATTGAGGTACCGCCCCACCGGAGTGAGCCCTGTGGGAGAAATGGTCGGGTCAGCCCTCGGCCTGCTGGGAGCTGATCCCAGGATAGAAGAGAGCGGGGAGGATGCCGGGAGAGTCACTTCATAGAATCCTATTTTGAAGGAATAATAATAATAATAACAATACTATGTGTTAAGAACTGTTCTAAGCACTGGAGTAGATAGGAGGTTATCAGTTTGGACACAGCCCCTGTCCCACAAGGGGCTCACGGGCTAGCCGAGGAAGGAATGCACTTTAATCCCCATTTAATGATGTGTAAATGGAGGCCCAGAGAAATGAAGTGATTCGCCTAAGATCACACGGTAGACAAGTGACTGAGCCGGGATTAGGACCCAGGTCTTCTGATGTCCAGTCCCAGGTTCTTTCCACTAGGCCACACTGCTTCTGTGTGGCAGTTTAAAGACTTAGCTGAGCCAGCCAAAGAGAAGGACCAGGGAGGAAGTCGAAGAGCCAGGTGGTGGGCATGGAGACCCTTGGCTATCATGAAGGGGAGAGGTTAGTGAGCAGTGTGTCCGGGACAGCAGCACACGGGGGAAGCTTGCGCCGTGGACCCTTCATGGACTCCGGGCATAAGGAGGGATTGGAGAGGATCCTCGGGGTTTCAGAGTCGGGCGCCCCGGACTGGGAAGGAACCAGGCTCCTGCCCCTGAGGGGAATAAGCACGTAAAGCATGGAACCTGTGTAGGGAAATACCGAGGGTCCCTGCAGGGGGAGGTGTGAAGAAGGTTCAGGGGAAGCCCTTTCTAAACTGGATTTGCTACCTGGTCGAGAACATGGTCATTATCGTTTAGATGTCAGAGCCGAGTGTACCCCTACGACAGGGACTGGAGGAGAAGGTTCCAGTGCCGAGTGGGCCCGATGCCACTAGCATGCGAGGGAGCGCTTCGTCTGCCAACCTCCTCTGGCCGACCCTGGATCGGGTGGTGTGCTACTCCGTGAAGGCACAGCAGTCACTGGGGAGAGAAGTCTGGGGTTCAGGGGCTCATGGGGAGTGGGAGACCCAGAGGGTCGTGTGGCCTGGCATAGGCTGCCTGGGGTCCACACACACCCCTCAGGCGACTCCAGGAGCTTTTGGGGCCGGGACTTATCAATCAATGAATCAATCAATGGTATTTATTGAGAGCTTCCTATGTGCAGAGCACTGTACTAACCTTAGGAGAATACAATAGAGCAGAATCAGCAAATACGTTCCCTGACCATAATAGGGAGCATTTAAGAGATTTAGGACCGAGGACCACTGGTAACGTTGTCATGCTCACAGACCCCAAAGGGAAATGAGGTCAGTGTTCTGGGGCCACAAGCATCTCCCCTCCCGCTTCCAGTGTAGGGTGGATTATCGGCCTCCTGGTGGCTTTTTATTCATTCATTTGATCTTACTGAGCACTCGCTGTATGCGGGGCACTGTATTAAGTGCTTGAGAAAGTACAATATAACAGAATTAGCAGTCAAATTCTCTGCCCACCATGAGCCTACTGATATGTGTGTCAATTACAGAGGGTTTGAGTGGGGATTCGGTACCTGTTCTCCCTCCTGATTGGACTGGGAGCCTCACGTGGGGCCGGCATATCTAGTAGCTTGTCTTGTACTTAGGAGCCCTCTACGAGATTGTAAACTCCTGGTAAGCAGGGATGATGCCCACCTACACTACTGTACTTTCCCAAGTGCTCAGTACAGGGCTCTGTGCATGTTAGAAGCTCACACAATACCATCGCTTGTTACTAGTGTTAGCACCAACGATGGGGTCCTACTAATGGAGCGAACTCGGTTCTACCGGTGTTAAGATTAATAGCCTTCAGTGCGTCCCTTTTCTACACCTGAGAGAGCTTGGCACCCGGGAGAACGGAGTCGGCTACTCCCTGACTTAGCCTTGGTCGTCGAGCAGTTGCAGAGAGCTGAGAGCGGAGAGCTGGTGCTGGCTGGAGAGCTCGGAGGGCGGGGGACTCCTTTTTGGGGGAAATTGGAACGGGACTTGAGGGAAGCGGGGAAGGGGAGAGGCAGGGCGACTTGGAACAGGGGCACATTTCAGCATCTGAATTAGCAGTGCTGCCTAGGGGCCGGGACATGGACCTGGGAGTCAGAAGGCCCTGTGTTCTAATCCCTGTTCGGCCACTTGTTTCCTGTGGGAATTTGGGCAAGTCGTTTCACTTCTCTGGACCTCAGTTAATTCATCTGTAAAATGGAAATGATGAAATAATAAAAAAAAAACATGGATTAAAATTGGTAGCCCCCCGGTAGGACTCGGAGCAAGCCAACCTGATTAACTTGTATCTACTCCACTGCTTAGTATAGTGGCTGGCATATAGTCAGTGCTTACCAAATACCATACGAATGAAACAAACAAAACTTCAAGCTGCTAAAGTAATATAAACTCTCAGGCCAGGTCCCTCAGGCCTCTCTGTTTCTCTCTCATCCACCTGCCATTCTGGCACAGTCCTCCGATCTCACACATCTTCCTTTCTCTGCTCTGCCCTCTCGATAAGCACCACTGATGGATCGATTCTCTTCCCGGCCCGTCTTTCTTCTCCAGTACCTGTTCACTGCATACTATGTGCAAAGCCCTGTTTTAAGCCCTGGGGTAGTTGCAAGCTAATCAGGTCATACACATGGGGCTCACAGTTTGAGTAGATGAGAAATAGGATTTAATCCACATTTTTCAGATGAAGTAGTCAAGGTCCAGAGAAATGAAAAGACTTGCCCAAAGTCACCCACCAGGCACCTGGTAGATCTGGGATTAGAACCCAGGTCCTGTGACTCCCAGACCCGGGCCTCTCTCTACTAGGGCCCGCTGTTTCTGCCAAGCTCCGTCCTCCCGATTATGCTCTGGATCTGGGTGGTGGGCCCTTCATTGTTTGATTGGTTGATGATGACAGCAGGCCCTTTGTCGTTTGATTGATCAGGACAGTGGGCCCTTCAGTGACTGAGTGATTGCTCGTTAAGGACGGCGGGACTGTCGTTTGTGATGTGGTTTTTACGTCCGGAGAGGTCCGGTAGGGAGAGCCCAGATCTGGGAATCGGGAGACCTGGGTTCCAGCCCCGGCTCTGCCTGCCGCCGGCCGACAAGGGCCGACATGACAAGTGTGTATTCTGTCACAAGCTGTGCTCCTGCCTGCCGAGCCCCCAGGGCCGGAAACCACTCCTCCACGTGGGGTCCCAAGGGATCGCCCATCATTTCTGCGAGCCCCCTGTGGGACGGGACCATGTGCAACCCAATAAGCTCGCATCTACCCCAGTGCTTCGTCGGATCGAATTCTGGCTGTGCCACTCGTCTGCCGTGTGACCTCGGGTAAATCACTTGGCTTCTTTGTGGCTCAGTTCCCTCATGTGTAAAATGTTGATTAAGAGTGTGAACCCCATGTATGACAGGGACTGTGTCCAACATGATTAACTTGTATGTACCACAGTGCTTCCTACAGTGCCTGGCACAAAATAAGGGCTTAACAAATAGCCATTTTTTTTTTAAAGAAAAGAAGGAGTGACGTAAGAGATATTTGGCAATCGGGCTTTAGTTCCAGAAAGCGGGCGATCCTGGGTGTCATCCATGTTTGCCTGGCTTTCGAAAGAATTTTCTCATTTTGAAGCGTTTACATCATAAACAAAATCCTGCCGAATCATGTAATGAGAGTCAGTGCAGGCAATAACATGGGAATCCTGTAATTAAATCATCATTAAGTGCAGTGGCATAATCCTGTGGTATTCTAGCGAGGAGAGACATATTAAACTCATAGAACTAACAAAAAAAAAAAATCCTTGGAGTATTACATCTGACCTCTGGAGTCGAAACCCTTGAAGTCGTAGATTCAGCTTTCTTTCGCTACCCAGATGGTTTTTGATTCTGTTACACGTCAGAATGAGGGCTTTTCGAGATGGACCCGACGTGTGCTCAGGGAAGAGATCTCCCTCCATTCTGAGAGCTGGTTTCCGAAAGCTTGGTGTCCATCAGACCTTTGACCTCCTGCCCTTTAGAGTGTTTTGATGGGGTGTGAAGCATCAATTTATTCTGTGGAGGTTGTGCTGGAGGGTCGCTTTTTCCTCAGGCACCTGGTCCACCCAGAAGTTCTAAAAGGGAAAAGTGCCTTTTAATTTGGGGGAGAGGGAATGTATGGTGCTAAGAATTGGAGTTTTGAAGGGGAGGGATTTGAGAAGCAGCGGTGGTCTGGAGGATAGAGAATGGGCTGGGGAGCCAGAAGGACCTGCGTTCTCATCCCGACTGCCACCTTTCTGCTGTGTGACCTCAGGTGAGTCACTTCATTGCACCAACGGGGATCTGTGAAATGGAGATTAGGACCCTGAGCCCCATGTAGACCCTGGACTGTGTCCAACCTAATTAGATTGTATCTACCCCAGCCCTCACCAGAGTGCCTGGAACATAGTAAGCACTGGAAAAATACTATTAAAAAAAAAAGCCACCACAAGCCAAGGACAGCAATCAGTCACTGGCATTGACTGGTGGTTTATTGACCGCTAAGCACTAAATGCTTAGGAAAGTACACTACAACAGAATTAGCTTGCAGGTTCCCTGCCCATAACGTGTCTAGACAAGGACAAGAGGCTACCTCCTAAATAATGACGTTACCTTTGTTTTTTTTAATGGTATTTGTTAAGCGCTTACTAAGAGTCAGGCAATGTTCTAAGCGCCGGGGTAGATACTGGTTAATTAGGTTGGACACAGTCCCTGGCGTACATGGAGCTTAGGTTCTTACTTCCATTTTCACAGTTATAGAGGCCCAGAGAAGTGAAGTGATTTGCCCAAGGTCACCCAGCAGACAAGTGACCCAGAGCTGGGATGAGAACTCAGGCCCTCCTGACTCCCAGGCCTGGGCTCTATCTACTAGGTCACGCTGCTTCTGATCAAAATGGTTTTCTCATTGACGACAGAAGGAGTTTGAGGGCTCCAGTAAGCAGCTAGTACAGTGCTCTGCCCCCAGTAGGAGCTCAGTATTACAGAGCTGTACATCAGGAGGCATAGACTACAGCAGTCTGCAAAGAGTCGGTGCCCAGTACAGTGCTCTGCGTAAGGTAGGCAACTGGTACAGTGTTTTCTACACAACAGGTGCCCGGTAGAGTTCTCTGCATACATTAGAGCCCAATTAGACTTTTTTAGATATAGCTGTCTAACCCAATGTTCTGCACATGGTAGATGGCTAGGTCAAGTGGTCTGCAAATGGCCATCTACCACAGTGCTCTGTACATGGTAAGCATCTCCCCCTCTAGGTTATAAGACCTTTGAGGGCAGGGATCATATCTTCCGATGCTAAGCTATAATTACCCAAGCAGCAGACATTGGATGGATCCAGGATTAGAACCCAGGTCTTCAGACTCCCAGGCCCATTTTCTATCATTGATTCAGTCGTGTTTTTGGAGCGCTTACTGTGTACAGAGCCATAGTAAGCGGTATCCACTAAGCCATGCTTTAACTGTCATCTCTATGTGACTGATTCCTAAATCTCTTTCTTCCGGCCCTCTTCCCCTCTCTGTTTCTCCTGCCCCCAGTGCTTAGTACAATGCTGTGCACACAGTAAGTGCTCAATAAATACGATTGAATGAATGAATAAATGTTTCTCCTGCCCCCCCCTGCCCTTTATGTTTCTTCCTGCCCCCCTCCCCCTCTCTGTTTCTTCCTGCTCCCCTTCACCCTCTCCTTTTCTTCCTGTCTTCCCTTCACCCTCTCTGTTTCTTCTTGCCCTCCTCCCCCCTCTCTGTCTCTTCATGCTCCTTCTCACCCTCTCTCTTTCTTTTGGGCCCCCCCATTCCCTGTCTGTTTCTTCCTGCCCCCTTCCCCCTCTCTATTTCTTCATGCTCCCTTCCCCTCTCTGTTTCTTCCTGCCCCCTTCACTCTCTCTTTCTTCCTTCGCCCACCCCTCTGCCTTTCTTCATCTCTCCCCCCTCTCTTTCTTCCTGCTCCCCATCCCTTCTCTGTTAGTTCCTGCTCCTCATCCCCTCTCTCTTTCTTCCTGCCCCCCATACCCTTTCTCTTTCTTCCTGGACCCCATACCCTTTCTCTTGCTTCCTGCCCCCATACCCTTTCTCTTTCTTCCTGCCCCCCTCCCCCTCTCTCTTTCTTCCTGCCTCCCTCCCCTTTCTCTTTCTTCCTGCTCCCTGTTTCTTCCTGCCCCATCCCCATCTCTCTTATCTTCCTCCCCCACGTTTATTCCTGCTCCCCTTCACCCTCTGTCTTTCTTCCTGCTCCCCTTCACCCCGTCTTTCTTCCTGCCCCCCTCCTCCTCTGTTTCTGACTGCCTCCTCCCCCCTCTGTTTCTTCCTGCTCTTTCACCTGCTCTCTTCTTGTCCCCTCTCCCCCTCTCTCTTTCTCACTCCCTCCCCCTCCGTTTCTTTCTGCCCCCTTTCAACCTCTTTTGCCTTCCTGCCCCCTCGCGCTCTCTTTCTTCCTGCTCCCCCTCACCCTCTCTCTTTCTTTCTGCCCCCTTCTGCTCTCTCTTTCTTCCTGCTCCCCCTCACCCTCTCTTTTTCACCTAGTTAGCACTTAACAGATAGCATCCAAAAGAATGTTCCCTGAGACATGTGATACCCTGGGCATCGATGCTTAGTACAGTGCTGGGCCCTTAGTAATGACTAACAAATACCCCAATTATGATCAGTCGGTCCAAGATCTGCAAAGGCCCTTGGTGGCCACCCTAGTGGCCAGACTTAAAGCTGACCTGCCTTTCCTTACTCTATTCCTTCCCACTCCCCGCCCTTTTCCTCCATTCTCCCCAGGTTACTGGGTTAAGAGCCCCCCAAATTTGACTTCCATTACTTCTTACACCAACGGTTCTGGAAAATCATGGACTACAATTGCAATCATTGAGCTGAGGCACTGCCATTGGGTGAAAACCTAGCCTTAGCTGAAGTAACACCATTTTGAGGACCGGAGGAGAACTTTGCAAATACCCGTGTGAAAAGCATCTTCATTCATTCAGTCAATCGTATTTATTGAGTGCCTACAGTGTGCAGAGCACTGTACTAAGCGCTTAAGGTTTGTGAGGGAACTTCTGGTTTAGCAAATCCTTTGTAAGTGTTGAATTGTACTGCAGTATTGAGATTGTGCCAACAAGCTCTGGCCCCTAAAAGAGCCTTATCTGGGAATCAAGTCACCTATGCAAATGTTTGTCATGCGCATGTGGGGTGCCCTATTGTTTGGATAGAAATGTCAATGAAAAAGTGCCTTCAGGAGTCTTGCATGAATCACCTCCCCAGGTGTGCTGTTTGACTTTGTGCAAAAAAATAAAATAAAATGGGGAGACTCTCCAAATCATGTATGCCTCTCACTGACCATGCAGAGCAGCGAATTGGCATAATTGGACTTGCAGCACGGCCTTTGGGCAGAAACTGAACGGGACAGAAGTGGGGAAAAGAGAAGCGAGGAGCACCCCGGCCTAGTGGAAAGGGCCGGGGCTTGGGAGTCAGAGGCCCTGGGTTCCCACCGTGGCTCTGCTCCCTGTGTGCTGGGAGATCCTGGGCATGTAGCTTCGCTTCCCTGGGTCACAGTCATCTGATCTGTAAAATGTGGGGGATAAAGAGTACGAGCCCTATGAGGGACAGGGAAGATGTCCAACCCGACTCTCTCCTATCCACCGAGGTTCCCGGCATGGTGCCTGGCACCTAGCAAGTTCTTAACAAATACCATGAGAAAGGAAACCAAAAACCCAAAGGAGAGACAGAGTGGAGGAGAGAGTGGGGCCTCCTTGAGTCGTTCATTGTTATGTATTAGATATCCTCCTGGATGCAAAGCATTGTATTAAGCCCTGGGAAAGCATTGGAGAATTACACCTGATCCTCAAGGAGTAGGGGAATGTCTCTAATTAAGGAGGTTTGACCAGATCCTTTTAATGACAAATCCCTGCAAATCCCTTTCTCCATAATAGCCCTCTGCTTCTTAGGTACCTCCTCTTAAAGCCCCACTCCCAGCAACCCAGTCTCTTCACTAGGTGCCGTTCAATGGGGTAAGTGGCACTGCCCCTTTCCCTCCCCCTTTAGGGCCGTGGGCTATGGAGAGGTGGCAGGCTTGGCTGCTCTGGTGGTTTGGGGAGCAGGGTCTGTGCTGCCCCCTCGGTTAGCCAATTTTTGGTTCAGCTGTGATAATGTTTACTGAAGTGGGGTTGCTGTTGGGTGACTGTTCTTTATGGTGCAGGAGGTATAGAGGAATGGGCTGATCTCAAAGGTTTGAAGTTGAGGGGTGGGAAGGGGAGGCCCAACTCTGAGATAATTAACTGAAGTTGTGGTGGTGATGTATTGGGGGTAAGGGAGGGGGCGGCAGTGTAGAGTTATAGTGTCCTCATTAATATGCTCTATGCCCAGTAATGACTCCCTAAATAGGATTGACTTAGTGTGTATACTGATATCACTGATTTGGGTTGATAATCTGGGGTTGGGACCATGGATATGTATCAGTTAATTCAGAAGGGAGTGAAGAAAGGTGGAGTTGGGGTGTTGGTGTGTATCCGGGCGGGAAGGGATGGAACACTAATAATAATAATAATAATAATGATAATAATAATAATAATAATGATGTCATTTATTAAGCACTTACTATGTGCCCATCGCTGTTCTAAGTGCTGAGGAGGTTACAAGGTGATCAGTTTGTCCCACCTGGGGCTCACAGTCTCAATCCCCATTTTACAGATGAGGTAAGTGAGGCACAGAGAAGTTAAATGACTTGCCCAAAGTCACAGAGCTGACCAGTGGCAGAGCTGGGATTTGAACCCATGACCTCTTACTCCAAAGCCCGTGCTCTTTCCACTGAGCCATGCTGCCAAGGATTTGGGGGTTATGTAGAGAGCTGAGAGTGATATGGGGAATGTATTTTGATACCACTGACTCATCCCTAGTAGTGCTGTGCAGATGATGGTACATGTTACGCATTTAATTTACATGAAGTATTTCTCCAAGGGCTGGAGTAGGTACAAAATATTCCTATTATACTGTGATTGTTCTGAGGACTTGACACCTGTCCATGTTGTGATTGGGTTTGTCTGATCTCCATTTTGTTTTCACATCCCTTCCTCCCATCCCTTTGTACACCCTTCTTCATGGAAGAAGAATGCCCGCCAAAACTTCCCGCCACAAAACCTGCCTAACAAAGGCCTCCCCCACCCTGACCTGCCTGACAAAAGCCATCCCTGTTGTCCACTAGCAGACTTGACATGACTGACTCCATTTTGTGCAGGCTAAGAGAACAACTCCTTTTTGTATTGTCTGCAACAGATGCCTTCAAGGCCATTAAACAAGTAACACTTATCTATGTAAGGTCCTAGGTCAGATGACATCCTGACAAGACAGTGACAACAGAAGATAACAGAATTTACACACCTATTTATACAAGGCCATATGGCAGATAACAACCTTTACAAGGCAGTAAAAACAGAGAATTTACAGCATCCTTTGGTCCTAATTGGATTCCTGAAATTCCTAAATGCTCCCTCCCATGTTGCTGTAACTCAATAAAAGACACAGTGAGAATGGGATCGGGGCTGCTTGATCTGGGTCCCTGGCCCCTTGCAGCTGCGCGCTAATAAAATCCACTTCTAAATTTCTACCTGGGTCTCACTCGCTGATTCTCGGCACAACATCCACATGTTTTGTTCTGTTGTCTGTCTCCCCCTTCTAGACTGTGAGCCTGTTGGTGGGTAGGGACTGTCTCTCTATGTTGCCAACTTGTACTTCTCAAGTGCTTAGTACAGTGCTCTGCGCACAGTAAGCGCTCAATAAATACGATTGAATTAATGAATGAATGTGTGGTGTTAACAGGGTTTGTGACCCTGCCTCTGATGTGGCTACAATACTCATGCTCTAGAGGGGCAAGGCTTGCCACAGGCTATACAGGTTTGGATTTTTGCTGCCTGGGTGAGAAGTCTAGGATCCAGCTTGGGAAGTGTCTCATTGAGACAACCAGAGATTTCTGGCTTGGACGGGTTGGGTTGCTCTGAAATTTCTTGAAGGGGGATTATTGGTGCGTGTCTTCATCATCAATCGTATTTATTGAGCGCTTACTGTGTGCAGAGCACTGTACTAAGCACTTGGGAAGTACAAGTTGGCAACATATAGAGACAGTCCCTACCCAGCAGTGGGCTCACAGTCTAAAAGGGGGAGACAGAGAACAAAACCAAACATACTAACAAAATAAAATAAATAGAATAGATATGTACAAGTAAAATAAATAAATAGAGTAATAAATATGTACAAACATACATATATACAGGTGCTGTGGGGAAGGGAAGGAGGTAAGATGGGGGATGGAGAGGGAGACGAGGGGGAGAGGAAGGAAGGGGCTCGGTCTGGGAAGGCCTGGAGGAGGTGAGCTCTCAGTAGGGCCTTGAAGGGAGGAAGAGAGCTAGCTTGGCGGATGGGCAGAGGGAGGGCATTCCAGGCCTGGGGGATGACGTGGGCCGGGGGGTCGATGGCGGGACAGGCGAGAACGAGGTACGGTGAGGAGATTAGCAGCAGAGGAGTGGAGGGTGCGGGGTGGGCTGTAGAAGGAGAGAAGGGAGGTGAGATAGGAGGGGACGAGGTGATGGAGAGCCTTGAAGCCCAGGGTGAGGAGTTTCTGCCTGATGCGCAGATTGATTGGTAGCCACTGGAGATTTTTGAGGAGGGGAGTAGTATGCCCAGGGAATTTCTGGACAAAGATAATCCGGGCAGCAGCATGAAGTATGGATTGAATTGGGGAGAGACACGAGGATGGGAGATCAGAGAGAAGGCTGATGCAGTAGTCCAGACGGGATAGGATGAGAGCTTGAATGAGCAGGGTAGCGGTATGGATGGAGAGGAAAGGGCGGATCTTGGCAATGTTGCGGTGCTGAGACCGGCAGGTTTTGGTGATGGCTTGGATGTGAGGGGTGAATGAGAGAGCGGAGTCGAAGATGACACCAAGGTTGCGGGCTTGTGAGACGGGAAGGATGGTAGTGCCGTCAACAGAAATGGGAAAGTCAGGGAGAGGGCCAGGTTTGGGAGGGAAGACAAGGAGTTCAGTCTTGGACATGTTGAGCTTTAGGTGGCGGGCAGACATCCCGATGGCGATGTCCTGAAGTCAGGAGGAGATGCGAGCCTGGAGAGAGGGGGGGAGAGAGCAGGGGCAGAGATGTAGATCTGGGTGTCATCAGCGTAGAGATGATAGTTGAAGCTGTGGGAGCGAATGAGGTCACCAAGGGAGTGCGTGTAGATCGAGAATAGAAGGGGACCAAGTACTGAACCTTGGGGAACCCCCACAGTGAGGGGATGGGAGGGGGAGGAGGAGCCTGCAAAAGAGACTGAGAATGTATTGCTCTATTATAGTCTCCCATGTGCTGAGTACAGTGTTCTGCATGTAGTAAATGTGATTGACTGACTGAAGGGGACATTAGGCAAGTCACTTCACTTCTCTGGTCCTCATTGACCTCATCTTTAAAATGGGGATTGATATTGTGAGCCCCATGGTGGACACTGACTGTGTCAAACCATGATTGCTTAGCTTCATTGCTTTGCCCAGTGCTTAGAATAGTGCCTGGCACATAGTAAGTGGTTAACGAATACCATTCATTCATTTAGTCATTCATATTTATTAAGTACTTCCTGTATGCAGAGCACTGTGCCGAGCACTTGGGAGAGTCCAATTCAGCAGTGGGCAGACACGTTCCCTGACTACCTCTAACTTAGACTATTCCCCATGTGGGACCCAGATTCAGGTTAACTGTTATCATCATCATCACCACATGATTCTGAGCCCCACATGAGACAGGGACTGTATCGGACCCAATCATCAGTTGGGTATAATGCTTGTCCCACAGCCCAAGTAGGAGACAAAACAAGTATCGAATCCCCTTTAACAGATGAGGGAACTATGGCTCTGCTAAGTGAGATGATGATGATGGAATTTGTTAAGCACTTACTTTGTGTCCAGCACTATTCTAAGGGCCAGGGTAGACACAAGCTCATCGAGTGGGACACTTTTCTGTCCCACAGAGGTCTCACAATTTTAATCCCCATTTTACAGATGAGGGTACTGAGGCCCAGAGAAGCGAAATGACTTGCCCGAGGTCACCCATCAGACGACTGGAGACAAGATTAAAAGACCTCAGACGCCCCACTCTGCATACCTTCCAGAGGTCAACTGTCAGCTATGTTGCTGGTGATTCTATGGGCAGACTTGTAGGTCTTTACTTTTTATTCAGAGGTTTTATCATACCCCTAGATCACACCAATTGAAACCAACCAAGAATTACCGGAATGAAATCATCCTGGAGGTTCATTTATAAATAGGCATTAATTTAGGATTGATCTCCATTTTACAGATGAGGTGATTGAGGCCCAGAGAAGTGAAGTGACTTATCCAAGGTCACCCAGCAGGCCAGGGATAAAGCTGGAATTAGAACTCAGGTCCTTCTGACTTCCAGGCCTGGGCTGTAGCCCCTAGGCCTTGCCGTTTCTCTTGGTGGAGTATTCCCCTTCCCCCCTCTAGCTTCAGGTTCGTTGGCTGGACTGGGAATGGAGCTCAGTTCCTCTTGAGCGTGGCTTCCTTTCTCTTTTCTCTGTTTCTTCGAAATGGCATTTCTTCAGCATTTCCTCTTTGTCAAGGACTGTTGTAAGCAGTGGAGTAGATACAAATGAATCAGGTAGGAGAGTCAGTCACTTCTATTTATTGAGCATTTACTGTGTGCAGAGCACTGTACTAAGCACCAGTCAAGTCCAATTCTGCAACAAAGAGAATCCCTGCCCACGATGGGCTCACAGTCTAGAAACAGGGAGACAAACATCAAAAACAAGTAAATTGGCATCAGTAGCATCAATATAAATAAATGGAATTAGAGATATGTGTACACATCAGAACCAGTAAAACAAGTAATGGTAGATCATTCAGTCATATTTATTAAGTTCTTCCTGTGTGCAGAGCACTTTACCAAGCATTTGGGAGATTCCAATACGGCACTGGGCGGACAAGTTCCCTGCCTACCTCCTACTTAGACTACGCCCAATGTATGAAACAGACTTTGCTTAATTGTTATCATTATCATCGTCATATATGTCTCTATATGTTGCCAATTTGTACTTCCCAAGCGCTTAGCTCAGTGGTCTGCACAAGGTAAGTGCTCAATAAATATGATTGATGATGATAGATGAGGTATCTGAGGCTCTGCTAAGTGAGGTAATTATGATGCTATTTGTTCTGCCCTTACTATGTGTCAAGCACTGTTCTATAAAAGTAAATAAATAGAATTATAGATATGTACATAGAAACACAAGTGCTGTGGGGTAGGGCCGGGTAGAGCGAAGGGAGTGAGTCAATGTGAGGTGGTGGGGGGAGCTGATGAAAAGGGAGGATTAGTTGGGGAGGGCCTCCTAGAGGAGGTGAGCCTTCAGCAGGGCTTTGAAGGGGGAAGGGTGATTGGCGGATATTGGGCACTTCCCTGTCCCGCATGGGTCTCGCAGTCTTAATCTCCATTTTACAGATGAGGGTACTGAGGCCCAGAGAAGTGTAGTGACTTGCCCAAGGTCACACAGCAGACAATTGGCGGAGCTGAGATTAGAACCCACATCCTCCAACTCCCCGGCTGGTGACCTGCACACAGTAAGCCCTCGATAAATGTGACTGAATGATCAGCTGATTTTTCCACTAGCCTCTTCCCCCACATACCAATTAAACATCGATCAAAGATATTTATTGAATGCTTACCATGTGCAGAGTGCACTGTACTAAGTACTTGGGGGAGTAGGGTGCAATAGAATTAGCAGATATGCTCCATGTCCATAAGGAGCTTACAGTCTGGTGTCTAAAAAAAGTTTTTTGATTTTCCTATTTCCACTTATGAGAACTTCAATATTTTTGGCCTCATAAATGTGACGATTGTGCAAACCAGAAAAAAACTCCCCGTCTTGACCGAACACACCTGCGGACTAGGGATTGGTGTACTAGGCCTGCGTCCCCCAGTGCTGGCATTGGGGCTATAGGAGAGTCTGATAGCAGTAAGCCTCGGGAGATGACTGCGCTCCCTGTCCTGGCGCAGTGCTTGATGGGCCTGGCTCTCCCCTGGCATTGGAGGCCGGAAGGGACCTCCAGACTCAGGGGTCGATCGGCATTGAGGAGGTGAAGCCGAGGGGAAAAAATAGGGGTCTGGGATTGATCAGTCAATAAATCGATCGCTCCGGATCAGGAGCATTACAGAAGCAGCGTGGCCTAGTGGAAAGAGCGTGGGCCTGGGAGTCAGAGGACCTGGGTTCTGATCCTGGCTGTGCCATTTGCTTGCTGCGTGACCTTGGGCAAGCCACTAATCCGTGCCTCACTTCTCCTGTTCTCCTTCCTCCTACGGCTGTGAGCCCCATGAGGGCCAGGGTCTACGTCCAACCTAATTGACTATATCTGCCGCAGCGCACAGAACAGTGTTTGACACATAGAAAGGACTTAACAAGTACCATAAAACAAACAGAAATGAGCCTGGGTTCTAGCCCTGTCAAGCTCATTATGGGCAGGGGATGTATCCAATTCTGTTGCATTGTACACTCCTAAGTGCTTAGTACACTGCTCTGCACATAATAAATACTCAATAAATACCATTGATTGAATGATAGTCCCAGCTCTGCCACCTGCCTGCTGTTTCAATATGAGCAAGTCACTTAACCTCTCTGGGCCTCAGTTTCCTCACCTGTAAAATGGGTCAGTGTAACTTTTCTCCTTCCTTTGACTGTGAGCTTCATGTGAGACACTGACTCTATTTGATATGAAAACCTTGCTTCAGCCCTTGTGCTTACAGCAGAGGAAGCCCTGGTAATTATTGTTGATAATCATAGTGATTTTTTTATGTTTGTAGAGCATCAGCTTGGTAGCAGGAATGAGGGCTGAAAGATTGGGCATCTGGATTCTCTTCCCAGCTCCACTTTGCCCGCTACCATCTGCTGTCCTGATGGATGTTGACAACCCTGGGGCTATCAGAAATCACTGTGTATCAAAATGCTTACTGTGTGCCAACCACTACACGTAGTGCTGGGGTAGATACAAGATTGTCACCCAAAGGACTCACAGTCTAAACAGGAGGGAAGCAGATATTTAATTCTTAAAAATATTTCCACTAATCAAATAGAGGACATTGGTGAATAGGAGATAAAAAAGTAGGTAAACAGAGTTTAGTTCAATTAAACCCAGTAACCTTTCTTGTAATAAATGACTGTGAATTTTAAAATTGCCTTCTCTGACTCCTTGGTTTGGATGTCTGTTCTGGGCTTTTGATCCCCTTGAAGACAAATAAAACATCCTTTCATTGTCCTTTACTCACTAGGACCTTTTGAGCACCTTTCCTTGGGCAGGGTACTTTGATGAGGCAACTGCTAAAAGCAGAAAGTACTGTGAAGTACTGTGGGGTTTTTTCTATTCTGCTCTTCACTAAATTTGAAAACGATTCATTAATGATTTTCTGAGAAATTTGTTTGGAAGATCTTAGTGTTTCACTTATTTGAAGAGCATGACTACGCTGCTAGAGTTAGACAAAACTCAACCCATTTGACAATGTTGAAATATCCCTTCAGGTAAAATGCTCACTACAATATCAAATTTCTCTCCCCAATCTTACCTGATCAGAGTGGTCGGCTCCCAGGAATGTTGGCTCAATCCAGCCATCGGTAGAATGGATTGAGCATCTAATGTGTTCAGAGCTCTTAATGCTGGGGAGACTACAACCACAGAAAATGGAATGGAGAGAACTGTTGCTTTCCTTAACTTTCTTTCCAAAGAGTTATTCTTTTATTCATCCCATTTCCCCAGGGAAGGGGGCCTGGAGTTGAATAGTCTATGCATTCAATCAGAGACTCTGCTGTCAGCATTTCCCCCTGTGATTGTAAGAACCAGTTCTTTGAAATGTCCTGATTCTTCCATGTAAGAACTTAATAAATACCATTTTCTAAAAAAAGAGGCCAGTCAGATAGGAAACAATCCCTCTTCCTTGTGGGCTCATGGTTTTAGGGGAGGGAGAAGTCGTATCCCCATTTTACAGATGAGGAAAGACAGGCAGAGAGAGCCATCTGGCAGAGAAGTGGCAGAGTCAGGCTTAGAATCCAGGTCTCCTGACTCTCAAGACTGGGCTCTTTCTGTGAGACCACCCCACTGTCTGGCATCCTGGTCTCATCTCCCCAGCACATTATTTGAGCAAATAAGAATAATAATTATTATGTTATTTAAGCGCTTACTATGTGCTGACACTGTTCAAAGTGCTGGGGTTGGATACAAGCGGATCGAGTTGGAGGCGGTCCCCGTCCCATGTGGGGCTCACAGTCTCAATCCCCACTTTACAGATGAAGTAACTGAGACACAGAAAAGAGAAGTTACATGCCCAACATCAGACAGGAGACAAGTGGCAAAGCTGACATCAGAACCCATGACCTTCTGGCTTCCATGCTTTGTCTGCTACGCCATGTTCAAATGTCCCTTGGCTTCTTGATCTTTGTCCCCTGTGGATGAGGAATGAAACTATTGAAGTCGATTTGAAAGTCTGCTTTCAAGGATGTTGTGCTCTGATCAGACAGATCTAGGCACAAATCATTTTTATTTTCCTCATCATTATCATCGTCATTACGGGGAACTCTTCATGTATCTTAAAATGTATTGTTCTGTCCACAAAATGGAGGAAGAATCATTATAGGGTAGTCTAAGGGACCTGGGTTCTAATCCCAGCTCTACCACTTGACTGAGCGGTAACTTAAGTCACTTATCTATGCCTCAGTGACCTTATCTGTACATTGGGGATTAGGACTCTGAGCCCTAATGGCTGTATCCAACCTGACTGTATCTACCCCAGTGCTTAATTTGGTGCCTGGAACATTGTACATGCTTATCAAGTGCCATTTAGACTGTGAGCCCACTGTTGGGTAGGGACTGTCTCTATATGTTGCCAATTTGTACTTCCCAAGCGCTTAGTACAGTGCTCTGCACACAGTAAGCGCTCAATAAATACGATTGATGATGATAAAAAATTAATCACTTATTTAGGCCTCAGTTTCCACATGTGGAAAGTTTGGATTTAATATTAGTTGTCCTTCTGACTGAGATTGCGAGTCCCATGGGGACAGGGACCGTGACTGCTCTGATTACCTGGTATCTACTGCAGCAATTAGTATAGTGCCTGGCAGTAAATACCTAACAAATATATCAATTATTATTACTCGGGGGAGCACCTATCCTCTGGCTAGAGGGCCCTGACTGTAAGATTGCCCTCTGCCACCTTCCCCCCATTCATTCGTTCATACATACATACATTTATTGAGCGCTCACTTTGTGCAAAACACTGTACTAAGCTCAAAAGACCCTGGGAGGGCAAGTATTAATAGAAATGTCTGTTGATTAACTAAGCATTCTCATGGTGAGCCTCCTTTTATTTTTAATGGAACTGAATAAACTAAACTTTGGGCTTTAGCCAGACCCTTGAAAATGAATATTGTAGAAAGGAAATTTTTCAAAAATTGTCCTTCTGCCCTCCTTCTCTCAGGGGTACACCAAGCACAGCCTTGACCTAAGGTACAGAGGTAGGAATTCTGAGTAAGCAGGTGAGAGGACGCTGGGGTCCTCCCTTTCCCTCTCCTTGCACTTCACTCACCTTACTTCGAACAAAGCCTGCACCTGAAGTACAGAGCCAGGATTTCTGGGTGAGCAGGGGAGCAAACTCTAGGTGGCTGTCATCCCCTCCCTTCTCCCACATCTCTCCTTCCCCCTGAACATAGCTTTGGCCAGAGGTATGGATCCAGGAACCCTGAGAAAGCAGTTGAGAGATCTCTGGGTTGCTGCTTTCCTTTATCCTTCCCCTCCTCTCTCTGTCCCCTAAAAGGTTTCTTTGCATTTTGGAGGTGTTTCTGTTTGCAGTTGTGGCAGAAATCGGCTCTGTCACCCGCCTCCTCATGAGAACTGTTCATCATCGTGGCTTAGTGGTGAGCGGCCAGGCCTCATTCATTTCCGATGTTTGGAAAACCAGCTCGTTGGAAGAAGATCAGTGCAGGCTGGGTTCAGGACTCCCGTCTTCCGCTGGGGTGCCTGCTGCCACGGTCGGAGCACGTTCTCACCCCATGAGAAGGGAACCCCCTTCAGGTCAGAGCTTCGGCATAAAAGTGGATAGGAGTGGCCCGGCAATCCTTGGGTTCAGATGCTCAAAAAATAGACCGTTGGGTTTGAAAGTCTTTGGAAGCAGTGGGGCCTAGTGGAAAGAGCCCATACTTGGAAGTCAAAGGACCTGAGTTCTAACTGAGGCTCTGTCATTTGTGTGCCATGCGATCTTTCTTGTGCAAGTCACTTCACTTCTCTGGGCCACCTTCTTCTCTATAATATGAGGATTGAATCCTACTCCCTCCCAATTACAGTACATGGGACAGGGACTGTGTTCCACCTGTTTATCTTATATCTACCCCTCTTGCTTAGTTCTGTGTTTGGCACATAGTAAGTGTTTAACAAATGCTGCCGTTATGATTATATAAGTGTTTAACAAATGCTATCATTATTACTATGTGAGTATTTTAACAAATATTAGTCTTATTATCATTATTACCTTCGCTCCTCAAAAGGAAAGAATTTCCATCACGGGCACAGGTCAGAAAGCAGCATGAAGACCACCAACCTCAAGGAGTCGTAGGGAACGTGCTCAAGTGGAAAAGATGTGGTGACCGTGACCTTTGGAATGTAAATGTGCAGCTCACGGTAAGGGCTTAATACCATAACTCCCATGCTTGACCAAACACACCTGCAGATTCGGGATTGGCTTACTAGGCCCAAGTCCCCCAGGGCTCGTGTTGGGGCCAGAGGGAAGTCCAATAACATGCGTCAGGAGCTGACTGCACTCCTCGGACCGGCCCAAGCTGGCCCTGGCTCTTCCCTGGCATGGGGGGCCAGAAGGGAGCTCTGGATTCAGGGGTCAATCGGCATTGAAGAGTTGAAACCGAGGGGAAAGAACAGGGGTCAGGGATTGATCAATCATTTGATTGATCACTACAAATCAGGAGCATTTGAGAAGCAGCATGGCCTAGTGGAAAGAGGTGGTTCTGGGAGTCAGAGGACCTGGGTTCTAATCCCGGCTCGGCCAGTTGCTTGCTTCATGACCTTGGGTGAGCCACTTAACTTCTCTGTGCCTCAGCTCTCCTGTTCTCCCTCCTCCTTGGACTGTGAGCCAAAAGAGGGCAAGGGTCTGCATCCAACCAAATTGACTTGTATCTACCCCAGCGCACAGAACAGTGTTTGACACACAGAAAGGGCTTAACAAGTACCATAAAACAAAGAGTAACAGAATCAGACCTGGGTTCTAGCCCTGTAAAACTCATTGCGGGCAGGGGATGTGTCTAATTCTGTTGTATTGTACACTCCCAAGTGCTTAATACAGTGGTCTGCACATAAGTACTCATATATACTGTTGATTGATAGTCCCAGCTCTGCCACTGGCCTGCTGTTTCAATTTGAGCAAGACACTTAACCTCTCTGAGCCTCAATTTCCTCACCTGTAAAATGGGTCAGTATAACTTTTTTCCTTCCTTGACTGTGAGCTCCATGTGAGACACTGACTCTCTCCTATATGAAAGCCTTGCTTCAGGGCTTGTGCTTAAACCAGAGGAAGCCCTGAGAATTCCTGATGATAGAGTGATTTTTTTTTATGTCTGTAGAGCATCAACTTGGTAGAAGGAATGATGGCTGGACATTTGCGTGTCTGGGTTCTCTTCCCAGCTCCACTTTGCCCACTATTTTCTGCTATTCTGAAGGATGTTGGCAATCCTGGGGCTACCAGTAAGCATTGCTATTTTTAGTGCCAACCACTATGCTCATTGCTGGGAGAGATACAAGATTATCACACCAGGGACTCACAATTTAAGTAGGAGGGAAAATAGGTATTTAATCGTTAATAATTGTGCCAGTAATTAAATAGAGGATAAGAGATGTATTAGACTAGAAATGAAAGGGAGATTAATAAAAAGTAGGTAAATGGGAGTTTAACTCAATTAAACCCAGTAGCCTTTCTTGTAATAAATAACAGTGAATTTTAAAGTTCCTTTGTCCTACTCCTAGCTTTGGATGTCTGTTCAAGGCTTTTGATCCATTTAGAGAGAGAGGAAAAATCCTTTCATTGCTCTTCATTCACTAAGACCTATTGAGCACCTTTCCTGCTGCAGGGTACCATACTGAAGGATGAGGAGGAGCAGGAGAATGTGTTTTGTGATTCCGCTCAGTGGGAGGGTTTCTGAGCCAGACTACTAGAGAAATCAAGCCGGGTACTCTACTAAACCATGAGGTGGGTGTTGCAATTTAAATAGATTGTGAGCCTCATGTGGGACAGAGATTGTGTCTGTCCTGATTATCATGTTTCTACCTCAGCACTTGATGGATCCAAAGTGCTTGATCGATTGAAATGTTGGTGTGAGGAAAGATTCCATCAAATCGTTGTACGTATTTGTCTTTGATTCACAAGATTTCGTTTATCGTGATGTATCATTAGCAAGCAGGAAGGGGAAGTTATCATGTGGTGGAGAGAATTCTGGAGACCCTGGCTTTGAGGCACAGGAGTTCCGGCTAGATGAACAGCAGGAGCTAGACTCTGAGCTCAGTGTGGGTGGGGAATGTGTCTGATGGTCTGTCGTCCTCTCCCAAGCACTTAGTCCCATGCCTGGCACACTTAACAAGCGCTTAACAAAAAAACACAATTACTATTCATTCATTCATTCAACTCTATGGAGCACTTACTGTTTGCAAAGCATTGTACTAAGCGCTGGGGAGGATGCCATAATAATAATAACAATAATAATCATGGTATTTTTTAAGTGCTTACTATGCACCAAGCACTGTTCTAAGCGCTGGGGTAGATACAAGGTTATCAGGTTGTCCCATGTGGGCCTCACACTGTTAATCCACATTTCACAGATGAGGTAACTGAGTCACAGGCAAATCAGTTGGACACAGTCCCTGTCCCACATGGGGCTCACAGTCTTAATCCCCATTTTACAGATGAAGTAACTAAGGCCCACAGAAGTGAAGTGACTTGCCCAAGGTCACCCAGCAGACACGTGGCAGAGCAGGGATTAGAACACATGATCTTCTGACTCCCAAGCCCGTGCTCTATGCCATGCTGCTTCTAGAAGGCAATAGTGTTGGTAGCACATTACAGGAAGTTTGTTTCTAATATGGTAGTTTATTTTGTATTTTTAGTGATGAGGCAACTGCTAACTGCTGTGAACTAAATTCAGGAACGATTTATTAATGATTTTCTGAGAAATTTATTTGTCAGATCTAAGTGTTTCACTTCTTTTAAGAATAGGACTACATTACTAGAGTTAAAGAAAAAAAAACTCATTCCATTTGACAAATGTCGAAATATCCCTTCAGGTAAAATGTGGTTTCATATTTGTAAAGAAAACATTCATCCTTTCGGCCCAAGTGTTTTCATGACTGCGATTGGATCCTCCCAACTGCAGTGTCAAGTTGAATTAAGAAGCAGCGTAGCCTAGTGGAAAGAGCACGGGGCTGGGAGTCAGGGAACATGGGTTCTAATCCCAGCTCTGCCACATGTCTGCTGTGCAATGTTGGGCAAGTCAGTTCCCTTCTCCATCTCAGTTACCTCATCTATAAAATGGGGATTAAGACTGTGAGCCCCCTACGGTACAGGGATTCTGTCCAACCTGATTATCTTGTAACTACCCCAGCTCTTTGAACAGTGCTCGGCACATAGTAAGCACTTAACGAATACCACGAGCATTAGTAGTAGTATCGTTGATTAATATTATTAATCAACATTGCCAAGATCCGCCCTTTCCTCTCCATCCACACCGCTACCCTTCTCGCTCAAGCTCTCATCCTATCCCGTCTGGACTACTGCATCAGCCTTCTCTCTGATCTCCCATCCTCGTGTCTCTCCCCACTTCAATCCATACTTCATGCTGCTGCCTGGATTGTCTTTGTCCAGAAGCGCTATGGGCATGTTACTCCCCTCCTCAAAAATCTCCAGTGGCTACCAATCAATCTGCGCATCAGGCAGAAACTCCTCACCCTGGGCTTCAAGGCTTTCCATCACCTCGCCCCCTCCTACCTCACCTCCCTTCTCTCCTTCTACAGCCCACCCCGCACCCTCCGCTCTCTGCCACTAATCTCCTCACCGTGCCTCGTTCTCGCCTGTCCCGCCATCGACCCCCGGCCCATGTCATCCCCCGGGCCTGGAATGCCCTCCCTTTGCCCATCTGCCAAGCTAGCTCTCTTCCTCCCTTCAAGGCCCTACTGAGAGCTCACCTCCTCCAGGAGGCCTTCCCAGACTGAGCCCCTTCCTTCCTCTCCCCCTTGTCCCCCTCTCCATCACCCCCCATCTTACCTCCTTCCCTTCCCCACAGCACCTGTATATATGTATATATGTTTGTACATATTTGTTACTCTATTTATTTATTTTACTTGTACATATCTATTCTATTTATTTTATTTTGTTAGTATGTTTGGTTTTGTTCTCTGTCTCCCCCTTTTAGACTGTGAGCCCACTGTTGGATAGGGACTGTCTCTATATGTTGTCAACTTGTACTTACCAAGCGCTTAGTACAGTGTTCTGCACACAGTAAGTGCTCAATAAATACGATTGATGATGATGATGATGATGATAATTGTGGACTTTTAAGACTTTATAAGCTGTGGTAGGCAATCAGGTCTAAAACATTCCCTGTCCGACAATGGGGCTCAAATTTCTCTCCCAAATCTTACCCAGTCAGAGTGGTTGGCTCCCAGGCATTTTGGCTTAATCCAGCCATCAGTAGTATGGATTGAGCATCTAATGTGTTCAGAGGTCTGAATGCTGGGGAGAACACAACCACAGAAACTGGAATGAAGAGAACTGTTGCTTTCCTTAACTTTCTTTCCGAACAGTTATTCTTTTATTTGTCCCATTTGTTCAGGAAAAGAGGTCCGGAGGTGAAAAGACCGTGAGTAAAATCGGAGTCCCTGATGGCGGTATTTCCCCCCGTGACTGGAAGAAACAGTTCTTCGAAACATCCTGATCCTTCCGTAGTAAGCACTTAATAAATACCATTTAAAAAAAAAATAAAGTACATTCAGATAGGGAACAGTCCCTGTCCCACATGGGCTCGTGGTTTTAGGGGAGGAAGAAGAGTTACATCCCCATTTTACAGATGAGGAAATAGAGCCACAGGGAGTGTAACTCGCCCAAGGGCATCTGGCAGAGAATTGGCAGAGTCAGGCTTAGAATCCAGGTCTCCAGACTCTCAGGACTGGGCTCCTTCTGCAAGACCACCCCACTTTCCTCTGCCACCAGAGCCTCTGCGTCCAGTTCTCATCTCTCCAGCACGTTATTTGGGCAAATAATAGTGATAATAATTATGATATTTAAGTGCTCACTCTGTTCCAAGGCACTGTTCGAAGTGCTGGAACTGTATACAAGCAGATGGGGTTGGACACAGTCCCTGTCCCACGTGGGGCTCACAGTCTCAATCCCCATTTTACAGATGAGGTAACTGAGGCACAGAGAAGTGAAGTGACTTAACAAAGGTCAGACAGCAGACAACCCAGGCTGAGCCGGGTTTAGAACCCATGACTTCTGGCTCCCACACCCTTAATCTATCCAGTACGCCTTGCTCAAATACCCCATGGCTTCTTGACCTTTGCCTCCTGTGGATGAGTAATAAAACTGTTGAGGTCGTTTTGAAAGTCTGTTTTCAAGGATATTATGTTTTGACCAGCCAGACCTGGGGACAGATCATTATTATTTTCATGACCAATATATCCATCATCTTGGGGATCTCTTTATCTTATAATGTATTCCTCCATCCACGAAACAGGAGAAAGAATCGTTATAGGGTAGTCTAAATTATAGGGTAGTCTAAAGGACCTGGGTTCTAATCCAAGCTCTACCACTTGACCGAGAGGTAACCTTGGGAAGTCACTTGTCTGTTCCTCAGTGACCTAATCTGTAAAATGGAGATGAAGACTATGGGCTGCATCCAACCTGGCTGTATCTACCCCAGTGCTTAGTTTGGTGCCTGGCACTTGGTATGTGCTTAACGAGTACCATAAAAAAATTCATCATTTCTTTAGGCCTCAGTTTCCTGATCTGTAGAATGTGGATTTAGTATTTGTTGTCCTTCTGACTTAAGTAGTGAGTCCCATGTGGGACAGGGACTGTGTCTGACCTGATTATTTTGTGCTTTGTGTTTGGCAGTAAATACGTAACTAATATATCAATAATTGTTACTTGGGAGAAGCAGCTCTCCTCTGGCTAGATGGCCCTGACCGTAAGAATCGCCCTCTTCCATCCACTCTCCCTCATTCATTCAATTAATCCTATTTATTGAGTGCTCACTGTGTGCAACTGTGTCCAGGGTCTACATCCAACCTAATCAACAACATCTGCCACAGCACAAAGAACACTGTTTGACAAAAAGAAAGGGCTTAACAAGTACTGTAAAACCAACAAAAATGAGCCTGGTTTCTAGCCCTGTAAAGCTCATTATGGGAAGGGGATGTATCCAATTCTGTAGTATTATACACTCCCAAGTTCTTAGTACAGTGTTCTGCACATAAGTACGCAATAAATACCATCGACTGATTGATTGATTGATTGTCCCAGCTCCGCCACTGGCCTGCTGTTTCAATTTGAGCAAGTGATTTAACCTTTCTGGGCCTCAGTTTTCTCACCTGTGAATGGGCCTCAGTTTCCTCACCTGTAAAATGGGTCAGTATAACTTTTCTCCTTGCTTTGACTGTGAGCTCCATGAGAGACACTGACTCTATCAAATATGAAAGCCTTGCTTCAGCCCTTGTGCTTAGAGTGGAGGAAGCCCTGATAATTCCTGATGATAATGATAGTGATATTTTATCAATCAATCAATCGTATTTATTGAGCTCTTACTGTGTGCAGAGCACTGTACTAAGCGCTTGGGAAGTACAAGTTGGCAACATATAGAAACAGTCCCTACCCAACAGTGAGCTCACAGTCTAGAAGGGGGAGACAGAGAACAAAACCAAGCATATTAAAAAAATAAAATAAATAGAATAAATATGTACAAGTAAAAGAAATCAATAGAGTAATAAATATGTACAAACATATATACATATATACAGGTGCTGTGGGGAAGGGAAGGAGGTAAGACGGGGGGGAGAGGAAGGAAGGGAAGGCCTCCTGGAGGAGGTGAGCTCTCAGTAGGGCCTTGAAGGGAGGAAGAGAGCTAGCTTGGCGGATGGGCAGAGGGAGGGCATTCCAGGCCAGGGAGATGACGTGGGCCGGGGGTCGACAGCGGGACAGGCGAGAGCAAGGCACGGTGAGGAGATTAGCGGCAGAGGAGTGGAGGGTGCGGGGTGGGCTGTAGAAGGAGAGAAGGGAGGTGCGGTAGGAGGGGGCGAGGTGATGGAGAGCCTTGAAGCCGAGGGTGAGGAGTTTCTGCCTGATGCGCAGATTGATTGGTAGCCATTGGAGATTTTTGAGGAGGGGAGTAACATGCCCAGAGCGTTTCTGGACAAAGACAATCCGGGCAGCAGCATGAAGTATGGATTGAAGTGGGAAGAGACACGAGGATGGGAGATCAGAGAGAAGGCTGAGGCAGTAGTCCAGACGGGATAGGATAAGAGCTTGAACGAGCAGGGTAGCTGTTTGGATGGAGAGGAAAGGGCGGATCTTGGCAATGATGTGGAGGTGAGACCGGCAGGTTTTGGTGATGGCTTGGATGTGAGGGGTGAACAAGAGGGCGGGGTCGAAGATGACACCAAGGTTGCAGGCTTGTGAGATGGGAAGGATGGTAGTGCCGTCAACAGTGATGGGAAAGTCAGGGAGAGGGCAGGGTTTGGGAGGGAAGACAAGGAGTTCAGTGTTGGACATGTTGAGTTTTAGGTGGTGGACAGACATCCAGATGGAGATGTCCTGAAGTTAGGAGGAGATGCAAACCTGGAGGGAGGGGGAGAGAGCAGGGGCAGAGATGTAGATTTGGGTGTCATCAGCGTAGAGATGATAGTTGAAGCCGTGGGAGCTAATGAGGTTGCCAAGGGAGTGAGTGTAGATCGAGAACAGAAGGGGACCAAGAACTGAACCTTGGGGTACCCCCACAGTAAGGGGATGGGAGGGGGAGCAGGAGCCTGCAAAAGAGACTGAGAGGAGAACCAGGAGAAGATGGAGTCTGTGAAGCCCAGGTTTGATAGCGTGTTGAGGAGAAGGGGGTGGTCCACAATGTCAAAGGCAGCTGAGAGGTCGAGGAGGATTACTATAGAGTATGACCCATTGGATTTGGCAAGCAGGAGGTTACTGGTGACCTTTGAGCAGGCAGTTTCCCTGGAATGTAGGGGATGGAAGCCAGACTGGAGGGGGTCGAGGAGAGAGTTGGTGTTGAGGAATTCGAGGCAGTGTGTGTAGACAACTCGTTCAAGGAATTTGGAAAGGAATGGTAGGAGGGAGTTGGGACGATAACTAGAAGGTGAGGTGGGGTCAAGCGAGGGTTTTTTTTCGAATGGGAAAGACATGGGCATGTTTGAAGGCAGAGGGGAAGGAACCAGTGGAGAGTGAGTGGTTGAAGATGGAAGTTAAGGAGGGGAGAAGGGACAGAGCGAGAGATTTGATGAGATGAGAGGGAATGGGGTCAGAAGCACAGGTGGCCGGAGTAACACTTGAGAGGAGGGAGGAGAGCTCCTCTGAGGATCCTGCTGGGAAGGATGGGAGAGTAGCAGAGAGTGTTGAGAGCCGGGGGGTTGGAGAAGCTGCGGGGAGTGACTTTGGGGAGATCGGACCTGATGGATTTTATATTTGTTGAGCATCAGCTTGGTAGAAGGAATGAGGGCTGGAAGTTTGGGTGTCTGGGTTCTCTTCTCAGGTTCACTTAGCCCACTACCCTCTGCTATCCTGATGGATGTTGACAATCCTGGGGCTATCTGTAATCACTTGATATCAAAATGTGTACTGTGTGCCAACCACTACACTGAGTGCTGGGGAAGATACAAGATTGTCACCGAAAGGACTCACAATCTAATTATTATTATTATTATTTGCTCAAATAACGTGCTGGGGAGATGAGACCAGGACGCCGGACACTGGGGTGGTCTCACAGAAAGAGCCCTGTCCTGAGAGTCGGGAGACCTGGATTCTAAACCTGACTCTGCCACTTCTTTGCCAGATGGCCTTGGGTGAGATAAGCTCTCTGTGTCCCTGTTTCCTTATCTGTAAAATGCGGATATAACTCCTATTCTCCTTCCCCTAAGACCATGAGCCCAAAGGGAACAGGGATTGTTTCTTATCTGATTGGTCTCTATTTTTTTTTCAATGGTATTTATTAAGTTCCAGCTATGGAAGTATCATGACGTTTCGAAGAACTGGTTCTTCCAACCACGGGGGAAATGCTGACACCTGGGACTCTGAACGCATGGACTTTTCACCTCCAGGCCCCCTTCCCTAGACAAATGGGAGGAATAAAAGAATAACTCTTTGGAGAGAAAGTTAAGGAAAGCAATAGTTCTCTCCATGCCATGTTCTGTGGTTGTACTCTCCCCAGCATTCAGAGCTCTGAACACATTAGATGCTCAATCCATACTACCGATGGCTGGATTGAGCCAACATTTCTGGGAGCCGACCACTCTGGGTAAGATTGGGGAGAGAAATTTGATATTGTAGTAAGCATTTTACCTGAAGGGATATTTCAACATTTGTCAAATGGGTTTAGTTTCGTTTTTTTTTTAAATCTAGCATACTTTGTGCCCGCACTGTTCAAAGCGCTTGGGTGGATACAAGCAGATTGAGTTGGATGCAGTCCCTGTCCCACGTGGGGTTTACAGTCTCAGTCCTCATTTTACAGATGAAGTAACTGAGGCCCAGAGAAATGAAGTGACTTGCCCAAGGTCAGACAGGATACAAGTGGCAGAGCTGGCCTCAGAACCCATGACCTTTTGGCTCCCATGCTCTATCCACTATGCCATGCTCAAATGTCCCTTGGCTTCTTGATCTTTGTCCCATGTGGATGAGGAATGAAACTATTGAAGTCGATTTGAAAGTCTGCTTTCAAGGATGTTGTGTTCTGATCAGATAGATCTGGGCACAAATCATTTATTATTTTCATTATCATTATCGTCGTCATTACGGGGAACTCTTTATGTATCTTAAAATATATTCTTCCGTCCACAGAATGGAGGAAGAATCATTATAGGGTAGTCTAAGGGACCTGGGTTCTAGTCCCAGCGCTACCACTTGACTGAGAGGTAACTTGGTAAAGTTACTTATCTATGCCTCAGTGACCTTATCTGTACATTGGGGATTAGGACTCTGAGCCCTAAGGGCTGTATCCAACCTGACTGTATCTACCCCAATGCTTAATTTGGGGCCTGGCACGTTGTATGTGCTTAACAAGTGCCATAAAAAAATAATCACTTTTTAGGCCTCAGTTTCCTCATGTGGAAAGTGGGGATTTAATATTAGTTGTCCTTCTGACTGTAATTGCGAGTCCCATGGGGACAGAGACCGTGACTGGTCTGATTACCTTGTATCTACCGCAGTAATTAGTATAGCAGGTGGCAGTAAATTCCTAACAAATATATCAATTATTATTACTTGGGAGGAGCATCTATCCTCCGGCTAGAGGCTAGATTGTAAGACTGCCCTCTGCCACCCTCCCCCCATTCATTTGTTCATTCATGCAATCACATTTATTGAGCACTCACTGTTTGCCAAACACTGTACTAAACTCAAAAGACCCTGGGTGGGCAAGTATTATTAT
This sequence comes from Tachyglossus aculeatus, assembly GCF_015852505.1. Lineage (NCBI taxonomy): Eukaryota > Metazoa > Chordata > Mammalia > Monotremata > Tachyglossidae > Tachyglossus > Tachyglossus aculeatus. The sequence continues at coordinate 20,787,791 of NC_052076.1, read as the reverse complement.
TATTAATAATAATTATTATTATAATAATGGCATTTGTTAAGCATTTACTATGTGGAAAGCACTGTTCTAAGTGCTGGGGAGGATACACAGTGATCAGCTTGTCGCACATGGGGCTCACAGTCTTTATCCCCATTTTACAGATGAGGTAACTGAGGCACAGAGAAGTTAATAATAATAATAATAATAATAATAATGGCATTTATTAAGTGCTTACTATGTGCAAAGCACTGTTCTAAGTGCTGGGGAGGTTACAAGGTGATCAGGTTGTCCCACAGGGGGCTCACAGTCAATCCTCATTTTACAGATGAGGGAACTGAGGCACAGAAAAGTTAAGTAACTTGCTCAAAGTCACACAGCTGACAATTGGAGGAGCTGGGATTTGAACCCATGACCTCTGACTCCAAAGCCCAGGCTCTTTCCACAGAGCCACGCTGCTTCTACCATGTGTAACGTACCCTTCTAAGCGCTGGAGTAGATACAAAATTATCAGGTCCCACGTGGGGTTCACATTCTAAGTAGGAGGAAGCACAGGGATTGACTCCCCATTTTGCAAGGAATTAAGGCCCAAAGAAGTTGTGATGTGCACTAGTGCACGCAGCAGGTAAGTGTCGGAGCCGCAATTAGAACCCAAAGGCCTCTTTTTACCAGGGCTTTTCTCTTTCCACTAGGCCACTCTGCTTCCCATATTTGCTTTACGGCAAAGCCTAGAAAGAAACTGAAGCTCCCCCCCCGCCCCCACCACGCCCCAAGCAAACAAACATTCATTAATTCATTAATTCAATTCATTCAATAGCATTTATTGAGCTGTTATGGTTTTTCATGTCAAATAACAATTGCCATCTTTAAAGCCAGTACAGACTTGATTCACGAGAAGCACCATGGCCTAGGGGATCGAGCACAGGCCTGGGAGTGCGAAGGACCTGGGTTCTAATCCCGGTTCAGCCACTTGTCCTCTCTGTGACCTTGGGCAATTCACTTCACTTCTCTGTACCTCAGGTAACTCATCCATTAAATGAGGATTAAGACTGTGAGCCCCATGTGGGACAACCTGATTACCTTGTGCTTACCAGCACTTAGAACAGTGTTTGGCATGTATTAAGCACTTAACAAAGACCATAATGACATTATTATCATTTAATTATAATTATTATGTTGCCCTGCTGCTCCCCTTGCTCAGCTTCCCCTCCCCCCGGCATCCTGGCGGTGTCCCCCCAGTGTCAGTCAATCCCCTGCTCCACAGACAGAGATTTCTCAAACTCTTGGCCCCAGTTGAAAACTTTGCTAACGATCCAATCCTGAAACCTCTTTGCTCAGACTGTCGGTTTCTTAAGTGGCTGGAATTTCTGACTGACAGCTCCCTGAGGGCAGGGAACGTATCCATCAACTCAGTACTCCCCCAGCATGCCCTCTAGTGCTCTGCACACAGGAAATGCTCATTAATTATCAGTATATCTTCACTGCATTCTCTCTGCCTCCCACCACATTTGTGTACACAAAGTGCACAGTTATGTTACAGATAAGCACATAAATGCTGCAGGGCAAATAGTGAATGTCTAAAGGTCCCAGTTCCAAGGGTGTAGATGATGCAGAAGGGAGAAGGAGGCGGGGGAAAGAGGGTTAAATCTGAGAAGGCCTCTTGATGGAATTGCAACCTTAATATTGCTCTGAAGACGTTGAGAGTGGTGGTCTGGCCTATGTGGAGGGGGAGGCCATGGGAAAGGAGTGGGAGGCAGATAGGTGAGATGAGAAGCAGCGTGGCTTAGTGGAAAGAGCACGGGTTTGGGAGTCAGAGGACATGGGTTTAATTCCGGCCTCGCCGCTTGTCTGCCGTGTGACCTTCAGAAAGCTACTTAACTTCTCTGTGCCTAAGTTGCCTCATCTGTAAAATGGGGATTAAAACTGAGCCCCATATGGGACAACCTGATTGCCCTGTATCTACCCCAGTGCTTCCAACAGTGCTTGGCACATAGTAAGCGCTTAACAAATCCCATAATTATCTCTATTTCAATGCTTAGTACACTGTCTGGCACATAGTAAGTGCTACCCAGGCACCATGAAAAGAAAGATCAGTGCCACGTGGGCGCGATAGAGAGGTGCAGCCTCACAGAACAATACCTAATAACAATAATGGAATTTTAGCACCTACTACGTGCCAGGCACTATACTAAGTGCTGGGGTGGATAAAAGCAAATCAGGTTGGTCACAGCTCCTGTCCCATTTGAGGCTCATAGCCTTGATCCCCATTTTACAGATGAGGTAACTGAGGCCCAGAGAAGTGAGAAGTGGCTTATCCAAGGTCACACAGCAGACAAGTGGAGAAGGCAGAATTAGAACCCATGACTGTCTAACTCCTGTGTTCGTGCTCTATTACACCAGCTGCATCATGGGGTGATAAGAAAGGGAAGCCTCCCAGACCGACACTTGATGCCACCAGGGGGTGATGGGCACAGCCACCCAGAATAATTATGCGCATCACAAGTGGAGGGGCAGGTTGCTGCTCTCAGGACAGAGGACGGCTCTGCTTCCAGGGGCCGGGGGACTCTCTCTGTAGAAGTTGCTTAGTGCATTTTCTTGGCCTCCAATTTCATCCTTCTTAGGCTGTTGTAAGGGTCAATTCCCAGATTTCCCCCCATTACTGAGTAGGCTGTATCACTACCCCATAGAGAACACTGTGTGCGTATGTGAAAAATAGCGGGGAAGTAGAGTGATGACGTGTCTGCCACTCCTGGGAGAAAGGGGCAGCCATCTGGGCCTGCCAGTGATGGCTTCGGGGAGTAGTGTCTAGATTCAGGGAGAAAGACGATCAGCATGTGTACTCTATTCCTCTCTGAAAAGCAGAGATCTGAGATGGAGTTGTCCCAGGTGCAGACGGGGAGAATGGAAGACAGGTATTGTACTCAAAATTGAATATTTTTCAGTTTATATTGTATCTCCAGTTCCTGGAGTACAAGCCCCTCCTGGTCTACTGGATTTGGAGGGAGTGGTTAAGTATTAGTAGGGCAGGGTTTTGCATTCAGCTTAAGTACAATGGATTGTCTGTATCTGTAGGTCTCACTTCTCCTGGTATTTGGGGGTCACTGGGAGGAGGGAGCATTGACTCCCAGGCCTGGGCTCTTTCCAGTACTCGATGTTGCTAATAAAAATAATCATGGTCTCTGGTCACTTATGTGCCAAGAACCTCATTAAGCATTGGGGTGGGTGTAAGCAGATAATAATAATAATAATGGCATTTTTTAAGCGCTTACTATGTGCAAAATACTGTTCTAAGCTCTGGGGAGGTTACAAGGTGATCAGGTTGTCCCATGGGGGCTGACAGTCTTAATCCCCATTTTACAGATGAGGTAACTGTGGCCCAGAGAAGTTAAGTGATTTGCCCAAAGTCACACAGCTGACAATTGGCAGAGGCTGGATTCGAATCCATGACCTCTGACTCCAAAGCCCGTGCTCTTTCCCCGGAGCCATGCTGCACAAACAGTGCCTCTCTCAGCTGGGACTCAGATGAGGAAGCAGAGAACCAAAGAGGTTGGGTGACTTGCCCTCTGCCTCTCCTCTTTATCCTTGACTCTTCTCTCTTAACCCACGTATTCAATCCATCACTAAATCCTGTAGGCCCCACCTTCACATGTGGCTAAAATCCGCCCTTTCTTCTCCATCCAAATGGCTACCGCATTACTACAATCACTCATCCTATCCTACTTGGATTACTGCACCGGCCTTCTTGCCGACCTCTCTGCCTCCTGTCTCTCCCCACTCCAGTCCATACTTCACCCTGCTGCCCAGATCATTTTTCTACAGAAACATTCAGGATGTGTTTCCCTGCTCCTGAAGAAACTCCAGTGGTTGCCCATTCGCCTTTGCATCAAACAAAAACTCCTCTCTGTCAGCTTTAAAGCACTCTATCACCTTCCCCCCCCCACAACCTCACCTCACTGTTCTCCTACTATAAGCCAGCACACACACTCTGCTCCTCTAGTGCTAACCTTAGCTCACTGTGCCTTGATCTCATCTATCTCTCAGCCGACCCCTCGCCCTCATCCGGCCTCTGGCCTGGAACAGCCTCCCTCCTCAAACCCAGCAGACAATCCCTCTCCCCCAGCCTTCAGAGTCTTATTGAAGGTCCATCTCCTCCAAGAGGCCTTCCCTGACTAAGCCCTCTTTCCTCTTCCCTCTTCTTCCACTCCCTTCTGGGTAAACCTGACTAGCTCCCTTTGTTCTTCCCCGCTCCCAACCTGACAGCATTTATGTATAGATCTGTAATCTGTTATTTCTTTATATTAATGTCTGCCCCCCACCCCCTCCCCTTTAGGCTGTAAGCTCATTGTGGGCTGAGACTGTTTTTATCGTTGTATAGTACTCTCCTAAGCATTTAGTACAGTGCTGTGCACACAGTAAGTGCCCAATAAATCAATACAGGAGAATGAATGAGTAAAGTGGCAGATCTGGGATTAGAGCCCAGGTCCTCTGACTCCTAGCTGCTTCCCAGTGCCTTCCATTGTGACCCTCTACATAAAGAGGATGGGGAAGTAGAGTTGCCTAGTGAAACTAGTGGCCTAGTGGCTTGGGAGTCAGAGGACGTGGGTTCTAATCCTACCTCCTCCGTGTACCTGCTACGTTACCATGGGCAAGTCACTTCATTTCTCTGGGTCTCAGTTTCTTCAACTGCAAAATGGGTATTCAGTATGTGCTCTCCCTCTTACTTGGAGTGTGAGCTTCATGAGGAACTCTTGTGGGACCTTATTATCTTGTAACTCCCCCAGAGTTTAATACATTGCTTGACAGACAGTATGCACTTAACAAATAGAGATGCAGCGTGGCTCAGTGGAAAGAGCCCGGGCTTTGGAGTCAGAGGTCATGGGTTCAAATCCCTGCTCCTCCAAGTGTCAGCTGTGTGACTTTGGGTAAGTCGCTTAACGTCTCTGGGCCTCAGTTACCTCATCTGTAAAATGGGGATTAAGATTGTCAGCCCTCTGTGGGACAACCTGATCACCCTGTAACCTCCCCAGTGCTTAGAACAGTGCTTTGCACATAGTAAGTGCTTAATAAATGCCATCATTATTACTACTAGTAGTATTGCTATTATTATCATTACCACATTTCCTCCTATCCTCAAAGCCTCCTTCTCCTCCTCCCCCAGGAAGGCTTTTTTGATTAATTCCCAACACCCTAAGTCATAACATTCCCAGTACCTCCTCTAGCATTTAAGTGTGGTGCCCTAACTCCTGCATCTAGGTATATCCCCATTAATAGATTGACAGTATAGGATAAACTCCTTCTACTGCTCATTTTTTTCACTGGCCGTCTCTCTGCTCCTCCTCTAGTTGAATGAATCCTTTGTGTCTCCCCTGTGAAAATGTGGTGCTCTTCTGTGCCGCTTTGTATTTTCCAAGCGCGTAGTACAGTGCTCTGCACACAGTAAGTGCTTAGTAAGTACAATTGAATGAATGAATCGAATCCTAATAAATCACCATGCTATTTAAATGCTTATTGTGAGCCAAGTGCTGTCCTGAGCAGTGGGGAAGAGATGAAATAAACAGGTCAGCCACAGTCCCTGGGTTGGCTGCTGTGTGACCTTGGGCAAGTAATTTAACTTCCAAAGTCCCTCAGTAACCTCATCTGTAAAATGGGGATGAAGATTGTGAGCCCCAGGTGGGACACAGACTGTGTCCAACTTGATTCGCATGTATCTATCCCACTGCTTAGTACAGTCCTTAGTACATACTAAAGTGCTTAACATTTGCCATCAAAAAGAAGGGAGAACATGTACCGAAACCCCATTTTACAGTTGAAGAAACTGAGGCACAGAGTGGCACTTCGCCCAAGCTCACACAGCAGGCAAGTGGTGGAGGCAGGTTTGGAAGCCAGTTCATCTGACTCCCAGATCAGTGTTCTCTCCACCAGGGGACACGGCTTTGAGCTATCTCTGATAGGAATGTCCTCCCTCAGATAAAACCTCAGGTTTCTGAGCCCCAGGGGGACAGGCCCAGGCCTCAGAGCCCTGGGCAGGGGGCGGGGGCAGGCGAGAAAGAACTGGGCCTCAAAATCCCAAGGGGCAGAACCAGGCCTCAGAGCCCTGGGTCGGGGGAGGGGGGGCGGGCAGAACCAGGCCTCAGAGTCCCAGCTCCAGTGTCAGAATCTTAAAAAGACTTGGATTTCACAAGCTGGATCAAAGCTAACAACACTGAGGTGCTGAGGCAATTTTTTGAAGCCTTTATTCCATGGGTAACCTTTAAAATTTTGTTTTACTTTTCATTTACTGTTAATGAGGCTAATTAAGAACTGTTGAAATCAATTAAGACTAAGAAGACAAGCTTAGGGCTAAGTAAGAATGATGGGAAGGATGCCTCTTCTCTTTTTTTCTTGGGAGAGCAGCCAGTTAAGGCTGAAAGGACCCCAAATGGCAAGCTGCTGAACTTTGAGGGCAGGAATTTCATCTACTAACTCTAGTGGACTCTTCGACTTCCTGAATACAGTGCTAGACACAGAGTAAGTGCTTAGTAAATACTATACATTGATCGACTGACGGATTGAAGCCTGTCCCTTCTAATAATAATAATAATTGTGATAATAATTGTGGTCTATTTAAGCACTTAATATATGCCAAGCACAGCTGCTGTTGTGTGCCAGAGGATACAAACTACTTCCAGGTTAAAGGCCACACTGCGGTTGCTTCTATGTTTGTTTTCCTGATGTAAGTCTATAGCCCTTTTTTTTTTGGTATTAAGCACTTTCTATGTGCCAAGCACTATACTAAGCACTGGGATAGATACCATAATAAAAATAATAATAATAATTTCCAGCCATCATCAGAGACATCTTTTAGCGACATCTCTAAGTTAAGAGACACTTCGTGGCATTGATTTACAATACAGCGTTGTTAACTCTTTATTTTCCAAGGTGAGGTTTACACCGTTATAATATTCTATTTTGGGCTTCGTTTTCTTTACGCTTCCAGTGTCTCTGTACCCTCCTAGAAGACACTTTCATCCAAAATTGGCCTGGTTTATTCAGAGTTCAATCTTTAACCACTTTGACCATAACCAGTGAGCTGTCACTGCTCAGATCTTAGGTGCATACTGGGTGCTTTTCATATGAAGGAATGTGGAAGATGATGTGATGAGCCTGAGATGGGTTTGGGCCCGAACTTCTCAAGCGCTCAGTACAGTGCTCTGCACAAAGTAAGCGCTCAATAAATACGATTGAAAGAATGAATGAATGAAGGCGAACATCACTGTTCAGACTGCTAATAATAATAATAATTCCTATGTGCCAAGCACTGTTCTAAGCCCTGGGGTAGGTATAAGGTAATGAGGCTGGACCCAGAGGCTGTCCCACATGGAGCTCACAGTCTTAATCCCCATTTTACAGATAGGGTAACTGAGGCCCAGAGAAGTGGAGCGACTTACTCAAGGTCACACAGCAGACATGTGACACCTCAGTTCTTCCTCTGCACGCTAAAACTGGAAACCTGTTCTGTGGTAAGTCCTGCGGGGCCTTGTGTGGCACGTCCCAACCACAAGGCATTCTGGGAGGGGAGGCCGGAGAACCCCATGGCAGACCTGCTCCGTGGCCTCGGATCAGTCACAGGCCCACAGACAAGGTGGCCAGTAGAACTGCCATTTGTCCGATCTGACCCCTCACCTGATCCAATTCTCAGCCGACCCGGCCAACGTGGTACGGGTCGGTACCGAATGCCTTCCTGTCCACCATTTTTATTTTCCGTGCCCAGTCTCCCTCCGCTCCTTTACTCCGACTGCAGGGTTCTATGGAGCGGAAGCAGTGCCCGTGCCCCCAGGGACCGGAGAGGGGAACACCGCTGGAGAAACGCCGCAAGATAGAGGCGGACTTCCGAGAAGCAGCGTGGTCTTGTGGAAAGAGCCTGGGCCTGGGAGTCAAGGGACCTGAGTTCCAAACCCAGCTCCACCAAATGCCCTCTATGTGACATTGGGCAAGTCGCTCCGCTTCTCTGGGCCTCGGTTCTCCTACTTAGACTGTGAGGCCCACACGGGAGAGGGACCGTGTCCAACCTAATTCACTTGTATCTACCCCAGTACTTAGAAAGGTGTTGAACACATAGTAAGCACTTAACAAATAGCATAAAAAACGTGTTCCATGAGACATGTGACACCCTGGGCACCAGCACTTAGTACAGTGCTTGGCATATAGTAAGCGCTTTAAAAATACCATAATTATTATTGGTTGGTACAAGATCTGCAAGGGCCATGAGTGGTCACCCCAGTGGCCAGCCTTAAAGCTGACTCGCCCTTCATCTCTCTCATCTTCTCCACCCCTTCCCTGCCTTTTCCTTTTCCCTCCACTCTTCCAGGCTCCTGGGGTAAGGGCCCCCCCCCGCCCCCCCGTGAAACTTGGCCACCTCTACCTACTTCTTACACCAAGAGTCCATTCCTGGAAGCCAAATGGGACAGAAGCAGGGAGGGGAGAAGCGGTGCGACTTGTTGGAAAGGGCCCGGGCCTGGGAGGCCGAAAATCTGGTTCCAAGCCCTACTCTGCCACTCATCTGCTGTGCGACCCTGGGCAAGTAACTTCACATCTCTGGACCTCAGTCACCTCTCCTGTAAAATGGGGGATCGAGAGTCTGAGCCCTACATGGAACAGGGACCTTGTCCAACCCGATTATCTTGTATCCACTGTGGGGCTCAGCACAGTGGCTGGCCCATTGAAAGTGCTTAAGAAATCCCATTAAAAAGCAAACAAAAAGGGAAAAAGAGATGCAGAGGGGACAGTGGGGCCTGGGAACTGGGGAGGCCTCAGTGAAGAGCTCGAGTTCATTCATTGTTAAATTGATTGATTTGTTTGTTCTTATTTACTCAATACCCTCCTGGATGCAAAGCACCGTATTAAGGGCCGGTAAAGCACCAGACCAAGCATTAGACCCGATCCTCAAGGTGAATGTGAATGGGTTGCAGGTGTCTATAATTGAGCCTACTTTTCCAAATTCTTTTAATGATGGGCAGCTGCAAATCCCCTTCTCCTTAATAGCCTTCTGCATCTTCCTTCCTTGATTCTCCAACCTGACCCGCAGAAACCCAGTCTCTCCATTAGGTGCCTTTCAATGGGGCAAGTGGCACTGGGCCTTTAAAGCCCCAGAGGCTTCTGGGTATTTTCGTGCTCCATTTTGTGACCCGTGGAGTTTGGTTCCTGTAGGCGGTTTGGTGAGCTGGGGCTGTGATTCTCCTTTGGTTATCTTATCTTTTGTTTATTCATTCAATTGTAATCATTGAGTGTTATTACTGAGTGTGCCAAGCACTGTAGGAAGTGATTGGGTGATAGTCAATGCTTACTGAATGGGTGGTGCTAATAGGTTGATTTTGAAGGCTCAGAACTGACTTGGGTTGATGCCTTGCAGGGACAATTTAAGGCCGGGCTAATGGATGTTGACTACCTGGGTGAGGGCGTGGTTTGCAGGGGGCTTTGGTTTTTTATGGAAGATTCAGAAATGACTGTGGTGTATAGGTTTTTGATACCTGGTGACTTGATTCGGGACAACAAAATACCTTTGGAATTGAGGACGTTGAGGGTTTGTGATGCTATGAAGTCTTTATACTATGTGTCTAGACATGATGTTTGCGTTGGGGGAGAAAGGGATGGGGCAGAAACCACGGGGTGCATGGGGGTGCATGCTCACTGTCTCTACATGTGTTTGTCGTTGTATCCTCTTCCGTGTGCTTTTGCCAGCCCCTAGTTAAAACTAGGATTTTCTACTAAACTATAAGTTCACCAAGTCCAGTGTCCTTCCCAGCATGGGACCCTGTGCCTGGACTGAGGTGGAAGGTGCTGAGCTTCTTCTGGAAGGCTCGTGAGCCCACTTCTCATTTCGTTCCCAAGGGGGTGCACACCCAGCCCCCATCCACTGGTAACCTTCCCACCGCCCTCCACCATCCTCCCTTGATTCATTGCCGCAGGTCGTTCTCGGAAGCATTGGTACTGTAGCATCAGACTGTGAGCCCCCCCTCCACCGGGCAGGAACCAAGCCCCCCCGACCCGAGAGAGGTGGGGTGGCAGTACTGTCATGCGCCCCTCCAGGGTTCTTAAACAGGAAGCTCCTCTGAGGGCAGGATTGCACTTACCCCAGCTGGCTGGTTGGGGACTCTCGTTTTGGGGCTTACCAATTCCTCTACCCCAAGATACAACTTTCCCCTTCACCCCTACATGACTCCATTATGACCCCTCAAAAGTCCAGCACTGAGGTGGGGTTCACTAGCCACACGTGTGGAGGAGACTGGATGCTTGTTTTGGGCAGGGGGATGTGTCTGTCATTAAATTGTACTCTCCCAAGTAACTTTGTGCTGTGTGCTGAAACAGGATGCACTGAAGCACCACAAACACAAGCACCGTTGTAGCAGCAGAAGCTGAGTCATCCACAGTATTCATTGAGTACTGAGTAGATGCGGAGCACTGTACTGAGCTCCTGGGAAACTGAGTTACAGTGTCAATCTCGCCTTGAGTTGGAACCTATCAGTCAATCATATTTATTTAGCGCTTACTGTACTAAGCGCTTGGGAAGTACAAGTTGGCAACATACAGAGACGGTCCCTACCTAACAGAGGGCTCACAGTCTAGGAGGGGGAGACAGAGAACAAAACAAAACATATTAACAAAATAAAATAAATGAAATAGATATGTACAAGTAAAATAAATAAATAGAGTAATGAATATGTACAAACATATATACAGGTGCTGTGGGGAAGGGAAGGAGGTAAGGCGAGGGGGAGGAGTGGGAGAGGAAGGAGGGGGCTGTCTGGGAAGGCCTCCTGGAGGAGGTGAGCTCTCAGTAGGGCCTTGAAGGGAGGAAGAGAGCTAGCTTGGCGGTTGTGGGCAGAGGGAGGGCATTCCAGGCCAGGGGGTTGCCGGGGGTCAACGGCAGGACAGGCGAGAACGAGGCACGGTGAGGAGATTAGTGGCAGGGGAGCGGAGGGTGAGGGCTGATGACTCCAGATGACTCCTCCTCCGATGCATCATGGCTCCTACTTAAATGGATGTAATTTATATCTGTTATCTGCCTTCTCCTCTATGCTGTCAGCTCATAATGAGCAGGGAATCTGTTGATTGTGATATTGTGCTTGGCCCATGGAAAGTGCCGGACAAATACAACTGACTGAAATGGTTGTCCTTAGCAATCGAGGTCTCTCCCCCCATCCTCCACATTGTACACTCCTCCGTCAAAGAGCGTTCAATAAACACTACTTCTGTCTTAATGCAATCCAGCCATCCTTCACTCTACGTACTCATTTACTCTGTTTAATCTCCTCATACTGCCGATTCGAGCTTACCTTAGGTTCGGCATGCGTCATTTCATGTCCCGACCTTGTATATGCCATTCCACCTTGTGGACCTCAGCTTTTATGTCTGTCACAGGCCGGTTGCTTCTTGAGAGCAGGGGCCATGTATGTTACGTAGTGTTGAACTCTTGGAGGCATTCGTACTATGCTTTTCCAATGTCCATGCTTCCCCTACTAGGCTTGTTTTGGGTTGGGCAGGTGTCTGTTAAATTTTTCTAATGTATGCTCCCAAGGGCTAAGTACAGTGCTCTGCACACAGTAAGAGCTCAAATCCTATCAACTGATGGACTGAGTGACTTAGATTGTGAGCTCCCAGTGGGCAGGGACTGTGTCTCTTACACCCAGCTGGCCACAGAGGGGGCTTAATGGGGTGTGGTCTCACTCAAGTCCGACCAAACTTGGAGTGAGGAAGAGGGGCAAGCATGCAGGATCAGACTGGAGCTGGATAAGGCTCATTTCCTCCATGAAGCCTTCCCTGACTAAGCCCTCCTTTCCTTTTCTTCACCTCTCTTCTGCATCTCCCTGACTTACTCCCTTTATTCTTCCCTCTTCCCAGCCCCACAGCGCTTATGTACATATCCATGTTTTTATAGGTTTATATTCATGCCCGTTTCCCCTCTAGTCAGTAATTTCAGGGCCTTGGCTGCATGAAGAGAAAAGGCAGAAGTCCAGCTTCGTTCTGCCTCCCTGGAGAAGCTTTCCAGACCAGCCCGCTTAGAGGTGAGACCCTGGGGCAGTGGGTGTGGGTGGGTGCATTGGGCAGGAGGTCTGCAGGGGTAAGACTCTGTCGGGGGAAACCCAGATGGTTCACCCCAAGCCCGGACCCCCAGGCTAAGCTAGCTAGGTTCTCCCCTACTGGGAGTGTGAGTGGCAGTCTCTCTGTCTTTCTCAAAGGGGGTTGTTTCTTCTCTCTCTCTCTCTCTCTCTCTCTCTCTGTCTCTCTCTCTCTGTCTCTCTTTCTTTCTTATCTCCCCCCCACCCCCGGTCTCCCTTTCCTCTCTGCTCTTTCCAGTGAGCGTGCAAGGGATCAGTCCAGCGGAGGGATAAGGGCACAGTTGAAGCTGGGCACAGGAGGCAGTACCCCCTGACACGAGCAGGAGGGCAGAGTGAGATTGTCCTGAGGCCTGACTAGGTAATAATGATCACAATAATGCTCGTATTTGTTAAGCTCTTCCTATTTGCCAAGCACTGTTCTAAGCGCTGGGGTAGATACAAGGTAATTAGGTTGTCCCACAAGGGGCTGGCAATCTTGATCCCCATTTTACAGATGAGGTAACTGAGGCACAGGTAACTAAGGCTCTGCTTAGTGAGGTAATTATGATGGTATTTGTTCTGCCCTTACTATGTGTCAAGTGTTCTATAAATGTAAATAAATAGAATTATAGATATGTACATATAAACACAAGTGCTGTGGGGCAGGGTAGAGCGAAGGGAGTGAGTCATTGTGGGGTTGGGGGGAGCAGATGAAAAGGGAGGGTTAGTTGGGGAGGGCCTCCTGGAGGAGGTGCCTTCAGTAGGGCTTTGAAGGGGGAAGACTGATTGGCAGATATTGGGCACTTCCCTGTTCCCCATGGGTCTCACAGTCTTAATCTCCATTTTACAGAGGAGTGTACTGAGACCCAGAGAAGTGAAGTGACTTGCCCAAGGTCACACATCAGACAATTGGTGGAGCTGAGATTAGACCCCAAGTCCTCCAACTCTCCGGCTGGTTACCTGCACACAGTAAGCCCTTGATAAATGTGACTGATTGATCAGCTGCTTTTTCCACTAGCCCCTTCCCCCACATACCAATTAAACATCGATCAAAAATATTTATTGAATGCTTACCATGTGCAGAGTGCACTGTACTAAGCACTTGGGGGAATAGGGTGCAATAGAATTAGCAAATATGCTCCATGTCCATAAGGAGCTTACAGTCTGGTGTCTAAAAAACCAGTTTTTTGATTTTCCTATTTCCACTTATTAGAGCTTCAATATATTTGGCCTCTTAAATGTGATGAATGTGAGGCAGGGAAGAGACATGAGAAGGTTTTCCTGTAGGAACTGGGATTTTGAGGCTCTTCTGCCGCTCCGTTTGTTCCTTAGCAGATAGGGCACGGGCCTGGGTGTCGGGAGGACCTGGATTCTATTCCTGGCTCTGCCGCTAATCTGTCATTGATTTCTCTTAATGTCCGTCTCCACCTCTAGACTGTAAATTTGCTGTGGGCAGAGAATGTGTCTATTATACTGTTCTATTGTTCTCTCCCAAATGCTTAGTATAGTGTTCTGCATGTCATAAGCGCTCAGTAAACGTGATTGACTGACTGAAACGGACATAGGGCAAGTCATTTCACTTCACTGGGCCTCTGACCTCATCTGTAAATTGGGGATTAAGATTGTGAGCCCCATTGGGAACTTGGACTATGTCAAACCATGATTGCCTCCTATGTACCCCAGCGCTTAGAACAGTGCTGAGGCCCACAGAACTGAAATGACTTGCCTGAGTTCACCCAGCAGATGAATGGAGCCGGGATTAAAAACCAGAACCTCCGATTCCCAGCCCTGCATTTCTTCCTTGAGGCAAATCAATCAATCAATCAATCAGTCGTATTTATTGAGCGCTTACTGTGTGCAGAGCACTGTACTAAGTGCTTGGGAAGTACAAGGTGGCAACATATACAGACAATCCCTACCCAACAGTGGGCTCACAGTCTAAATGGGGGAGACAGAGAACAAAATCAAATATATTAACAAAATAAAATAAATAGAATAGATATGTACAAGTAAAATAAACAGAGTAATAAATATGTACAGACCTATATACATATATACAGGTGCTGTGGGGAAGGGAAGGAGGTAAGATGGGGGGATGGAGAGGGCGACGAGGGGGAGAGGAAGGAAGGGGCTCAGTCTGGGAAGGCCTCCTGGAGGAGGTGAGCTCTCAGTAGGGCCTTGAAGGGAGGAAGAGAGCTAGCTTGGCAGATGGGCAGAGGGAGGGCATTCCAGGCCCGGCGGATGCCGTGGGCCGGGGGTCGATGGCGGGACAGGCGAGAACGAGGCACGGAGAGGAGATTAGTGGCAGAGGAGCGGAGGGTGCGGGGTGGGCTGTAGAAGGAGAGAAGGGAGGTGAGGTAGGAGGGGGCGAGGTGATGGAGAGCCTTGAAGCCGAGGGTGAGGAGTTTCTGCCAACTGTAAGATATACTGCTGGTGATTCTGTGGGCAGACTTGTCATTCTTTACTTCTCATTCAGAGATTCTGTCATATGGCTAGATCATGCCAATCAAAATCAACCAAGAATTACCCCAATAAAATCATCCTGAAAGTTTAGTTATGAATAGGCACTAATTTAGGATTTATCTCGAGCTTACAGATGAGGTGATTGAAGCTCAGAGAAGTGAAGAGACTTACTTAAGGTCACCCAGCAGACCAGGGACAAAGCTGGAATTAGAACTCAGGTACTTCTGACTTCCTGGGCTGTAGCCCCTAGACTTCGCCGCTTTTCCTGGTAGAGTATTCCCCTTCCTCCCTCTAGCTTCAGAGTTGTTGTCCAGACTGGGAATGGAGCTCATTTTTCTTCAGCCTGGCCTCCTCTCCCATTTATCTATCTCTTTGAAATTACATTTCTTCAGTTCTCTCCGAGTAGGGAGAAAAAAGGGATTGAATCCCCGTTTTACAAATGAGGGATCTAATGCTGTGCTGAGTCGATGATGATGGTTTTTGTTAAACACTTACTACATGTCAAGCACTGTTTTATAAATGTAAATAAATAGAATTCTAGATATGTACATATAGACACAAGTGCTGTGGGCAGGGCGGTGTAGAGCAAAGGGAGCGAGTCAGGGCAATGTTGGGTAGCGGTGAGGGCTGATGAAAAGGGGGCTCAGTCTGGGAAGGCCTCCTGGAGGAGGTGTGCGTTCAGTAGGGCTTTGAAAGGTTGGCAGCGTGATTGCTTGGCGGACTTTGGGTACTTCCCCATCCTGTATGGGTCTCGTAGTCTTCAGTGCTTTTGGGCTTCATAAATGTGAGGAATTTGAGGCAGGGTAGAGAAACCAGGACGTTTGCCAGTAGGAAATGGGAATTTGAGGGTTTTCTGCTGCTTAGTTTGCCCTCTAGAGGATAGGGTCTGGGCTTGGGAGCCGGGAGGACCTGAGTTCTAATCCCAGCTCATCGGCTTGTTTGTAATGTATTCATTTACATTAATGTCCGTCTCCCGCTCTAGGACTGTATTCTTCTTGTGGGCAGAGAAGGTGTCTATTATATTGTTCTACTGTACTCTCCCAAGTGCTTAGTACAGTGTTCTGCAAGTAGTAAGCGCTCTGTATATGTGACTGTCTGACTGACGGGGACATTAGACAAGTCACTTCACTCCTCTTGGCCTCCGTGACCTCACCTGTAAAATGGGGATTGATTGTGAGCTTCATGGTAGACATTGACTGTGTCAAACCATGATTGCTTTGCTTGTAGCCCAGTGCTTAGATTAATGCCTGGGATGTAGTAAGTCCTTGACAAATACCATTCATTCATTAATTCAGTCAGTCGTATCTATTAAGTTCTTCCTGTGTGCCGAGCACTTGGGAGAGTCCAAATCGGCAGTGGGTAGACACGTTCCCTGACTACCTCCAACTTAGACTATGCCCCATATGGGACCCACACTTGGATTAACTATTATCATCATCATCATCATCACCATATGATTCTGAACCCCACACGAGACAGGGACTGTGTGTGACCCGATCATCAGATGGTTGCAGTGCTTGTCCCACAGCCCGTGTAGGAGGCAAAATAGGTATCGAATCCCCTTTAACAGATGAGGGAACTATGGCTCTGCTAAGTGAGGTGATGGTGATGGAATTTGTTATGCACTTTGTGTCCAGCACCATTCTAAGGGCCGGGATAGATCCAAGCTCATCGAGTTGGACAATTTCCTGTCCCACAGAGGTCTCACAATTTTAATCCCCATTTTACTGATGAGGATACTGTGGCCCAGAGAAGTGTAGTGACTTGCCCGAGGCCACCCTGCAGACAAGTGGAGCCGGGATTAATGCCAGAACCTCTGACTCCCAGCCTGCGTTCCTTTTACGAGGCCAACTATCGGATCTAGTGCCGGTGATGCTATGGGCAGACTTGTCAGTCTTTCGTTATCATTTAGTAGATCACCCCAATCGAAATCAACCAAAAATTGCCCCAATAAAATCATCCTGGAGGTTGTTATACATAGGCATTAATTTAATTGATCTCCATTTTACAGATGAAGTGATTGAGGCCCAGAGAAGAGACCAGCAGACTAGGGACAAAGCTGGAATTTGAACTCAGATCCTTCTGACTTCCTAGCCTTGAGGTCTACCAACTAGGCCTTACTGCTTCTCCTGGTAGAGTATTCCCTTTCTTCCATCCTGCTCCAGATTTGTTGGCCAGACTGGGAATGGAGCTCAGTTCCTCTTCAGCCTGGCTTCTTTACTCTCTTGTTTTTTCTGTTTCTTTGAAATGGCATTTCTTCAGCGCTTACTCTTTGTCAAGCATTGTTCTAAGCACTGGAGTAGGTATAAGTTAATCATTAGGACAGTTAGTCAGTTGTATTTATTGAGCATTTACTGTGTGTAGAGCCCTGTACTAAGCCCTTGAGTGTCCTCCCCAGACTAAGTCCTCATTTCCTCTTTTCCCACTCTCTTCTGTGTCACCCTGACTCACTCCCTTTATTCATCCCCTCCTCCCTGCCTCCCTCCTATTTAGGCTTAGCTCCATGTGGGACCCAGACTTCGATTAACTGTCATCATCATCATCATTATGCTTATGAGCCCCACATGAGACAGGGATTGTGTCTGACCCGATCATCGGATGGATACAGTGCTTCATTCATTCAATCGTATTGAGCGCTTACTATGTGCAGAGCACTATACTAATCGCTTGGGAAGTACTAGTTGGCAACATGTAGAGATGGTACCTACCCAACAGCGGGCTCACAGTCTAGAAGGGGGAGACAGACACCAAAACAAAACATATTAACAAAATAAAATAAATAGAATAAATATGTACAAGTGAAATAGAGTACTAGATACATACAAACATATATAGGTGCTGTGGGGAGGGGAGGGAGGTAAGGCGGGAGGGATAAGGAGGGGGAGAGGAACGAGGGCGTTCCGTCTGGGGAGGCCTCCTGGAGGAGGTGAGCTCTCAGTAGGGCTTTGAAGGGAGGAAGAGAGCTAGTCCCACAGAGTGCTTGTCCCACAGCCCAAGTAGGAGAGAAAGCAGGGATCGAATATCCGTTTTACAGATGAGGGAACTAAGGCTTGGCTCAGTGAGGTGATGATGATGGTATTTGTTAAGCATTTACTATGCGTTCAGCACTGTTCTGAGGGCCATGGTAGATAAAAGCTCATCAAGTTTGGCACTTCCCTGCCCCACAGATATTTCACAGTCTTAATCCCCATTTTACAGATGAGGATACTGAGGCCCAGAGAAGTGACATGACTTTCCCGAGATCAACCAGGGGACGAGGGGAGCCGGGATTAAAAGCCGGGACATCTGGTTCCCAACCCTGCCTTCCTTCCACGAGGCCAACTGTCAGCTCTGTTGCTGGTGATTCTATGGGCAGACTTGTCAGTCTTTATCATTGTCCCGAGGTGACCCTTGGGTACCGGCCATCTCAAGGTCAAAAGCTATCTCGTGACCACCTGAGCCAGGAGGTGGAACTCCGAAGTGAGGGTGGGATACCACCCCCATGACCAAATCGGCTAGATTGACAGCCCAAGCTGGGAATACAGAAGGTGTCCCTTGCCCCCGTGCCAATCAAATTAGGTATGGAGGAGGCGGGGAGGGCAGAGATTGGATAGACTGAGGCCGGAAGCTGGAATGGCCTAGGGGCACAGGCAATAAATACCTGTCACCTCTGACCTTCGGGGTCAGAACACCAGGACACGCATCAGCAGGAGCTGCCGCTGCAGCCGCAGCATCCCACGTGTCTCTCCCTGCCCAGAAGGCCAGATGCCCGCTCTACAACCAGAACCAACACACTGAGGCAAGGGCCTCAGGATGGGTGAGTGTCTCATGGGTGGGACCCAGGTATCCCGCTGCTGATGGGAATTATGAATGGATTCCTCCCATGTAGGGAGAGCACATTGTGAGAGCTAGCCGCCCACCACGTGCGCGGGTAATGTAATGAATTCTTCCCATGTGGGAAAGTAAGTGGATTCTTCCCGAGTGGGAAGTGCACATGGGTGAGAGTTAACCAACTCACCCACGCGCGATTAACGGATGATTGTGTTCCTCCCATGTAGGGAAGCTCTAATATTGCTAATTGATTATATTCCTCCCGAAAGGGGAGCTCAATCCATTGCGCCTAAACAATTACATAAATTCAATTCACCTCACGGACTAAATTTTATATAAAACTTAGGCTTTCCGTCCCCGGCCTCTCTCTCTCTCGCCTCGCCGATCACTGAACGAACCCATCCCTGGACGACGGGTGACAATCATTCAGAGGTTTTGTCAAACCCCTAGGTCATCCCAATCAAAATCAACCAAGAACTATCCCAATGAAATCACCTTGGAAGCTCAATTATAAATAGGCAATAATTTAGAATTGATGTCCATTTTCCAGATGAGGTGATTGAAGAGAAGTGAAAAGGCTTATCCAAGGTCACCCAGCAGGCCAGGGACAAAGGTGGAATTAGAACTCAGATCCTTCTGACTTCCAGGCCTTGGGCTGTAGCCCCTAGGCCTCCCCACTTCTGCTGGTATAGTATTCCCCTTCCTCCCTCTAGGCCCAGGGTTGTTGGTTAGACTGGGAATGGAGCTCAGTTCCTCTTGAGCCTGGCTTCCTCTCTCTTTTTATCTATTTCTTTGAAATAAGACAAATAACAATAATAATGATAATGACATTTATTAAGTGCTTACTATGTGCAAAGCACTGTTCTAAGTGCTGGGGAGGTTATAAGGTGATGAGGTTGTCCCACGGGGGGCTCACAGTGTTAATCCCCATTTTACAGATGAGGTAAATGAGGCACAGAGAAGTTAAGTGACTTGCCCAAAGTCAAACAGCTGACAATTGGTGGAGCCAGGATTTGTACCCATGAACTCTGACTCCAAAGGCCGTGCTCTTTTCCACTGAGCCACGCTGCTTCTCTGGCATTGCTACAGCGCTTACTCTTTGTCAAGCACTGTTCTAAGCACTGGAGTAGGTACAAGTTACTCCGTTAGGATAGTCAATTGTATTTATTGAGCGCTTACTGTGTGCAGAGCACTGTACTAAGCCCTTGGGAGGCCTTCCCTGATTAAGCCCTCCCTTCCTCTTCTCCCACTCCCTTCTGTGTCACCCTGACTTGCTCCCTTTATTCATCCCCTCCTCCGAGTCCCACAGCACTTATGTCCATATCTGTCATTTATTTATTTCAATTATTGTCTGACTCCCCCTCTAGATCGTAAGCTCATTGTGGGCAGGGAATGTATCCATTTATTGTTCTATTGTACTCTCCCAAGCGCTTGGCCCAGTGCTCTGCAAAAAGTGACTACTCCAGAAATACGACTGACTGATTGATTTTTAATCCTGGGCCCCTCCCTCTCTTTTAAATGACGTTCCTTAGGTTCTTATTCTGTTTCGATCACTGCTGTAAGCACTGGAGTAGATACAAGCTAATGAGCTTGGGCACAGTCCCTGTCCTACGTGGGGCTTACAGTCTTCATCCCCATTTTCCAGAAGAGGTAACTGAGGCCCAGAGAGGTGAAATGACTTGCCCAAAGTCACACAGCAGACAAGTGCCAGAGCCGAGCTTAAGACCCACGTCCTTTGACTCCCTGGCTGGTGCTCTGCATACAGTAAGCCCTCAGTAAATATGACTGATTGATCGGTTGCTCTTTCCACTAGGACACACCCCTTCCCCCACATACTGGTAAAACATCCATCGAAGGTATTTATTGAACACTTACTATGTGCAGAGTGCACAATACTAATCACTTGGAGGAGTACAATACAATAGAATTAATAAACACATTCCCTGCCCATAAGGCGCTTACAGTCTGGAGTCTAAACAAACCAGTTTTTGATTTTCCTATTTCCGCTTATTGGAACTTCAATATTATTGGTCTCATCAATGTGACAAATGTGAGGCAAGGAAGAGAAATGAGAAGGTTTGCCAGTAGGAAATGGCATTTTGAGGCTTTTTTTGAGGCTTGGTTTGTTCCCCAGAGGCTAGGGCATGGGCCTGGGAGACGGGAGGACCTGGGTTGTACTCCCGGCTCTGCCGCTCGTCTGTAATGTATTCATTTCTATTAATGTCTGTCTCCCCCTCTAAACTGTAAGTTTATTGTGGGCAGAGATTGTATCTATTATATTCTATTGTAGTCTCCCAAGTGCTTAGTGCAGTGTTCTGCACGTAGTAAGCGCTCAGGAAATGTGATTGACTGACTGAGGGGGACATTAGGCAAGTCACTTCACTTCTCTGGGCCTCAGTGACCTCGTCTGAAAAATGGAAATTAAGATTGTGAGCCCCATGGCGGACATCGACTGTGTCAAACGAGGATTGCTTCGCTTATCGCCTAGTGCTTAGAATAGTGCCTGTGTCGGAGTAAGTGATTAACAAATACCAGTCATTCCTTCATTCAGTCAGTGGCATTTATGAAGCTCTTCCTGTGTGCAGAGCACTGTTCCGAGCACTTGGGAGAGTACAACGGGGGGCGGACACGTTCCCTGCCTACCTCCAACTTAGTCTACTTGCCATGTGGGACCCAGACTTGGCTTAACTATCATCACCATCATCATTATGATTCTGAGCCTCACACGAGACAGGGACTGTGTCCGACCCAGTTATCATATGGCGAAAGTGCTTGTCCCACTGCCCGAGTAGGAAAGAAAACAGGGATCGAATCCCCTTTTGCAGATGAGTGAACTAAGGCTCTGCTAAGTGAGGTGGTGATGATGGTATTTGGTATTTTCTAAGGGCTGGGGTAGATAAAACCTCATCGAGTTGGACGCTTCCCTGTCCCACAGAGGTCTCACAGTCTTACTCCCCCTTGTACAGATGAGGGTACTGAGGTCCAGATAAATGAAGTGACTTGCCCGAGGTCACCCAGAAGACAAGTGGAGCCAAAATTAAAAGCCAGGACCTCCGACTCCTAGCCCGTTCCTTCCATGAGGCCAACTGTCGGCGCTGTTGCAGGTGCTTCTCTGGGCAGACTTGTCAGTCTTTACTTATCATTCAGAGGTTGTATCATACCCGTAGATCACCCCAATCGAAATCAACCAAGAATTACCACAATAAAATCTTCCTGGAGGTTCAATTATAAATAGGCGTTTATTTGTTGGCTCTAGAGTTTAGATGAGGTGATTGAGGCCCAGAGAAGTGAAGGGACTTGCCTAAGGTCACCCAGAAGACCAGGGACAAAGCTGGAATTCGAACTCAGGTCCTTCTGACTTCCAGGCCTTGGGCTGTAGGCCCTAGCCTTTGCCGCTTCTCCTGGTAGAGTATTCCCCTTTCTCCTTCTATCCCCGGGGCTGTTGGCCAGACTGGGAATGGAGCTCATTTCCTCTTCAGCCTGGCTTCCTCTCTCTTTTCTATTTCTTTTAAATGGCATTTCTTCAGTGCTTACTCTTTGTCCAGCACTGTTTTAAGCACTGGAGTAGATACAAACTAATCATGTAGGAGAGTCAGTCAGTCGCTTGTATTTATTGAGCATTTACGGTGTGCAGAGCACTGTACTAATGCTTGGAAAGTACAGAGAGAGAGACAGTCTCTGCCCACAGTGGGCTGACAGTCTAAAAGCAGGGAGACAGACATCAAAACAAGCAAACTGGCATCATTAGCATCAATATAAAGAAATAGAATCAGTGATATGTATAAACAACGGAACAGATAAAACAGGTAAGGGTAGATCATTCTGTCATATTTATTAAATTTTTCCAGTGTGCAGAGCACTGTACCGAGCACTTGGGAGAGTTCAATAAAGTGCTGGGCAGACATTCATTCATTCGTCCATTCAATCGTATTTATTGAGCGCTTACTGTGTGCAGAGCACTGTACTAAGCACTTGGGAAGTACAAGTTGGTAACATATGTATTCAACACTGTTCTCAGCACAGGGGTAGATACAGGTGAATTAGTTCAGACACAGTCCCTGTCCCTGGTGGGCTTCACAGTTTAAGTAGGAGTCCTGAGGCCCAGAGAAGTGGAGCCACTTGCCCAAGGTCACACAGTGGGCATTTGGTGGAGCCAGGAATGGAACTCAGGTCCTTTGACTCCCAGGCCCGGGCTCTTTCCACAAGACCATGCCGCTTCTCGGAAGTCCGCCTTTATCTTGGGGCATTTCTCCAGTGGCATTCCCCTCTCCGGTCCCTGGGAACATGGGCACTGCTTCCGCTCCGTGGAACCCTGCAGTCAGAGTAAAGGAGTCTCCACTCCTTTGAGGCGGGGCACAGAAAATAGAAATGGTGGACAGGAAGGCGTTCGGTCCTGACCCATACCACACTGGCTGGGTCGGCTGAGAATTGGATCAGGTGAGGGGTCAGATCGGACAAATGGCCGTTCTACTTGCCACCATGTCTGTGGGCCTGTGATTTGCCCGAGGCCACGGAGCAGGTCTGCCGTGGGGTTCTCCGGCCTCCCCTCCCAGAATGCTTTGGGGTTGGGACGTGCCACACAAGGCCCCTCAGAACTTACTATAGGACAGGTTTCCAGTTTTAGGGTGCAGAGGAAGGACTGAGGTGCCACATGTCTGCTGTGTGACCTTGGGTAAGTCGCTTCATTTCTCTGGGCCTCAGTTACCTCATCTGCAAAATGGGGATTAAGACTGTGAGCTCCATATGGGACAGCCTCTGGGTCCAGCCTCATTACTTTATATCTACCCTGGAGCTTAGAACAGTGCAAGTAAGCACATGGTAAGCGTTTAACAAGTACCACAATTATTATTATTATTAGCAGTCTAATCAGTCACGTTCAGCCTTTATTCATTCACCCATTCACTCAATCATATTTACTGAGCACTTAGTTTGTGCAGAGCACTTTACTAAGTGCTTGGGAAGTACGTGCCCAAACCCATCTCAGGCTCATCACATCATCTTCCACGTTCCTTCAAATGAAAAGCACCCAGGAGGAACCTAAGATCTGAGCTGTGACAGCTCACTGGTTATGGTCAAAGTGGTTAGAGATTTAACTCTGAATAAACGAGGCCAATTTTGGATGAAAGTGTCTTCTAGCAGGGTAAAGGGACCCTGGCAATGCAAAGAAAGCAAAGCCGTAAACAGAATATTATAACCTGCCTACCTCCTACTTAGACTGCATCCCACGTGGGACACTGACTTTGCTTAATCATCATCATCACCATTATTATGGTTGTGAATTCCACACGGGACAGGGACTGTGTCCAAACTGATCATCAGATGGATAAAAGTGCTTGTCCCACAGCCCGAGTAGGAGAGAAAACAGGGTTCTAATCCCCGTTTTCCAGATGAGAGAACTAAGGCTCTGCTAAGTGAGGTGATGATGATGGTATTTGTTAAGCACTTCTTATGTGTCAGGCACTATTCCATCAATGTAAATAAATAGAATTCTAGATATGTACATATATACACAAGTGCTGTGGGGCAGGGTGGGGTAGAGCGAAGGGAGTGAGTCGGGGCAATGTGGGGTAGCGGCGGGGGCTGATGAAAAGGGGGGCTCAGTCTGGGAAGGCCTCCTGGAGGAGGTGAGCCTTCAGTAGGGCCTGAAGGGGAAAGGGTGATTTGTTTGGATATTGGAAGCTTCCCTGTCTCGCATGGGTCTCACAGTCTTCATCTCCATTTTACAGAGGAGGGTACTGAGGCCCAGAGAAGTGAAGTGACTTGCCCAAGGTCACACAGCAGACAGTTGGCAGAGCTGAGGTTAGAACCCAAGTCCTCTGACTCCCCGGCTGGTGACCTGCACACAGTAATCCCTTGATAAATTTTACTGATTTACCAGATGCTTTTTCCAATCGCCCCTTCCCCCACATAGCAATTAAACATCAATCAAAGCTATTTATTGAATGCTTAATATGTGCAGCATTTACGGGACTAAGCAGCTGGGGGAGTAGGATGCCATAGAATTAGCCAATACATTCCTTGTTTATAAGGAGCTTACAATGTGGTGTCTAAAAACCCAGCTTTTTGATTTTTTGCTTATTAGAACTTCAATATCTTTGGCCTCATAAATGTAACGATTGTGAGGCAGGGAAGAGACATGAGAAGGTTTAATGGTAGGAACTGGGATTTTGAGGCTCTTCTGCCGCTCGGTTTGTTCCTTAGCAGATAGGGCTCGGGCCTGGTTGTCGGGAGGACCTGGGTTCTATTCCCAGGTCTGCCACTCATCAGTCATGTATTGATTTCTACTAATTAACATCTCCTCCTCTAGACTGTAAGTTGGTTGTGGGCAGAGAATGTGTCTATTGCTCTATTGTACTCTCCTAAGTGCTTAGTACAGTGCTTTGCACGTCGTAAGCGCTCAGTAAATGTGATTGACTGAGGGGGACAAAGGGCAAATCACTTTATTTCTCTGGGCCTCAGTGACCTTATCTGTATAATGGGGATTAAGATTGTTAGCCCTCTGGGGAACTTGGACTGTGTCAAACCATGATTATGTCATGTGTAACCAGTTTTCAGAACAGTGCTTGGCCCGTAGTAACCAATACCATTAATTCAATCGTATTTATTTATTCATTCATTCAATCATATTTATTAAATTCTTCCTCAGTGCAGAACACTGTACCGAGCACTTAGGAGAGTTCAGTACAATGGTGGGCAGACACACTCCCTGCCTACCACCTCCAACTTCGACTGCACCCCATGTGGGACCCAGACTTGGCTTAAGCATTATCATCATCATCATCATCATCATTATGATTCTGAACCTCACATGAGAGAGGGACAGTTTCCAGTCAGATCTTCAGATGGGTACAGTGCTTATCCCACAGCCAGAGTAGGGGAGAAAGCAGGGATCGAATCCCTCTGATTGCTGGTGATTCTGTGGGCAGACTTTTCAGTTTTTACTTACCTTTGAGAGGTTTTATCATACCCCTAGATTACCCAAACCCAAATCAACCAAGAATTGCCCCAATAAAATCACCCTGGAGGTTCAGTTATAAATAGGCATTAATTTAGGATTGATCTCCATTTTACAGATGAAGTGACTGAGGCCCAGGGAAGGGAAGAGACATCCAAGGTCACCCAGCAGACCGGGGACAAAACTGGAATTTGAATTTACATTCTTCTGACTTCCAGGCCTTGGGGTCTACCAGCTAGGCCTTGCTTCTTCTCCTGGTAGAGTATTCCCCTTCTTCGTTCTAGCTGCCGATTCGTTGGCCAGACTGGGTAGTGGAGCTCAGTTCCTCTTCAGTCTGGCTTCCTCTTTCCTTTTTGTGTTTCTTTGAAATGGCATTTCTTTAGCGCTTACTCTTTGTCAAGCACTTTTCTAAGCACCAAAGGAGGTACAAGTTAATCAGCTCGGATAGTCAGTCATATTTATTGAGCACTGAATGTGTGCAGAACACTGTACTAAGCCCTTGGGAGGCCTTCTCCAACTAAGCCCTCATTTCCTCTTCTCCCACTCCCTTCTGCATCACCCTGACTCGCTCCCTTTATTCATCCCCCTCCTCCAGTCCCCACGGCACTTATGTCCGTATCTGTTATTTATTTATTTATGTTATAGTCTGTCTCCTGCTCTAGACCATAAGCTCTTTGTGGGCAGGGAATGTGGCCTTTTATTGTTCTAGTGTACTCACCCAAGCGCTTGGACCAGTGCTCTGCACTCCATTAATACGACTGATTGGATTTTCAGCCTGGTTCCCTCCCTCTTTTTCTTTTAAATGATGTTCGCTAGGTGCTTACTCTGTTTCAAGCACTGTTCTAAGCACCGGAGTAGGTACAAGCTATTGAGGTTGGGCACAGTTCCTGTCCTACATGGAGCTTACAGTCTTCATCCCCATTTGCCAGAAGAGGCTCAGAGAGGTGAAGTGACTTGCCCAAACAAGTCACAGCAGACAAGTGGCAGAACAGAGCTTAGACCCCAAGTCCTCTGACTCCTCAGATGGTGATCTGCACACAGTAAGCCCTCAGTAGACATGACTGATTGATGGGCTGCTCTTTCCACTAGGGCACACCCCTTTCCCCACATACTGGTTAAACATCCATCAAAGGTATTTATTGAATGGTTACTCCATGCAGAGTGCACTGTACTAAGCCCCTGGTGGAGTACAATACAATAGAACTAGCAACCACGTTCCCTGCCCATAAGGAACTTACAGTCTGGAATCTAAACAAACCAGCTTTTTTAATTTTCCTATTTCCGCGTATTAGAATGTGAATATTTTTGGCCTCATAAAAGTGACAAATATGAGGCAGGGAAGAGAAATGGGAAGTTTTGCCAGGAAGAAATGGAATTTTGAGGGTTTTTAGCTCCTCGGTTTGTCCCCTAGAGGATAGGGCATGGGCCTGGGATTCAGGAGGACCCAGGTTGAACTCCTGGCTCTGCCGCTCATCTGTAATGTATCCATTTATGTTAATGCCCATCTCCCCCTCTAGATTGTAAGTTCATTGTGGGCAGAGATTGTGTCTATTATATTGTTCTATTGTTCTCTCTCAAGTGCTTAGTACAGTGTTCTGCACGTAGTAAGTGCTCAAGAAATGTGATTGACTGAGGAGGCCATTAGGCAAGTCACTTCACTTCTCTGGGTCCCAGGGACCTCATCTGTAAAATGGGAATTAAGATTATGAGCCCCATGGCGGACACTGACTGTATCAAACCATGATTGCTTTGCTTGTCGCCCAGTGCCTGTGACAGAGTAAGTGATTAACAAATATCAGCCAGTCAGTTGTATTTGTTAAGTTCTTCCTGTGTGCAGACCACCGCGCTGAGGACTTGGGAAGAGTCCAATACAATGGTGGGCAGACATGTTCCCTGCCAACTCCGACTTGGACTTTGCCCCATGTGGGACCCAGACTTGGCTTAACTATCATCATCATCATTATGATTATTAGCTCCACATGGGACAGGGACTGTGTCTGACCCGATCATCAGATGGGTTCAGTTTATGTCCCACTGCTTAAGTAGGAGTCAAAACAGGTATCGAATCCCCTTTTACAGATGAGGGAACTGTGGCTCTGATGAGTGAGGTGATTATGATGGTATTTGTTAAGCGCTTAAAATATGTCCAGCACCATTCTAAGGGTCAGGGTAGATAAAAGCTCATTGCGTTGGACACCTCCCTGTCCCACAGAGACCTCACAGTCTTAATCCCCATTGTACAGACGAGGGTACTGAGGCCCAGAAAAGTTTAGTGACTTGCCCGAGGTCACCCAGCAGACGAGTGGAGATGGAATGAAAAGCCAGGACCCCTGACTCCCAGCCCTAAGTTTGTTTTATGAGGTCAACTGTTGAGTATATAATAATAAAAATAATGGCATTTCTTAAGCGCTAACCATGTGCAAAGCACTGTTCTGAGCTCAGGGGTAGATAGCTACAAGGTAATCAGGTTGTCCCTCATGGGGCTCACACTTTTAATCCCCTTTTTACAAATGAGGTAACTGAGGCTCAGAGAAGTTAAGTGACTTGGCCAAAGTCACAGCTGACAAGTGGCGGAGCAGGGATTAGAAACCATGACCTCTGACTCCCAAGCCCGTGCTGGTGCTTCTTTGGGCAGACTTTTTGGTCTTTACTTATCATTCAGATGTTTTATCAAACCCCTAGATCACCCCCATTGAAATCAACCAAGAATTACCCCAGTAAAATCATCCTGAAGGTTGTTATAAATAGGCATTAATTTAGGATTAATCTCTGTTTTCTAGATGAGGTGATTGAGGCCCAGAGAAGCTAAGAGACTTATCTAAGGTCACCCAGCAGACCAGGGACAAAGCTGGATTTAGAACTCAGGTCCTTCTGACTTCCAGATCTGAGCTGTAGTCCCTAAGCCCCTAGGTCACTCAACAAGCAAGTGGCAGAGCCGAGGTTAGAACCATGACTCCCAGGCCTGTGCTCTTTCCGCTAGGCCACACCGCTTCCCATATTATCATCATCAACGAAGGTTGAGGTCTTAGTTTGTGCAGAGAGTGCAATACAAGAGTGGACAGAAGTGTCATCATTATTATTACTGTATCATTATAATATCCATCCTGTTTCCCCTTCAAAGGCTAGCAAAAGTGCCTAGGGGAGATCCAGGCTAGAGAAGCTCCAGGGAAGCATTGGAGGGGTTTAGGGAGAAATTCACCTCAGGTGAACTGCGAAAACCAGGCCTCCCCCAGCCAGTTCTCTCCTATCCCTCCTGCCTCTCTTCTCTCAGGTTTTCCTGGACTGTTTCTTTCCCCGTACTTTTCCCACTTCCCCTGCTCTAGCTGCTCTCACCACAACTCCCAGCATAACCACTACTGTACTCCTCTTTCCCTTTTGTCTGATTGGACATTTAGACTAGTATGCAAAGACTATGCAAGTTGTCTGCATTGTTACTTTGGCAAGCAGGATCTGAAGTCTTTAATGAACTGCAAGACCTAGTGCCTCTTCTTTGGCAGCTAGAGGTTCCTGGCATTTGTACCTGAAGAATGTTTCTCGTCTTACCATTCTGGAAGGTAATTTCTGGAGTTGCGCCTTGCAGAGAGCTTGATGATTTGGAAGTAGAGCTGCTGGTCACAGTAGATTTCAGTGACTTGGTTGACCTAATGGATTGTAATGATAACTGGGGTTTAAGAGTCCTATTTGGTTTTTCTTGTTTATAACCCATAGTCAATCCAGATTTACCACTCCAATCAGAAAGCAGAGAGAATACCGACTGGGAATAAGATATTGGGCTAAATATAGGCCAAAACACTTTCAGTTAATTGGCTCCAGAAGCTCCCTTTTTCTACATTACTGCTAGAAGTACTCTATTCTGTGACACAGTATTGAAGTATTCAGCAGAGGGCACTAGATAGCTATAGATATCGGGGATAATCTTAATACAAGGCAACAACGTTCAGCTAGACTGTGAGCCCGTTGTTGGGTAGGGACTGTCTCTATATGTTGGGTATTTGTGCTTCCCAAGTGCTTAGTACAGTGGTCTGCACACAGTAAGCGCTCAATACATACGATTGAATGAATGAATGAATTTTGTACTCTAGAGATGAATTCACTGCTCTGCCTACTCTGGGGGCTCAGGAAACACGGCAGATGGATGGGTATACTTCCATCTCTGCCAGAAGGTGTATTTTCACCCTGCATTCTGGCTAGAGGGCGTTTAGGAAATTAACAAAGGTCCAACTGACAGCAAGAGCATTTTGAGTGGCAGCACCCTACCCGGTCAGAAAACACAGATATTGTTGAGCTCCGTGCGGTGTTTTCCCTTATCAGTGATTCACTTGTATTCATAGAACACCTACTCTGTGCAGAGCACTGCACTAAGACCTTGGGAGAGTACAGTAGACTAGGTAGACCTGATATTTGCCCTAAAGGAGTTTACAGTCTACTGTGAGAAGAAGACCTAGGAGAGTATAATGGAGTTAGTAGATATGATCCCTTCCCTTATCGTCTTGTGCTTACAGTCTTCAGTGCCATCAGATCAGACACTGTCCATTTCCCAGATGGGGCTCACAGTCCAAGGGGAAGAGAAAACAGGAATTTAGCCCCCATTTTACAGGTGAGGAAACTGAGGCAAAGGGTAGTGAAGTAAGTTTCAGAAAGTTACTCAGTAGGGAAGTGGCAGAGCTGGGATTAAAACCCAGTTCTCCTGACTCCCAGCCCCATGCTGTTTCCACTCGACCTCACTCTGTTTCCACTCGACCGCACTGTTTCTCTACTTGATTAATCTTAATGTATAAATGGGACCTCACCCTCTCTAGGCTGTTCGCTCATTGTGGGCAGGGAACATGTCTCCTAACTGTTATATTGTACTCTCCCAACCTCTCAGTGCAGGGCTCTACATCCAGTGAGCTCTCAGTAACTACAATGGATTGATTGGAAGCAACCTTATTGGAGGACTCAGAGCTCTGAAGGATCGTGTCCTGTAACTCTCTCGTAACTCTATTCTGCCCCATCCAGCACTCTGCCCTCAGACACTTAGTAAGCCGCACTGGTGAGTGACGACGGAATATCTGGGAGAACCATATTTGCCCTCTACATCGTCACACACACCGTCCCGACGTCCCAACCTCGGAAAGTTGTCTTCGGAAAGGTGTTGTCTCATGTGAGGGTATGGTGTTTTTGTTTTATTTTTTTTTTCAACTGGTATTTGTTAGGCACTAACTTTGACAGGCACTCTAAACACTGGGGAAGATACGAGCTAAACAAGTTGGACACAGTCCATGACCAACATGGGACTCCCAAGTCTTAATCCCCCATTTTACAGACGAGGTAATGAGCAGAGAGAAGTTTTTTTTTGTTGTTTTTTTCCAAGAAGCGGCGTGGTCTTGTGGAAAGAGCCCGGGCCTGGGAGTCAAAGGACCTGAGTTCCAATCCTGGCTCTGCCAAATGCCCACTTTGTGACCTTGGGCAAGTGGCTTCACTTCTCTGGACCTCGGTTCTCCTACTTAGACTGTCAGCCCCACACAGAGCAGGGACTGTGTCTGACCTAATTCACTTGTCAACCCCAGCACTTAAAATGTTGTTGAACACATAGTGAGCGCTGAACAAATAGCATAAAAAAGTGTTCTGTGAGACATGTGACACCCTGGGCACCAGCACTTAATGCAGTGCTTGGCATATAGTAAGCGCTTCAAAAATACCATTATTATTATTGGTTGGTACAAGATCTGCAAGGGACATGAGCGGTCACCCCGGTGTCCAGCCTTAAAGCTGGCTCGCCGTTCTTTCCTTTCTTCTCCACCCCTTCCCTGCCTTTTCCTTCCACTCTCCCCAGGCTCCTGGGTTAAGAGCCCCCCCCACCCCAAGCCTTGTCCTCCTCTACCTACTTCTTACACCAAAAGTCCTTCCCTGGAAGCCAAATGGGCCAGAATCAGGGAGGAGAGAAGCAGTGTGGCCTAGTGGAAAGGGCCCGGGCCTGGGAGGCCAAAGACCTGGGCTCCAAGCCCGACTCTGCCACCCATCTGCTGTGCGACCCTGGGCACGTAACTTCACTTCCCTGGGCCTCAGTAACTTCATCTGTAAAATGGAAGATCGGGAGTGCCAGCCCTACATGGAACAGGAACTGTGTCCAACCCGATTATCTTGTATCCACCGTGGGGCCCAGCACAGTGGCTGGCACATAGAAAGTGCTTACCAAAGAGCATTAAAAAGGAAACAAAAAGGGAAAAAGAGATACAGAGCAGAGGGGACAGTGGGGCCTGGGAACTGGGGAGGCCTCAGTGCAGAGCTTGAGATCATTCATTGTTTCAATGATCGGTGCATTTGTTCTTATTTATTCAATACCCTCCTGGATGCTAAGCAGTGTACTAAGCCCTGGGAAAGTACCGGATGAGCGATAGACCCGATCCTCAAGGAGAATGTGAATGGGTTGCAGGTGTCTATAATTGCATCTGCTTTTCCAAATCCTTTTAATGATGGGCAACTGCAAATCCCCTTCTCTTTAATAGCCTTCTGCCTCTTCCTTCCTAGATTCAACACCCCCGCAACCCAGAAACATAGTCTCTCCATTAGGTGCCCTTCAATGGGGCAAGTGGCACTGTGCCTTTAAAGTCCCAGAGGCTTCTGGGTGCTTTTGTGCACCATTTTGTGCCCCATGGATTTTGTTTCCTGTAGGCGGTTTGGTGAGCTGGGCCTGTGATTTTCCCTTGGTTGTCTTATCTTTTGTTTATTCATTCAATTGTATTTTGTGTGTGTTTATGGTGGGTTGAGCATCTTAGGGATTGGGTGATAGTGCTTATTGAATTGGTGGTGCTAATAGGTTGATTTTGATGGCTCAAAAATCACTTGGGTTGATGCTTTGGGGCAATTTAAGGCTGGGGTAATTGATGTTGAGTACATGGGCGAGGGGGTGGTTTACAGGGGGCTTTGGTTTTTTGTGGAAGATTCAGAAATGATTTGGATGTTTACGCTTGCCATACCTGGTGACTTGGGGACAACAAAATACCTCTGGAATAGAGGAAGTTGAGGGGTTGTGATGCTATGAAGTCTTTATGCTCTATGTCTAGAGATGTTTGTGTTGGGGGACAAAGAGATGGGGCAGAAACCCTGGAGTGAATAGTTACTGTCTCTGTGTGTGTCTGTCATCGTATCGTCTTCCGTGTGCTCATGCCAGCCCCTAGTTAGCTAGGATTTTCCACTAAACTGTAAGGTCACCAAGGCCACTGTCCTTCCCCGCATTGGACCCTGTGCCTGGAATGAGGTGGAAGGTGCTGAGTTTACTGCAAGACTCGTGAGCCCCCTTATCATTCCAAGGAAGTGCACATCCAGCCCCAATCCACTGGTAACCTTCCCCCTGCCCTCCACCATCCTCCCTTGATTCAGAGCTGTGGGTCTGTCCCGGAAGTGTCTGTAATGTAGCATCAGATTGTGAGCCCCTCCAGGGCAGGAACTGAGACCCGCCGACCAGACAGGGGTGGGGTGGCGGTATCATGGTGTGCCCCTCGAGGGCTCTTAAACAGGAAGCCCCTCTGAGGGCAGGATGGCGCCAACCCCATCTGGGTGGTTGAGGACTCATTTGGGGCTTCCCAGTTTCTCCACCACAGGATACAACTTGCCCCTTCAGCCCTGTGGGACTCCATCACAATGCCTCAAATGCCCAGCACTCGGGGTTCACTTGCCTCCCATGTGTGGAGGAGACTGGAAGCTCGTTTTGGGCAGGGGGATGTGTCTGTTGTTAAATTGTACTCTCCTATGTACTTTAGACAGTGCTATGTGCTCAAGCAGGACGGACTGACCCATAGCATCACAGACTCAAGTGCCGTTGTAGCAGCAGAAGCTGAGTCATCCACAGCATTCATTGAGTGCTTGGTAGATGCGGAGCACTGTACTGAGCACCTGGGAAACTGAGTTACAGAGTGTAAATCTCGTCTTGAGTTGGAACGTAGTCTGCTGAATGTTTCCAGATGACTTCTCCCCCAACGTGTCATGGTTCCTCCTTCAATGGGTGTAATGTATATCTGTTATCTGCTTTGTGATACTGTGCTTGGCCCATGGAAAGTGCTGGATAAATACAAGTGACTGAAATGGTTGTCCTTAGCAATCGAGGTCTCTCCCCGCATCCTCCTCATCGTACTGTGCTCCGTCAAATAGCGTTCAGTAAACACTATTGATGTCAATGCGATACTGCCATCCTTCACATTACGTACTCATTTACTCTGTTCTTAATCTCAAACTGCCAATTCGAGCTTATGTTAGGTTCAGCGAGCGTCACTTCGTGTACCAACCTTGTATATGCCATTCTGCCTGTGTACCTCAGCTTTAATGTCCATCACAGACTGGATGCTTCTTAAGAGCAGGGGCCATGTAGTATTGAACTCTTGGAAAAAACTGTGTTTTTCCAAAGTCAGTGCTTCCCCTTCTAGGCTTGTTTTGGGTAGGGTGGGTGTCTGTTAAATTTTTCTAATGTATGCTCCCAAGGGTTTAGTACAGTGCTCTGCACACAGTAGGAGCTCAAATTCTATCAACTGATGGACTGAGTGACTTAGATTGTGAGCTCCCAGGGGGCAGGGACTGTGTCTCTTACAGCCAGTTGGCCAAAAGAGGGGGCTTAATGGGGTGTGGTCTTGCTCAAGTCCAGCAAAACTTGAAGCGGGGAAGAGGGGCAAGGGTGAAGGATCAGACGATGCTGGATAAGGCTCATCTCCTCCATGATACCTTCCCTGACTAAGCCCTCCTTTCCTTTCTTCAACTCTCTTCTGCACTGCCCTGACTTACTCCCTTTATTTGATCCCTCTTCCCTGCCCCACAGCACTTCTGTACATATCCGTGGTTTTATTTCTTTACATTAATGCCCATTTCCCTTCTAGTCAGTAATTTCAGGGCCTTGGCTGCATGAGGAGAAAAGGCAGAAGTCTAGCTTCTTTCTGCCTCCCTGGAGAAGCTTTCCAGACCAGCCTGCTCAGAGGTGAGACCCTGGGGAAGTGGATGTGGGTGGGTATATCGGGGAGGAGGTTTGCAGGGGTAAGGCTCTGTCCAGGGAAACCCAGATGGTTCACCCCAAGGCCGGACCCCCAGTCTAAGCTAGCCAGGGTATCCCCTGCAGGGAGTGTGAGTGGCGGCCACTCTGTCTCCAACGGGGTCTCCTCCGTGTCTCCCTCTCTGTTTCTCTCTCTGCCTTCTCTCTTGGTCTCCCTCTCCTCTCTGCTCTCTCCAGTGAGCGTTCAGGGATCAGTCCAGCTGAGGGGTGAGGGCACAGATGGAGCTGGACACAGGAGGCAGTACCCCCTCACATGAGCAGGGGGGCAGAGGGAGATTGCCCTGAGGCCTGACTCGGTGATGATAATGAGAATGCTCATTTTTAAGTGCTTCCTATGTGCCAAGCACTGTTCTAAGCACTGGGGTAGATACAAAGTAATTAGGTCGTCCCACAAGGGGCTGACACTCTTGATCCTCATTTTACAGATGAGGTAACTGAGGCACAGAGAAGTTAAGTGACTTTCCCAAAGTCACACAACTGACAAGTGATGTATCCTTAGGACCAAGGAAAGCACCTGAGCGCCCGATGTGTCATGGGAGACCTGGCTTCCTTATCCTTCCCTGCCTCCCCAAGGACATCGGGGTGTGGACAGGATGGTGAGTATCAGGTTGTAGGCCTGGGGCTGTTGGGACTCTGTTTCGGGCAAGTGGGAGGAATCGATGGTGTTTATTGAGCACTTAGGTCTGGAGCGCTGTACTGAGTGCTTGAGAGTGTATAGTGAAGGGATCCTTATCCCCTGCTACAATCCACTTCATCCTTATCATCAACAACTCAGCGCTGTGACCGAGTCCCACCTGGCCCCGGAGTGACCCCTGGCCAGGCTTCTATCCAACGTACAACTTCTCGCTCCCCGTCTGGACGCCTGGGCTCCCGGTTGGAGACCATCCACGCTTTCTCCCCTCCAACCGCCTAAACTGTGATGGTCCAGCACTCTCCCCAGGGGCGGGCTGGGGCACACCTCATCATAATCAACGGTCACATCTGTCCCCAGGAGGCCGCAGCGCTGATCCGAACCTGTCTGTCGGCCCCCCTGGACGGCGGAGGACTAACCGGCCCCGCTTGGGATACTGTGAGAACTGCACCGGTCCCCCCATGAGGGCATCGGTTGGCACCAGGCTGCCGCCCCCTGCACGCTCCTTCCCGCCGCCATCAAACGATAGTATCTGAGGCCTTCATTGTCCTTCAGGCAATGCCATTTCTTTCGGGTAGGGGTTAAGGGTCAAACACTGCATCATGGGTGCCACATGAATCTCTGGCAATTCCTGGAGGTGATGGATGTGTTTGCGTCTCTGGTGTGAGAATGAGTGTCGGGACCAGAGCAGGGTGAGGGGGCTGCCCCTCTTCGGACGGGGAGATGGGTTCTGGAAACAGAGGTCTAGGGTTCGGACAGGTGCTCTGAGGATGGAGCCCAAGACCGGGTGTGAAGTCCCCTGGGGCTCTTAATTCTTTAGACAGAGCAGCTTCCTCTGGGTCCAGTCCATCTGGAGTCATCTGCCCTGTATCTGGCTTCAAGAGTACAGACTCGCCTGCCCGCCCGAGGGGGGGAGCGGGGTACAGGGACAGGAGTAGTCGGGGTATGTGTGTGTGTTTCTATCTGTGTGTACGTGTGTGCGACTGCCCTGGGTCATCCATCTCTCCGCGATGAGCCGAATGAGGGGTGGGGAGAATCAGTAGCAAATCCTAGAGTGGGAAGGTGCCAAGTGGTTTCCCCCAGCACATTACCCACTAAATGACACAGTCTGGCCCTCTCCTCCTGTCTCTGTCCCCTTGGCAGCTTGGCCTCTGTAAGGCCACATGCATCTGTATGGAATAAAATGTCTGTGTTGTGCATCCCACCTGAGTCTCCTTGAGCCAGTGGTAGCTGACCTGCTCCACAGAATGGTTCTCATTTGGGGGGAGCAACTGTGTGCTCTAAGCAGAGGCAGCCCACCAGCTTCTAACTTGGAATTTGGCAGGCTAGAACTCACACTCCTCCCTCCCTCCCTCCCCCCAGATCTCATTCCTTCAGTCTCACCCGGGCCGGCTAAGGGTGCGGGAGTCTTGAGAGGTCAAACGGAGGGAGTGATGATACCTCTTGTTCTCCGGCCCACTCTGCCTCTCCAGTCTGAGGGTCTCTAGAGGAAGGAACTGGAATAGTGTGGCTCCCATTGGCTGGAGAGCCTCTGATATCTCCCTGACCCTATCGGTTGGGCTGGGCAAGCCTGGGAGGCAGGACCCTCTAGGCCCAAGAGCCAGGGAGGGGGCAGCACAGGGTGAGGGTGGGCAGTGGCTCAGACTGGAGGTTGTCCCAGTTTCCACTACCCAGTCTGTGAGTCAATCAGTCATGTTTAAGCAACTAAAGTTCATTCACTCAATTGTTATTTATTGAGCACTTACGGTGCATAGACCACTGTACTAAATGCTTTGGAGAATATACTACAACAATAAACAGTCACGATCCCCACCCACAATGAGCTTATAGTTTAGAGGAGGGGAGACAGACATCAGTAAAAATAAATAAAATGATAGGGATGTACACAGGTGCTCTAGGGCCGGATCGGGGGAACGAGCAAGGGGAGCAAGTCGGGGCCATGTGGAAGGGAGTGGGAGATGAGGAAAAGTGGGACTTAGTCTGGGAAGGCCTCTTGGAGGAGATGTGCCTTCAGATAGGCTTTGAAGAGGGGGGAGAAGAATCTTCTGTTTGGATTTGAGGAGGGAGGATGGGCCGGGCCAAAGGCAGGATGTGAGCTAGGGGATGGATGGCAGCCAGATGGATGAAATGGAGGAACGGTGAGTAGGTTAGCATTGGAGGAGCGAAGTGTAGGGGCTGGGTTGTAGAAGGGGAAAAGCGAGGTGAGATGAGGTAGGGTCAGACAAGGTGGTGGAGCGCATTAAAGCCGACAGAGAGGAATTTTAGTTTCTGGCAGAGGTGGATGGGCAACCCCTGGAGTTTTCTGAAGAGCTGGGTGACATGTTCTGAATGTTTCTGTAGAGAAATGATCCATGCTGCAGATAAAAGTGTGGATTGGAGGTGGGGGGAGACCAGAGGCTGGGAGGTCAGCAATGAGGCTGATGCAGCAATCCAGGTAGGATCTGATGAGCGAAGGAATTAACTTGGTATTCACTTGAACAGAGAGGGGAAAGGGTGGATTTTAGGGATGTTGCGAAGAAGAGACCGACAGGATTTAGCGAGGGATTGACTATCCGGGTCGGACGACAGAGAGGAGTCAAGGATGAGGTGAAGGTGCCGGGCTTGTGAGTCAGGAAGGATGGTAGTGCCGTCTCCGGTGATAGGAAGGCTGGGGTTTGGGTGGGACGATAGGGAGCTCCGTTTTGGACATGCCAGGTTTGAAGTGATAGAAGGACATCATAGTCGAGATGTCTCGAAAGGCGGGAGGAGATGCGAGATTGGAGAGAGAGGGAGAGATTAGGGCCGGAGATAGAGATTTGGGTATTGTCGGCATAGAGGTGCTAGTTGAAGGCATGGGAGTGAATGAGTTCTCCAGGGGAGCGTGTGTAAATGGGGACTAGAAGGAGACCCAGAACTGAATCTTGTGGGGCCCCCACATTGAGGGGGTGGGAGATGGAGGAAGAGCCCACGGAGGAGCCTGAGAATGAACGTGTGACTGTCTGAGTGACTTTAAGGGTGTCCCTCAAACTCTCTGAGTTTCTGCTTTTTTTTCTAATAACAATCACAATAATTGTGATATTGCGCACTTGCTAAGTGCCAGGATCCCTTTTCAGGTTCACACCTGGAGAGTTTCATTACTCTACCGGTCTCGACCACCGGAGGGAGCCGAGTAAAGCAGAGGCCTGTCCATTCCTTTCCTAGCTTGGGCAGTGCCTAGTGAGTGGAGGGCAATCTGCTACAAGTCAAAACTCACCTGCATTTGGCAGCGGCATGATGGGAAAGATTCAAGGGCGGAGACTCACATTTATCACACAGAAGGAGGTGATGGTAAACTGCTTCTGTATTTTTTACCAAGAAACCTCTACAGAAATGCTACTAGAAGGATTGCTGATGGAAGTGGGGCGTTCTCGGAGAGATGTGTCCGTGGCGTCGCTACGGGTCGGAGAAGACTGGACGGCATAAGGCAAGATGAGTGTCAGGGTAGCTGCTGTTTATATTTATGTCTGTCTCTCCCTCTAGTCTGAAAACTCTTTGTGGGCAAGAAATGTCTACTAAATCTGTTGTAATAGTAGTAAGAAGAATAATTGTGGAACCTGTAAATAATTTACCATGGGCCTAGCACCACACCAAGTGCTGGGATCATCATCAACAACATCAATTGTATTTATTGAGCGCTTACTGTATGCAGAGCACTGTACAGAAGCAGCGTGGCTCAGTGGAAAGAGCCCTGGCTTTGGAGTCAGAGGTCATGGGTTCGAACCCCGGCCCCACCACGTGTCTGCTGTGTGACCTTGGGCAGGTCGCTTCACTTCTCGGAGCCTCAGTTACCTCATCTGTAAAATGGGGATGAAGCCTGTGAGCCCCATGCGGGACAACTCGATCACCTTGTATCCCCCCCAGCGCTTAGAACAGTGCTTTGCACATAGTAAGCGCTTAACAAATGCCATCATTATTATTATTATTATTATTATTAAGCGCTAGGGAAGTTCAAATTGGCAACAAATAGAGACAGTCCCTACCCAACAGTGGGCTCACAGTCTAAAAGGGGGAGACAAAACCAGACATACTACAAAATAAAATAGAATAGATATGTACAAGCAAAGTAAATGAATAGAGTAATAAATATGTACTTACATATATACAGGTGCTGTGGGGAAGGGAAGGAGGTAAGGTGGGGGGGGATGGAGAGGGGGACGAGGGGGAGAGGAAGGAAGGGGCTCAGTCTGGGAAGGCCTTCTGGAGGAGGTGAGCTCTCAGTAGGGCCTTGAAGGGAGGAAGAGAGCTAGCTTGGCAGATGGTCAGAGGTAGGGCATTCCAGGCCCGGGGGATGACGTGGGCCGGGGGTCGGTGGCGGGACAGGAGAGAACGAGGTACGATGAGGAGATTAGCTGGGATAGATACGAGGCAATTGGATTTTGTGCAGTCTCTGTCCAGGGCCCACATTCTCCATCCCCACTTGACAAGTGAGGTAACTGAGGCCCAGAGATGTTCCTTGACCTGCCCAAGGTCACCCAGCAGACAAGTGGCAATCATGGCATTGGTTAAACTCCCACAACTGAGCACTGGGGGGAATAATAATGATAATAGGGATGGCATTTAAGAGTTTCTTTTGTGCGAAGCACTGTTCTAAGCACTGGGGTGGATACGAAGTGATCAGGTTGTCCCACGTGGCCCTCACAGTCTTATTCCTCATTTCACAGTTGAGGTAACTAAGCCCCAGAGAAGTGAAGTGACTTGCCCAAGGTCACAGAGCACACCAGTGGGCGGAGGCATGGAGACACCCTAGGTGGGCACGTACACCCAGCACGAGACAGACAACTCAAAATATATATTTACCCAGCGATGCACAGATAGCCCATGTGGGCACGCATGTTTGTCCATACAAATATATCTTGTGCCCCAGATATCCCCCCGACCTGTAATTTTATTTTAGTGTCTGCCTTCCCCAGTAGAATGTAAGACCGTTGAAGGCAAGGATTGTGTCTGCCAGCTCTGGTGAATGCTACCAAGTGCTAGGTAAAGTGGTCTGCTTAAAATAAACCCTGTCAATTAATCTCCTAAAAGCCCCTTTTGGCAAGTGCAACCTGCCGAGCCAAATGACCCTCCTGTACTTATCAAGGCAGGAGGAGGAGAGGATGGAAATCTGTTGAGAAACTGCCTGCTTCCCACCCCCTCCTGCATAATAATAATAATGGCATTTGTTAAGTGCTTTCTATGTGCAAAGCACTGTTCTAAGTGCTGGGAAGGATACAAGATGATCAGGTTGTCCCACGTGGGGCTCACAGTCTTAATCCCCTTTTTACAGATGAGGTAAGTGAGGCACCGAGAAGTTAAGTGACTTGCCCAAAGTCACACAGATGACAACTGGCGGAGCTGGGATTAGAACCCATGTCCTGACTCCCAAGCCCGCGCTCTTTCCACTGAGCCATGCTGCTGCTTCTCTATAATAATGACAATCGTGGTGGCATTTAAGTGCCCACTATGGGCCAAGACCTGGCTCGATTCAAGTTGATCAGGTCAGACTCTTGCCCGTCCCACATGGAACTCAAAAGGAGGGGGTAACAAGTATTGAATCCCCATTTTATCATTCTAATAATTAATAATAGTATTTGTCAGGCACTTAGTATGTGCCTGGCACTGTACAAAGAGCTGGGGTGGACAGAAGCAAATCGAGTTGGACACATTCCCGTTCCTTGTGGGGCTGATACCTTGAGTTCTGATGACTTTTGTTTTTCTTTCCCCAGATCAGAATGGCAAAATCTCCCCATTAGAACCACTTTTTTGGATGCTGGTATTTCTGCATGCCGCTGTGAGTCTACCCAAATCTTTGTGGAAGTGTCATAATAGTCATATAATTATGATAAGCTCGTTAGTCAATCAGTGGTATTCATTGAGTGCTTACTGTGTTTTCAAGGATGTTATGTTCTGACCGGATATACCTGGGCACAAATCATTATTATTTTCATGATCATTATATTCATCATCATGGAGAACTATTTATTTATCTTATAATGTATTCCTCCATCCACGAAACAGGAGACAGAGTCATTATAGGGTAGTATAAAGGACCTGGGTTCTAATCCAAGCTCTAGAATTTGATTGAGACATAACCTTGGAAAGTCACTTGTCTGGGCCTCAGTGACCTAATCTGTAAAATGGGGATTAAGACTATGGGCTGTATCCAACCTGGCTGTATCTATCCCAGTGCTTAGTTTGGTGCCTGGCACTTGCTAAGTGCTTAACAACTACCATAAAAAAAATCATCTTTCCTTTAGGCCGCGGTTTCCTCATCAATAGAATGTGGATTTAGTATTTGTTGATCTTCCTACTCAAATAGTGAGTCCCATGTGGGACAGGGACCGTGTCTGGCCTGATTATTTTTTATCTACTGCAGCAATTAGTTTAGTGCTTGGCATTAAATACTTAACTAATATATCAATAATCATTACTTGGGAGAATCAATTCTCCTCTGGCTAGAGGGTCCTGACCATAAGACCGCCCTCTTCTGTCCACCCTCCCTCATTCATTCATTAAATCCGATTTGAGTGCTCACTGTGTACAAAGCACTGTACTTAGCTCAAAGGACCCGGGGTGGCCCTTTGTTGACCAGACTTGTGTCCTGTTGGGTATGTTATTTTGGGGAGAGCTTCATCAGCCCAAAGAGGATCATAATAATTACAGTCCTATTGAAGGGCTTACTATATATGCCAAGCAATCTACTAAAGGCTGGGGTGGATGCCAGCTAATCAGGTAGGACCCAGTCCCTATCCCACGTGGAGCTCAGTCTAAGGGTGAAGGCAAGTAGGTACTGAACCCCCGTTTTACAGATGTGGAAACTGAGGCACAGAGAAATTGAGTGGTGTGAGCAAGGTCCCACAGGAGGCAAACAGCAGAGCTGAGGTTAGAACCAAGTTCCCCGGCATCCAGGCACGCTGCTGCTTACGTTAGGCTAGGCTGTTTCCCTGTCCTGTAGTCAGTGTTTCAACTGAATCAGCCACCTACCCGCACTAGGGGGTATCTCTACTGGCTCATAGACTCCAGCGACTGACCCCTCAGTGGAGTCTTCTAAACCATGTTGTTCCTTGATTTATGCAACTCTATGTGATCTCTGTCGTTGGGAGAGAAGGTTATACA
Source organism: Tachyglossus aculeatus (assembly GCF_015852505.1). NCBI lineage: Eukaryota > Metazoa > Chordata > Mammalia > Monotremata > Tachyglossidae > Tachyglossus > Tachyglossus aculeatus. The sequence continues at coordinate 20,745,753 of NC_052076.1, read as the reverse complement.
TCAAATTGTTGACCCATCTCATAATCTAAAACTTATAAATCTTTATAATTTTAAGGGGAGATACATTTTTTTCCATGTAAAAATTAGCCTTTGGATAGAGTGAATAATTCAGCAAGAGAAAAATGTCTGTTTTCAGACCCTTTCCCATACTGAGCAGCGGAGTTTAAGTGCATCGTTCGTTGAGAAAGTATGACTATAAATGGCTGTTCATAACTAAGTATTCTCGTGGTGAACCTGCTTTATTTTAGATGGGACTGAATGAACTGGGCTTTAGCCAGACCCTTGAAAATGAATATTGTAGGAAGGAAATTTTTCAAACAGCTTTCTCCTGCCACCCTCCTCTCTGGGCTACGTCGAATACAGCCTTAGCCTAAAGTATGAACCTGGGAATTGTGGGTAAGCAGTTGAGAGATGCCCGGGTTGCCGCCTTCCTTTCTCCATGCCCTCCTCTCGCTGTCTCCCAAAAGTTTTCTGTGTTGTTTGGGTAGCTTCTGTTTGCGGGCATGGCAGGGACCGGTTTTGTCGCCTGCCTCCTCACTAGAACGGTTCATCATCCTGGGTGAGCGGCCGGGCCTCGCTCATTTTGGATGTTTGGAAATCCAGCTTGTCGGAAGAAGGTAAGCCCAGGCTGGGGGCTGGACTCCCAGCTTCCACTCAGATGGCTGCTACCGCAGTTGGAGCCTGTGTTCACCTCATGAGAAGGGAACCCCATTCAGGTCAATGCTTTAGCGTAGTGCCACAGGAACACTTTGGCTTGCACACTCAAGGCCCTCGCCTTGAGGGTCTTTAGAAGGAGTGTGGCCTATTGGAAAGAGCGTGGGCCTGGGAGTCAGAGGACCTGGGTTCTAATTCTGCCTTAGCCAGTTACTTGCTGTGCTTTCCAGCCTTGGCTTCACAGACTCTGTCCTCTGCCGTTTCTCCCCTTATCTCTCTGACCGTTCACTCTCAGTCTCTTTTGCGGGCTCCTCCTCCCGCTCCCATCCCCTTACTGTAGGGATTCCTCAAGGGTCAGTTCTTGGTCCCCTTCTGTCTCTCTACACTCACTCCCTTGGTGAACTCATTTGCTCCCACGGCTTCAACGATCATCTCTACGTGGAGGACGCCCAAATCTACATCTCCACCACTACTCTCTCTCCCTCCCTCCAGGCTTGTATCTCCTTCTGCCTTCAGGACATCTCCATCTGGATGTCTGCACACCATCTAAAACGCAATATGTCCAAGACTGAGCTCCTTATCTTCCCTCCCAAACCCTGTCCTCTTCCTGACTTTCCCATCACCGTTGACGGCACTACTGTCCTTCCCGTTTCACAGGCCTGCAACCTTGGCGTCCTCCTCGCTTCTGCTCTCTCATTCACCCCACCCCTCCAATCCATCCCCCAAAACCTGCCGGTCTCACCACAACATCGCCAAGATCTGCCCTTTCCTCTCCACCCAAACCGCCGCCTTGCTGGTTCATTCTCGCCTCCTATCCCGACTGGATTACTGCATCAGCCTCCTCTTTGACCTCCCTTCCTCCAGACTCTCCCTGCTTCAGTCTATCCTTAAGTCTTCTGCCCGGATTATCTTTGTACAGAAATGCCCTGGGTCTGTCGCTCCCTGCCTTAAAATCTCCCTGCCTTAAAATCCCACAAATCAAGCAAAAACTCCTCACTCTCAGCTTCAAAGCTGTGCATCACCTTGCCCCCTCATACGTCACCTCCCTTCTCTCCCTCTACAGCTCAGCCCAAACCCTCGGCCCCTCTGCCGCTCACCTCATCACTGTGCCTCATTATCGCCTGTGCCGCCGTCAACCCCCGGCCCACATCCTCCTTCTGGCCTGGAATGCCCTCCCTCCACACATCCGCCAAGCTAGCTCTCTTCCTCCCTTCAAAGCCCTACTGAGACCTCACCTCCTTCAGGAGATCTTCCCAGACTGAGTCCCCTTTTTCCTCTCCTCCTTCCCATCCCACCCCCTCTACCTCCTTCCCCTCCCCACAGCACTGGTATATATTTGTACAGATTTCTTACTCTGTTTTACTTGTACATATTAACTACTTTATTTTGTTAATGATTGAGCATATAGCTAGGGTTTTCATCATCATCAATCATATTTATTGAGCACTTACTGTGTGCAGAGCACTGTACTCAGCGCTTGGAAAGTACAAGTTGGCAACATATAGAGACAGTCCCTACCCAACAGTGGGCTCACAGTCTAAAAGGGGGAGACAGAGAACAAAACCAAACATACTAACAAAATAAAATAAATAGAATAGATATGTACAAGTAAAATAAATAAATAAATAGAGTAACAAATATGTACAAACATATATACATATATACAGGTGCTGTGGGGAAGGGAAGGAGGTAAGATGGGGGGTGGAGAGGGAGACGAGGGGGAGAGGAAGGAAGGGGCTCAGTCTGGGAAGGCCTCCTGGAGGAGGTGAGCTGTCAGTAGGGCCTTGAAGGGAGGAAGAGAGCTTGCTTGGTGGACGGGCAGAGGGAGGGCATTCCAGGCCCGGGGGATGAAGTGGGCCAGGGGTCGATGGCGGGACAGGCGAGAACGATGCGGTGATGAGATTAGCGGCAGAGGAGCGGAGGGTGCGGGGTGGGCTGTAGAAGGAGAGAAGGGAGGTGAGGTAGGAGGGGGCGAGGTGATGGAGAGCCTTGAAGCCCAGGGTGAGGAGTTTCTGCCTAATGCGCAGATTGATTGGTAGCCACTGGAGATTTTTGAGGAGGGGAATAACATGCCCAGAGCGTTTCTGGACAAAGAAAATCCGGGCAGCAGCATGAAGTATGGCTTGAAGTGGGGAGAGACACGAGGATGGGAGATCAGAGAGAAGGCTGAGGCAGTAGTCCAGACGGGATAGGATGAGAGCTTGAACAAGAAGGGTAGCGGTGTGGATGGAGAGGAAAGGGCGGATCTTGGCAATGTTGCGGAGCTGAGACCGGCAGGTTTTGGTGACCGCTTGGATGTGAGGGGTGAACGAGAGAGCGGAGTCGAGGATGACACTAAGGTTGAGGGCTTGTGAGACGGGAAGGATGGTAGTGCCGTTAACAGAGATGGGAAAATCAGGGAGAGGGCAGGGTTTGGGAGGGAAGACAAGGAGTTCAGTCTTGGACATGTTGAGTTTTAGGTTTTGGGCAGACATCCAGATGGAGATGTCCTGTAGGCAGGAGGAGATGCGAGCCTGGAGAGAGGGGCAGAGATGTAGATCTGGGTGTCATCAGCGTAAAGATGATAGTTGAAGCCGTGGGAGAGAATGAGGTCACCAAAGGAGTGCGTGTCGATCGAGAACAGAAGGGGACCAAGCACTGAACCTTGGGGAACCCCCACAGTAAGGGGATGGGAGGGGGACGAGGATCCTGCAAAAGAGACTGAGAATGAACCACCGGAGAGATAAGAGGAGAACCAGGAGAGGGCGGAGTCTGTGAAGCCAAGGTCGGATAGCGTGTTGAGGAGAAGGGGGTGGTCCACAGTGTCGAAGGCAGCTGAGAGGTCGAGGAGGATTAGTATAGAGTATGAGCCATTGGATTTTGCAAGCAAGAGGTCATTGATGACCTTTGAGAGGGCAGTTTCCGTGGAATGTGGGGGACGGAAGCCAGACTGGAGGGGGTCGAGGAGAGTGTTGTTGTTGAGGAATTCAAGGCAGCGCGTGTAGACGACTCGTTCAAGGAGTTTGGAAAGGAATGGTAGGAGGGATATGGGGCGATAACTAGAATGTGAGGTGGGGTCAAGAGAGGGTTTTTTTAGGATGGGAGAGACATGGGCATGTTTGAAGGCAGAGGGGAAAGAACCAGTGGAGAGCGATCGGTTGAAGATGGAAGTTAAGGAGGGGAGAAGGAACAGAGCGAGAGATTTCATGAGATGAGAGGGAATGGGGCAGAAGCACAGGTGGCTGGAGTAGCACTTGAGAGGAGGGATGAGAGCTCCTCTGAGGATACTGCTGGGAAGGATGGGAGAGTAGCAGAGAGTGTTGAGAGCCGGGGGATTGGAGAAGGTGGGGAAGTGACTTTGCGGAGGTCGAACCTGATGGATTTAATTTTGTCAATGAAGTAGGAGGCCAGACACCTGTCTACGTGTTTTGTTTTGTTGTCTGTATCTCCCTCCTAGACTGTGAGTTGGTTTGGTTGCGACTGTCTCTATATGTTGCCGACTTGTACTTCCCAAGCGCTTAGTACAGTGCTTTGCACACAGTAAGCGCTCAAGAAATACGATGGAATGAATGAATGAACGAACTTGGAGAGTCCAATGAGGCGCTGGGTAGACAAGGTCCCTGCCTACCTCCGACTTTGACTACGCCCCATGTAGGACACAGACTTCGCTTAATTGTGATCATTGTCATCATCATTATGCTTACAAGCCCCAGACAGGACAGGGACTGTGTCCGGCCCGCTCATCAGATGGGTACAGTGCTTGTCCCACTGCCCGAGTAGAAGAGAAAACAGGGATCGGATCCCCGTTTCATAGATGAGGGAACTAAGGCTCTGCTAAGTGAGGTAATTATGATGGTATTTGTTCTGCCCTTACGATGTGTCAAGCACTGTTCTATACATGTAAATCAATAGAATTGTAGATATGTACCTACGTACACAATTGCTGTGGGGCAGGGCCGGGTAGGGAGTGAGTTGGGGCAATGTGGGGTAGCAGAGGTTGGGGGGAGCTGATGAAAAGAGAGGATTAGTCGGGGAAGGCCTCCTGGAGGAGGTGAGCCTTCATTAGGGCTTTGAAGGGGGGGAAGGGTGATTGTCAGACATTGGGCACTTCCCTGTTACACATGGGCCTCACAGTCTTAATCCCCATTTTACAGATGAGGGTCCTGAGGCCCAGAGAAGTGAAGTGACTTGCCCAAGGTCACACAGCAGACAATTGGTGGAGCTGAGATTTGAACCCATGACCTCTGACCCCAAAGCCCATGCTCTTTCCACTGAGCCACATTGCTTAATCTTAATGGGAATTAAGATTATGAGCCCCATGGGCAACTTGGACTATGTCAAGTGATGATTACCTGGTATGTACCCATTGTTCAGAACTCTGCCTGGCCCATAGTAACCAGTACCATTCATTCATTCATTCAATCGTATTCATTCATTCATTAATTCATTGCATTGTATTTATTAAGTTCTTCATCAGTGCAGAGCATTGTACCGAGCGCTTGAGAGAGTCCAATACAACGTTAGGCAGACACATGCCCTGCCTACCTCCAATTTAGACTGCGCCCTATGTGGGACCCAGACTTGGCTTAAATATTATTATCATCATCATCATTATCATCACCATCATCATAACGATTCTGAGCCCCACACGAGAGAGGGACAGTGTCCGACCCGATCATCAGATGGGTGCAGTGCTTGTTCCACAGCCTGAGTTGGAGAAAAAGCAGGGATCGAATCCCTGTTTTCCAGATGAGGGAACTAAGGCTCTGCTAAGTGAGGTGATGATGATGGAATTTGTTAAGCACTTACTTTGTGTCCAGCACTATTCTAAGGGCCTGGGTAGATACAAGCTTGTCGAGTTGGACACTTCCCTGTCCCTCAGAGGTCTCACAGTCTTAATCCCCATTTTACAGATGAGGCTACTGAGGACCAGAGAAGTAAAGGGACTTGCCCAAGGTCACCCAGCAGATGAGATAAAAAGCCAGAACCTCTGACTCCCAGGCTGTAATCCTTTCAGTAGGCCAACTGTGGGTTATGTTGCTGGTGATTCAATGGGTAGACTTGTCCATCTTATCATGCAGAGGTTTTATCAAACCCCTACATCACCCCAGTCAAAATCAACCAAGAATTGCCCCAATAAAATCAGCCTGGAGGTTCAATTATACATAGACGTTAATTTAGGATTGATCTCCATTTTACAGATAAAGTGATTGAGGCCCAGAGAAGTGAATGGACTTATCCAAGGTCACCCAGCAGACCAGGGACAAAGCTGGAATTAGAACTCAGGTCCTTCTGACTTCCAGGCCTGGGCTGCAGCCCCTAGGCTTCACCGCTTCTCCTGGTAAAGTATTCCCCTTCCTTCCTCTAGCCCCAGGGTTGTTGGCCAGACTGGGAATGGAGCTCACTTCCTCTTCAGCCTGGCTTCCTCTCTCTTTTTCTTCTAATTCTTCGAAATGGCATTTCTTCAGCGCTTACTTTCTCAGGCACTCTTCTAAGCACTGGAGTAGGTACAAGATAATCAGGTAGGACAGTCAGTCATTCGTTTTTATTGAGAGCTTACCATGTGCAGAGCACTGTACGAAGCACTTGGAAAGTACAGTTCAGCAACAGAGACAATCCCTGCCCACGGTGGGCTCACAGTGTAGAGGCAGGGATATAGACATCAAAAACGAGTAAATTGGCATCAGTAGCATCAATATAAATAAATAGAATTAGAGATAGGTATAAACATCAGAACAAGTAAACCAAGTAAAACAAGTAATGCTCAATCATTCAGGCATATTTAGTAGGTTCTTCCTGTGTGCAGAGCACTGTACCGAGCACTTGGGAGAGTCCAATATAGCACTGGGCAGACATGTTCCCTGCCTACCTCCTACTTAGACTATGCCCCATGTGGGACACAGACTTTGTTGAATTACTATCATCATGGTCACTATGATTATGAGCCCCACACAGGACAGGGACTGTGTCCATCATCAGATGGATACAAGTGCTTGTCCCACAGCCCTAGTAGGAGAGAAAACAGGAATCGATTCCCCTTTTACAGATGAGGGAACTAAGGCTTTGCTAAGTGAGGTGATGATGATAGTACTTGTTTTGCAGTTAGTATGTGTCAAGCACTGTTCTAAGGGCCGGGGTAGATAAAGGCTCATCGAGTTGGAAACTTCCCTGTCCCACAGAGGTCTCACAGTCTTAACCCCCATTTTACAGATGAAGGTACTGAGGCCCATAGAAGTGAAGTGACTTGCCCAAGGTCACACAGCAGACATTTTGGTGGAGCTGAGATTAGAACCCATGTCCTCCGACCGACTCCCCAGCTGGTGATCGGCACACAGTAAGCCCTCAATTGTGATGGATTGATTGGCTGCTTTTTCCACTAGGCCATACCCCTTCCACCACATACCATTTAAACATCAATCAAAGACATTTATTGAATGCTTATTATGTGCAGGGTGCACTGTACTAAGCACTTGGGGGAGTAGGATGCAATAGAATTAGCAAGAAGTTCACTGTCCATAAGGAGCTTACAGTCCGGTGTCTAACAAACCAGCTTTTTGATTTTACAAATTAATCAGGTAGGAGATTCAGTCAGTCACTTGTATTTATTGAGCATGTACTGTGTGCAGAGCACTGTACTAAGCACTGGGAATGTCCAATTCTGCAGCAGGGCGAACCCCTGCCCACAAAAGGTTTACAGTCTAGAAGCAGAAAGACAAACATCAAAAACATACTTGCTTTTGGCATCAGTAGCATCAATATAAATAAACGGAATTAGAGATAAGTGTACCCACCAGAACAAGTAAAACAAGTAATGGTAGATCATTCTTATCATATTTATTAAGTTGTTCCTATGTGCAGAGCACTGTACCGAGCACTTGGGAGAGTGCACTACAGCGCTGGGCAAAGTTCCCTGCCTACCTCCTACTTAGACCATGCCCCATGTAGGCCACAGACTTTGCTTAATTGTGATCATCATCATCATTATGATCATGAGCCCCACATGGGACAGGGACTGTGTCCAGCTCGATCATCAGACGGCTACAGTGCTTGTCCCACTGTCCGAGTAGGAAGGACAACAGGGATCAAATCCCCGTTTCATAGATGAAGTATCTAAGGCTCTGCTACGTGAGGTAATTATGATGGTAGTTGTTATGCCCTTACTATGTGACAAGCACTGTTCTAGAAATGTAAATCAAGAGAATTATAGTTATGTACCTACATAACTATAGTGCTGCAGAGCAGGGCTGGGTAGAGCAAAGGGAGTGAGTCAATGTGGAGTGGGAGGGAGCTGATGAAAAGGGAGGATTAGTCGGGGAAGGCCTCCTGGAGGAGGTGAGCCTTCAGTTGGGCTTTGAATCAATCATGTTTATTGAGCACTTACTGTGTGCAGAGCACTGTACTAAGCACTTGGGAAGTACAAGTTGGCAACATATAGAGACGGTCCCTACCCAACAGTGGGCTCACAGTCTAGAAGGGGGAGACAGAGAACAAAACATATTAACAAAATAAAATAAATAGAATAGATATGTACAAGTAAAATAAATAGAGTAATAAATACGTACAAACATATGCATATATACAGGTGCTGTGGGGAAGGGAAGGAGGTAAGGTGGGGGATGGAGGGGGGAGGAGGGGGAGAGGAAGGAGGGGGCTCAGTCTGGGAAGGCCTCCTGGAGGAGGTGAGCTCTCAGTAGGGCCTTGAAGGGAGGAAGAGAGCTAGCTTGGCAGATGTGGGGAAGGAGGGCATTGCAGGCCAGGGGGATGACGTGGGCCATGGGTCGACAGCGGGACAGGCGAGAACGAGGCATGGTGAGGAGATTAGTGGCGGAGGGTGCGGGCTGGGCTGTAGAAAGGAGAGAAAGGAAGTGAGGTAGGAGGAGGGGAGGTGATGGAGAGCCTTGAAGCCGATGTGTAGGTTGATTGGTAGCCACTGGAGATTTTTGAGGAGGGGAGTAACATGCCCAGAGCATTTCTGGACAAAGACAATCCGAGCAGCTGCGTGAAGTATGTATTGAAGTGGGGAGAGACAAGAGGATGGGAGATCAGAGAGGAGGCTGATAGAGTATTCCAGACAAGATAGGGTAAGAGCTTGAACGAGCAGGTTAGTGGTTTGGATGGAGAGGAAAGGGCGGATCTTGGCAATGCTGCAGAGGTGAGACCGGCAGGTTTTGGTGACGGCTTGGATGTGAGGGGTGAACGGGAGAGTGGAGTCGAGTATGACACCAAGGTTGCGGGCTTGTGAGAAGGGAAGGATGGTAGTGCCGTCAACAGTGATGGGAAAATCAGGGAGAGGGCAGGGTTTGAGAGGGAAGACAAGGAGTTCAGTCTTGGACAGGTTGAGTTTTAGGTGGAGGACAGACATCCAGATGGAGATGTCCTGAAGGCAGGAGGAGATACGAGCCTGGAGGGAGGGGGAGAGAGCAGGGGCAGAGATGTAGATTTGGGTGTCATCAGCGTAGAGATGATAGTTGAAGCCATGGGAGTGAATGAGGTCACCAAGGGAGTGAGTGTAGATCGAGAACAGAAGGGGACCAAGCACTGAACCTTGGGGAACCCCCACAGTAAGGGGATGGGAGGGGGAGGAGGAGCCTGCAAAAGAGACTGAGAATGAACGACCGGAGAGATAAGAGGAGAACCAGGAGAGGACGGAGTCTGTGAAGCCAAGGTTGGACTGCGTGTTGAGGAGAAGGGGGTGGTCCACAGTGTCGAAGGCAGCTGAGAGGTCGAGGAGGATTAGGATAGAGTATGAGCCGTTGGATTTGGCAAGCAGGAGGTCATTGGTGAAGGGGTCATTTGAAGAGGGGAAGGGTGATTGTTTGGCAGATATTGGGCTCTTCCCTGTCCCGTATGGATCTCACAGTCTTAATCTCCATTTTACAGATGAGGGTACTGAGGCCCAGAGAAGTGTGGTGACTTTCCCAAGGTCACACAGCAGACAACTGGCGGAGCTGAGATTAGAATCCAAGTCCTCCGACTCCCCAGCTGGTGACCTGCACGCAGTAAGCCCTCGATATATGGGACTGATTGATCAGCTGCTCTTTCCACTAGCCCCTTCGCCCACATATCGATTAAACATCGGTCAAAGGTATTTGTTGAATGCTTACTATGTGCAGAGTGCACTGTATTAAGCACTTGGGGTAATGGGATGCAATAGAATTAGCAAATAAGTTCCCTGTCCATAAGGAACTTACAGTCTGGTCTCTAAAAAACCAGCTTTTTGACTTTCCTATTTCCGCTGATTAGAACTTGAATATTTTTGGCCTCATAAATGTGACAAATGTGAGGCAAGGAAGAGAAATGAGAAGGTTTTCAGTAGGAAATGGAATTTGGAGGGTTTTTTGCTGCTCAGTTTGTTCCCTAGAGGCTAGGGCACAGGCCTGAGAGTCAGGAGGACCCGGCTTGTACTCCCGACTCTGCCGCTCGTCTGTAATGTATTCATTTATATTACTGTCCGTCTCCGCCTCTAGGCTGTAAGTTTATTGTGGGCAGAGATTGTGTCTCATATTGTTCTATTGTACTCTCTCAAGTGCTTAGTACAGTGTTCTGCACGTAGTAAGCACTCAGGAAATGTGATTGACTGACTGAGGGGGACATGAGGCAAGTCACTTCACTTCTCTGGGCCTCAGTTACCTCATCTGTAAAATGGGAATTAAGATTGTGAGCCCAATAGCGGACACTGACTGTGTCAAACCATGATTGCTTTGCTTGTCGCCCAGTGCCTGGGACGGAGTAAGTGATTAACAAATACCGTTCATTCATTCAGTGAGTCAGTTGTATTTGTTAAGTTCTTCCTGTGTGCAGAGCACTTGGGAGAGTCCAATACAATGGTGGGCAGACATGTTCCCTGCCAACTCCAACTTTGACTTTGCCCCAGACTTGGCTTAACTATCTTCATCATCGTCATCATGATTATGAGCCCCACAAGGGACAGGGACTGTGTCTGACCCAATCATCAGATGGGTTCAGTTTATGTCCCACTGCTTAAGTAGGAGTCAAAACAGTTATTGAATCCCCTTTTACAGATGAGGGAAATGTGGCTCTGATGAGTGAGGTGATGATGATGGTATTTAAGAACTTAAAATATGTCCAGCACTATTCTAAGGGCCAGGGTAGATAAAGGCTCATCGCGTTGGACACCTCCCTGTCCCACAGAGGCCTCACATTCTTAATCACCATTGTACAGATGAGGGTACTGAGGCCCAGAAAAGTTTAGTGACTTGCCCAAGGTCACCCAGCAGACGAGTGAAGGCGGAATGAAAAGCCAGGACCCCTGACTCCCAGCCTTATGTTCCTTTTATGAGGCCAACTATTGAATATGTAATAATAATAACAACAACAATAATGGCATTTTTTAAGTGCTTACTATGTGCAAAGCACTTTTCTAAACTCTGGGGTAGATACAGGGTAATCAGGTTGTCCCACATGGGGCTCACATTTTTAATCCCCATTTTACAGATGAGGCAACTGAGGCCCAGGGAAGTTAAGTGACTTGCCCAAAGTCACACAGCTGACAAGTGGCAGAGCAGGGATTAGAACCCATGACCTCTTACTCCCACGCCCGTGCTGGTCCTTCTATAGGCAGACGTTTGGGTCTTCTCATTCACATGTTTTGTCAAACCCCTAGATCACCCCCATTGAAATCAACCAAGAATTACCCCAATAAAATCATCCTGAAGGTTCAGTTATAAATAGGCATTTATTTAGGATTAATCTCCGTTTTCCAGATGAGTTGATTGAGGCCCAGAGAAGTGAAGAGACTTATTTAAGGTCACCCAGCAGACCAGAGACAAAGCTGGATTTAGAACTCAGGTCCTTCTGACTTCCAGATCTGAACTGTAGTCCCTAGGCCCCTAGGTCACTCAACAAGCAAGTGGCAGAGCCCAGGTTAGAACCATGACTCCCAGGCCTGTGCTGTTTCCACTAGGCCACACCGCTTTCCATGTCATCATCATCATCATCGATGGTTGAGGGCTTACTATGTGCAGAGAGTGCAATACAAGAGTGGACAGGCACATCATCAGAATTATTACTGCATCAGTATAATATCCATCCTACTTCCCCTCCAAAGGCTAGCAAAAGTGCCTGGGAGAGATCCAGGCTAGAGAAGCTCCAGGGAAGCAATGGAGGGGTTGAGGGAGAAATTCACCTCAGGGGAACTTAGAAAACCAGGCTTCCCCCAGCCAGTTCTCTCCTATCCCTCCCGCTTCTCTTCTCTCAGGTTTCCCTGGACTGTTTCTTTCCCCCTACTTTTCCCACTACCCCTGCTCTAGCTGCTCTCACCACAACTCCCACCATTACCACGACTGTATTCCTCTATCCCCTTTATCTGATTGGGTATTTAGATTAGTATGCAAGTAATATACTAGGTGTGTGTGCATGATTATTTTGGCTAGCATGATCTGAAGTCTTTAATGAAATGCAAGATGTAGTGCCTATTCTTTGACAGTTAGAGGTTCCTGGCATTTGTAGCTGAAGAATATTATTTCATCTTACCATTCTGGAAAATGATTTCTGGAGCTGTGCCTTGCAGAGATTGATTTAGAAGTAGAGCTGGTCACAGTAGATTTCAGGGACTTGGTTGACTTAAAGGATCGTAATGGTAACTGGGGTTTGAGTCCTGTTTGGTTTTTCTTGTTTATAACCCATAGTTAATCCCGATTTACTGCTCCAATCTGAAAGCAGAGAGAATACAGACTTGGAATAAACTATTGGGCTAAATAGTGGCCAAAATACTTTCAGTTGATTGGCTCCAGAAGCTCCTTTTTCTGCATCAGTCCTAGAAGTACTGTATTCTGTGAGACAGTATTAGAATATTGAGCAGAGGGCACTAGATAGCTATAGACCTGGGGGGATAATCTTCATACAGGGCAAGCAAGTTCAGCTAGACTGTGAGCCCATTATTGGGTAGGGACCGTCTCTGTATGTTGCCGATTTGTGCTTCCCCAGCGCTTAGTATAGTGCTCTGCACACAGTAAGTGCTCAATAAATACGATTGAATGAGTGAATGAATTTTGTACTGTAGAGTTTAATTCACTGCTCTGTCTACTCTGGGGGCTCAGGAAACACTACAGATGGATGTGTATATTCCTATCTCTGCCAGAAGGTGTATTTTCACCCTGCATTCTGGCTAGAAGATGTTTAGGAAATTAACAAAGATCCAAGTGACAGCAAGAGCGTTTAGAGCGGCAGCACCTTACCCGATCAGAAGAGACAGAGATTGTTGAGCTTTGTGTGGTGTTTTCCCTTATCAGTGATTCACTTGTATTTATAGAACACCTACTCTGTGCAGAGCACTGCACTAAGACATTGGGAGAGTACAATAGACTAGGTAGACCTGATAGTTGCCCTAAAGGAGTTTACAGTCTACTGTGAGAAGACGACCTAGGAGAGTATAACGGAGTTAGTAGATATGATCCCTTCCCTTATCGTCTTGTGCTTACAGTCTTCAGTGCAATCAGATCAGACACTGTCCATTTCCCAGATGGGGCTCGCAGTCCAGGGGGGAGAGAAAACAGGTATTTAGCCCCCATTTTACAGGTGAGGAAACTGAGGCAAAGGGTAGTGAAGTGAGTTTCAGAAAGTTACTCAGTAGGGAAGTGGCAGAGCTGGGATTAAAATCCAGTTCTCCTGACTCCCAGCCCCATGCTCTTTCCACTCGACCACACTGTTTCTCTACTTGATTGATCTTAATGTGTAAACGGGATATCACCCCCTCTAGGCTGTTCACTCACTGTGGCAGGGAACCTGTCTCCTAACTGTTATATTGTACTCTACCAACCTCTTAGTGCAGGGCTCTGCATCCAGTGAGCACTCAGTAACTACGATGGATTGATTGGGAGCAACCTTATTGGAGGACTCAGAGCTCTGAAGGATCATGAAGGATCAGGACAAACTATTTCTCTTCCCTTATTGACACCCATGCCCATCGTCCCCGTCAGCTCTTCCTTATATTTAACTCCCTTCTCAGGCCTCCTGTTCCTCCCCCTCCTCCTTCCCTCACCCCCAATGATCTGGCCTCCTATTTCATTAGTAAAATTAACTCCATCAGGTCTGAGCTCCCCAAAGTCACTCCTCCCCCTTCTCCAACCCCCCGGCTCTCAACCCTCTCCACTATTCTTCCATGTTTCCCAGCAGTATCCTCAGATGAGATCTCCTCCCTCCTCTCAAGTGGTACTCTGGCCACCTGTGCTTCTGACCCCATTCTCTCTCATCTTATGAAATCTCTCGCCCCGTCCCTCCTCCCCTCCTTCACTTCCATATTCAACTGCTCACTCTCCATTGGTTCCTTCCCCTACTGAGCGCTCACCTACTCCAGGAGGCCTTCCCAAACTGAGCCCCCTCCTTCCTCTCCATGCCCCCCGGCCCTCCCTCCTTCCCCTCCCCACAGCACCTGTACATATGTTTGTACAGATTTATTACTCTATTTTACTTGTACATATTTACTATTCTGTTTATTTTGTTTTGTTAATATGTTTTGTTTTGTTGTCTGTCTCCCCCTTCTAGACTGTGAGCCCGCTGTTGGGTAGGGACCGTCTCTATATGTTGCCAACTTGTACTTCCCAAGCGCTTAGTACAGTGCTCTGCACACAGTAAGCACTCAATAAATACGATTGAATGAATGAATCATGTCCTGTAAGTCTCTCGTAACTCTATTCTGTCCCATCCAGCACTCCGCACACAGACACTTAAGCCACACCGGTGGGTGACGACAGAATATCTGGGAGAAACATATTGGCCCTCTGCATCGTCACACATGCTGTCCCGACGTCCCAACCTCGGAAAGTTGTCTTTGGAAAGGTGTCGTCTCGTGTGAGGGTACGGTGTTTTATTTTTTGTTTTTTTTTAAACTCGTATTTGTTAGGCAGTAACTTTATGACAGGCACTGTAAGCACTGGGGTAGATACGAGCTAAACAAGTTGGACATAGTCCATGACCCACATGGGACTCACAAGTCTTAGCCTCCCATTTTACAGACGAGGTAACAAGCAGAGAGAAGTTTTTTTTTCCCAATAAATGGTCTTTGTTAAGCACTTATTATGTGCCAGGCACTGTATTAAGCACTGAGTAGATAGGAACTATTTAGGTTGGACATAGTCCCTGTCCTACATTGGGTTCACTGTCTCAATCCCCTTTTTACAGACGAGGTAACCGAGGCCCAGGGAATTGAAGTGATTTGCCCAAGGTCACGCAGCAGTTACATGGTAGAACTGGGATGAGAACTGGTAGAACTGGGATGACCTTCTGACTTGCGGGCCTGGGCTCTATTCACTAGGCCATGGTGCTTCTCCTAGGTATTCAGTAATGAAAATTTCACAGTCAACCTAGTTCTCCATGAGTTTAGTTTAAACAAGAGACATAGAACCCTGGGCGTGAGGGACTCGAGCCTTCCTTTGCAAAGTAATTAATTACTTGAAGAAAATGCCGACTTGTTTCTGATTGATTTCCATAGGAATCCTTACTCTCTCATTTTCTAAGTACTTCTATTGCCACTGAGCAAACCTTTTTCTCTCTCTAAACACAAGGGAGTTTCAAATGAAATAAATAAGGAAATGATGTAGAAAGTTTAAAATGGTAACTTTGAGAAGGTTGAATGTGGGGTATGCATTATTTTTAATCTCTTTTTTATGTTTTTTTTTGTTTTAGAGCTTATTATTATTATTATTATTGTTAAGTGTTGTTGAGTTGTTTCCGATTCATAGTGACTCCACAGATATCCTTTTCCAGAACGTCCTGCCCTCGCCATAATCTGCAACCTTTCTAATTAATTAATGATGGCATTCGTTAAGCACTTACTATGTGCAAAGCACTATTCTAACCGCTGGGGAGGTTACAAGGTGATCAGGTTGTCCCACGAGGGGCTCGCAGTCTTAATCCCCATTTTACAGACGCGGTAACTGAGGCCCAGAGAAGTTGTGACTTACCCAAAGTCACACAGCTGACAAGTGGCAGAGCCGGTTCTAATGGTTCTTTCATTTTCATTGTTATGGTTTCTATCCATCTAGTTGCTGGTCTGCCTCTTCCACCCTTAAAAAAAAAAATGTTTGACATCCCGATGCCTCTTATCTTCTGACCAAATGTCTTGCCATCACTGGAACATTCCACCTGCTGAATGTTTGTATTTATTGAGCACTTACTGTGTGCAAAGCACTGTACTAACTGCTTGGAAAAGTACAATATGAACTTAATAATGCTTCATCAGTTCTGAGTACTGGACCAGAGGCAAGATAATCAGTTCTGGCACAGATTATGAGTTCTGTGTGAGACAGGAACTGAGAAGTGGGGACAGTGGGTTTCTCCTTGTCAGATGAGGTGATGGAGGCCAGAGAAGTTAAACGATTTACCCAAACTCACCCAAGAGCCAAGCACGCGCATCCTCAGAGTTAAGACCCCGCCACTGTCTGCCTCCAGTTTGTCCTGTCACTAATAGTGGTATAGTCTCCCACCCCTCTAGGACAGTGCTCTGATGACCTGAAGTGCTCCATAACTACTCTTGGTTATTAACACAAACAGAACCCACTGGAGCAGAGCCCTGGACAGGAGTGAGAATCGACAGGGCCCCTGCCTTCAACTGCCTCCTATCGTAGGGGTGCTGGTTGTAAAGAGCCAATCTCTCCCCCAACCCTCCCAGCTGTATCTCCTTGGAGACAGAAGGCCCCGCCCCTTCAAGGCCTGGTGCTGTTTTCTCTTTTGCCTCTTCGTCATTCATCCTTTAATAATAATAATAATAATGGTATTTGTTAAGCAGTTACTGTGTGCCAAGCACTGTTCTAAGTACTGGGGTAGGTACAAGGTAATCAGGTTGCCCCACGTGGGGCTCCCAGTCTTAATCCCCATTTTACAGATGAGGTCACTGAAGCACAGAGAAGTTGTGACTTGTCCAGAGTCACAGAGCTGCTAAGTGGCAGCCTTAGATCCCATAGAAACTTTGGCTCTAAAAGAGCCAATCTGGTTGCAAAGGATCTTTCCTGAATGCCTTTCTTTTTCCCTGGGGGCATGCTTCAGTGGTGGATGGCCATTCCTCCCCTGGCCCTCTTGCTAATGGAGCTGATCAAAAATGACCTTTTTAATAGAGGATCGGTGCTATTCAGGATTTAAAAAATAAGTAGGCAATTCCATATAGCTCTGAGCAGGATATAGCTACTGTCTTGATTCCTCTCCTCTCTCTGCCCTGACACGTGCACCCCCCTCCTCTACCCCAATCTCCCCCCAAAGCTGTATCTCCATGTAGACAGGGGGCCCCGCACCTTCAGGGCCCGGAAGATTCTGGGGCCTCCCTGCCCCATCATAATAGTAATGATAGGGATGGTAGGGACAGTTCAGTGCTGCCAGACACTGTACTGAGAGGCCTCAGATGGCCCAATCAGCATTTGGGAAGGAGATGGAGCCTGCCGCCCAACACCACCCCGTTTGAACTTGGTGAGTTGGTGGGGGATGTCGCTGTCCAAGCTGCCCCCCCTTTCCTTCTCTCTGAGGGGTTGGGACAACTGATGTCCCCAGCCTTGTTGATGGTGGTGGTGGTGATTGATGGGTGTTGCAGCTGAGAGGTGTTGTGGGAGTGCATGAGGAGGGAGCTGAGGAGAGTGAGTGAGCCCTGACTGGGGAGGGGTTACTTCTGGTGCCGGAGAAACCATCTGGATGTTGGATTTTAGATGAAAATGCTGAATGGTGGGTGACTGAGGGTTGGGCTGAGCCCAGATGTTGGGATGGGCAGTCCTTGGAGGGGCCTGGTGGTGAGGGTAGTGTCAGTAATAGTAATAGAGAAGCAGCATGGCTCAATGGAAAGAGCATGGGCTTTGGAGTCAGAGGTCGTGGGTTCAAATCTCAGCTCTGCCAATTGTCAGCTGTATGACTTTGGGCAAGTCACTTCACTTCTCTGTGCCTCAGTTACCTCATCTGTAAAATGGGGATTAAGACTGTGAGCCCCTCGTGGACAACCCGATCACCTTGTAACCTCCCCAGCATTTAGAACATTGCACGTAGTAAGTGCTTTATAAATGCCATTATTATTATTTGGCTAGATAAACCTCTAGCCACCCTTCTTGTCAGAAGACACCGTTCAGTAGGGTGAACTTCAACTCTGGATGCAGGTGGGGGAGACCCAAAGTTAATACCACATTTTATTCAGAGAAAGGTTGCCCCTTACTATATTGCCATACATCATGTTTTTAGCTCCTGGTTCTGTTTTCTCAGTGTCTCTCATCCCTTAGAAACTTTGGCTTCAAAAGAGCCATTCTGGTTGCCCAGGATCTTTTCTGAATGCCTTTCCTTTTCCCACAGGGCATGCTAAGCTGGTGGAATGCCACTTGTCCTCTGGCCCTCTTGCTAATGGATCTGATAAAAATAACTTTTAAATAGTAGAGCTCAGACAATCAGTGTTCTTCAGGATTTAAAAAATAAGTAGGTGATTCCATATGGTTTTGAGCAGGATAAATGGACTGTTTTGAGTCCTGTCCTCTCCCTGCCCAGACACTGCTCCTGCCTGCCCTCCTGTCCCCCAGCCCCATCCCACACCTAGACACACACCCAGCCCTTCCCTCCCAAGGAATGGGGTTTTGATCAGGAGTTTGACTCTTCTTTGGCCCCTGTTGGATATGGGGATTTGGCCAGGTTAGGGGAAATGGCATTTCATTGGATATAGCTGTTTGGTGAAGGAATTTCATGGAGTAGTAACAATAATTGTGGTATTTGTTGAATGCTTACTATGTGCCAAGGGTCATTAAGGCCAATTAGATTGTCCTGGTAGTGTTGCTTTCTCCTGAGGGCTCATTCTCATCAATGGGCTGTGAATTGGGAGGTTATGACATTAACTCCTCAGACTGGGGCTCGTTCTATGCAAATGCATTCCCCCAAATTGTAAAATAAACATCCTCTTCCCATCAGTTGCCCTCCTACAAAGGCAGCATCAAATGCACTGTTATGATGAGAGAGTTAACTGGCCAGTTAAGGTTGAAAGGACCCCAAATGGCAAGTTGCTGACCTTCGAGGGCAGGGATTTTATCTACTAACTCTAGTGGAATCTTCCAGTTGCCTAATATAGTGCTTGACACAGAATTGGCCAGTTAAGGCTGAAAGGACCCCCAAATGGCAAGTTGCTGACCTTTGAGGGCAGGGATTTTATCTCCTAACTCTAGTGGACTCTTCCAGTTGCTTAATACAGTGCTTGACACAGAGTAAGTGCTCAGTAAGTACCGTTCATTGATGGACTGTTGATGGATTGAATCCTGTCCCTTATAATAATAATATTAATAATGATGATGATAATTGTGGTCCATTTAAACACTTAATATATGCAAACACAGTTGGTGTTGTGTGCCAGAGGATACACACTGCTTCCCGGTTAAAGGCCATACTGCTGTTGCTGCTGTGTTTGTTTTCCTGGTGTAAGTCTATAGCCCTTTTTTATGGTATTTGTTAAGCACTTACTATTTGCCAGGCACTGTACTAAACGCTGGCATAGATACCATAATAAAAATATTATTATTACTATTATTAATAGAACTAGCAGACACATTCCCTGGCCACGCGGAGCTTAGAGTCTAGAGGCTATCCCTTGATTCTACATTTTCTTCCTCACGGTTTCCAGCCATCATCAGAGGCATCTTTTAGCGACATCGTTTAGACTGTGAGCCCACTGTTGGGTAGGGACTGTCTCTATATGTTGCCAATTTGTACTTCCCAAGTGCTTAGTACAGTGCTCTGCACACAGTAAGCGCTCAATAAATACGATTGATGATGATGATTATGATCTTTTAGCGACATCTTTTAAACTGTGAGCCCACTGTTGGGTAGGGACTGTCTCTCTATGTTGCCAACTTGTACTTCCCAAGCGCTTAGTACCGTGCTCTGCACACAGTAAGCACTCAATTAATACGATTGATTGATTGATTGACATCTCTAAGTTATGAGACACTTCGTGGCATTGATGTACAATACAGGGTTAACTCTTTATTTTCCAAGGTGAGGTTTACACCATGTTATAATATTCTGTTTTCGGCTTTGCTTTCTTTGCATTTCCAGGGTCTCTGTACCCTGCTAGAAGACACTTTCATCCAAAATTGGCCTCGTTTATTCAGAGTTAAATCTCTAACCACTTTGAAAAAGCAGCTGGTCAATCAGTAAAATTTATCGAGGGATTACTGTGTGTATGTCACCAGCCAGGGAGTCAGAGGACTTGGGTTCTAACCTCAGCTCTGCCAACTGTCTGCTGTGTGACCTTGGGCAAGTCACTTCACTTCTCTGGACCTCAGTACCCTCCTTTGTAAAATGGAGATGAAGACTGTGAGACCCATGTGAGACAGGGAAGCTTCCAATGTCCAAACAAATCACCCTTTCCCCCTCAGGCCCTACTGAAGGCTCACCTCCTCCAGGAGGCCTTCCCAGACTAAGCCCCCCTTTTCATCAGCCCCCGCCGCTACCCCACATTGCCCCGACTCACTCCCTTCGCTTTACCCCGCCCTGCCCCACAGCACTTGTGTATATATGTACATATCTAGAATTCTATTTATTTACATTGATGGAATAGTGCCTGACACATAAGAAGTGCTTAACAAATACCATCATCATCACCTCACTTAGCAGAGCCTTAGTTCTCTCATCTGGAAAATGGGGATTCGAACCCTGTTTTCTCTCCTACTCGGGCTGTGGGACAAGCACTTTTATCCATCTGATGATCAGTTTGGACACAGTCCCTGTCCCGTGTGGGATTCACAACCATAATAATGATGATGATAATTAAGCAAAGTCTGTGTCCCACGTGGGATGTGGTCTAAGTAGGAGGTAGGCAGGTTATAATATTCTGTTTACGGCTTTGCTTTCTTTGCATTGCCAGGGTCCCTTTACCCTGCTAGAAGACACTTTCATCCAAAATTGGCCTCATTTATTCAGAGTTAAATTTCTAACCACTTTGACCATAACCAGTGAGCTGTCACAGCTCAGATCTTAGGTGCCTCCTGGGTGCTTTTCATTTGAAGGAACGTGGAAGATGATGTGATGAGCCTGAGATGGGTTTGGGCACGTACTTCCCAAGCACTTAGTACAGTGCTCTGCACACACTAAGTGCTCAGTAAATATGATTGAGTGAATGGGTGAATGAATAAAGGCTGAACATGACTGATTAGACTGCTAATAATAATAATAATAATTGTGCTACTTGTTAAACACTTACCATGTGCTTACTTGCACTGTTCTAAGCTCCAGGATAGATATAAAGTAATGAGGTGGACCCCCCACATGGAGCTCACAGTCTTAATCCCCATTTTGCAGATGAGGTAACTGAGGCCCAGAGAAATGAAACGACTTACCCAAGGTCACACAGCAGAAATGTGGCACCTCAGTCCTTCCTCTGCACCCTAAAACTGGAAACCTGTCCTATAGTAAGTTCTGAGGGGCCTTGTGTGGCACGTCCCAACCCATTCTGGCATTCTGGGAGGGGAGGTCGGAGAACCCCACGGCAGACCTGCTCCGTGGCCTTGGGCGAATCACAGGCCCACAGACAAGGTGGCAAGTAGAACGGCCATTTGTTCAATCTGACCCCTCACCTGATCCGATTCTCAGCCGACCCGGCCAGTGTGGTATGGGTCAGGACCGAAAGCCTTCCTGCCCACCGTTTTTATTTTCCGTGCCCTGCCTCCCTCCGCTCCTTTACTCTGACTGCAGGGTTCCACGGAGCAGAAGCAGTGCCCATGCTCCCAGGGACCAGAGAGGGGAATGCCACTGGAGAAATGCCCCAAGATAAAGGTGGACTTCTGAGAAGTGGCGTGGTCTTGTGGAAAGAGCCCGGGCCTGGGAGTCAAAGGACCTGAGTTCCAGACGCGCTCCACCAAATGCCCGCTGTGTAACCTTGGGCAAGTGGCTCCACTTCTCTGGGCCTCAGTTCTCCTACTTAAACTGTGAAGCCCACAAGGGACAGGGACTGTGTCTGAACTAATTCACTTGTATCTACCCCAGTGCTTAGAACGGTGTTGAACACATATGTTACCAACTTGTACTTCCCAAGTACAGTACAGTGCTCTGCACACAGTAAGTGCTCAATAAATTCGATTGAATGAATAAATGAATGAATGTCTGCTCAGCACTTCATTGAACTCTCCCAAGTGCTCTATACAGTGCTCTGCACACTGGAAAAACAATAAATATGATTGAATGATCTACCCTTACTTGTTTTATGTGTTCCGTTCTTTATACATATCACTGATTCTATTTCTTTATATTGATGCTACTGATGCCACTTTGTTTTGATGTCTGTCTCCCCGCTTTTAGACTGTGAGCCCACTGTGGGTAGGGACTGTCTCTCTCTCTGTACTTTTCAAGCGCTTAGTACAGTGCTCTGCACACAGTAAATGCTCAATAAATACAAGTGACTGACTGACTCTCCTACATGATTAGTTTATATCTACTCCAGTGCTTAAAACAGTGCTGGACAAAGAGTAAGCGCTGAAGAAATCCCATTTAATAGAAATAGAAAAGAGAGGGGAAGCCAGGCTGAAGAGGAACTGAGCTCCATTCCCAGTCTGGCCAACAGCCCTGGGTGATGGCGGCGGTTGTTCCGGATGGCCACCAAGTCGCCGGGTGACTAAAGAATTAGTCAGACAGCATGTGACTGCCGAAAGTTTTAATAAAGTTTTTATTGGTAAGGCCGAAGACCGAATAGGGGGTAATGCACCCGGTGGGCTCATTTCCTTAAGGGAAAAGGCCCCGAGTGCCCAATACAATGGTCTTATATACCACTGTTGCTGATCACAGTGATTGGTAGATTTGAAAACAGTGGGGACTGGATTAGTGCAGATTTGGTACAGAGCTGGGCGGAGTCTGCCTCATTTGGTTTGGTTCCTGGACCCAGCCAATGGGCTGTAGGGTCTAAGGCCCATACCAGATATGGCAACAGAACCACGTACATTCAAACAATATCAGCAACCTTTTCATGGTGCTTGGGGGCCCCCATCATTCCCCCCCTCAAAGACATATGACCCGTATTCCTAAGGGGTTGCTGAGGGTCGATGGTCCATCTTCTGGAGCGGCTTCATACTGACAGTGGGTGATGAACTCATAACTAGGTGTGTTCAGGGTCTTATGGGTGTACCGCAAACTGGCCGTGAGCTCGATGGCGAGATGGCGGTGATGTCACGGTTGGGGTGATTTCTCACAGAGTCTGTAAGATGGGGGCAGTGTCCCCCTCAGTTTCATCAGTTGACTTCTGTCCCGTGGGTTGGTGCTCTTCCCTGCGGAGCCGGAGGCGGAGGTCGCTGATTCGGTCACAGGTGTATTGTGAAGGAGTGTCCTCCTGGGGAGAATCAGAAAAATCTGGGACAGGAGGTGTATAGGGTTTAATGCGTGAGTTATGAGGACTGGCCCTCCAGTTTCACTGCAGTGGGGGTAGCAAGTATCACCCGGAAAAAACCTGTACATTTTGGCTCTAAATCTGCCTTCCCCACTGTCTTCTGGGTCCACCACAAGATCAGTAGTGAGAAAAGAGTGACCATACAGCAGCTCAAAGGGACTGGTTCTGTATTCCCCTTTTGGTGTCCCTGACAGTGAATTACAGCCACCTCCCGGAGCTCCCAAACAGCTGCGAGTAGCTGGAGGATTTCTTCTGCATGTTTGATAGGGGTGCCTCGGGAAGTGAGGAGGCCTCGCTCTTTCCAAATAGTCCCATGCGCATGTATGACATGGAAGCCATATTTGGAGTCAGTAAATATATTAAGACGCATCCCCTTTCCCAATTCCATAGCTCGAGATAGGGCTACTAGTTCTGCTTTCTGTGCAGAGGTCCCTGGAGAGAGGGGCTGTGCCTCGATGACCTCATGGAGGCTCACTACCGTGTACCCTGCATATCGGACTCCCTGGTCCATGTAACTGGACTCATCCATGAACCAGTTAGCCTCCGCGTTTTCAAGGGGTAAGTCCCTAAGGTCTGGTCTGCTAGAGTAACTCTCGTCAATTTCGTTTAGACAGTCATGAACTGGGGCTGGCCAGTCCTCTTCCCCATCTTCTGAAAGAGGGAGAAGGGTTGCTGGGTTCAAGGAGTTACAGGTAACCTCAGGGGTGTCAAGAAGGAGGGCTTGATATTGCAGCAAGCGGCCTCCCGTGAGCCAAAGCTCGCCCCTATTTCCTAGCACTGCTAGGACCTGATGTGGGGTATAGACAGTAAGGGGTTGGCCCAAAGTCAGCTTTCTGCTCTTCTGTACCGCCACAGCGGTGGCTGCAACTGCATGGAGACATGCTGGCCAACCAGAGGCGACACTATCCAACCGCTTGGAAAAATACGCTACCGCCCAAAAGTCTGGTCTCAAAGATTGACCTAGAACCGTGGCACAGTGGTGTCGCCACTCATCTACATATAAGGCAAAGGGTTTGGCTAGGTCAGGCAAGGCTAAGGCTGGGGCCGAGGAAAGGCTCCGTTTGAGAATTCGAAATGCGTCCATCTGTTCGCCACCCCACTCCAGTGGCTCATCCTCTGGCCCAGCAAGGGCATCATATAGAGGCTTGGCCAGAATCCCGTAGTTTGGAATCCAGATGCGGCAGAAACCGGTCATTCCTAAATAGGCATGTAACTGGCGCTTGGTCTGGGGGGCTGGGATTTGCAGGATAGCGTCTTTTCTCTCTGGGCTTAGGGTCTTCCCTAAAGGGCTTAATACATGACCCAGATATCGAACCTCTTGTTTGCAGGCTTGTAATTTCGAAGGGAAGACTCGGTACCCAGAACAGGCCAGGTGGTTAAGTGTCCGGACAGTGTCCTCCTTCGAGCCCTCCTCAGTCGGGCTGCAAATGAGGAGATCATCCATGTATTGAATGAGGGTGCTCTCACGTAATTCAAGGTCACAGAGATCTCGGCCCAAGCATTCCCCAAAAAGGTGAGGGCTATTCCGGAATCCTTGCAGAAGGACTGTCCAGGTGTACTGACGTCCCAACTTTTCTCTTGGTCCAGTCCACTCAAAAGCGAAAATATACTGGGACCCTTTACTCAAGGGGATACAAAAGACGGCATCCTTCAAATCTATTACCGAGAACCAGTTAGTATCCTCCGGTACCTGTGCAAGGAGAGTGTATGGGTTTGTGACTATTGGGTGTATAGGGATCGTAGCTGCATTCACCCTCCGCAGGTCCTGGATAAAGCGATAGGTCCCATCTGGTTTCTTTACCGGGAGGACAGGGGTGTTGCCAGGGGAATGGCATAGCACAAGTAACCCGTGTTCAAGAAATCGCTCGATAATTGGTTGGATCCCTGCCTGTGCCTCTGTCGGGAGTGCGTACTGGCGTTGGTGTGGAAAATCGGAGGGATCCTTTAGGCGCACCTCGACTGGGATTGCATTAATGGCTCGGCACAGGAGACCTTTATCCCAAACGAGGGGGTCAACTTTTTCCACAAGGTATTCAGGTAAGTCCACCTTACTGGCTGTGGCAGTGAGGATGCCAACTGGACGGACCAATGAAAAGAACGATCCCAACTTGGTCATGATATCCCTCCCCAGTAAGGGTGCGGGGGTGGAGGGAATAATAAGGAATCTATGTTCAAACAATTCCTGCTGGTATACACATGGTAAGGGGTCAGTTTGGTGACAAGATTTTGAGATGCCGTCGATCCCCACCACCCTTACGTCAGATGGATGAGTAGGACTGTGAAAGCTGGGAAGGACAGAATAGGTGGCCCCCGTATCGATAAGAAAATTTATAATCTTACCGGACACTTCCACGCTCACCCTGGGTTCGGCCATGGAGATGGTTCCTGTGGGGGCCTGGCCGTTCCCTGGGCCCCGTGAGTCCCGACTCTTAGACATGCCAACAGCCAAGAACTGACCAGCCTCCGGATCGGTGCTCACCTTCAGTAGTGGGCAGTCCTGCTTCCAGTGCCCGCGTCTCCGGCAGAGGAGGCACAGGTGGCTGGAGGCTGTGACCAGGCCTCTGTGCCTGGGGGCACTCCAGAGCCCAATGGCCAAACCTGTGGCACACAAAACAGGGCTTCCCGGACCCTGGGCCGCGGACAAATATCGTGGCCACATCGGGCGACTTTTCAGGGTGAGACCGACCCTTCATCAGGGCCGCCACAAGTAGCTGGGCCTGCTCTCTGCCCTTCACTTTGGCCCTGCGGTCCCTCTCATCCCGGGCTGCCTGGTCACGGTTGTTAAAAACTCTAAAGGCAGCCTCTGTCAACTGATCCGTGGGGGTTTGTGGCCCCAACTGCTCCTTCTGTAATTTTCGGCGGATATCCTCAGCTGATTGATTAATAAAATGCATATTCAGAATAATACTTCCCTCTACCGAGTCAGGATCAAGCTGGGTGTACGTTCGAATTGCCTCTGCCAGTCTGAGTCTAAACATAGTCACAGCTTGGACCCGATCATAGTTAACTTGCTTCCTAATTCCTTTCTCTATGCCCGCCAGTAGGCATGTAATCATATGATCCTGGAGCTATCAGTACTGTCTCCCTGATAATTCCAATCTGGTTTGGACCGAGGGACAGCTATCACTCCCAGTGGGTGCCTCCCATGACTGTTCACAGCTGCTTCATCTCCCGCCCTTTCAGCATAATCTCAAACTATTCTCTTTTCCTCTACGGACAGGCAGGAGGAAAGCAACAGATTAAGATGACATGTCAGGCAGAAAGCTGACTTTGGGCCAACCCCTTACTGTCTATACCCCACATCAGGTCCTAGCAGTGCTAGGAAATAGGGGCGAGCTTTGGCTCACGGGAGGCCGCTTGCTGCAATATCAAGCCCTCCTTCTTGACACCCCTGAGGTTACCTGTAACTCCTTGAACCCAGCAACCCTTCTCCCTCTTCCAGAAGATGGGGAAGAGGACTGGCCAGCCCCAGCCCCATGACAGGTCATACTGCAAAGTCAGGCTATGGAATTCGTCCCAAAAGCACACGGGGGTCTGCAGAATACTGTCCCAATTTCCGTTTTGCCATTTCCAATTCGCTCAAAGAGAAGGGAGCCTGTACCTGCACTATCTTTCCCCTCTCCCCTGCAACTTCCCTCAAGGGGAGTATCCTTTCCCCTCCTTCCGGAGGGGCATAGCGTTTGCCTCCCCGGGTGCTGGAAGGGTTTAGGGCCCAGGAGGAGGTGGACTGGTATGGAGGAGGACATAAAGGGTTGGCGTTTCCCATTCCCTCAGGGGGCAGAGGTGGGCCAAAGGTACCTGAGATTCCCAGCCAGAGGGAGGGGGAAAGCCATCCTCCCGGGGCCCCCTGCAGAGGAGAGGTTCATTCAGTATATCTGAGGAATCAGACCTTAGGGCTGGACCCCCTGGAGGGGCCCAGGAAAAACACACGCAGCAGTTTTTTCCTTCAGGGCTTTGGGACAAAGCCATAAAAGCTTGGACATAAGGGATTTCCGACCATTTCTCTAACCGCCTGCAATATAAGTCCAGCTGGAAAATAGTATTATAACTTACGGACCCATATTCAGGCCAGACCTCCTGATCTTCTAATTTATATTGGGGCCATTTCGTGGTGCACAAGAAAATCAGTTGCTGGCATTTTAAATCAGCTAAACCAAATTTGTCCTTATTCTTGGTGTTCAGCAGGCAACCCAATGGGGAGTCGCCTGGAATTGAGGAATCCTTGTCCCATAACGGGTGAAAATCGTTCCTCTTTTGGGGTGCTGGAAAAAAAGTTGTCCCATATTGAGTGGAAAACGTTCCTTTTTTTTTTTTGAGGTTCTGTGTCTGTTTCGGGTTAAGACCAACCCAGTTGGCCTTTCTTCCCCCCCTAGTGAGCCTGGGGACTAGAGGGTGTGTCCGGGAGAGCAGACAAGAACAATGCCGCTTCTGTGCCTGCTTCGGGCTATGTCCGAGCGCCGCGTGGCGTCCCACTGGCACTGGAATACCCGGACCATCTCCTTATGAGAGGTCCTTTCCTTGACCGACCCGGTCGGCCTTCCTTCCCCCCAGTGTACCCAGGAACTAGAGGGTGCCTACGCGAGAGCAGACAAGAACAATTCCGGCTCTGTGCCTGTCTCGGGTTATGCCCGAGCGCCGCGTGGCGTCCCATTTGCCCAAGGTGTGGTCCCTCCAACTCAAGGCGTCCCCTGATGAGAGCTCCCTTCCCCGGACCGCCTCCTGACGAGAGGTCCTCTTCCCAGACCACCTCCTGACGAGAGGTCCTTTTTCCCAGACTGACCCGGTCGGTCCTTCCTTCCCCACTAGTGTACCCGGGAACTAGAGGGTGCCTCCGCAAGAACAGACAAGAACAATTCAAAAAAAAAAGAACTCACCACTCTGATGGCTTCGTGCTGTGTTGTGGTCAGCCAGGATGGCGGCAGTCACATCTACTGGATATCCCCATACAGGCCACCAAAATGATGGCGGCGGTTGTTTCGGATGGCCACCAAGTTGCTGGGCGACTAAAGAATTAGTCAGACAGCATGTGACTGCCGAAAGTTTTAATAAAGTTTTTATTGGTAAGGCCGAAGACTGAATAGAGGGTAATGCACCTGGGGGGCTCATTTTCTTAAGGGAAAGGGCCCTGCGTGCCTGATACAATGGGCTTATATACTACTGTTGCTGATCATAGTGATTGGTAGATTTGAAAACAGTGGGGACTGGATTGGTGCAGATTTGGTACAGATTTGGTGCAGAGCTGGGCGGAGTCTATCTCCCTATTTGGTTTGGTTCCTGGACCCAGCCAGTGGGCTGCAGGGTCTGAGGCCCATACCAAATATGGGAACACAACCGCCTACATTCAAACAATATCTGCAACCTTTCCATGGTGAATGAGGGGAGACCCCCCCCCCCCCCCCAATCAAGTTCCAGTCCTGGCTCCACCAAATGCCCGCTGTGTGACCATGAGCAAGTGGCTCCACTTCTCTGGGCCTCGGTTCTCCTACTTAAACTGTGAAGCCCACCAGGGACAGGGACAGTGTCTGAACTAATTCAGTTGTATCTACCCCAGTGCTTAGAATGGTGTTGAACACATATGTTACCAACTTGTACTTCCCAAGTGCTTAGTACAGTGCTCTGCACACAGTAAGCGCTCAATAAATATGATTGAATGGAAGAATGAATGTCTGCCCAGCACTTTATTGAACTTTCCCAAGTGCTCGGTACAGTGCTCTGCACACTGGAAAAACTTAATATGACTGATCTACCCTTACTTGTTTTATGTGTTCTGTTGTTTATACATATACTGACTCTATTTCTTTTTATTGATGCTACTGATGCCAGTTGGCTTGTTTTGATGTCTGTCTCTCCGCTTTTAGACTGTGAGCCCACTGTGGGCAGGGACTGTCTCTCTCTCTCTCTGAACTTTCCAAGCACTTAGTACAGTGCTCTGCACACAGTAAATGCTCAATAAATACAAGTGACTGACTGACTCTCCTACATGATTAGTTTGTATCTACTCCAGTGCTTAAAACAGTGCTGGACAAAGAGTAAGCGCTGAAGAAATGCCATCTCCATTCCCAGTCTGGCCAACAGCCCCAGGGATAGAAGGAGAAAGGGGACTGACTACTCTACCAGGAGAAGCGGCAAAGGCTAGGGCCTACAGCCCAAGGCCTGGAAGTCAGAAGGACCTGAGTTTGAATTCCAGCTTTGTCCCTAGTCTGCTGGGTGACCTTAGGTAAGTCCCTTCACTTCTCTGGGCCTCAATTACCTCATCAGTAAACTCTAGATCAAATAAACGCCTATTTATAATTGAACCTCCAGGAAGATTTTATTGTGGTAATTCTTGGTTGATTTCAATTGGGGTGATCTAGGGGTATGATACAACCCCTGAATGATAAGTAAAGACTGACAGGTCTGCCCATAGAAGCACCTGCAACAGCGCCGACAGTTGGCCTCGTGGAAGGAACGGGCTAGGAGTTGGAGGTCCTGGCTTTTAATACTGGCTCCACTCGTCTGCTGGGTGACCTCGGGCAAGTCACTTCATTTATCTGGGCCTCAGTACCCTCATCTGTACAAGGGGGATTAAGACTGTGAGACCTCTGTGGGACAGGGAAGCGTCCAACTCGACGAGGTTTTATCTACCCAAGACCTTAGAATAATACCGGACACATAGTAAGTGCATAACAAATACCATCATCACCACCTCACTTAACAGAGCCTTAGTTCCCTCATCTGTAAAAGGGGATTCGATCCCTGTTTTCTTTCCTACTCGGGCAGTGGGACAAGCACTGTCGCCATCTGATAATTGGGTCGGACACAGTCCCTGTCTCGTGTGAGGCTCAGAATCATAATGATGATGGTGATGATAGTTAAGCCAAGTCTGGGTCCTACATGGCGAGTAGACTAAGTTGGAGGTAGGCAGGGAACGTGTCCGCCCCCCGCTGTATTGTACTCTCCCAAGTGCTCGGAACAGTGCTCTGCACACAGGAAGAACTTCATAAATGCCACTGACTGAATGAAGGAATGACTGGTATTTGTTATCACTTACTCCGACCCAGGCACTATTCTAAGCACTAGGCGATAAGCGAAGCAGTTGTGGTTTGACAGTCGATGTCCGCCATGGTGCTCACAATCTTAATTCCCATTTTTCAGATGAGGTCACTGAGGCCCAGAGAAGTGAAGTGACTTGCCTAACGTCCCCCTCAGTCAGTCAATCACATTTCCTGAGCGCTTACTACGTGCAGAATGTTGCTGTCTGCCTCCACGTGTCCGGTGCAGCGGGGAGACGGGCACACGCAATGGAAGAACACAGGCCGGGCGAGTCTCAAGGTGGACAAAGAGACTGTTTATTCAGCACACCGTGGAGGATTTTATACAGTGATGAGCCTCAAGGGAGTTAGGTGACAGGCGGATGGATGACTGCAAGCTTATCAGCAAGGCTGAGCTTTTCAGCAAAGCTGAGCTCCTGCTTAGATCGGCACATTCCGAAGGCAATTCTCAGAACAGGGCCAAGTTATTTATCTAGCAGCCTGACTTCCTTCATTGTTCCTTGTAGGTCTTCCTGTGAGCACGGAAGGCCGGGGGGCCTGTCTTACTACTTAGGCCCAGATGTTAGGTCTGCCACAAGTCCCCCTTTTTGTTTTTGGAACAATTGCAAAGCGTGGAGTTGAGTAAGAAGCGGGCAAAGGAAGACAGATAATAATAATAACAATAATAATAATAATAATAATGGTATTTGTTAAGCGCCTACTATGTGCAAAGCACTGTTCTAAGCACTGGGGAGGTTACAAGGTGATTAGGTTGTCCCACGGGGGGCTCACAGTTTTAATCCCCATTTTACAGATGAGGGAACTGAGGCACAGAGAAGCTAAGTGACTTGCCCAAAGTCACACAGCTGACAGTTGGCGGAGCTGGGATTTGAACCCATGACCTCTGACTCCAAAGCCCGGGCTCTTTCCACTGAGCCACACTGCTTCTCTAACCATAGCCATCGGCTATAACGATATAGCAATAGCCATCGGGCAATGCAGGGCAGGCAAAACAGGGCCAAGATCAACAAAATAATATATGGGAGACTATGAAGCAGCATTGAGAGCCAATTGAAAGGATTAACCGCCTCAAGGGCAGAAATGATCGGTGAAGCAATATCGGCAGGAATGGCCAAGGGAGAGGTATGTTGCATAGCATCGGAGAGTAAGGCAAGGTGTGACAAATCAAGGGAGACATTCGAAGAATGCCAGGCTCCTTGGAGCCGATTTCGGATCGCGGATCACGAAAACCCAGGAAATGTGGCATTATAATAATATGGGGTCACACAGCTATGAGGGTAATGATAATCGCAACGTTGAAAAGAAAGTTGAGTGCGCAGAGCATCAACCTCATTTCGTAATTCTATAAGAGAATGCTGTAGAAGACAGAGGCGAATGGTAAAGGCTTTATCTAATCGTAACTGTGTTTTCAGAGCATCAGAAACATTTCTTGCAAGGGAATTAACAAAGGAGGCCTGTGTTATTTCAGTATGCAGGGTAATAGAGGATAAGGTGGTAGCAATAATAAGGGATGCCAAAGCGATAAACCCAGTAATTAACAATCCAACAAACCTACTATGTCGCCATTTTGGAATACGAAAATGATCAGCTAGCATCTGCAGGGCAGAATCCGTAGGGGACTCAGCCCAAGGGTGGGATAATGAGGCGGGTAGTATAGCATGACGAGGTTGTTCTACTATAAGAATAGTAGCAGTGGCATCATGGGTGGCTATACATTGGGTAAGTCTACAATTATCACACGTAATATTCCAGAGGGAAGGGAAGGGGATAAGGGACGGGTAGCCAACAAGGAAGGCTTGCGGTGGCAATATACATGCTCTTATTTGCCGTTCTTCCGTATGGACTGGGATAGAATCAAAAGGGACCAGTAATCGAGCAAAGGCAAGCGTGATTGGACCTAAAGCAACAAAAGCCCGCCAAAGGTGGGGGTACAAAAGGGAGGAAGTTCCTGCACGAGAGGAACCTAAAGCTTGGAAAGCATCCGTGGGCAAGGACCCAAGATAACCATGCAAAGGGGATGAATAAGTAAGGTTATCATGTCCGTCCCAATTCAATAAAGTGGCTGGGAATACGTGAGAGAACAAATGAATAACCATGAGGAAAGGGTTGTCGGCACGTTTGCCAGATAGGCAAAACAGACTCTGAAGGCGGCCAAGACGAACTGGCAAACACACAAGAAGGAAGTTTGGGTGCTGGGGGTGAGGTTCCCAAACGATGGGATACAGCAGTCAAACGTGTAACCCCACAGTATACCGAACGGGGCTGGGGTTCACATAATTCTCTTTCCTGTGCCCACATAATGAGGGGGAGTAGGGACAGACACGGACTTGGGGTTGTAGATGCAAAGAAACATATAGGAGTACAGGTTGCAAGGAGGGAGACATTGACAAGTGCCTCTTCTCCTGGTCCTTCCCACGGAATCGCATCCCCCCCTACAAGGTCAGAAGCATTAGTGAGAATATCTCCCACCGGGTCCTGCCATGTAACTGGCTGCACCCACGGGGCGTATGGAACAAAAGTCCAATAGTCCTCAGTAATCACAACAGTGGAGGAGGCGAGAATCAGGAAAGCGATCATCATTTTTAGGGACTTTGCTGCTGATCCTCCAGAGGAAGAGTCGCGGAGTCTGTATCCTGGTTCTCTGTCAGCTCCTGAAGTATGCAGGGTGAGGGAGGGCGTGCTGTAGAAAGGACGCGACGTATGTTCTTTGTGGGTATCCAGAGCGGGCGGTCCTCTGTTTTGAGCTGGCCGCCCAGGAAGATACACCACCGGCATCGCTGGCAGTAGCTGTACGTCCCCTCGGTGCAATGCCTCCTGCCGGCAGCCTGAAAGGGCCCCGGTATAGGCAGGCTGCACCGTAGCAGGCACAGCATGAACATATGGCGGCGCAGCAGACAAAGGGGGAGCAAGGCGGGGAGGGGGAACGATCAACGAACGGGATACCGCCTGCAGGCACTGGGTCTGCAAAATGTCCTTTGCTGTGGGTGCGGCAGCAGCCGTCGTTGTAAGAGGTGCCAAAGGCGGGTATAGATCAGATCCCTCCTTCGGGTCTACAGTCCCAGAGTCAGAAGGATCGCCAGAGTCATTATGATCCTGGTCCCGATACAAGTCCTCGGGATCCGGAACAGCAGCGTACATCGGCTCCAATTCTTCTGTTGGTGACAAAACTTCAAAGGACAGGGGGCCCTCCTGATCACTCCCTGCCCCCAAGTCGCACGCCGCCGGCGCCTCCTGTTACACCCGTTCAGCGGGATGCAGCGCCCAGAGTGCCATAAAAACAGTTTTCCATGTAATCAGTACCCCTTTGGGTAGGGGCTGGGACAAGCTTTCACGAGTCTGTAGCTCCCTGTAAGTCCCTGTAAACATCTCGAAAGTGATTTGAACTGGAGGTCGGGCGCGATCATTGCGACGCGCTTGCTCCACGCACAAATCAAAAAATTCTGCTTTCCGAAGCAAATAGTCCCCGCCGTCCAGGACAGTCTTGGCTAAGGTTTGCCAATTATACAGGCAAAGGATTGAGGAAGCAATACTTTCTATGAATGCCAGCACATAAGGAGCCGTGGGTCCATATGTCGCAGCACCCTGTTTCACTTCTTTTAATAATTTTAAATTCAAGAGTTCGTGGGTACGTATTAACTGACCAGGATTAGCAGGGTCAGGTTGCTCCATCACAGGGAAACCCATCAATAATTCAATAGGTATCTCCTCTCCCCCTTCCATAGCAGCCCCCATCACTCGCTGCAGAGGTGTTTGTGCTGGTTTCGGGACCCATGAAGGGGGTGGTGGAGGTAGTGGTGCGGAAGGAGCTGGCTCAGTGAAAGGATTCCACTTTCCTTTTGGCCATTGCTCGGGATTACAGTCTATCAATGCAGATTCAGGCGGGGAGGCAAAGGGGGGTCCGGACAAATCATAGCTTCGTCCAGGCTGGAGGCCACATCTATCCCCGCCAACTTTTCCTTCAAGGGAATTTTGTGTTCAGGAGTAAGGCAAATCTTTAATACGTTCCATATGGAGAACGCAGCGATAGGAAAAGCCTGGGGTCCTTCTTCTTGTAGTCTGGAACTCATCCGCCTTCCCACCATTTCCCATCGTTCTAAATCCACTATTCCTTCCTTTGGAAGCCAAGGGCAGCATTTTTCCATGCAATCCAAAAATTGTTCAATCTGGGCAGTGGTTATAATTAGCCCACGCTTCTTCACTACATCTTTTAATAACTGAATAAATAATGATCCCGGGAGCGGAATTGAATCTGTCCCATTTTCTTCCCTGTAGTAAGCCTGGTGTTTGAAAACGAAAGTAAACTAAAATGCCCTCACCTTTTCCGTTCTTTGGTGAGTCACTGCGCAGTGATGAGTTGTTCCGTGAGGGCTGCGGTGCTGTGCCCCACGTTGGGCACCATTTGTTGCCGTCTGCCTCCACACGTCCGGTGCAGCGGGGAGATGGGCACACGCAATGGAAGAACACAGGCCAGGCGAGTCTCAAGGTGGACAAGGAGACTATTTATTCAGCACTCGGTGGAGGATTTTATACAGTGAGGAGCCTCAAGGGAGTTAGGTGACAGGCGGATGACTGCAAGCTTATCAGCAAGGCTGAGCTTATCAGCAAGGCTGAGCTTATCAGCAAAGCTGAGCTCATGCTCAGATCAGCACATTCCGAAGGCAATTCTCAGAACAGCACCAAGTTATTTATCTAGCAGCCTGACTTCCTTCATTGTTCCTTGTAGGTCTTCCTGTGAGCACGGAAGGCCGGGGGGCCTGGCTTACTACTTAGGCCCAGATATTAGGTCTGCCACAGCAGAACACTGCACTAAGCACTTGGGAGACTACAATAGAACAATAATAGACACAATCTCTGCCCACAATAAACTTACAGTTTAGAGGGGGAGACAGACATTAATAGAAATGAATACATTACAGATGAGCGGCAGAGCCGGGAGTACAACCCGGGTCCTCCTGACTCCCAGGCCCATGCCCTAACCTCTAGGAAACAAACCAAGCCTCAAAAAAAGCCTCAAAATGCCATTTCCTACTGGCAAACCTTCTAATTACTCTTCCTTGCCTCACATTTGTCACATTGATGAGGCCAAAAATATTGAAATTCTAATAAGTGGAAATGAGAAAATCAAACACTGGTTTGTTTAGACTCCAGACTGTAAGCACCTTATGGGCAGGGAATGTGTTTGATAATTCTATTGTATTGTACTCCTCCAAGTGATTAGTACTGTGCACTCTGCACATACTAAGTGTTCAATAAATACCTTCGATGGATGTTTTACCAGTATGTGGGGGAAGGGATGTGTCCTACTGGAAAGAGCAACCGATCAATCAGTCATATTTACTGAGGGCTTACTGTATGCAGAGCACCAGCCAGGGAGTCAAAGGAGGTGGGTCTTAAGGTCAGCTCCAGCACTTGTCTGCTGTGTGACTTTGGGCAAGTCACTTCACCTCTCTGGGCCTCAGTTACCTCTTCTGGAAAATGACGATGAAGACTGCAAGCCCCACATAGGACAGGGACTGTGCCCAAGCTCATTAGCTTGTACCTACTCCAGTGCTTAGAGCAGTGATCAAAACAGAATGAGAACCTAAGGAACATCATTTAAGAGAGAGGGAGGGGCCCAGGATTAAAAGTCAATCAGTCAGTCGCATTTATGGAGTAGTCACTTTTTTCAGAGCACTGGGCCAAGCGCTTGGGAGAGTACAATAAATAATAAATGGATACATTCCCTGCCCACAATGAGCTTACGATCTAGAGGGGGAGTCAGACAATAATAGAAATAAATAAATGACAGATAATGGACATAAGTGCTGTGGGACTCGGAGGAGGGGATGAATAAAGGGAGCAAGTCAGGATGACACAGAAGGGAGTGGGAGAAGAGGAAGGGAGGGCTTAATCAGGGAAGGCCTCCCAAGGGCTTAGTACAGTGCTCTGCACACAGTAAGTGCTCAATAAATACAATTGATTAACTGTCCTAACGGATTAATTTGTACCTACTCCAGTGCTTAGAACAGTGCTTGACAAAGAGTAAGTGATGTAGAAATGCCAGAGAAGCAGCGTGACTCAGTGGAAAAGAGCACGGGCTTTGGAGTCAGAGTTCATGGGTACAAATCCCGGCTCCGCCAATTGTCAGCTGTTTGACTTTGGGCAAGGCACAACTTCTCTGTGCCTCATTTACCTCATCTGTAAAATGGGGATTAAGACTGTGAGCTCCCCGTGGGACAACCTCATCACCTTGTAACCTCCCCAGCACTTAGAACAGTGCTTTGCACATAGTAAGCGCTTAATAAATGCCATCATTATCATTATTATTGTTATTATTTTTATTTCAAAGAAATAGAAAAAAAGAGAGAGGAAGCCAGGCTCAAGAGGAACTGAGCTCCATTCCCAGTCTGGCCGACAACCCTGGGCCTAGAGGGAGGAAGGGGAATACTATACCAGCAGAAGTGGGGAGGTGAGGGGCTACAGCCCAAGGCCTGGAAGTCAGAAGGATCTGAGTTCTAATTCCAGCTGTGCCCCTGGCCTGCTGGGTGACCTTGGATAAGCCTTTTCACTTCTCTTCAATCACCTCATCTGGAAAATGGACATCAATTCTAAATTATTGCCTATTTATAATTGAACTTCCAGGGTGATTTCACTGGGGTAGTTGTTGGTTGATTTTGATTGGGGTGATCTAGGGGTTTGACAAAACCTCTGAATGATAAGTAAAGACTGACAAGTCTGCCCATAGAATCACCAGCAACAGAGCCGACAGTTGGCCTCATGGAAGGAAAGCAGGGTTGGGAACCAGATGTCCCGGCTTTTAATCCCGGCTCCCCTCGTCCCCTGGGTGACCTCGGGAAAGTCATGTCACTTCTCTGGGCCTCAGTAACCCCATCTGTAAAATGGGGATTAAGACTGTGAAATATCTGTGGGGCAGGGAAGTGCCCAACTCAATGAGCTTTTATCTACCACGGCCCATAGAACATTGCTGAACACATAGTAAATGCTTAACAAATACCATCATCATCACCTCACTGAGCCAAGCCTTAGTTCCCTCATCTGTAAAACAGATATTCGATCCCTGCTTTCTCTCCTACTTGGGCTGTGGGACAAGCACTCTGTGGGACTAGCTCTCTTCCTCCCTTCAAAGCCCTACTGAGAGCTCACCTCCTCCAGGAGGCCTTCCCAGATGGAACGCCCTCCTTCCTCTCCCCCTCCTCATCCCTCCCGCCTTACCTCCTTCCCCTTCCCACAGCACCTATATATGTTTGTATGTATCTATTACTCTACTTCACTTGTACATATTTATTCTATTTATTTTATTTTGTTAATATGTTTTGTTTTGGTGTCTGTCTCCCCCTTCTAGACTGTGATCCCGCTGTTGGGTACGTACCGTCTCTATATGTTGCCAACTTGTACTTCCCAAGCGCTTAGTACAGTGCTCTGCATATAGTAAGCGCTCAATAAATACGATTGAATGAATGAAGCACTGTATCTGTCCAATGATAGGGTCGGACACAATCCCTGTCTCATGTGGGGCTCATAAGCATAATGATGATGATGATAATGATGACAGTTAATCGAAGTCTGGGTCCCACATGGAGCTAAGCCTAAATAGGAGGGAGGCAGGGAGGAGGGGATGAATAAAGGGAGCGAGTCAGGGTGACACAGAAGAGAGTGGGAAAAGAGGAAATGAGGACTTAGTCTGGGGAGGCCGCTCAAGGGCTTAGTACAGGGCTTTACACACAGTAAATGCTCAATAAATACAACTAACTGTCCTAATGATTAACTTGTACCTAATCCAGTGCTTAGAACAATGCTTGACAAAGAGTAAGCGCTGAAGAAATGCCATTTCAAAGAAACAGAAAACAAGTAGAGAAGAAGCCAGGCTGAAGAGGAACTGAGCTCCATTCCCAGTCTGGCCAACAAATCTGGAGCAGGATGGAAGGAAGGGAATACTCTACCAGGAGAAGTGGCAAGGCCTAGCTGGTAGACCTCAAGGCTTGGAAGTTAGAAGGATCTGAGTTAAAATTCCAGCTTTGTCCCTGGTCTGCTGGTCTCTTCTCTGGGCCTCAATCACTTCATCTGTAAAATGGAGATCAATCTTAAATTAATGCCTATGTATAACTGAACCTCCAGGATGATTTTATTGGGGCAATTCTTGGTTGATTTCGATTGGGGTGATCTAGTAAATGATAAGCAAAGACTGACTAGTCTGCCCATAGCATCACCGGCACTATATCTGATAGTTGGCCTTGTAAAAGGAATGCAGGCTGGGAGTCAGAGGTTCTGGCATTAATTCCGGCTCCACTGGTCTGCAGGGTGACCTCGGGCAAGTCACTACACTTCTCTGGGCCTCAGTATCCTCATCCGTAAAATGGGGATTAAAATTGTGAGACCTCTGTGGGACAGGAAAGTGTCCAACTCGATGAGCTTGGATCTATCCCGGCCCTTAGAATGGTGCTAGACACAAAGTGCATAACAAATTCCATCATCATCACCTCACTTAGCAGAGCCATAGTTCCCTCATCTGTTAAAGGGGATTCGATACCTATTTTGCCTCCTACACAGACTGTGGGACAAGCACTGCACCCATCTGATGATCGGGTAGGACACAGTCCCTGTCTCAACTGGGGCTCAGAATCATATGGTGATGATGATGATAATAATAGTTAATCCAAGAGTGGGTCCCATATGGGGCATAGTCTAAGTTGGAGGGAGTCAGGGAACGTGTCTATCCACTGCTGATTTGGACTCTCCCAAGTGCTCGGCACGGTGCTCAGCACACAAGAAGAACTTAATAAATACGACTGACTGAATTAATGAATGAACGGTATTTGTCAAGGACTTACTACATCCCAGGCATTAATCTAAGCACTGGGGCTACAAGCAAAGCAATCATGGTTTGACACAGTCAATGTCTACCATGAAGCTCACAATCAATCCCCATTTTACAGGTGAGGTCACTGAGGCCAAGAGGAGTGAAGTGACTTGTCTAATGTCCCCCTCAGACAGTCACATATACAGAGCGCTTACTACTTGCAGAACACTGTATTAAGCACTCGGGAGAGTACAGTAGAACAATATAATAGACACCTTATCTGCCCACAACAAGAATACAGTCCTAGAGCGGTAGACGGACATCAGTATAAATGAATACATTACAGACAAGCCGATGAGCCGGGATTAGAACTCAGGTCCTCCCGGCTCCCAAGTCCATGCCCTATCCTCTAGAGGACAAACTAAGCAGCAGAAAACCCTCAAATTCCCATTTCCTACTGGCAAACCTCCTTATTTCTCTACCCTGCCTCAAATTCCTCACATTTATGAAGCCAAAAGCACTGAAGACTATGAGACCCATACAGGCTGGGGAAGTACCCGATGTCTGCCAAACAATCATGCTTCCCACCTTTCAAAGCCCTACTGAACGCACACCTCCTCCAGGAGGCCTTCCCAGACTCAGCCCCCCTTTTCATCAGCTCCCACCGCTACCCAACATTGCCCTGACTCGCTCCCTTTCCTCTACGCCGCCCTGCCCACAGAACTTGTGTCCATACGTACATATCTAGAATTCTATTTATTCACATTTATAAAACAGTTCTTGACATGTAGTAAGTGTTTAACAAAAACCATCATCATCGACTCAGCACAGCATTAGATCCCTCATCTGTAAAACGGGGATTCAATCCCTTTTTTCTCTTCTACTCGGAAAGAACCGAAGAAATGTAATTTCAAAGAAATAGATAAATGGGAGAAGAGGCCAGGCTGAAGAAAAACTCAGCTCCATTCCCAGTCTGGACAACAACTCTGAAGCTAGAGGGAGGAAGGGGAATACTCTACCAGGAGAAGCGGCGAAGTCTAGGGGCTACAGCCCAGGAAGTCAGAAGTACCTGAGTTCTAATTCCAGCTTTGTCCCTGGTCTGCTGGGTGACCTTAAGTAAGTCTCTTCACTTCTCTGAGCCTCAATCACCTCATCTGTAAACTCGAGATAAATCCTAAATTACTGCCTATTTATAACAACTTTCAGGATGATTTTATTGGGGCAATTCTTGGTTGATTTTGATTGGCATGATCTAGCCGTATGACAAAATCTCTGAATGAGAAGTAAAGAATGACAAGTCTGCCCACAGAATCACCAGCAGTATATCTTACAGTTGGCAGAAACTCCTCACCCAGGGCTTCAAGGCTCTCCATCACCTCGCCCCCTCCTACCTCACCTCCCTTCTCTCCTTCTACAGCCCACCCCACACCCTCCGCTTCTCTGCCGCTAATCTCCTCACTGTGCCTCGTTCTCGCCTGTCCCGCCATCGACCCCCGGCCCTCATCATCCGCCGGGCCTGGAATGCCCTCCCTCTGCCCATCCGCCAAGCTAGCTCTCTTCCTCCCTTCAAGGCCCTACTGAGAGCTCACCTCCTCCAGGAAGCCTTCCCAGACTGAGCCCCTTCCTTCCTCTCCCCCTCGTCCCCCTCTCCATCCCCCCATCTTACCTCCTTCCCTTCCCCACAGCACCTGTATATATGTATATATGTCTGTACATATTTATTACTCTATTTTACTTGTACATATCTATTCTATTTATTTTATTTTGTTAATATGTTTGGTTTAGTTCTCTGTCTCCCCCTTTTAGACTGTGAGCCCACTGTTGGGTAGGGACTGTCTCTATATGTTGCCATCTTGTACTTCCCAAGCGTTTAGTACAGTGCTCTGCATACAGTAAGTGCTCAATGAATACAATTGATTGATTGATTGATTGGCCTCAAGGAAGGAACGCAGGGCTGGGAATCGGAGGTTCTGGTTTTTAATCCCGGCTCCATTCATCTGCTGGGTGACCTCAGGCAAGTCATTTCACTTCTCTGGGCCTCAGTACCCTCATCTGCTAAATGGGGATTAAGACTGTGAGACCTCTGTGGGACAGGGAAGTGTCCGACTCGATGAGCTTGGATCTACCCTGGCCCTTAGAACAGTGTTGGACGCATAGTAAGTGCTTAACAAGTATCATCATCATCATCACCTCACTGAGCCGAAACTTAGTTCCCTCATCTATAATATCGGGATTGATCCCGGTTTTCTCTCCTACTCGGGCTGTGGAGCAAATACCGCAGCCATCTGATAATCGAGTTGGACACTGTCCCTGTCCCATGTGGAGCTCATAATGATGATGATGATGATGATAATTAAGCCAAGTCCTACATGGGGCATAGTCTAAGGTGGAGGTAGACAGGGAACGTGCCTGCCCACCACTGTATTGGACTCTACCAAGTGCTCGGCAGAGTGCTCTGCATACAGGAAGAAATTAATAAATATGACTGACTGAATGAAAGCATGGTATTTGTTAAGCACTTTCTATGTGCCAGGCACTGTTCTAAGCGCTGGGGTACATAGGAGGCAATCATGGTTTGACATAGTCCAAGTTCCCAATGGGGCTCACAATCTTAATCCCCAATTTACAGATGAGGTCAGAGGCCCAGGGAAATGAAATGACTTGCCCTATGTCCGTCTCAGTCAGTCAATCACATTTACTGAGCGCTTACGATATGCAGAACACTGTACTAAGCACTTGGGAGAGAACAATAGAACAATATAATAGACACATTCTCTGCCCACAGCAATCTTACAGTCTAGAGGGGGAGAAGGACATTAATAGAAATCAATGACAGATTAGCAGCAGAGCCGAGAATAGAACCCAGGTCCTCCCGACACCCAGGCCAGTGCCCTATCTGCTAAGGAACAAACCGAGCGGCAGAAGAGCCTCAAAATCCCAGTTCCTACAGGAAAACCTTCTCATGTCTCTTCCCTGCCTCACATTCATCACATTTATGAGGCCAAAAATATTGAAGTTCTAATAAGTGGAAATAGGAAAATCAAAAAACTGGTTTTTTAGACACCAGACTGTAAGCTCCTTATGGACATGGAGCTTATTTGCTAATTCTATTGCACCCTATTCCCCCAAGTGCTTAGTACAGTGCACTCTGCACATGGTAAGCATTCAATAAATACCTTTGATCTATCTTTAACTGGTATGTGGGGGAAGGGGCTAGTGGAAAAAGCAGCTGATCAGTCACATTTATCAAGGGCTTCCTGTGTGCAGGTAACCAGCCAGAGAGTTGGAGGACTTGGGTTCTAATCTCAGCTCCACCAATTGTCTGCTGTGTGACCTTGGGCAAGTCACTTCACTTCTCTGGGCCTCAGTACCCTCCTCTGAAAAATGGAGATTAAGACTGTGAGACCCATGGGGAACAGGGAAGTGCCCAATATCCACCAATTAGTCTTCCCCCTTCAAAGCCCTAATGAAGGCTCACCTCCTCCAGGAGGCCCTCCCCAACTAACCCTCCCTTTTCATCAGCTCCCCCCCACCCCACAATGACTCACTCCCTTCGCTCTACCCAGCCCCACAGCACTTGTGTTTCTATGTACATATCTATAATTCTATTTATTTACATTTATAGAACAGTGTTTGAAACATAGTAAGGGCAGAACAAATACCATCATAATTACCTCACTTAGCAGAGCCTTAGTTACCTGTGCCTCAGTTACCTCATCTGTAAAATGGGGATCAAGATTGCCAGTCCCTTGTGGGACAACCTAATTACCTTGTATCTACCCCAGCGCTTAGAACAGTGCTTGGCAAATAGGAAGCGCTTAATACGAGCATTATTGTGATCATTATTACCTAGTCAGACCTCAGGACAATCTCATTCTGCCCTTCTGCTCGTGACAGGGGGTACCGCCTCCTGTGCCCAGCTTCAACTGTGCCCTTACCCCTCCACTGGACTGATACCTGCACGCTCACTGGAAAGAGCAGAGAGGAAAGGGAGACCAAGGGGTGGGGGGGGAAGAGAGAGAGAAGAGAGAGAAGAGAGAGAAGAGAGAGAGAAGAGAGAAAACAACCCCCTTTGAGACTGGCAGAGCAACTGCCACTCACACTCCCTGTAGGGGAGAACCTAGCTAGCTTAGCCTGGGGTTCCAGGCTTGGGGTGAACCATCTGGGTTTCCCCCGACAGAGTCTTACCCCTGCAGACCTCCTCCCCAATACACCCACCCACACCCACTGCCCCAGGGTCTAACCTCTGAGCGGGTTGGTGTGGAAAGCTTCTCCAGGGAGGCAGAAAGAAGCTGGACTTCTGCCTTTTCTCCTCATGCAGCCAAGGCCCTGAAATTACTGATTAGAGGGGCAACGGGCATGAATATAAATCTATAAAAACACGGATATGTACAGAAGTGCTGTGGAGCTGGCAAGAGGGAAGAATAAAGGGAGTAAGTCAGGGCGATGCAGAAGAGAGGTGAAGAAAAGGAAAGGAGGGCTTAGTCAGGGAAGGCTTCATGGA
The DNA here is from genome assembly GCF_015852505.1 of Tachyglossus aculeatus. Classification (NCBI taxonomy): domain Eukaryota; kingdom Metazoa; phylum Chordata; class Mammalia; order Monotremata; family Tachyglossidae; genus Tachyglossus; species Tachyglossus aculeatus. The sequence continues at coordinate 20,702,452 of NC_052076.1, read as the reverse complement.
GGAAATGAGCCTTATCCAGCTCCAGTCTGATCCTGCACGCTTGCCCCTCTTCCTCGCTCTAAGTTTGGTCGGACTTGAGTGAGACCACACCCCATTAAGCCCCCTCTGTGGCCAGCTGGGTGTAAGAGACACAGTCCCTGCCCACTGGGAGCTCACAATCTAAGTCACTCAGTCCATCAGTTGATAGGATTTGAGCTCTTACTGTGTGCAGAGCACTGTACTTAGCCCTTGGGAGCAAACATTAGAAAAATTTAACAGACACCTGCCCTACCCAAAACAAGCCTAGAAGGGGAAGCATGGACATTGGAAAAACATAGTACGAATGCCTCCAAGAGTTCAACACTACGTAACATACATGGCCCCTGGTCTTAAGAAGCAACCGGCCTGTGAGTGACGCATGAAGTGATGCACGCCGAACCTAAGGTAAGCTCGAATCGGCAGTACGAGGAGATTAAACAGAGTAAATGAGTACGTAGAGTGAAGGATGGCAGGATTGCATTAAGACAGAAGTAGTGTTTATTGAACGCTCTTTCACGGAGGAGTGTACAATGAGGAGGATGGGGGGAGAGACCTCGATTGCTAAGGACAACCATTTCAGTCATTTGTATTTGTCCGGCACTTTCCATGGGCCAAGCACAGTATCACAATCAACAGACAGATTCCCTGCTCGTTATGAGCTGACACCATAGAGGAGAAGGCAGATAACAGATATAAATTACACCCATTTAAGTAGGAGCCATGATGCATTGGGGGAGGAGTCATCTGGAGTCATCAGCCCTCACCCTCCGCTCCTCTGCCACTAATCTCCTCACCGTGCCTCATTGTCGCCTGTCCCGCCATCGACCCCCGGCATCCCCCTGGCCGGGAATGCCCTCCCTCCCCACATCCGCCAAGCTAGCTCTCTTCCTCCCTTCAAGGCCCTACTGAGAGCTCACCTCCTCCAGGATGACTTCCCAGACTGAGCCCCCTCCTTCCTCTCCCCCTCCTCCCCCTCTCCAGCCCCCTCGCCTTACCTCCTTCCCTTCCCCACAGCACCTGTATATATGTATATATGTTTGTACATATTTATTACTCTATTTTACTTGTACATATCTATTTCATTTATTTTATTTTGTTAATATGTTTTGTTTTGTTCTCTGTCTCCCCCTTCTAGACTGTGAGCCCTCTGTTGGGTAGGGACCGTCTCTGTATGTTGCCAACTTGTACTTCCCAAGCGCTTAGTATAGTGCTCTGCACACAGTAAGCACTCAATACGATTGACTGATTGATTGATTGATCTGGAAATATTTTACAGACTAGGTTCCAACTCAAGGCGAGATTGACACTCTGTAACTCAGTTTCCCAGGAGCTCAGTACAGTGCTCCGCATCTACTCAGTGAATACTGTGGATGACTCAGCTTCTGCTGCTACAACGGCGCTTGTGTTTGTGGTGCTACGGGTCAGTGCATCCTGTTTCAGCACACAGCACACAGGTACTTGGGAGAGTACAATTTAATGACAGACACATCCCCCTGCCCAAAACAAGCATCCAGTCTCCTCCACACGTGTGTGGCTAGTGAACCCCACCTCAGTGCTGGGCTTTTGAGGCATTATAATGGAGTCATGCAGGGGTGAAGGGGAAAGTTGTATCTTGGGGTAGAGGAATTGGTAAGCTCCAAAACGAAACGAGAGTCCCCAACCAGCCAGCTGGGGTCAGTGCAATCCTGCCCTCAGAGGAGCTTCCTGTTTAAGAACCCTGGAGGGGCACATGACAGTACTGCCACCCCACCTCTCTCCGGTCGGGGGGTCTTGGTTCCTGCCCGGTGTGGGGCGGGGGGCTCACAGTCTGATGCTGCAATAAACCATTTACTCTCCGCTGGGATCTTTCCCAGGATGGTATCGGGGTCCGGGACCACGGGGTGAGATGGGAATACTATTTTATTAACTTCCCGTAGGTCCTGGACCAATTGATAAGTACCATCCCCTTTCTTGACCGGGAGTATGGGGGAAATTATAAGGAGACTGACAAGGTTTCAGTAGCTTGTCTTCTAATAAGCCTTGGATCACGGGTTTTAGGCCCTGCCTTCCTTCAAGTGAGATGGGGTACTGTTTTACTCTCACCAGAGTCCCCGGTTCCCGTAGCTTAATCTTCAAGGTGGGGAAATTCAATTTTCCCCAATTTCGAGGTCTTGCCCAGACCCTTGGATCAATTTGATTCTTATCTTCCTCTCAGTAATAATACCCTTTGGGGAACAATGTGGGACCCCATCGGGACGAGCCGGATAGAAATCCGGATGATCAAATCCCTTCCCAACAACTTTACCCCGGCTTCGGGTATGATCAGGAATTTTCCTGGGAAGTTTGACCCTAGGTATTCTAGTTCTAAGGTCTCCGTAACAGGGACCGGGAAGTTCTCCCCCTTCACCCTCAACATCATAATGGTTTCTCTCCCGATTCTGGCCCCGATCGGCAGTTTGGTTAGAGACGATCGGGTTGAACCCGCGTCTATCAAAAAGGTATAATCCTGTTTTTCTCTGCCCACCCTCAAATTTGTCAAGGGCTCAGGGTGGGCTTGTTCTATGGGCTCCTGATCTCCCTAGTCTTCCTCCTCCACGAGGGAATTTCTAAAATTATCTCCTGTCCCTTCTCTTTCTTCTTCACACACACTTACTCTAACCTTCATACACATACAATTTCCTTCAGAGGCAATCCCTCCACCCCTCATTCCCCCCTTATGGGACACCTGCTTCGCCGGGTGTAGATGCTTGAGCAGACAATTTCTTTCAACTGCAATTACTTCATCTTCCCTTTTCTTTCTTCCTTTTTCCTTCATGTACATAGAACTCATTTCTTTTTCCCGCTGAGGACACTCTCTTTTCATATGCCCCTGCCGGCCGCAGGCGTAACAAGTCATAATCGACTTTGTCACCGTCTGCACAATTAGTATCATAATCTTTCTTTGCTTTTCCTGTTGTTTTAGAGTCTGCAACATCACTTTGGCGTGCCGGTTTTTCTCTTTCTTCCCCCCTCTATCTTTCTTCTCATCTATTTCCTTCACCACAAATTTAATTTCCTCCACCACAACTTTACCCACTGATGGCCGCCAGATTACGGCATACACACATTCCCCATCATTCCGGGGTTCCCTCATCATTACATAGATGTTCAATTCTTGGCAAACCCAGTCCTTGGAGGATCCGTACTTTGGCCAGAAGACGTTTCCTCCGAAGTGGGCGCCAGCCCAAGTTAGGCAGTAATATTTATTTAATAATAATTTTTATAATTAATTTCTTCTCTTTTCTCATACTTTGGAAGTTCATCGGACTGCCTTCCGGAATTTCCAGGAGAGACTTCCCACCACTCGGTTTTGACTGAGATTTTTCCCTTTTCCCACCTTCATTTCCTCGAGTCAAACAGACACTCCCATCACTTTCTAATATCTAGAGAACGTTAACTGTGCACAGACCACGGTACCAAGTGCTTACAAAAACACGTACAACGATAAACAGATAAACAGTGACCTCTCCCGTCCACAACAGGTTTACAACTTAGACGGGGGTGGGGGTGGGGGGGGGAACAAATAGCAATAGAATGTATTCTATAATTTTTCCATATTTTGGAGGTTCATCCCAATACTCGAATCTAGGTGCCTTTAATGGGGCCTATGCCACTCGACTCTCTCTGAGGCTGGGGCTCTTTTCTCTCCTGTGCTCTTGCCTGGAGCCGCCACTCAAACAGACTCAATCAGAACTGCCCCGGGTGGAGAAGGCTCTTTTCTCTCCTGTGCTCTTGGCCGGAGTCCAACTCCGCAGCCTCAACAGAACCGCCTCTCCACCCTGCCCGGTCACCCAGATCCCCTCTGGGTCTGTGCACAGACTTACGTGACCAATCGTTCCCACAAGTGACCTTCATCGTGCCCCCGTTGGCTGTTTCTGATCCCAGCTCTGGTCTCTCCTCGGGTCTTTTCTCGTCAGGGGAGAGCTCTTCCCAGGCCAGACCGAGGGCCACTGAAAATTTCAGCGGGACGTCCTGCCAGTCAGGCCAGGCCAAGGGAGGCTTTCCCCATTCGGAGAGGATCCCGGACGAGCCCCCAAACTGTGTGGGATAGTGGCTCCTTCTACCCACCAAATCAGAGTCCGAGTCAGGATCAGAAAGAGTCTTTATTCTTTCTCATGAGAAAGGGCACCACCCCCGTCGCTCAAACAGCATCAGCCGGGGAGTGCGCTCGTTGATTGTGTGAAGCCGATCTTTATAGCCCTAACAAATCCTCTTCCTCCCATGGACGATCCTCTTTCTCCATTGGCTGGATACTTGGGGCATACAATTTAATCGCAGCAGCTAGCACCCAACACGTGCTCACGTACAAAGCTGACAGTGGCCTTGCGATTTAAGCTGCATCCTGTTTTTTGTTAGCTGGATCCTGATTTTTGGTAAGCAGGTTCTGCAATGTGGCTGTTTTATCTCCCTTTATCTCCTTCCGGTTGGTTGTTCTGGTGTAACCCAACCTGGCCCGGGGAGATAGCTTCTACCTTCCCTCCTGGGTCTCATGAGGGAACTTCACTGGGTTCCATCCCTCACAATACCGACGCTTCCAGGACTGACCCACGGCAATGAATCAAGGGAGAATAGGGGAGGGCAGTGGGAAGGTTACCAGTGGATGGGGTCTGGGTGTGCACCCCCTTGGGAACGAAACAATAAGGGGGCTCACGAGCCTTCCAGAAGAAGCTCAGCACCTTCCACCTCAGTCCAGGTGCAGGGTCCCATGTGGGGAAAGACACTGGACTTGGTGACCTTATAGTTTAGTAGGAAATCCTAACTAACTAGGGGCTGGCAAGAGCACACAGAAGAGGATACAATGACAGACACACACAGAGACAGTGAGCATGCACCCCGTGGTTTCTGCCCCATCCCTTTCTCCCCCAATGCAAACATCATGTCTAGACACATAGTATAAAGACTTCATAGCATCACAACCCCTCAACTTCCTCAATTCCAAAGGTATTTTGTTGTCCCAAATCAAGTCACCAGGTATCACAAACCTATACACCTATGAGAAGCAGCGTGGCTCAGTGGAAAGAGCACGGACTTTGGAGTCAGTGGTCATGGGTTCAAATCCCAGCTCCACCACTTGTCAGCTGTGTGACTTTGGGCAAGTCACTTAACTTCTCTGTGCCTCACTTACCTCATCTGTAAAATGGGGATGAAGACTGTGAGCCCCACATGGGACAACCTGATTACCGTGTTTCCCCCCCGGCGCTTAGAACAGTGCTTGGCACATAGTAAGCACTTAATAAATGTCATTATTATTATTATACACCTAAGTCATTTCTGAATCTTCCATAAAAAACCAAACCCCCTGCAAACCACCCCCTCACCCAGGTAGTCAACATCAATTAGCCCAGCCTTAAATTGTCCCCTCAACTGACATCAACCCAAGTCAGTTCTGAGCCTTCAAAATCAACCTATTAGCACCACCCATTCAATAAGCATTGACTATCACCCAATCACTTCCTACAATGCTTGGCACACAGCAAACACTCAATAATTATAATTGAATGAATAAACAAAAGATAAGATAACCAAAGGAGAATCACAGCCCCAGCTCACCAAACCGCCCACAGGAACCCAACTCCACGGGTCACAAAATAGAGCACGAAAATACCCAGAAGCCTCTGGGGCTTTAAAGGCCCAGTTCCACTTGCCCCATTGAAGGGCACCTAATGGAGAGACTGGGTTTCTGCGGGTGGAGTTGGAGAATCAAGGAAGGAAGATGCAGAAGGCTATTAAGGAGAAGGGGATTTGCAGCTGCCCATCATTAAAAGGATTTGGAAGAGTAGGCTCAATTATAGACACCTGCAACCCATTCACATTCACCTTGATGATCGGGTCTAATGCTTGGTCTGGTGCTTTACCGGCCCTTAATACGGTGCTTTGCATCCAGGAGGGTATTGAGTAAATAAGAACAAACAAATCAATCAATTTAACAATGAATGAAGTCAAGCTCTTCACTGAGGCCTCCCCAGTTCCCAGGCCCCACTGTCCCCTCTGCATATCTTTTTCCCTTTTTGTTTGCTTTTTAATGGGATTTGTTGAGCACTTTCAATGTGCCAGCCACTGTGCTGAGCCCCACAGTGGATACAAGATAATCGGGTTGGACAAGGTCCCTGTTCCATGTAGGGCTCAGACTCTCGATCCCCCATTTTACAGAAGAGGTGACTGAGGTCCAGAGAAGTGAAGTTACTTGCCCAGGGCTGCACAGCAGATGAGTGGCAGAGAAGGGCTTGGAACCCAGATTTTCGGCCTCCCAGGCCCGGGCCCTTTCCAACAAGTCGCACCGCTTCTCCCCTCCCTGCTTCTGTCCCATTCGGCTTCCAGGAATGGACTGTTGGTGAAAGACGTAGGTAGAGGTGGCCAGGTTTCAGGGGGGTCCTTAACCCTGGAGCCTGGAAGAGTAGAGGGAAAAGGCAGGGAAGGGGTGGAGAAGACAAGGAATGAAGGGCGAGTCAGCTTTAAGGATGGCCACTGGGGTGACCACTCACAGCCCTTGCAGATTAATCAATCAATCAATCATATTTATTGAGCGCTTACTGTGTGCAGAGCACTGCACTAAGCGCTTGGGAAGTACAAGTTGGCAACATATAGAGACAGTCCCTACCCAACAGTGGGCTCACAGTCTAAAAGGGGGAGACAGAGAACAAAACCAAACATACTAACAAAATAAAATAAATAGAATAGATATGTACAGGTAAAATAGAGTAATAAATATGTACAAACATATATACATATATACCAGTGCTGTGGGGAAAGGAAGGAGGTAAGATGGGGGGATGGAGAGGGGGACAAGGGGGAGAGGAAGGAAGGGGCTCAGTCTGGGAAGGCCTCCTGGAGGAGGTGAGCTCTCAGTAGGGCCTTGAAGGGAGGAAGAGAGCTAGCTTGGCGGATGGGCAGAGGGAGGGCATTCCAGGCCCGGGGGATGATGTGGGCCGGGGGTAGATGACGGGACAGGCGAGAACCAGGTAATGTGAGGAGATTAGCGGCAGAGGAGTGGAGGGTGCAGGGTGGGCTGCAGAAGGAGTGAAGGGAGGTGAGGTAGGAGGGGGCGAGGTGAGGGAGAGCCTTGAAGTCCAGGGTGAGGAGTTTCTGCCTGATGCACAGATTGATTGGTAGCCACCGGAGATTTTTGAGGAGGGGAGTAACATGCCCAGAGCGTTTCTGGACAAAGACAATCTGGGCAGCAGCGTGAAGTATGGATTGAAGTGGGGAGAGACACGAGGATGGGAGATCAGAGAGAAGGCTGATGCAGTAGTCCAGACGGGATAGGATGAGAGCTTGAACGAGCAGGGTAGCAGTTTGGATGGAGAGGAAAGGGCGGATCTTGGCAATGTTACGGAGCTGAGACTGGCAGGTTTTGGTGACAGCTTGGATGTGAGGGGTGAATGAGAGAGCGGAGTCGAGGATGACACCAATATTCTGGGCTTGTGAGATGGGAAGGATGGTAGTGCCGTCAACAGAGATGGGAAAGTCACGGAGAGGGCAGGGTTTGGGAGGGAAGACAAGGAGTTCAGTCTTGGACATGTTGAGCTTTAGGTGGCGGGCAGAAATCCAGATGGATCCAGATGTTGTACCAACCAATAATAATGATGGTGTTTTTAAAGCGCTTACTATATGCCAAGCACTGTACTAAGGGCTGGTGCCCAGGGTGTCACATGTCTCACGGAACACGTTTTTTAGGCTATTTGTTAAGCGCTTACTATGTGTTCAACACCTTTCTAAGCGCTAGGGTAGATACAAGTGAATTAGGTCGGACACGGCCCCTCTCCCATGTGGGCCTCACAGTCTAAGTAGGAGACCCTAGGCGCAGAGAAGCAGAGCGACTTGCCCAATGTCACACAGTGGGCATTTGGTGGAGCTGGGATTGGAACTCAGGTCCCTTGACTCCCAAGCCCGGGTTCTTTCCACAAGACCACGCCGCTTCTCGGAAGTCCGCCTCTATCTTGTGGCGTTTCTCCAGTGGCGTTCCCCTCTCCGGTCCCTGTGGGCACGGGCACTGCTTCCGCTACGTGGAACCCTGCAGTCGGAGTAAAGGAGTGGAGGGAGACTGGGCACGGAAAATAAAAATGGTGGACAGGAAGGCATTCGGTACCGACCCGTACCACATTGGTCGGGTCGGCTGAGAATTGGATCAGGTGAGGGGTCAGATCGGACAAATGGCAGTTCTACTGGCCACCTTGTCTGTGGGCCTGTGACTGACCCGAGGCCACGGAGCAGGTCTGCCATGGGGTTCTCCGGCCTCCCCTCCCAGAATGCCTTGGGGTTGGGACATGCCACACAAGGCCCCTCAGGACTTACCTCAGAACAGGTTTCCAGTTTTAGCGTGCAAAGGAAGAACTGAGGTGTCACATGTCTGCTGTGTGACCTTGAGTAAGTCGCTCCACTTCTCTGGGCCTCAGTTACCTTATCTGTAAAATGGGGATTAAGACTGTGAGCTCCATGTGGGACAGCCTCTGGGTCCAGCCTCATTACCTTATACCTACCCCAGAGCTTAGAACAGTGCTTGGCACATAGGAATTATTATTATTATTAGCAGTCTAAACAGCGATGTTCGCCTTCATTCATTCATTCTTTAAATCGTATTTATTGAGCGCTTACTTTGTGCAGAGCACTGTACTGAGCACTTGAGAAGTACGTGCCCAAATCCATCTCAGGCTCATCACATCATCTTCCACGTTCCTTCATATGAAAAGCACGCAGGATGCACCTAAGATCTGAGCAGTGACAGCTCACTGGTTATGGTCAAAGTGGTTAAAGATTGAACTCTGAATAAACCAGGCCAATTTGGGATGAAAGTGTCTTCTAGGAGGGTACAGAGACTCTGGAAGCGTAAAGAAAACGAAGCCCAAAATAGAATATTATAACATGGTATAAACCTCACCTTGGAAAATAAAGAGTTAACCCTGTATTGTAAATCAATGCCACGATGTGTCTCATAACTTAGAGATGTCGCTAAAAGATGTCTCTGATGATGGCTGGAAATTATTATTATTATTTTTATTATGGTATCTATCCCAGTGCTTAGTATATTGCCTGGCACATAGGAAGTGCTTAATACCAAAGAAAGGGCTATAGACGTACATCAGGAAAACAAACACAGAAGCAACCGCAGTGTGGCCTTTAACCTGGAAGCAATGTGTATCCTCTGGCACACAACAGCAGCTGTGCTTGGCATAGATTAAGTGCTTAAATAGACCACAATTATTATCACAATTATAATTATTATTATAAGGGACAGGCTTCAATCCATCAACAGTCGATCAATGTACAGTATTTACTAAGCACTTACGCTGTGTCTAGCACTGTATTCAGGAAGTGGAAGAGTCCACTAGAGTTAGTAGATGAAATTCCTGCCCTCAAAGGTCAGTAACTTGCCATTTGGGGTCCTTTCAGCCTTAACTGGCTGCTCTCCCAAGAAAGAGAGAAGAGGCATCCTTCCCATCATTTCTAATTAGCCCTAAGCTTGTCTTCTTAGTCTTAATTGATTTCAACAGTTCTTAATTAGCCTCATTAACAGTAAATGAAAAGTAAAACAAAATTTTAAAGGTTACCCATGGAGTAAAGGCTTAAAAAAATTGCCTCAGCACCTCAGTGTTGTGAGCTCTGATCCAGCTTGTGAAATCCAAGTCTTTTTAATATTCTGACACTGGAGCCAGGACTCTGAGGCCTGGTTCTGCCCACCCCCCCTCCCCCGACCCAGGGCTCTGAGGCCTGGTTCTGCCCCTTGGCATTTTGAGGCCCAGTTCTTTCTCACCCGCCACCCCCCTCCCACCCCGCCCCCCGACCTGCCCAGGGCTCTGAGGCCTGGGCCTGTCCCCCTGGAGCTCAGAAAGCTGAGGTTTCATATGAGGGAGGACATTCCTGTCAGAGATAGCTCAAAGCCATGTCCCCTGGTGGACAGAACACTGATTTGGGAGTCAGATTAACTGGGTTCCAATCCTGCCTCCACCACTTGCCTGCTGTGTGAGCTTGGGTGAATAGCCGCTCTGTGCCTCAGTTTCTTCAACTGTAAAATGGGGATTCGGTACATGTTCTCCCTTCTTTTTTATGGCAAATGTTAAGCACTTTAGTATGTACTGTACTAAGCAGTGGGACAGACACATGGTAATCAAGTTGGACACAGTCTGTGTCCCACCTGGGGCTCACAATCTTCATCCCCATTTTACAGATGAGGTTACTGAGGGACTTTGGAAGTTAAATTACTTGCCCAAGGTCACACAGCAGCCAACCCAGGGACTGTGGCTGACCTGTTTATTTCATCTCTTCCCCTCTGCTCAGGACATCACTTGGCTCACAATAAGCATTTAAATAGCACAGTGATTTATTAGGATTCGATTCATTCATTCAATTGGACTGACTAAGCACTTACTGTGTGCAGAGCACTGTACTACGTGCTTGGAAAATACAAAGCGGCACAGAAGAGCACCACATTTTCACAGGGGAGACACAAAGGATTCGTTCAACTAGAGGAGGAGCAGAGAGACGGCCAGTGAAAAAAATGAGCAGTGGAAGGAGTTTATCCTATACTGTCAATCTATTAATGGGGATATAGTTAGATGCAGGAGTTAAGGCACCATACTGAAATGCTAAAGGAGCTACTGGGAATGCTATGACTTAGGGTGTTGGGAATTAATAAAAAAAGCCTTCCTGGGGGAGGAGGAGAAGGAGGCTTTGAGGATAGGAGGAAATGTGGTAATGATAATAATAGCAATACTACTAGTAATAATAATGATGGCATTTATTAAGCCCTTACAATGTGCAAAGCACTGTTCTAAGCACTGGGGAGGTTACAAGGTGATCAGGTTGTCCCATAGAGGGCTGACAGTCTTAATCCCCATTTTACAGATGAGGTAACTGAGGCCCAGAGAAGTTAAGTGACTTACTCAAAGTCACACAGCTGACACTTGGCGGAGCAGGGATTTGAACCCATGACCTCTGACTCCAAAGCCCGGGCTCTTTCCACTGAGCCACGCTGCTTCTCTATTTGTTAAGTGCATACTGTCTGTCAAGCAATGTATTAAACTCTGGGGGAGGTACAAGATAGTAAGGCCCCACATGAGTTCCTCATGAAGCTCACACGCCAAGCAAGAGGGAGAACACATACTGAATACCCATTTTGCAGTTGAAGAAACTGAGACCCAGAGAAATGAAGTGACTTGCCAATGGTAACGCAGCAGGTACATGGAGGAGGTGGGATTAGAACCCATGTCCTCTGACTCCCAAGCCAGGACTCTTTTCACAAGGCAACTCTACTTCCCCATCCTCTTTAGGTAGAGGATCACAATGGAAGGCACTGGGAAGCAGCTAGGAGTCAGAGGACCTGGGCTCTAATCCCAGATCTGCCACTTCACTCATTCATTCGACTGTACTGACTGATTTATTGGGCACTTACTGTGTGCACAGCACTGTACTAAATGCTTAGGAGAGTACTATACAATGATAAAAATAGTCCCAGCCCACAATGAGCTTACAGCCTAAAGGGGTGGGGGTGGGGAGCAGACATTAATATAAATAAATAACAAATTACAGATCTATACATAAATGCTGTCAGGTTGGGAGCGGGGAAGAACAAAGGGAGCTAGTCAGGTTTACCCAGAAGGGAGTGGAAGAAGAGGGAAGAGGAAAGAGGGCTTAGTCAGAGAAGGCCTCTTGGAGGAGATGGGCCTTCAATAAGACTCTGAAGGCTGGGGGAGAGGGATTGTCTGCTGGATTTGAGGAGGGAGGCTGTCTCAGGCCAGAGGCCGGATGAGGGCGAGGGGTCGGCTGCGAGATAGATGAGATCAAGGCACAGTGAGCAAAGGTTAGCACTAGAGGAGCAGAGTTTGTGTGCTGGCTTATAGTAGGAGAACAGTGAGGTGAGGTTGGTGGGGGGGCAAGGTGATAGAGTGCTTTAAAGCTGACAGAGAGGAGGTTTTGTTTGATGCGGAGGTGGATGGGCAACCACTGGAGTTTCTTCAGGAGCAAGGAAACACGTCCTGAAAGTTTCTGTAGAAAAATGATCTGGGCAGCAGGGTGAAGTATGGACTGGAGTGGGGAGAGACAGGAGGCAGAGAGGTCGGCAAGGAGGCTGGTGCACTAATCCAAGTAGGATAGGATGAGTGATTGTAGTAATGCGGTAGCCATTTGGATGGAGAAGAAAGGGTGGATTTTAGCCACATGTGAAGGTGGGGCCTATAGGATTTAGTGATGGATTGAATACGTGGGTTAAGTAAGAGAGAAGAGTCAAGGATAAAGAGGAGAGGCAGAGGGCAAGTCACCAAACCTCTCTGTTTCTCTGCTTCCTCATCTGCATCCCAGCTGAGAGAGGCACTGTTTGTGCAGCATGGCTCCATGGAAAGAGCACAGGCTTTGGAGTCAGAGGTCATGGATTCTAATCCGGGCTCTGCCAATAGTCAGCTGTGTGACTTTGAGCAAGTTACTTAACTTCTCTGGGCCACAGTTACCTCATCTATAAAATGGGGATTAAGACTGTCAGCCCCCTGTGGGACAACCTGATCACCTTGTAACCTCCCCAGAGCTTAGAACAGTGTTTTGCACATAGTAAGCACTTAAAAAATGCCACTATTAACATTATTATCTGCTTACACCCACCCCAGTGCTTAGTGAGGTTTTTGGCACATAAGTGACCAGAGACCATGATTATTTTTATTAGCAACATCGTCTAGTGGAAAGAGCCCAGGCCTGGGAGTCAATGCTCCCTCCTCCCAGTGACCCCCAAATACCAGGAGAAGTGAGACCTACAGATACAGACAATCCATCGTACTTAAGCTGAATGCAAAACCCTGCCCTACTAATACTTAACCACTCCCTCCAAATCCAGTAGACCAAGAGGGGCTTGTACTCCAGGAACTGGAGATCCAATAATCCAATATAAACAGAAAAATATTCAATTTTGAGTACAATACCTGTCTTCCATTCTCCCCGTCTGCAACTGGGACAACTCCATCTCAGATCTCTGCTTTTCAGAGAGGAATACAGTACACGTGCTGATTGTCTTTCTCCCTGAATCTAGACACTACTCCCTGAAGCCATCACTGGCAGGCCCAGATTGCTGCCCCTTTCTCCCAGGAGTGGCAGTCATGTCATCACTCTACTTCCCCACTATTTTTCACACACGCACATAGTGTTCTCTTTGGGGTAGTGATACAGCCTACTCAGTAATGGGGGGAAATCTGGGAATTGACCCTTACAACAGCCTAAGAAAGATGAAATTGGAGGCCAAGAAAATGCACTAAGCAACTTCTACAGAGAGATTCCCCCGGCCCCTGGAAGCAGAGCCGTCCTCTGTCCTGAGAGCAGCAACCTGCCCCCGCCTTGTGATGCGCATAATTATTCTGGGTGGCTGTGCCCGTCACCCCCTGGTGGCATCAAGTGTTGTTCTGGGAGGCTGCCCTTTCTTATCACCCCATGATGCAGCTGGTGTAATAGCGCACCAACACAGGAGTTAGACGGTCATGGGTTCTAATTCTGCCTTCTCCACTTGTCTGCTGTGTGACTTTGGATAAGCCATTTCTCACTTCTCTGGGCCTCAGTTACCTCATCTGTAAAATGGGGATCAAGGCTATGAGCCTCAAATGGGTCAGGAGCTGTGACCAACCCGATTTGCTTTTATCCACCCCAGCACTTAGTACAGTGCCTGGCCCGTAGTAGGTGCTTAACAAATTCCATTGTTGTTATTAGGTATTGTTCTGTGAGGCTGCACCTCTCTATCATGCCCACGTGGCACTGATCTTTCTTTTCATGGTGCCTGGGTAGCACTTACTATGTGCCAGACAGCGTACTAAGAATTGAAATAGAGATAATTATGGTATTTGTTAAGCGCTTACTATGTGCCAAGCACTGTTGGAAGCACTGGGGTAGATACAGGGCAATCAGGTTGTCCCATGTGGGGCTCAGTTTTAATCCCCATTTTACAGATGAGGTAACTTAGGCACAGAGAAGTTAAGTAGCTTTCCGAAGGTCACATGGCAGACAAGCGGCGGGGCCGGGATTAAAACCCATGTCCTCTGACTCCCAGACCCGTGTTCTTTACACTAAACCACGCTGCTTCTCATCTCACCTATCTGCCTCCCACTCCTTTCCCACGGCCTCCCCCTCCACATAGGCCAGACCACCACTCTCAACGTCTTCAGAGCAATATTAAGGTTGCAATTCCATCAAGAGGCCTTCTCAGATTTAACCCTCTTTCCCCCCACCTCCTTCTCCCTTCTGCATCGTCTACACCCTTGGAACTGGGACCTTTGGACATTCATTATTTGCCCTGCAGCATTTATGTGCTTATCTGTAACAAAACTGTGCACTTTGTGTACACAAATGCGGTGGGAGGTGGAGAGAATGCGGTGAAGATATACTGATAATTAATGAGCATTTCCTGTGTGCAGAGCACTATAGGGCGTGCTGGGGGAATACTGAGTTGATGGGTACGTTCCCTGCCCACAGGGAGCTGACAGTCAGAAATTCCAGCCACTTAAGAAACCGACAGTCTGAGCAAAGAGGTTTCAGGCGACTGATTGGATCATTAGCAAAGTTTTCAACTGGGGCCAAAAGTTTGAGAAATCTCTGTCTGTGGAGCAGGGGATTGGCTGACACTGGGGGGACACCGCCAGGATGTGTGTGTGTGGGGGGGAAGCTGAGGCAGTGGAGCAGCAGGGCAACATAATAATTATAATTAAATGATAATAATGTCATTATGGTCTTTGTTAAGTGCTTAATACATGCCAAACACTGTTCTAAGTGCTGGTAAGCACAAGGTAATCAGGTTGTCCCCCATGGGGCTCACAGTCTTAATCCTCATTTAATGGATGAGTTAACTGAGGCACAGAGAAGTGAAGTGAATTGCCCAAGGTCACAGAGCGGACAAGTGGCGGAACCGGCATTAGAACCCAGGTCCTTCGCACTCCCAGGCCTGTGCTCGATCCCCTAGGCCATGGTGCTTCTCGTGAATCAAGTCTGTACTGGCTTTATAGATGGCAATTGTTATTTGACATGAAAAACCATAACAGCTCAATAAATGCTATTGAATGAATTGAATTAATGAATTAATGAATGTTTGCTTGCTTGGGGCGGGGGGAGCTTCAGTTTCTTTCTAGGCTTTGCCCTAAAGTAAATATGGGAAGCAGAATGGCCTAGTGGAAAAAGCAAAGCCCTGGTAGCCAGAGGACTTGGGTTCTAATTGCGGCTCCGACACTTACCTGCTGTGTGCACTAGGGCACATCACAACTTCTTTGGTCCTCAATTCCTTCATTTGGAAAATGGGGAGTCAATCCCTGTGCTTCCTCCTACTTAGAATGTGAACCCCACGTGGGATCTGATAATTTTGTATCTACTCCAGTGCTTAATACGGTACTTTGCACATAGTAGAAGCAGCGTGGCTCAGTGGAAAGAGCCTGGGCTTTGGAGTCAGAGGTCATGGGTTCAAATCCCCACTCCTCCAATTGTCAGCTGTGTGACTTTGAGCAAGTCACTTAACTTCTCTGTGCCTCAGTTCCCTCATCTGCAAAATGAGGATTGACTGTGAGCCCCCTGTGGGACAAACTGATCACCTCATAACCTCCCCAGCACTTAGAACAGTGCTTTGCACATAGTAAGCGCTTAATAAATGCCATTATTATTATTATTATTATTATTATTACTACTAACTTCTCTGCGCCTCAGTTACCTCATCTGTAAAATGGGGATAAAGACTGTGAGCCCCACTTGGGACAAGCTGATCACTGTGTATCCTCCCCAGCACTTAGAACAGTGCTTTCCACATAGTAAATGCTTAACAAATGCCATTATTATTATTATTATTATTATTATTATTATTATTAATACTTGCCCACCCAGGGTCTTTTGAGCTTAGTACAGTGTTTTGCACACAGTGAGTGCTCAATAAATGTGATTGCATGAATGAACAAATGAATGGGGGGAGGGTGGCAGAGGGCAGTCTTACAATCTAGTCTCTAGCCGGAGAATAGATGCTCCTCCCAAGTAATAATAATTTATATATTTGTTAAGAATTTACTGCCACCTGCTATACTAATTACTGCGGTAGATACAAGGTAATCAGACCCGTCATGGTCTTTGTACCCATGGGACTCGCAATCACAGTCAGAAGGACAACTAATATTAAATCCCCACTTTCCACATGAGGAAACTGAGGCCTAAAAAAGTGATTAATTTTTTTATGGCACTTGTTAAGCACGTACAACGTGCCAGGCCCCAAGTTAAGCATTGGGGTAGATACAGTCAGGGTGGATACAGCCGATAGGGCTCAGAGTCCTAACCCCCAATGTACAGATAAGGTCACTGAGGCATAGATAAGTAACTTCACCAAGTTACCTCTCAGTCAAGTGGTAGCGCTGGGAATAGAACCCAGGTCCCTTAGACTACCCTATAATGATTCTTCCTCCATTTTGTGGACAGAAGAATACATTTTCAGATACATAAAGAGTTCCCCGTAATGACGATGATAATGATAATGAAAATAATAAATGATTTGTGCCCAGATCTGTCTGATCAGAACACAACATCCTTGAAAGCAGACTTTCAAATCGACTTCAATACTTTCATTCCTCATCCACAGGGGACAAAGATCAAGAAGCCAAGGGACATTTGAGCATGGCGTAGTGGATAGAGCATGGGCATGGGAGCCAAAAGGTCATGGGTTCTGAGGCCAGCTCTGCCACTTGTCTCCTGTCTGACTTTGGGCAAGTCATTTCACTGGGCCTCAGTTACTTCATCTGTAAAATGGGGATTGAGACTGTAAGCCCCACGAGGGACAGGGACTGCATCCAACTCAGTCTGCTTGTATCCACCCAAGCGCTTTGAACAGTGTGGGCACAAAGTATGCTAGAGTTAAAAAAAAAAAAACTAAACCCATTTGACAAATGTTGAAATATCCCTTCAGGTAAAATGCTCACTACAATATCAAGTTTCTCTCCCCAATCTTACCCAGAGTGGTCGGCTCCCAGAAATGTTGGCTCAATCCAGCCATCGGTAGTATGGATTGAGCATCTAATGTGTTCAGAGCTCTGAATGCTGGGGAGAGTACAACCACAGAACATGGAATGGAGAGAACTATTGCTTTCCTTAACTTTCTCTCCAAAGAGTTATTCTTTTATTCCTCCCATTTGTCCAGGGAAGGGGGCCTGGAGGTGAGAAGTCCATGCGTTCAGAGTCCCAGGTGTCAGCATTTTCCCCCGGGATTGGAAGAACCAGTTCTTTGAAACGTCATGATACTTCCATAGTTAGAACTTAATAAATACCATTGAAAAAAAAATAGAGACCAATCAGATAAGAAACAATCCCTGTTCCCTTTGGGCTCATGGTTTTAGGGGAAGGAGAATAGGAGTCATATCCCTATTTGACAGATAAGGAAACAGAGACACAGAGAGCGTATCTCACCCAAGGCCATCTGGCAAAGAAGTGGCAGAGTCAAGCTTAGAATCCAGGTCTCCCGACTCTCAGGACAGGGCTCTTTCTGTGAGACCACCCCACTGTCCGGTCTCCTGGTCTCATCTCCCCAGCACGTTATTTGAGCAAATAATAATAATCATAATTAGATTGTGAGTCCTTTGGGTGACAATCTTGTATCTACCCCAGCACTCAGTGTAGTGGTTGGCACACAGTACACATTTTAATATCAAGTGATTAAAGATAGCCTCAGGATTGTCAACATCCATCAGGATAGCAGAGGGTAGTGGGCTAAGTGAACCTGAGAAGAGAACCCAGATGCCCAAACCTCCAGCCCTCATTCCTTCTACCAAGCTGATGCTCAACAAACATAAAATCCATCAGGTCCGACCTCCCCAAAGTCACTCCCCCCGGCTTCTCCAACCCCCCGGGTCTCAACACTCTCTGCTACTCTCCCATCCTTCCCAGCAGTATCCTCAGAGGAGCTCTCCTCCCTCCTCTCAAGTGCTACTCCGGCCACCTGTGCTTCTGACCCCATTCCCTCTCATCTCATCAAATCTCTCGCTTTGTCCCTTCTCCCCTCCTTAACTTCCATCTTCAAGCACTCACTCTTCACTGGTTCCTTCCCCTCTGCCTTCAAACATGCCCATGTCTCTCCCATCCTAAAAAAACCTCTCTTGACCCCACTTCACCTTCTAGTTATCGCCCCATCTCCCTCCTACCATTCCTTTCCAAACTCCTTGAACGAGTTGTCTACACGCGCTGCCTTGAATTCCTCAACACCAACTCTCTCCTCGACCCCCTCCAGTCTGGCTTCCGTCCCCTACATTCCACGGAAACTGCCCTCTCAAAGGTCACCAGTAACCTCCTGCTTGCCAAATCCAATGGCTCATACTCTATACTAATCCTCCTCAACCTCTTAGCTGCCTTCGACACTGTGGACCACCCCCTTCTCCTCAACACGCTATCCAACCTTGGCTTCACAGACTCCATCTTCTCCTGGTTCTTCTCATCTCTCCAGCCATTCATTCTTAGTCTCTTTTGCAGGATCTTCCTCCCCCTCCCATCCCCTTACTGTGGGGGTTCCCCAAGGTTCAGTTCTTGGTCTCCTTCTGTTCTCGATCTACACTCACTCCCTTGGTGGCCTCATTTGCTCCCATGGCTTCAACTATCATCTCTACGCTGGTGACACCCAAATCTACATCTCTGCCCCTGCTCTCTCCCTTTCCCTCCAGGTTCGCATCTCCTCCTACCTTCAGGACATCTCCATCTGGATGTCTGTCCGCAACCTAAAACTCAACATGTCCAAGACTGAAGTCCTTGTCTTCCCTCCCAAACCCTGCCCTCTCCCTGACTTTCCCATCACTGTTGACGGCACTACCATCCTTCCCGTCTCACAAGCCTGCAAACCTGGTGTCATCTTCGACCCCGCCCTCTTGTTCACCCCTCACATCCACGCCATCAGCAAAACCTGCCGGTCTCACTTCCACAACATTGCCAAGATCTGCCCTTTCCTCTCCATCCAAACCACTACTCTACTCGTTCAAGCTCTCATCCTATCCCCTCTGGACTACTGCATCAGCCTTCTCTCTGATCTCCCGTCCTCGTGTCTCTCCCCACTTCAATCCATACTTCATGCTGCTGCCTGGATTGTCTTTGTCCAGAAACACTCTGGGCATGTTACTCCCCTCCTCAAAAATCTCCAGTGGCTACCAATCAATCTGCACATCAGGCAGAAACTCCTCACCCTTGGCTTCAAGGCTGTCCATCACCTCGCCCCCTCCTACCTCACCTCCCTTCTCTCCTTCTACAGCCCAGCCCGCACCCTCCACTCCTCTGCCACTAATCTCCTCACCGTGCCTTGTTCTTGCCTGTCCCGCCGTCAACCCCCGGCCCACGTCATCCCCCGGGCCTGGAATGCCCTCCCTCTGCCCATCCGCCAAGCTAGCTCTCTTTCTTCCTTCAAGGCCCTACTGAGAGCTCACCTCCTCCAGGAGGCCTTCCCAGACTGAGCCCCTTCCTTCCTCTCCCCTTCGTCCCCCTCTCCATCTCCCCATCTTACCTCCTTCCCTTCCCCACAGCACCTGTATATATGTATATATGTTTGTACATATTTATTACTCTATTTATTTATTTATTTTACTTGTACATATTTATTCTATTTATTTTATTTTGTTAATATGTTTGGTTTTGTTCTCTGTCTCCCCCTTCTAGACTGTGAGCCCACTGTTGGGTAGGGACTGTCTCTATATGTTGCCAAATTGTACTGCCCAAGCGGTTAGTACAGTACTCTGCACACAGTAAGTGCTCAATAAATACGATTGATTGATTGATTAAATATCACTATCATTATCATCAGGAATTATCAGGGCTTCCTCCACTCTAAGGACAAGGGCTGAAGCAAGGCTTTCATATTTGATAGAGTCAGTGTCTCTCATGGAGCTCACAGTCAAAGCAAGGAGAAAAGTTATACTGACCCATTTTACAGGTGAGGAAACTAAGGCCCATTTACAGGTGAGGAAAATGAGGCCCAGAGAGGTTAAATGACTAGCTCAAATTGAAACAGCAGGCCAGTGGCGGAGCTGGGACCATCAATCAATCAATCAGTCAATGGTTTTATTGCGTACTTATGTGCAGAACACTGTACTAAGCACTTGGGAGTGTACAATACTACAGAATTGGATACATCCCCTTCCCATAATGAGCTTTACAGGGCTAGAAACCAGGCTCATTTTTGTTGGATTTACAGTACATGTTAAGCCCTTTCTTTTTGTCAAACACTGTTCTTTTTGCTGCGGCAGATATTGTTAATTAGGTTGGATGTAGACTCCGGACACAGTTGCTCACAGTACACACTCAATAAATAGGATTAAATGAATGAATGAGGGAGGGTGGATGGAAGAGGGCGATTCTTATGGTCAGGGCCCTCTAGCCAGAGGAGAGCTGCTTCTCCCAAGTAACAATTATTGATATATTAGTTACGCATTTACTGCCAAGCACAAAGCACAAAATAATCAGGTCAGACACAGTCCCTGTCCCATATGGGACGCACTACTTAAGTCAGAAGGACAACAAATACTAAATCCACATTCTACAGATCAGGAAACTGAGGCCTAAAGAAATGATGAATTTTTTTATGGTACTCGTTAAGCACATTACCAAGTGCCAGGCACCAAACTAAGCACTGGGGTAGATACAGCCAGGTTGGATGCAGCCCATAGTCTTAATCTCCATTTTACAGATTAGGTCACTGAGGAACAGACAAGTGACTTCCCAAGGTTACCTCTCAGTCAAGTGGTAGAGCTTGGATTAGAACCCAGGTCCTTTAGACTACCCTATAATTTAGACTACCCTATAATGATTCTCTCTCCTGTTTCTTGGGTGGAGGAATATATTATAAAATAAATAAAGAGTTCCCCAAGATGATGGATATATTGATCACGAAAATAATAATGATCTGTCTCCAGGTCTGGCCGGTCAAAACATAGCATCCTTGAAAACAGACTTTCAAAACGACCTCAACAGTTTTATTCCTCATCCACAGGAGGCAAAGGTCAAGAAGCTATGGGGTATTTGAGCAAGGCGTACTGGATAGATTAAGGGTGTGGGAGCCAGAAGTCATGGGTTCTAAACCCGGCTCAGCCTGGGTTGTCTGCTGTCTGACCTTTGTTAAGTCACTTCACTTCTCTGTGTCTCAGTTACCTCATCTGTAAAATGGGGATTGAGACTGTGAGCCCCACGTGGGACAGGGACTGTGTCCAACCCCATCTGCTTGTATACAGCCCCAGCACTTCGAACAGTGCCTTGGAACAGAGTAAGCACTTAAATATCATAATTATTATCATTATTATTTGCCCAAATAACGTGCTGGGGAGACGAGAACTGGACGCAGAGGCTCTGGTGGCAGAGGAAAGTGGGGTGGTCTTGCAGAAGGAGCCCAGTCCTGAGACTCTGGAGACCTGGATTCTAAGCCTGACTCTGCCAATTCTCTGCCAGATGCCCTTGGACCAGGTACACTCCCTGTGGCTCTATTTCCTCATCTGTAAAATGGGGATGTAACTCTTCTTCCTCCCCTAAAACCACGAGCCTACGTGGGACAGGGACTGTTTCCTATCTGAATGGCCTTTATTTTTTTTTAAATGGTATTTATTAAGTGCTTAGTATGGAAGGATCAGGATGTTTCAAAAAACGGTTTCTTCCAGTCACGGGGAGAAATACCTACATCGGGGACTCCGATTTTACTCACGGTCTTTTCACCTCCGGACCTCCTTTCCTGGAGAAATGGGACAAATAAAAGAATAACTGTTCGGAAAGAAAGTTAAGGAAAGCAACAGTTCTCTTCATTCCTGTTTCTGTGGTTGTGTTCTCCCCAGCATTCAGACCTCTGAACACATTAGATGCTCAATCCATACTACTGATGGCTGGATTAAGCCAAAATGCCTGGAAGCAAACCACTCTGACTGGGTAAAATTTGGGAGAGAAATTTGAGCCCCATTGTCGGACAGGGAATGTTTTAGACCTGATTGCCTACCACAGCTTATAAAGTCTTAAAAGTCCACAATTATTATCATAATATTAATCAACGGTACTACTACTAATACTAGTGGTATTCGATAAGTGCTTACTATGTGCCGAGCACTGTTCTAAGAGCTTGGTAGTTACAAGATAATCAGGTTGGACAGAATCCCTGTCCTGTAGGGGGCTCACAGTCTTAATCCCCATTTTACAGATGAGGTAGCAGACGGAGAAGGGAACTGACTTGCCCAACATCACACAACAGACATGTGGCAGAGCCGGGATTAGAACCCATGTTCCCTGACTCCCAGCCCTGTGCTCTTTCCTCTAGGCTACGCTGCTTCTTAATTCAAGTTGACACTGCAGTTGGGAGGATCCAATCGCAGTCATGAAAACACCTGGTCCGAAAGGATGAATGTTTTCTTTACAAATATGAAACCACATTTTATCTGAAGGGATATTTCCACATTTGTCAAATGGGTTGAGTTTTTTTTCTTTAACTCTAGTAATGTAGTCCTATTAAAAGAAGTGAAACACTTAGATCTGACAAAGAAATTTCTCAGAAAATCATTAATAAATCGTTCCTGAATTTAGTTCACAGCAGTTAGCAGTTGCCTCATCACTAAAAATACAAAGTAAACTACCATATTAGAAACAAACTTCCTGTAATGTGCTAACAACACTATTGCATTCTAGAAGCAGCATGGCATACAGCACGGGCTTGGGAGTCAGAAGGTAATGTGTTCTAATACCTGCTCTGCCACGTGTCTGCTGGGTGACCTTGGGCAAGTCACTTCACTTCTGTGGGCCTTAGTTACTTCATCTGTAAAATGGGGATTAAGACTGTGAACCCCATGTGGGACAGGGACTGTGTCCAACTGATTTGCTTGTGACTCAGTTACCTCATATGTGAAATGTGGATTAAAAGTGTGAGTCCCACATGGGACAACCTGATAACCTTGCATCTACCCCAGCGCTTAGAACAGTGCTTGGTGCATAGTAAGCACTTAATAAATATCATGATTATTATTGTTATAATTATTATGGCATCCTCCCCAGCGCTTAGTACAATGCTTTGCAAACAGTAAGTGCTCCATAAATAGAGTTGAATGAATGAATGAATAATAATTGTGTTTTTTGTTAAGCACTTGTTAAGGGTGCCAGGCACTGGACTAAGTGCTTGGGAGAGGATGACAGACCATCAGACACATTCCCCACCCACACTGAGCTCAGAGTCTAGCTCCTGCTTTTCATCTAGCCGGAATTCCTGTGCCTCAAAGCCAGGGTCTCCAGAATTCTCTCCACCACATGATAACTTCCCCTTCCTGCTTGCTAATGATACATGACGATAAATGAAATCGTGTGAATCAAAGATAAATAAGTACAAGGATTTGATGGAATCTTTCCTCACACCAACATTTCGACTGATCAAGCACTTTGGATCCATCAAGTGCTGAGGTAGAAACACGATAATCAGGACAGACACAATCTCTGTCCCACATGAGGCTTACAATCTATTTAAATTGCAACACCCACCTCATGGTTTAGTAGAGTACCCTGCTTGATTTCTCTAGTAGTCTGGCTCAGAAACCCTCCCACTGAGCGGAAACACAAAACACATTCTCCTGTTCTTCCTCATCCTTCAGTATGGTACCCTGCAGCAGGAAAGGTGCTCAATAGGTCTTAGTGAATGAAGAGCAATGAAAGGATTTTTTCTCTCTCTCTAAATGGATCGAAAGCCTAGAACAGACATCCAAAGCTTGGAGTAGGACAAAGGAACTTTAAAAATCAAAGTTATTTATTACAAGAAAGGTTACTGGGTTTAATTGAGTTAAACTTCCATTTACCTACTTTTTATTAATCTCCCTTTCATTTCTAGTCTAATACATCTCTTATCCTCTATTTAATTATTGGCACAATTATTAACGATTAAATACCTATTTTCCCTCCTACTTAAATTGTGAGTCCCTGGTGTGATAATCTTGTATCTCTCCCAGCACTAAGTATAGTGGTTGGCACCCAGTAAGCACTAAAAATAGCAATGCTTACTAGTAGCCCCAGGATTGCCAACATCCTTCAGAATAGCAGAAAATGGTGGGCAAAGTGGAGCTGGGAAGAGAACCCAGACATGCAAATGTCCAGCCATCATTCCTTCTACCAAGCTGATGCTCTACAGACATAAAAAAAAAATCACTCTGATCATCATCAGGAATTCTCAGGGCTTCCTCTGTTGTAAGCACAAGAGCTGAAGCAAGGCTTTCATATAGGAGAGAGTCAGTGTCTCACATGGAGCTCACAGTCAAAGGAAGGAAAACAGTTATACTGACCCATTTTACAGGTGAGGAAATTGAGGCTCAGAGAGGTTAAGTGTCTTGCTCAAATTGAAACAGCAGGCCAGTGGCAGAGCTGGGACTATCAATCAATCAATGGTATATATGAGTACTTAATGTGCAGACCACTGTATTAAGCACTTGGGAGTGTACAACAGAATTAGACACATCCCCTGCCCGCAATGAGTTTTACAGGGCTAGAACCCAGGTTTGATTCTGTTACTCTTTGTTTTATGGACTTGTTAAGCCCTTTCTGTGTGTCAAACACTGTTCTACGCTCTGGGGTAGATACAAGTCAATTTGGTTGGACGCAGACCCTTGCCCTCTTTTGGTTCACAGTCCAAGGAGGAGGGAGAACAGGAGAGCTGAGGCACAGAGAAGTTAAGTGGCTCACCCAAGGTCAGGAAGCAAGCAACTGGCAGAGCCGGGATTAGAACCCAGGTCCTCTGACTCCCAGAACCACCTCTTTCCACTAGGCCATGCTGCTTCTCAAATGCTCCAGATTTGTAGTGATCAATTAAATGATTGTTCAATCCCTGACCCCTGTTCTTTCCCCTCGGCTTCAACTCTTCAATGCTGATCGACCCCTGAATCCAGAGGTCCCTTCTGGCCCCCCATGCTAGGGAAGAGCCAGGGCCAGCCTGCCCTGGGCTGGTCCGAGGAGCGCAGTCAGCTCCTGACGCTTGCTATCGGACTTCCCTCTGGACCCGACACGAGACCTGGGGGACTTGGGCCTAGTAAGCCAATCCCGAATCTGCAGGTGTGTTTGGTCAAGCAAGGGAGTTATGGTATTAAGCGCTTACCATGAGCTGCACATTTACATTCCAAAGGTCACGGTCACCACATCTTTTCCACTTGAGCACATTCCCTACGACTCCTTGAGGTTGGTGGTCTTCATGCTGCTTTCTGACCTGTGCCCGTGATGGAAATTCTTTCCTTTTGAGGAGCGAAGGTAATAATGATAATGAGACTAATATTTGTTAAAATACTCACATAGTAATAATGATAGCATTTGTTAAACACTTACATGATCATAACGGCAGCATTTGTTAAACACCTACTATGTGCCAAACACAGAACAAAGCAAGAAGGGTAGATATAAGATAAACAGGTGGAACACAGTCCCTGTCCCATGTACTCTAATTGGGAGGGAGTAGGATTCAATCCTCATATTATAGAGAAGAAGGTGGCCCAGAGAAGTGATTTGCGCAAGAAAGATCGCATGGCACACAAATGACAGAGCCTCAGTTAGAACTCAGGTCCTTTGACTTCCAAGCATGGGCTCTTTCCACTACGCCCCACTGCTTCCAAAGACTCTCAAACCAAACGGTCCATTTTTTGAGCATCTGAACCAAAGGATTGCCGGGCCGCTTCTATCCGTTTTTATGCCGAAGCCTTGACCTGAAGGGGGTTCCCTTCTCATGGGGTGAGAACGTGCTCGAACCGTGGCAGCAGGCACCCCAGCGGAACACAGGAGTCCTGAACCCAGCCTGCACTGATCTTCTTCCAACGAGCTGGTTTTCCAAACATCAGAAATGAATGAGGCCTTGCCGCTCGCCACTAAGCCACGATGATGAACAGTTCTCATGAGGAGGCAGGTGACAGAGCCGATTTCTGCCATGACTGCAAACAGAAACACCTCCAAAAAGCAAAGAAACCTTTTAGGGGACAGAGAGAGGAGGGGAAGGATAAAGGAAAGCAGCAACCCAGAGATCGCTCAACTGCTTTCCCAGAGTTCCTGGATCCATACCTCTGGCCAAAGCAATGTTCAGGGGGAGGGAGAGATGTGGGTGAAGGGAGGGGATGACAGCCACCTAGAGTTCGCTCCCTTGCTCACCCAGAAATTCTGGCTCTGTACTTCAGGTGCAGGCTTTGTTCCAAGTAAGGTGAGTGAAGTGCAAGGAGAGGGAAAGGGAGGAAACCAGCGTCCTCTCACTTGCTTACTCGGAATCCCTACCTCTGTACCTTAGGTCAAGGCTGTGTTTGGTGTACCCCCGAGAGAAGGAGGGCAGAAGAACAATTTTTGAAAAATTTCCTTTCTACAATATTCATTTTCAAGGGTCTGGCTAAAGCCCAAAGTTTAGTTTATTCAGTTCCATTAAAAATAAAAGGAGGCTCACCATGAGAATGCTTAGTTAATCAATAGACATTTCAATGAATACTTGCCCGCCCAGGCTCTTTTGAGCTTAGTACAGTGTTTTGCACAAAGTGAGCGCTCAATAAATGTGATTGTATGTATGAACGAATGAATGGGGGGAAGGTGGCAGAGGGCAATCTTACAGTCAGGGCCCTCTAGCCGGAGGATAGATGCTCCTCCCAAGTAATAATAATTGATATATTTGTTAGGAATTTACTGCCAGGCACTATACTAACTGCTGCGGTAGATACCAGGTAATCAGAGCAGTCACGGTCCCTGTCCCCATGGGACTCGCAATCTCAGTCAGAAGGACAACTAATATTAAATCCCCACTTTCCACATGTGGAAACTGAGGCCTAAAGAAGTGATTAATTTTTAATGGCACTTGATAATCATGTACAATGTTCCAGGCACCAAATTAAGCACTGGGGTAGATACAGTCAGGTTGGATACAGCCGTTAGGGCTCAGAGTCCTAATCCCCAATGTACAGATAAGGTCACTGAGGCATAGATAAGTGACTTCACCAAGTTACCTCTCAGTCAAGTGGTAGAGCTGGGATTAGAACCCAGGTCCCTTAGACTACCCTATAATGATTCTTCCTCCATTTTGTGGACAGAAGAATACATTTTAAGATACATAAAGAGTTCCCCGTAATGACGATGATAATGATAAGGAAAATAAAAATGATTTGTGCCCAGATCTGTCCAATCAGAGCACAACATCCTTGAAAGCAGACTTTCAAATCGACTTCAATAGTTTCATTCCTCATCCACAGGGGACAAAGATCAAGAAGCCAAGGGATATTTGAACATGGCGTAGCAGACAGAGCATGGAAGCCAGAAGGTCATGGGTTCTGATGTCAGCTTTGCCACTTGTCTCCTGTCTGATGTTGGGCATGTCACTTCTCTTTTCTGTGTCTCAGTTACTTCATCTGTAAAGTGGGGATTGAGACTGTGAGCCCCACATGGGACGGGGACTGCATCCAACTCGATCTGCTTGTATCCAACCCCAGCACTTTGAAGAGTGTCAGCACATAGTAAGCGCTTAAATACCATAATAATTATTATTCTTATTTGCTCAAATAATGTGCTGGGGAGATGAGACCAGGATGCCAGACAGTGGGGTGGTCTCACAGAAAGAGCCCAGTCTTGAGAGTCAGGAGACCTGGATTCTAAGCCTGACTCTGCCACTTCTCTGCCAGATGGCCTTGGGGGAGATAAGCTCTCTCTGCCTGTCTTTCCTCATCTGTAAAATGGGGATACGACTCTTCTCCCTCCCCTAAAACCATGAGCCCACAAGGAAGAGGGATTGTTTCCTATCTGACTGGCCTCTTTTTAAAAAAAATGGTATTTATTAAGTTCTTACATGGAAGAATCTGGACATTTCGAAGAACTGGTTCTTACAATCACAGGGGGAAAAGCTGACAGCGGAGTCTCTGATTGAATACATAGACTATTCAACTCCAGGCCCCACTTCCCTGGGGAAATGGGATGAATAAAAGAATAACTCTCTGGAAAGAAAGTTATGGAAAGCAACAGTTCTCTCCATTCCATTTTCTGTGGTGTAGTCTCCCCAGCATTAAGAGCTCTGAACACATTAGATGCTCAATCCATACTACCGATGGCTGGATTGAGCCAACATTCCTGGGAGCCGACCACTCTCATTGGGTAAGACTGGGGAGAGAAATTTGATATTGTAGTGAGCATTTTACCTGAAGGGATATTTCAACATTTGTCAAATGGGTTGAGTTTTGTCTAACTCTAGCAGCGTAGTCATGACCTTCAAATGAGTGAAACACTTAGATCTTCCAAACAAATTTCTCAGAAAATCATTAATGTATCGTTTTCAAATTTAGTGAAGAGCAGAATAGAAAAAAACCCACAGTACTTCACAGTACTTTCTGCTTTTAGCAGTTGCATCATCAAAGTACCCTGCCCAAGGAAAGGTGCTCAAAAGGTCCTAGTGAGTAAATGACAATGAAAGGATTTTTTTTTTTGTCTTCAAGTGGATCAAAAGCCCAGAACAGACATCCAAACCAAGGAGTCAGAGAAGGCAACTTTAAAATTCACAGTCATTTATTACAAGAAATGTTATTGGGTTTACCTGAACTAAACTCTGTTTACCTACTTTTTTTTTTTATCTCCCATTCACCAATGTCCTCTATTTAATTAGTGGAAATATTTTTAAGAATTAAATATCTGCTTCCCTCCTATTTAGACTGTGAGTCCTTTGGGTGACAATCTTGTATCTATCCCAGCACTAAGTGTAGTGGTTGGCACACAGTAAGCATTTTGATATCACTATGATTACTGATAGCCCCAGGGTTGTCAACATCCATCAGGATAGCAGAGGGTAGTGGGCAAAGTGGAGCTGAAAGAGAATCCAGATGCCCAATCTTTCAGCCCTCATTCCTGCTACCAAGCTGATGCTCTACAAACATAAAAAAATCACTATGATTATCAACAATAATTACCAGGGCTTCCTCTGCTGTAAGCACAAGGGCTGAAGCAAGGCTTTCATATCAGAGTCAGTGTCTCACATGGAGCTCACAGTCAAAGGAAGGAAAAAAGTTACACTGACCCATTTTACAGGTGAGGAAACTGAGGCCCAGAGAGGTTAAGTGACTTGCTCATATTGAAACAGCAGGCTAGTGGCAGAGCTGGGACTATCAATCAATCAATGGTATTTATTGAGTATTTATTATGTGCAGAGCAGTGTACTAAGCACTTAGGAGTGTACAATGCAACAGAATTGGATACATCCCCTGCCCATAACGAGCTTTACAGGGCTAGAACCCAGGCTCATTTTTGTTTGTTTTATGGTACTTGTTAAGTCCTTTCTATGTGTCAAACACTGTTCTATGCGCTGCGGCAGATAGAGTCAATTACGTTGGACGCAGACCCTGGCCCTCATGGGGCTCACAGTCCAAGGAGGAAGGAGAACAGGAGAACTGAGGCACGGATAAGTTAAGTGGCTTGTCCAAGGTCATGCAGCAAGCAAATGGCAGAGCCAGGAATACAACCCAGGTCCTCTGACTCCCAGGCCCACGCTCTTTCCACTAAGCCACACTGCTTCTCTAATGCTCCTGATCCGGAGCGATCGATTGATTGACTGATCAATCCCAGACCCCTATTCTTTCCCCTCGGCTTCACCTCCTCAATGCCAATTGACCCCTGAGTCTGGAGGTCCCTTCCCGCCTCCCGTGCCAGGGGAGAGCCAGGCCCAGCAAGCACTGCGCCAGGACAGGGAGATCAGTCAGCTCCCGAGGCTTGCTGCTATCGGACTCTCCTACGGCCCCAATGCCAGCACTGGGGGACGCGGGCCTAGTACACCAATCCCTAGTCCGCAGGTATGTTTGGTCAAGACGGGGAGTTTTTTTCTGGTTTGCTTTTTGATGGTATTTGTTAAGTGCTTACTATGAGCCAGTCATTTACGCTCCAAAGGTCACGCTCACCGCAGCTATTCCACTGACACACGTTCCTTACAACTCCATGAAGTTGGTGGTCTTCATGCTACTTTCTGACCTGGGCCATTGATGGAAATTCTTTCCTTTTGAAGAGCGAAGCTAATAATGATGATGATAATAATATTTGTTAAAACAATCACTTAAAAATAAAAGTATTGGTTAAACACATATAATAATAATCATAATGGTAGCATTTGTTAAACACTTACTACATGCCAGAAACTGAACTAAGCAAGAGGGGTAGATATAAGATGAATAGGTGGAACACAGTCCCTGTTCCACAGAGTCTAAGTGAGAGGGAGTAGAATTTAATCCTCATATTACAGAGGAGAAGGTGACCCAGAGAAGTGAAGTGACTAGCCCAAGAACGATTGCACGGCAGAGAAATGGCACAGTCTCAATTAGAACTCTGGTCCTTGGACTCCCAAGCCCCGGCTCTTTACACTAGGCCCCACTACTAAAGACCCTCAAGGCGAGGGCCTTGACTGACCAAGCCAAAGGGTTCCCGGGGTGCTCCTCTCCATTTTTATGGTGAAGATTTGACCCGAATGGGGTTCCCTTTTCATGAGGTGACCACAGGCTCCAGCTGGGGTAGCAGGCATCCATGTGGAAGCTGGGAGTCCAGCCCCCAGCCTGTGCTTACCTTCTTCCGACAAGCTTTGATGGATGTTTAACCAGTATGTGGGGAAAGGGGTGTGGCCTGGGGGAAAGAGGAACTGATTGGTCACATTTATTGAGGGCTTACTGTGTGCAGATTACCAGCCAGGGAGTCAGAGGACTTGGGTTCTAAGCGCAGCTCTGCCGCTTGTCTGCTGTGTGACCGTGGGCAAGTCACTTCACTTCCCTGAGCCTCAGTACCCTCCTCTGTAAAATGGAGATTTAAGATTGGGAGACCCATGCGGGACAAGTGGAGTGCTTACTGCGTGCAGAGCACTGGACGAAGCGCTTGGGTGAGTACACTAGAACAATAAAAGGCCACATTCTCTGCCCACAAAGAACTTATGGTCTAGAGGGGGAGACAGAGTAAAATAAAAATAAATGAATGACAGATACGGACATAAGTGCCATGGGGCCAGGAGGAGGGGATGAAAAAGGAGCGAGTCAGGGTGACGCAGAAGGGATTGGGAGAAGAGGAAATGAGGGCTTAGTCACTTTCTCCCCCCACTTCAAAGCCCTACTGAAGGCTCACCTCCTCCAGCAGGCCTTCCCAGACTATGCCCCCCTTTTCATCAGCTCCCTCCACCATCCCACATTCCCCCGACCTGCTCCCTTTGCCCTAACACCCAGCCCCACGGCACTTGTGTATAGATGTACATATCTATAATTCCATTTATTAATATTAATCCAGGTTTTATTTGTTCTGATGTGTATACATAGCTATGATTCTATTTATTTATATTGATGTTACTGATGCCTGTTTAATTGTTTTTGATGTCTGTCTCAACCTTCTAGACTCTGAGCCTGCTGTGGGCAGGGATTGTCTCTCTTTGTTGATGAACCTTACTTTCCAAGCTCTTGGTACAGTGTTCTGCACATAGTAAGCGCTCAATAAATAAGATTGAACGAATGAATGAAAGGGACTGTGGCCAACCTCATTAGCTTGAACCTACTCCAGTGCTTAGAACAAGGCTCTACACAAAGTAAGCACCTAAAGAATGTCAATTAAAAGGGAAAAAAAGAGGGAGAGAGCCAGGCCGAAGAGTCAATCCATCAGTCATATTTATTACGTGCTTACTGTGTGCTTGTTGTTGAATTGTACTTTCCAACCGCTTAGTACAGTGCTCTGCACACATAAGTGCTCAGTAAATGCGACTGACTGGCTGTCCTACCAGATTAACTTGTATCTACTCCAGTGCTTAAAACAGTGCTTGACAAAGAGTAAGCACCGAAGAAATGCCATTTCAAAGAAATAGAAAAAAAAAAGAGAGGAATCCAGGCTGAAGAGGAACTGAGCTCCATTCCCAATCTAGCCAACTACCCTGGGGCTAAGGGAGGAAGGGGAATACTCTACCGGGACAAGCGGCAAGGCCTAGCTGGCACAGCCCAGGCCTGGAAGTCAGAAGAACCTGAGTTCTAATTCCAGCTTTGTCCCTGGTCTGCTGGGTGAGCTTGAAGCAGCGTGGCTCAGTGGAAAGAGTACGGGCTTTAGAGTCAGAGGTCATGGGTTAAAATCCCAGCTCTGCCAATTGTCAGCTGTGTGACTTTGGGCAAGTCACTTAACTTCTCTGGGCCTCAGTTACCCCATCTGTAAAATGGGGATTAAGACTGTAAGCCCCCCGTGGGACAACCTGATCACCCTGTAACCTCCTCAGCACTTAGAACAGTGCTTCATACACAGTAAGCGATTAATAAATGCCATCATTGTTATTGTAAGTCTCTTCACTTCTCTGGGCCTCAATCACTTCATCTGTAAAATCACCATCAATCCTAAATTAATGCCTACTTAAAATTTAACTTCCAGGATGATTTTATTGGGGTAATTCTTGGTTGATTTTGGTTGGGATGATCTAAGAGTATGATAAAACCTCTAAATGCTAAGCAAAGAATGACAAGTCTGCCCATAGAATCACCAACAACATATCTGACCGTTGGCCTTGTAAAAGGAATGCAGGGTTGGGAGTCAGAATTTCTGGCTTTTAATTCTGGATCCACTAGTCTGCTGGGTGACCTCAGACAAGTCACTACACTTCTCTGGGCTTTAGTACCCTCATCTGTAAAATGGGGACTAAGACTGTGAGACCTCTGTGGGATAGGGAAGTGCCCAACTCGATGAGCTTTTATCTACCATGGTATTAACAAATACCACTATAATCACCTCAATGAGCCGAGCCTTAGTTCCCTCATCTGTAAAAGGGATATTCAATCCCTGCTTTCTCTCCTACTCGGGCTGTGGGACAAGCACTGTATCCGTCGGATGATCGGGTCGGACACAGTCCCTGTTTCATGTGGGGCTCATAAGCATGATGATGATGATGATGATGATGATGATGATGATGATGATGATGATGACGACGATGATGATAGTTAAGAGAAGTCTGGGTCCCACATGGGGCTAAGTCTAAATAGGAGGGAGGCAGGGAATGTGTCTGCCCACTGTTGCACTGGGCTCTCCCAAGCACTCAGCACATTGCTCTGCATACAGGAAGAACTTAGTAAATACGACTGAATAAATGAATGTTTGAATGGTATTTGTTAAGCACTTACTATGGGCCAGGCACCGTTCTAAGCACTGAGGCATATATGAGGTAATCATGGTTTAACGCAGTCCAAGTTCCCCATGGGGCTCACAATCTTAATCCCCATTTCAAAAAATGAGGGCACTGAGGCCCAGAGAAGTGAAGTGACTTGCTTAATGTCTCCCTCAGTCAATCACATTTCCTGAGCACTTACTACGTGCAAAACACTGTACTAAGCACTTGAGAGAGTACTATAGTACAATATAATAGACACAATCTCTGCCCACAATGAACTTACAGTCTAGAGGGGGAGACGGACATTAATAGAAATGGATACATTACAGACGAGCAGCAGAGCCGGGAGTACAACTTGGATCCTCCTGACTCTCAGGCCCGTGCCCTATTCTCTATGGAACAAACTGAATGGCAAAAAGCCTCAAAATTCCATTTCCTACCGGAAAACCTTCTCATTTCTCCTTCCTTGCCTCACACTTGTCACATTTATTATTGAAGTTCTAAAAAGCCGAAATAGGAAAAATCAAAAAAGCTGGTTTGTTTAGACTCCAGACTGTAAGTTCTTTATGGGCAGGGAACGTGTTTGCTAATTTTATTGTATTGTACTCCACCAGGTGCTTAGTACAGTGCACTCTGCACATTGTAAGCATTCAGTAAATACCTTTGATGCATGTTTAACCAGTATGTGGGGAAAGGGGTGTGCCCTAGTGGAAAGAGCAGCTGATCAATCAGTAACGTTTACAGAGGGCTTACTGTATGCAGATCACCAACCGGGGAATCAGAGGACTTGGGGTCTAAGTTCTGCTCTGCCACTTGTCTGCTGTAACTTGTTTGGGCAAGTCACTTTACCTCTCTGAGCCTTGGGTACCTCTTCTGGCAAATGGGGATGAAGGCTATAAGCCCCACGTAGGACAGGAACTGTGCCCAACCTCATTGGCTTGTACCTATTCCCGTGTTTAGAACAGTGCTTGAAACAGAGTAAGCACCTAACAAACATCATTTAAAAGAAAGAGAGGGAGGGAACCAGGCTGAAAATTCAATCAGTCAGTCATATTAATGGAGTGCTTACTGCGTGCAGAGCACTGGACGAAGCGCTTGGGTAAGTACACTAGAACAATAAAAGGCCACATTCTCTGCCCACAAAGAACTTATGGTCTAGAGGGGGAGACAGAGTAAAATAAAAATAAATGAATGACAGATACAGACATAAGTGCCATGGGGCCAGGAGGAGGGGATGAAAAAGGAGCGAGTTAGGGTGATGCAGAAGGGATTGGGAGAAGAGGAAATGAGGGCTTAGTCATGGAAGGCCTCCCAAGACCTTAGTAGAGTGCTCTGCACACACTAAGTGCTCAATAAATAGCATTGACTGACTGACACTATCCTAGCGGATCAACTTGTACCTACTTCAGTGCTTAGAACAGTGCTTGACAAAGGGTAAGTGCTAAAGAAATGCCATTTCAAAGAAACACAAAAAAGAGAGAGGAAGCCAGGCTCAAGAGGAACTGAGCTCCACTCCCTGTCTGGCCAACAAATCTGGGGCTTCAAGGAGGAAGGGGAATACTCGACCAGGAGAAGTGGCAACTCCTAGCTGGTAGAGCCCAAGGCCTGGAAGTCAGAAGAATGTGAGTTCAAATTCCAGCTTTGTCTCCAGTCTGCTGGGTGACCTTGGATAAGTCTCTTCACTTCTCTGGGCCTCAATCACTTCATCTCTAAAATGGAGATCAATCCTAAATTAATGCCTATTGATAATTGAAACTCCAGGATGATTTTATTGAGGCAATTCCTGGTTGATTTCGATTGGGGTGATCTAGGGGTATGATAAAACCTCTGAATGATAAGATCGACAAGTCTACCCTTAGCAGCACCGGCAACAGAGCCTACAGTTGGCCTAGTAAAAGCAGTGCAGGCTGGGAGTCGGAGATTCTGGCTTTTAAAGCCGGCTCCACTTGTCTGCTGGGTTGACCTTGGGCAACTCACTTCACTTCTCTGGGCCTCAGTACCCTCACCTGTAAAATGGGTGACTGTGAGACCTCTGTGGGACAGGGAAGTGTCCAACTCGATGAGCTTGTATCTACCGCAGCCCTTAGGATAGAGCTGGACACCTAGTAAGTGCTTAACAAATACCATCATCATCACCTCAACTAACAGAACCTTAGTTCCCTGCTTTCTCTCCTACTCTGGCTGTGGAACAAGCACTGTACCCATCTGAAGATCGGGCCGGAAACTGTCCCTCTCGTGTGGGTCTCAGAAACAGAATGATGATGGTGGTGGTGATGATGATGATAATAATAGTTAAGCCAAGTCTGGGTCCCACATGGCGCGCAGTCTAAATTGGAGGTAGACCAGGATTGTGCCAGCCCACCATTGTACTGAACTCTTCCAAACGCTCAGTACAGTGTTCTGCACTGAGGAAGAACTTAAGAAATATGATTGAATGAATGAATAAATATGTTCAAATGAATGATATTGGTTACTACGGGCCAGGCACTGTTCTGAAAACTGGTCACATATGAGGTAATCATGGTTTGACACAGTCCAAGTTCCCCATGGGGCTCACAATCTTAATCCCCATTTTACAGATGAGGTCACTGAGGCCCAAAGAAGTGTGAAGTGACTTGCCCTTTGTCTCCCTCAGCCAGTCAATCATATTTACTGAGCGCTTACGACGTGCAGAACACTGTACTAAGCACTTGGGAGAGAACAATAGAACAATATAATAGACACATTCTCTGCCTACAACAATCTTACAGTCTAGAGGGGGAGACAGACATTAATAGAAATCAATAAATGACAGATGAGCGGCAGAGCCGGGAAGAGAACCCAGGTCCTCCCGACACACAGGCCCATGACCTGTCTGCTAAGGAACAAACCAAGCGCAGGCAGAAGAGCCTCAAAATCCCAGTTCCTAAAGGAAAACCTTCTTGTGTCTCTTCCCTGCCTCACATTCGTCACATTTATGAGGCCAAAAATATTGAAGTTCTAATAAGTTGAAATAGAAAAATCAAAAAAATGGTTTTTTTAGACATCAGACTGTAAGCTCCTAATGGACACGGAGTGTATTTGCTAATTTTACTGCACCCTACTCTCCCAAGTGCTTAGTAGAGTGCACTCTCCACATGGTAAGCATTCAATAAATATCTTGATCGATGTTTAATCGGTATGTGGGGGAAGGGGCTAGTGGAAACAGCAGCTGATCAATCTTTCACATTTATCGGGGGCTTACTGTGTGCAGGTCACCAGCCGGGGAGTCAGATGACTTGGGTTCTAACCTCAGCTCTTCCAACTGTCTGCTGTGTGACCTTGGGCAAGTCACTTCACCTCTCTGGGCCTCAGTACCCTCCTCTGTAAAATGGAGATTAAGACTGTGAGACCCATGCGAGACAGGGAAGCTTCTAATGTCCATCAAACAATCCCCCTTCCCCCCCTTCAGGCCCTACTGAAGCCTCAGCTCCTCCAGGAGGCCTTTCTAGACTGAGCCCCCCTTTTCATCACCCCCCGCCGCTACCCCACATTGCCCCAACTCGATCCCTTTGCTCTACCCTGCCCTGCCCCACAGCACCTGTGTATATATGTACATATCTATAATTCTATTTATTTACATTTATGGAACAGTGCCTGACACATAATAAGTGCTTAACAAATACCACCATCATCACCTCACTTAGCAGAGCCTTAGTTCCCTCATCTGGAAAATGGGGATTTCAACCCTGTTTTCTCTCCTACTTGGGCTGTGGGACAAACACTTTTATAATTATAATAACAATGATGGTATTTGTTAAGTGCTTACTATGTGCAAAGCACTGTTCTAAGCACTGGGGAGGTTACCAGGTGATCAGGTTGTCCCACGGGTGGCTCACAGTTTTAGTCCCCATTTTACAGATGAGGCAACTGAGGCATTGTTAAGTGACTTGTTAAGTGACATTGTTAAGTGACTTGCCCGAAGTCACACAGCTGGAGGAGCTGGGATTTGAACCCATGACCTCTGACTCCAAAGCCCGTGCTCTATCCACTGAGCCACACTGCTTCTCCATCTTATGGTCAGTTTGGACACAGTCCCTGTCCCGAGTGGGGTTCATAACCATAATGATGATGATGATGATAATTAAGTGAAGTCTGTGTCCCACGTGGGGTGCAGTCTAAGTAGGAGGTAGGCAGGGAACATGTCTGCCCAGTGCTTTATTGGACTCTCCCAAGTGCTTGGTACAGGGCTCTGAACACTGGAAAAACTTAATAAATATGACAATGATCTACCCTTACTTGTTTTATATGTTCTGATGTTTACACATATCACAGATTCTATTTATTTATATTGATGCTACTGATGCCAGTTTGCTTGTTTTGATGTCTGTCCCCCCACTTTTAGACTGTGAGCCCACTGTGGGCAGGGACTGTCTCTCTCTGTGTACTGTCCAAGCGCTTAGTACAGTGCTCTGCACACAGTAAATGCTCAATAAATACAAGTGACTGACTGACTCTCCTACCTGATTAATTTGTATCTACTCCAGTGCTTAGAACAGTGCTGGATAAAGAGTAAGCGTTGAAGAGATGCCATTTAAAACAAACAGAAAAAAAGAGAGGGGAAGCCAGGCTGCAAAGGAACTGAGCTCCATTCCCAGTCTGGCCAACAGCCCTGGGGCTAGAAGGAGGAAGGGGAATACTCTACCAGGAGAAGCGGCGAAGCCTAGGGCCTACAGCCCAAGGCCTGGAAGTCAGAAGGACCTGAGTTCTAATTCCAGCTTTGTTCCTGGTCTGCTGGGTGACCTGGGATAAGTCTCTTCACTTCTCTGGGCCTCAATCACCTCATCTGTAAAATCGTGATCAATCTTAAATAAACGCCTATTTATAATTGAACCTCCAGGACGATTTTATTGTGGTAATTCTTGGTTGATTTCGATTGGGGTGATCTAGGGGTATGATAAAACCTCTGAATGATAAGTAAAGACCGACAAGTCTGGCCACAGAAGCACCTGCAACAGTGCCGACAGTTGGCCTCGTGGAAGGAATGGGCTGGGAGTTGGAGATCCTGACTTTAAATCCCAGCTCCACTTGTCTGCTGGGTGATCTCGGGCGAGTCACTTCATTTATCTGGGCCTCAGTACCCTCATCTGTACAAGGGGGATTAAGACTGTGAGACCTCTGTGGGACAGGGAAGTGTCCAACTTGATGAGCTTTTATCCACCCTGGCCCTTAGAATAGTGCTGGGCACATAGTAAGTGCATAACAAATACCATCATCACCACCTCATGTAGCAGAGCCTTAGTTCCCTCATCTGGAAAAGTGGATTTGATACCTGTTTTCTTTCCTACTCGGGCAGTGGGACAAGCACTGTCGCCATCTCATAATTGGGTCAGACACAGTCCCTGTCTCGTGTGAGGCTCAGAATCATAATGATGATGGTCATGATAGTTAAGCCAAGTCTGGGTCCCACATGGGGAGTAGCCTAAGTTGGAGGTAGGCAGGGAACGTGTCTGCCCACCGTTGTATTGGACTCTCCCAAGTACTCAGCACAGTGCTCTGCACACAGGAAGAACTTAATAAATGTGACTGACTGAAGGAATGAATGGTATTTGTTATAATAATGGCATTTATTAAGCGCTTACTATGTGCAAATGTGTTAATCACTTACTCCATCCCAGGCACTATTCTAAGCACTGGGCAATAGGCAAAGCAACCGTGGTTTGACACAGTCAGTGTCCGCTATGGGGCTCACAATCTTAATTCCCATTTTTCAAATGAGGTCACTGAGGCCCAGAGAAGTGACGTGACTTGCCTAATGTCCCCCTCAGTCAATCACATTTCCTGAGCGCTTACTATGTGCAGAACCCTGCACTAAGCACTTGGGAGACTACAATAGAACAATATAATAGACACAATCTCTGCCCACAATAAACTTACAGTCTAGAGGGGGAGATGGACATTAATAGAAATGAATACATTACAGACGAGTGGCAGAGCTGGGAGTACAACCCAGGTCCTCCTGAATCCCAGGCCCTGGCGCTAGCCTCTAGGGAACAAACTGAGCAGCAAAAAAAAAGCCTCAAAATTCCATTTCCTACTGGCAAATCTTCTCATTTCTCTTCCTTGCCTCACATTTGTCACATTTATGAGGCCAAAAATACTGAAATTCTAATAAGCATACATCAAAAATCAAAAAGCTGGTTTGTTTAGACTCCAGACTGTAAGCTCCTTATGGGCAGGGAACATGTTTGCTAATTCTATTGTACTGTACTCCACCAGATGATTAGTACTGTGCACTCTGCACACAGTAAGCATTCAATAAATACAACTGATTAACTGTCCTAACGATTTACTTGTACCTAACTCCGGTGCTTACAACAATGCTTGACAAAGAGTAAGCACAGAAGAAATGCCATTTCAAAGAAACAGAAAAAAGAGAGAAGCAGCCAGGTGGGAGAGGAACCGAGCTCCATTCCCAGTCTGGTCAACAAATCTGGGGCAGGAAGGAGGGGAAGGAGGAAAGGGAATACTCTATCAGGAGAAGCGGCAAGGCCTAGCTGGTAGACCTCAAGGCTTGGAAGTCAGAAGGATCTGAGTTCAAATTCCAACTTTATCCCTGGTCTGCTGTTCTCGTCTCTGGGCCTCAATCACTTCATCCATAAAATGGAGATCAATCAAATTAACGCCTATGTATAACAACCTCCAGGATTCAGTTGCCCCAGGATTTACTGGGGCAACTCTTGGTTGCTTTTGATTGGGGTGATCTAGGGGTACTGAGGCCCAGAAAAGTTTAGTGACTTGCCCGAGGTCACCCAGCAGATGAGTGAAGACAGAATGAAAAGCCAGGACCCCTGACTCCCAGCCCTATGTTCCTTTTATGAGGCCAACTGTTGAATATATAATAATAACAACAACAATAATGGCATTTTTTAAGTGCTTATTATGTGCAAAGCACTGTTCTAAACTCTGGGGTAGATACAAAGTTAATCAGATTATCCCACATGGGGCTCACACTTTTAATCCCCATTTTACAGATGAGGCAACTGAGGCCCAGAGAAGTTAAGTGACTTGCCCAAAGTCACACAGCTGACAAGTGGCAGAGCAGGGATTAGAACCCATGACCTCTTACTCCCATGCCCGTGCTGGTGCTTCTATGGGCAGAATTTTGGGTCTTCTCATTCACCTGTTTTGTCAAACCCCTAGATCACCCTCATTGAAATCAACCAAGAATTACCCCAATAAAATCATCCTGAAGGTTCAGTTATAAATAGGCATTTAT
Organism: Tachyglossus aculeatus; assembly: GCF_015852505.1. Taxonomy (NCBI): domain Eukaryota; kingdom Metazoa; phylum Chordata; class Mammalia; order Monotremata; family Tachyglossidae; genus Tachyglossus; species Tachyglossus aculeatus. The sequence goes on along the minus strand of NC_052076.1, from coordinate 20,662,148 downwards.
TTAGGATTGATCTCCGTTTTCCAGATGAGTTGATTGAGGCCCAGAGAAGTGAAGAGACTTATCTAAGGTCACCCAGCAGACCAAGGACAAAGCTGGATTTAGAACTCAGGTCCTTCTGACTTCCAGATCTGAACTGTAGTCCCTAGGCCCCTAGGTCACTCAACAAGCAAGTGGCAGAGCCCAGGTTAGAACCATGGCTCCCAGGCCTGTGCTCTTTCCACTAGGCCACATCGTTTTCCATGTCATCATCAGCAGCAGCAGCAGCATCGATGGTCTCTATGTGCAGAGAGTGCAATACAAGAGTGGACAGGTACATCATCAGAATTATTACTGTATCAGTATAATATCCATCCTATTTCCCCTCCAAAGGCTAGCAAAAGTGCCTGGAAGAGATCCAGGCTAGAGAAGCTCCAGGGAAGCATTGGAGGGGTTGAGGGAGAAATTCACCTCAGGGGACCTGAGAAAACCAGGCTTCGCCTGGCCAGTTTTCTCCTATCCCTCCTGCCTCTCTTCTCTCAGGTTTCCCTGGACTGTTTCTTTCCCCCTACTTTTCCCACTACCCCTGCTCTAGCTGCTCTCACCACAACTCCCACCATTACCACAACTGTACTCCTCTATCCCCTTTATCTGATTGGGTATTTAGATTAGTATGCAAATAATATACAAGGTGTGTGTGCATGATTATTTTGGCTAGCATGATCTGTGGTCTTTAATGAAATGCAAGATGTACTGCCTATTCTTTTACAGCTAGAGGTTCCCGGCATGTGTAGCTGAAGAATATTATTTCATCTTACAATTCTGGAAAATAATTTCTGGAGCTGTGCCTTGCAGAGAGCTTGATGATTTAGAAGTAGAGCTGCTGGTCACAGTAGATTTCAGTGACTTGGTTGACTTAAAGGATCATAATGATAACTGGGGTTTAAGAGTCCTATTTGGTTTTTCTTGTTTATAACCCATAGTTAATCCCGATTTACTGCTCCAATCTGAAAGCAGAGAGAATACAGACTTGGAATAAACTATTGGGCTAAATAGCAGCCAAAATACTTTCAGTTGATTGGCTCCAGAAGCTCCCTTTTCTGCATCACTCCTAGAAGTACTCTATTCTGTGACACACTATTAGGGTATTCAGCAGAGGGCACTAGATAGCTATAGACCTGGGGGGATAATCTTCATGCAGGGCAAGCAAGTTCAGCTAGACTGTGAGCCCGTTGTTGGGTAGGGACCGTCTCTGTATGTTGCCGATTTGTGCTTCCCAAGCGCTTAGTACAGTGCTCTGCTCACTGTAAGTGCTCAATAAATACGATTGAATGAGTGAATGAATTTTGTACTCTAGAGTTTAATTCACTGCTCTGCCTACTCTGGGGGCTCAGGAAACACTACAGATGGATGGATACACTCCTATCTCTGCCAGAAGGTGTATTTTCACCCTGCATTCTGGCTAGAGGACGTTTAGGAAATTAACAAAGATCCAAGTGACAGCAAGAGCGTTTAAAGCAGCAGCACCTTACCCGATCAGAAGAGACAGAGACTGTTGAGCTATGTGTGGTGTTTTCCCTTATCAGTGATTCACTTGTATTATATAGAACACCTACTCTGTGCAGAGCGCTGCACTAAGACCTTGGGAGAGTACAATAGAATAGGTAGACCTGATATTTGCCCTAAAGGAGTTTACAGTCTACTGTGGGAAGAAGAACTAGGAGAGTACAATAGAGTGAGTAGATATGATTCCTTCCCTTATGGTCTTGTGCTTACAGTCTTCAGTGCAATCAGATCAGAAACTGTCCATTTCCCAGATGGGGCTCGCAGTCCAAGGGGGAGAGAAAACAGGTATTTAGCCCCCATTTTACAGGTGAGGAAACTGAGGCAAAGTGTAGTGAAGTGAGTTTCAGAAAGTTATTCAGTAGGGAAGTGGCAGAGCTGGGATTAAAACCCAGTTCTCCTGACTCCCAGCCCCATGCTCTTTCCACTCGACCACACTGTTTCTCTATGTGATTAATCTTAATGTATAAACGGGATCTCACCCCCTCTAGGCTGTTCACTCATTGTGGGTAGGGAACATTTCTCCTAACTGTTATATTGTACTCTCCCAACTTCTCAGTGCAGGGCTCTGCATCCAGTGAGCTCTCAGTAACTACGATGGATTGATTGGGAGCAACCTTATTGGAGGACTCAGAGCTCTGAAGGATCATGAAAGATCAGGACAAACTACTTCTCTTCCCTTATTGACACCCATGCCCATCGTCCCCGTCAGCTCTTCCTTATATTTAACTCCCTTCTCAGGCCTCCTGTTCCTCCCCCTCCTCCTTCTGTCACCCCCAGTGATCTGGCCTCCTACTTCATTAGTAAAATTAACTCCATCAGGTCTGAGCTCCCCAAAGTCACTCCTCCCCCTTCTCCAACCCCCTGGCTCTCAACCCTCTCCACTATTCTCCCATCTTTTCCAGCAGTATCCTCAGAAGAGATCTCCTCCCTCCTCTCAAGTGCTACTCCGGCCACCTGTGCTTCTGACCCCATTCTCTCTCATCTTATGAAATCTCTCGCCCCGTCCCTCCTCCCCTCTTTCACTTCCATATTCCCTCTCCACTGTTTCCTTCCCATACTGAGCGCTCACCTCCTCCTGGAAGCCTTCCCAGACTGAGCCCCCTCCATCCTCTCCACGATCCCTGGCCCTACCTCCTTCCCCTCCCCACAGCACCTGTACATATGTTTGTACAGATTTATTACTCTATTTTACTTGTACAGATTTACCATTCCATTTATTTTGTTTTGTTGTCTGTCTCCCGCTTCTAGACGGTGAGCCTGCTATTGGGTAGGGACCGTCTCTATATGTTGCCAACTTGTACTTCCCAAGCGCTTAGTACAGTGCTCTGCACACAGTAAGTACTCAATAAATATGATTGAATGAATGAATGACTGAATATAACCTCTGAATGATAAGCAAAGACTGACAAGTCTGCCCATAGCATCACTGGCACAATATCCGATAGTTGGCCTCGTAAAAGGAACACAGGCTGGGAGTCAGAGTTTCTGGCATTAATCATGGCTCCACTCGTCTGCAGGGTGACCTCGGGCAAGTCACTATACTTCTCTGGGCCTCAGTACCCTCATCTGTAAAATGGGGATTAAAATTGTGAGACCACTGTGGGACAGGAAATTGTCCAACTCGATGAGCTTGGATCTATCCTGGTCCTTAGAATAATGCTGGACACAAAGTGCATAACAAATTCCATCATCATCACCTCACTTAGCAGAGCCATAGTTCCCTCATCTGTAACAGGGGATTTGATACCTATTTTGCCTCCTACATGGGCTGTGGGACAAGCACTGCACCCATCTGATGATCAGGTCACACACAGTCCCTGTCTCATGTAGGGCTCAGAATCATATGGTGATGGTGATGATAACAGTTAATCCATTTGTGGGTCCCACATGGGGTATGGTCTAAGTTGGAGGTAGTTAGGGAATGTGTCTGCCCACTGCTGATTTAGACTCCCCCAAGTGCACGGCACAGTGCTCAGCACAGAGGAAGAACTTAATAAATACGACTGACTGAATTAATGAATGAATGGTATTTGTCAAGCACTTACTACAACCCAGGCATTATTCTAAGCACTGGGCTACAAGCAAAGCAGTCATGATTTGACACAGTCAATGTCTACCGTGAAGCTCACAATCAATCCCCATTTTACAGGTAAGGTCACTGAGGCCAAGAGGAGTGAAGTGACTTGCCTAATGTCCCCCTCAGTCAGTCAATCACATTTACAGAGTGCTTACTACTTGCAGAACACTGTACTAAGCACTTGGGAGAGTACAGTAGAATATAATAGACACCTTCTCTGCCCGCAACAAGAAAACAGTCCTAGAGCGGGAGATGGACATTACAGACGAGCTGATGAGCCGGGATTAGAACTCAGGTGCTCCCATCTTCCAGGCCCATGCCCTATCCTCTAGAGAACAAACTAAGCAGCAGAAAACCCTCAAATTCTCATTTCCTACTGGCAAACCTCCTCATTGCTCTACCCTGCCTCAAATTCCTCACATTTACGAAGCCAGAAACACTGAAGACTAAGAGACCCATACAGGATGGGGAAGTACCCAGTGTCTGCCAAACATTCACGCTTCCCACCTTTCAAAGCCCTACTCAATGCTCACCTCCTCCAGGAGGCCTTCCCAGACTGAGCCCCCCTTTTCATCAGCCCCCACCGCTACCCAACATTGCCCCAACTCACTCCCTTTGCTCTACACAGCCCTGTCCACAGTACTTGTGTCTATATGTACATATCTAGAATTCTATTTATTTACATTTATAAAACAGTACTTGACATGTAGTAAGTGTTTAACAAATACCATCATCATCAACTCACTTAGCCCAGCCTTAGATCCCTCATCTGTAAAACGGGGATTCAATCCCTGTTTTCTCTTCTACTCAGAGAGAACTGAAGAAATGTAATTTCAAAGAAATAGATAAATGAGAGAGGAGGCCAGGCTGAAGAAAAACTGAGCTTCATTCCCAGTCTGGACAACAACTCTGAAGCTAGAGGGAGGAAGGGGAATACTCTACCAGGAGAAGTGGTGAAGTCTAGGGGCTACAGCCCAGGACTGGAAGGCACAAGGACCTGAGTTCTAATTCCAGCTTTGTCCCTGGTCTGCTGGGCGACCTTAGGTAAGTCTCTTCACTTCTCTGGGCCTCAATCACCTCATCTGTAAAATCAAGATAAATCCTAAATTACTGCCTATTTATAACAACTTTCAGGATGCTTTTATTGGGGTAATTCTTGGTTGATTTTGATTGGCATGATCTAGCCAAATGACAAAAATCTCTGAATGAGAAGTAAAGAATGACAAGTCTGCCCACAGAATCACCAGCAACATATCTTACAGTTGGCCTCAAAGAAGGAACGCAGGGCTGGGTATCAGAGGTTCTGGCTTTTAATCCCAGCTCCATTTGTCTGCTGGGTGACCTCAGGCAAGCCACTTCACTTCTCTGGGCCTAAGTACCCTCATCTGTTAAATGGGGATTAAGACTGTGAGACCTCTGTGGGACAGGGAAGTGTCCGACTCGATGAGCTTGGATCTACCCTGGCCCTTAGAACAGTGTTGGACACACAGTAAGTGTTTAACAAATACCATCATCATCACCTCACTGAGCTGAAACTTAGTTCCCTCATCTATAATATCGGGATTTGATCCTGGTTTTCTCTTCTACTCGGGCTGTGGGGCAAACACTGTAGCCATCTGATAATCGAGTTGGACACTGTCCCTGTCCCATGTGGAGCTCATAATGATAATGATGATGATGATAGTTAAGCCAAGTCTGGGTCCCACGTTGGGCATAGTTTAAGGTGGAGGGAGACAGGGAACGTGCCTGCCCACCGCTGTAGTGGACTCTCCCAAGTGCTCAGCACAGTGCTCAGCATACAGGAAGAACTTAATGAATATGACTGACAATGAAAGAATGGTATTTGTTAAGCCAGGCACTGTTCTAAGTGCTGGGGTACATAGGAGGTAATCATGGGTTGACACAGTCCAAGTTCCCCATGGGGCTCACAATCTTAATCCCCAGTTTACAGATGAGGTCACTGAGACCCAGAGAAGTGAAGTGACTTGTCCTATGTCCACCTCAGTCAGTCAATCACATTTACTGAGCGCTTACGACGTGCAGAACACTGTACTAAGCACTTGGGAGAGAACAATAGAACAATATAATAGACACATTCTCTGCCTACAACAATCTTACAGTCTAGAGGGGGAGACAGACATTAATAGAAATCAATAAATGACAGATTAGCAGCAGAGCCGGGAATAGAACCCAGGTCCTCCCGACACCCAGGCCCGTGCCCTATATGCTAAGGAAGAAACCGAGCGCAGGCAGAAGAGCCTCAAAATCTCAGTACCTACAGAAAAACCTTCTCGTGTCTCTTCCCTGCCTCACATTCGTCACATTTATGAGGCCAAAAATATTGAAGTTCTCATAAGTGGAAACAGGAAAATCAAAAAACTGTTTTTTTAGACACCAGACTGTAAGCTCCTTATCGACATGGAGCGTATTTGCTAATTCTATTGTACCCTACTCCCCCAAGTACTAAGTACAGTGCACTCTGCACATGGTAAGCATTCAATAAATATCTTTGATCGATGTTTAATTGGTATGTGGGGGAAGGGGCTAGTGGAAAAATCAGCTGATCATTCAGTCACATTTATCGAGGGCTTACTGTGTGCAGGTCACGAGCCGGGGAGTTGGAGGATGTGTGTTCTAATCTCAGCTCCGCCAATTGTCTGCTGTGTGACCTTGGGCAAGTCACTTCACTTCTCTGGGCCTCAGTACCCTCATCTGTAAAATGGAGATTAAGACTGTGAGACCCATGCAGGACAGGGAAGTGCCCAATATCCGCCAATCACCCTTCTCCCTTCAAAGCCCTGCTGAAGGCTCACCTCCTCCAGGAGGCCCTCCCCAACTAATCGTCCCTTTTCATCAGCTTCCCCCGCCACCCCACATTGACTCACTCCCTTCGCTCTACCTGGCCCTGCCCCACAGCACTTGTTTTTCTATGTACATATCTATAATTCTATTTATTTACATTTATAGAACAGTGCTTGACACATAGTAAGGGCAGAATAGCATCATAATTACCTCATTAGCAGACCCTTAGATACCTCATCTATGAAACGGGGATTTGATCCCTGTTGTCTTTCCTACTCAGACAGTGGGCTAAGCACTGTAGCCATCTGATGATCAGGCCAGACACAGTCCCTGTCCCATGTGGGGCTCATGATCATAATGATGATGATGATAATGATAACAATTAAGCAAAGTCTGTTTCATACATTGGGCGTAGTCTAAGTAGGAGGTAGGCAGGAAACTTGTCCGCCCAGTGCTGTATTGGACTCTCCCAAGTGCTTGGTAAAGCGCTCTGCACACAGGAAGAACTTAATACATATGACTGAATGATCTACCATTACTTGTTTTACTGGTTCTGGTGTGTACACATATCTCTAATTCCATTTATTTATATTGATGCTACTGATGCCAATTTACTTGTTTTTGATGTTTGTCTCCCTGTTTCTAGACTGTGAGCACATTGTGGGCAGGGATTCTCTCTGTTGCAGAATTGGACTTGCCTAGTGCTTAGTACAGTGCTCTGCACACAGTAAATGCTCAATAAATACAAGTGACTGACTCTCCTACCTGATTCATTTGTATCTACTCCAGTCCTTGACAAAGAGGAAACGCTGAAGAAATGCCATTTCAAAGAAACAGAGAAAAGAGAGAGGAAGCCACGCTCAAGACGAACTGAGCTCCATTCCCAGTCCGGCCAACGACCCTGAAGCTAGAGGGAGGAAGGCGAATACTCCACCAAGAGAAGCGGCAAGGCCTAGGGGCTACAGCCCAGGCCCGGAAGTCAGAAGGACCTGAGTTCTAATTCCAGTTTATCCCTGGCCTGCTGGGTGACCTTGGATAAGTCACTTCACTTCTCTGGGCCTCAATCACCTCATCGGTAAAAAAGAGATCAATTCTAAATTAATGCCTATTTATAAATGAACCTCCAGGATGATTTCATTGGGGTAATTCTTGGTTGATTCCAATTGGGGTGATGTAGGGGTATGATAAAACCTCTGAATAAAAAGTTAAGACCTACAAGTCTGCCCATAGAATCACCAGCAACATAGCTGACAGTTGGCCTCTGGAAGGTATGCAGGGTGGGGCATCTGAGGTCTTTTAATCTTGTCTCCAGTCATCTGATGGGTGACCTCGGGCAAGTCATTTCGCTTCTCTGGGCCTCAGTACCCTCATCTGTAAAATGGGGATTAAAATTGTGAGACCTCTGTGGGACAGAAAAGTGTCCCACTCGATGAGCTTGTGTCTACCCTGGCCCTTAGAATAGTTCTGGACACAAAGTAAGTGCTTAACATATTCCATCATCATCACCTCACTTAGCAGAGCCATAGTCCCTCATCTGTTAAAGGGGATTCGATACTTGCTTTGTCACCTACTTGGGCTGTGGGACAAGCATTATTCCCAACTGATGATCGGGTCCGATACAGTCCCTGTCTCATGTGGGGTTCAGAATCATGTGGTGATGACGATGATGATAACAGTTAACCTGAGTCTTGGTCCCACATGGGGCATAGTCTAAGTTAGAGGTAGTTAGGGAACGTGTCTACCCACTGCTGAATTGGACTCTCCCAAGTGCTCGGCACAGTGCTCTGCATACAGGAAGTACTTAATAAATATGAATGACTAAATGACACAATGAATGGTATTCGTTAACCACTTATTATGTGCCAGGCACTATTCTAAGCACTGGGCAAAGCAATGAAGCTAAGCAATCATGGTATGACACAGTCAAATATCAATCTCCATTTTAAAGATGAGGTCAATGAGGACCAGAGAAGTGAAGTGACTTGCCTAATGTCTATTGTATTGTACTCCAAGTGCTTAGTACAGTGCACCCTGCACATAGTAAGCATTCAATAAATACCTATGATGGATGTTTAACCAGTATGTGGGGAAAGGGGTGTGCCCTAGTGGAAAGAGCAGCTGATCAATCCAATAACATTTACTGAGGGCTTACTGTGTGCAGATCACCACCCGAGGAGTCAGAGGGTCTAAGCTCTGCTCCGCCACCTGTCTGCTGTGACTTGTTTGGGCAGGTCACTTCACCTCTCTGAGCCTCAGGTACCTCTTCTGGCAAATGGGGATGAAGACTGTAAGCCCCATGTAGGACAGGAACTGTGCCCAACCTCATCAGCTTGTACCTACTCTGGTGCTTAGAACAGTGCTCGAAAGAGTAAGCACCTAACGAGCATCATTTCAAAGAAAGAGAAGGAGGGAACCAGGCTGAAAATCCCATCAGTCGTACTAATGGAGTGCTTACTGTGTGCAGAGCACTGGGCCAAGAGCTTGGGTGAGTGCACTAGAACAATAAAAGGCCACATTCCCTGCCCACAAATAGCTTATGGTCTAGAGGGGGAGACAGAGTAAAATAAAAATAAATGAATGACAGATATGGACATAAGTGCCGGGGCAGGGAGGAGGGGATGAAAAAGGAGCGAGTCAGGGTGACGCAGAAGGGAGTGGGAGAAGAAGAAATGAGGGCTTAGTCGTGGAAATCCTCCCAGGGGCTTAGTAGAGAGCTCTGCACACACTACGTGCTCAATAAATACCACTGGCTGACTGACACCATCCTAGCGGATCAACTTGTACCTACTTCAGTGCTTAGAACAGTGCTTGACAAAGAGTAAGTGCTAAAGAAATGCCATTTCAAAGAAACACAAAAAAGAGAGAGGAAGCCAGGCTCAAGAGGTACTGAGCTACACTCCCTGTCTGGCCAACAAATCTGGGGCTTCAAGGAGGAAGGGGAATACTCTACCAGGAGAAGCGGCAACGACTAGCTGGTAAAGCCCAAGGCCTGGAAGTCAGAAAAATGTGAATTCAAATTCCAGCTTTGTCCCTGATTCTGGGTGACCTTGGATAAGGCTCTTCTCTTCTCTGGGCCTCAATCATTTCATCTGTAAAATGGAGATAAATCCTAAATTAATGTATATTTATAATTGAACCTCCAGGATGATTTTATTGGGGCAATTCTTGGTTGCTTTCCATTGGGGTGATCTAGGAGTATGATAAAACCTCTGAATGATAAGATCGACAAGTTTACCCATAGAATCATCAGCAACAGAGACGACAGTTGGCCTAGTAAAAGCAATGCAGGCTGGGAGTCAGAGGTTCTGGCTTTTAATCTCGGCTCCACTCTTCTGCTGGGTGACCTTGGGCAAGTCACTTCACTTCTATAGGCCTCAGTACCCTCACCTGTAAAATGGGTGACTGTGAGACCTCTGTGGGAAAGGGAAGTGTCCAACTCAATGAGCTTGTATCTACCCCAGCCTGTAGGATAGTGCTGGACACCTATTAAGTGTTTAACAAATACCATCATCATCACCTCAATTAGGGGAGCCTTAGTTCCCTCATCTGGAAAGCAGGGATTCAATCCCTGCTTTCTCTCCTACTCTGGCTGTGGGACAAGCACTGTACCCATCTGAAGATTGGGCCGGAAACTGTCCCTCTCTTGTGTGGGGCTCAGAATCATAATGATCATGGTGATGATGATGATGATGATAACAGTTAAGCCAAGTCTGGGTCCCACATGGGGCACAGTCTAAATTGGAGGTAGGCAGGGAATGTGTCTGCCCACCATTGTACTGAACTCTCCCAAGAACTCGGTACAGTGTTCTGCACTGAGGAAGAACTTAATAAATACGATTGAATGAATGGTATTGGTTATTACGGGCCAGGGACTTTTCTGAAATCTGGTTACATACGAGGTAATCATAGTTTAACAGTCCAGGTTCCCCATGGGGCTCACTGTCTTAATCCCCATTTTACAGATCAGGTCACTGAGGCCCAGAGAAGTAAAGTGACTTGCCCTATGTCCCCCTCAGTCAATCACATTTACTGAGCGCTTACGACATGCAGAACACTGTACTAAGCACTTGGGAGAATACAATAGAGCAATATAATAGACACATTCTCTGCCCACAACAAACATACAGTCTAAAGGGGGAGATAGTCATTAATAGAAATCAAAACATGACAGATGAGCGGCAGATCCGGTAATCGAACCCAGATCCTCCTGACACCCAGGCCCGTGCCCTATCCGCTAAAGAACAAACCGAATGGCAGAAGAGCTGCAAAATCCCAGCTCCTACCGGCAAACTTTCTCATTTATCTCCCCTGCCTCACATTTGTCACATTTAGGAAGCCAAAAATATTGAAGTTCTAATAAGCGGAAATAGGAAAATCAAAAAGCTGGTTTTTTAGACACCAGACTGTAAGCTCCTTATGGACAGGGAACTTTTAGCTAATTCTCTTACATCCTACTCCTCAAGTGCTTAGTACAGTGCACTCTGCACATAATAAGCCTTCAATAAATATCTTTGATCGATGTTTAATCCGTATGTGGGGGAAGGGGTAGTGCCTAGTGGAAAAAGCAGCTGATCAATCAGTCACATTTATTGAGGGCTTACTGTGTGCAGATCACCAGCTGGGGACTCAGAGGACTTGGGTTCAAATCTCAGCTCTGCCAAATGTCTGCTGTATGACTTTGAGCACATCAGTTCACTTCTATGGGCCTCAGTACCTTCATCTGTAAAATAGGGATTAAGACCGTGAGACCTCTGTGGGACAGGGAAGTTTCCAACTCGATGAGGTTTTATCTACCCCGGCCCTTAGAACAGTACTTGACACATACTAACTGCAAAACAAGTACCATCAGCATCACCTCGCTTAGCAGAGCCTTAGTTCCCTCATCTGTAAAAGGGGAATCGATTTCTGTTTTTCTCCGACAAGGAAAAGCACTTGTATTCATTGTCATATTTTTTTAGCACTTACTGTGTGCAGAGCACTGTCCTAAGTGCTTGGAAAGTACAAGTTGGCAGCACATAGAGACAGTCCCTACCCAACAGCGGGCTCACAGTCTAGAAGGGGGGAGACAGACAACAAAACAAACCATATTAACAAAATAAAATAAATAGAATAGTAAGTATGTACAAGTAAAATAGAGTAATAAATATATACAAACATATATATAGGTGCTGTGAGGAGGGGAAGGAGGTAAGGTGGGGGGATGGGGAGGAGGAGGGTGAGAGGAAGTCAGGACTCAGTCTGGGAAGGCCTCCTGGAGGAGGTGAGCTCTCAGTAGGGCTTTGAAGGGAGAAAGAGAGCTAGCTTGGAGGATGTGCGGAGGGAGGGCATTCCAGGCCAGGGTGAGGACGTGGGCCAGGGATCGACAGTGGGATAGGCAGGAACGAGGCACAGTGAGGAGGTTAGCAGCAGAGGAGCGGAGGGTGCAGGCTGGGCTGTAGAAGGAGAGAAGGGAGGTGAGGTAGGAGGGGGCAAGGTGATGGAGAGCCTTGAAGCCGAGAGTGAGGAGTTTTTGCCTGATGCGCAGGTTGATTGGTAGCCACTGGAGATTTTTGAGGAGGGGAGTAACATGCCCAGAGCGTTTCTGCACAAAGATGATCTGAGCAACAGCGTGAAGTATAGATTGAAGTTGGGTGAAACAGGAGGATGGGAGATCAGAGAGGAGGCTGATGTAGTCATCCAGTCAGGATAGGATGAGAGATTAAACCAGTAGGGTAGCAGTTTGGGTGGAGGCAGAAACTCCTCAACCTCGGCTTCAAGGCTCTCCATCACCTCACCCCCTCCTACCTCACCTCCCTTCTCTCCTTCTACAGCCCACCCCATACCCTCCGCTCCTCTGCCGCTAATCTCCTCACCGTACCACGTTCTCGCCTGTCCCGCCATCGACCCCCAGCCCACGTGATCCCCCGGGCCTGGAATGCCCTCCCTCTGCCCATCCGCCAAGCTAGCTCTCTTCCTCCCTTCAAGGCCCTACTGAGAGCTCACCTCCTCCAGGAGGCCTTCCCAGACTGAGCCCCTTCCTTCCTCTCCCCCTCGTCCCCCTTTCCATCCCCCTCATCTTACCTCCTTCCCTTCCCCACAGCACCTGTATATATGTATATATGTTTGTACATATTTATTACTCTTTATTTATTTTACTTGTACATATCTATTCTATTTATTTTTGGTTAGTATGTTTGGTTTTGTTCTCTGTCTCCCCCTTTGAGACTGTGAGCCCACTGTTGGGTAGGGACTGTCTCTATATGTTGCCAACTTGTAGTTCCCAAGCACTTAGTACAGTGCTCTGCACACAGTAAGCACTCAATAAATACAACTGATTGATTGATTGATTGAAAAGGCGGATCTTGGCGATGTTGTGGAGGTGAGACCAGCAGGTTTTGGTGATGGATTGGATGTGAGGGGTGAATGAGAGAGCAGAGTCGAGGATGACACCAAGGTTGGGGGCTTGCGAGATGGGAAGGATGGTAGTGCTGTCAACAGTGATGGGAAAGTCAGGGAGAGGGCAGGATTTGGGAGGGAAGATTAGGAGTTCAGTCTTGGACATATTGAGTTTTAGATGGCGGGCTGACATCCAGATGGAGATGTCTTGAAGGCAGGAGGAGGCACGAGCCTGAAGGAAGGGAGAGAGAGCAGGGGCAGAGATGTAGATTGCATCCATCTGACGATCAGTTCAATTAGCGGAGCCTTAGTTCCCTCGTCTGTAAGACGAGGATTCTATCCCTGCTTTCTCTCCTACTCGGGCTGTGGGACAAGCACCATGGCTATCTGATGATCAGGTCGGACACAGTCCCTGTCCAGTGTGGGGCTCAATCATAATGATGATAATGATAATAATTAAGCGAAGTCTATGCCCCACATGGGTTGTAGTCTAAGTATGAGGTAGGCAGGCAATGTGTCTGCCTATCATTGTACTGGACTCCCCCAAGCGCTCTGTACTGTGCTCTGCACACAGGAACAACTCAGTAAATACGACAATGATCTACCAGAACTTGTTTTACTTGTTTTGATGTGAATACATCTCTATTTCTATTTATTTACATTGATGCTACTGATGTCTGTTTATTTGTTTTTGATGTATGTCTTCCCCCTTCCACACTGTGAGCTCATAGTGGGCACGGACTGTCTCCCTTTGTTGCTGAACTGTACTTTCCAAGCACTGAGTACAGTGGTCTGCACACAGTAAATGCCCAATAAATGGGCGACTGAATGAATGAATGAATAACAGGGACCGTGCCCAACCCAATTAGCTTGTACCTACTCCAGTTCATAAAACAGTGCTCGGCACGGAGTAAGCACCTAACGAATGTCATTTAAACGGATAAAAAAAATAAAAAAGAAGGAAGGGAGCCAGGCTGAAGAGTCAATCAGTCAGTCATATTTATGGAGTAATTACTGTGTGCAGAGCACTAAGACAAGGGCTTGGGTGAGTACAATTGAACAATAAATGGACACATTCCCTGCCCACAATGAGCTTACGGTCTAGAAGGGGAGATGGACAGTGACAGAAATAAACGACAGATATGGACATAAGTGCTGTGAGGTTGGGAGGAGGGGATAAATAGAGGGAGTGAGTCGGGGTGACATAGAAGGGAGTGGGAGAAGAGGCAAGGAAGGTTTAGTCAGGGAAGGCCTGCCAGGGGCTTAGTACAGTGCTCTGCACACAGTAAGCACTCAATAAATACAATTGAATGGGGACACACACACACACACCCCAAGACAGTGAGCGTGTACCCCCATGCATCCCATGGTTTCTGCCCCCTCCCTTTCTCCCCCCACCAAAACCCTCATCTCAAGACACGCACCAATAATCCCCCTTCAAGAAATTTCAGAGCAACCCAACCTGTCCAATCCAGAAATCTCTGGCTGTCTCAACGAGACACTTCCCGAGCTGGATCCTAGACTTCTCACCCAGGCAGCAAAAATCCAAACCTGTATAGCCTGTGGCACGCCTTGCCCCTCTAGGGTGTGAGTATTGTAGCCACATCAGAGGTGGGGTCACAATCCCTGTTAACACCACACATTCATTAATTCAATCGTATTTATTGAGCACTTACTGTGTGCAGAGCACTGTACTAAGCACTTGAGAAGTACAAGTTGGCAACATAGAGAGACAGTCTCTACCCAACAACAGGCTCACAGTCTAGAATGGGGAGACAGACAACAAAACAAAACATGTGGACAGATGTCAAGTCCTGAGAACAATCACAGTATAATAGGAATATTTTGTACCTACTCCAGCACTTGGAGAAATACTTCATGCAAATTAAATGCTTAACATGTACCATCATCTGCACAGCACTACTATGGATGAGTCAGTGGTATCAAAACACATTCCCCATACCACTCTCAGCTCTCTTCATAACCCCCACATCCTTGGCAGCGTGGCTCAGTGGAAAGAACACGGGCTTTGGAGTAAGAGGTCACGGGTTCAAATCCCAGCTCTGCCATTGGTCAGCTCTGTGACTTTGGGCAAGTCACTTAACTTCTCTGTGCCTCACTTACCTCATCTGTAAAATGGGGACTGAGACTGTGAGCCCCAGCTGGGACAAACTGATCGCCTTGTAACCTCCTCAGTGCTTAGAACAGTGATTGGCACATAGTAAGTGCTTAATAAATGACATTCTTCTTCTTATTATTATTATTAGTGTTCCATCCCTCCCCACCCAGATACACACCAACACCCCAACTCCACCTTTCTTCACTCCCTTCTGAATTAACTGATACATATCCATGGTCCCAACCCCAGATTATCAACCCAAATCAGTGATATCAGTATACACACTAAGTCAATCCTATTTAGGGAGTCATTACTGGGAATAGAGCAGTTTAATGAGGACACTATAACTCTACACTG
The DNA here is from genome assembly GCF_015852505.1 of Tachyglossus aculeatus. NCBI lineage: Eukaryota > Metazoa > Chordata > Mammalia > Monotremata > Tachyglossidae > Tachyglossus > Tachyglossus aculeatus. Next base: position 20,646,876 of record NC_052076.1, on the reverse strand, counting down.
CCGCCCCCTCCCCTACCCCCAGTACATCACCACCACAACTTCAGTTAATTATCCCAGACTTGGGCCTCCCCTTCCCACCCCTAAACTTCAAACCTTTGAGATCAGCCCATTCCTCTATACCTCCTGCACTATAAAGAACAGTCACCCATCAGCAACCCCACTTCAGTAAACATCAACAATCACAGCTGAACCAATAATTGGCTAACTGAGGGGTCACCACAGGCCCTGCTCCCCAAACCCTCAGAGCAGCCAAGCCTGCCGCCTCTCCATAGCCCACGGGCCCTAAAGGGGGAGGGAAAGGGGCAGTGCCACTTACCCCATTGAAGGGCACCTAGTGAAGAGACTGGGTTGCTGGGAGTGGGGCTTTAGGAGGAGGGACCTAAGAAGCGAGGGCTATTATGGAGAAAGGGATTTGCAGGGATTTGTCATTAAAAGGATCTGGTCAAACCTCCTTAATTGGAGCCATTCCCCTACTCCTTGAGGATCAGGTGTAATTCTCCAATGCTTTCCCAGTGCTTAGTACAATGCTTTGCATCCAGGAGGATATCTAATACATAACAATGAATGACTCAAGGAGGCCCCACTCTCTCCTCCACTTTGTCTCTCCTTTGGGTTTTTGGTTTCCTTTCTCATGGTATTTGTTAAGAACTTGCTAGGTGCCAGGTACCGTGCCGGGAACCTTGGTGGATACGAGAGAGTCGGGTTGGACACCTTCCCTGTCCCTCATAGGGCTCATACTCTTGATCCCCCACATTTTACAGATGAGGTGACTGCGACCCAGTGAAGTGAAGCTACATGCCAGGATCTCCCAGGTGGGAACCCAGGGCCTCTGACTCCCAAGCCCCGGCACTTTCCACTAGGCAGGGGTGCTTCTCGCTTCTCTTCTCCCCGCTTCTGTCCCGTTCAGTTTCTGCCCAAAGGCCGTGTTGCATGTCCAATTATGCCAATTCGCTGCTCTGCATGGTCAGTGAGAGGCATACATGATTTGGAGGGTCTCCCCATTTTATTTTATTTTTTTGCACAAAGTCAAACAGCACACCTGGGGAGGTGATTCATGCAAGACTCCTGAAGGCACTTTTTCATTGACATTTCTATCCAAACAATACAGCACCTCACATGCGCATGGCAAACACTTGCATAGGTGACTTGATTCCCAGATAAGGCTCTCTAAGAGGCCAGAGCTTGTTGACAGGGTCTCAATACTGCAGTACAATTCATCATTTACAAAGGATTTGGTAAACCAGAAGTTCCCTCACAAACCTTAAGCGCTTAGTACAGTGCTCTGCACACAGTAGGCACTCAATAAATACGATTGACTGAATGAATGAAGTTGCTTTTCAAAAGGGTATTTGCAAAGTTCTCCTCCGGTCCTCAAAGTGGCGTTACTTCGGCTAAGGCCAGGTTTTCACCCAATGGCAGTGCCTCAGCTCAATGATTGCAATTGTATTCCATGATTTTCCAGAACCGTTGGTGTAAGAAGTAATGGAAGTCAAATTTGGGGGGCTCTTAACCCAGTAACCTGGGGAGAATGGAGGGAAAGGGTGGGGAGTGGGAATAATAATAATGGCATTTATTAAGCGCTTACTATGTGCAAAGCACTGTTCTAAGCGCTGAAAGAGCTGTCAGAAGTGGGAAGGAACAGGCTAAGGAAAGGCAGGTCAGCTATAAGTCTGGCCACTAGGGTGGCCACCAAGGGCCTTTGCAGATCTTGGACCGACTGATCATAATTGGGGTATTTGTTGGTCATTACTAAGGGCCCAGCACTGTACTAAGCATCGATGCCCAGGGTATCACATGTCTCAGGGAACATTCTTTTGGATGCTATCTGTTAAGTGCTAACTAGGTGAAAAAGAGAGGGGGAGGGGGAGCAGGAAGAAAGAGAGCAGGAGGGGGCAGGAAGACAAAAGACGTTGAAAGGGGGCAGGAAGAAACAGAGGGGGAGGGGGTCAGAAAGAGAGGGGGGAGAGGGGACAAGAAGAAAGAGAGCAGGTGAAAGAGCAGGAAGAAACAGAGGTGGGAGGAGGCAGTCAGAAATAGAGGAGGAGGGGGGCAGGAAGAAAAACAGGGGGTGAAGGGGAGCAGGAAGAAAGACAGACGGTGAAGGGGAGCAGGAATAAACGTGGGGGAGGAAGATAAGAGAGATGGGGATGGGGCAGGAAGAAAGGTGAGCAGGAAGAAAGAGAAAGGGGAGGGAGGAAGGAAGAAAGAGAGGGGAAGGGGGCAGGAAGAAAGAGAAAGGGTATGGGGGGCAGGAAGAAAGAGAAAGGGTAGGGGAGCAGGAAGAAAGAGAGAGGGGATGAGGAGCAGGAAGTAACAGAGAAGGATGGGGAGCAGGAAGAAAGAGAGGGGGGAGAGATGCAGGAAGAAAGGCAGAGGGGTGGGCGAAGGAAGAAAGAGAGTGAAGGGGGCAGGAAGAAACAGAGAGATGAAGGGAGCATGAAGAAACAGAGAGGGGGAAGGGGGCAGGAAGAAACAGGGACTGGGGGTGCCCAAAAGAAACAGAGAGGGTGAGAAGGAGCATGAAGAAACAAAGAGGGGGGAGGAGGGCAAGAAGAAACAGAGAGGGTGAAGGACGGCAGAAAGGAACAGAGAGGGTGAAGGGAAGACAGGAAGAAAAGGAGAGGGTGAAGGGGAGCAGGAAGAAACAGAGAGGGGGAGGGGGGCAGGAAGAAACATAAAGGGCAAGGGGGGGCAGGAGAAACATTTATTCATTCATTCAATCGTATTTATTGTGCTCTTACTGTGTGCACAGCACTGTACTAAGCACTGGGGGCAGGAGAAACAGAGAGGGGAAGAGGGCCGGAAGAAAGAGATTTAGGAATCAGTCACATAGAGATGGCAGTTAAAGCATGGCTTAGTGGATACCGCTTACTATGGCTCTGCACACAGTAAGTGCTCCAAAAACATGATTGAATCAATGATAGAGCACGGGCCTGGGAGTCTGAAGACCTGGATTCTAATCCTGGCTGCTCCATCCAATGTCTGCTGCTTGGGTAATTATAAATCATAATATTCACATGAATGGTATTTGTTAAGCACTTAGTATGTGCCGGCACTGTACAAAGTGCTGGGGTGGATGCAAGCAAATCCAGCTGGACACAGTGCATGTCCCACACAGGGCTCATATTCATTCTTGATCCCCATTTTACAGATGAGATAACTGAGGCACAGAGCAGTGAAGTGGCTTGCCCAAGGCCACAAAGCACACAAGTGGTGTAGCTGGGCTTAGAACCCATGACCTTCTGACTCCCAGGCCTGTGCTCCATCCACCACAACTCGGTTACCTCATCTGAGTAAAATGGGGAGTAAGAGTCTAAGCCCTACATGAGATGGGGACTATGCCCAACCTGATTAACTTCAATCCACCCCAGCACTTACCACAGAGCTTGGCACATATTAGGTGATTAACAAATACCACAATTACTACTAGGATTCCTTTCAGCTCTCACCTGCTCATTCTTTCCCAGCACTTGGCACGGTACTCTCTCCGCACAAAGGAGACAGAGAGACATAGTAGTCTTCCTCCTGCACATCCCCCTCTCAACCCTACTGCTCCTCTGCACAAAGGAGACAGAGACACATAGTAGTCTTCCTCCTGCACATCCCCCTCTCAACCCTACTGCTCCTCCGCACAAAGGAGACAGAGACACATAGTAGTCTTCCTCCTGCACATCACACATCCCCCTCTCAACCCTACTGCTCCTCTTCCACTTTCTTCTCCCCCTTCTCCTCCTCCTCCTGTTCCATGCCCCAGTAAAAAGATGCCTCCTGGAAGGACCAAGACAGTGTAGATGGCACCGTGCAAGACACCAGCATTCCCAATCATCAACTCCTTCACGGATTCAAGGGTTCAAAGTCTCAGGGCCCAGGGTCACCAGCCAACTTCAACAGGAGACTTTTCTCTCCATCCTTTTCATCTTGTTTATTCATCTCTCCCCCTCCTCCCCTCCCCCCTCCCCCACAGCTAAGCTAAATTTTGTGAGGGTAAGTGGGAGAAACCATCTTATACTTCTCTTGTAATGATAATTGTAATGATCAATAATTGTGGTCTTTGTGAAGTGCTTACTATGTGCGATGAACTGAGAAGCAGCATGGCCTAGTGGACAGAGCACAGGCCTGGGAGTCAGAAGGAAATGGGTTCTAATCCAGCATTGCCACCCATCTGCTGGGTGACCCTGGGCGAGTGACTTCACTTCTCTTTACTTAGCTACATTGTGAAAATGTAGATGAAGACTGTGAGCCCCATGTTGGACAGCGATTGTGTCCAACCTGATTAGCTTGTATCAACCCCAAGACTCAGAAGAGTGCTGGATACATAGCAAGCGCTTAACAAATACCATCTCTCTCACCCACTAAAATAGGTTTTTGGAAGGTAAGTGGGGGAAACTGTCAACTTATCTTTTAGTCATTGTAATAATAATAATAATACTTGGAATAATTAATAATTGTGGTATTTATTAAGCGCTTATTATGCAATAAGTACTGAGAAGTAGCATGGCCTACTGGATAGAGCATGGGTCCAGGAATCAGAAGTACCTGAATTCTAATCCTGGTTCCGCCACTCATCTGCTGTGTGACGTAGGGCAAGCCGCTTCATTTCTCTGCGCCTCTGTTCCCATCTGGAAAATGGAGATTAAAGCTCTGAGCCCCATGGGGGACAGGGACTGTTTCCAACCTGACTAGCTTGTATCTAACCCAGCACTTGGTACAACGCATAGCCCATATGTATGGGCTTTTAAAAAGACCGTTTAAAAATATATTAAAAAAGGCATGTCTTTCCTGGGACACCATCCGCTCACAGTAGCAGAAACGGAAAGTCCTCTCCCAGACTTTGCCCTAGCTAGAGATGGCACCACTGTCCTTCCCGTCCCATGATCCCATGGCCGTGGTGTCGTACCTGACTCCCCTCTCTCTCATTCAACCCACGCACTTAATCACAAAATCCTGTCAGTCCCACCACCTTGACTACATCGCTAAAATCTGCCCTTTCCTCTCCAACCCAAACTGCTACCATGTTCATATAATCACTCATCCTTCCTATCCTGCCTATGTTACTACATCAGCCTCTTTGCTGACCTCCCAACCTCCTGCCTCTCTCCAGTCCGGTCCAAAGTTCACTGAGCTTCCCCAATCATCTTTCTATAGAAACCTTCAGGTCATATCAACTCCCTCCTCTAAAACTTCTAAAGGTGGCCTATCCACCTCTGTATCAAACAAAAACTCCTCACCGTTGGTGTTAAAGGACTCCATCCCCTCCTATCTCATCTTGCTTCTCTCCTACAACCCAGAACCTCACACTCTGCTCCTCTGGTGCTAACATTCTCACTCTGCTTCCATCTCACCCGTCTCGCCGACGACCCCTGGCCCACATCCTACCTGTGGTCTAGAACACCCTTCCTCCTCAAATCCACCAGATGATGACTCTCCCCTCGCTTCAACGCCTTAAGGGACATCTCCTCCAAGAGGCCTTCCCAGACTAAGCCCCACTCTTCCTCATCTCCCACTTCCTTCTGCATCACCCTGACTTACTCCCTTTGCTCTTCCCCCCTTTCCCAGCCCCAGAGCACTTCTGTCTATAGCTGTCATTTTATTTATTTGTATTGAAGTCTGTTCATTTGGATGGCTGTCTGTCACCTCCTCCAAACTGTGAGCTCGTTGTGGGCAGGTATCGTCACTCTTTATTGTTGTGCTGTCCTTTCCCAAGTGCTTAGAACAGTGCTCTGCAAAAAGTAAGTGCTTAATAAATACAATTGAACAAATGAATGCATAAGAGTGAAGGCCCCCAGCCACTAACGAGAGGCCGGGTGGATTTCGAGCACCCTCTTGGGCCGGTCCGTGTCCGGTTCCACTGCCTAGACTGAGGTCCCTGGGTCTGCAGGACAGTGCCAGATTCCCTGTCCCCCCCCGGGGGGACCCCATACCTGACACCCCTGAGGCCGAGGCTTACCCTGGGAATTCCTTGGTGGTGTATGACACACGTATCAGGATGGGGAGGAAATGATGGTCTCTTTTCTTGGCTCTGTGTCAGTCAAAAGTTACTTAGCTTCTTTTCTAGAACTATACAAACGTACAAAAGAGGGTTCAGTTTAAGGCAGGAAACAATATGGTAAAATTGCCGTCACAAACCCGACACCAAGGAAACAATGTCTTTCCTTCCCTCTTCAGATATCCCCCCTCCAACCTGACCATCCTTGATTATTATGATCAAATCGATCCCTGCCTAGAGAAACCCAAGCACAGCGAATCTCCCGCAACACACATCAATGCGATACATAAAAACAGAATGCTCACCCCCAGATCAGTGCTGGATCCCTAGAATAAGCATCTCTTTGGAGGCCAGTAGTATCGTTCCTTGTCATTACTCCTACGGGAACTTTCTTCCCAAGACCCATTTGGTGATTTTCTGTGGAAAGAAAGAACAGAGGAGAGATTCATTCATTCATTCAATCGTATTTATTGAGCGCATACTGTGTGCACAGCACTGTACTAAGCGCTTGGGAAGTACGAGATTAATCCTGTTTTGCCAAGTCCAAACCCATGGACCCATGTCAACTCTTTGGGCCCTTGAAAAAAAACAATTAAAGAAGGAAAAAAAAGGGGTGGTATCTGTTGTTAAGGCATTACTATGTGCCGGGCACTGTACTAGATGCTTGTACTAGATACAAGCTCATCAAGTTGGACCCAATCCGTGTCCTATTTGGGGTTCGTAGTCTGCTTCCCCATTTTCCAGGTGAGGAAATGGAGGCCCAGAGTAGTGAAGCAAGTTACCAAAGGTCACCCAGCAGACAAGCAGCGGAGCTGGGATGAGAACCCGAGTCGTCCTGTCTCCTGGGTGCGGCCTCCATCCGCTAGGCCACCCTGCTTCCCTTCCCCACTGCTAGGTGGGCTGACTACTCCCCAAGTCCCTTCCCCTCTGTGTCTGCTGTGAGTTGCCTTTCTGTTTTCCAGGCTGGGGACGGGGATGACTTCTCTGCTGGAAACTTCAACTCTTTACCTCCACGCTCTGTGTATGGATCTGTAATTTCTTCATTTACATTAATGTCTGTTTCCCTCTCTAAACTGGAAGCTCATTGTGAGCTGGGAATGGATCTGTTCTGCTGTACCCTCCCAAGTGCTTAGTACAGTGCTCTGCTCACATGAAGTGCTCAGTAAATACAATTGACAAGCAGCGTGGTTCATTGGAATGGGCCTGGGCTTGGGGGCCAGACGTCATGGGTTCTAATCCCAGCTCCTCAACTTGTCAGCTGTGTGACTTTGGGCAAGTCACTTAACTTCTCTGGGCCTGTTACCTCATATGTTAAATGGGGATTAAAACTGTGAGCCTCACGTGGGACAACCTGATCCCCTTGCATCCCTCCCAGCGCTTAGACCAGTGCTTCGTGTATAGTAAGCACTTAAACACCATCATTATTATTATACCAGGGGTTGGGGAAGGGTTTCTTCCTTCCTTAGGGAGGCAGGGGTCTCACCGCTGAGCCCAGGGAAGGGGGCTTCTGAAGCACGGTTCTTGGGGCAGACATGAGCTTATAGTGCAAAGGGAAGGGGATCAAGAAAAAAAAGCCCAAAACCTGTTCCCAAAACAGCAATAGAAGTCTTTGGTGTTCAAAACTCCCCTCGGTATCGCCATCAAGTTCAAAGCCCATCTCCCCCAAGAGGTCTTCCCTAAGCCCTCTTTTCCTCTTCTCCCACTCCCTTCTACATCGCCCTGACTTGCTCGGTTTGTTCTTCTCCCCTCCCAGCCCCACGGCACTTATGTAGATAACTGTCATTTTCTTTATTTCTATGAATGTCTGTCTCCCCCACCCTAGACTGTAAGATCACTGTGGGCAGAGAATGTGTCTGTTTATTGTTGTATTGTAAAATCCCAAGTGTTTAGTACAGTGCTCTGCACATAGTAAGCACTCAAAAAATCAGAGAGGCAGCGTGGCTCAGTGGAAAGGGCCCGGGATTGGGAGTCGGAGGTCGTGGGTCCTAATCCCAGCTCCGCCACTTGTCAGCTGTGTGACTTTGGGCAAGTCACTTAACTTCTCTGTGCCTCAGTTCCCTCATCTGTAAAATAGGGATGAAGAATGCGAGCCCCTTGTGGAGCAACCTGATCACCTGGTAACCACCCCAGTGCTTAGAACAGTTCTTTGCATATAGTAAGCACTTAATAAATGTCATCATCAAATACAATTGAACGAATGAATGAACGAATTCTCCTTCTCCAATTGCCAGAGAAAATTCTTATTTTAAATTCATTTCCATTTGCTTTTAACTCTCTTCTCACAGCTGAACAATCATCCCGAGGACTGTCGATTCTGTCTCTTGCCAAGTGCGTGAGAAATTGTAGAAACAATCCCTGCCTTTGAGGAGTTTATGGTCAAATGTGTGAGTAGCATTGTCCTAAGCAATTGGGAGAGTCCGATAGCATTAGGTGCCACGGTCCCTGCCTTCCAAGAGCTTACAGTCTACTATGGGCAAAGCACTGTACTAAGGACTTGGGAGAGCACACTGAGACTTAGTAAACGTAAGCCCTGCCTTCAGAAAGCTTACAATCAGCTGTGTACAGAGGACTATGCTACACGCTGGGGACAGTGCAATAGCATAGCGTCGGAAGACATGATCCCTGCCCTCAAAGATCTTATAACCTAGAGGGGGAGATGCTTACCATGTACAGAGCACTGTGGTAGACGGCCATATGCAGACCACTTGACCTAGCCATCTACCATGTGCTTTGACAGCTATATCTAAAAAAGTCTAATTGGGCTCTAATGTATGCAGAGAACTCTACCGGGCACCTGTTGTATAGAAAACACTGTACCAGTTGCCTACCTTACGCAGAGCACTGTACTGGGCACCGAATCTTTGCAGAGTGCTGTAGTCTATGCCTCCTGATGTACAGCTCTGTAATACTGAGCTCCTACTGGGGGCAGAGCACTGTACTAGCTGCTTACTGGAGCCCTCAAACTCCTTCTGTCGTCAATGAGAAAACCATTTTGATCAGAAGCAGCATGACCTAGTGGATAGAGCCCAGGCCTGGGAGCCAGGAGGGCCTGAGTTCTCATCCCAGCTCTGGGTCACTTGTCTACCGGGTGACCTTGGGCAAATCACTTGACTTCTCTGGGCCTCTATAACTGTGAAAATGGGAGTAAGAACCTAAGCTCCATGTATGCCAGGGACTGTGTCCAACCTAATTAACCGGTATCTACCCCGGCGCTTAGAACATTGCCTGACTCATAGTAAGCGCTTAACAAATACCATTAAAAAAAACAAAGGTAATGTCATTATTTAGGAGGTAGCCTCTTGTCCTCATCTAGACACGTTATGGGCAGGGAACCTGCAAGCTAATTCTGTTGTAGTGTACTTTCCTAAGCATTTAGTGCTTAGAGGTCAATAAACCACCAGTCAATGCCAGTAACTGATTACTGTACTTGGCTTGTGGTGGCTTTTTTTTTTTAATAGTATTTTTCCAGTGCTTACTATGTTCCAGGCACTCTGGTGAGGGCTGGGGTAGATACAATCTAATTAGGTTGGACACAGCCCAGGGTCTACACGGGGCTCAGGTTCCTAATCTCCATTTCACAGATCCCCGTTGGTGCAATGAAGTGACTCACCTGAGGTCACACAGCAGAAAGGTGGCAGTCAGGATGAGAACGCGTGTCCTTCTGGCTCCCCAGCCCATTCTCTATCCTATAGACCACTGCTGCTTCTCAAATCCCTCTCCTTCAAAACTCCAATTCTTAGCACCGTACATTCCCTCTCCCCCAAATTAAAAGGCACTTTTCCCTTTTAGAACTTCTGGGTGGACCAGGTTCCTGAGGAAAAAGCGACCCTCCAGCACAACCTCCACAGAATAAATTGATGCTTCACACCCCATCAAAACACTCTAAAGGGCAGGAGGTCAAAGGTCTGATGAACACCATGCTTTCGGGAAACCAGCCCTCAGAATGGAGGGAGATCTCTCCCCTGAGCACATGTCGGGTCCCTCTCGAAAAGCCCTCATTCTGACATGTAACAGAATCAAAAACCATCTGGGTAGCGAAAGCAAGCTGAATCTATGACTTCAAGGGTTTCGACTCTAGAGGTCAGATGTAATACTCCAAGGATTTTTTTTTTTTTGTTAGTTCTATGAGTTTAATATGTCTCTCCTTGCTAGAATACCACAGGATTATACCACCACACTTAATGATGATTTAATTACAGGATTCCCATGTTATCACCTGCACTGACTCTGATTACATGATTCAGCAGGATTTTGTTTATGATGTAAACGCTTCAAAATGAGAAAATTCTTTCGAAAGCCAGGCAAACATGGATGATACCCAGGATCGCCCGCTTTCTGGAACTAAAGCCTGACTGCCAAATATCTCTTACGTCACTCCTTTTCTTTAAAAAAAAAAGGCTATTTGTTAAGCCCTTACTTTGTGCCAGGCACTGTAGGAAGCACTGTGGTACAAACAAGTTAATCATGTTGGACACAGTCCCTGTCACACATGGGGTTCACACTCTTAGTCACCATTTTACACACGAGGGAACTGAGCCACAAAGAAGCCAAGTGACTTACCCGAGGTCACACAGCAGACGAGTGGCACAGCCAGAATTCGATCAGACGGAGCATTGGGGTAGATGCCAGCTTATCGGGTTGGACATGGTCCCGTCCCACAGGGGACTCGCAGAAACGATGGGCGATCCCTTGGGACCCCACGTGGAGGAGTGGCTTCCGGCCCTGGGGGCTCGGCAGGCAGGAGTACAGCTTGTGACAGAATACGCACTTGTCGTGTCAGCCCTTGTCGGCCGGCGCCAGGCAGAGCCGGGGCTGGAACCCAGGTCTCCCGATTCCCAGATCTGGGCTCTCCCTACCGGACCTCTCCGGCCGTAAAAACCACATCACAAACAACGACAGTCCCGCCGTCCTTAACGAGCAATCACTCAGTCACTGAAGGGCCCACTGTCCTGATCAAACGACAAAGGGCCTGCTGTCATCATCAACGAATAATCAAACAACGAAGGGCCCACCACCCAGATCGAGAGCATAATCGGGAGGATGGGGCTTGGCAGAAACAGCGGGCCCTAGTAGAGAGAGGCCCGGGCCTGGGAGTCACAGGACCTGGGTTCTAATCCCAAATCTGCCAGCTGCCTGGTGGGTGACTTTGGGCAAGTCTTTTCATTTCTCTGGACCTTGACTACTTCATCTGAAAAATGTGGATTAAATCCTACTTCTCATCTACTCAAACTGTGAGCCCCATGTGTATGACCTGATTAGCTTGCAACTACCCCAGGGCTTAAAACAGGGCTTTGCACATAGTATGCAGTGAACAGGTACTGGAAAAGAAAGACGGGCTGGGAAGAGAATCGATCGATCAGTGGTGCTTATCGAGTGGGCAGAGCAGAGAAAGGAAGATGTGTGTGATCGGAGGACTGTGCCAGAATGGTAGGTGGATGAGAGAGAAACCGAGAGGCCTGAGGGACCTGGCCTGAGAGTTTATATTACTTTAGCAGCTTGAAGTTTTGTTTGTTTCATTCGTATGGTATTTGGTAAGCACTGACTATATGCCAGCCACTATACTAAGCAGTGGAGTAGATACAAGTTAATCAGGTTGGCTTGCTCTAAGTCCTACCGGGGGGCTACCAATTTCAATCCATTGTTTTAAATCATTTCATCATTTCCGTTTTACAGATGAATTAACTGAGTTCCAGAGAAGTGAAACGACTTGCCCAAAGTCCCACAGGAAACAAGTGGCGGAACAGGGATTAGAACACAGGGTCTTCTGACTCCCAGGTCCGTGTCCCGGCCCCTAGGAAACACTGCTTCTTCAGATGCTGAAATGTGCCCCTGTTCCAAGTTGCCCTGCCTCTCCCCTTCCCCGCTTCCCTCAAGTCCCCTTCCAATTTCCCCCAAACCGGAGTCCCCCGCCCTCCGAGCTCTCCGGCCAGCACCTGCTCTCCGCTCTCAGCTCTCTGCAACTGCTCGACGACCAAGGCTAAGTCAGGGAGTAGCCGACTCCGTTCTCCCAGGTGCCAAGCTCTCTCAGGTGTAGAAAAGGGACGCACTGAAGGCTATTAATCTTAACACCGGTAGAACCAAGTTCGCTCCATTAGTAGGATGCCATCGTTGGGGCTAACACTAGTAACACGCGATGGTATTGTGTGAGCTTCTACCATGCACAGAGCCTTGTACTGAGCACTTGGGAAAGTACAGTAGTGTAGGTAGGCCTCAAACCTGCTCACCAGGAGCTTACAATCTTGTAGACGGCTCCTAAGTGCAAGAGAAGCTACTAGATATGCCGGCCCCACCTGAGGCTCCCAGTCCAATCAGGAGGGAGAACAGGTACCGAATCCCCACTCAAACCCTCTGTGATTGACACATATCGGTAGGCTCACGGTGTGCAGGTAATTTGACTGCTAATTCTGTTATACTGTACTTTCTCAAGCACTTAATACAGTGCCCCGCATACAGCAAGCGCTCAGTAAGATCAAACAAATGAATAAAAAGCCACCGGGAGGCCGATAATCCACCCTACACTGGAAGCGGGAGGGGAGTTGCTTGAGTGTGCGGGCTGGGCTGTAGAAGGAGAGAAGGGAGGTGAGGTTGGAGGGGCCGAGGTGGTGGAAAGTCTTGAAGCCGAGAGTGAGGAGTTTTTGCTTCATGCTAAGGTTCGTAAGCAACTACTGGAGATTTTGGAGGAGAGGGGTCACATGCCCAGAGCGTTTCTGTAGAAAGATAATCGGGGCAGCAGAGTGTCGGTTGCTTACGACGAGCTTACAGTTTAGAGGGACAGTCTCAACTCAATCAGTGGTATTTATTGAGCACTTCCTCTGTGCCGAGCACTGGACCGAGCACTTGGGAGAGGACAATACAGCAGAGTTGGTAGACACAATCCCTGCCCACGACGAACTTACCCAGATGTTTTTAGCGGAGAAGAGGATGAGACATCACCTGGAAGTTCTCTTCACTGACTGGTCTCTTCATTCGACCTTTCTGACCGCTCCCTTTTTTTAAATGGTATTTGTTAAGTCCTTGACTATGTGCCGCACCCCATTCTAAGTGCTGGGGCAGGTAAAAGCCCATGAGTCTGGACACAGTCCATGTCCCACATGGGGCTCCTGGTCTTACTCCCCAAATTAAGCTCATCGAGGACATGAAATACGGGATTGGATTAACTTTTATCTACCCCAGCATTTAGTAGCATAGTTGTGATGGCATTCGTTAAGCGCTTACCATGTGCCAGGCACTGTTACAAGTACTGAGGATATAAGCTAATCAGTCCACGGCCCATGTCTGAAATGGAGCGCACAGTCTTTATCCACATTTTATTCACGAGACGCAGCGTGGCTCAGTGGAAAGAGCCCGAGCTTTGGAGTCAGAGGTCATCGCTTCAAATCCCGGCTCCACCAACTGTCAGCTGTGTGACTTTGGGGAAGTCACTTAACTTCTCTGTGCCTCAGTTACCTCACCTGTAAAATGGGAATTAAGACCGTGAGCCCGACGAGGGACAATCCGATCACCTTGTAACCTCCCCAGCGCTCAGAACAGTGCTTTGCAAATAGTAAGTGCTTAATAAATGCCATTATTATTATTATTATTATTACATTTTACAGATGAGAAAACTGAGGTACAGAAAAGCAAAGTGACCCACTCAACATCACATGGTGAACAAGTGGCATAGATGGAACCAGAACCCAGGTCCTTCTGCCTCCCAGGCCCAGGCTCTCTCCGTAAAGGCACACCATTTAGCGCTCAATACCACATGAATGACAAGGCTTCGCTGGATCTCCTCTCAGAGTCTGCCGAGCGAAAGATTTTTCTTTCAGGACAAGATCATCAGGTCATCAGTGATGCTTCCACCTTAGTATACCCCCTCTCTGTAATTTAGATTGATCTCTGTCTGTAAACTCATTGCGGGCAGGGAACGGGTCTCTGACTCGGTAGTACGGGACTTTCCCAAGTGCTCTGTACAGTGCTCCGCACACAGTAAGCACTCAATACCACTGAATGACTAATGAGCTTATCATTATTATGTGACAATTATGACACTTCCACAAAGATTTGGATAGACTCACTGAGGCATCCAGAAGTACCAGCATCCAAAAAAGTGGTTATAATAGGGAGATTTTGCTATTCAGAGCTGGGGAAAGAAAAAAAAGTAATCAGAACTCAAGATATCTGCCTCATGTTGGACAGGGACCGTGTCCAACTCGATTTGCTCTTGTCCACCCCAGCTCTTGGTACAGTGCCAGGCACATTCTAAGTGCTTGACAAATACCATTGTTAATTATTATAATAATGAAATGGGGATTCAATACTTGTTCCCCCCTCCTTCTTGTACTGTGAGTTCCATGTGGGATGGGCAATGAGTCTGATCTGATCACCTCGAATCTACCCAGGGCCTGGCACGTAGTGGGTACTTAAACGCCATCACGATTATTATTACTATAGAGAAGCAGCATGGATCAACGGAAAGAGCACAGGCTTTGGAGTCAGAGGTGATGGGTTCAAATCCAAACTCCGCCAGGTGTCAGCTGTGTGACTTTGGGCAAGTCACTTAACTTCTCTGCGCCTCAGTTACCTCATCTGTAAAAAGCGGATTAAAGCTGTGAGCCCCACGTGGGACAACCTGATCACCTTGAATCCTCCCTAGCATTTAGAACAGTGCTTTGCACACAGTAAGTGCTTAACAAATGCTATTATTATGATGATTCAGGAGGGGGTGGGAGGCAGGAGATTTCTCAACAGATTTCCATCCTCTCCTCCTTTTGCCTTGATAAGTAGAGGAGGGTCATTTGGCTTGGCAGACTGCACATTGCCCAAATGGGCACTTGGGAGAGTAATCAACAGCGTTTATCTTATGCAGACTACTTTACCTAGCACTTAGTGGCATTCACCAGAGGTGGTAGACACAGTCCTTGCTTTCAAGGGTCTTACATTCTACTGGGAAAGGCAGACACTAAAATAAAATTACAGGTCGGGGGGGATTTCTGGGGCACAAGATATATTTGTATGGACAAACGTGCGTGCCCACATGAGCTATCTGTGCATGGCTGTGTAAATAGATATTTTGAGTTGTCTGTATTGTGGTGGGTGTACATGCCCAGCTAGGGTGTCTCCGTGCCTCCGACACTGGTCTGCCCTCTGACCTTGGGAAAGTCACTTCACTTCTCTGGGGCTCAGTTACCTCATCTGTAAAATGGGGATTAAGACTGTGAGCCCCACGTGGGACAACCTGATAACCTTGTATCCACCCCAGCACTTAGAACAGTGCTTCGCAAATAGTAAGCGCTTAAACGCCATCACTATTATTATTATTATTATTATTATTCCCCCCAGTGCTTGGTTGTGGGAGCTTAACCAATACCATGATTAATTAATCCCAGCTCTGCCACTTGTCTGCTGGGTGACCTTGGGCAGGTCACGAAACTTCTCTGGACCTCAGTTACCTCACCTGTCAAATGGGGATGGAGAATGTGAGCCCTGTGGGGCACAAAGACTGCGTCCAATCCGACTGCCTTTTATCTATCCCTGGACTTGGCGCGGTGCTTGGCCCATGGTAAGTTATTTGCAGATCCTACAATTATTATTAGTACTACTATTACAACACAACAAAGTTAGTAGACTTTCCTGCCCACAACGAGTTCACAGACTAGGAGAGACAGACATAAACATACACAAACAACAGCTACCCTGACACTCATCTTGCCTTATGCCATCCAGTCTTCCCCGACCCACAGCAACTCCACGGACACATCTCTCCCAGAATGCCCCACACCTCCATCAGCAATCATTCTGGTAGCATTTCTGTAGAGTTGTTTTGGTAAGAATACAGAAGCAGTTTACCATCACCTCCTTCTGCATGGTAAACTTGAGCGTCTGCCCACAACGCTTTTCCGTGACGTCGCTGCCAAACACAGGTAAGTTTTGACTTGTAGCACATTGCCTTCCACTCGCAAGCCACTGCCCAAGCTAGGAATGGAATGGACAGGCCTCTGCTTGACTCTCCCTCCAGTAGTCGAGACTGGTAGAATAATGGAAACTCTCCAGCTGCGACCCTGAGAAGGGATCCTAACACTTAGCAAGTGCATAATATCACCATTATTGTGATTATTCTTAGAAAAATGGAGAGGGGAAAGCAGAAACCCAGAGAGTTTGGGGGACACTCAGACAGTCACACGTTCATTCTCAGGCTCCTTCGCGGGCTCCTCCTCCGTCTCCCACCCCCTCACTGTGGGGGGTCCCTCAAGATTCAGTTCTGGATCCCCTTCTAGTCTCCATCTACACACGCTCCCCTGGAGAACTCATTCACTCCCATGACTTCACATAGCACCTCTATGCCGACAATACCCAAACCTCTATCTCTGGCCCTAATTTCTCCCCCTCTCTCCAATCTCGCAACTCCTGCCGCCTTCGAGACATCTGTACTTGGATGTCCTCCTGTCACCTCAAACCTGGCATGTCCAAAACAGAGCTCCCTATCTTCCCACCCAAACCCCGGCCTTCCTATCACCAGAGACGGCACCACCATCCTTCCTGACTCGCAAGCCCATCACCTTGAAGTCACCCTCGACTCTTCTCCGTCATTCGACCCACGTATCCGATCCCTTGCTAAATCCTGTCAGTCTCTCCTCTGCAGCATCACTAAAATGCACCCTTTTCCCTCTCTGTTCAAGCAAATACCAAGTTAATTCCTTCACTCATCGTAACCTACCTGGATTCCTGCATCAGCCTCCTTGCTGACCTCCCAGCCTCTGGTGTCCCCCCACCTCCAGTCTATACTTCCTTCTGCTGCATGGATCATTTTTCTAGAGAAATATTCAGAATATGTCACCCAGCTCCTCAGAAAACTCCAGTAGTTGCCCATCCACCTCTGCCACAAACTAAAATTCCTCTCCGTCGCCTTTAAAGCACTCCACCACCTTGTCCTACCTCATCTCACCTCACTTCTCCCCTTCTACAACCAAGCCCCTACACTTCGCTCCTCCGATGCTAACCTTCTCCTTGTTCCTCCATTTCACCCATCTCGCTGCCAGCCCCTAGCCCCTGTCCCGCCTCTGGCCTGGCCCGCCCTCCCGCCTCAAATCTGACAAAAGATTCTTCTCCCCCACCTTCAAAGCCTCGAAGGCACATCTCTTCCAAGAGGCCTTCCCAGACTAAGTCCCACTTTTCCTCATCTCCCACTCCCTTCCACGTGGCCCTGACTTGCTCCCGTTGCTCTTCCCCCACATCCGGCCCTACAGCACTTGTGTACATATCTATCGTTGTATTTATTTGTATTGATGTCTGTCTCCCCTCCTCTAAACTATAGGTTCATTGTGGGTGGGGATCATGACTGCTTATTGAGGTAGTATACTCTCCAAGGCACTTAGTACAGTGGTCTATGCACCGTAAGTGCTCAATGGATACAATTGAGTGAATGAACTTTAGTTGCTTAAACATGACCGAATGACTTACAGACTGGGTGGTGGAAACTGGGACAACCTCCAGTCTGAGCCACAGCACACCCTGGCCCTGTGCTGCCCCGTTCCTGGCTCTTGGGCCTAGAGGGTCCTGCCTCCCAGGCTTGCCCAGCCCAGCCAATAGGGTCAGGGAGACATCAGAGGCTCTCCAACCAATGGAAGCCACACAATTCTCGTCCCTTCCTCTAGAGACCCTCAGGCTGGAGAGGCAGAGTGGGCAGGAGACCAAGAGGTATTATCACTCCCTCCGTTTGATTTTCAAGACTCCCGCCCCCTTACCCAGACCGGGTGAGACCAAAGGAATGAGATCTGGGGGTGGGGAGGGAGGAGTGGGAGTTCTAGCCTGCCAAACTCCAAGTTAGAAGCTGGTGGGCTGCCTCTGTTTGGAGTACACAGCTGGTTCCCCCAAATGAGAACCCTTCTGTGGAGCAGGCCCGCTGCCACTGGCTCAAGGAGACTCAGGTGGGATGCATAACACAGACATTTTATTCCATGTGGATGCAGGTGGCCTGACAGAGGCCAAGCTGCCAAGGGGATGGAGACAGGACAAGGGAAGGAGAGGGCCAGACTGTGCCATTTCTTTGGGTAGTGTGCCGAGAGAAACCACTTGGCACCTTCCCACTCTAGGATTTGCTACAGATGCTCCCCACCCATCATTCGGCTCCTCCGGGAGACATGGCAGTCGCACACACATACATGCAGATAGACACACACACCCCCGACTACTCCTGTCCCTGTACCCCGCTCCCCCAGGGGCACCCCCCTCGGGCAGGCAGGCGAGTCTGTCCTCTTGAAGCCAGAGACAGGGCTGATGACTCCAGATAGACCAGACCCAGAGGAAGCCTGTCTATAGAATTAAGGGCCCCAGGTGACTTCACACCCGGTCTTGAGGTCCATTCTCAGAGCATCTGTCCCGAACCCTAGACCCCTGTTTCCAGAACCCATATCTCCATCCAAAGAGGGGCGGTCCCCTCACCCTGCTCTGGTCCTGACCCTCGTTCTCACACCAGAGACGCACACACATCCATCACCTCCAGGAATCGCCAGAGATTCGTGTGGCACCCATGATGCAGTGTTTGAACCTTGACCCCTACCCGAAAGAAATGGCATTGTCTGAAGGAAGGGGATACAATCATGGGATAAGAGGGTGGGAAGGGGAATCCAGGGGGCAACAGCCTGGTGCCCACCGACACCCTCACGTGGGGGCTGGTGCAGTACTCGTAGAAACCCAAGAGTGGCCGGTTAGTCCTCGGCCATCCAGGGGGGCTGACGGACCCGACTGATTCTGCGCCACAGCCTCCTGGGGACAGATGTGACCATTGATTGGATGATGAGGTGTGCCCCGGCCCACCCCCGGGGAAAGTGCAGGCCCATTACAGCTTAGGCCGTTGGAGGGGAGAAAGCGTGGGTGGCTCTCCAACGGGGAGCCCAGACCTCCAGCCGGGGAGCAGGAAGTTGTACGTTGGATAGGAGCCTGGCCAGGGGTCACTCCGGGGCCAGGTGGGACTCGGTCACTGCGCTGAGTTGTGGATGATAAGAATGCAGTGGATTGTAGCGGGGGATAAGGATCCCTTCACTATACACTCTCTCAAGCACGCAGTGCAGTGCTCCAGAGCTAAGTGCTCAATAAACATCATGAATTCCTCCCACTTGCCCAAAACAGAGCCCCAACAGCCCCAGGCCTAAAATGTGACACTCACCATCCTGTCCACACCCTGACGTCCTTGGGGAGGCCAGGTCTCCCATGACTCATCGGGGGCTCAGGCTCCTTCCTTGGTCTTAGGATACACCACTTGTCAGCTGTGTGACTTTGGGCAAGTCACTTAACTTCTCTGTGCCTCAGTTACCTCATCTGTAAAATGGGGATCAAGATCGTCAGCCCCTTGTGGGACAACTTAATTACCTAGTATCTACCCCAGTGCTCAGAACAGTGCTTGGCACATAGGAAGCACTTAACAAATACGACCATTATTATTATTATTACCTGGTCAGGCCTCAGGGCAATCTCACTCTGCCCCCTGCTCAGGTCAGGCGGTACTGCCTCCTGTGCCCAGCCCCACCTGTGCCCTCACCCCTCAGCTGGACTGATCCCTGCACACTCACTGGAGAGAGCAGAGAGGAGAGTGAGACAGAGAGAGAGACAGAGAGGGAGACACAGGGGAGACCCCCTTTGAGACAGAAACAGAGCAGCCGTCACTCACACTACCTGCAGCGGAAGCCCTGGCTGGCTTAGCCTGGGGGGGGAGGGGGTCCAGCTTTGGGGTGAACAATCTGGGTTTCCCTCGACAGAGTCTTACCCCTGCAGACCTCCTCCCCAATACACTCACCCAAACCCACTTCCGCAGGGTCTCACCTCTGAGCGGGCCGGTCTGGAAAGCTTCTCCAGGGAGGCAGAAATAAGCTGGACTTCTGTCTTTTCTCCTCATGCAGCCAAGGCCCTGAAATTACTGACTAGAGGGGAAACGGGCATTAATATAAATAAATAAAACCATGGATATGTACAGAAGTGCTGTGGGGCTGGGAAGAGGGATGAATAAAGGGAGTAAGTCAGGGCGATGCAGAAGAGAGTTGAAGAAAAGGAAAAGAGGGCTTAGTCAGGGAAGGCCTCATGGAAGAGATGAGCCCTATCCAGCACCGTCTGTTCATTCCTTCACGCTTGTCCCTCTTCCCCACTTCAAGTTTGGCCGGACTTGAGTGAGACCACACCCCATTAAGCCCCCTCTTTGGCCAGCTGGGGGTAAGAGACACAGTCCCTGACCACTGGGAGCTCACAGTCTAAGTCACTCAGACCGTCAGTTGATAGGATTTGAGATCCTACTGTGTGCAGAGCACTGTACTAAGCATAAATTTTTCTAATGTAACAGACACCTGCCCTACCCAAAACAAGCCGAGAAGGGGAAGCATTGACTTTGGAAAAACATGGTACGAGCACCTCCAAGAGTTCAATGCTACATGGCCCCTGCTATTAAGCATCATCATCATCAATCGTATTTATTGAGCGCTTACTATGTGCAGAGCACTGTACTAAGCGCTTGGGAAGTACAAATTGGCAACACAAAGAGACAGTCCCTACCCAACAGTGGGCTCACAGTCTAAAAGGGGGAGACAGAGAACAAAACCAAACATACCAACAAAATAAATAGGATAGATATGTACAAGTAAAATAAATAAATAGAGTAATAAATATGTACAACCATATATACATATATACAGGTGCTGTGGGGAAGGGAAGGAGGTAAGATGGGGGATGGAGAGGGGGACGAGGGGGAGAGGAAGGAAGGGGCTCAGTCTGGGAAGGCCTCCTGGAGGAGGTGAGCTCTCAGCAGGGCCTTGAAGGGAGGAAGAGAGCTAGCTTGGCGGATGGGCAGAGGGAGGGCATTCCAGGCCCGGGGGATGACGTGGGCCGGGGATCGATGGCGGGACAGGCGAGAACGAGGTACGGTGAGGAGATTAGCGGCGGAGGAGCGGAGGGAGCGGGCTGGGCAGTAGAAGGAGAGAAGGGAGGTGAGGTAGGAGGGGGCGAGGAGATGGACAGCCTTGAAGCCCAGGGTGAGGAGTTTCTGCCTGATGTGCAGATTGATTGGTAGCCACTGGAGGTTTTTGAGGAGGGGAGTAATATGCCCAGAGTGTTTCTGGACAAAGATAATCCGGGCAGCAGCATGAAGTATGGATTGAAGTGGAGAAAGACACGAGGATGGGAGATCAGAGAGAAGGCTGGTGCAGTAGTCCAAACGGGATAGGATGAGAGCTTGAATGAGCAGGGTAGCAGTTTGGATGGAGAGGAAAGGGCGGATCTTGGCAATGTTGTGGAGCTGAGACTGGCAGGTTTTGGTGACGGCTTGGATGTGAGGGGTGAATGAGAGAGTGGAGCCTAGGATGACACCAAGGTTGCGGGCTTGTGAGACAGGAAGGATGGTAGTGCCGTCAACAGAGATGGGAAAGTCAGGGAGAGGACAAGGTTTGGGAGGGAAGACAAGGAGTTCAGTCTTCGACATGCTGAGCTTTAGGTGGCGGGCAGACATCCAGATGGAGATATCCTGAAGGCAGGAGGAGATGCGAGCCTGGAGAGAGGGGGAGAGAGCAGGGGAAGAGATGTAGATCTGGGTGTCATCAGCGTAGAGATGATAGTTGAAGCATCCAGTCTGCGACAGACATTAAAGCTGAGGTACACAGGCAGAATGGCATATACGAGGTTGGTACACGGAGTAATGCTAGCTGAACCTAACGTAAGCTCGAATTGGCAGTTCGACATTAAGAACAGAGTAAATGAGTACATAAAGTTAAGGATGGCAGTATTGCATTAAGACATCAATAGTGTTTACTGAACGCTATTTGTCGGAGCACAGTACGATGATAAGGATAGGGGGAGAGACCTTGATTGCTAAGGACAACCATTTCAGTTACTTGCATTTATCCAGCACTTTCTATGGGCCAAGCACAGTATCACAAGGCAGATAACAGATATACATTACACCCATTTAAGTAGGAACCATGATGCATTGGGGGGAGGAGTCATCTGGAAACATTCTACAGACTAGGTTCCAACTCAAGGCGAGAATGACACTCAGTTCTCAGGTGCTCAGTACAGTGTTCCACATCTACCAAGTACTCAAGGAATACTGTGGACAACACAGCTTCTGCTGCTACAAGGCACTTGTGTCTGTGGTGCTACGGGTCAGTTCGTCCTGTTTAAGCGCACAGCACTAAGCTACTTGGAAGGGTACAATTTAATGACAGCCACATCCCACTGCCCAAAATGAGCTTCCAGTCTCCTCCACAGGTGTGTGGCTAGTGAACCCCAACTCAGTGCTGGGCTTTTGAGGCGTCATAATGGAGTCCCACAGGGGTGAAGGGGCAAGTCGTATCCTGGGGTGGAGAAATTGGGAAGCCCCAAAAGTCGGCGCAATCCTGCCTACAAAGGGGTGCATAACAGTACTGCCACCCCACCCCTGTCTGGTTGGCGGGTCTCGGTTCCTGCCCTGGAGGGGCTCACAATCTGATGCTACGATACCGACGCTTCCAGGACCGACCCATGGTGTTGAATCAAGGAAGGATAGTGGAGGGCAGGGGGAAGGTCACCAGTGGATTGGGGCTGGATGTGCAATCAATCGTATTTATTGAGCGCTTACTATGTGCAGAGCACTGTACTAAGCGCTTGGGAAGTACACATTGGCAACATATAGAGACAGTCCCTACCCAACAGTGGGCTCACAGTCTAAAAGGGGGAGACAGAGAACAAAACCAAACATACTAACAAAATAAAATAAATAGAATAGATATGTACAAATAAAATAAATAAATAGAGTAATAAATATGTACAACCATATATACATATATACAGGTGCTGTGGGGAAGGGAAGGAGGTAAGATGGGGGGATGGAGAGGGGGACAAGGGGGAGAGGAAGGAAGGGGCTCAGTCTGGGAAGGCCTCCTGGAGGAGGTGAGCTCTCAGCAGAGCCTTGAAGGGAGGAAGAGAGCTAGCTTGGCGGATGGGCAGAGGGAGGGCATTCCAGGCCCGGGGGATGACGTGGGCCGGGGGTCGATGGCGGAACAGGCGAGAGCGAGGTACGGTGAGGAGATTAGCAGCGGAGGAGCGGAGGGTGCGGGCTGGGCAGTAGAAGGAGAGAAGGGAGGTGAGGTAGGAGGGGGCGAGGTGATGGAGAGCCTTGAAGCCCAGGGTGAGGAGTTTCTGCCTGATGCGCACATTGATTGGTAGCCATTGGAGGTTTTTGAGGAGGGGAGTGATATGCCCAGAGCGTTTCTGGACAAAGATAATCCGGGCAGCAGCATGAAGTATGGACTGAAGTGGAGAGAGACACGAGGATGGGAGATCAGAGAGAAGGCTGGTGCAGTAGTCCAGACGGGATAGGATGAGAGCTTGAACGAGCAGGGTAGCAGTATGGATGGAGAGGAAAGGGCGGATCTTGGCAATGTTGTGGAGCTGAGACTGGCAGGTTTTGGTGACAGCTTGGATGTGAGGGGTGAATGAGAGAGCGGAGTCGAGGATGACACCAAGATTGCGGGCTCGTGAGACAGGAAGGATGGTAGTGCCGTCAACAGAGATGGGAAAGTCAGGGAGAGGACAAGGTTTGGGAGGGAAGACAAGGAGTTCAGTCACCCACTTGGGAATGGTAAGGGGGCTCACGAGTCTTGCAGAAGCAGCTCAGCACCTTCTACCTATGCTGATGACACCCAGATCTACATCTCTGTCCGTGCTCTCTCCCCTTCTCTCCAGGCTCGCATCTCCTCCTGTCTTCAGGACATCTCCATCTGGATGTCTGCCCGCCACCTAAAACTCAATATGTCAAAGATGGAACTCCTTGTCTTCCCTCCCAAACCCTGTCCTCTTCCTGACTTTCCCATCTCTGTTGACGGCACTACCATCCTTCCCGTCTCACAAGCCCGCAACCTTGGTGTCATCCTCGACTCCGCTCTCTCATTCACCCCTCACATCCAAGCCGTCACCAAAACCTGCCAGTCTCAGCTCCACAACATTGCCAAGATCCGCCCTTTCCTCTCCATCCATACTGCTACCCTACTCGTTCAAGCTCTTATCCTATCCCGTCTGGACTACTGCATCAGCCTTCTCTCTGATCTCGCATCCTTGTGTCTCTCCCCACTTCAATCCATACTTCATGCTGCTGCCCGGATTGTCTTTGTCCAGAAACGCTCTGGGCATGTTACTCCCCTCCTCAAAAATCTCCAATGGCTACCAATCAATCTGCGCATCAGGCAGAAACTCCTCACCCTCGGCTTCAAGGTTCTCTATCACCTCGCCCCCTCCTACCTCACCTCCTTTCTCTCCTTCTGCAGCCCACCCCGCACCCTCCGCTCCTCTGCCGCTAATCTCCTCACCGTGCCTCCTTCTCGTCTGTCCCGCCATCGACCCCCGGCCCACGTCATCCCCCGAGCCTGGAATGCCCTCCCTCTGCCCATCCGCCAAGCTAGCTCTCTTCCTCCCTTCAAGGCCCTACTGAGAGCTCACCTCCTCCAGGAGGCCTTCCCAGACTGAGCCCCTTCCTTCCTCTCCCCCTCGTCCCCCCTCCATCCCCCCATCTTACCTTCTTCCCTTCCCCACAGCACCTGTATATATGTTTGTACGTATTTATTACTCTATTTATTTATTTTACTTGTACATATCTATTCTATTTTATTTTATTAGTATGTTTGGTTTTGTTCTCTGTCTCCCCCTTTTGGACTGTGAGCCCACTGTTGGGTAGGGACTATCTCTATATGTTGCCAACTTGTACTTCCCAAGCACTTAGTACAGTGCTCTGCACAAAGTAAGCGCTCAATAAATATGATTGATTGATTGATTCTACCGCATTCCACGTGCAGGGTGCCATGCGGGGAAGGACAGTGGCCTTGGTGACCTTATAGTTTAGTAGAAAATCCTAGCTAACTAGGGGCTGGCAAGAGCACACGGAAGAGGATACAATGACAGACACACACAGAGACAGTAACTATTCACCCCAGGGTTTCTGCCCCATCCCTTTGTCCCCCAACACAAACATCATCTCAAGACACAGAGCATAAAGAATTCATAGCATCACAACCCCTCAACTTTCTCTATTCCAGAGATATTTTGTTGTCCCCAGTCAAGTCACCAGGTATGGCAAGCGTAAATACCCACATCATTTCTGAATCTTCCATAAAAAAACAAAGCCCCCGGCAAACCACGCCCTCACCCATGTAGTCAACATCAATTAGCCCAGCCTGAAATTTTCCCCGCAAACCATCAACCCAAGTCAGTTCTGAGCAATCAAAATCAACCTATTAGCACCAATTCAATAAGCACTGATGCTCGGCCCACCATAAACACACAAAAAATACAACTGAATGAATAAGCAAAAGATAAGATAACCAAGGGATAATCACAGGCCCAGCTCAGGAAACCGCCTACAGGAACCAGACTCCACGGGTCACAAAATGGTGCACAAAAATACCCAGAAGCCCCTGGGGCTTTAAAGGCCCAGTACCACTTGCCCCCCTTGAAGGGCACCTAATGGAGAGACTGGGTTTCAGGGGGAGGGGTTGGAGAATCAAGGAAGGAAGAGGCAGAAGGCTATTAAGGATAAGGGGATCTGCAGCTGCCCATCATTAAAAGGATTTGGAAAAGCAGACTCAATTATAGACACCTGCAAGCAACCCATTCACATTCTCCTTGAGGATCGGTTCTAATGCTCATCCGGTGCTTTCCTGGAGCTGAATACAGTGCTTTGCATCCAGGGGGGTATTGAGTAAATAAGAACCAATGAATCAATCAATGGAACAATGAATGAACTCAAGCTCTTCACTGAGGCCTCCCCAGGTCCCAGGCCCCACTGTCTGCATCTCTTTTTCCCTTTTTGTTTGCTTTTCAACGGTATTAAGCACTTTCTAAGTGCCAGCCACTGTGCTGGGCCCCAAGGTGGACACAAGATAATTGGGTTGGACAAGGTCCCCGTTCCGTGTAGAGCTCGCACTCTCGATCCCCCATTTTACAGATGAGGTGACTGAGGCCCAGAGAAGTGAAGTTACTTGCCCAGGGTCACATAGCAGATGGGTGGCAGAGTCGGGCTTGGAACCCAGGTCTTTGGCCTCCCAGGCCCGGGCCCTTTCCACTAGGCCACACTGCTCCCCTCCTCCCTGCTTCTGGCCCATGTGGCTTCCAGGGAAGGACTGTTGGTGTAATAAGTAGGTAGAGGATGCCAAGGTTTGAGGGGGCTCAACCCAGGAGCCTGAGGAGACTGGAGGGAAAAGGTAGGGAAGGGGTGGAGAAGACAGGAAAGAACGGCGAGTCAGCTTTAAGGCTGGCCACCGGGGTAACCGCTGATTGCCCTTGCAGATCTTGTACCAACCAATAATAACAATGGTATTTTTAAAGCGCTTACTATATGCCAAACACTATACTAAGTGCTGGTGCCCAGGATGTCACACGTTTCACGCAACACTTTTTAGGCTACTTGTTATTGTTCATTCATTCATTCATTCAATCAAACGTATTTATTGAGCACTTACTGTTTGCAGAGCACTGTACTAAGCGCTTGGGTAGTACAAGTTGGTAACATGTGTGTTCAACACCATTCTAAGCACTGGGGTAGATACAAGTGAATTAGTTCAGACAGTTCCTGTCCCTGGTGGGCTTCACAGTTTAAGTAGGAGAACCGAGGCCCAGAGAAGTGGAGCCACTTGCCCAAGGTCACACAGCGGGCATTTGGTGGAGCCACGACTGGAACTCAGGTCCTTGGACCCCCAGGCCCGGGCTCTTTCCACAAGACCACGCCGCTTCTCGGAAGTATGCCTTTATCTTGGGGCATTACTCCAGTGGCATTCCCCTCTCCGGTCCCTGGGATCATGGGCACTGCTTCCGCTCCGTGGAACCCTGCAGTCAGAGTAAAGGAGCGGAGGGAGGCGGGGCATGGAAAATAAAAATGGTGGACGGGAAGGCGTTCAGTCCTGACCCATACCACACTGGCCGGGTCGGCTGAGAATCGGATCAGGTGAGGGGTCAGATTGGACAAATGGCCGTTCTACCTGCCACCATGTCTGTGATTTGCCCGAGGCCACGGAGCAGGTCTGCCGTGGGGTTCTCCGGCCTCCCCTCCCAGAATGCCTTGGGGTTGGGACGTGCCACACAAGGCCCCTCAGAACTTACTATAGGACAGGTTTCCAGTTTTAGGGTGCAGAGGAAGGACTGAGGTGCCACATGTCTGCTGTGTGACCTTGGGTAAGTCACTTCATTTCTCTGGGCCTCAGTTACCTCATCTGCAAAATGGGGATTAAGACTGTGAGCTCCATGTGGGACAGCCTCTGGGTCCAGCCTCATTACCTGATATCTACCCTGGAGCTTAGAACAGTGCTTGGCACATGGTAAGCGTTTGTTTAACAAGTACCACAATTATTATTATTATTATTATTAGTCTAATCAGTCATGTTCAGCCTTTATTCATTCACTCAATCATATTTACTGAACACTTAGTGTGTGCAGAGCACTGTACTAAGTGCTTGGGAAGTACGTGCCCAAACCCATCTCAGGCTCATCACAACATCTTCCACATTCCTTCAAATGAAAAGCACCCAGGAGGCCCCTAAGATGTGAGCTGTGACAGCTCACTGGTTATGGTCAAAGTGGTTAGAGATTTAACTCTGAATAAACGAGGCCAATTTGGGATGAAAGTGTCTTCTAGCAGGGTACAGAGACCCTGGAAATGCAAAGAAAGCAAAGCGGAAAACAGAATATTATAACATGGTGTAAACCTCACCTTGGAAAATAGTTAACCCTGTATTGTACATCAATGCCACGAAGTGTGTCATAACTTAGAGATGTCAATCAATCCATCATATTTATTGAGCGCTTACTGTGTGCAGAGCACTGTACTAAGCGCTTGGGAAGTACAAGTTGGCAACATATAGAGACAGTCCCTACCCAACATTGGGCTCACAGTCTAAAAGATGTCGCTAAAAGATGCCTCTGATGATGGCTGGAAACCGTGAGGAAGAAAATGTAGAATTAAGGGATAGCCTCTAGACTCTAAGCTCCGCGTGGCCAGGGAATGTGTCTCCTAGTTCTCTTAATAATAATAATAGTTTTATTATGGTATCTATCCCAGCGTTTAGTACAGTGCCTGGCAAATAGTAAGTGCATAACAAATACCATAAAAAAGGGCTATAGACTTACACCAGGAAAACAAACACAGCTGCAACAGCAGTATGGCCTTTAACCAGGAAGCAGTGTGTATCCTCTGGCACACAACACCAGCTGTGTTTGGCATATATTAAGTGCTTAAATGGACCACAATTATTATTATTATTATTATTATTATTATTATTATTATAAGGGACAGGCTTCAATCCATCAACAGTCCATCAATGAACGGTACTTACTGAGCACTTAATCTGTGTCAAGCACTGTATTACGCAACTGGAAGAGTCCACTAGAGTTAGTAGATAAAATCCTTGCTCTCAAAGGTCAGCAACTTGCCATTTGGGGGTCCTTTCAGCCTTAACTGGCCAACTCTGTGTTAAGCACTGTATTGGGCAACTGGAAGATTCCACTAGAGTTAGTAGGTAAAATCCCTGCCCTCAAAGGTCAGCAACTTGCCATTTGGGGTCCTTTCAACCTTAATTGGCCAGTTAACTCTCTCATCATAACAGTGCATTTGATGCTGCCTTTGTAGGAGGGCAACTGATGGGAAGAGCATGTTTCTTTTACAATTTGGGGGAATGCATTTGCATAGAATGAGCCCCAGTCCGAGGAGTTAATGTCATAGCCCCCCAATTCACAGCCCACTGTTGAGAATGAGCCCTCAGGAGAAAGCAACACTACCAGGACAATCTAATAGGCCTTAATGACCCTTGGCACATAGTAAGCATTCAACAAATACCACAATTATTGTTACTACTCCGTGAAATTCCTTCACCAAACAGCTATATCCAATGAAATGCCATTTCCCCTAACCTGGCCAAATCCCCATATCTAACAGGGGCCAAAGAAGAGTCAAACTCCTGATCAAAAACCCATTCCTTGGGAGGGAAGGGTTGGGTGTGTGTCTAGGTGTGGGATGGGGCGGGGGGGGAGAGGGGGGCAGGCGGGAGCAGTGTCAGGGCAGGGAGAGGAGAGGACTCAAAACAGTCCATTTATCCTGCTCAAAACCATATGGAATCACCTACTTATTTTTTAAATCCTGAAGAACACCGATTGTCTGAGCTCTACTATTTTAAAGTTCTTTTTATCAGATCCATTAGCAAGAGGGCCAGAGGACAAGTGGCATTCCACCAGCTTAGCATGCCCTGTGGGTAAAGGAAAGGCATTCAGAAAAGATCCTGGGCAACCAGAATGGCTCTTTTGAAGCCAGTGTTTCTAAGGGATGAGAGATACTGAGAAAACAGCACCAGAGGTTAAAAACATGAAGTATGGCAATATAGTAAGGGGCAACCTTTCTCAATACAATGTGGTCTTAACTTTGGGTCTCCCACTGGGCTTTTCCCTCCCACCTGCATCCAGAGTTGAAGTTCACCCTAGTGAATGGTGTCTTCTGACAAGAAGGGTGGCTAGAGGTTTATCTAGCCACAAAATAATAATAATAATAATGGCATTTGTAAAGCACTTACTATGTGCAAAGCACTGTTCTAAACGCTGGGGAGGTTACAAGGTGATCAGGTTGTCCACGGGGGGCTCACAGTCTTAATCCCCATTTTACAGATGAGGTAACTGAGGCACAGAGAAGTGAAGTGACTTGCCCAAAGTCACACGGCTGACAATTGGCAGAGCCGAGATTTGAACCCACGACCTCTGACTCCAAAGCCCATGCTCTTTCCATTGAGCCATGCTGCTTCTCTACTATTATTAGTGACACAACCCTCACCACCAGGCCCCTCCAGGGACTGCCCATCCCAACACTTGGGCTCAGCCCAGCCCTCAGTCACCCACCATTCAGCATTTTCATCTAAAATCCAACATCCAAATGGTTTCTCCAGCACCAGAAGGAACCCCTCCCCAGTCAGGGCTCACTCACTCTCCTCAGCTCCCTCCTCATGCACTCCCACAACACCTCCCAGCTGCAACACCCATCAATCACCACCACCACCATCAACAAGGCTGGGGACATCAGTTGTTCCAACCCCTCAGAGAGAAGGAAAGGGGGGGCAGCTTGGACAGCGACATCCCCAACCAACTCACCAAGTTCAAACGGGGTGGTGTTGGGGGGCAAGCTCCATCTCCTTCCCAAATGCTGATTGGGCCATCTGAGGCCTCTCAGTACAGTGTCTGGCAGTGCTGAACTGTCCCTACCATCCCTATCATTACTATTATGATGGGGCAGGGAGGCCCCAGAATCTTCCGGGCCCTGAAGGGGCGGGGCCCCCTGTCTACATGGAGATACAGCTTTGGGGGGAGATTGGGGTAGAGGAGGGGGGTGCACGTGTCAGGGCAGAGAGAGGAGAGGAATCAAGACAGTCGCTATATCCTGCTCAGAGCTATATGGAATAGCCTACTTATTTTTTAAATCCTGAATAGCACCGATCCTCTATTAAAAAGGTCATTTTTGATGAGCTCCATTAGCAAGAGGGCCAGGGGAGGAGTGGCCATCCACCACTGAAGCATGCCCCCAGGGAAAAAGAAAGGCATTCAGAAAAGATCCTTTGCAACCAGATTGACTCTTTTGGAGCCAAAGTTTCTATGGGATCTAAGGCTGCCACTTAGCAGCTCTGTGACTCTGGACAAGTCACTTAACTTCTCTGTGCCTCAGTGACCTCATCTGTAAAATGGGGATTAAGACTGGGAGCCCCACGTGGGGCAACCTGATTACCTTGTATCTACCCCAGTACTTAGAACAGTGCTTGGCACACAGTAACTGCTTAACAAATACCATTATTATTATTAAAGGATGAATGACAATGAGGCAAAAGAGAAAACAGCACCAGGCTTAGAAGGGGCGGGGCCTTCTGTCTCCAAGGAGATACAGCTGGGAAGGTTGGGGGAGAGATTGGCTCCTTACACCCAGCGCCAATACAATGGGAGGCAGTTGAAGGCAGGGGCCCTGTCGACTCTCACTCCAGTCCAGGGCTCTGCTCCAGTGGGTTCTGTTTGGGTTAATAATCAAGAGTAGTTATGGAGCACTTAAGGTCTTCAGAGCACTGTCCTAGAGGGGTGGGAGACTTATACCACTATTAGTGGCAGGACGTACTGGAGGCAGACAGCGGCTGGGTCTTAACTCTGATGATGCGCGTGCTTGGATCTTGTGTGAGTTTGGGTAAATCGCTTAACTTCTCTGGCCTCCATCACCTCATCTGACAAGGAGAAACCCACTGTCCCCACTTCTCAGTTCCTGTCTCACACAGAACTCTTAATCTGTGCCGGAACTGATTATCTTGCCTCTGGTCCAGTACTCAGAACTGATGAAGCATTATTAAGTTTATATTGTACTTTCCCAAGCACTTAGTACAGTGCTTTTCACACAGTAAGCGCTCAATAAATACAAACATTCAGCAGGCGGAATGTTCCAGTGATGGCAAGACATTTGGTCAGAAGATAAGAGGCATCGGGATGTCAAACATTTTTTTTTTTCAGGGTGGAAGAGGCAGACCAGCAACTAGATGGATAGAAACCATAACAATGAAAATGAAAGAACCATTAGAACCGGCTCTGCCACTTGTCAGCTGTGTGACTTTGGGCAAGTCACTTAACTTCTCTGGGCCTCAGTTACTTCATCTGTAAAATGGGGATTAAGACTGTGAGCCCCCCGTGGGACAACCTGATCACCTTGTAACATCCCCAGCGCTTAAAACAGTGCTTCGCACATAGTAAGTGCTTAACAAATGCCACCATTAATTCGAAAGGTTGCAGATTATGGCAGAGGACAGGACATTCTGGAAAAGGATATCTGTGGAGTCTATATGAATCGGAAACTACTCAACAACACTTAATAACGATAATAATAATAATAATAATAACCTCTAAAAACAAAAAAAGTATTAAAAAGAGATTTAAAATAATGCATACCCCACATTCAACCTTCTCAAAGTTATTGTTTTAAACTTTCTACATCATTTCCTTGTTTATTTCATTTGAAACTCCCTTGTGTTTAGAGAGGGAAAAAAGTTTGCTCAGTGGCAATAGAAGTACTTAGAAAATGAAAGAGTAAAGATTCCTATGGAAATCAATCAGAAACAAGTCGACATTTTCTTAAAGTAATTAATTACCTTGCAAAGGAAGGCTCGAGTCCCTCACGCCCAGGGTGCTATGTCTCTTGTTTAAACTAAACTCATGGAGAACTAGGTTGACTGTGAAATTTTCATTACTGAATACCTAGGAGAAGCACCATGGCCTAGTGAATAGAGCCCGGGCCCGCAAGTCAGAAGGTCATGAGTTCTCATCCCAGCTGTACCATGTAACTGCTGAGTGACCTTGGGCAAGTCACTTCACTTCCCTGGGCATCGGTTACCTCATCTGTAAAAAGGGGATTGAGACGGTGAACCCAAAGGAGGACAGGGACTATGTCCAACCTAAATAGTTCCTATCTATTCAGTGCATAATACAGTGCCTGGCACATAAGTGCTTAACAAAGACCATTTATTGGGGAAAAGAAAACTTCTCTCTGCTCGTTACCTCATCTGTAAAATGGGAGGTTAAGATTTGTGAGTCCCATGTGGGTCATGGACTGTGTCCAACTTGTTTAGCTCGTATCTACCCCAGTGCTTAGAGTGCCTGTCATAAAGTTTCTGGACTTTCCCATCTCCGTTGACGGCACTACCATCCTTCCCGTCTCACAAGCCCGCAACCTTGGTGTCATCCTCGACTCCGCTCTCTCATTCACCCCTCACATCCAAGCCGTCACCAAAACCTGCCGGTCTCAGCTCCGCAACATTGCCAAGATCCGCCCTTTCCTCTCCATCCAAACTGCTACCCTGCTCATTCAAGCTCTCATCCTATCCCGTCTGGACTACTGCTCCAGCCTTCTCTCTGATCTCCCATCCTCGTGTCTCTCTCCACTTCAATCCATACTTCATGCTGCTGCCCGGATTATCTTTGTCCAGAAACGCTCTGGGCATATTACTCCCCTCCTCAAAAATCTCCAGTGGCTACCAATCAATCTGTGCATCAGGCAGAAACTCCTCACCCTGGGCTTCAAGGATCTCCATCACCTCGCCCCCTCCTACCTCACCTCCCTTCTCTCCTTCTACAGCCCACCCCGCACCCTCCGCCGCTAATCTCCTCACCGTACTTCGTTCTCGCCTGTCCTGCCATCGACCCCCAGCCCACATCATCCCCCGGGCCTGGAATGCCCTCCCTCTGCCCATCCGCCAAGCTAGCTCTCTTTCTCCCTTCAAGGCCCTGCTGAGAGCTCACCTCCTCCAGGAGGCCTTCCCAGACTGAGCCCCTTCCTTCCTCTCCCCCTCGTCCCACTCTCCATCCCCCCATCTTACCTCCTTCCCTTCCCCACAGCACCTGTATATATGTATATATGTTTGTACATATTTATTACTCTATTTTACTTGTACATATCTATCCTATTTATTTTATTTTGTTAGTATGTTTGGTTTTGTTCTCTGTCTCCCCCTTTTAGACTGTGAGCCCACTGTTGGGTAGGGACTGTCTCTATATGTTGCCAATGTGTACTTCCCAAGGGCTTAGTACAGTGCTCTGCACATAGTAAGTGCTCAATAAATATGATTGATGATGATGATGAAAGTTACTGCCTAACAAATACGAGTTTAAAAAAAACAAAAAATAAAACACCGTACCCTCACACGAGACGACACCTTTCCGAAGACAACTTTCTAAGGTTGGGATGTCGGGACGGCATGTGTGACGATGTAGAGGGCCAATATGGTTCTCCCAGATATTCTGTCGTCACCCACCGGTGTGGCTTACTAAGTGTCTGTGTGCGGAGTGCTGGATGGGGCAGAATAGAGTTACGAGAGAATTACAGGACATAATTCATTCATTCAATTGTATTTGAGCGCTTACTGTGTGCAGAGCACTGTACTAAGCACTTGGGAAGTACAAGTTGGCAACATATAGAGACGGTCCCTACCCAACAGCAGGCTCACAGTCTAGAAGGGGGAGACAGACAACAAAACAAAACATACTAACAAAACAAAATAAATAGAATAGTAAATCTGAACAAGTAAAATAGAGTAATAAATCTGTACAAACATATGTACAGGTGCTGTGGGGAGGGGAAAGAGGTAGGGCCGGGGGGCGTGGAGAGGAAGGAGGGGGCTCAGTCTGGGAAGGCCTCCTGGAGGAGGTGAGCGCTCAGTAGGGGAAGGAACCAGTGGAGATTGAGCGGTTGAATATGGAAGTGAAGGAGGGGAGGAGGGACGGGGTGAGAGATTTCATAAGATGAGAGAGAATGGGGTCAGAAGCACAGGTGGCCGGAGTAGCACTTGAGAGGAGGGAGGAGATCTCATCTGAGGATACTGCTGGGAAAGATGGGAGAATAGTGGAGAGGGTTGAGAGCCGGGGGGGTTGGAGAAGGGGGAGGAGTGACTTTGGGGAGCTCAGACCTGATGGAGTTAATTTTAGTAATGAAGTAGGAGGCCAGATCGTTGGGGGTGAGGGAAGGAGGAGGGGGAGGAACAGGAGGCCTGAGAAGGGAGTTAAATATAAGGAAGAGCTGACGGGGACGATGGGCATGGGTGTCAATAAGGGAAGAGAAATAGTTTGTCCTGATCCTTCATGATCCTTCAGAGCTCTGAGTCCTCCAATAAGGTTGCTCCCAATCAATCCATCGTAGTTACTGAGAGCTCACTGGATGCAGAGCCCTGCACTGAGAGGTTGGTAGAGTACAATATAACAGTTGGGAGACGTGTTCCCTGCCCACAATGAGTGAACAGAATAGAGGGGGTGAGGTCCCGTTTATACATTAAAATTAATCAAGTAGAGAAACAGTGTGGTCGAGTGGAAGCACCATGGGGCTGGGAGTCAGGAGAACTGGGTTTTAATCCCAGCTCTGCCACTTCCCTACTGAGTAACTTTCTCAAACTCACCTCACTACCCTTTGCCTCAGTTTCCTCACCTGTAGAATGGGGGCTAAATACCTGTTTTCTCTCCCCCTTGGACTTCGAGCCCCATCTGGGAAATGGACAGTGTCTGATCTGATTGAACTGAAGACTGTAAGCACAAGACCATAAGGGAAGGAATCATATCTACTCACTCTATTGTACTCTCCTAGTTCTTCT
The DNA here is from genome assembly GCF_015852505.1 of Tachyglossus aculeatus. Taxonomy (NCBI): domain Eukaryota; kingdom Metazoa; phylum Chordata; class Mammalia; order Monotremata; family Tachyglossidae; genus Tachyglossus; species Tachyglossus aculeatus. Next base: position 20,611,779 of record NC_052076.1, on the reverse strand, counting down.
TCCCACAGTAGACTGTAAACTCCTTTAGGGCAAATATCAGGTCTACCTAGTCTATTGTACTCTCCCAAGGTCTTAGTGCAGTGCTCTGCACAGAGTAGGTGTTCTATAAATACAAGTGACTCACTGATAAGGGAAAACACCACACGTCGCTCAACAATCTCTGTCTCTTCTGATCGGGTAAAGTGCTGCCGCTCTAAATGCTCTTGCTGTCACTCGGACCTTTGTTAATTTCCTAAACGTCCTCTAGCCAGAATGCAGGGTGAAAATACACCTTCTGGCAGAGATAGGAGTATACCCATCCATCTGTAGTGTTTCCTGAGCCCCCAGAGTAGGCAGAGCAGTGAATTAAACTCTAGAATACAAAATTCATTCATTCAATCGTATTTATTGAGCACTTACTGTGTGCAGAGCACCGTACTAAGCGCTTGGGAAGCACAATTCGGCAACATACAGAGACGGTCCCTACCCAACAACCGGCTCACAGTCTAGCTGAACTTGCTTGCCCTGTATGAAGATGATCCCCCCAGGTCTATAGCTATCTAGTGCCCTCTGCTGAATACCCTAATAGTGTGTCACAGAATAGAGTACTTCTAGGAGTGATGCAGAAAAGGGAGCTTCTGGAGCCAATCAACTGAAAGTATTTTGGCCGCTATTTAGCCCAATAGTTTATTCCAAGTCTGTATTCTCTCTGCTTTCAGATTGGAGCAGTAAATCGGGATGAACTACGGGTTATAAACAAGAAAAACCAAATAGGACTCTTAAACCCCAGTTATCATTACGATCCTTTAAGTCAACCAAGTCACTGAAATCTACTGTGACCAGCTCTACTACTAAATCATCAAGCTCTCTGCAAGGCACAGCTCCAGAAATTATTTTCTAGAATGGTAAGATGAAATAATATTCTTCAGCTACAAATGCCGGGAACCTCTAGCTGTCAAAGAATAGGAACTACATCTTGCATTTCATTAAAGACTTCAGATCATGCTAGCCAAAATGATCATGCACACATACCTCGTATATTATTTGCATACTAATCTAAATACCCAATCAGATAAAGGGGATAGAGGAGTACATTAGTGGTAATGGTGGGAGTTGTGGTGAGAGCAGCTAGAGCAGGGGTAGTGGGAAACTTAGGGGGAAAGAAACAGTCCAGGGAAACCTGAGAGAAGAGAGGCAGGAGGGATAGGAGAGAACTGGCTGGGGGAAGCCTGGTTTTCTCAGTTCCCCTGAGGTGAATTTCTCCCTCAACCCCTCCAACGCTTCCCTGGAGCTTCTCTAGCCTGGATCTCTTCCAGGCACTTATGCTAGCCTTTGGAGGGGAAATAGGATGGATATTATACTGATGCAGTAATGATGATGATGATGGCATTTATTAAGCACTTACTATGTGCAGAGCACTGTTCTAAGAGCTGGGGGGATACAAGGTGATCAAGTTGTCCCACGTGGGGCTCACAGTCTTCATCCCCATTTTACAGATGAGGTAACTGAGGTGCAGAGAAGTTAAGTGACTTGCCCAAGGTCACACAGCAGACATGTGGTGGAGTCGGGATTCGAACCCATGACCTCTGACCCCAAAGCCCATGCTCTTTCCACTGAGCCACGCTGCTTATAATTCTGATGATGTGCCTGTCCACTCTTATATTGCACTCTCTGCACATAGTAAGCCCTCAACCATCGATGATGATGATGACGATGACATGGAAAGTGGTGTGGCCTAGTGGAAAAAGCACAGGCCTGGGAGTCATGGTTCTAACCTGGGCTCTGCCACTTGCTTGTTGAGTGACCTAGGGGCCTAGGGACTACAGTTCAGATCTGGAAGTCAGAAGGACCTGAGTTCTAAATCCAGCTTTGGCCCTGGTCTGCTGGGTGACCTTAGATAAGTCTCTTCACTTCTCTGGGCCTCAATCAACTCATCTGGAAAATGGAGATCAATCCTAAATAAATGCTTATTTATAACTGAACCTTCAGGATTATTTTATTGGGGTAATTCTTGGTTGATTTCAATGGGGGTGATCTAGGGGTTTGACAAAACATGTGAATGAGAAGACCCAAAAGTCTGCCCATAGAAGGACCAGCACGGGCGTGGGAGTAAGAGGTCATGGGTTCTAATCCCTGCTCTGCCACTTGTCAGCTGTGTGACTTTGGGCAAGTCACTTAACTTCTCTGGGCCTCAGTTGCCTCATCTGTAAAATGGGGATTAAAAGTGTGAGCCCCATGTGGGACAACCTGATTACCTTGCATCTACCCCAGAGTTTAGAACAGTGCTTTGCACATAGTAAGCACTTAAAAAATGTCATTATTGTTGTTATTATTATTATATATTCAACAGTTGGCCTCATAAAAGGAACATAGGGCTGGGAGTCAGGGGTCCTGGCTTTTCATTCCGTCTTCACTCATCTGCTGGGTGACCTTGGGTAAGTCACTAAACTTTTCTGGGCCTCAGTACCCTCATCTGTACAATGGGAATTAACACTGTGAGGCCTCTGTGGGACAGGGAGGTGTCCAACGTGATGACCTTTTATCTACCCTGGCCCTCAGAATAGTGCTGGACGTATTTTAAGTTCTTAAATACCATCATCATCACCTCACTCATCAGAGCCACAGTTCCCTCATCTGTAAAAGGGGATTCGATACCTGTTTTGACTCCTACTTAACCAGTGGGACATAAACTGAACCCATCTGATGATTGGGTCAGACACAGTCCCTGTCCCATGTGGGGCTCATAATCATGATGATGATGATGAAGATAGTTAAGCCAAGTCTGGGTCAAAGTCAAAGTTGGAGTTGGCAGGGAACATGTCTGCCCACCATTGTATTGGACTCTCCCAAGTGCTCGGCACTGTGCTCTGCACACAGGAAGAACTTAAATACAACTGACTGAATGAATGAATGGTATTTGTTAATCATTTACTCCGTCCCAGGCACTGGGTGACAAGCAAAGCAATCATGGTTTGAAACAGTCAGTGTCCGCTATGGGGCTCACAATCTGAATTCCCATTTTACAGATGAGGTCACTGAGGCCCAGAGAAGTGAAGTGACTTGCCTCATGCCCCCCTCAGTCAATCACATTTCCTGAGTGCTTACTACGTGCAGAACACTGTACTAACCACTTGAGGGAGTACAATTGAACAATATAAGAGACACAATATCTGCACACAATAAACACAGCATAGAGGGGGATATGGACAGTAATATAAATACATTACAGACGAGCGGCAGAGCCGGGAGTACAACGGGGTCATCCTGACTCTCAGGCCCGTGCCATAGCCTCTAGGGAACAAACTGAGCAGCAAAAAACCCTGAATGTTCCATTTCCTACTGGCAAACCTTCTCATTTCTCTTCCTTGTCTCACATTTGTCACATTTATGAGGCCAAAAATATTCAAGTTCTAATAAGCGGAAATAGGAAAATCAAAAAAGCTGGTTTATTTAGACTCCAGACTGTAAACTCCTCATGGGCAGGGAATGTGTTTGCTAATTCTATTGTATTGTACTCAACCAAGGGCTTAGTACAGTGCACTCTGCACCTAGTAAGCATTCGATAAATCCCTCTGATGGATGTTTAACCACTATGTGGGGAAAGGGTGGAAAGAGCAGCTGAGCAATCAGTCATGTTTACTGAGGGCTTACTGTGTGCAGATGACCATCTGAGGAGTCAGAGGACTTGGGGTCAAAGCTCTGCTCAGCCACTTATCTGCTGTGACTTGTTTGGGCAAGTCACTTCACCTCTCTGAGCCTCTTCTGGCAAATGGGGATGAAGACTGTAAGCTCCATGTAGCACAGGAACTGTACCCAACCTCATTAGCTTGTACCCACTCCGGTGGTTAGAACAGTGCTCGAAACAGAGTAAGCACCTAATGAACATCATTTAAAAGAAAGAGAGGGAGGGAGGGAACCAGGCTGAAAATCCAATCAGTCAGTCAAATTAATGGAGGGCTTACTGTGTGCAGAGTACTGGGCCAGGCGCATGGGTGAGTACAATAGAATAAAAGGCCACATTCCCTGCCCACAAAGAGCTTATGGCCTAGAGGGGGAGACAGACTATAATAGAAATAAATAAATCACAGATACGGACATAAGTGTCGTGGAGCCGGGAGGAGGGGATGAATAAAGGGAGCGAGTCAGGGTGACGCAGAAGGGAGTGGGAGAAGAGGAAATGAGGGCTTAGTCAGGGAAGGCCTCCCAAGGGCTTAGTACAGTGCTCTGCACACATTCAGTGCTCAATAAATACGACAGACTGACAATCCTAGCGGATTAACTTGTACCTCCTTCAGTGCTTAGAACAGTGCTTGACAAAGAGTAAGCGCTAAAGAAATGCCATTTCAAAGAAACACAAGGAAGAGAGAGGATGCCAGACTGAAGAGGAACTGAGCTCCACTCCCAGTCTGGCCAACAAATCTGGAGCTAGAACGAGGAAGGGGAATACTCTACCAGGAGAAGCGGCAAGGCCTAGCTGGTAGAGCCCAAGGCCTGGAAGTCAGAAGAATGTGAGTTCAAATTCCAGTTTTGTCCCCGGTCTGCTGGCTGACCTTGGATAAGTCTCTTCACTTCTCTGGGCCTCAGTCACTTCATCTGTAAAATGGAGATCAATCCTAAATTAATGCCTATTTATAACTGAACCCCCAGGATGATTTTATTGGGGCAATTCTTGTTGCTTTGGGTTTGGGTGATCTAGGGGTATGATTAAACCTCTCAAAGATAAGTAAAGACTGAAAAGTCTGCCCACAGAATCACCAGCAACATAAATGACAGTTGGACTCATGGAAGGAACGCAGGCCTGGGGGTCAGAGGTTCTGGCTTTGAATCCCGGCTTCACTCGTCTGCTGGGTGACTTTGGGCAAATTACTTCTCTGGGCCTCAGTACTCTCACCTGTAAAATGGGGATTAAGACTGGGAGACCTCTGTGGGACAGGGAAGTGTCCAACTCAATGAGCTTGTATCTACCCCAGCCCTTAGGACAGACCTGGACACTCAGTAAATGCTTAACAAATACCATCATCATCACCTTAATTAGCGGAGCCTTAGTTCCCTCATCTGGAAAACGGGGATTCGATCCCTGCTTTCTCTCCTACTCTAGCTGTGGGACAAGCACCCATCTGAAGATCGGGCTGGAAACTGTCCCTCTCTCGTCTGAGGCTCAGAATCATAATGATGATATTGATGAGAATGATGATGAGGATGATAATAGTTAAGACATGGAGCATAGTCTAAGTTGGAGGTAGGCAGGGAATGTGTCTGCTCACCATTGTATTGAACTCTACCAAGTGCTCAGTACAGAGTTCTGCACTGAGAAAGAACTTAAATACGATTGAATGAATGGTATTGGTTACTACAGGCCAGGCACTGTTCTGAAAACTAGTTGAATACGAGGTATTCATGGTTTGACACAGTCCAGGTTCCCCATACAGCTCAAAATCTTAATCCCCACTTTACAGATAAGGTCCCTGAGGCCCAGAGAAATAAAGTGACTTGCCCTTTGTCCTCCTCAGTCAGTCAATCACATTTACTGAGCGTTTACGACGTGCAGAGCACTGTACTAAGCACTTGGGGGAGAACAATAGAACAATATGATAGACACATTCTCTGCCCACAACAATCTTACAGTCTAGACAGGGAGACGGACATTAATAGAAATCAATTCATGACAGATGAGAGGCAGAGCCGGGAAAAGAACCCATGTCCTCCCGACACCCGGGCCCTTGCCCTATCTGCTAAGGAACAAACTGAGTGGAAGAAGAGCCGCAAAATCCCAGTTCCTAAAGGCAAACCTTCTCATGTGTCTTCCCTGCCTCACATTCGTTGCATTTATAAAGCCAAAAATATTGAAGTTCTATTCAGCGGAAATAGGAAAATCAAAAAGCTGGTTTTTTAGACACCAGACTGTGACAGGGAACTTATTTGCTAATTCTATTGCATCCCATTACCCCAAGTGTTTAGTAGAGTGCACTCTGAACATAGTAAGCATTCAACAAATACCTTTGACCGATGTTTAATCGATATGTGGGCGAAGGGGCTAGTGGAAAAAGCAGCTGATCAATCAGTCCCATATATCGAGGGCTTACTGTGTGCAGATCACCAGCCGGGGAGTCGGAGGACTTGGATTCTAATCTCAGCTCCGCCTGTTGTCTGCTGTGTGACCTTGGGAAAGTCACCACACTTCTCTGGGCCTCAGTACCCTCATCTGTAAAATGGAGATTAAGACTGTGAGATCCATATGGGACAGGGAAGAGCCCAATATCTGCCAAACAATCACCCTTCCCCCCTTCAAATGACCCCTTCACCAATGACCTCCTGCTTGCCAAATCCAACGGCTCATACTGTATCCTAATCCTCCTCGACCTCTCAGCTGCCTTCGACACCGTGGACCACCCCCTTCTCCTCAACAAGCTATCCGACCTTGTTTTCACAGACTCTGTCCTCTCCTGGTTCTCCTCTTATCTCGCCGGTCGTTCATTCTTAGTCTCTTTTGCAGGCTCCTCCTCCCCTTTCCATCCCCTTACTGTGGGGGTTCCCCAAGGTTCAGTGCTTGGTCCCCTTCTGTTCTTGATCTACATTCACTCCCTTGGTGACCTCATTCGCTCCCACGGCTTCAACTATCATCTCTACACTGATGACACCCAAATCTACATCTCTGTCCCTGCTCTCTCCCCCTCCTTCCAGGCTCGCATCTCCTCCTGCCTTCAGGACATCTCCATCTGGATGTCTGCCCACCACCTAAAACTCAACCTGTCCAAGAATGAACTCCTTGTCTTCCCTCTCAAACCCTGCCCTCTCCCTGATTTTCCCATCAGTGTTGATGGCACTACCATCCTTCCCTTCACACAAGCCCGCAGCCTTGGTGTCATCCTCGACTCCGTTCTCTCGTTCACCCCTCACATCCAAGCCGTCACCAAAACCTGCCGGTCTCACCTCTGCAGCATTGCCAAGATCCGCCCTTTCCTCTCCATCCAAACCACTACCCTGCTCGTTCAAGCTCTTATCCTATACCGTCAGGACTACTCTATCAGACTCCTCTCCGATCTCCCATCCTCTTGTCTCTCCCCACTTCAATACATACTTCACGCTGCTGCTCGGACTGTCTTTGTCCAGAAACGCTATGGGCATGTTACTCCCCTACTCAAAAATCTCCGGTGGCTACCAATCAACCTACGCATCGGCTTCAAGGCTCTCCATCACCTCCCCACCTCCTACCTCACTTCCCTTCTCTCCTTCTACAGCCCAGCCCACACCATCTGCTCCTCTGCCACTAATCTCCTCACCGTGCCTCGTTCTCGCCTGTCCCGCCGTCGACCCATGGCCCACGTCATCCCCCTGGCCTGGAATGCCCTCCCTTCCCACATCTGCCAAGCTAGCTCACTTCCTCCGTTCAAGGCCCTACTGAGAGCTCACCTCCTCCAGGAGGCCTTCCCAGACTGAGCCCCCTCCTTCCTCTCCCCCTCCCCCACCTCCATCCCCCCGCCTTACCTCCTTCCCTTCCCCACAGCACCTGTATATATGTATATATGTTTGTACGTATTTATTGCTCTATTTTACTTGTACATATCTATTCTATTTATTTTATTTTGTTAATATGTTTTGTTTTGTTCTCTGTCTCCCCCTTCTAGACTGTGAGCCCACTACTGGGTAGGGACCGTCTCTATATATTGCCAACTTGTACTTCCCAAGCGCTTAGTACAGTGCTCTGCACACAGTAAGTGCTCAATAAATACGATTGATTCAAAGGCCAACTGAAGGCTCAGCTCCTCCAGGAGGCCTTCCCCGACTAATCCTCCCTTTTCATCAGCTCCCTCCCACCCCACATTGACTCTCTCCCTTTGCTCTACCCGGCCCTGCCCTGCAGCACTTGTGGATGTAGGTACATATCTATAATTCCCTTGATTTACATTTCTAGAACAGTGCTTGACACATAGTAAGGGTATAACAAATACCATCATAATTACCTCACATAACAGAGCCTTAGATACTTCATCTATGAAACGGGAATTTGATCCCTGTTGTCCTTCGTACTCAGACAGTGGGACAAGCACTGTAGCCGTCTGATGATTGAGCTGGACACAGTCCCTGTCCCATGTGGGGCTCATGATCATAATCATGATGATGATCACAATTAAGCAAAGTCTGTGGCCTACATGGGGCATGGTCTAAGTAGGAGGTAGGCAGGGAACTTGTCTGCCCAGCGCTGTACTGGACTCTCCCAAGTGCTCGGTACAGTGCTCTGCACAGAGGAACAACTTAATAAATATGACTGAATGATCTACCATTACTTGTTTGACTTGTTCTGGTGTGTACACTTATCTCTAATTCCATTTATTTATATTGATGCTACTGATGCCAAAAACAAGTATGTTTTTGATGTTTGTCTTCCTGCTTCTAGACTGTAAACCCTTGTTGGGCAGGGATTCGCTCTGCTGCAGAATTGGACATTCCCAGTGCTTACTACAGTGCTCTGCACACAGTAAATGCTCAATAAATACAAGTGACTGACTGAGTCTCCTACCTGATTAATTTGTATAATCAAAAAGATGGTTTTTTAGATACCGAACTGTAAGCTCCTTATGGACAGTGAACTTCTTGCTAATTCTATTGCATCCTACTCCCCCAAGTGCTTAGTACAGTGCACCCTGCACATAATAAGCATTCAATAAATATCTTTGATTGATGTTTAAATAGTATGTGGTGGAAGGGGTATGGCCTAGTGGAAAAAGCAGCCAATCAATCAGTCACACTTGAGGGCTTACTGTGTGCAGATCACCAGCCGGGGAGTCGGAGGACTTGGGTTCTAATCTCAGCTCCACCAAATGTCTGCTGTGTGACCTTGGGCAAGTCACTTCACTTCATGGGCCTCAGTACCTTCATCTGTAAAATGGGGGTTAAGACTGTGAGACCTCTGTGGGACAGGGAAGTTTCCAACTCGATGAGCCTTTATCTACCCCGGCCCTTAGAACAGTGCTTGACACATACTAACTGCAAAACAAATACCAACATCATCACCTCACTTAGCAAAGCCTTACTTCTCTCATCTGTAAAAGGGGAATCGATTCCTGTTTTCTCTCCTACTAGGGCTGTGGGAGAAGCACTTGTATCCATCTGATGATGGACACAGTCCCTGTCCTGTGTGGGGCTCATAATCATAGTGACGATGATGATAGTAATTAAATGAAGTCTGTGTCCCACATGGGGTGTAGCCTAAGTAGGAGGTAGGCAGGGAACAGGTCTGCCCAGTGCTATATTGGACTCTCCCAAGCACTCGGTACAGTGCTCTGCACACAGGAAGAACCTACTAAATATGCCTGAATGATTGATCATTACTTGTTTTACTTGGTTTACTTGTTCTGATGTTTATACCTATCTCTAATTCTATTTATTTATATTGATGCTACTGATGCCAATTTACTGATTTTTGATGTCTGTATCCCTGCCTCTAGACTGTGAGCCCATTGTGGGCAGGGATTGCCTCTGTTGCTGAACTGTACTTTCCAAGTGCTTCGTACAGTGCTCTGCACATGGTAAGCTCTCAATAAATACGAATGACTGACTGTCCTACCTGATTATCTTGTAACTACTCCAGTGCTTAGAAGAGTGCCTGAGAAAGTAAGCGCTGAAGAAATGCCATTTCTAAGAATTAGAAGAAAAAGAGAGAGGAAGCCAGGCTGAAGAGGAACTGAGCTCCATTCCCAGTCTGGCCAACAACCCTGGGGCTAGAGGGAGGAAGGGGAATACTCTATCAGGAGAAGCGGTGAAGCCTAGAGGCTGCAGCCCAGGCCTGGAAGTCAGAAGGACCTGAGTTCTAATTCCAGCTTTGTCCCTGGTCTGCTGGGTGACCTCGGATAAGTCCATTCACTTCTCTGGGCCTCAATCACTTCATCTGCAAAATGGAGATCAATCCTAAATTAATGTCTATGTATAATTGAACCTCCAGGCTGATTTTATTGGGGCAATTCTTGGTTGATTTCGACTGGGGTGATGTAGGGGTTTGATAAAACCTCTGAATGATAAGATGGACAAGTCTACGCATTGAATCACCAGCAACATAACCCACAGTTGGCCTAGTGAAAGGACTGCAGGCTGGGAGTCAGAGGTTCTGGCTTTTTATCTCATCTGCTGGGTGACCTTGGGCAAGTCCCTTTACTTCTCTGGGCCTCAGTAGCCTCATCTGTAAAATGGGGATTAAGACTGTGAGACCTCTGTGGGACAGGGAAGCGTCCAACTTAATGAGCTTGTATCTACCCAGGCCCTTAGAATAGTGCTGGACACAAAGTGCTTAACAAATTCCATCATCATCACCTCACTTAGCAGAGCCTTAGTTCCCTCATCTGGAAAACAGGGATTCGATCCCTGCTTTTTCTCCAACTCAGGCTGTGGGAGAAGCACTGCACCTATCTGATGATCGGGTCAGACACTGTCCCTCTCTCGTGTGGGGCTCAGAATCATGATGATGATGGTGATGATAATGATGATGATGATAATAATAGTTAAGCCAAGTCTGGGTCCCACATAGGGCGCAGTCTAAATTGGAGGTAGGCAGGGCATGTGTCTGCCCAACGTTGTATTGAACTCTCCCAAGCGCTCGGTACAATGCTCTGCACTGATGAAGAACTTAATAAATACAATGGAATGAATTAATGAATGAATAAATACGATTGAATGAATGAATGAATGGTACTGGTTACTATGGGCCAGGCAGAGTTCTGAACCCTGGGTACATACCAGGTAATCATCATTTGACATAGTCCAAGTTGCCCATGGGGCTCATAATCTTAATTCCCATTAAGATTAAGCAACGTGGCTCAGTGGAAAGAGCATGGTCTTTGGGGTGAGAGGTCATGGGTTCAAATCTCAGCTCCGCCAATTGTCTGCTGTGTGACCCAGTGCCTTATTGGACTCTCCAAATTCATTCATTCATTCCATCGTATTTCCTGAGTGCTTACTGTGTGCAAAGCACTGTACTAAGCACTTGGGAAGTACAAGTCGGCAACATATAGAGACGGTCGCTACCAAACCAACTCACAGTCTAGGAGGGAGATACAGACAACAAAACAAAACATGTAGACAGGTGTCAAAACCATAGCTATATGCACATCATCAACAAAATAAAGTAGCTAATATGTACAAGTAAAATAGAGTAAGAAATCTGTACAAATATATACCAGTGCTGTGGGGAGGGGAAGGAGGTGGGGAGGGCAAGGAGGAGAGGAAAAAGGGGGCTCAGTCTGGGAAGGTCTCCTGGAGGAGGTGAGCTCTCAGTAGGGCTTTGAAGGGAGGAAGAGAGCTAGCTTGGCGGATGTGTGGAGGGAGGGCATTCCAGGCCAGGAGGAGGATGTAGGCCGGGGGTCGACGGCAGGACAGGCGATAACGAGGCACATTGATGAGGTGAGCGGCAGAGGAGCCGAGGGTTTGGGCTGGGCTGTAGAAGGAGAGAAGGGAGGTGACGTATGAGGGGGCAAGGTGATGCACAGCTTTGAAGCTGAGAGTGAGGAGTTTTTGCTTGATTCGGGGGTTGACAGGCAACCACTGGAGATTTTTAAGGCAGGGAGTGACAGGCCCAGAGTATTTCTGTACAAAGATAATCCGGGCAGAAGACTTAAATATAGACTGAAGCAGGGAGAGTCTGGAGGAAGGGAGGTCAAAGAGGAGGCTGATGCAGTCATCCAGTCGGGATAGGAGGAGAGAATGAACCAGCAAGGTGGTGGTTTGGGTGGAGAGAAAAGGGCAGATCTTGGCAATGTTGTGGAGGTGAGACCGGCAGGTTTAGGGGATGGATTGGAGGTGGGGGGGTGGTGAATGAGAGAGCAGAAGCGAGGAGGATGCCAAGGTTGCAGGCCTGTGAGATGGGAAGGATGGTAGTGCCGTCAACAGTGATGGGAAAGTCAGAAAGAGGACAGGGTTTGGGAGGGAAGATAAGGAGCTCAGTCTTGGACATATTGAGTTTTAGATGGTGTGCAGACATCCAGATGGAGATGTCCTGAAGGCAGAAGGAGATACAAGCCTGGAGGGAGGGAGAGAGAGTAGGGGCGGAGATGTAGATTTGGGTGTCCTCCACATAGAGATGATCGTTGAAGCCGTGGGAGCAAATGAGTTCACCAAGGGAGTGAGTGTAGAGAGACAGATGGGGACCAAGAACTGACCCTTGAGTAATCCCTACAGTAAGGGGATGGGAGGGGGAGGAGGAGCCCGCAAAAGAGACTGAGAATGAACGGTCGGAGAGATAAGGGGAGAACCGGCAGAGGACAGAGTCTGTGAAGCCAAGGCTGGAAAGCACAGCAAGTAACTGGCAAAGGCAGAATTAGAACCCAGGTCCTCTGACTCCCAGGCCCACGCTCTTTCCAATAGGCCACGCTCCTTCTAAAGACCCTCAAGGCGAGGGCCTTGAGTGTGCAAGCCAAAGTGTTCCTGTGGCACTACGCTAAAGCACTGACCTGAATGGGGTTCCCTTCTCATGAGGTGAGCACAGGCTCCAACTGCGGTAGCAGCCATCTGAGTGGAAGCTGGGAGTCCAGCCCCCGGCCTGTGCTTACCTTCTTCCGACAAGCTGGATTTCCAAACATCGGAAATGAGCGAGGCCCGGCCGCTCGCCGTTCACCCAGGACGACGAACCATTCTAGTGAGGAGGCAGGTGACAAAACCGGTCCCTGCCACGTCCACAAACAGAAGCAACCCAAACAACACAGAAAACTTTTGGGAGACAGCGAGAGGAGGGCATGGAGAAAGGAAGGCGGCAACCCGGGCATCTCTCAACTGCTTACCCACAATTCCCAGGTTCATACTTTAGGCCAAGGCTGTATTCGACGTAGCCCAGAGAGGAGTGTGGTAGGACAATGCTGTTCGAAAAATTTCCTTCCTACAATATTCATTTTCAAGGGTCTGGCTAAAGCCCAGTTCATTCAGTCCCATCTAAAATAAAGCAGGTTCACCATGAGAATACTTAGTTATGAACAGCCATTTATAGTCATACTTTCTCAGCGAACTTTGCACTTCTTACCAAACTCCGCGGTTCAGTATGGGAAAGGGTCTGAAAACAGACATTTTTCTCTTGATGAATTATTCATTCTACCCAAAGGCTAATTTTTACATGGAAAAAAATGTATCTCCCCTTAAAATTATAAAGATTTATAAGTTTTAGATTATGAGATGGGTCAACAGTGTGATGTATAACCTTCTCTCCCAACGACAGACATCACATAGAGTTGCATAAATCAAGGAACAACATGGTTTAGAAGACTCCACTGAGGGGTCAGCCGCTGGAGTATACGAGCCAGTAGAGATATCCCCTAGTGCGGGTAGGTGGATGATTCAGTTGAAACACTGACTACAGGGCAGGGAAACAGTCTAGCCGAACGTAAGCAGCAGCGTGCCTGGGGGCCGGGGAACCTTGGTTCTAACCTCAGCTCTGCTGTTTGCCTGCTGTGGGACCTTGCTCACACCACTCAATTTCTTTGTGCCTCAGTTTCCACATCTGTAAAACGGGGGTTCAGTACCTACTTGCCTTCACCCTTAGACTGAGCTCCACGTGGGATAGGGACTGGGTCCTACCTGATTAGCTGGCATCCACCCCAGCCTTTAGTAGATTGTTTGGCATATATAGTAAGCCCTTCAATTATGTAGGCTGTACTGTAATTATTATGATCCTCTTTGGGCTGATGAAGCTCTCCCCAAAATAACATACCCAACAGGACACAAGTCTTCTACCATCTGGTCAACAAAGGGCCACCCCGGGTCCTTTGAGCTAAGTACAGTGCTTTGTACACAGTGAGCACTCAAATCGGATTTAATGAATGAATGAGGGAGGGTGGACTGAAGAGGGCGGTCTTATGGTCAGGACCCTCTAGCCAGAGGAGAGTTGATTCTCCCAAGTAATGATTATTGATATATTAGTTAAGTATTTAATGTCAAGCACTGAACTAATTGCTGCAGTAGTTACAAAATAATCAGGCCAGACACGGTCCCTGTCCCACATGGGACTCACTATTTGAGTAGGAAGATCAACAAATACTAAATCCACATTCTGTTGATGAGGAAACCACGGTCTAAAGGAAGGATGAATTTTGTATGGTAGTTGTTAAGCACTTAGCAAGTGCCAGGCACCAAACTAGGCACTGGGGTAGATACAGCCAGGTTGGCTACAGCCCATAGTCTTAATCCCCATTTTACAGATTAGGTCACTGAGGCCCAGACAAGTGACTTTCCAAGGTTACGTCTCAGTCAAATGCTAGAGCTTGGATTAGAACCCAGGTCCTTTATACTACCCTATAATGACTCTGTCTCCTGTTTCGTGGATGGAGGAATACATTATAAGATAAATAAATAGTTCTCCATGATGATGAATATAATGATCATGAAAATAATAATGATTTGTGCCCAGATATATCCGGTCAGAACATAACATCCTTGAAAACACAGTAAGCACTCAGTGAATACCACTGATTGACTAACGAGCTTATCATTATTATATGACTATTATGACACTTCCACAAAGATTTGGGTAGACTCACGGCGGCATGCAGAAGTACCAGCATCCAAAAAAGTGGTTATTACAACCACTGGGGAGATTTTGCCATTCTGATCTGGGCAAAGAAAAACAAAAGTCTTCAGAATTCAAGGTATCAGCCCCACAAGGAATGGGAATGTGTCGAACTCGATTTACTTCTGTCCACCCCAGCTCTTTGTACAGTGCCAGGCACATACTAAGTGTTTGACAAATACTATTATTAATTATTAGAATAATAAAATGGGGATTCAATACTTGTTCCCCCATCCTTGTACTGTGAGTTCCATGTGGGACGGGCAATGAGTCTGACCTGATCAACTCGAATCGAGCCAGGTCTTGGCCCATAGTGGGCACTTAAATGCCACCACGATTATCATTATTATAGAGAAGCAGCATGGCTCAGTGGAAAGAGCGTGGGCTTGGGAGTCAGAGGTCATGGATTCTAATCCCAGCTCAGCCAGTTGTCAGCTGTGTGACTTTGGGCAAGTCACTTAACTTCTCTGTGCCTCAGTTACCTCATCTGTAAAAAGGGGAATAAGACTGTGAGCCCCAAGTGGGACAACCTGATCACCTTGTATCCTTCCCAGGACTTAGAACAGTGCTTTGCACACAGAAAGCACTTAACAAATGCCATTATTATTATTATGCAGGAGGGGGTGGGAAGCAGGCAGTTTCTCAACAGATTTCCATCCTCTCGTCCTCCTGCCTTGATAAGTAAAGGAGGGTCATTTGGCTCAGCAGGTTGCACTTGCCAAAAGGGGATTTTAGGAGATTAATTGACAGGGTTTATTTTACGCAGACCACTTTACCTAGCACTTGGTAGCATTTACCAGAGCTGGCAGACACAATCCTTGCCTTCAACGGTCTTACATTCTACTGGGGAAGGCAGACACTACAATAAAATTACAGGTCGGGGGGATATCTGGGGCACAAGATATATTTGTATGGACAAACATGCGTACCCACATGGGCTATCTGCGCATCGCTGGGTAAATATATATTTTGAGTTGCCTGTCTCGTGGTGGGTGAACGTGCCCACCTAGGGTGTCTCCATGCCTCCGCCACTGGTGTGCTCTGTGACCTTGGGCAAGTCACTTCACTTCTCTGGGGCTTAGTTACCTCATCTGTGAAGTGAGGATTAAGACTGTGAGGGCCACGTGGGACAACCTGATCACTTTGTATCCACCCCAGTGCTTAGAACAGTGCTTTGCACAAAGGAAGCTCTTAGATGCCATCCCTATTATCATTATTATTATTATTACCCCCATTGCTCAGTTGTGGGAGCTTAACCAATGCCATGATTGCCACTTGTCTGCCACTTGTCTGCTGGGTGACCTTGGGCAGGTCATGGTACATCTCTGGGCCTCAGTTACCTCACCTGTCAAG
This sequence comes from Tachyglossus aculeatus, assembly GCF_015852505.1. Classification (NCBI taxonomy): domain Eukaryota; kingdom Metazoa; phylum Chordata; class Mammalia; order Monotremata; family Tachyglossidae; genus Tachyglossus; species Tachyglossus aculeatus. The sequence goes on along the minus strand of NC_052076.1, from coordinate 20,595,908 downwards.
TGGGGATGGAGAATGTGGGCCCTGGACAGAGACTGCATCCAATCCAATTGCCTCGTATCTATCCCAGCACTTGGTGTGGTGTTAGGCCCATGGGAAGTTATTTACAGATTCCACAATTATTCTTATTACTACTATTACAACAGATTTAGTAGACATTTCTTGCCCACAAAGAGTTTTCAGACTAGAGGGAGAGACAGACATAAATACAAACAGCAGCTACCCTGACACTCATCTTCCCTTATGCCATCCAGTCTTCTCCGACCCATAGCGATGCCACGGACACATCTCTCCGAGAATGCCCCCCCTCCATCAGCAGTCCTTCTGGTAGCATTTCTGTAGAGGTTTCTTGGTAAAAAAAATACAGAAGCGGTTTACCATTGCCTCCTCCTGTGTGATAAACGTGAGTCTCCGCCCTCGAATCTTTCCCATGACGCCGCTGCCAAACGCAGGTGAGTTTTGACTTGTAGCAGATTGCCCGCCACTCACTAGCCACTGCCCAAGCTAAGAATGGAATGGACAGGCCTCTGCTTTACTATCCCTCCGGTGGTCAAGACTGGTAGAGTAATGGAAACTCTCCAGGTGTGAACCTGAAAAGGGATCCTGGCACTTAGCAAGTGTTCAATATCACAATTATTGTGATTATTATTAGAAAAAAAAGCAGAAACCCAAAGAGTTTGAGGGACGCCCTTAAAGTCACTCAGTCACACGTTCATTCTCAGGCTCCTCCGTGGGCTCTTCCTCCATCTCCCACCCCCTCAATGTGGGGGCCCCACAAGACTCAGTTCTGGGTCCCCTTCTAGTCCCCATTTACACACGCTCCCCTGGAGAACTCATTCACTCCCATGACTTCAACTAGCACCTCTATGCCGACAATACCCAAATCTCTATCTCCGGCCCTAATCTCTCCCCCTCTCCAATCTCGCATCTCCTCCCGCCTTTTGAGATATCTCGACTTGGATGTCCTTCTGTCACTTCAAACCTGGCATGTCCAAAACGGAGCTCCCTATCTTCCCACCCAAACCCTGGCCTTCCTATCACCGGAGACGGCACTACCATCTTTCCTGACTCGCAAGCCCGGCACCTTCACCTCATCCTTGACTCCTCTCTGTTGTCCGACCCGGATAGTCAGTCCCTCGCTAAATCCTGACTGTCTCTCCTTCGCAACATCGCTAAAATCCACCCTTTCCCCTCTCTGTTCAAGTGAATACCAAGTTAATTCCTTCGCTCATAGGATCCTACCTGGATTGCTGCATCAGCCTCCTTGCTGACCTCCCAGCCTCTGGTCTCCCCCCCCCCTCCAGTCCACACTTCTTTCTGCAGCATGGATCATTTCTCTACAGAAACATTCAGAACATGTCACCCAGCTCTTCAGAAAACTCCAGGGGTTGCCCATCCACCTCTGCCAGAAACTAGAATTCCTCTCCGTCGGCTTTAATGCGCTCCACCACCTTGTCCGACCCTACCTCATCTCACCTCGCTTCTCCCCTTCTACAACCCAGCCCCTACACTTCGCTCCTCCGATGCTAACCTTCTCACCGTTCCTCCATTTCATCCATCTGGCTGCCATCCATCCCCTAGCTCACGTCCTGCCTCTGGCCCGTCCCGTCCTCCCTCCTCAAATCCAACAGAAGATTTTTCTCCCCCCTCTTCAAAGGCTATCTGAAGGCACATCTCCTCCAAGAGGCCTTCCCAGACTAAGCCCCACTTTTCCTCATTCTCCGCTCCTCTAAACTATAAGCTCATTGTGGGCGGGGATCGTGACTGTGTATTGTTGTAGTATACTTTCCCAAGCATTTAGTACAGTGGTCTATGCACCGTAAGTGCTCAATAAATACAATTGAGTGAATGAACTTTAGTTGCTTAAACATGACTGATTGACTCACATACTGGGTAGTGGAAACTGGGACAACCTCCAGTCTAAGCCACTGCCCACCCTCACCCTGTGCTGCCCCCTCCCTGGCTCCTGGGCCTAGAGGGTCCTGCCTCCCAGGCTTGCCCAGCCCAGCCGATAGGGTCCGGGAGATATCAGAGGCTCTCCAGCCAATGGGAGCCACACTATTCCAGTTCCTTCCTCTAGAGACCCTCAGACTGAAGAGGCAGAGTGGGCAGCAAAACAAGAGGTATCATCACTCCCTCTGTTTGACCTCTCAAGACTCCCGCACCCTTAGTCAGCCCGGGTGAGACCGAAGGAATGAGATCTGGAGGGAGGGAAGGAGGGAGGAGTGGGAGTTCTAGCCTGCCAAATTCCAAGTTAGAAGCTAGTGGGCTGCCTCTGCTTGGAGCACACAGTTGATACCCCCAAATGAGAACCCTTCTGTGGAGCAGGTCAGCTACCACTGGCTCAAGGAGATTCAGGTGGGATGCACAACACAGACATTTTATTCCATACAGATGCATGTGGTCTTGCAGAGGCCAAGCTGCCAAGGGGACAGAGACAGGAGGAGAGGAGGAGGGGGCCAGACTGTGCCATTTATGTGGGTAGTGTGCCGGGGGAAACCACTTGGCACCTTCCCAGTTTAGGATTTGCTACTGATTCTCCCCACCCCTCATCCGGCTCCTCGCGGAGAAATGGATGACACAGGGCAGTCGCACACACGTACACGCAGATAGACAAACACATACACACACCCCGACTACTCCTGTCCCTGTACCCCTCTCCCCCAGGGGCAACCCCCTCGGGAGAGCAGGTGAGTCTGTACTCTTGAAGCCAGAGACAGGGCAGATGACTCCAGAGGGACTGGACCCAGAGGAAGCTGCTCTGTCTAAAGAATTAAGGGCCCCAGGCGACTTCACACCCGGTCTTGGGGTAAATCCTCAGAGCACCTGTCCGAACCCTAGACCCCTGTTTCCAGAACCCGTCTCCCCGTTAGAAGAGGGGCAGTCCCCTCACCCTGCTCTGGTCCCGACACTCATTCTCACACCAGAGATGCACACACATCCATCACCTCCAGGAATTGCCAAAGATTCATGTGGCACCCATGAGGCAGTGTTTGACCCTTAACCCCTACCTGAAAGAAATGGCACTGTCTGAAGGACAATGAAGGCCTCAGATACAATCGTGGGATGGGGGCGGGAAGGAGCGTGCAGGGGGCAACAGCCTGGTGCCAACCGATGCCCTCATGGGGGTGCCGGTGCAGTTCTTACGGTATCCCAAGAGGGGCCGGTTAGTCCTCCGCCGTCCAGGGGGGCCGACAGACAGGTTCGGATGAGCCCTGTGGCCTCCTGGGGACAGATGTGACCGTTGGTTGGATGATGAGGTGTGCCCCAGCACGCCCCCGGGGAGAGTGCTAGCCCATCACAGTTTAGGCGGTTGGAGGGGAGAAAGCGTGGATGGGTCTCCAACCAGGAGCCCACGCCTCCAGCCGGGGAGCGAAAAGTTGTACATTGGATAGGAGCCTGGCCAGGGGTCACTCCGGGGCCAGGTGGGACTCGGTCACTTTGCTGAGTTGTTGATGATAAAGATGCAGTGGATTGTAGCAGGGGATAAGGATCCCTTCACTATACACTCTCAAGCACTCAGTACAGCGCTCCAGACCTAAGTGCTCAATAAACACCATCGATTCCTCCCACTTGCCCGAAACAGAGTCCCAACAGCCCCAGGCCTACAACCTGATACTCACCGTCCTGTCCACACCCCGATGTCCTTGGAGAGGCAGGGAACAATGAGGGAGCCAGGTCTCCCATGACACATCGGAGGCTCAGGTGCCTTCCTTGGTCCTAAGGATACATCACTTGTCAGCTGTGTGACTTTGGGAAAGTCACTTAACTTCTCTGTGCCTCAGTTACCTCATCTGTAAAATGGGGATCAAGAGTGTCAGCCCCTTGTGGGACAACCTAATTACTTTGTATCTACCCCAGTGCTTAGAACAGTGCTTGGCACATAGGAAGTGCTTATAAACGAGCATTCTCACCATCATCACTGAGTCAGGCCTCAGGGCAATCTCCCTCTGTCCCCCTGCTCATGTGAAGGGGTAATGCCTCCTGTGTCCAGCTCCATCTGTGCCCTCACCCCTCAGCTGGACTGAACCCTGAACACTCACTGGAGAGAGCAGAGAGGAGAGGGAGACCAAGAGAGAAGGCAGAAAGAGAAACAGAGAGGGAGACACGGAGGAGACCCCCTTTGAGACAGAGTGATCACCACTCACACTTCCTGCAGGGGATACCCTGGCTAGCTTAGACTGGGGGTCCGGCCTTGGGGTGAACCATCTGGGTTTCTCTGGACAGAGTCTTACCCCTGCAAACCTCCTCCCCGATATACCCGCCCACACCCACTGCCCCAGGGTCTCACCTCTGAGCGGGCTGGTCTGGAAAGCTTCTCCAGGGAGGCAGAAAGAAGCTAGACTTCTGCCTTTTCTCCTCATGCAGCCAAGGCCCTGAAATTACTGACTAGAAGGGAAATGGGCATTAATATAAAGAAATAAAACCACAGATATGTGCTGTGGGGCTGGGAAGAGGGATCAAATAGGGGGAGTAAGTCAGGGCAATGCAGAAGAGAGTTGAAAAAAGGAAAGGAGGGCTTAGTCAGGGAAGGCATCATGGAGGAGATGAGCCTTATCCAGCACCGTCTGATCCTTCACGCTTGTCCCTCTTCCCCGCTTCAAGTTTGGCTGGACTTGAGCGAGACCACACCCCATTAAGCCCCCTCTTTTGGCCCACTGGCTGTAAGAGACACAGTCCCTGCCCACTGGGAGATCACAATCTAAGCCACTCAGTCCATCAGTTGATAGCATTTGAGCTCCTACTGTGTGCAGAGCACTGTACTAAGCCCTTGGGAGCATACATTAGAAAAATTTAACAGACACCCACCCTACCCAAAACAAGCCTAGAAGGGGAAGGATTGACTTTGGAAAAACACAGTTTTTTCCAAGAGTTCAACACTACATGGCCCCTGCTCTTAAGAAGCATCCAGTCTGTGATGGACATTAACGGTGAGGTACACAGGCGGAATGGCATATACGAGGTTGGTACATGAAGTGACGCTCGCTGAACCTAACGTAAGCTCGAATTGGCAGTTTGAGATTAAGAACTGAGTAAATGAGTACATAAAGTGAAGGATTGCAGTATTGCATTAAGACATGAATAGTGTTTACTGAACGCTATTTGACGGAGCACAGTACAATGAGGAGGATGGGGGGGGAGAGACCTCGATTGCTAAGGACAACCATTTCAGTCACTTGTATTTATCCAGCACTTTCCATGGGCCAAGCACAGTATCACAAGGCAGATAACAGATATACATTACACCCATTTAAGGAGGAACCATGACACATTGGGGGAGGAGTCATCTGGAAACATTCAGCAGACTAGGTTCCAACTCAAGATGAGATTTACACTCTGTAACTCAGTTTCCCAGGCACTCAGTACAGTGCTCCGCATCTTCCAAGTACTCAATGAATGCTGTGGATGACTCAGCTTCTGCTGCTACAACGGCACTTGTGTCTGTGATGCTACGGGTCAGTCTGTCCTGTTTGAGCACACAGCATTGTCTAATGTACACAGGAGAGTACAATTTAACAACAGACACACCCCCCTGCCCAAAACGAGATTCCAGGCTCCTCCACACGTGTGAGGCAAGTGAATCCCAACTCAGTGCTGGGCTTTTGAGGCGTTGTAATGGAGTCCCAAAGGGCTGAAGGGGCAAGTTGTATCCTGGGGTGGAGAAAATGGGAAGCCCCAAAAGAGTCCTCAACCACCCAGATGGGGTCGGCGCCATCCTGCCCTCAGAGGGGCTTCCTGTTTAAGAGCCCTCGAGGGGCGCACGATGGTACCGCCACCCCACCCCTGTCCGGTCGGTGGGTCTCAGTTCCTGCCCTGGAGGGGCTCACAATCTGATGCTACGATAGGGACGCTTCCGGGACAGACCCACGGCTCTGAATCAAGGGAGGATGGTGGCGGGCAGGGGGAAGGTTACCAGTGGATTGGGGCTGGATGTGCACCTCCTTGGAATGATAAGGGGGCTCACGAGTCTTGCTGGAAACTCAGCACCTTCCAACTCATTCCAGGCACAGGGTCCCATGCAGGGAAGGACAGTAGCCTTGGTGACCTTACAGTTTAGTGGAAAATCCGAGCTAACTAGGGGCTGGCATGAGCACACGGAAGACGATACGATGACAGACACACACAGAGACAGTAAATATTCACCCCACGGTTTCTGCCCCATCCCTTTGTCCCCCCACACAAACATCTCTAGACACAGAGCATAAAGACTTCATAGAATCACAACCCCTCAACTTCCTCTATTCCAGAGGTATTTTGTTGTCCCCAAGTCACCAGGTATGGCAAGCGTAAACACCCAAATCATTTCTGAATCTTCCATAAAAAACCAAAGCCCCCTGTAAACCACCCCCTCACCCATGTGGTCAATCAATCAATTAGCCCAGCCTGAAATTGCCCCAAAGCAAACCAAGTGATTTTTGAGTCATCAAAATCAACCTATTAGCACCACCAATTCATAAGCACTGATGCTGAGCCCACCGTAAACACACACAAAATACAATTGAATGAATAAACAAAAGATAAGATAACCAAGGGAAAACCACAGGCCCAGCTCACCAAACCGCCTACAGGAAACAAAATCCACGGGGCACAAAACGGTGCACAAAAGCACCCAGAAGCCTCTGGGACTTTAAAGGCACAGTGCCACTTGCCCCATTGAAGGGCACCTAATGGATAAACTATGTTTCTGGGTTGCGGGGGTGTTGAATCTAGGAAGGAAGAGGCAGAAGGCTATTAAGGAGAAGGGGATTTGCAGCTGCCCAAAAGTATGTGGAAAAACAGATGCAATTATAGACACCTGCAACCCATTCACATTCTCCTTGAGGATCGGGTCTAATGCTCGTCCAGTACTTTCCCAGGGCTTAGTACAGTGCTTAGCATCCAGGAGGGTATTGACTAAATAAGAACAAATGAAACAATCACTGAAACAATGAATGATCTCAAGCTCTGCACTGAGGCCTCCCCAGTTCCCAGGCCCCACTGTCCCCTCTGCTCTGTATCTTTTTCCCTTTTTGTTTTCTTTTTAATGCTATTTGGTAAGCACTTTCTACGGGGCAGCCACTGTGCTGGGCCCCATGGTGGATACAAGATAATCGGGTTGGACACAGTCCTTGTTCCATGTAGGGCTGGCACTCTCGATCTTCCATTTTACAGATGAAGTTACTGAGGCCCAGGGAAGTGAAGTTACTTGCCCAGGGTCGCACAGCAGATGGGTGGCAGAGTCGGGCTTGGAGCCCAGGTCTTCGGCCTCCCAGGCCCGGACCCTTTCCACTAGGCCGCGCAGCTTCTCTCCTCCCTGATTCTGGCCCACCTGGCTTCCAGGGAAGGACTGTTGGTGTAAGAAGTAGGTAGAGGAGGCCAAGGCTTGGGATGGGGGGGGCTCTTAACCCAGGAGCCTGGGGAGAGTGGAAGGAAAAGGCAGGGAAGGGGTGGAGAAGAAGGGAAAGAACGGCAAGTCAGCTTTAAGGCTGGACACCGGGGTGACCGCTCCTGTCCCTTGCAGATCTTGCACCAACCAATAATAATAATGGTATTTTTGAAGCGCTTACTATATGCCAAGCACAGCATTAAGTGCTGGTGCCCAGGGTGTCACATGTCTCACAGAACACTTTTTTATGCTATTTGTTCAGTGCTCACTATGTATTCAACACCGTTTTAAGTGCTGGGGTCGACAAGTGAATTAGGTCAGACACAGTCCCTGCTCTGTGTGGGGCCGACAGTCTAAGTAGGAGACCCAAGGTCCAGAGAAGTGGCGCCACTTGCCCAAGGTCACGCAGTGGGCATTTGGCAGAGCCGGGACTGGAACTCAGGTCCTTTGACTCCCAGGCCAGGGCTCTTTCCACAAGACTATGCCGCTTCTTGGAAAAAAACAACAAAAAAACTTCTCTCTGCCCATTACATTGTCTGTAAAATGGGGGATTAAGAATTGTGAGTCCCATGTTGGTCATGGACTGAGTCCAACTTGTTTAGCTCGTATCTTCCCCAGTGCTTAGAATGCCTGTCATAAAGTTAGTGCCTAACAAATACCAGTTGAAAAAAAACACAAAAAATAAAACACCATACCCTCATGAGACAACACCTTTCCGAAGACAACTTTCCGAGGTTGGGACGTCGGGACAGTGTGTGTGACAATGTAAAGGGCCAATATGGTTCTCCCAGATATTCCGACATCACTCACCGGTGCGGCTTACTAAGTGTCTGAGGGCAGAGTGCTGGATGGGGCAGAATAGAGTAACGAGAGACTTACAGGACATGATCCTTCAGAGCTCTGAGTCCTCCAATAAGGTTGCTTCCAATCAATCCATCGTAGTTACTGAGAGCTCACTGGATGTAGAGCCCTGCACTGAGAGGTTGGGAGAGTACAGTATAACAGTTAGGAGACATGTTCCCTGCCCACAATGAGCGAACAGCCTAGAGAGGGTGAGGTCCCATTTATACATTAAGATTAATCAAGTAGAGAAACAGTGTAGTCGAGTGGAAACAGAATGGGGCTGGGAGTCAGGAGAACTGGGTTTCAATCCCAGCTCTGCCACTTCCCTACTGAGTAACTTTCTGAAACTCACTTCATTACCCTTTGCCTCCGTTTCCTCACCTGTAAAATGGGGGCTAAATTCCTGTTTTCTCTTCCCCGTGGACTGTGAGCCCCATCTGGGAAATGGACAGTGTCTGATCTGATTGCACTGAAGACTGTAAGCACAAGACCATAAGGGAAGGGATCATATCTACTACCTCTATTATACTCTCCTAGGTCTTCTTCCCACAGTAGGCTGTAAACTCCTTTAGGGCAAATATCAGGTCTACCCAGTCTCCTGTACTCTCCCAAGGTCTTAGTACAGTGCTCTGCACAGAGTAGGTGTTCTATAAATACAGGTGAATCACTGATAAGGGAAAACACTGCACGTGGCTCAACAATATCTGTCTCTTCTGACCTGGTAGGGTGCTGCCACTCAAAACGCTCTTGCAGTCAGTTGGACCTTTGTTAATTTCCTAAACGCCCTCTAGCCAGAATGCAGGGTGAAAATACACCTTCTGGCAGAGATGGATGTATACTCATCCATCTGCAGTGTTTCCTGAGCCCCCAGAGTAGGCAGAGCAGTGAATTCATCTCTAGAGTACAAAATTCATTCATTCATTCAATCGCATGTATTGAGCGCTTACTGTGTGCAGAACACTGTACTAAGCACTTGGGAAGCACAAATAGGCAACATATAGAGACAGTCCCTACCCAACAACGGGCTCACAGTCTAGCTGAACGTTGTTGCCTTGTATTAAGATGATCCCCGATATCTCTAGCTATCTAGTGCCCTCTGCTGAATACTTCAATACTGTGTCTCAGAATAGAGTACTTCTAGCAGTAATGTAGAAAAGGGAGCTTCTGGAGCCAATTAACTGAAAGTGTTTTGGCCTATATTTAGCCCAGTATTTTATTCCCAGTCTGTATTCTCTCTGCTTTCTGATTGGAGTGGTAAATCTGGATTGACTATGGGTTATAAACAAGAAAAACCAAATAGGACTCTTAAACCCCAGTTATCATTACCATCCTTTAAGTCAACCAAGTCACTGAAATCTACTGTGACCAGCAGCTCTACTTCCAAATCATCAAGCTCTCTGCAAGGCATAACTCCAGAAATTACCTTCCAGAATGGTAAGACGAAAAATATTCTTCAGCTACAAATGCCAGGAACCACTAGCTGCCAAAGAAGAGGCACTAGGTCTTGCAGTTAAAGACTTCAGATCCTGCTTGCCAAAGTAACAATGCAGACAACTTGTATAGTCTTTGCATACTAGTTTAAATGCCCAAACAGACAAAGGGGATAGAGGAGTACAGTAGTCGTTATGCTGGGAGTTGTGGTGAGAGCAGCTAGAGCAGGGGAAGTGGGAAAGGTACGGGGAAAGGAACAGTCCAGGAAAACCTGAGAGAAGAGAGGCAGGAGGGATGATAGGAGAGAACTGGCTGGGGGAGGCCTGGTTTTCTCAGTTCCCCTGAGGTGAATTTCTCTCTAAACCCCTCCAATGCTTCCCTGGAGCTTCTCTAGCCTGGATCTCTCCTAGGCACTTTTGCTAGCCTTTGAAGGGGAAACAGGATGGATATTATAACGGTACAGTAATAATAATGATGATGACGTGTCTGTCCACTTCTGCATTGCACTCTCTGCACAAACTAAGACCTCTACCATCGTTGATGATGATGATGATGATGATGATATGGGACGCGGTGTGGCCTAGTGGAAAGAGCACAGGCCTGGGAGTCATGGCTCTAACCTGGGCTTTGCCACTTGCTTGTTGAGTGACCTAGGGGCCTAGGGACTACAGCTCAGATCTGGAAGTCAGAAGGACCTGAGTTCTAAATCCAGCTTTCTCCCTGGTCTGCTGGGTGACCTTAGATAAGTCTCTTTGCTTCTCTGGGCCTCAATCACCTCATCTAGAAAACAGAGATTAATCCTAAATTAATGCCTATTTATAATTGAACCTTCAGGATGATTTTACTGGGGTAATTCTTGGTTGATTTCAATGGGGGTGATCTAGGGGTTTGACAAAACATCTGAATCATAAGTAAAGACCAAAAAGTCTGCCCAAAGAAGCACCAGCACGGGCCTGGGAGTCAGAGGTCATGGTTTCTAATTCCTGCTCCGCCACTTGTCAGCTATGTGACTTTGGCCAAGTCACAACTTCTCTGAGCCTCAGTTACCTCATTTGTAAAAAGGGGATTAAAAGTGTGAGCCCCATGAGAGACAACCTGATTACCTTGTATCTACCCCTGAGCTTGGAACAGTGCTTTGCACATAGTTAGCGCTTAAGAAAAGCCATTATTTTTATTATTATATACTCAACAGTTGGCCTCATAAAACAAACGTAGGGCTGGGAGTCAGGGGTCCTGGCTTTTCATTCCATCTCCACTCGTCTGCTGGGTGACCTCGGGTAAGTCACTAAACTTTTCTGGGCCTCAGTACCTTCATCTGTAAAATGGGGATAAAGACTGTGAGGCCTCTGTGGGACAGGGAGGTGGCCAATGCAATGAACTTTTATCTACCCTGACCCTTAGAATAGTGCTGGACATATTTTAAATGCTTAACAAATACCATCATAATCACCTCACTCATCAGAGCCACAGTTCCCTCATCTGTAAAAGGGCATTCGATACCTGTTTTGACTCCTACTTAAGCAGTGGGACATAAACTGAACCCATCTGATGATCGGGTCTGACACAGTCCCTGTCCCATGTGGAGCTCATAATCATAATGATGATGATGATAGTTAAGCCAAGTCTGGGTCCCACATGGGGCAAAGTCAAAGTTGGAGTTGGCAGGGAGCGTGTCTGCCCACCATTGTACTGGACTCTTCCCAAGTGCTCGGCACAGTGCTCTGCACACAGGAAGAACTTAACAAATACAACTGACTGAATGAATGATATTTGTTAAACACTTACTCTGTCACAGGCACTGGGTGACAAGCAAAGCAATCATGGTTTGATACAGTCAGTGTCCGCCATGGGGCTCACAATCTTAATTCCCATTTTACAGATGAGGTCCCTGAGACCCAGAGAAGTGAAGTGACTTGCCTAATGTCCCCCTCAGTCAATCACATTTCCTGAGCGCTTACTACGTGCGGAACACTGTACTAAGCACTCGAGAGAGAACAATAGAACAATATAACAGACACAATCTCTGCCCACAGTGAACTTACAATCTAGAGGGGGAGACGGACATTAATATAAATGAATACATTACAGATGAGCAGCAGAGCTGGGAGTTCAACCTGGGTCCTCCTGAATCCCAGGCCCATGCCCTATCTTCTAGGGAACAAACCGAGCAGCTAAAAACCCTCAAAATTCCATTTCTTACTGGCAAACCTTCTCATTTCTCTTCCTTGCCTCACATTTGTCACATTTATGAGGCCAAAAATATTCAAGTTCTAATAAGCGGAAATAGGAAAATCAAAAAAGCTGGTTTGTTTAGACTCCAGACTGTAAGCTCCTTATGGGTAGGGAACTTGTTTGCTAATTCTATTGTATTGTACTCCACCAGGGGCTTAGTACAGTGCACTCTGCACCTAGTAAGCATTCAATAAATCCCTCTGATGGATGTTTAACCACTATGTGGGGAAAGGGTGGAAAGAGCGGCTGAGCAATCAGTCATGTTTACTGAGGGCTTACTGTGCTCAGATCACCATCTGAGAAGTCAGAGGACTTAGGGTCTAAGCTCTGCTCCGCCACTTGCCTGCTGTGACTTGTTTGGCCAAGTCACTTCACTTCTCTGAGCCTCTTCTGGGGTGAAGACTGTAAGCTCCAGGTAGGACAGGAACTGTGCCCAACCTCATTAGCTTGTACCTACTCCAGTGCTTAGAACTGTGCTCGAAACAGAGTAAGCACCTAACAAACATCATTTAAAAGAAGGAGAGGGAGGGAACCAGGCTGAAAATCCAATCAGTCGTATTAATGGAGTGCTTACTGTGTGCAGAGCACTGGTCCAAGCGCTTGAGTGAGTACACTAGAACAATAAAAGGGAACATTCCCTGCCCACAAAGAGCTTATGGTCTAGAGCGGGAGACAGACTATAACAGAAATAAATAAATAACAGATACGGACATAAGTGCCGTGGGGCCGGGAGGAGGGGGATGAATAAAGGGAGTGAGTCAGGGTGACGCAGAAGGGAGTGGGAGAAGAGGAAATGAGGGCTTAGGTCGGGGAAGGCCTCCCAAGGGCTTACTACAGTGTTCTGCACACATTCAGTGCTCAATAAATACAACTGACTATCCGAGCTGATTAACTTGTACCTCCTTCAGTGCTGAGAAAAGTGCTTGACAAAGAGTAAGTGCTAAAGAAATGCCATTCAAAGAAACACAAAAAAGAAAGAGGAAGCCAGACTGAAGAGGAACTGAGCTCCACTCCCAGTCTGGCCAACAAATCTGCTGCTACTCTACCAGGAGAAGCAGCAAGGCCTAGCTGGTAGACCCCAAGGCCTGGAAGTCAGAAGAATGTAAATTCAAATTTCAGTTTTGTCCCCGGTCTGCTGGGTGACCTTGGATAAGTCTCTTCACTTCCCTGGGCCTCAGTCACTTCATCTGCAAAGTGGAGATCAATCCTAAATTAATGCCTATTTATAACAACCTCCAGGGTGATTTTATTGGGGCAATTCTTGGTTGATTTGGGTTTGGGTGATCTAGGGGTATGATAAAACCTCTCAAAGATAAGTAAAATCTGAAAGTCTGCCCACAGAATCACCAGCAATCACAGGGATTCGATCCCTGATTTCTCTCCTACTCTGGCTGTGGGATAAGCACTGTACCCATCTGAAGATCTGACTAGAAACTGTCCCTCTCTCATGTGAGGTTCAGAATCATAATGATGATGGTGATGATGATGATAACGGTTAAGCCAAGTCTGGGTCCCACATGGGGTGCAGCCTAAGTTGGAGGTGGTAGGCAGGGAGTGTGTCTGCCCACCATTGTACTGAACTCTCCTAAGTGCTCGGTACAGTGTTCTGCACTGAGGAAGAACTTAATAAATATGATTGAATGAATGAATAAATAAATACGATTGAATGAATGGTATTGGTTACTACGGGCCAGGCACTGTTCTGAAAACTGGTTACACACGAGATAATCATGTTTTGACACAGTCCAAGTTCCCCAGTGGGCTAACAATCTTAATCCCCATTTTACAGATAAGGTCACTGACGCCCAGAGAAATGATTTGCCCTTTGTCCCCCCTCAGTCAATCACATTTACTGAGCGCTTACGACATGCAAAGCACTGTACTAAGCACTTAGGAGAGTACAATAGAGCAATAGACACATTCTCTGCCCACAGCCAACTTACAGTCTAGAGCGGGAGATGGTAATAGAAATCAATACATGACAGATGATCGGCAGACCTGGGAATAGAACCCAGGTCCTCCCGACAACCAGGCCCGTGCCCTATCTGCTAAGGAACAAACTGAGCGGCAGAAGAGCCTCAAAGGCCCAGTTCCTACCATTAAACCTTCTCATGTCTCTTCCCTGCCTCACAATCGTTACATTTATGAGGCCAAAACTAATGAAGTTCTAATAAGCGAAAAATCAAAAAGCTGGGTTTGTAGACACCACATTGTAAGCTCCTTATAAACAAGGAACGTATTGGCTAATTCTATGGCATCCTACTCCCCCAACTGCTTAGTCCTGTGCATGCTGCATATATTAAGCATTCAATAACTAGCTTTGATTGCTATGTGGGGGAAGAGGTGATTGGAAAAAGCAGCTGGTCAATCAGTAAAATTTATCGAGGGATTACTGTGTGCAGGTCGCCAGCCGGGGAGTCAGAGGACTTGGGTTCTAACCTCAGCTCTGCCAACTGTCTGCTGTGTGACCTTGGGCAAGTCACTTCACTTCTCTGGGCCTCAGTACCCTCCTCTGTAAAACGGAGATGAAGACTGTGAGACCCATGCGAGACAGGGAAGCTTCCAATGTCCAAACAAATCACCCTTTCCCCCTCAGGCCCTACTGAAGGCTCACCTCCTCCAGGAGGCCGTCCCAGACTGAGGCCCCCTTTTCATCAGCCCCCGCCGCTACCCCACATTGACCCGACTCACTTCCTTCGCTCTACCCCGCCCTGCCCCACAGCACATGTGTATATATGTACATATCTAGAATTCTATTTATTTACATTGATGGAATAGTGCCTGACACATAATAAGTGCTTAACAAATACCATCATCATCACCTCACTTAGCAGAGCCTTAGTTCTCTCATCTGGAAAACGGGGATTCGAACCCTGTTTTCTCTCCTACTCGGGGTGTGGGACAAGCACTTTTATCCATCTGATGATCAGTTTGGACACAGTCCCTGTCCCGTGTGGGATTCACAACCATAATAATAATGATGATGATGATAATTAAGCAAAGTCTGTCTCCCACGTGGGATGCAGTCTAAGTAGGAGGTAGTCAGGTTATAATATTCTGTTTATGGCTTCGCTTTCTTTGCATTGCCAGGATCCCTTTACCCTGCTAGAAGACACTTTCATCCCAAATTGGCCTCGTTTATTCAGAGTTAAATCTCTAACTACTTTGACCATAACCAGTGAGCTGTCAAAGCTCAGATCCTAGGTGCCTCCTGGGTGCTTTTCATTTGAAGGAACATGGAAGATGATGTGATGAGCCTGAGATGGGTTTGGGCACATACTTCCCAAGCACTTAGTACAGTGCTCTGCACACACTAAGTGCTCAGTAAATATGATTGAGTGAATGGGTGAATGAATAAAGGCTGAACATGACTGATTAGACTGCTAATAATAATAATAATTGTGGCACTTGTTAAACGCTTACCACGTGCCAAGCACTGTTCTAAGCTCCAGGGTAGATATAAAGTAATGAGGCTGGACCCAGAGGCTGTCCCACATGGAGCTCACAGTCTTAATCCCCATTTTACAGATGAGGTAACTGAGGCCCAGGGAAATGAAGCGACTTACCCAAGGTCACGCAGCAGACATGTGGCACCTCAGTCCTTCCTCTGCACCCTAAAACTGGAAACCTGCCCTATAGTAAGTTCTGAGGGGCCTTGTGTGGAACATCCCAACCCCAAGGCATTCTGGGAGGGGAGGCCGGAGAACCTCACAGCAGACCTGCTCCGTGGCCTCGGGCGAATCACAGGCCCACAGACAAGGTGGCAAGTAGAACGGCCATTTGTCCAATCTGACCCCTCACCTGATCCGATTCTCAGCCGACCCGGCCAATGTGGTCTGGGTCAGGACCGAACGCCTTCCCGCCCTCCATTTTTATTTTCTGAGCCCTGCCTCCCTCTGCTCCTTTACTCCGACTGCAGGGTTCCATGGAGCGGAAGCAGTGCCCATGATCCCAGGGACCGGAGAGGGGAATGCCACTGGTGAAATGCCCCAAGATAAAGGCGGACTTCCAAGAAGCGGCGTGGTCTTGTGGAATGAGCCCGGGCCTGGGAGTCAAAGGACCTGAGTTCCAGTCCTGGCTCCACCAAATGCCCGCTGTGTGACCTTGGGCAAGTGGCTCCACTTCTCTGGGCCTCGGTTCTCCTAAACTGTGAAGCCCACAAGGGACAGGGACTGTGTCTGAACTAATTCACTTGTATCTACCCCAGTGCTTAGAACGGTGTTGAACACATATGTTACCAACTTGTACTTCCCAAGTGCTTAATAGAGTGCTGTGCACACAGTAAGCGCTCAATAAATACGATTGAATGAACGAATGAATGTCTGCCCAGTGCTTTATTGAACTCTCCCAAGTGCTCGGTACAGTGCTCTGCACACTGGAAAAACTTAATAAATATGACTGAATGATCTACCCTTACTTGTTTTATGTGTTCCGTTGTTTATACATACCACTGATTCTATTTCTTTATATTGATGCTACTGATGCCAGTTTGCTTGTTTTGATGTCTGTCTCCCCGCTTTTAGACTGTGAGCCCACTGTGGGCAGGGACTGTCTCTGTGTACTTTCCAAGCGCTTAGTACAGTGCTCTGCACACAGTAAATGCTCAATAAATACAAGTGACTGACTCTCCTACATGATTACTTTGTATCTACCCCAGTGCTTAAAACAGTGCTGGACAAAGAGTAAGCGCTGAAGAAAGTCTTTTAGACTGTGAGCCCACTGTTGGGTAGGGACTGTCTCTATATGTTGCCAACTTGTACTTCCGAAGCGCATAGTACAGTTCTCTGCACACAGTAAGCGCTCAATAAATACGATTGATTGATTGAAGAAATGCCATTTAAAAGAAATAGAAAAGAAAGAGGAAGCCAGGCTGAAGAGGAACTGAGCTCCATTCCCAGTCTGGCCAACAGCCCCGGGGATAGAAGGAGAAAGGGGAATACTCTACCAGGAGAAGCGGCAAAGGCTAGGGCCTACAGCCCAAGGCCTGCAAGTCAGAAGGACCTGAGTTCGAATTCCAGCTTTCTCCCTGGTATGCTGGGTGACCTTAAGTAAGTCCCTTCACTTCTCTGGGCCTCAATCACCTCATCAGTAAACTCTAGATCAAACAAATAAATGCCTATTTATAATTGAACCTCCAGGAAGATTTTATTGTGGTAATCTTGGTTGATTTCGATTGGGGTGATCTAGGGGTATGATACAACCTCTGAATGATAAGTAAAGACTGACAAGTCTGCCCATAGAAGCACCTGCAACAGCGCCCACAGTTGGCCTCGTGGAAGGAACGGGCTAGGAGTCGGAGGTCCTGGCTTTTAATTCTGGCTCCACTCGTCTGCTGGATGACCTCGGGCAAGTCACTTCATTTATCTGTATGAGGGGGATTAAGACTGTGAGACCTCTGTGGGACAGGGAAGTGTCCAACTCGATGAGGTTTTATCTACCCCAGCCCTTAGTATAATACTGGACACATAGTAATTGTGTAACAAATACCATCATCACCACCTCACTTAGCAGAGCCTTATTTCCCTCATCTGTAAAAGGGGATTCGATCCCTGTTTTCTACTTGGGCAGTGGGACAAGCACTGTCCCCATCTGATAATTGGGTTGGACACAGTCCCTGTCTCATGTGAGGCTCAGAATCATCATGATGATGGTGATGATCGTTAAGACAAGTCTGGGTCCTACATGGCGAGTAGACTAAGTTGAAGGTAGGCAGGGAACGTGTCCACCCCCCGTTGTATTGTACTCTCCCAAGTGCTCGGAACAGTGCTCTGCACAGAGGAAGAACTTCATATATGCCACTGACTGAATGAAGGAATGACTGGTATTTGTTCATCACTTACTCCGTCCCAGGCACTATTCTAAGCACTAGGTGATAAGCGAAGCAATCGTGGTTTGACACAGTCGATGTCCGCCATGGGGCTCACAATCTTAATTCCCATTTCTCAGATGAGGTCACTGAGGCCCAGAGAAGTGAAGTGACTTGCTTAATGTCCCCCTCAGTCAATCACATTTCCTGAGCACTTACTACGTGCAGAACACTGCACTAAGAACTTGGGAGGCTACAATAGAACAATATAATAGACACAGTCTCTGCCCACAATAAACTTACAGTCTAGAGGGGGAGACAGACATTAATAGAAATGAATACATTACAGACGAGCGGCAGAGCCGGGAGTACAACCTGGGTCCTCCTGACTCCCAGGCCCGTGCCGTAGCCTCTAGGGAACAAACCAAGCCTCAAAAAAAGCCTCAAAATGCCATTTCCTACTGGCAAACCTTCTCATTTCTCTTCCTTGCCTCACATTTGTCACATTGATGAGGCCAAAAATATTGAAGTTCTAATAAGGAGAAATAGGTAAATCAAAAACTGGTTTGTTTAGACTTCAGACTGTAAGTGCCTTATGGGCAGGGAATGTGTTTGATAATTCTATTGTATTGTACTCCTCCAAGTGATTAGTATTGTGCACTCTGCACATAGTAAGTGTTCAATAAATACCTTCGATGGATGTTCAACCAGTATATGGGGGAAGGGGTGTGTCCTAGTGGAAAGAGCAACCGATCAATCAGTCATATTTCCTGAGGGCTTACTGTATGCAGAGCACCAGCCAGGGAGTCAAAGGGCGTGGGTCTTAAGCTCGGCTCTGGTACTTGTCTGCTGTGTGACTTTGGGCAAGTCACTTCACCTCTCTGGGCCTCAGTTACCTCTTCTGGAAAATGGGGATGAAGACTGTAAGCCCCACGTAGGACAGGGACTGTGCCCAAGCTCATTAGCTTGTACCTACTCCAGTGCTTACAGCAGTGATCGAAACAGAATAAGAACCTAAGGAACGTCATTTAAAAGAGAGGGAGGGGCCCAGGATTAAAAGTCAATCAGTCAGTCATATTTCTGGAGTAGTCACTTTTTGCAGAGCACTGGGCCAAGCGCTTGGGAGAGTACAATAGAACAATAAATGGATACATTCCCTGCCCAAAATGAGCTTACGATCTAGAGGGGGAGTCAGACGATAACAGAAATAAATAAATGACAGATATGGACATAAGTGCTGTGGGACTGGGAGGAGGGGATAAATAAAGGGAGCAAGTCAGGGTGACACAGAAGGGAGTGGGAGAAGAAGAAGGGAGGGCTTAATCAGGGAAGGCCTCCCAAGGGCTTAGTACAGTGCTCTGCACACAGTAAGCAGTTAATAAATACAATTGACTGACTGTCCTAACGGATTAACTTGTACCTACTCCAGTGCTTAGAACAGTGCTTGACAAAGAGTAAGCACTGCAGCAATGCCAGAGAAGCAGCGTGGCTCAGGGGAAAAGAGCACGGGCTTTGGAGTCAGAGTTCATGGGTACAAATCCCAGCTCCACCAATTGTCGGCTGTTTGACTTTGGGCAAGTCACTTAACTTCTCTGTGCCTCATTTACCTCATCTGTAAAATGGGGATTAACACTGTGAGCTCCCCGTGGGACAACCTCATCACCATGTAACCTCCCCAGCACTTAGAACAGTGCTTTGCACATAGTAAGCACTTAATAAATGCCATCATTATCATTATTATTGTTATTATTCTTATTTCAAAGAAATAGAAAGAGAGAGGAAGCCAGGCTCAAGAGGAACTGAGCTCCATTCCCAGTCTGGCCAACAACCCTGGGCCTAGAGGGAGGAACGGGAATACTATACCAGCAGAAGTGGGGAGGCCTAGGGGCTACAGCCCAAGGCCTGGAAGTCACAAGGATCTGAGTTCTAATTCCAGCTTTGTCCCTGGCCTGCTGGGTGACCTTGGATAAGCCTTTTCACTTCTCTTCAATCACCTCATCTGGAAAATGGACATCAATTCTAAATTATTGCCTATTTATAATTGAGCTTCCAGGGTGATTTCATTGGGCTAGTCTTGGTTGATTTTGATTGGGGTGATCTAGGGGTTTGACAAAACCTCTGAATGATAAGTAAAGACTGACAAGTCTGCCCATAGAATCACCAGCAACAGAGTCGACAGTTGGCCTTGTGGAAGGAAGGCAGGGTTTGGAACCAGATGTCCCGGCTTTTCATTCCGGCTCCCCTCGTCTCCTGGGTGACCTTGGGAAAGTCAAGTCACTTCTCTGGGCTTCAGTATCCTCATCTGTAAAATGGGGATTAAGACTGTGAAATATCTGTGGGGCAGGGAAGTACCCAACTCAATGAGCTTTTATCTACCACTGCCCTTAGAACAGTGCTGAATGCATAGTAAATGCTTAACAAATACCATCATCATCACCTCACTGAACCAAGCCTTAGTTCCCTCATCTGTAAAACAGATATTCGATCCCTGCTTTCTCTCCTACTTGGGCTGTGGGACAAGCACTCTGTGGGACTAGCTCTCTTCCTCCCTTCAAAGCCCTACTGAGAGCTCACCTCCTCCAGGAGGCCTTCCCAGACGGAACACCCTCCTTCCTCTCCCCTCCTCATCCCTCCCGCCTTACCTCCTTCCCCTCCCCAAAGCACATACATATATATATATATATATATATATGTATATATATATGTTTGTATGTATCTATTACTCTCACTTGTACATATTTATTCTATTTATTTTATTTTGTTAATATGTTTTGTTTTTGTGTCTGTCTCCACCTTCTAGACTGTGAGCCTACTGTTGGGTAGGTTCCGTCTCTATATGTTGCCAACTTGTACTTCCCAAGCGCTTAGTACAGTGCTCTGCATGTAGTAAGCACTCAATAAATACAATTGAATGATTGAAGCACTGTATCATCCGATGACTGGGTCAGACACAATCCCTGTCTCATGTGGGGCTCATAAGCATGATGATGATGATAGTTAGTGGAAGTCTGGGTCCCACATGGAGCTAAGCCTAAATAGGAGGGAGGCAGGGAGGAGGGGATGAATAAAGGGAGTGAGTCAGGGTGACACAGAAGAGAGTGGGAAAAGAGGAAATGAGGACTCAGTCAGGGGAGGCCACCCAAGGGCTTAGTAGAGGGCTTTACACACAGTAAATGCTCAACACAACTAACTGTCCTAATGATTAACCTGTACCCACTCTATTGCTTAGAACAATGCTTGACAAAGAGTCAGCGCTGAAGAAATGCCATTTCAAAGAAACAGAAAAAAAATAGAGAAGAAGCCAGGCTGAAGAGGAACTGAGCTCCATTCCCAGTCTGGCCAACAAATCTGGAGCAGGATGGAAGAAAGAGATTACTCTACCAGGAGAAGCGGCAAGGCCTAGCTGGTAGACCTCAAGGCTTGGAAGTCAGAAGGATCTGAGTTCAAATTCCAGCTTTGTCCCTGGTCTGCTGGTCTCTTCTCTGGGCCTCAATCACTTCATCTGTAAAATGGAGATCAATCTTAAATTAATGCCTATGCATAATAACCTCCAGGATGATTTTATTGGGGCAATTCTTGGTTGATTTAGATTGGGGTGATCTCATAAATGATAAGCAAAGACTGACAAGTCTGCCCATAGCATCACCGGCTCTATATCTGATAGTTGGCCTCGGAAAAGGAACGCAGGCTGGGAGTCAGAGGTTCTGGCATTAATCCCGGCTCCACTCGTCTGCAGGGTGACCTCGGGCAAGTCACTACACTTCTCTGGGCCTCAGTATTCGCATCCGTAAAATGGGGATTAAAATTGTGAGACCTCTGTGGGACAGGAAAGTGTCCAACTCGATGAGCTTGGATCTATCCCGGCCCTTAGAATGGTGCTGGACACAAAGTGCGTAACAAATTCCATCATCATCACCTCACTTAGAGCCATAGTTCCCTCATCTGTTAAAGGGGATTCGATACCTATTTTGCCTCCTACACGGGTTGTGGGACAAGCACTGCACCCATCTGATGATCGGGTCGGACACAGTCCCTGTCTCATGTGGGGCTCAAAATCATATGGTGATGATGATGATAATAGTTAATCCAAGAGTGGGTCCCATATGGGGCATAGTTTAAGTTGGAGGGAGTCAGGGAACGTGTCTACCCACTGCTGATTTGGACTCTCCCAAGTGCTCGGCACAGTGCTCAGCACACAGGAAGAACTTAGTAAATACGACTGACTGAATTAATGAATGAATGGTATTAAGTCAAGGACTTACTACATCCCAGGCATTAATCTAAGCACTGGGGCTACAAGCAAAGCAATCATGGTTTGACACAATGTCTACCACGAAGCTCACAATCAATCCCCATTTTACAGGTGAGGTCACTGAGGCCAAGAGGTGTGAAGTGACTTGTCTAATGCCCCCCTCAGTCAGACAGTCACATATACAGAGTGCTTACTACTTACAGAACACTAAGCACTTGGGAGAGTACTGTAGAACAATATAAAAGACACCTTCTCTGCCCACAACAAGAATACAGTCCTAGAGCGGGAGACGGACATCAATATAAATGAATACATTACAGACAAGCCGATGAGCCGGGATTAGAACTCAGGTCCTCCCGGCTCCCAAGCCCATGCCCTATCTTCTAGAGGACAAACTAAGCAGCAGAAAACCCTCAAATTCCCATTTCCTACTGGCAAACGTCCTGGTTTCTCTACCCTGCCTCAAATTCCTCACATTTATGAAGCCAAAAACACTGAAGACTACGAGACCCATACAGGATGGGGAAGTACCCAATGTCTGCCAAACAATCATGCTTCCCACCTTTCAAAGCCCTACTGAACGCACACTTATTCCAGGAGGGCTTCCCAGACTGAGCCCCCCCTTTTCATCAGCCCACACCACTACCCAACATTGCCCCGACTCGCTCCCTTTGCTCTATGCCACCCTGCCCACAGCACTTGTGTCTATATGTACATATCTAGAATTCTATTTATTTACATTTATAAAACAGTGCTTGACATGTAGTAAGTGTTTAACAAATACCATCATCATCGACTCAGCACAGCATTAGATCCCTCATCAGTAAAACGGGGATTAAATCCCTTTTTTCTCTTCTACTTGGAGAGAACTGAAGAAATGTAACTTCAAAGAAATAGATAAATAGGAGAGGAGGCCAGGCTGAAGAAAAACTGAGCTCCATTCCCAGTCTGGACAACAACTCTGAAGCTAGAGGGAGAAAGGGGAATACTCTACCAGGAGAAGTGGCGAAGTCTAGGGGCTACAGCCCACGAAGTCCGAAGTACCTGAGTTCTAATTTCAGCTGGTCTGCTGGGTGACCTTAAGTAAGTCTCTTCACTTCTCTGAGCCTCAATCACCTCATCTGTAAACTCGAGATAAACCCTAAATTACTGCCTATTTATAACTGAACTTTCAGGATGATTTTATTGGGGTAATTCTTGGTTGATTTTGATTGGCCTGATCTAGCTGTACGACAAAATCTCTGAATGAGAAGTAAAGAATGACAAGTCTGCCCGCAGAATCACCAGTACTATATCTTACAGTTGGCAGAAACTCCTCACCCTGGGCTTCAAGGATCTCCATCACCTCGCCCCCTCCTACTTCACCTCCCTTCTCTCCTTCTACAGCCCACCCCGCACCCTCCGCTCCTCTGCCGCTAATCTCCTCACTGTACCTCGTTCTAGCCTGTCCCGCCATCGACCCCCAGCCCACGGCATCCGACAGGCCTGGAATGCCCTCCCTCTGCCCATCCGCCAAGCTAGCTCTCTTCCTCCCTTCAAGGCCCTACTGAGAGCTCACCTCCTCCAGGAGGCCTTCCCAGACTGAGCCCCTTCCTTCCTCTCCCCCTCGCCCCCCTCTCCATCCCCCCATCTTACCTCCTTCCCCTCCCCACAGCACCTGTATATATGTATATATGTCTGTACATATTTATTACTCTATTTATTTTACTTGTACATATCTATTCTATTTATTTTACTTTGTTAATATGTTTGGTTTTGTTCTCTGTCTCCCCCTTTTAGACTGTAAGCCCACTGTTGGGTAGGGACTGTCTCTATATGTTGCCACCTTGTACTTCCCAAGCGCTTAGTACAGTGCTCTGCACACAGTAAGTGCTCAATAAATACGATTGATTGATTGATTGGCCTCAAGGAAGGAACGCAGGGCTGGGAATCGGAGGTTCTGGTTTTTAATCCCGGCTCCATTCATCTGCTGGGTGACCTCAGGCAAGTCATTTCACTTCTCTGGGCCTCAGTACCCTCATCTGTTAAATGGGGATTAAGACTGTGAGACCTCTGTGGGACAGGGAACTGTCCGACTCGATGAGCTTGGATCTACCCTGGCCCTTAGAACAGTGTTGGATGCACAGTAAGTGCTTAACAAGTATCATCATCATCATCACCTCACTGAGCGGAAACTTAGTTGCCTCATCTATAATATCGGGATTGATCCCGGTTTCTCTCCTACTCGGGCTGTGGGGCTAATACCGTAGCCATCTGATAATCGAGTTGGACACTGTCCCTGTCCCATGTGGAGCTCATAATGATGATGATGATGATAATTAAGCCAAGTCTGGGTCCTACATAGGGCATAGTCTAAGGTGGAGGCAGACAGGGAACGTGCCTGCCCACCACTGTATTGGACTCTCCCAAGTGCTCAGCACAGTGCTCTGCATACAGGAAGAACTTAATAAATATGACTGACTGAATGAAAGCATGGTTTTTGTTAAGCACTTTCTACGTGCCAGGCACTGTTCTAAGCGCTGGGGTACACAGGCAATCATGGTTTGACATAGTCCAAGTTCCCAATGGGGCTCACAATCTTAATCCCCAATTTACAGTTGAGGTCGGAGGCCCAGGGAAGTGAAATGACTTGCCCTATATCCGTCTCAATCACATTTACTGAGCGCTTACGCCATGCAGAACACTGTACTAAGCACTTGGGAGAGAACAATAGAACAATATAATAGACACATTCTCTGCCCACAGCAATCTTACAGTCTAGAGGGGGAGACGGACATTAATAGAAATCAATGACAGATTAGCAGCAGAGCCGGGAATAGAACCCAGGTCCTCCCGACACCCAGGCCCGTGCCCTATCTGCTAAGGAACAAACCGAGCGCAGGCAGAAGAGCCTCAAAATCCCAGTTCCTACAGGAAAACCTTCTCATGTCTCTTCCCTGCCTCACATTCATCACATTTATGAGGCCAAAAATATTGAAGTTCTAATAAGTGGAAATAGGAAAATCAAAAAACTGGCTTTTTAGAAACCAGACTGTAAGCTCCTTATGGACATGGAGCATATTTGCTAATTCTACTGCACCCTATTCCCCCAAGTGCTTAGTACAGTGTACTCTGCACATGGTAAGCATTCAATAAATATCTTTGATCGATGTTTAATTGGTATGTGGGGGAAGGGGCTAGTGGAAAAAGCAGCTGATCAATCAGCCACATTTATCAAGGGCTTACTGTGTGCAGGTAACCAGCCGGAGAGTTGGAGGACTTGGGGTCTAATCTCAGCTCCACCAATTGTCTGATGTGTGACCTTGGGCAAATCACTTCACTTCTCTGGGCCTCAGTACCCTCCTCTTTAAAATGGAGATTAAGACTGTGAGACCCATGGGGAACAGGGAAGTGCCCAATATCCGCCAATCAGTCTTCCCCCTTCAAAGCCCTACTGAAGGCTCACCTCCTCCAGGAGGCCCTCCCCAACTAACCCTCCCTTTTCATCAGCTCCCCCCGCCCCACAATGACTCACTCCCTTCGCTCTGCCCTGCCCCACAGCACTTGTGTTTATATGTACATATCTATAGTACTATTTATTTACATTTATAGAACAGTGCTTGACACATAGTAAGGGCAGAACAAATACCATCATAATTACCTCACTAAGCAGAGCCTTAGTTACCTGTGCCTCAGTTACCTCATCTGTAAAATGGGGATCAAGACTGCCAGCCCACTGCGGGACAACCTAATTACCTTGTATCTACCCCAGCGCTTAGAACAGTGCTTGGCAAATAGGAAGAGCTTAACAAATACGAGCATTATTGTGATCATTATTACCTAGTCAGGCCTCAGGACAATCTCACTCTGCCCTCCTGCTCGTGTCAGGGGGTACTGACTCCTGTGCCCAGCTTCAACTGTGTCCTTACCCCTCCACTGGACTGATCCCTGCACGCTCACTGGAAAGAGCAGAGAGGAAAGGGAGACCAAGGGGGTGGGGGTGGGGGAGAAAAGAGAGATAGAGATAGAGAGAGAGAGAGAGGAGAGAGAGAGGAGAGAGAGACAGAGAGAGAGAGAGAGAGAGAGAGAGAGAGAGAGAGAGCGAGAGCGAGAGAGAGAGAGAGAGAGAGAGAGAGAGAGAGCGAGAGCGAGAGCGAGAGCGAGAGAGAGAGAGAGAGAGAGAGAGAGAGAGAGAGAGAGAGGAAACAACCCCCTTTGAGACAGACAGAGCAAAGTGCCACTCACAATCCCTGTAGGGGAGAACCTAGCTAGCTTAGCCTGGGGGTCCAGGCTTGGGGTGAACCACCTGGGTTTCCCCCGACAGAGTCTTACCCCTGCAGACCTCCTCCCCAATACACCCACCCACACCCACTGCCCCAGGGTCTCACCTCTGAGCGGGCTGGTCTGGAAAGCTTCTTCAGGGAGGCAGAAAGAAGCTGGACTTCTGCCTTTTCTCCTCATGCAGCCAAGGCCCTGAAATTACTGACTAGAGGGGAAACGGGCATGAATATAAATCTATAAAAACAGGGATATGTACAGAAGTGCTGTGGGGCTGGGAAGAGGGAAGAATAAAGGGAGTAAGTCAGGGTGATGCAGAAGAGAGGTGAAGAAAAGGAAAGGAGGGCTTAGGGAAGGCTTCATGGAGGAAATGAGCCTTATCCAGCCCCAATCTGATCCTGCACGCTTGCCCCTCGTCTTCAGTCCAAGTTTGGTCGGACTTGAGTGAGACCACACTCCATTA
This sequence comes from Tachyglossus aculeatus, assembly GCF_015852505.1. Classification (NCBI taxonomy): domain Eukaryota; kingdom Metazoa; phylum Chordata; class Mammalia; order Monotremata; family Tachyglossidae; genus Tachyglossus; species Tachyglossus aculeatus. The sequence continues at coordinate 20,569,261 of NC_052076.1, read as the reverse complement.
AGCCCCCTCTGTGGCCAGCTGGGTGTCAGAGCCACAGTCCCTGCCCACTGGGAGCTCACAATCTAAGTCACTCAGTCCATCAGTTGACAGGATTTGAGCTCTTACTGCGTGCAGAGCACTGTACTTAGCCCTTGGGAGCATACATTAGAAAAATTTAACAGACACCTGCCCTACCCAAAACAAGCCTAGAAGGGGAACCATGGACATTGGAAAAACATAGTACGAATACCTCCAAGAGTTCAACACTACGTAACATACATGGCTCCCGCTCTTACGAAGCAACAGGTCTGTGACAGACATAAAAGCTGAGGTCCACAAGGCGGAATGGCATATACAAGGTTGGGACATGAAGTGACGCACGCCGAACCTAAGGTAAGCTCGAATTGGCAGTACGAGGAGATTAAACAGAGTAAACGAGTACGTAGAGTGAAGGATAGCAGGATTGCATTAAGACAGAAGTAGTGTTTACTGAACGCTCTTTGACAGAGGAGTGTACAATGAGGAGCATGTGGGGAGAGACCTCGATTGCTAAGGACAACCATTTCAGTCACTTGTATTTGTCCGGCACTTTCCACGGGCCAAGCACAGTATCACAAATCAACAGATTCCCTGCTCGTTATGAGCTGACAGCAAAGAGAAGGCAGATAACAGATACAAATTACACCCATTTAAGTAGAAGCCATGATGCATCGGGGGAGGAGTCATCAGCCCTCACCCTCCGCTCCTCTGCCGCTAATCTCCTCACCATGCCTCGTTCTCGCCTGTCCCGCCGTCGACCCCCAGCATCCCCCTGGCCGGGAATGCCCTCCCTCCCCACATCCACCAAGCTAGCTCTCTTCCTCCCTTTAAGGCCCTAATGAGAGCTCACCTCCTCCAGGAGGCCTTCCCAGACTAAGCCCCCTCCTTCCTCTCCCCCTCCTCCCCCCTCCAGCCCCCTCACCTTACCTCCTTCCCTTCCCCACAGCACCTGTATATATGTATATATGTTTGTACATATTTATTACTCTATTTATTTTACTTGTACATATCTATTTCATTTATTTTATTAATATGTTTTGTTTTGTTCTCTGTCTCCCCCTTCTAGACCGTGAGCCCTCTGTTGGGTAGGGACCATCTATGTATGTTGCCAACTTGTACTTCCCAAGCGCTTAGTACAGTGCTCTGCACACAGTAAGCGCTCAATAAATACGACTGACTGATTGATTGATCTGGAAATATTTTACAGACTAGGTTCCAACTCAAGACGAGAATGACACTCTGTAACTCAGTTTCCCAGGAGCTCAGTACAGTGCTCCGCATCTACTCAGTACTCAATGAATACTGTGGATGACTCAGCTTCTGCTGCTACAACGGCGCTTGTGTTTGTGGTGCTACGAGTCAGTGCATCCTGTTTCAGCACACAGCACAAAGGTACTTGAGAGAGTACAATTTAATGACAGACACATCCCCCTGCCCAAAACAAGCATCCAGTCTCCTCCACACGTGTGTGGCTAGTGAACCCCACCTAAGTGCTGGGCTTTTGAGGCATCATAATGGAGTCATGCAGGGGTGAAGAGGAAAGTTGTATCTTGGGGTAGAGGAATTGGTAAGCCCCAAAACGAGAGTCCCCAACCAGGCAGCTGGGGTCAATGCAATCCTGCCCTCAGAGGAGCTTCCTGTTTAAGAACCCTGGAGGGGCGCATGACAGTACTGCCACCCCACCTCTCTCCGGTCGGGGGGTCTTGGTTCCTGCCCGGTGTGGGGCGGGGGGCTCACAGTCTGACGCTACTATACCGACGCTCCCGGGACTGACCCGCGGCAATGAATCAAGGGAGGATTGTGGAGGGCGGTGGGAAGGTTACCAGTGGATGGGGGCTGGGTGTGCACCCCCCTGGGAATGAAATGATAAGGGGGCTCACGAGCCTTCCAGAAGAAGCTCAGCACCTTCCACCTCAGTCCAGGCGCAAGGTCCCATGCGGGGAAGGACACTGGACTTGGTGACCTTATAGTTTAGTAGGAAATCCTATCTAACTAGGGGCTGGCAAGAGCACACGGAAGAGGATACGACAGACACACACAGAGACAGTGAACATGCATCCACATGCACCCCATGGTTTCTGCCCCATCCCTTTCGTCCCTAACACAAACATCATGTCTAGACACATAGTATAAAGACTTCATAGCATCACAACCCCTCAACTTCCTCAATTCCAAAGGTATTTTGTTGTCCCGAATCAAGTCACTAGGTATCACAAACCTATACACCAAAGTCATTTCTGAATCTTCCATAAAAAACCAAAGCCCCCTGCAAACCACCCCCTCACCCAGGTAGTCAACATTAATTAGCCCAGCCTTAAATTATCCCCGCAAGGCATCAACCCAAGTCAGTTCTGAGCCTTCAAAATCAACCTAATAGCACCACCCATCCAATAAGCATTGACTATCACCCAATCACTTCCTACAATACTTGGCACACTCAGTAATAACACTCAATAATTACAATTGAATGAATAAACAAAAGATAAGATAACCAAAGGAGAATCACAGCCCCAGCTCACCAAACCACCTACAGGAACCAAACTCCACGGGTCACAAAATGGAGCACGAAAATACCCAGAAGCCTCTGGGGCTTTAAAGGCCCAGTGCCACTTGCCCCATTGAAGGGCACCTAAGGGAGAGGCTGGGTTTCTGCGGGTGGGGTTGAAGAATCAAGGAAGGAAGAGGCAGAAGGCTATTAAGGAGAAGGGGATTTGCAGCTGCCCATCATTAAAAGGATTTGGAAAAGTAGGCTCAATTATAGACACCTGCAACCCATTCACATTCACCTTGAGGATCGGTTCTAAAATTTCCCAGCCCTTAATACGGTGCTTTGCATCCAGGAGGGTATTGAGTAAATAAGAACAAACAAATCAATCAATTTAACAATGAATGAACTCAAGCTCTTCACTGAGGCCTCCCCAGTTCCCAGGCCCCACTGTCCCCTCTGCATCTCTTTTTCCCTTTTTGTTTGCTTTTTAATGGGATCTGTTAAGCACTTCCAATGGGCCAGCCACTGTGCTGAGCCCCACAGTGGATACAAGATAATCGGGTTGGACAAGGTCCCTGTTCCATGTAGGGCTCAGGCTCTCGCTCACCCATTTTACAGTAGAGGTGACTGAGGTCCAGAGAAGTGAAGTTACTTGCCCAGGGTCACACAGCAGATGAGTGGCAGAGTAGGGCTTGGAACCCAGACTTTCGGCCTCCCAGGCCCGGGCCCTTTCGAACAAGCCGCACCGCTTCTCCCCTCCCTGCTTCTGTCCCATTCGGCTTCCAGGAGTGGACTGTTGGTGTAAGAAGTAGGTAGAGGTGGCCAAGTTTCGGGGGGGCCCTTAACCCAGGAGCCTGGAAGAGTGGAGGGAAAAGGAAAAGGCAGGGTAGGGGTGGAGAAGACAAGGAATGAAGGGCGAGTCAGCTTTAAGGCTGGCCACTGGGGTGACCACTTATGGCCCTTGCAGATCTTGTACCAACCAATAATAATCATGGTATTTTTAAAGCGCTTACTATATGCCAAGCACTGTACTAAGTGCTGGTGCCCAGGGTGTCACATGTCTCACGGAACACGTTTTTTAGGCTATTTGTTAAGCGCTTACTATGTATTCAACACCTTTCTAAGCGCTGGGGTAGATACAAGTGAATTAGGTCGGTCACGGTCCCTCTCCCGTGTGGGCCTCACAGTCTTTAAGTAGGAGACCCGAGGCCCAGAGAAGCTGAGCAACTTGCCCAACGTCACACAGCGGGCATTTGGTGGAGCTGGGATTGGAACTCAGGTCCCTTGACTCCTAGGCCCGGGCTCTTTTCACAAGACCACGCCGCTTCTCGGAACTCCGCCTCTATCTTGCGGCGTTTCTCCAGTGGTGTTCCCCTCTCCGGTCCCTGGGGGCACGGGCACTACTTCCGCTCCGTGGAACCCTGCAGTCGGAGTAAAGGAGCGGAGGGGGACTGGGCACGGAAAATAAAAATGGTGGACAGGAAGGCATTCGGTACCGATCCGTACCACATTGGCCGGGTCGGCTGAGAATTGGATCAGGTGAGGGGTCAGATCAGACAAATGGCAGTTCCACTGGCCACCTTGTCTGTGGGCCTGTGACAGACCCGAGGCCACGGGGCAGGTCTGCCATGGGGTTCTCCGGCCTCCCCTCCCAGAATGACTTGGGGTTGGGACATGCCACAGAAGGCCCCTCAGGACTTACCACAGAACAGGTTTCCAGTTTTAGCGTGCAGAGGAAGAACTGTGGTGTCACATGTCTGCTGTGTGACCTTGAGTAAGTCGCTCCACTTCTCTGGGCCTCAGTTACCTTATCTGTAAAATGGGGATTAAGACTGTGAGCTCCAGGTGGGACAGCCTCTGGGTACAGCCTCATTACCTTATACCTACCCCAGAGCTTAGAACAGTGCTTTGCACATAGGAATTATTATTATTATTAGCAGTCTAAACAGCTATGTTCGCCTTCATTCATTCATTCTTTCAATTGTATTTATTGAGCGCTTACTTTGTGCAGAGCACTGTACTGAGCGCTTGAGAGGTACGTGACCAAACCCATCTCAGGCTCATCACATGATCTTCCACGTTCCTTCATATGAAAAGCACCCAGGATGCACCTAAGATCTGAGCAGTGACAGCTCACTCATTATGGTCAAAGTGGTTAAAGATTGAACTCTGAATAAACCAGGCCAATTTTGGATGAAAGTGTCTTCTAGGAGGGTACAGAGACCCTGGAAACGTAAAGAAAACGAAGCCCATAATAGAATATTATAACATGGTGTAAACCTCACCTCGGGAAATAAAGAGTTAACCCTGTATTGTAAATCAACGCCACGAAGTGTCTCATAACTTAGAGATGTCGCTAAAAGATGTCTCTGATGATGGCTGGAAATTATTATTATTATTATTTTTATTATGGTATCTATCCCCGTGCTTAGTATAGTGCCTGGCACATAGAAAGTGCTTAATACCAAAAAAAAGGGCTATAGATTTACATCAGGAAAACAAACACAGAAGCAACCACAGTGTGGCCTTTAACCTGGAAGCAGTGTGTATCCTCTGGCACACAACAGCAGATGTGCTTGGCATAGATTAAGTGCTTAAATAGACCACAATTATTATCACAATTATTATTATTATCATACGGGACAGGCTTCAATCCATCAGCAGTCGATCAATGTACAGTATTTACTAAGCACTTACTCTGTGTCTAGCACTGTATTCAGGAAGTGGAAGAGTCCACTAGAGTTAGTAGATGAAATTCCTGCCCTCAAAGGTCAGCAACTTGCCATTTGGGGTCCTTTCAGCCTTAACTGGCTGCTCTCCCAAGAAAAAAAGAGAAGAGGAATCCTTCCCATCATTCTTAATTAGCCCTAAGCTTGTCTTCTTAGTCTTAATTGATTTCAACAATTCTTAATTAGCCTCATTAACAGTAAATCAAAAGTAAAACAAAATTTTAAAGGTTACCCATGGAGTAAAGGCTTAAAAAACTTACCTCAGTGTTGTGAGCTCCAATCCAGCTTGTGAAATCCAAGTCTTTTTAAGATTCTGACACTGGAGCCTGGACTCTGAGGCCTGGTTCTGCCTGCTCCGCCCCCTCCCCCGACCCAGGACTCTGAGGCCTGGTTCTGCCCCTTGGGATTTTGAGGCCCAGTTCTTTCTCGCCCTGCCCCCCACCCCACCCAGGGCTCTGAGGCCTGGGCCTGTCCCCCTGGGGCTCAGAAAGCTGAGGTTTCATCTGAGGAAGGACATTCCTGTCAGAGATAGCTCAAAGCCATGTCCCCTGGGGGAGAGAACACTGCTCTGGGAGTCAGATGAACTGGGTTCCAATCCTGCCTCCACCACTTGCCTGCTGTGTGAGCTTGGGTGAAGTGCCGCTCTGTGCCTCAGTTTCTTCAACTGTAAAATGGGGATTCGGTTCATGTTCTCCCTTCTTTTTTATGGCAAATGTTAAGCACTTTAGTATGTACTAAGGACTGTTCTAAGCAGTGGGATAGATACATGGTAATCAAGTTGGACACAGTCTGTGTCCAACCTGGGGCTCACAATCTTCATCCCCATTTTACAGATGAGGTTACTGAGGGACTTTGGAAGTTAAATTACTTCCCCAAGGACACACAGCAGCCAACCCAGGGACTGTGGCTGACCTGTTTATTTCATCTCTTCCCCACTGCTCAGGACAGTGCTTGGCTCACAATAAGCATTTAAATAGCACGGGGATTTATTAGGATTCGATTCATTCATTCAATTGTACTAAGCTCATACTGTGTGCAGAGCACTGTACTAAGCGCTTGGAAAATACAAAGCGGCACAGAAGAGCACCGCATTTTCACAGGGGAGACACAAAGGATTCATTCAACTAGAGGAGGAGCAGAGAGATGGCCAGTGAAAAAAATGAGCAGTAGAAGGAGTTTATCCTATACTGTCAATCTATTAATGGGTATATACCTAGATGCAGGAGTTAGGGCACCATACCGAAATGCTCAAGGAGCTACTGGGAATGCTATGACTTAGGGTGTTGGGAATTAATCAAAAAAACCATCCTGGGGGAGGAGGAGAAGGAGGCTTCGAGGAAAGGAGGAAATGTGGTAATGATAATAATAGCAATACTACTAGTAATAATAATGATGGCATTTATTAAGAGCTTACTATGTGGAAAGCACTGTTCTAAGCACCAGGGAGGTTACAAGGTGATCAGGTTGTTCCACAGAGGGCTGACAGTCTTAATCCCCATTTTACAGATGAGGTAACTGAGGCCCAGAGAAGTTAAGTGACTTACCCAAAGTCACACAGCTGACACTTGGTGGAGCAGGGATTTGAACCCCTGCCCTCTGACTCCAAAGCCTGGGCTCTTTCCACTGAGCCACGCTGCTTCTCTATTTGTTAAGTGCATACTGTCTTTCAAGCAATGTATTAAACTCTGGAGGAGTTACAAGATAATAAGGTCCCACGTGAGTTCCTCATGAAGCTCACACTCCAAGTAAGAGGGAGAACACATACTGAATACCCATTTTGCAGTTGAAGAAACGGAGACCCAGAGAAATGAAGTGACTTGCCCATGGTAACGTGGCAGGTACACGGAGGAGGTGGGATTAGAACCCTCTAACTCCCAAGCCAGGACTCTTTTCACTAGGTAACTCTAGTTCCCCATCCTCCTTAGGTAGAGGGTCACAATGGAAGGCACTGGGAAGCAGCTAGGAGTCAGAGGACCTGGGCTCTAATCCCAGATCTGCCACTTTACTCATTCATTCAACTGTATTGACTGATTTATTGGGCACTTACTGTGTGCACAGCACTGTACTAAATGCTTAGGAGAGTACTATACAACGATAAAAACAGTCTCAGCCCACAATGAGCTTACAGCCTAAAGGGGTGCGGGTGGGGGGGAGCACACATTAATAAAAAGAAATAACAAATTACAGATCTATACATAAATGCTGTCAGGTTGGGAGCGGGGAAGAACAAAGGGAGCTAGTCAGGTTTACCCAGAAGGGAGTGGAAGAAGAGGGAAGAGGAAAGAGGGCTTAGTCAGGGAAGGCCTCTTGGAGGAGATGGGCCTTCAATAAGACTCTGAAGGCTGGGGGAGAGGGATTGTCTGCTGGATTTGAGGAGGGAGGCTGTTCCAGGCCAGAGGCCGGGTGAGGGCAAGGGTCGGCTGCGAGATAGATGAGATCAAGGCACAGTGAGCTAAGGTTAGCACTACAGGAGCAGGGTGTGTGTGCTGGCTTATAGTAGGAGAACAGTGAGGTGAGGTTGGGGGTGGGGGCAAGGTGATAGAGTGCTTTAAAGCTGACAGAGAGGAGTTTTTCTTTGATGCGGAGGTGGATGGGCAACCACTGGAGTTTCTTCAGGAGCAGGGAAACACATCCTGAATGTTTCTGTAGAAAAATGATCTGGGCAGCAGGGTGAAGTATGGACTGGAGTGGGGAGAGACAGAAGGGCAGAGGTCGGCAAGGAGGCCGGTGCAGTAATCCAAGTAGGATAGGATGAGTGATTGTAGTAATGCGGTAGCCATTTGGATGGAGAAGAAAGGGCGGATTTTAGCCACATGTGAAGGTGGGGCCTACAGGATTTAGTGATGGATTGAATACCTGGGTTAAGTAAGAGAGAAGAGTCAAGGATAAAGAGGAGAGGCAGAGGGCAAGTCACCTAACCTCTCTGGTTCTCTGCTTCCTCATCTGAGTCCCAGCTGAGATGGGCACTGTTTGTGCAGCATGGCTCCGTGGAAAGAGCACGGGCTTTGGAGTCAGAGGTCATGGATTCGAATCCGGGCTCTAACAATTGTCAGCTGTGTGACTTTGGGCAAGTCACTTAACTTCTCTGGGCCACAGGTACCTCATCTGTAAAATGCTGATTAAGACTGTCAGCCCCCTGTGGGACAAGCTGATTACCTTGTAACCTCCCCAGAGCTTAGAACAGTGTTTTGAACATAGTAAGCACTTAAAAAATGCCATAATTATTATTATTATTATCTGATTACACCCACCCCAATGCTTAGTGAGGTTTTTGGCACACAAGTGACCAAAGACCGTGATTACTTTTATTAGCAACATCGTCTAGTGCAAAGAGCCCGGGCCTGGGAGTCAATGCTCCCTCCTCCCAGTGACCCCCAAATACCAGGAGAAGTGAGACCTACAGATACAGACAATCCATCGTACTTAAGCTGAATGCAAAACCCTGCCCTACTAATACTTAACCACTCCCTCCAAATCCAGTAGACCAGGAGGCGCTTGTGCTCCAGGAACTGGAGATCCAATATAAACTGAAAAATATTCAATTTTGAGTATAATAGCTGTCTTCCATTCTCCCCGTCTGCACCTGGGACAACTCCATCTCAGATCTCTGCTTTTCAGACAGGAATAGAGTACACATGCTGATGGTCTTTCTCCCTGAATCTGGACACTACTCCCCGAAGCCATCACTGGCAGGCCCAGATGGCTGCCCCTTTCTCCCAGGAGTGGCAGACACGTCATCACTCTACGTCCCCGCTATTATTCGCACACGCACACAGTGTTCTCTTTGGGGTAGTGATACAGCCTACTCAGTAATGGGGGGAAATCTGGGAATTGACCCTTACAACAGAAGGAGGAAATTAGAGGCCAAGAAAACGCACTAAGCAGCTTCTACAGAGAGATTCCCCCGGCCCCTGGAAGCAGAGCCGTCCTCTGTCCTGAGAGCACCGACCTGCCCCCACCTTGTGATGCGCATAATTATTCTGGGTGGCTGTGCCCATCACCCCCTGGTGGCATCAAGTGTCAGTCTGGGAGGCTGCCCTTTCTTATCACCCCAGGATGCAGCTGGTGTAATAGAGCATGAACACAGGAGTTAGACGGTCATGGGTTCATATTCTGCCTTCTCCACTTGTCTGCTGTGTGACCTTGGATAAGCCACTTCACTTCTCTGGGCGTCAGTTACCTCATCTTTAAAATGGGGATCAAGGCTATGAGCCTCAAATGGGACAGGAGCTGTGACCAACCTGATTTGCTTTTATCCACCCCAGCACTTAGTACAGTGCCTGGAATGTAGTAGGTGCTTAACAAATTCCATTATTGTTATTAGGTATTGTTCTGTGAGGCTGCACCTCTCTATCATGCCCACGTGGCATTGATCTTTCTTTTCATGGTGCCTGGGTAGCACTTACTATGTGCCAGACAGTGTACTAAGCATTGAAATAGAGATAATTATGGTATTTGTTAAGCGCTTACTATGTGCCAAGCACTGTTGGAAGCACTGGGGTAGATACATGCCAATCAGGTTGTGCCATATGGGGCTCAGTTTTAATCCCCATTTTACAGATGAGGTAACAGGCACAGAGAAGTTAAGTAGCTTTCCGAAGGTCACACAGCAGACAAGCAGCGGGGCCAGGATTAAAACCCATGTCCTGACTCCCAAACCCGTGCTCTTTCCAATAAGCCACGCTGCTTCTCATCTCACCTATCTGCCTCCCACTCCTTTCCCATGGCCTCCCCCTCCACAAAGGCCAGACCACCACTCTCACCGTCTTCAGAGCAATATTAAGGTTGCAATTCCATTAAGAGGCCTTCTCAGATTTAACCCTCTTTCCCCCCGCCTCCTTCTCCCTTCTGCATTGTCTACACCCTTGGAACTGGGACCTCTGGACATTCACTATTTGCCCTGCAGCATTTATGTGCTTATCTGTAACATAACTGTGCACTTTGTGTACACAAATGCAGTGGGAGGCGGAGAGAATGAGGAGAAGATATACTGATAATTAATGAGCATTTCCTGTGTGCAGAGCACTATAGGGCATGCTGGGAGAGTACTGAGTTGATGGATACGTTCCCTGCCCACAGGGAGCTGACAGTCAGAAATTCCAGCCACTTAAGAAACCGACAGTATGAGCAGTGAGGTTTCAGGCGACCGATTGGATCGTTAGCAAAGTTTTCAACTGGGGCCAAAAGTTTGAGAAATCTCTGTCTGTGGAGCAGGGGATTGACTGACACTGGGGGGACACCGCCAGGATGAGAGGGGGAAGCTGAGGCAGGGGAGCAGCAGGGCAACATAATAATTATAATTAAACGATAATAATGTCATTATGGTCTTTGTTAAGTGCTTAATACATGCCAAACACTGTTCTAAGTGCTGGTAAGCACAAGGTAATCAGGTTGTCCCACATGGGGCTCACAGTCTTAATCCTCATTTAATGGATGAGTTTACTGAGGCACAGAGAAGTGGAGTGAACTGCCCAAGGTCATGGAGCGGACAAGTGGTGGAACCGGGATTAGAACCCAGGTCCTTCGCACTCCCAGGCCTGTGCTCGATCCCCTAGGCCATGGTGCTTCTCTGAATCAACTCTGTACTGGCTTTATAGATGGCAATTGTTATTTGACATGAAAAACCATAACAGCTCAATAAATGCTATTGAATGAATTGAATTAATGAATTAATGAATGTTTGTTTGCTTGGGGCCGGGGGTGGGGGTGGGGCTCCAGTTTCTTTCTAGGCTTTGCCCTAAAGCAAATATGGGAAGCAGAGTGGCCTAGTGGAAAGAGCAAAGCCCTGGTAGCCAGAGGACTTGGGTTCTAATCGCGGCTCCGACACTTACCTGCTGTGTGCACTAGGGCACATCACAACTTCTTTGGGCCTCAATTCCTTCATTTGGAAATGGGGAGTCAATCCCTGTGCTTGCTCCTACTTAGAATGTGAACCCCACGTGGGACCTGATAATTTTGTATCTACTCCAGCGTTTAGTACGGTACTTTGCACAAAGTAAAAGCAGCGTGGCTAAGTGGAAAGAGCCTGGGCTTCGGAGTCAGAGGTCATGGGTTCAAATCCCAGCTGCTCCAATTGTCAGCTGTGTGACTTTGAGCAAGTCACTTAACTTCTCTGTGCCTCAGTTCCCTCATCTGTAAAATGAGGATTGACTGTGAGCCAGCCCCCTGTGGGACAACCTGATCACCTTGTAACCTCCCCAGCACTTGGAACAGTGCTTTGCACATACTAAGCGCTTAATAAATGCCATTATCATTATTATTATTATTATTAACTTCTCTGCGCCTCAGCTACCTCATCTGTAGAATGGGGATAAAGACTGTGAGCCCCACTTGGGACAAGCTGATCACTGTGTATCCTCCCCAGCACTTGGAACAGTGCTTTCCACATAGTAAATGCTTAACAAATGCCATTATTATTATTATTATTAATAATAATAATAATACTTGCCCGCCCAGGGTATTTGAGCTTAGTACAGTGTTTTGCACACAGTGAGTGCTCAATAAATGTGATTGCATGAATGAACAAACGAATGGGGGGAGGGTGGCAGAGGGCACTCTTACAATCTAGCCTTTAGCCGGAGGATAGATGCTCCTCCCAAGTAATAATAATTGATATATTTGTTAGGAATTTACTGCCACCTGCTATACTAATTACTGCGGTAGATACAAGGTAATCAGACCAGTCACGGTCTCTGTCCCCATGGGACTCACAATCACAGTCAGAAGGACAACTAATATTAAAACCCCCACTTTCCACATGAGGAAACTGAGGCCTAAAAAAGTGATTAATTTTTTTATGGCACTTGTTAAGCACGTACAACGTGCCAGGCCCCAAAGTAAGCATTGGGGTAGATACAGTCAGGTTGGATACAGCCTTTAGGGCTCAGAGTCCTAATCCCCAATGTACAGATAAGGTCACTGAGGCATAGATAAGTAACTTCACCAAGTTACCTCTCAGTCAAGTGGTAGCGCTGGGATTAGAACCCAGGTTCCTTAGACTACCCTATAATGATTCTTCCTCTATTTTGTGGACAGAAGAATACATTTTAAGATACATAAAGAGTTCCCCGTAATGACAATGATAACTATAATTAAAATAATAAATGATTTGTGCACAAATCTGTTTGATCAGAACACAACATCCTTGAAAGCAGACTTTCAAATCAACTTCAATAGTTTCATTTCTCATCCACAGGGGACAAAGATCAAGAAGCCATGGGACATTTGAGCATGGCGTAGTGGATAGGGCACGGGCATGGCAGCCACAAGGTCATGGGTTCTGAGGCCAGCTCTGCCACTTGTCTCCTGTCTGACTTTGGGCAAGGCACTTCACTTCTTTGGGCCTCAGTTATTTCATCTGTAAAATGGGGATTGAGACTGTAAGCCTCGTTCTCGCCTGTCCCACCATCGACCCCCAGCCCACATCATCCCCCGGGCCTGGAATGCCCTTCCTCTGCCCATTTGCCAAGCTAGCTCTCTTCCTCCCTTAAAGGCCCTACTGAGAGCTCACCTACTCCAGGAGGCCTACCCAGACTGAGCCCCTTCTTTCCTCTCCCCCTCGTCCACCTCTCCATCCCCCCATCTTACCTTCTTCTCTTCCCCACTGCACCTGTATATATGTATATATGTTTGTACATATTTGTTACTCTATTTATTTATTTTACTTGTACATATCTATTCTATTTATTTTATTTTGTTAGTATGCTTGGTTTTATTCTCTGTCTCCCCCTTTTAGACTGTGAGCCCACTGTTGGGTAGGGACTGCCTCTATATGTTGCCAACTTGTACTTCCCAAGCACTTAGTACGGTGCTCTGCACACAGTAAGCACTCAATAAATACGATTGATGATGATGATTACAGGGACTGCATCCAACTCAGTCTGCTTGTATCCACCCAAGCGCTTTGAACAGTGCGGGCACAAAGTATGCTAGAGTTAAAAAAAAAAACAAACGAAACCCATTTGACAAATGTTGAAATATCCCTTCAGGTAAAACGCTCACTACAATATCAAGTTTCTCTCCCCAATCTTACCCAGAGTGGTCGGCTCGCAGAAATGTTGGCTCAATCCAGCCATCGGTAGTATGGATTGAGCATCTAATGTGTTCAGAGCTCTGAATGCTGGGGAGAGTACAACCACAGAACATGGAATGGAGAGAACTATTGCTTTCCTTAACTTTCTCTCCAAAGAGTTATTCTTTTATTCCTCCCATTTGTCCAGGGAAGGGGGCCTGGAGGTGAGAAGTCCATGCGTTCAGAGTCCCAGGTGTCAGCATCTCCCCCTGTGATTGGAAGAACCAGTTCTTCGAAATGTCATGATACTTCCATAGTTAGAACTTAATAAATACCATTGAAAAAAAAATAGAGACCAATCAGATAAGAAACAATCCCTGTTCCCTTTGGGCTCATGGTTTTAGGGGAAGGAGAATAGGAGTCATATCCCCATTTTACAGATAGGGAAACAGAGACACAGAGAGCTTATCTCACCCAAGGCCATCCGGCTTAGAATCCAAGTCTCCTGACTCTCAGGACAGGGCTCTTTCTGTGAGACCACCCCACTGTCCGGTGTCCTGGTCTCATCTCCCCAGCACGTTATTTGAGCAAATAATAATAATAATAATTAGATTGTGAGTCCTTTGGGTGACAATCTTGTAACTACCCCAGCACTAAGTGTGGTGGTTGGCACACAGTACACATTTTGATATCAAGTGATTACAGATAGCCCCAGGATTGTCAACATCCATCAGGATAGCAGAGGGTAATGGGCTAAGTGAACCTGAGAAGAGAACCCAGGCGCCCAAACTTCCAGCCCTCATTCCTTCTACCAAGCTGATGCTCAACAAACATAAAACACATCAGGTCCGACCTCCCAAAGTCACTCCCCCCAGCTTCTCCAACCCCCCCGGCTCTCCACACTCTCTTCTACTCTCCCATCCTTCCCAGCAGTATCCTCAGAGGAGCTCTCCTCCCTCCTCTCAAGTGTTACTCTGGCCACCTATGCTTCTGATCCCATTCCCTCTCATCTCATCAAATCTCTCACTCTCTCCCTTCTCCCCTCCTTAACTTCCATCTTCAACCACTCACTCTCCACTGGTTCCTTCCCCTCTGCCTTCAAACATGCCCATGTATCTCCCATCCAAAAAAAACCCTCTCTTGGCCCCACCTCACCTTCTAGTTATTGCCCCATCTCCCTCCTACCATTCCTTTCCAAACTCCTTGAACGAGTTGTCTACACACATTGCCTCTATTTCCTCAACACCAACTCTCTCCTCGACCCCCTCCAGTCTGGCTTCCATCCCCTACATTCCATGGAAACTGCCTCTCAAAGGTCACCAGTAACCTCCTGCCTGCCAAATCCAATGGCTCATACTCTATAGTAATCCTCCTCGACCTCTCAGCTGCCTTCGACACTGTGGACCACCACCTTCTCCTCAACATGCCATCCAACCTTGGCGTCACAGACTCCATCCTCTCCTGGTTCTCCTCTTATCTCTCCGGTCGTTCATTCTCAGTCTCTTTTGCAGGCTCCTCCTCCCCCTCCCATCCCCTTACTCTGGGGGTTCCCGAAGGTTCAGTTCTTGGTCCCCTTCTGTTCTTGATCTACACTCACTCCCTTGGTGACCTCATTCACTCAGATGGCTTCAACTATCATCTCTACGCTGATGACACCCAAATCTACATCTCTGCCCCTGCTCTCTCCCCCTCCCTCCAGGTTCGCATCTCCTCCTACCTTCAGGACACCTCCATCTGGATGTCTGTCCGCCACCAAAAACTCAGCATGTCCAAGACTGAACTCCTTGCCTTCCCTCCCAAACCCTGCCCTCTCCCTGACTTTCCCATCACTGTTGACGGCACTACCATCGTTCCCGTCTCACAAGCCTGCAACCTTGGTGTCATCTTTGACCCCGCCCTCTCGTTCACCCCTCACATCCAAGTCGTCACCAAAACCTGCCGGTCTCACCTCCACAACATTGCCAAGATCTGCCCTTTCCTCACCATCCAAACCGCTACCCTGCTCGTTCAAACTCTTATCCTATCCCGTCTGGACTACTGCATCAGCCTTCTCTCTGATCTCCCATCCTCGTTTCTCTCCCCACTTCAATCCATACTTCATGCTGCTGCCCGGATTGTCTTTGTCCAGAAACGCTCTGGGCATGTTACTCCCCTCCTCAAAAATCTCCAGTGGCTACCAATCAATCTGCGCATCAGGCAGAAACTCCTCACCCTCGGCTTCAAGGCTCTCCATCACCTCGCCCCCTCCTACCTCACCTCCTTTCTCTCCTTTTACAGCCCAGCCCGCACCATCCACTCCTCTGCCGCTAATCTCCTCACCGTGCTTCGTTCTCGCCTGTCCCGCCATCGACCCCCGGCCCACGTCATCCCCCTGGCCTGGAATGCCCTCCCTCTGCCCATCCGCCAAGCTAGCTCTCTTCCTCCCTTCAAGGCCCTACTGAGAGCTCACCTCCTCCAGGAGGCCTTCTCAGACTGAGCCCCCTTCCTTTCCCCCCTCTCCACCCACCCGGTTTTACCTCCTTCCCTTCCCCACAGCACCTGTATATATGTTTGTACATATTTATTACTCTATTTATTTTACTTGTACATATTTATTCTATTTATTTTATTAATATGTTTGGTTTTGTTCTCTGTCTCCCCCTTCTAGACTGTGAGCCCACTGTTGGGTAGGGACTGTCTCTATATGTTGCCAACTTGTACTTCCCAAGTGCTTAGTACAGTGCTCTGCACACAGTAAGTGCTCAATAAATACGATTGATTGATTGATTGATAAAATATCACTATCATTATCATCAGGAATTATCAGGGCTTCCTCCACTCTAAGCACAAGGGCTGAGGAAAGGCTTTCATATTTGGTAGAGTCAGTGTCTCTCATGGAGCTCACAGTCAAAGCAAGGAGAAAAGTTATACTGACCCATTTTACGGGTGAGGAAACTGAGGCCCATTTACAGGTGAGGAAACTGAGGCCCAGAGAGGTTAAATGACTTGCTCAAATTGCAGGCCAGTGGCGGAGCTGGGATCAATCAATCAATGGTATTTATTGCGTACTTATGTGCAGAACACTGTACTAAGCACTTGGGAGTGTACAATACTACAGAATTGGATACATCCCCTTCCCATAATGAGCTTTACAGGGCTAGAAACCAGGCTCATTTTTGGTTTTTTTACGGTACTTGTTAAGCCCTTTCTTTTTGTCAAACACTGTTCTTTGTGCTGCGGCAGATATTGTTGATTAGGTTGGATGTAGACCCTGGACACAGTTGCACACAGTGAGCACTCAATAAATAGGATTAAATGAATGAATGGGGGAGGGTGGATGGAAGAGGGCGATTCTTATGGTCAGGGCCCTCTAGCCAGAGGAGAGCTGCTTCTCCCAAGTAACAATTATTGATATATTAGTTACGTATTTACTGCCAAGCACAAAGCACAAAATCAGGTCAGAAACAGTCCCTGTCCCACATGGGACTCACTACTTAAGTCAGAAGGACAACAAATACTAAATCCATATTCTACAGATCTGGAAACCGAGGCCTAAAGAAATGATGAATTTTTTTATGGTACTCGTTAAGCACATACCAAGTGCCAGGCACCAAACTAAGCACTGGGGAAGATACAGCCAGGTTGGATGCAGCCCATAATCTTAATCTCCATTTTACAGATTAGGTCACTGAGGAACAGACAAGTGACTTCCCAAGGTTACCTCTCAGTCAAGTGGTAGAGCTTGGATTAGAACCCAGGTCCTTTAAGACTACCCTATTATTTAGACTACCCTATAATGATTCTTTCTCCTGTTTCGTGGATGGAGGAATATAAGATAAATAAAGAGTTCCCCAAGATGATGGATATATTGATCATGAAAATAATAATGATCTGTCCCCAGGTCTGGCCGGTCAAAACATAACATCCTTGAAAACATACTTTCAAAACGACCTCAACAGTTTTATTACTTATCCACAGGAGGCAAAGGTGAAGAAGCCATGGGGTATTTGAGCAAGGCGTACTGGATAGATTAAGGGTGTGGGAGCCAGAAGTCATGGGTTCTAAACCCGGCTCAGCCTGGGTTGTCTGCTGTCTGACCTTTGTTAAGTCACTTCACTTCTCTGTGCCTCAGTTACCTCATCTGTAAAATGGGGATTGAGACTGTGCGCCCCACGTGGGACAGGGACTGTGTCCAACCTCATCTGCTTGTATACAGCCCCAGCACTTCGAACAGTGCCTTGGAACAGAGTGAGCACTTAAATACCATAATTATTATCATTATTATTTGCCCAAATAACGTGCTGGGGAGACGAGAACTGGACGCAAAGGCTCTGGTGGCAGAGGAAAGTGGGGTGGTCTTGCAGAAGGAGGCCAGTCCTGAGAGTTTGGAGACCTGGATTCTAAGCCTGACTCTGCCAATTCTCTGCCAGATGCCCTTGTGCGAGTTACACTCCCTGTGGCTCTATTTCCTCATCTGTAAAACGGGGATGTAATTCTTCTTCCTCCCCTAAAACCACGAGCCCACGTGGGACAGGGACTGCTTCCTATCTGAATGGCCTTTATTTTTTTTTTAAATGGTATTTATTAAGTGCTTACTATGGAAGGATCAGGATGTTTCGAAGAACTGTTTCTTCCAGTCACGGGGGGAAATACCGACATCGGGGACTCCGATTTTACTCACTGTCTTTTCACTTCCGGACCTCCTTTCTTGGAGAAATGGGACAAATAAAAGAATAACTGTTCAGGAAAGAAAGTTAAGGAAAGCAACAGTTCTCTTCATTCCAGTTTCTGTGGTTGTGTTCTCCCCGGCATTCAGACCTCTGAACACATTAGATGCTCAATCCATACTACTGATGGCTGGATTAAGCCAAAATGCCTGGAAGCCAACCACTCTGACTGGGTAAGATATGGGAGAGAAATTTGAGCCCCACTGTCGGACCGGGAATGTTTTAGACCTGATTGCCTACCACAGCTTATAAAGTCTTAAAAGTCCACAATTATTATCATAATATTAATCAACGGTACTACTACTAATACTAGTGGTATTCGTTAAGTGCTTACTATGTGCCGAGCACTGTCCTAAGAGCTGGGGTAGTTACAAGATAATCAGGTTGGACAGAATCCCTGTCCCGTAGGGGGCTCACAGTCTTAATCCCCATTTTACAGATGAGGTAACTGAGACGGAGAAGGGAACTGACTTGCCCAACATCGCACAGCAGACATGTGGCAGAGCTGGGATTAGAACCCACATTCCCTGACTCCCAGCCCCGTGCTCTTTCCACTAGGCTACGCTGCTTCTTAATTCAAGTTGACATTGCAGTTGGGAGGATCCAATCGCAGTCGTGAAAACACCTGGTCTGAAAGGATGAATATTTTCTTTACAAATATGAAACCACATTTTACCTGAAGGGATATTTCGACATTTCTCAAATGGGTTGAGTTTTTTTCCTTTAACTCTAGTAATGTAGGCCTATTCTTAAAAGAAGTGAAACACTTAGATCTGACAAATAAATTTCTCAGAAAATCATTAATAAATCGTTCCTGAATTTAGTTCACAGCAGTTAGCAGTTGCCTCATCACTAAAAATACAAAGTAAACTACCATATTAGAAACAAACTTCCTGTAATGTGCTAACAACACTATTGCATTCTAGAAGCAGCATGCCATAGAGCACGGGCTTGGGAGTCAGAAGGGCATGTGTTCTAATCCCTGCTCTGCCACGTGTCTGCTGGGTGACCTTGGGCAAGTCACTTCACTTCTGTGGGCCTTAGTTACTTCATCTGTAAAATGGGGATTAAGACTGTGAGCCCCATGTGGGACAGGGACTGTGTCCAACTGATTTGCTTGTGACTCAGTTACCTCATCCGTGAAATGTGGATTAAAAGTATGAGGCCCACACAGGACAACCTGATAACCTTGTATCTACCCCAGCACTTAGAACAGTGCTTGGTGCATAGTAAGCACTTAATAAATACCATGACTATTATTGTTATAATTATTATGGCATCCTCCCCAGAGCTTAGTACAATGCTTTGCAAACAGTAACCGCTCCATAAATAGAGTTGAATGAATGAATGAACAATAATTGTGTTTTTTGTTAAGCGCTTGTTAAGTGTGCCAGGCACTGGACTAAGTGCTTGGGAGAGGACGACAGACCATCAGACACATTCCCCACCCACACTGAGCTCAGAGTCTAGCTCCTGCTGTTCATCTAGCCGGAATTCCTGTGCCTCAAAGCCAGGGTCTCCAGAATTCTCTCCACCACATGATAACTTCCCCTTCCTGCTTGCTAATGATACATGAAGATAAACGAAATCGTGTGAATCAAAGATAAATAAGTACAAGGATTTGATAGAATCTTTCCTCACACCAACATTTCAATTGATCAAGCACTTTGGATCCATCAAGTGCTGAGGCAGAAACACAATCAGTACAGACACAATCTCTGTCCCACATGAGGCTCACAATCTATTTAAATTGCAACACCCACCTCATGGTTTAGTGGAGTACCCTGCTTGATTTCTCTAGTAGTCTGGCTCAGAAACCCTCCCACTGAGCAGAAACACAAAACACATTGTCCTGCTCCTCCTCATCCTTCAGTACGGTACCCTGCAGCAGGAAAGGTGCTCAATAGGTCTTCCAGAATGAAGAGCAATGAAAGGATTTTTTTTTCTCTCTCTAAATGGATCGAAAGCCTAGAACAGACATCCAAAGCTAGGAGTAGGACAAAGGAACTTTAAAATTCACAGTTATTTATTACAAGAAAGGTTACTGGGTTTAATTGAGTTAAACTCCCATTTACCTAGTTTTTATTAATCTCCCTTTCATTTCTAGTCTAATACATCTCTTATCCTCTATTTAATTACTGGCACAATTATTAACGATTAAAAACCTGTTTTCCCTCCTACTTAAATTGTGAGTCCCTGGTGTGATAATCTTGTGTCTTTTCCAGCATTAAGCATAGTGGTTGGCACCCAGTAAGCACTAAAAATGGCAATGCTTACTGGTAGCCCCAGGATTGCCAACATCCTTCAGAATAGCAGAAAATAGTGGGCAAAGTGGAGCTGGGAAGAGAACCCAGACACACAAATGTCCAGCCATCATTCCTTCTACCAAGCTGATGCTCTACAGACATAAAAAAAAATCACTCTGATTATCATCAGGAATTCTCAGGGCTTCCTCTGGTTTAAGCACAAGAGCTGAAGCAAGGCTTTCATATAGGAGAGAGTCAATGTCTCACATGGAGTTCACAGTCAAAGGAAGGAAAAAAGTTATACTGACCCAGTTTACAGGTGAGGAAATTGAGGCTCAGAGAGGTGAACTGTCTTGCTCAAATTGAAACAGCAGGCCAGTGGCAGAGCTGGGACTATCAATCAATCAACGGTATATATGAGTACCTATGTGCAGACCTTGTATTAAGCACTTGGGAGTGTACAACAGAATTAGACACATCCCCTGCCCACAATGAGTTTTACAGGGCTAGAACCCAGGTTTGATTCTGTTACTCTTTGTTTTATGGTACTTGTTAAGCCCTTTCTGTGTGTCAAACACTGTTCTATGCGCTGGGGTAGATACAAGTCAATTTGGTTGGAGCAGACCCTTGCCCTCTTTTGGCTCACAGTCCAAGGAGGAGGGAGAACAGGAGAGCTGAGGCACAGAGAAGTTAAGTGGCTCACCCAAGGTCATGAAGCAAGCAACTGGTAGAGCTGGGATTAGAACCCAGGTCCTCTGACTCCCAGAACCACCTCTTTCCACTAGGCCATGCTGCTTCTCAAATGCTCCAGATTTGTAGTGATCGATCAAATGATTGATCAATCCCTGACCCCTGTTCTTTCCCCTCGGCTTCAAGTCTTCAATGCTGATCGACCCCTGAATCCAGAGGTCCCTTCTGACCCCCCACGCCAGGGAAGGGCCAGGGCCAGCCTGCCCTGGGCCGGTCCGAGGAGCGCAGTCAGCTCCTGATGCTTGCTATCGGACTTCCCTCTGGCCCCGACACGAGACCTGGGGGACTTGGGCCTAGTAAGCCAATCCCAAATCTGCAGGTGTGTTTGGTCAAGCAAGGGAGTTATGGTATTAAGCCCTTACCGTGAGCTGCACATTTATATTCCAAAGGTCACGGTGACCACATCTTTTCCACTTGAGCACGTTCCCTACGACTCCTTGAGGTTGGTGGTCTTCATGCTGCTTTCTGACCTGTGCCCGTGATGGAAATTCTTTCCTTTTGAGGAGCGAAGGTAATAATGATAATAAGACTAATATATGCTAAAATACTCACATAGTAATAATGCTAGCATTTGCTAAACACTTACACAATCATAACGGCAGCATTTGTTAAACACTTACTACGTGCCAAACACAGAACTAAGCAAGAGGGGTAGATATAAGATAAACAGGTGGAACACAGTCCCTGTCCTATGTATTCTAATTCGGTGGGAGTAGGATTCAATCCTCATATTATAGAGAAGAAGGTTGCCCACAGAAGTGAAGTGACTTGCACAAGAAAGATCGCATGGCACACAAATGACAGGGCCTCAGTTAGAACGCATGTCCTTTGACTTCCAAGCATGGGCTCTTTCCACTAGGCCCCACTGCTTCCAAAGACTCTCAAACCAAACGGTCTATTTTTTGAGCATCTGAACCAAAGGATTGCCGGGCCGCTCCTATCCACTTTTATGCCCAAGCTCTGACCTGAAGGGGGTTCCCTTCTCATGGGGTGAGAACGTGCTCCAACTGGGCCAGCAGGCACCCCAGCGGAACACAGGAGTCCTGAACCCAGCCTGCACTGATCTTCTTCCAACGAGCTGGTTTTCCAAACATCGGAAATGAATGAGGCCTGGCTGCTTACCACTAAGCCATGATGATGAAAAGTTCTCATGAGGAGGCGGGTGACAGAGCAGATTTCTGCCACGACTGCAAACAGAAACACCTCCTAAAAGCAAAGAAACCTTTTAGGGGACAGAGAGAGGAGGGGAAGGATAAAGGAAAGCAGCAACCCAGAGATCTCTCAACTGCTTTCCCAGAGTTCCTGGATCCATACTTCTGGCCAAAGCTATGTTCAGGGGGAGGGAGAGATGTGGGTGAAGGGAGGGGATGACAGCCACCTAGAGTTCGCTCCCCTGCTCACCCAGAAATACCGGCTCTGTACTTCAGGTGCAGGCTTTGTTCGAAGTACGGTGAGTGAAGTGCAAAGAGACGGAAAGGGAGGAACCCAGAGTCCTCTCACCTGCTTACTCGGAATTCCTACCTCTGCACCTTAGGTCAAGGCTGTGTTTGGTGTACCCCTGAGAGAAGGAGGGCAGAAAAACAATTTTTGAAAAATTTCCTTTCTACAATATTCATTTTCAAGGGTCTGGCTAAAGCCCAAAGTTTAGTTTATTCAATTCCATTAAAAATAAAAGGAGGCTCACCATGAGAATGCTTAGTTAATCAACAGACATTTCTATTAATACTTGCCCGCCCAGGGTCTTTTGAGCTTAGTACAGTGTTTTGCACAAAGTGAGCGCTCAATAAATGTGACTGTATGTATGAACGAATGAATGGGGGGAAGGTGGCAGAGGGCAATCTTACAGTCAGGGCCCTCTAGCTGGAGGATAGATGCTCCTCCCAAGTAATAATAACTGATATATTTGTTAGGTATTTACTGCCAGGCACTATACTAATTGCTGCGGTAGATACCAGGTAATCAGAGCAGTCACGGTCCCTGTCCCCATGGGACTTGCAATCTCAGTCAGAAGGACAAGTAATATTAAATCCCCACTTTCCACATGTGGAAACTGAGGCCTAAAGAAGTGGTTAATTTTTTTATGGCACTTGATAAGCATGTACAATGTTCACAGCACCAAATTAAGCACTGGGGTAGATACAGTCAGGTTTGATACAGCCGTTAGGGCTCAGAGTCCTAATCCCCAATGTACAGATAAGGTCACTGAGGCATAGATAAGTGACTTCACCAAGTTACCTCTCAGTCAAGTGGTAGAGCTGGGATTAGAACCCAGGTCCCTTAGACTACCCTATAATGATTCTTCCTCCATTTTGTGGACAGAAGAATACATTTTAAGATACATAAAGAGTTCCCCGTAATGACGATGATAATGATAAGGAAAATAATCATGATTTGTGCCTAGATCTGTCTGATCAGAACACAACATCCTTGAAAGCAGACTTTCAAATCGCCTTCAATAGTTTCATTCCTCATCCACAGGGGACAAAGATCAAGAAGCCAAGGGACATTTGAACATGGCGTAGCAGAAAGAGCATGGAAGCCAGAAGGTCATGGATTCTGATGTCAGCTTTGCCACTTGTCTCCTGTCTGAAGTTGGGCATGTCACTTCTCTTTTCTGTGTCTCAGTTACTTCATCTGTAAAGTGGGGATTGAGACTGTGAGCCCCACATGGGACAGGGACTGCCTCTAACTCGATCTGCTTGTATCCAACCCCAGCACTTTGAACAGTGTCAGCACATAGTAAGTGCTTAAATGCCATAATAACTATTATTCTTATTTGCTCAAAAAATGTGCTGGGGAGATGAGACCAGGATGCCAGACAGTGGGGTGGTCTCACAGAAAGAGCCCAGTCTTGAGAGTCAGGAGACCTGGATTCTAAGCCTGACTCTGCCACTTCTCTGCCAGATGGTCTTGGGTGAGATAAGCTCTCTCTGCCTGTGTTTCCTCATCTGTAAAATGGGGATACGACTCTTCTCCCTCCCCTAAAACCATGAGCCCACAAGAGGGATTGTTTCCTATCTGACTGGCCTCTTTTTAAAAAAAATGGTATTTATTAAGTTCTTACATGGAACAATCAGGACATTTCGAAGAACTGGTTCTTAAAATCACAGGGGGAAATGCTGACAGCAGAGTCTCTGATTGAATGCATAGACTATTCAACTCCAGGCACCCTTCCCTGGGGAAATGGGATGAATAAAAGAATAACTCTTTGGAAAGAAAGTTAAGGAAAGCAACAGTTCTCTCCATTCCATTTTCTGTGGTTGTAGTCTCCCCAGCATTAAGAGCTCTGAACACATTAGATGCTCAATCCATACTACCGATGGCTGGATTGATCTAACATTCCTGGGAGCCGACCACTCTGATCGGGTAAGATTGGGGAGAGAAATGTGATATTGTAGTGAGCATTTTACCTGAAGGGATATTTCAACATTTGTCAAATGGGTTGAGTTTTGTCTAACTCTTGCAGCGTAGTCATGCTCTTCAAATTAGTGAAACACTAAGATTCTCCAAACAAATTTCTCAGAAAATCATTAATGAATCGTTTTCAAATTTAGTGAAGAGCAGAATAGAAAAAACCTCACAGTACTTCACAGTACTTTCTGCTTTTAGCAGTTGCCTCAAAGCACCCTGCCCAAGGAAAGGTGCTCAAAAGGTCCTAGTGAGTAAAGGACAATGAAAGGATGCTTTTTTTGTCTTCAAGTGGATCAAAAGCCCAGAACAGACATCCAAACCAAGGAGTTAGAGAAGGCAACTTTAAAATTCACAGTCATTTATTACATGAAATGTTACTGAGTTTAATTGAACTAAACTCTGCTTACCTACTTTTTTTTTTTTTATCTCCCATTCACCAATGTCCTCTATTTAATTAGTGGAAATATTTTTAAGAATTAAATATCTGCTTCCCTCCTGTTTAGACTGGGAGTCCTTTGGGTGACAATCTTGTATCTACCCCAGCACTAAGTGTAGTGGTTGGCACACAGTAAACATTTTGATATCACAATGATTACTGATAGCCCTAGGGTTGTCAACATCCATCAGGATAGCAGAGGGTAGTGGGCAAAGTGGAGCTGGGAAGAGAATCCAGATGCCCAATCTTTCAGCCCTCATTCTTGCTACCAAGCTGATGCTCTACAAACATAAAAAAATCTCTATGATTATCAACAATAATTACCAGGGCTTCCTCTGCTGTAAGCACAAGGGCTGAAGCAAGGCTTTCATATCAAACAGAGTCAGTGTCTCACATGGAGCTCACAGTCAAAGGAAGGAGAAAAGTTACACTGACCCATTTTACAGGTGAGGAAACTGAGGCCCAGAGAGGTTAAGTGACTTGCTCATATTGAAACAGTAGACCAGTGGCAGAGCTGGGACTATCAATCAATCAATGGTATTTATTGAGTATTTATTATGTGCAGAGCAGTGTACTAAGCACTTAGGAGTGTACAATGCAACAGAATTGGATACATCCCCTGCCCATAACGAGCTTTACTGGGCTAGAACCCAGGCTCATTTTTGTTTGTTTTATGGTACTCATTAAGTCCTTTCTATGTGTCAAACACTGCTCTGTGCGCTGCGGCAGATAGAGTCAATTAGGTTGGACGTAGACCCTGGCCCTCATGGGGCTCACAGCCCTAGGAGGAAGGAGAACAGGAGAACTGAGGCACGGAGAAGCTAAGTGGCTTGCCCAAGGTCATGCAGCAAGCAAATGGCAGAGCCAGGATTAGAACCCAGGTCCTCTGACTCCCAGGCCCACGCTCTTTCCACTAAACCCCGCTGCTTCTCTAATGCTCCTGATCTGGAGCGATCGATTGATTGACCGTCAATCCCAGACCCCTGTTCTTTCCCCTCGGCTTCACCTCCTCCATGCCGATCGATCCCTGAGTCTGGAGGTCCCTTCCGGCCTCCCGTGCCAGGGGAGAGCCAGGCCCAGCCAGCACTGCACCAGGACAGGGAGCACAGTCAGCTCCCGAGGCTTACTGCTATCGGACTCTCCTACGGCCCCAATGCCAACACTGGGGGACGCGGGCCTAGTACACCAATCCCTAGTCCGCAGGTGTGTTTGGTCAAGACGGGGAGTTTTTTTCTGCTTTGCACATTCATCACATTTATGAGGCCAAAAATATTGAAGTTCTAATAAGCGGAAATAGGAAAATCAAAAAGCTGGTTTTTTAGACACCAGACTGTAAGCTCCTTATGGACAGGGAACATTTAGCTAATTCTCTTACATCCTACTCCCCCAAGTGCTTAGTACAGTGCACTCTGCACATAATAAGCCTTCAATAAATATCTTTGATCGATGTTTAATCGGTATGTGGGGGAAGGGGTAGTGCCCAGTGGAAAAAGCAGCTGATCAATCAGTCACATTTATCGAGGGCTTACTGTGTGCAGATCACCAACTGGGGACTCGGAGGTCTTGGGTTCAAATCTCAGCTCTGCCAAATGTCTGCTGTATGACCTTGGGCACATCACTTCACTTCTATGGGCCTCAGTACCTTCATCTGTAAAATGGGGATTAAGACCGTGAGACCTCTGTGGGACAGGGAAGTTTCCAACTTGATGAGGTTTTATCTACCCCGGTCCTTAGAACAGTGCTTGACATATACTAACTGCAAAACAAGTACCATCAGCATCACCTCACTTAGCAGAGCCTTAGTTCCCTCATCTGTAAAAGGGGAATCGGTTCCTGTTTGTCTCCTACAAGGACAAGCACTTGTATTCATTCAGTCGTATTTTTTGAGCGCTTACTGTGTGCAGAGCACTGTACTAAGTGCTTGGAAAGTACAAGTTGGCAACACATAGAGACAGTTCCTACCCAACAGCCGGCTCACAGTCTAGAAGGGGGGAGACAGACAACAAAACAAACCATATTAACAAAATAAAATAAATAGAATAGTAAGTATGTACAAGTAAAATACAGTAATAAATATGTACAAACATATATATATGTGCTGTGAGGAGGAGAAGGAGGTAAGGCGGGGGGGATGGGGAGGAGGAGGAGGGGGAGAGGAAGGAGGAACTCAGTCTGGGAAGGCCTCCTGGAGGAGGTGAGCTCTCAGTAGGGCTTTGAAGGGAGGAAGAGAGCTAGCTTGGAGGATGTGCGGAGGGAGGGCATTCCAGGCCAGGGTGAGGACATGGGCCGGGGGTCGACGGCGGGATAGGCAAGAACGAGGCACAGTGAGGACGTTAGCGGCAGAGGAGCGGAGGGTGCAGGCTGGGCTGTAGAAGGAGAGAAGGGAGGTGAGGTAGGAGGGAGCGAGGTGATGGAGAGCCTTGAAGCCGAAAGTGAGGAGTTTTTGCCTGATGCGCAGGTTGATTGTTAGCCACTGGAGATTTTTGAGGAGGGGAGTAACATGCCCAGAGCGTTTCTGCATCAAGATGATCCGAGCAACAGCGTGAAGTATAGATTGAAGTGGGGTGAGACAGGAGGATGGGAGATCAGAGAGGAGGCTGATGTAGTCATCCAGTCAGGATAGGATGAGAGATTGAACCAGCAGGGTAGCAGTTCGGATGGAGAGGAAAGGGCGGATCTTGGTGATGTTGTGGAGGTGAGACCAGCAGGTTTTGGTGACGGATTGGACGTGAGGGGTGAACGAGAGAGCAGAGTCGAGGATGACACCAAGGTTGGGGGCTTGTGAGATGGGAAGGATGATAGTGCTGTCAACAGTGATGGGAAAGTCAGGGAGAGGGCAGGATTTGGGAGGGAAGATTAGGAGTTCAGTCTTGGACATATTGAGTTTTAGATGGCCGGCAGACATCCAGATGCAGATGTCTTGAAGTCAGGAGGAGACACGAGCCTGAAGGAAGGGAGAGAGAGCAGGGACAGAGATGTAGATTGCATCCATCTGATGATCAGTTCAACTAGCGGAGCCTTAGTTCCCTCATCTGTAAGACGGGGATTCTATCCCTGCTTTCTCTCCTACTCGGGCTGTGGGACAAGCACCATGGCCATCTGATGATTGGGTCGGACACAGTCCCTGTCCAGTGTGGGGCTCAATCATAATGATGATGATGATAATAACTAAGCGAAGTCTATGTCCCACATGCGGTGTAGTCTAAGTATGAGGTAGGCAGGCAATGTGTCTGCCTATCATTGTACTGGACTCCCCCAAGCGCTCTCTACAGTGCTCTCCACACAGGAACAACTCAGTAAATATGACAATGATCTACCAGAACTTGTTTTACTTGTTTTGATGTGAATACATCTCTATTTCTATTTATTTACATTGATGCTGCTGATGTCTGTTTGTTTTTGATGTCTGTCTTTGCCCTTCCACACTGTAAGCTCATAGTGGGCATGGACTGTCTCCATTTGTTGCTGAACTGTACTTTCCAAGCACTGAGTTCACTGCTCTGCACACAGTAAATGCCTAATAAATGGGCGACTGAATGAATGAATGAATGAATAACAGGGACTGTGCCCAACCCAATTAGCTTGTACCTACTCCAGTTCTTAAAACAGTGCTTGGAACAGAGTAAGCACCAAACGAATGTCATTTAAGTGGATTAAAAAAAATAAAAAAGAAGGAAGGGAGCCAGGCTGAAGAGTCAATCAGTCAGTCATATTTATGGAGTAATTACTGTGTGCAGAGCACTAAGACAAGCGCTTGGGTGAGTACAACTGAACAATAAATGGACACATTCCCTGCCCACAATGAGCTTATGGTCTAGAAGGAGAGACGGACAGTAACAGAAATAAATAAACGACAGATATGGACATAAGTGCTGTGAGGTTGGGAGAAGGGGATGAATAGAGGGAGTGAGTCGGGGCGACATAGAAGAGAGTGGGAGAAGAGGCAAGGAAGGCTTAGTCAGGGAAGGCCTGCCAGGGGCTTAGTACAGTGCTCTGCACACAGTAAGCGCTCAATAAATACAATTGAATGGACGGACACACACACACACACACACACACACACACACACACACACACACACCTCCCCCCTCCCCCCCAAGACAGTGAGCATGTACCCCCATGCATCCCACAGTTTCTGCCCCCTCCCTTTCTCCCCCGACCAAAACCCTCATCTCACACGCATCAATAATCCCCCTTCAAGAAATTTCAGAGCAACCCAACCTGTTCAATCCAGAAATCTCTGGTTGTCTCAAGGAGACACTTCCCGAGCTGGATCCTCGACTTCTCACCCAGGCAGCAAAAATCCAAACCTGTATAGCCTGTGGCAAGCCCTGCCCCAATAGGGCATGAGTAATGTAGCCACATCAGAGGCGGGGTCACAAACCCTGTTAACACCACACATTCATTCATTAATTCAATAGTATTTATTGAGCGCTTACTGTGTGCAGAGCACTGTACTAAGCACTTGAGAAGTACAAGTTTGCAACATATAGAGACAGTCCCTACCCAACAACGGGCTCACAGTCTAGAAGGGGGAGACAGACAACAAAACAAAACATGTGGACAGGTGTCAAGTCCTCAGAACAATCACAGTATAATAGGAATATTTTGTGCCTACTCCAGCCCTTGGAGAAATACTTCACGCAAATTAAATGCTTAACACGTACCATCATCTGCACAGCACTACTATGGATGAGTCAGTGGTATCAAAACACATTTCCCATACCACTCTCAGCTCTCTTCATAACCCCCACATCCTCGGCAGCGTGGCTCAGTGGAAAGAGCACGGGCTTTGGAGTCAGAGGTCATGGGTTCAAATCCCAGCTCTGCCACTGGTCAGCTCTGTGACTTTGGGCAAGTCACTTAACTTCTCTGTGCCTCACTTACCTCATCTGTGAAATGGGGATTGAGACTGTGAGCCCCAGGTGGGACAAACTGATCACCTTGTAACCTCCTCAGCGCTTAGAACAGTGATTGGCACATAGTAAGTGCTTAATAAATGACATTATTATTATTATTATTATTATTATTATTATTGGTGTTCCATCCCTCCATGCCCAGATACACACCAACACCCCAACTCTACCTTTCTTCACTCCCTTCTGAATTAACTGATACATATCCATGGTCCCAACCCCAGATTATCAACCCAAATCAGTGATATCAATATACACACTAAGTCAATTCTATTTAGGGAATCCTTACTGGGAATAGAGCAGTTTAATGAGGACATTATAACTCTACACTGCCACCCCCTCTCCTACCCCCAATACATCACCACTACAACTTCAGTTAATTATCCCAGACTTGGGCCTCCCCTTCCCACCCCTCAACTTCAAACCTTTGAGATCAGCACATTCCTTTATACCTCCTGCACCATAAAGAACAGTCACCCATCAGCAACCCCACTTCAGTAAACATCAATAATCACAGCTGAACCAAACATTGGCTAACCGAGGGGGCACCACAGGCCCTGTGCCCCAAACCCCCAGAGCAGACAAGCCTGCCGCCTCTCTATAGCCCACGGGCCCTAAAGGGGGAGGGAAAGGGGCAGTGCCACTTACCCCATTGAAGGGCACCTAGTGAAGAGACTGGGTTGCTGGGAGTGGGGCTTTAGGAGGAGGGACCTAAGAAGCAGAGGGCTATTATGGAGAAAGGGATTTGCAGGGATTTGTCATTAAAAGGATCTGGTCAAACCTCCTTAATTAGAGCCATTCCCCTACTCCTTGAGGATCAGGTGTAATTCTCCAATGCTTTCCCAGGGCTTAATACAATGCTTTGCAAACAGGAGGATATCTAATACATAACAATGAACGACTGAAGGAGGCCCCACCCCACTCTCTCCTCCACTCTGTCTCTCCTTTGGGTTTTTGGTTTCCTTTCTCATGGTATTTGTTAAGAACTTGCTAGGTGCCAGGTACCATGCCAGGAACCTTAGTGGATACGAGAGAGTCGGGTTGGACACCTTCCCTGTCCCTCATAGGACTCGTACTCTTGATCCCCCACGTTTTACAGATGAGGTGATTGAGACCCAGTGAAGTGAAGCTATATGCCCAGGATCTCCCAGCACACAGGAAGCAGAGCCACGGTGGGAACCCAGGGCCTTTGACTCCCAAGCCCCAGCCCTTTCCACTAGGCCAGGGTGCTTCTCGCTTCAATTCTCCCCGCTTCTGTCCCATTCAGTTTCTGCCCAAAGGCCGTGTTGCATGTCCAATTATGCTAATTCGCTGCTCTGCATGGTCAGTGAGAGGCCCACATGATTTGGAGGGTCTCCCCATTTTATTTTATTTTCGCACAAAGTCAAACAGCACACCTGGGGAGGTGATTCATGCAAGACTCCTGAAGGCACTTTTTCATTGACATTTCTATCCAAACAATACAGCACCCCACATGCACATGACAAACACTTGCATAGGTGACTTGATTCCCAGATAAGGCTCTCTTAGGGGCCAGAGCTTGTTGACACAGTCTCAATACTGCAGTACAATTCATCACTTACAAAGGATTTGCTAAACCAGAAGTTCCCTCACAAACCTTAAGTGCTTAGTACAGTGTTCTGCACACAGTAGGCACTCAATAAATATGATTGACTGACTGAATGAAGTTGCTTTTCACACGGGTATTTGCAAAGTTCTCCTCCAGTCCTCAAAATGGCGTTACTTCGGCTAAGGCTAGGTTTTCACCCAATGGCAGTGCCTCAGCTCAATGATTGCAATTGTATTCCATGATTTTCCAGAACCGTTGGTGTAAGAAGTAATGGAAGTCAAATTTGGGGGGCTCTTAACCCAGTAACCTGGGGAAAATGGAGGAAAAGGGCGGGGAGTGGGAAGGAATAGAGTAAGGAAAGGCAGGTCAGCTTTAAGTCTGGCCTCTAGGGTGGCCACCGAGGGCCCTTGCAGATCTTGGACCGACTGATCATAATTGGGGTATTTGTTAGTCATTACTAAGGGCCCAGCACTGTACAAAGCACTGATGCCCAGGGTATCACATGTCTCAGGGAACATTCTTTTGGATGCTATCTGTTAAGTGCTAACTAGGTGAAAAAGAGAGGGTGAGGGGGAGCAGGAAGAAAGAGAGAGCAGAAGGGGGCAGGAAGAAAGAGAGAGGGTGAGGTCCCGGGAGCAGGAAGAAAGAGAGTGGGAGGGGGCAGAGAGACAAAAGAGGTTGAAAGGGGGCAGGAAGAAACAGAGGGGTAGGGGGTCAGAAAGACAGAGGGGGAGAGGGGACAAGAAGAAAGAGAGCAGGTGAAAGAGCAGGAAGAACAGAGGGGGGAGGGGGGCAGGAAGAAAGACAGGGGTGAAGGGGAGCAGGAAGAAAGACAGGGTGAAGGGGAGCAGGAATAAATGTGGGGGAGGAAGATAACAGAGATGGGGATGGGGCAGGAAGAAACAGGGGAGCAGGAAGAAAGAGAAAGGGGAGGGAGGCAGGAAGAAAGAGAGAGGGGGAGGGGGACAGGAAGAAAGAGAGGGGATGAGGAGCAGGAGGTAACAGAGAAGGGATGGGGAGCAGGAAGAAAGAGAGGGGGAGAGATGCAGGAAGAAAGGCAGAGGGGTGGGCGAAGGAAGAAAGAGAGAGTGAAGGGGGCAGGAAGAAACAGAGAGGGGAAGGGAGCATGAAGAAACAGAGAGGGGGAAGGGGGCAGGAAGAAACAGACAGGGAATGGGGGGGCCCAAAAGAAACAGTGAGGGTGAGAAGGAGCATGAAGAAACAGAGAGTGGGGAGGAGGGCAAGAAGAAGCAGAGAGGGTGAAGGACGGCAGAAAGGAACAGAAGACAGGAAGAAAAGGAGAGGGTGAAGGGGAGCAGGAATAAACATAGAGGGGGAGAGGGGCAGGAAGAAACATAAAGGGCAAGGGGGGGCAGGAGAAACATTTATTCATTCACTCAATCGTATTTATTGAGTGCTTACTGTGTGCACAGCACTGTACTAAGCACTGGGGGCAGGAGAAACAGAGACGGGAAGGGGGCCGGAAGAAAGAGATTTAGGAATCAGTCACATAGAGATGGCAGTTAAAGCATGGCTTAGTGGATACCGCTTACTATGGCTCTGCACACAGTAATGGCTCCAAAAACACGATTGAATCAATGATAGAGCATGGGCCTGGGAGTCTGAAGACCTGGGTTCTAATCCTGCCTCCATCCAATGTCTGCTGCTTGGGTAACTATAAATCATAAAATTCACATGAATGGTATTTGTTAAGCACTTAGTATGTGCCGGCACTGTACTAAGTGCTGGGGTGGATACAAGCAAATCCAGCTGGACACAGTGCATGTCCCACACAGGGCTCATATTCATTCTTGATCCCCATTTTACAGATGAGATAACTGAGGCACAGAGCAGTGAAGTGGCTTGCCCAAGGCCACAAAGCACACAAGTGGTGTAGCTGGGCTTAGAACCCACGACCTTCTGACTCCCAGGCCTGTGCTCCATCCACCACAGCTCGGTTACCTCATCTGAGTAAAATGGGGAGTAAGAGTCTGAGCCCCACATGAGAAGGGGACTATGCCCAAACTGATTAACTTGAATCCACCCCAGCACTTACCACAGAGCTTGGAACATATTAGGCGCTTAACAAGTACCACAATTACTACTAGGATTCCTTTCAGCTCTCACCTGCTCATTCTTTCCCAGCACTTGGCACGGTACTCTCTCCGCACAAAGGAGACAGAGACACATAGTAGTCTGCCTCCTCCACATCCCCCTCTCAACCCTACTGCTCCTCTTCCGCTTTCTTCTCCCCCTTCTCCTCCTCCTCCTCCTCCTCCATGCCCCAGGAAAATGATGCCTCCTGGAAGGACCAAGACAGTGTAGATGGCACTGTGCAAGACACCAACATTCCCAATCATCAACTCCTTCACGGAGTCTAGGGTTCAAAGTCTCAGGGCCCAGGGTCACCAGCCAACTTCAACAGGAGACTTTTCTCTCCATCGTTTTCACCTCGTTTATTCATCTCTCCTGCCGCCCCCTCCTCCCCCCTCCCCCCCAACAGCTAAGCTAAATTTTGTGAGGGTAAGTGGGAGAAATCATCTTATACTTCTCTTGTAATGGTAATTGTAATGATCAATAATTGTGGTCTTTGTGAAGTGCTTACTATGTGCGATGAACTGAGAAGCAGCATGGCCTAGTGGACAGAGCACAGGCCTGGGAGTCAGAAGGACCTGGGTTCTAATCCAGCATTGCCACCCATCTGCTGGGTGACCCTGGGCGAGTGACTTCACTTCTCTTTACTTAGCTACATTGTGAAAATGTAGATGAAGACTGTGAGCCCCATGTTGGATAGCGACTGTGTCCAACCTGATTAGCTTGTATCAACCCCAAGACTCAGAAGAGTGCTGGATACATAGTAAGCGCTTAACAAATACCATCTCTCTCACCCACTAAGATAGGTTTTTGGAAGGTAAGTGGGGGAAACTGTCAACTTATCTTTTAGTCATTGTAATAATAATAATACTTGGAATAATTAATAATTGTGGTATTAATTAAGCACTTATTATGCAATAAGTACTGAGAAGTAGCATGGCCTACTGGATAGAGCATGGGTCCAGGAATCAGAAGTACCTGAATTCTAATCCCGGTTCCGCCACTCATCTGCTGTGTGACGTAGGGCAAGCCACTTCATTTCTCTGGGCCTCCGTTCCCCTGTCTGTAAAATGGGGATTAAAGCTCTGAGCCCCATGGGCGACAGGGACTGTGTCCAACCTGACTAGCTTGTA
The DNA here is from genome assembly GCF_015852505.1 of Tachyglossus aculeatus. Classification (NCBI taxonomy): domain Eukaryota; kingdom Metazoa; phylum Chordata; class Mammalia; order Monotremata; family Tachyglossidae; genus Tachyglossus; species Tachyglossus aculeatus. The sequence goes on along the minus strand of NC_052076.1, from coordinate 20,534,753 downwards.
TCTAACCCAGCACTTGGTACAATGCATAGCCAATACTCATGGACTTTTAAAAAGACCATTTAAAAATATATTAAAAAAGACACGTCTTTCCTGGGACACCATCTGCTCACAGTAGCAGAAATGGAAAGTCCTCTCCCAGACTTTGCCCTACCTAGAGATGGCACCACTGTCCTTCCTGTCTCATGATCCCGTGACCGCGGTGTCATACCTGACTCCTCTCTCTCATTCAACCCATGCACTTAATCACAAAATTCTGTCAGTCCCACCTTGACTACATCGCTAAAATCCACCCTTTCCTCTCCATCCCAAACTGCTACCATGTTCATATCCTATCCTGCCTTTGTTACTACATCAGCCTCTTTGCTGACCTCCCAACCTCCTGCCTCTCTCCAGTCTGGTCCACAGTTCACTGAGCTGCCCCGATCATCTTTCCTATAGAAGCCTTCAGGTCATATCAACTCCCTCCACTAAAACTTCTAACGGTGGCCTATCCACCTCTGTATCAAACAAAAACTCCTCACCGTTGGTGTTAAAGGACTCCATCCCCTCCTACCTCATCTTGCTTCTCTCCTACAACCCAGAACCTCACACTCTGCTCCTCTCGTGCTAACATTCTCACTCTGCTTCCATCTCACCCGTCTCGCCGACGACCCCTGGCCCACATCCTACCTGTGGTCTAGAACACCCTTCCTCCTCAAATCCACCAGATGATGACTTTCCCCTCGCATCAAAACCTTAAGGGACATCTCCTCCGAGAGGCCTTCCCAGACTAAACCCCAAGCTTCCTCATCTCCCACTTCCTTCTGCATCACCCTGACTTACTCCCTTTGCTCTTCCCGCCTTTCCCAGCCTCAGAGCACTTCTGTCTATACCTGTCATTTTATTTATTTGTATTGAAGTGTGTTCATTTGGATGGCTGTCTGTCACCTCCTCCAAACTGTGAGCTCGTTGTGGGCAGGTATCGTCACTCTTCATTGTTGTGCTGTCCTTTCCCAAGTGCTTAGAACAGTGCTCTGCAAAAAGTAAGTGCTTAATAAATACAATTGAACAAATGAATGAATAAGAGCGAAGGCCCCCAGCCACTAACGAGAGGCCGGGTGGATTTCGAGCACTCTCTTGGGCCGGTCTGTGTCTGGCTCCACTGCCTAGACTGAGGTCCCTGGGTCAGCAGGACGGTGCTGGATTCCCTGTCCCCCCCGGGGGGACCCCATACCTGACACCCCTGGAGCTGAGGCTTACCCTGGGAACTCTGGTGGTGTATGACACACGTATCAGGATGGGGAGGAAATGATGGTCTCTTTTCTTGGCTCTGTGTCAGTCAAAAGTTACTTAGCTTCTTTTCTAGAACTATACAAACGTACAAAAGAGGGTTCAGATTAAGGCAGGAAACAACAAGGTAAAATTGTCGTTACAAACCCGACACCAAGGAAACAATGTCTTTCCTTCCCTCTTCGGATATCCCCCCTCCAACCTGACCATCCTCGATTATTATGATCAGATCGATCCCTGCCTAGGGAAACCCAAGCACAGCGAATCTCCCGCAACACACATTGATGCGATACATAAAAACAGACTGTTCACCCCCAGATCAGTGCTGGATCCCTAGAATAAGCATCTCTTTGGAGGCCAGTAGTATCGTTCCTTCTCATCACTCCTACGGGAACTTTCTTCCCAAGACCCATTTGGTGATTTTCTGTGGAAAGAAAGAACAGAGGAGAGATTCATTCATTCATTCAATCGTATTTATTGAGCGCAGATCACTATACTAAGCACTTGGGAAGTACAAGAGTACTCCTGCTTTGCCAAGTACAAACCCATGGGCCCATGTCAACTCTTTGGGCCCTTTCTTTCTTTCCATTCTTTCCATCATATTTCTTGAGCGCTTACTGTGTGCAAAGCACTGTACTAAGCACTTGGGAAGTACAAGTCGGCAACGTATAGAGACAGTCGCTACCAAACCAACTCACAGTCCAGGAGGGAGATACAGACAACAAAACAAAACATGTAGACAGGTGCCAAAACCATAGCTATATGCACATCATTAACAAAATAAAGTAGTTAATATGTACAAGTAAAATAGAGTAAGAAATCTGTACAAATATATGCAAGTGCTGTGGGGAGGGGAAGGAGGTGGTGGGGGGGGATGGGAAGGAGGAGAGGAAAAAGGGGGCTCAGTCTGGGAAGGTCTCCTGGAGGAGGTGAGCTCTCAGTAGGGCTTTGAAGGGAGGAAGAGAGCTAGCTTGGCGGATGTGTGGAGGGAGGGCATTCCAGGCCAGGAGGAGGATGTGAGCCGGGGGTCGACGGCGGAACAGGCGATAACAAGGCACAGTGATGAGGTGAGTGCCAGAGGAGCCGAGGGTTTGGGCTGGGCTGTAGAAGGAGAGAAGGGAGGTGATGTATCAGGGGGCACGGTGATGCACAGCTTTGAAGCTGAGAGTGAGGAGTTTTTGCTTGATTCGGAGGTTGACAGGCAACCACTGGAGATTTTTAAGGCAGGGAGTGACAGGCCCAGAGCATTTCTGTACAAAGACAATCCGGGCAGAAGACTTAAGTATAGACTGAAGCAGGGAGAGTCTGGAGGAAGGGAGGTCAAAGAGGAGGCTGATGCAGTCATCCAGTCGGGATAGGAGGAGAGAATGAACCAGCAAGGTGGCGGTTTAGGTGGAGAGGAAAGGGCAGATCTTGGCGATGTTGTGGAGGTGAGACCGGCAGGTTTTGGGGATGGATTGGAAGGGTGGGGTGAATGAGAGAGCAGAAGCGAGGAGGATGCCAAGGTTGCAGGCCTGTGAGATGGGAAGGATGGTAGTGCTGTCAACGGTGATGGGAAAGTCAGGAAGAGGACAGGGTTTGGGAGGGAAGATAAGGAGCTCAGTCTTGGACATATTGAGTTTTAGATGGTGTGCAGACATCCAGATGGAGATATCCTGAAGGCAGAAGGAGATACAAGCCTGGAGGGAGGAAGAGTAGGGGCAGAGATGTAGATTTGGGTGTCCTCCATGTAGAGATGATCGTTGAAGCCGTGGGAGCAAATGAGTTCACAAATCGAGTGAGTATGGAGAGACAGAAGGGGAGCAAGAACTGACCCTTGAGGAATTCCTACAGTAAGGGGATGGGAGGGGGAGGAGAAGCCCGCAAAAGAGACTGAGAATGAATGGTCGGAGAGATAAGAGGAGAACCGGCAGAGGACAGAGTCTGTGAAGCCAAGGCTAGAAAGCACAGCAAGTAACTGGCAAAGGCAGAATTAGAACCCGGGTCCTCTGACTTCCAGGCCCACGCTCTTTCCAATAGGCCACGCTGCTTCTAAAGACCCTAAAGGCGAGGGCCTTGAGTGTGCAAGCCAAAGTGTTCCTGTGGCACTACGCTAAAGCACTGACCTGAATGGGGTTCCCTTCTCATGAGGTGAGCACAGGCTCCAACTGCGGTAGTAGGCATCGGAGTGGAAGCTGGGAGTCCAGGCCCCAGCCTGTGCTTACCTTCTTCCGACGAGCTGGATTTCCAAACATCAGAAATGAGCGAGGCCCGGCCGCTCGCCGCTCAACCAGGACGACGAACCATTCTAGTGAGGAGGCAGGTGACAAAACCGGTCCCTGCCACGCCCGCAAACAGAAGCAACCCAAACAACACAGAAAACGTTTGGGAGACAGAGAAAGGAGGGCATGGAGAAAGGAAGGCGGCAACCCAGGCATCTCTCAACTGCTTACCCACAATTCCCAGGTTCTTACTTTAGGCCAAGGCCGTATTTGACGTAGCCCAGAGAGGAGGGTGGCCGGAGAACGCTGGTTGAAAAATTTCCTTCCCACAATATTCATTTTCAAGGGTCTGGCTAAAGCCCAGTTCATTCAGTCCCATCCAAAATAAAGCAGGTTCACCATGAGAATACTTAGTTATGAACAGCCATTTATAGTCATACTTTCTCAGCGAACTATGCACTTCTTAACAAACTCCGCTGTTCAGTATGGGAAAGGGTCTGAAAACAGACATTTTTCTCTTGCTGAATTATTCATTCTACCCAAAGGCTAATTTTTACATGGAAAAAAATGTATCTCCCCTTGAAGTTATAAAGATTTATAAGTTTTAGATTATGAGATGGGTCAACAGTGTGATGTATAACCTTCTCTCCCAACGACAGAGATCACATACAGTTGCATAAATCAAGGAACAACATGGTTTAGAAGACTCCACTGAGGGGTCAGTCGCTGGAGTCTACGAGCCAGTAGAGATATCCCCTAGTGCGGGTAGGTGGCTGATTCAGTTGAAACATGGACTACAGGACAGGGAAACAGCCTAGCCTAATGTAAGCAGCAGCGTACCTGGGGACCGGGGAACCTTGGTTCTAACCTCAGCTCTGCTGTTTGTCTGCTGTGGGACCTTGCTCACACCACTCAATTTCTCTGGGCCTCAGTTTCCACATCTGTAAAACGGGGGTTCGGTACCTACTTGCCTTTCCCCTTAGACTGAGCTCTACGTGGGATAGGGACTGGGTCCTACCTGATTAGCTGGCATCCACCCCAGCCTTTAGTAGATTGCTTGGCATATATAGTAAGCCCTTCAATAGTACTGTAATTATTATGATCCTCTTTGGGCTGATGAAGCTCTCCCCAAAATAACATACCCAACAGGACACAAGTCTTCTACCATCTGGTCAACAAAGGGCCACCCCGGGTCCTTTGAGCTAAGTAAAGTGCTTTGCACACAGTGAGCACTCAAATCGGATTTCATGAATGAATGAGGGAGGGTGGACAGAAGAGGGCAGTCTTATGGTCAGGACCCTCTAGCCAGAGGAGAGTTGATTCTCCCAAGTAATGATTATTGATATATTAGTTACGTATTTAATGCCAAGCACTAAACTAATTGCTGCAGTAGTTACAAAATAATCAGGCCAGACACGGTCCCTGTCCCACATGGAACTCACTATTTGAGTAGGAAGATCAACAAATACTAATTCCACATTGTGTTGATGAGGAAACCGTGGCCTAAAGGATGAGTTTTTTTATTGTAGTTGTTAAGCACTTAGCAAGTGCCAGGCCCCAAACTAAGCACTGGGGTAGATACAGCCAGGTTGGATATAGCCCATAGTCTTAATCCCCATTTTACAGATTAGGTCACTGAGGCCCAGACAAGTGACTTTCCAAGGTTACGTCTCAGTCAAATGCTAGAGCTTGGATTAGAACCCAGGTCCTTTATACTACCCTATAATGACTCTGTCTTCTGTTTCGTGGATGGAGGAATACATTATAAGATAAATAAATGGTTCTCCATGATGGTGAATATAATGATCATGAAAATAATAATGATTTGTGCCCAGGTATATCTGGTCAGAACATAACATAACAAAACACAGTAAGCACTCAATGAATACCACTGATTGACTAATGAGCTTATCATTATTATATGACTATTACGACACTTCCACAAAGATTTGGGTAGACTCATGGCGGCATGCAGAAGTACCAGCATCAAAAAGGGGTTATAATGGTGAGATTTTGCCATTCTGATCTGAGGAAAGAAAAACAAAAGTCATCAGAACTCAAGGTTATCAGCCCCACAAGGAATGGGAATGTGTCAAACTCGATATACTTCTGTCCACCCCAGCTCTTTGTACAGTGCCCCAGGCACATACTAAGTGCTTGACAAATACTATTATTAATTATTATAATAATAAAATGGGGATTCAATACTTGTTCCCCCCTCCTTGTACTGTGAGTTCCATGTGGGACGGGCAATGAGTCTGCCCTGATCAACTCGAATCTAGCCAGGTCTTGGCCCATAGTGGGCAATTAAATGCCACCACGATTATCATTATTATAGAAAAGAAGAAGCATGGCTCAGTGGAAAGAGCGCAGGCTTGGGAGTCAGAGGTCATGGGTTCTAATTCCAGCTCCACCAGTTGTCAGCTGTGTGACTTTGGGCAAGTCACTTAACTTCTCTGTGCCTCAGTTACCTCATCTGTAAAAAGGGGAATAAGACTGTGAGCCCCAAGTGGGACAACCTGATCACCTTGTATCCTTCCCAGCACTTAGAACAGTGCTATGCACTTAACAAATGCCATTATTATGCAGGAGGGGGTGGGTAGCAGGCAGTTTCTCAACAGATTTCCATCCTCTCCTCCTCCAGCCTTGATAAGTAGAGGAGGGTCATTTGGCTTGGCAGGTTGCACTTGCCAAAAGAGACTTTTAGGAGATTAATTGACAGGGCTTATTTTACGCAGACCACTTTACCTAGCACTTGGTAGCATTCACCAGAGCTGGTAGACACAATCCTTGCCTTCAACGGTCTTACATTCTACTGGGGAAGGCAGACACTAAAATAAAATTACAGGTCGGGGGGATATCTGGGGCACAAGATATATTTGTATGGACAAACATGCGTGCCCACATGGGCTATCTGTGCATCGCTGGGTAAATATATATTTTGAGTTGTCTGTCTCGTGGTGGGTGAACGTGCCCACCTAGGGTGTCTCCATGCCTCCACCACTGGTGTGCTCTGTGACCTTGGGCAAGTCACTTCACTTCTCTGGGGCTTAGTTACCTCATCTGTGAAGTGAGGATTAAGACTGTGAGGGCCACGTGGGACAACCTGATCACTTTGTATCCACCCCAGTGCTTAGAACAGTGCTTCGCACAAAGGAAGCTCTTAAATGCCATCCCTATTATCATTATTATTATTATTCCCCCCAGGGCTCAGTTGTGGGAGCTTAACCAATGCCATGATTGCCACTTGTCTGCCACTTGTCTGCTGGGTGACCTTGGGCAGGTCAAGGAACATCTCTGGGCCTCAGTTACCTCACTTGTCAAGTGGGGATGGAGAATGTGGGCCCTGGACAGAGACTGCGTCCAATCCAATTGCCTCATATCTATCCCAGCACTTGGTGTGGTGCTAGGCCCATGGTAAGTTATTTACAGATTCCAAAATTATTCTTATTACTACTATTACAACAGATTTAGTAGACATTTCTTGCCCACAAAGAGTTTTCAGACTAGAGGGAGAGACAGACATAAATATAAACAGCAGCTACACTGACACTCATCTTGCCTTATGTCACCCAGTCTTCTCCGACCCATAGCGATGCCACGGACACATCTCTCCATGAACGCCCCACCTCCATCAGCAGTCCTTCTGGTAGCATTTCTGTAGAGGTTTCTTGGTAAAAAATACAGAAGCGGTTTACCATCTGTCCCGAGGTGACCCTTGGGTACCGGCCATCTCAAGGTCAAAAGCTATCTCGTGACCACCTGAGCCAGCAGGTGGAACTTGGAAGTGAGGGTGGGATACCGCCTCCACGACCAAATCTGCTAGATTGACAGCCCAAGCTGGGAATACAGAAGGTGTCCCTCACCCCCGTGCCAATCAAATTAGGTATGGAGGAGGCGGGGAGGGCAGCGATTGGATAGACTGAGGCCGGAAGCTGGAATGGCCTAGGGGCACAGGCAATAAATACCTGTCGCCTCTGACCTTCCGGGTCAGAACACCAGGACACGCAGCAGCAGCAGCAGCCCACGTGTCTCTCCCTGCCCAGAAGGCCAGATGCCCGTTCTACAACCAGAACCAACACACTGAGGCAAGGGCCGTGGGATAGGTGAGTGTCTCGTGGGTGGGACCCAGGTATCCCGCTGCTGATGGGAATTATGAGTGGATTCCTCCCATGTAGGGAGAGCACATTGTGAGAGCTAGCCGCCCACCACGTGCGCGGGTAATGTAATGAATTCTTCCCATGTGGGAAAGTAAGTGGATTCTTCCCGAGTGGGAAGTGCACATGGGTGAGAGTTAACCAACTCACCCACGTGCGATTAACGGATGATTGTGTTCCTCCTGTGTAGGGAAGCTCTAATATTGCTAATTGATTATATTCCTCCCGAAAGGGAAGCTCAATCCATTGCGTCTAAACAATTATATAAATTCAATTCACCTCGCGGAATAAATTTTATATAAAACTTAGGCTTTCCGTCCCCGGCCTCTCTCTCTCTCTCTCGCCTCGCCGATCACTGAACGAACCCGTCCCCGGACGACGGGTGACACCATCGCCTCCTTCTGTGTGATAAACGTGAGTCTCCGCCCTCAAATCTTTCTCATGACGCCGCTGCCAGACGCAGGTGAGTTTTGACTTGTAGCAGATTGCCCGCCACTCACTAGCCACTGCCCAAGGTAGGAATGGAATGGACAGGGCTCTGCTTTACTCTCCCTCCAGTGGTCAAGACCAGTAGAGTAATGGAAACTCTTCGGGTGTGAACCTGAAAAGGGATCCTGGCACTTAGCAAGTGCGCAATATCACAATTATTGTGATTATTATAAGAAAAAAAAAGCAGAAACCCAGAGAGTTTGAGGGATGCCCTTAAAGTCACTCAGACAGTCACACGTTCATTCTCAGCCTCCTCCGTGGGCTCTTCCTCCATCTCCCACCCCCTCAATGTGGGGGCCCCACAAGATTCAGTTCTGGGTCCCCTTCTAGTCTCCCTCTACACACGCTCCCCTGGAGAACTCATTCACTCCCATGACTTCAACTAGCACCTCTATGCCGACAATACCCAAATCTCTATCTCCGGCCCTAATCTCTCCCCCTCTCTCCAATCTCGCATCTCCTCCTGCCTTTTGAGATATCTCGACTTGGATGCTCTTCTGTCACTTCAAACCTGGCATGTCCAAAACAGAGCTCCCTATCTTCCCACCCAAACCCTGGCCTTCCTATCACCGGAGACGGCACTACCATCCTTCCTGACTCGCAAGCCCGGCACCTTCACCGCATCCTTGACTCCTCTCTGTCGTCCGACCCGGATAGTCAATCCCTCGCTAAATCCTGACTGTCTCTCCTTCGCAACATCGCTAAAATCCACCCTTTCCCCTCTCTGTTCAAGTGAATACCAAGTTAATTCCTTCGCTCATCGGATCCTACCTGGATTGCTGCAACAGCCTCCTTGCTGACCTCCCAGCCTCTGGTCTCCCCCCACCTCCAGTCCACACTTCTTTCTGCAGCATGGATCATTTCTCTACAGAAACATTCAGAACATGTCACCCAGCTCTTCAGAAAACTCCAGGGGTTGCCCATCCACCTCTGCCAGAAACTAAAATTCCTCTCCGTCGGCTTTAATGAGCTCCACCACCTTGTCCGACCCTACCTCATCTCACCTCGCTTCTCCCCTTCTACAACCCAGCCCCTAGACTTCGCTCCTCCGATGCTAACCTTCTCATTGTTCCTCCATTTCATCCATCTGGCTGCCATCCATCCCCTAGCTCACGTCCCGCCTCTGGCCTGGCCCGGCCCGTCCTCCCTCCTCAAATCCAACAGAAGATTCTTCTCACCCCTCTTCAAAGCCTATCTGAAGGCACATCTCCTCCAAGAGGCCTTCCCAGACTAAGCCCCACTTGTCCTCATCTCCCACTCCCTTCCACATGGCCCCGACTTGCTCCCCTTTCTCGTGCCCCCCATCCAGCCCTACAGCACTTGTGTACATCCCTATCATTTTATTTATTTTTACTGATGTCTGTCTCCGCTCCTCTAAACTATAAGCTCATTGTGGGCAGGGATCGTGACTGTTTATTGTTGTAGTATATTCTCTCAAGCATTTAATACAGTGGTCTATGCACCATAAGTGCTCAATAAATACAACTGAGTGAATGAACTTTAGTTGCTTAAACATGACTGATTGACTCACAGACTGGGTAGTGGAAACTGGGACAACCTCCAGTCTGAGCCACTGCCCACCCTCACCCTGTGCTGCCCCCTCCCTGGCTCTTGGGCCTAGAGGGTCCTGCCTCCCATGCTTGCCCAGCGCAGCCGATAGGGTCAGGGAGATATCAGAGGCTCTCCAGCCAATGGGAGCCACACTATTCCAGTCCCTTCCTTTAGAGACCCTCAGACTGGAGAGGCAGAATGGGCAGGAGAACAAGAGGTATCATCACTCCCTCCGTTTGACCTCTCAAGACTCCCGCACCCTTAGCCGGCCCGGGTGAGACCGAAGGAATGAGATCTGGAGGTAGGGAGGGAGGGAGGGAGGGAGGAGTGGAAGTTCTAGCCTGCCAAATTCCAAGTTAGAAGCTGGTGGGCTGTCTCTGCTTGGAGCACACAGTTGCTCCCCCCAAATGAGAACCCTTCTGTGGAGCAGGTCAGCTACCACTGGCTCAAGGAGACTCAGGTGGGATGCATAACACAGACATTTTATTCCATACAGATGCATGTGGCCTTGCAGAGGCCAAGCTGCCAAGGGGACAGAGACAGGAGGAGAAAAGGAGGGGGCCAGACTGTGCCATTTATGTAGGTAGTGTGCCGGGGGAAACCACTTGGCACCTTCGCACTCTAGGATTTGCTACTGATTCTCCCCACCCGTCATTCGGCTCCTCGCGGAAAGATGGATCACACAGGGCAGTCGCGCACACATACACGCAGATAGACACACACATACACACACACACCCCGACTACTACTGTCCCTGTACCCCGCTACCCCAGGGGCACCCCCCACGGGCGGGCAGGCGAGTCTGTACTCTTGAAGCCAGAGACGGGGCAGATGATTCCAGATGGACTGGGCCCGGAGGAAGCTGCTCTGTCTAAAGAATTAAGGGCCCCAGGCGACTTCACACCCAGTCTTGGGGTAAATCCGCAGAGCACCTGTCCGGACCCTAGATCCCTGTTTCCAGAACCCTTCTTCCCGTCCGAAGAGGGGCAGCCCCCTCACCCTGCTCTGGTCCCGACACTCATTCTCACACCAGAGATGCACACACATCCATCACCTCCAGGAATTGCCAGAGATTCATGTGGCACCCATGATGCAGTGTTTGACCCTTAACCCCTACCCGAAAGAAATGGCATTGTCTGAAGGACAATGGAGGCCTCAGATACAATCGTGGGATGGGGGCGGGAAGGAGCGTGCAGGGGGCGACAGCCTGGTGCCAACCGATGTCCTCATGGGGGGGGCGGTGCAGTTCTCACGGTATCCCAAGAGGGGCCGGTTACTCCTCCGCCGTCCAGGGGGGCCGACAGACAGGTTCGGATGAGCCCTGCGGCCACCTGGGGACAGATGTGACCGTTGATTGGATGATGAGGTGTGCCCCAGCCCGCCCCCAGGGAGAGTGCTGGCCCATCACAGTTTAGGCGGTTGGAGGGGAGAAAGCGTGGATGGGTCTCCAACCGGGAGCCCAGGCCTCCAGCTGGGGAGCGAGAAGTTGTACGTTGGATAGGAGCCTGGCCAGGGGTCACTCCGGGGCCAGGTGGGACTCGGTCACTGCGCTGAGTTGTTGATGATAAGGATGTAGTGGATTGTAGCAGGGGATAAGGATCCCTTCACTATACACTCTCAAGCACTCAGTACGGCGCTCCAGACCTAAGTGCTCAATAAATACCATCGATTTCTCCCACTTGCCCGGAACAGAGTCCCAACAGCCCCAGGCCTACAACCTGATACTCACCGTCCTGTCCACACCCCGATGTCCTTGGGGAGGCAGGGAAGGATGAGGGAGCCAGGTCTCCCATGACACACTGGGGGCTCAGGTGCCTTCCTTGGTCCTAAGGATACAGCACTTGTCAGCTGTGTGACTTTGGGAAAGTCACTTAACTTCTCTGTGACTCAGTTACCTCATCTGTAAAATGGGGATCAAGAGTGTCAGCCCCTTATGGGACAACCTAATTACTTTGTATCTACCCCAGTGCTTAAAACAGTGCTTGGCACATAGGAAGCGCTTAAAAACGAGCATTATCTTATCATCACCGAGTCAGGCCTCAGGGCAATCTCCCTCTGCCCCCCTGCTCATGTGAGGGGGTACTGCCTCCTGTGTCCAGCTCCATCTGTGCCCTCACCCCTCAGCTGGACTGATCCCTGAACGCTCACTGGAGAGAGCAGAGAGGAGAGGGAGACCAAGAGAGAAGGCAGAGAGAGAAACAGAGAGGGAGACACGGAGGAGACCCCCTTGGAGACAGAGACAGAGTGGCCGCCACTCACACTCGCTGCAGGGGATACCCTGGCTAGCTTAGACTGGGGGTCCAGCCCTGGGCTGAACCATCTGGGTTTCCCTGGACAGAGTCTTACCCCTGCAAACCTCCTCCCCGATATACCCACCCACACCCACTGCCCCAGGGTCTCACCTCTGAGCAGGCTGGTCTGGAAAGCTTCTCCAGGGAAGCAGAAAGAAGCTGGACTTCTGCCTTTTCTCCTCATGCAGCCAAGGCCCTGAAATTACTGACTAGAAGGGAAATGGGCATTAATATAAAGAAATAAAACCACGCATATGTACAGAAGTGCTGTGGGGCTGGGAAAAAGGATCAAATAAAGGGAGTAAGTCAGGGCAATGCAGAAGAGAGTTGAAAAAAGGAAAGGAGGGCTTAGTCAGGGAAGGCATCATGGAGGAGATGAGCCTTATCCAGCACCGTCTGATCCTTCACGCTTGTCCCTCTCCCCACTTCAAGTTTGGCTGGACTTGAGCGAGACCACACCCCATTAAGCCCCCTCTTTTGGCCAACTGGCTGTAAGAGACACAGTCCCTGCCCACTGGGAGCTCACAATCTAAGTCACTCAGTCCATCAGTTGATAGGATTTGAGCTCCTACTGTGTGCAGAGCACTGTACTAAGCCCTTGGGAGCATACATTAGAAAAATTTAACAGACACCCAGCCTACCCAAAACAAGCCTAGAAGGGGAAGCATTAACTTTGGAAAAACACAGTTTTTTCCAAGAGTTCAACACTACAGGGGCCCTGCTCTTAAGAAGCAGCCAGTCTGTGATTGATATTAAAGCTGAGGTACACAGGCGGAATGGCATATACAAGGTTGGTACATGAAGTGACGCTCGCTGAGCCTAACGTAAGCTCGAATTGGCAGTTCGAGATTAAGAACAGAGGAAATGAGTATGTAAAGTGAAGGATGGCAGTATTGCATTAAGACATCAATAGTGTTTACTGAATGCTACTTGACGGAGCACAGTACGATGAGGAAGATGCCGGGAGAGACCTCGATTGCTAAGGACAACAATTTCAGTCACTTGTATTTATCCAGCACTTTCCACGGGCCAAGCACAGTATCACAAGGCAGATAACAGATATACATTGCACCCATTTAAGGAGGAACCATGACATGTTGTGGGAGGAGTCATCTGGAAACATTCAGCAGACTAGGTTCCAACTCAAGACGAGATTTACACTCTGTTATTCAGTTTCCGAGGCGCTCAGTACAGTGCTCCGCATCTACCAAGTACTCAATGAATGCTGCGGATGACTCAGCTTCTGCTGCTACAACGGCACTTGTGTCTGTGATGCTACAGGTCAGTCCTTCCTGTTTGAGCACACAGCACTGTCTAAAGTACATAGGAGAGTACAATTTAACGACAGAAACATCCCCCTGCCCAAAACGAGCTTCCAGTCTCCTCCACATGTGTGAGGCAAGTGAACCCCAACTCAGAGCTGGGCTTTTGAGGCGTCATAATGGAGTCCCACAGGGCTGAAGGGGCAAGTTGTATCCTGGGGTGGAGAAAATGGGAAGCCCCAAAAGAGTCCTCAACCACCCAGATGGGGTCGGCGCCATCCTGCCCTCAGAGGGGCTTCCTGTTTAAGAGCCCTCGAGGGGCGCACGATGGTACCGCCACCCCACCCCTGTCCGGTCAGCGGGTCTCAGTTCCTGCCCTGGAGGGGCTCACAATCTGATGCTACGATAGGGACGCTTCTGGGACAGACCCATGGCTCTGAATCAAGGGAGGATGGTGGAGGGCAGGGGGAAGGTTACCAGTGGATTGGGGCTGGATGTGCAACCTCCTTGGAATGATAAGGGGGCTCACGAGTCTTGCAGAAGAAGCTCAGCACCTTCCACCTCATTCCAGGCGCAGGGTCCCATGCGGGGAAGGACAGTGGCCTTGGTGACCTTACAGTTTAGTGGAAAATCCTAACTAGGGGCTGGCATGAGCACACGGAAGACGATACAATGACACACACAGAGACAGTAAATATTCACCCCAGCGTTTCTGCACCATCCTTTTGTCCCCCCACACAAACATCTCTAGACACAGAGCATAAAGACTTCATAGCATCAGAACCCTTCAACTTCCTCTATTCCAGAGGTATCTTGTTGTCCCCAAGTCACCAGGTATGGCAAGCATAAAAAACCAAATCATTTCTGATTCTTCCATAAAAAAACCAAAGCCCCCTGTAAACCACCCCCTCACCCATATAGTCAACATCAATTAGCCCGGCCTTAAATTGCCCCAAACCATCAACCCAAGTGATTTTTGAGCCATCAAAAACAACCTATTAGCACCACCAATTCAACAAGCACTATCACCCAATCCCTATGGGATGCGGAGCCCACCGTAAACACACACAAAATACTACTGAATGAATAAACAAAAGATAAGATAACCAAGGGAAAATCACAGGCCCAGCTCACCAAACCTACAGCCTACAGGAAACAAAATCCATGGGGCACAAAATGGTGCATAAAAGCACCCAGAAGCCTCTGGGACTTTAAAGGCACAGTGCCACTTGCCCCATTGAAGGGCACCTAATGGATAGACTATGTTTCTGGGTTGCGGGGGTGTTGAATCTAGAAAGGAAGAGGCAGAAGGCTATTAAGGAGAAGGGGATTTGCAGCTGCCCATCATTGAAAGTATGTGGAAAAACAGATGCAATTATAGACACCTGCAACCCATTCACATTCTCCTTGAGGATCGGGTCTAATGCTCGTCCGGTACTTTCCCAGGGCTTAGTACACTGCTTAGCATCCAGGAGGGTATTGAATAAATAAGAACAAATGAACCAGTCATTGAAACAATGAATGATCTCAAGCTCTGCACTGAGGCCTACCCAGTTCCCAGGCCCCACTGTCCCCTCTGCTCTGTATCTCTTTTTCCCTTTTTGTTTCCTTTTTAATGCTATTTGGTAAGCACTTTCTATGGGGCAGCCACTGTGCTGGGCCCCACGGTGGATACAAGATAATTGGGTTGGACAAAGTCCCTGTTCCATGTAGGGCTGGCACTCTCGATCTTCCATTTTACAGATGAAGTTACTGAGGCCCAAGGAAGTGAAGCTACTTGCCCAGGGACGAACAGCAGATGGGTGGCAGAGTCGGGCTTGGAGCCCAGGTCTTCGGCCTCCCAGGCCCAGGCCCTTTCCACTAGGCCGCACTGCTTCTCTCCTCCCTGATTCTGGCCCATTTGGCTTCCAGGGAAGGACTGTTGGTGTAAGAAGTAGGTAGAGGAGGACAACGCTTGCGGTGGGGGGTGGGGGGGCTCTTAACCCAGGAGCCTGGGGAGAGTGGAAGGAAAAGGCAGGGAAGGGGTGGAGAAGAAGGGAAAGGACGGCGAGTCAGCTTTAAGGCTGGACACCGGGGTGACCGCTCGTGTCCCTTACAGATCTTGTACCAACCAATAATAATAATGGTATTTTTGAAGCGCTTACTATATGCCAAGCACTGCATTAAGTGCTGGTGCCCAGGGTGTCACATGTCTCACTGAACACTTTTTTATGCTATTTGTTCAGCGCTCACTATGTGTTCAACACCGTTTTAAGTGCTGGGGTCGACAAGTGAATTAGGTCAGACACAGTCCCTGCTCTGTGTGGGGCTGACAGTCTAAGTAGGAGAACTGAGGTCCAGAGAAGTGGAGCCACTTGCCCAAGGTCACACAGAGGGCATTTGGCAGAGCCGGGATTGGAACTCAGGTCCTTTGACTCCCAGGCCCGGGCTCTTTCCACAAGACCATGCCACTTCTTGGAAAAAAAACCAAAAAAAAACTTCTCTCTGCTCATTACCTCGTCTGTAAAATGGGGGATTAAGACTTGGGAGTCCCATGTTGGTCATGGACTGCGTCCAACTTGTTTAGCTCGTATCTTCCCCAGTGCTTAAAGTGCCTGTCATAAAGTTAGTGCCTAACAAATACCAGTTAAAACAAAAAAATGAAACACCATACCCTCACACGAGATGACACCTTTCCGAAGACAACTTTCCGAGTTTGGGACGTCGGGACGGTGTGTGTGACGATGTAGAGGGCCAATATGGTTCTCCCAGATAGTCCGTCGTCACTCACCAGTGCGGCTTACTAACTGTCTGAGGGCAAAGTGCTGGATGGGGCAGAACAGACTTACGAGAGAGTTACAGGACATGATCCTTCAGAGCTCTGAGTCCTCCAATAAGGTTGCTTCCAATCAATCCATCGTAGTTACTGAGAGCTCACTGGATGTAGAGCCCTACACTGAGAGGTTGGGAGAGTACAATATAACAGTTAGGAGACATGTTCCCTGCCCACAATGAGCGAACAGCCTAGAGAGGGTGAGGTCCCATTAAGATTAGTCAAGTAGAGAAACAGTGTGGTTGAGTGGAAACAGCATGGGGCTGGGAGTCAGGAGAACTGGGTTTTAATTCCAGCTCTGCCACTTCCCTACTGAGTAACTTTCTGAAACTCACTTCACTACCCTTTGCCTCAGTTTCCTCACTTGTAAAATGGGGGCTAAATTCCTGTTTTCTCTTCCCCTTGGACTGTGAGCCCCATCTGGGAAATGGACAGTGTCTGATCTGATTGCACTGAAGACTGTAAGCACAAGACCATAAGGGAAGGGATCATATCTACTAACTCTTTTATACTCTCCTAGGTCTTCTTCCCACAGTAGACTGTAAACTCCTTTAGGGCAAATATCAGGTCTACCTACTCTATTGTACTCTCCCAAGGTCTTAGTGCACTGCTCTGCACAGAGTAGGTGTTCTATAAATACAAGTGAATCACTGATAAGGGAAAACACCGCACGGAGCTCAACAATATCTGTCTCTTCTGACCTGGTAGGGTGCTGCCACTCAAAACGCTCTTGCTGTCAGTTGGAACTTTGTTAATTTCCTAAACGCCCTCTAGCCAGAATGCAGGGTGAAAATATACCTTCTGGCAGAGATGGAAGTATACCCATCCATCTGTAGTGTTTCCTGAGCCCCCAGAGTAGGCAGACCAGCGAATTCATCTCTAGAGTACAAAATTCATTCAATCGAATGTATTGAGCACTAACTGTGTGCAGAACACTGTACTAAGCACATTGGAAGCACAAATAGGCAACATATAGAGACAGTCCCCACCCAACAACAGGCTTACAGTCTAGCTGAACGTTGTTGTCTTGTATTAAGATTATCCCCGATATCTATAGCTATCTAGTGCCCTCTGCTGAATACTTCAATACTGAGTCGCAGAATAGAGTACTTCTAGCAGTAATGTAGAAAAGGGAGCTTCTGGAGCCAATTAACTGAAAGTGTTTTGGCCTATATTTAGCCCAATATTTTATTTCCAGTCAGTATTCTCTCTGCTTTGCGATTGGAGTGGTAAATCTGGATTGACTATGGGTTATAAACAAGAAAAACCAAATAGGACTCTTAAACCCCAGTTATCATTACCATCCTTTAAGTCAACCAAGTCACTGAAATCTACTGACCAGCAGCTCTACTTCCAAATCATCAAGCTCTCTGAAAGGCACAACTCCAGAAATTACCTTCCAGAATGGTAAGACGAAAATCATTCTTCAGCTACAAATGCCAGGAACCTCTAGCTGCCAAAGAACAGGCACTAGGTCTTGCAGTTCATTAAAGACTTCAGATCCTGCTTGCCAAAGTAACAATGCAGACAACTTGTATAGTCTTTGCATACTAGTCTAAATGCCCAATCAAAGGGGATAGAGGAGTACAGTAGTGGTTATGCTGGGAGTTGTGGTGAGAGCAGCTAGAGCAGGGGCAGTGGGAAAGGTACGGGGATAGAAACAGTCCAGGGAAACCTGAGAGAAGAGAGGCAGGAGGGATGATAGGAGAGAACTGGCTGGGGGAGGCCTGGTTTTCTCAGTTCCCCTGAGGTGAATTTCTCCCTAAACCCCTCCAATGCTTCCCTGGAGCTTCTCTAGCCTGGATCTCTCCTAGGCACTTTTGCTAGCCATTGAAGGGGAAACGGGATGGATATTATAATGATACAGTAATAATGATGATGTGTCTGTCCACTCTTGTATTGCACTCTCTGCACAAACTAAGCCCTCAACAATCGTTGATGATGATGATGATAATATGGGAAGCGTTGTGGCCTAGTGGAAAGAGCACAGGCCTGGGAGTCATGGTTCTAACCTGGGCTCTGCCACTTGCTTGTTGAGTGACCTCGGGCCTACAGCTCAGATTTGGAAGTCAGAAGGACCTGAGTTCTAAATCCAGCTTTCTCCCTGGTCTGCTGGGTGACCTTAGATAAGTCTCTTAGCTTCTCTGGGCCTCAATCACATCATCTAGAAAACGGAGATTTATCCTAAATTAATGCCTATTTATAATTGAACCTTCAGGATGAATTTACTGGGGTAATTCTTCGTTGATTTCAATGGGGGTGATCTAGGGGTTTGACAAAACATCTGAATGATAAGTAAAGACCAAAAAGTCTGCCCAAAGAAGCACCAGCATGTGCTTGGGAGTCAGAGGTCATGGTTTCTAATTCCTGCTCCGCCACTTGTCAGCTATGTGACTTTGGCCAAGTCACTTAACTTCTCTGAGCCTCAGTTACCTCATTTGTAAAAAGAGGATTAAAAGTGTGAGCCCCATGAGGGATAACCTGATTACCTTGTATCTACCCCTGAGCTTAGAACAGTGCTTTGCACATAGTTAGCGCTTAAGAAATGCCATTATATTTATTATTATATACTCAACAGTTGCCTCATAAAACAAACATAGGGCTGGGAGTCAGGGGTCCTGGCTTTTCATTCCATCTCCACTCATCTGCTGGGTGACCTCGGGCAAGTCACTAAACTTTTCTGGGCCTCAGTACCCTCATCTGTACAATGGGGATTAAGACTGTGAGGCCTCTGTGGGACAGGGAGGTGTCCAACGCAATGAGCTTTTATCTACCCTGACCCTTAGAATGGTGCTGGACATATTTTAAGTGCTTAACAAATACCATCATAATCACCTCACTCATCAGAGCCACAGTTCCCTCATCTGTAAAAGGGGATTCGATACCTGTTTTGACTCCTACTTAAGCAGTGGGACATAAACTGAACCCATCTGATGATCGGGTCAGACACAGTCCCTGTCCCATGTGGAGCTCATAGTCATGATGATGATGATGATGATGATGATAGTTGAGCCAAGTCTGGGTCCCACATGGGGCAAAGTTGAAGTTGGAGTTGGCAGGGAATGTGTCTGCCCACCACTGGAGTCCAATAGGACTCTTCCCAAATGCTCAGCACAGTGCTCTGCACACAGGAAGAACTTAAATACTTCTGACTGACTGAATGAATGATATTTGTTAATCACTTACTCCATCACAGGCACTGGGCGACAAGCAAAGCAATCATGGTTTGATACAGTCAGTGACCGCCGTGGGGCTCACAATCTTAATTCCCATTTTACAGATGAGGTTCCTGAGAACCAGAGATATAAAGTGACTTGCCTAATGGCCCCCTCAGTCAATCACATTTCTTGAGCGCTATGTGCGGAACACTGTACTAAGCACTTGAGAGAGAACAATAGAATATAATACACACAATCTCTGCCCACAATGAACTTACAATCTAGAGGGGGAGGCAGACATTAATATAAATGAATACATTACAGATGAGCGGCAGACCCGGGAGTTCAACCTGGGTCCTCCTGAATCCCAGGCCCATGCCCTATCCTCTAGGGAACAAACCGAGCAGCTAAAAACCCTCAAAATTCCATTTCTAACTGGCAAACCTTCTCATTTCTCTTCCTTGCCTCATATTTGTCACATTTATGAGGCCAAAAATATTCAAGTTCTAATAAGCGGAAATAGGAAAATCAAAAAAGCTGGTTTGTTTAGACTCCAGACTGTAAGCTCCTTATGGGCAGGGAACGTGTTTGCTAATTCTATTGTATGGTACTCCACCAGGGGGTTAGTACAGTGCACTCTGCACGGAGTAACCATTCAATAAATACCTTTGATGGATGTTTAACCAGTATGTGGGGAAAGGGGTGTGTCCTAATGGAAAGAGTAGCCGATCAGTCATGTTTACTGAGGGCTTACTGTGTGCAGATCACCATCTGAGGAGTCAGAAGACTTGGGGTCTAAGCTCTGCTCTGCCACTTGTCTGCTGTGACTTGTTTGGGCAAGTCACTTCATCTCTCTGAGCCTCTTCTGGCAAATGGGGATGAAGACTGTAAGCTCCATGTAGGACAGGAACTGTGCCCAAACTCATTAGCTTGTACCTACTCCGGTGCTTAGAACTGTGCTCGAAACAGAGTAAGCACCTAACGAACATCATTTAAAAGAAAGAGAGGGAGGGAGGGAACCAGGCTGAAAATCCAATCAGTCGTATTAATGGAGTGCTTACTGTGTGCAGAGCACTGGTCCAAGTGCTTGGGTGAGTACACTAGAACAATAAAAGGCCACATTCCCTGCCCACAAAAAGCTTATGGTCTAGAGCGGGAGACAGACTATAACAGAAATAAAGAAATAACAGATATGGACATAAGTGCCGTGGGGCCGGGAGGAGGGGGATGAATAAAGGGAGTGAGTCAGGGTGACGCAGAAGGGAGTGGGAGAAGAGGAAATGAGGGCTTAGGTCGGGGAAGGCCTCCCAAGGGCTTACTACAGTGTTCTGCACACATTCAGTGCTCAATAAATACGAATGATTATCCGAGCTGATTAACTTCTACCTCCTTCAGTGCTTAGAAAAGTGCTTGACAAAGAGTAAGCGCTAAAGAAATGCCATTTCAAAGAAACACAAAAAAGAAAGAGGAAGCCAGACTGAAGAGGAACTGAGCTCCACTCCCAGTCTGGCCAACAAATCTGCAGCTAGAATGAAGAAGGGGAATACTCTACCAGGAAAAGCAGCAAAGCCTAGCTGGTAGACCCCAAGGCCTGGAAGTTAGAAGAATGCAAATTCAAATTCCAGTTTTGTCCCCGGTCTGCTGGGTGACCTTGGATAAGTCTCTTCACTTCCCTGGGCCTCAGTCACTTCATCTGTAAAATGGAGATCAATCCTAAATTAATGCCTATTTATAACTGAACCTCCAGGGTGATTTTATTGGGGCAATTCTTGGTTGATTTGGGTTTGGGTGATCTAGGGATATGATAAAACCTCTGAAAGATAAGTAAAAACTGAAAAGACTGCCCACAGAATCACCAGGAATCACAGGGATTCGATCCCTGCTTTCTCTCCTACTCTGGCTGTGGGATAAGCACTGTACCCATCTGAAGATCTGACTGGAAACTGTCCCTCTCTCATATGAGGTTCAGAATCATAATGATGATGGTGATTATGATAATGGTTAAGCCAAGTCTGGGTCCCACATGGGGTGCAGCCTAAGTTGGAGGTGGTAGGCAGGGAGTGTGTCTGCCCACCATTGTACTGACCTCTCCTAAGTGCTCGGTACAGTGTTCTGCACTGAGGAAGAACTTAATAAATGATTGAATGAATAAGTATGATTGAATGAATGGTATTGGTTACTACGGGCCAGGCACTGTTCTGAAAACTGGTTACACAGGAGATAATCATGGTTTGACAGTCCAAGTTCCCCAGAAGGCTAATAATCTTAATCCCCATTTTACAGATAAGGTCACTGAGGCCCAGAGAAATAAAGTGATTTGCCCTTTGTCCCCCTCAGTCAGTCACATTTACTGAGCACTTACGACATGCAAAGCACTGTACTAAGCACTTAGGAGAGTACAATTGAGCAATAGACACATTCTCTGCCCACAACGAACATACAGTCTAGAGGGGCAGATGCTAATTAATAGAAATCGATACATGACAGATGAGCAGCAGACCTGGGAATAGAACCCAGGTCCTCCCGACAACCAGGCCCGTGCCCTATCTGCTAAGGAACAAACCGAGCAGCAGAAGAGCCTCAAAATCCCAGTTCCTACCATTAAACCTTCTCACGTCTCTTCCCTGCCTCACAATTGTTACATTTACGAGGCCAAAAATATTGAAGTTCTAATAAGCGAAAAATCAAAAAGCTGGGTTTGTAGACACCACATTGTAAGCTCCTTATAAACAAGGAATGTATTGGCTAATTCTATTGCATCCTACTCCCTCAATTGCTTAGTCCTGTGCATGCTGCACATATTAAACATTCAATAAATAGCTTTGATTGATGTTTAATGTGGGAGAAGGGGCGATTGGAAAAAGCAGCTGGTCAATCAGTAAAATTTATCGAGGGATTACTGTGTGCAGGTCACCAGCTGGGGAGTCAGAGGACTTGGGTTCTAACCTCAGCTCTGCCAACTGTCTGTCTGTTGTGTGACCTTGGGCAAGTCACTTCACTTCTCTGGGCCTCAGTACCCTCCTCTGTAAAATGGAGATGAAGACTGTGAGACCCATGCGAGACAGGGAAGCTTCCAATGTCCAAACAAATCACCCTTTCCCCCTCAGGCCCTACTGAAGGCTCAACTCCTCCAGGAGGCCTTCCCAGACTGAGCCCCCCTTTCCATCAGCCCCCGTCGCTACCCCGCATTGCCCCGACTCACTCCCTTTGCTCTACCCCGCCCTGCCCCACAGCACTTGTGTATATATGTACATATCTAGAATTCTATTTATTTACATTGATGGAATAGTGCCTGACATATAAGAAGTGCTTAACAAATACCATCATCATCACCTCACTTAGAAGAGCCTTAGTTCTCTCATCTGGAAAACGGGGATTCTAACCCTGTTTTCTCTCCTACTCGGGCTGTGGGACAAGCACTTTTATCCATCTGATGATCAGTTTGGACACAGTCCCTGTCCCGTGTGGGATTCACAACCATAATAATGATGATGATGGCATTTAAGTGCTTACTATGTGCAAAACACTATGTGCAAAGCACTGTTCTAAGCGCTGGGGGGATACAATGCGATGATAATTAAGCAAAGTCTGTGTCCCACGTGGGATGTGGTCTAAGTAGGAGGTAGGCAGGTTATAATATTCTGTTTACTGCTTCGCTTTCTTTGCATTGCCAGGGTCCCTTTATCCTGCTAGAAGACACTTTCATCCCAAATTGGCCTCGTTTATTCAGAGTTAAATCTCTAACCACTTTGACCATAACAAGTGAGCTGTCACAGCTCAGATCTTAGGTGCCTCCTGGGTGCTTTTCATTTGAAGGAACGTGGAAGATGATGTGATGAGCCTGAGATGGGTTTGGGCACGTACTTCCCAAGCACTTAGTACAGTGCTCTGCACACACTAAGTGCTCAGTAAATATGATTGAGTGAATTGGTGAATGAATAAAGGCTGAACATGACTGATTAGACTGCAAATAATAATAATAATTGTGGCACTTGTTAAACGCTTACCATGTGCCAAGCACTGTTCTAAGCTCCAGGGTAGATATAAAGTAATGAGGCTGGACCCAGAGGCTGTCCCACATGGAGCTCACAGTCTTAATCCCCATTTTGCAGATGAGGTAACTGAGGCCCAGAGAAATGAAGCGACTTACCCAAGGTCACACAGCAGACATGTGGCACCTCAGTCCTTCCCCTGCACCCTAAAACTGGAAACCTGTCCTATAGTAAGTTCTGAGGGGCCTTGTGTGGCACGTCCCAACCCCAAGGCATTCTGGGAGGGGAGGCCGGAGAACCCCACGGCAGACCTGCTCCGTGGCCTCGGGCGAATCACAGGCCCACAGACAAGGTGGCAAGTAGAACGGCCATTTGTCCCATCTGACCCCTCACCTGATCCGATTCTCAGCCGACCCGGCCAATGTGGTATGGGTCAGGACCGAACGCCTTCCCCCCCACCATTTTTATTTTCCGTGCCCCGCCTCCCTCCGCTCCTTTGACTGCAGGGTTCCACGGAGTGGAAGCAGTGCCCATGCTCCCAGGGACCGGAGAGGGGAATGCCACTGGAGAAATCCCCAAGATAAAGGTGGACTTCCGAGAAGCAGCGTGGTCTTGTGGAAAGAGCCCGGGCCTGGGAGTCAAAGGACCTGAGTTCCAGTCCTGGCTCCACCAAATGCCCGCTGTGTGACCTTGGGCAAGTGGCTCCACTTCTCTAGGCCTCGGTTCTCCTACTTAAACTGTGAAGCCTACCAGGGACAAGGACTGTGTCTGAACTAATTCATTTGTATCTACCCCAGTGCTTAGAACGGTGTTGAACACATATGTTACCAACTTGTACTTCCCAAGCGCTTAATACAGAGCTCTGCACACAGTAAGGACTCAGATACGATTGAATGGACTAATGAATGAATGTCTGATTTATTGAACTCTCCCAAGTGCTCTGTACAGTGCTCTGCACACTGGAAAAACTTAATAAATATGACTGAATGATCTACCCTTACTTGTTTTATGTGTTCTGTTGTTTATACATATCACTGATTCTATTTCTTTATATTGATGCTACTGATGCCAGTTTGCTTGTTTTGATATCCGTCTCCCCGCTTTTAGACTGTGAGCCCACTGTGGGCAGGGACTGTCTCTCTCTGTGCACTTTTCAAGCACTTAGTACAGTGCTCTGCACACAGTAAATGCTCAATAAATACAAGTGACTGACTGACTCTCCTACATGATTGGTTTGTATCTACTCCAGTGCTTAAAACAGTGCTGGACAAAGAGTGAGCGCTGAACAAATGCCATTTAAAGGAAATAGAAAAGAGAGAGGAAGCCAGGCTAAAGAGGAACTGAGCTCCATTCCCAGTCTGGCCAACAGCCCCGGGGATAGAAGGAGAAAGGGGAATACTCTACCAGGAGAAGCGGCCAAGGCTAGGGCCTACAGCCCAAGGCCTGCAAGTCAGAAGGACCTGAGTTCAAATTCCAGCTTTCTCCCTGGTATGCTGGGTGACCTTAGCTAAGTCCCTTCACTTCTCTGGGCCTCAATCACCTCATCAGTAAACTCTAGATCAAACAAATAAATGCCTATTTATAATTGAACCTCCAGGAAGATTTTATTGTGGTAATTCTTGGTTGATTTCGATTGGGGTGATCTAGGGGTATGATACAACCTCTGAATGATAAGTAAAGACTGACAAGTCTGCCCATAGAAGCACCTGCAACAGCGCCGACAGTTGGCCTCGTGGAAGGAACGGGCTAGGAGTCGGAGGTCCTGGCTTTCAATTCTGGCTCCACTCGTCTGCTGGTTGACCTCGGGAAAGTCACTTCATTTATCTGGGCCTCAGTACCCTCATCTGTACAAGGGGGATTAAGACTGTGAGACCTCTGTGGGACAGGGAAGTGTCCAACTCGATGAGGTTTTATCTACCCCAGCCCTTAGAATAATACTGGACACATAGTAAGTGCATAACAAATACCATCATCACCACCTCACTTAGCAGAGCCTTAGTTCCCTCATCTGTAAAAGGGGATACGATCCCTGTTTTCTTTCCTACTCGGGCAGTGGGACAAGCACTGTCCAAATCTGATAATTGGGTAGGACATAGTCCCTTTCTCGTGTGAGGCTCAGAATCATAATGATGATGGTGATGATAGTTAAGCCAAGTCTGGGTCCTACACAGCGAGTAGACTAAGTTGGAGGTAGGCAGGGAACGTGTCCGCCCCCCGTTGTATTGTACTCTCCCAAGTGCTCGGAACAGTGCTCTGCACAAAGGAAGAACTTCATAAATGCCACTGACTGAATGAAGGAATGACTGGTATTTGTTCATCACTTACTCCGTCCCAGGCACTATTCTAAGCACTAGGCGATAAGCGAAGGAATCGTGGTTTGACAGTCGATGTCCGCCATGGGGCTCACAATCTTAATTCCCTTTTTTCAGATGAGGTCACTGAGGCCCAGAGAAGTGAAGTGACTTGCCTAATGTCCCCCTCAGTCAGTCAATCACATTTCCTGAGCGCTTACTACATACAGAACACTGCACTAAGAACTTGGGAGACTACAATAGAACAATATAAGAGACACAATCTCTGCCCACAATAAACTTACAGTCTAGAGGGGGAGACAGACATTAATAGAAATGAATACATTACAGATGAGCGGCAGAGCCGGGAGTACAACCCGGGTCCTCCTGACTCCCAGGCCCATGCCGTAGCCTCTAGGGAACAAACCAAGCCTCAAAAAAAGCCTCAAAATGCCATTTTCTATTGGCAAACCTTCTCATTTCTCTTCCTTGCCTCACATTTGTCACATTGATGAGGCCAAAAATATTGAAGTTCTAATAAGCGGAAATAGGAAAATCAAAAACTGGTTTGTTTAGACTCCAGACTGTAAGCACCTTAGGGGCAGGGAATGTGTTTGATAATTCTATTGTATTGCACTCCTCCAAGTGATTAGTATTGTGCACTCTGCACATAGTAAGTGTTCAACAAATACCTTCAATGGATGTTTTACCACTATGTGGGGGAAGGGGTGTGTCCTAGTGGAAAGAGCAACCGATCAATCAGTCATATTTACTGAGGGCTTACTGTATGCAGAGCACCAGCCAGGGAGTCAAAGGACGTGGGTCTTAAGCTTGGCTCCGGCACTTGTCTGCTGTGTGACTTTGGGCAAGTCACTTCACCTCTCTGGGCCTCAGTTACCTCTTCTGGAAAATGGGGATGAAGACTGTAAGCCCCACGTAGGACAGGGACTGTGCCCAAGCTCATTAGCTTGTACCTACTCCAGCGCTTAGAGCAGTGATCGAAACAGAATAAGAACCTAAGGAAGGTCATTTAAAAGAGAAGGAGGGGCCCAGGATTAAAAATCAATCAGTCAGTCGCATTTCTGGAGTAGTCACTTTTTGCAGAGCACTGGGCCAAGCGCTTGGGAGAATACAATAGAACAATAAATGGATACATTCCCTGCCCACAATGAGCTTACGATCTAGAGGGGGAGTCAGACAATAATAGAAATAAATAAATGACAGATATGGACATAAGTGCTGTGGGACTGGGAGGAGGGGATGAATAAAGAGAGCAAGTCAGGGTGACACAGAAGGGAGTGGGAGAAGAAGAAGGGAGGGCTTAATCAGGTAAGGCCTCCCAAGGGCTTAGTACAGTGCTCTGCACACAGTAAGCGCTCAATAAATTCAATTGACTAACTGTCCTAACGGATTAACTTGTAACTACTCCAGTGCTTAGAACAGTGCTTGACAAAGAGTAAGCGCTGTAGAAATGCCAGAGAAGCAGCGTGGCTCAGTGGAAAAGAGCACAGGCTTTGGAGTCAGAGTTCATGGGTACAAATCCCGGCTCCGCCAATTGTCAGCTGTTTGACTTTGGGCAAGTCACTTAACTTCTCTGTGCCTCATTTACCTCATCTGTAAAATGGGGATTAAGACTGTGAGCCCCCCGTGGGACAACCTCATCACCTTGTAACCTCCCCAGCACTTAGAACAGTGCTTTGCACATAGTAAGCGTTTAATAAATGCCATCATTATCATTATTATTGTTATTATTCTTATTTCAAAGAAATCGAAAAAAAGAGAGAGGAAGCCAGGCTCAAGGGGAACTGAGCTCCCTTCCCAGTCTGGCCAACAACCCTGGGCCTAGAGGGAGGAAGGGGAATACTATACCAGCAGAAGTGGGGAGGACTAGGGGCTACAGCCCAAGGCCTGGAAGTCACAAGGATCTGAGTTCTAATTCCAGCTTTGTCCCTGGCCTGCTGGGTGACCTTGGATAAGCCTTTTCACTTCTCTTCAATCACTTCATCTGGAAAATGGACATCAATTCTAAATTATTGCCTATTTATAATTGAGCTTCCAGGGTGATTTCATTGGGGCAGTTCTTGGTTGATTTTGATTGGGGTGATCTAGGGGTTTGACAAAACATCCGAATGATAAGTAAAGACTGACAAGTCTGCCCACAGAATCACCAACAACAGAGCCGACAGTTGGCCTCGTGGAAGGAAGGCAGGGTTGGGAACCAGATGTCTCGGCTTTTCATCCCGGCTCCCCTCGTCTCCTGGGTGACCTCGGGAAAGTCATGTCACTTCTCTGGGCCTCAGTATCCTCTTCTGTAAAATGGGGATTAAGACTGTGAAATATCTGTGGGGCAGGGAAGTACCCAACTCAATGAGCTTTTATCTACCACTGCCCTTAGAACAGTGCTGAATGCATAGTAAATGCTTAACAGATACCATCATCATCACCTCACTGAGCCAAGCCTTAGTTCCCTCATATGTAAAACGGATATTCGATCTCTGCTTTCTCTCCTACTTGGGCTGTGGGACAAGCACTCTGTGGGACTAGCTCTCTTCCTCCCTTCAAAGCCCTACTGAGTGCTCACCTCCTCCAGGAGGCCTTCCCAGACAGAACGCCCTCCTTCCTCTCCCCCTCCTCATCCCTCCCGCCTTACCTCCTTCCCCTTCCCACAGCACCTATATATATGTTGGTATGTATCTATTACTCTATTTCACTTGTACATATTTATTCTATTTATTTTATTTTGTTAATATGTTTTGTTTTGGTGTCTGTCTCCCCCTTCTAGACTGTGAGCTCGCTGTTGGGTAGGTACCATCTCTATATGTTGCCAACTTGTACTTCCCAAGCGCTTAGTACAGTGCTCTGCACATAGTAAGCGCTCAATAAGTACGACAATGAATGAAGCACTGTATCCGTCTGATGATCGGGTCGGACACAATCCCTGTCTCACGTGGGGCTCATAAGCATGATGATGATGATGATGATGATGATGACGACAGTTAATCGAAGTCTGGGTCCCACATGGAGCTAAGCCTAAATAGGAGGGAGGCAGGGAGGAGGGGATGAATAAAGGGAGTGAGTCAGGGTGACACAGAAGAGAGTGGGAAAAGAGGAAATGAGGACTTAGTCTGGGCAGGCTGCCCATGGGCTTAGTACAGGGCTCTACACACAGTAAATGCTCAATAAATACCACTGACTAACTGTCCTAATGATTACCCTGTACCCACTCCATTTCTTAGAACAATGCTTGACAAACAGTAAGCGCTGAAGAAATGCCATTTCAAAGAAACAGAAAAAAAATAGAGAAGAAGCCAGGCTGAAGAGGAACTGAGCTCCATTCCCAGTCTGGCCAACAAATCTGGAGCAGGATGGAAGAAAGGGAATACTCTACCAGTAGAAACAGGAAGGCCTAGCTGGTAGACCTCAAAGCTTTTAAGTCAGAAGGATCTGAGTTCAAATTCCAGCTTTGTCCCTGGTCTGCTGGTCCTTTCTCTGGGCCTCAATCACTTCATCTGTAAAATGGAGATCAATCTTAAATTAATGCCTATGTATAACTCAACCTCCAGGATGATTTTATTGGGGCAATTCTTGGTTGATTTCGACTGGGGTGATCTAGTAAATGACAAGCAAAGACTGACAAGTCTGCCCATAGCATAACCGGCACTATATCCGACAGTTGGCCTCGGAAAAGGAACGCAGGCTGGGAGTCAGAGGTTCTGGCATTAATCCCGGCTCCACTCGTCTGCAGGGTGACCTCGGGCAAGTCACTACACTTCTCTGAGCCTCAGTATCCTCATCCGTAAAATGGGGATTAAAATTGTGAGACCTCTGTGGGACAGGAAAGTGTCCAACTCGATGAGCTTGGATCTATCCCGGCCCTTAGAATGGTGCTGGACACAAAGTGCGTAACAAATTCCATCATCATCACCTCACTTAGCAGAGCCATAGTTCCCTCATCTGTTAAAGGGGATTCGATACCTATTTTGCCTCCAACACGGGCTGTGGGACAAGCACTGCAACCATCTGATGATCGGGTCGGACACAGTCCCTGTCTCATGTGGGGCTCAGAATCATATGGTGATGATGATGATAATAGTTAATCCAAGTGTGGGTCCCATATGGGGCATAGTCTAAGTTGAAGGTAGTCAGGGAACGTGTCTACCCACTGCTGATTTGGACTCTCCCAAGTGCTTGGCACAGTGCTCAGCACACAGGAAGAACTTAATAAATACGACTTACTGAATTAATGAATGAATGGTATTTGTCAAGGATTTACTACATCCCAGGCATTAATCTAAGTACTGGGCTACAAGCAAAGCAATCATGGTTTGACACAGTCAATGTCTACCATGAAGCTCACAATCAATCCCCATTTTACAGGTGAGGTCACTGAGGCCAAGAGGAGTGAAGTGACTTGTCTAATGTGCCCCTCAGTCAGTCACATATACAGAGCGCTTACTACTTGCAGAACACTGTACTAAGCACTTGGGAGAGTACAGTAAAACAATATAATAGACTCCTTCTCTGCCCACAAGAATACAGTCCTAGAGCAGGAGATGGACATCAATGTAAATGAATACATTATAGACAAGCCGATGTGCCAGGATTAGAACTCAGGTCCTCCCAGCTCCCAAGCCCTTGCCCTATCCTCTAGAAGACAAACTAAGCAGCAGAAAACCCTCAAATTCCCATTTCCTACTGGCAAACGTCCTGGTTTCTCTACCCTGCCTCAAATTCCTCACATTTATAAAGCCAAAAACACTGAAGACTACGAGACCCATACAGGATGGGGAAGTACCCCATGTCTGCCAAACAATCACGCTTCCCACCTTTCAAAGCCCTACTGAACGCACACCTCCTCCAGGAGGCCTTCCCAGACTGAGCCCCCCTTTTTATCAGCCCCCACCACTACCCAACATTGCCCCGACTCGCTCCCTTTCCAATACACCGCCCTGCCCACAGCACTTGTGTCTATGTACATATCTAGAATTCTATTTATTTACATTTATAAAACAGTACTTGACATGTAGTAAGTGTTTAACAAAAACCATCATCATCGACTCAGCACAGCATTAGATCCCTCATCTGTAAAATGGGGATTCAATCCCTTTTTTCTCTTCTACTCGGAGAGAACTGAAGAAATGTAATTTCAAAGAAATAGATAAATGAGAGAGGAGGCCAGGCTGAAGAAAAACTGAGCTCCATTCCCAGTCTGGACAACAACTCTGAAGCTAGAGGGAGGAAGGGGAATACTATACCAGGAGAAGCAGCGAAGTCTAGGGGCTACAGCCCAGGAAGTCAGAAATACCTGAGTTCTAATTCCAGTTTTGTCCCTGGTCTGCTGGGTGACCTAAGTAAGTCTCTTCACTTCTCTGAGCCTCAATCACCTCATCTGTAAACTCCAGATAAATCCTAAATTACTGCCTATTTATAACTGAACTTTCAGGATGATTTTATTGGGGTAATTCTTGGTTGATTTTGATTGGCATGATCTAGCCGTATGACAAAATCACTGAATGAGAAGTAAAGAATGACAAGTCTGCCCACAGAATCACCAGCAGCATATCTTACAGTTGGCCTCATGGAAGGAACGCAGGGCTAGGAATCGGAGGTTCTGGTTTTTAATCCCGGCTCCATTCATCTGCAGGGTGACCTCAGGCACGTCATTTCACTTCTCTGGGCCTCAGTACCCTCATCTATTAAATGGGGATTAAGACTGTGAGACATCTGTGGGACAGGGAAGTGTCCGACTCGATGAGCTTGGATCTACCCTGGCAGAACAGTGTTGGATGCATAGTAAGTGCTTAACAAGTATCATCATCATCACCTCACTGAGCCGAAACTTAGTTCCCTCATCTATAATATCGGGATTGATCGCGGTTTTCTCTCCTACTCGGGCAAATACCGTAGTCATCTGATAATCGAGTTGGACACTGTCCCTGTCCCATGTGGAGCTCATAAGGATAATGATGATGATGATGATGATGATGATAATTAAGCCAAGTCTGGGTCCTACATGGGGCATAGTCTAAGGTGGAGGTAGACAGGGAACGTGCCTGCCCGCCACAGTATTGGACTCTCCCAAGTGCTCGGCACAGTGCTCTACATACAAGAAGAACTTAATAAATGTGACTGACTGAATGAAAGCATAGTATTTGTTAAGCACTTTCTACGTGCCAGGCACTATTCTAAGCACTGGGGTACATAGGAGGCAATCATGGTTTGACTTAGTCCAAGTTCCCCATGGGGCTCACAATCTTAATCCCCAATTTACAGATGAGGTCAGAGGACCAGGGAAGTGAAATGACTTGCCCTATGTCCGTCTATGTCAATCACATTTACTGAGCACTTACGACATGCAGAACACTGTACTAAGCACTTGTGAGAGAACAATATAATAGACACATTCTCTGCCCACAGCAATCTTACAGTCTAGAGGGGGAGACGGACATTAATAGAAATCAATGGCAGACTAGCGGCAGAGCCGGGAATAGAACCCAGGTCCTCCCGACACCCAGGCCCATGCCCTATCTGCTAAGGAACAAACTGAGCGGCAGAAGAGCCTCAAAATCCCAGTTCCTACAGGAAAACCTTCTCATGTCTCTTCCCTGCCTCACATTCATCACATTTATGAGGCCAAAAATACTGAAGTTTTATTAAGTGGAAATAGCAAAATCACAAAACTGGTTTTTTAGACACCAGACTATAAGCTCCTTATCATCATCAATCGTATTTATTGAGCACTTACTATGTGCAGAGCACTGTACTAAGCGCTTGGGAAGTACAAATTGGCAACACATAGAGACAGTCCCTACCCAACAGTGGGCTCACACTCTAAAAATGGACACGGAACATATTTTCTAATTCTATTGCACCCTATTCCCCCAAGTGCTTAGTAAATTGCACTCTGCACATGGTAAGCATTCAATAAATATCTTTGATCGATGTTTAATTGGTATGTGGGGGAAGGGGCTAGTGGAAAAAGCAGCTGATCAATCAGTCACATTTATCAAGGGCTTACTGTGTGCAGGTAACCAGCCGGAGAGTTGGAGGACTTGGGTTCTAATCTCAGCTCCACCAACTGTCTGCTGTGTGATCTTGGGCAAGTCACTTCAAGTATCTGGGCCTCAGTACCCTCCTCTGTAAAATGGAGATTAAGACTGTGAGACCCATGGGGAACAGGGAAGTGCCCAATACCCGCCAATCAGTCTTCCCCATTCAAAGCCCTACTGAAGGCTCACCACCTCCAGGAGGCCCTCCCCAACTAACCCTCCCTTTTCATCAGCTCCCCCCCACCCCACTTTGACTCACTCCCTTCGCTCTACCTTGCCCCATAGCACTTGTGTTTCTATGTACATATCTATAATTCTATTAATTTACATTTATAGAACAGTGCTTGACACATAGTAAGGGCAGAACAAATACCATCATAATTACCTCACTTAGCAGAGCCTTAGTTACCTGTGCCTCAGTTACCTCATCTGTAAAATGGGGATCAAGATTGCCAGCCCCTTGTGGGACAACCTAATTACCTTGTATCTACCCCAGCGCTTAGAACAGTGCTTGGCAAATAGGAAGCACTTAACAAATATGAGCATTATTGTGATCATTATTACCTAGTCAGGCCTCAGGACAATCTCACTCTGCCCTCCTGCTCGTGTCAGGGGGTACTGCCTCCTGTACCCAGCTTCAACTGTGCCCTTACCCCTCCGCTGGACTGATCCCTGCACACTCACTGGGGAGAGGAGAGGGAGGAGAGGGAGGAGAGGGAGGAGAGGGAGGAGAGGGAGGAGAGGGAGGAGAGGGAGGAGAGGGAGGAGAGGGAGGAGAGGGAGGAGAGGGAGGAGAGGGAGGAGAGGGAGGAGAGGGAGGAGAGGGAGGGAGAAAAAACAACCCCCTTTGAGACAGAGCGACTGCCACTCACACTCCCTGCACGGGAGAACCTAGCTAGCTTAGCCTGGGGGTCCACTTGGGGTGAACCATTTGGGTTTCCCCTGACAGAGTCTTACCCCTGCAGACCTCCTCCCCAATACACCCACCCACAGCCCCAGGGTCTCACCTCTGAGCGGGCTGGTCTGGAAAGCTTCTCCAGGGAGGCAGAAAGAAGCTGGACTTCTGCCTTTTCTCCTCATGCAGCCAAGGCCCTGAAATTACTGATTAGAGGGGAAACAGGCATGAATATAAATCTATAAAAACACGGATATGTACAGAAGTGCTGTGGGGCTGGGAAGAGGGAAGAATAAAGGGAGTAAGTCAGGGCAATGCAGAAGAGGTGAAGAAAAGAAAAGGAGGGCTTAGGGAAGGCTTCATGGAGGAAATAAGCCTTATCCAGCCCCAGTCTGATCCTGCATGCTTGCCCCTCTTCCTTGCTCCAAGTTTGGTGGGACTTGAGTGAGACCACACCCCATTAAGCCCCCTCTGTGGCCAGCTGGGTGTAAGAGACACAGTCCCTGTCCACTGGGAGCTCACAATCGAAGTCACTCAGTCCATCAGTTGATAGGATTTGAGCTCTTACTGTGTGCAGAGCTCTGTACTTAGCCCTTGGGAGCTTACATTAGAAAAATTTAACAGACACCTGCCCTACCCAAAACAAGCCTAGAAGGGGAACCATGGACATTGGAAAAACATAGTACAAATGCCTCCAAGAGTTCAACACTACGTAACATACATGGCCCCTGCTCTTAGGAAGCAACCGGCCCGTGACAGACATAAAAGCTGAGGTCCACAAGGCGGAATGGCATATACAAGGTTGGGAAATGAAGTGACGCACGCCGAACCTAAGGTAAGCTCGAATCGGCAGGACGAGGAGATTAAACAGAGTAAATGAGTACGTAGAGTGAAGGATGGCAGGATTGCATTAAGACAGAAGTAGTGTTTACTGAACGCTCTGTGACGGAGGAGTGTACAATAAGGAGGATGTGGGGAGAGACCTCGATTGCTAAGGACAACCATTTCAGTCGCTTGTATTTGTCCGGCACTTTCCATGGGCCAAACACAGTATCACAATCAACAGACAGATTCCCTGCTCGTTATGAGCTGACAGCATAGAGGAGAAGGCAGATAACAGATATAAATTACACCCATTTAAGTAGGAGCCATGATGCATCGGGGGAGGAGTCATCTGGAGTCATCAGCCCTCACCCTCCGCCCCTCTGCCGCTAATCTCCTCACCGTGCCTTGTTCTTGCGGCGCCTGTCCCGCTGTCAACCCCCAGCATCCCCCTGGCCTGGAATGCCCTCCCTCCCCACATCCACCAAGCTAGCTCTCTTCCTCCCTTCAAGGCCCTACTTACTGAAAGCTCACCTCCTCCAGGAGGCCTTCCCAGACTGAGCCCCCTCCTTCCTCTCCCCCTCCTCCCCCTTTCCAGCCCCCTCCCCTTACCTCCTTTCCTTCCCCACAGCACCTGTATATATGTTTGTACATATTTACTACTCTATTTTACTTGTACATAATTATTTCATTTTTTTATTTTGTTAATATGTTTTGTTTTGTTCTCTGTCTCTCACTTCTAGACTGTGAGCCCTATTTTGGGTAGGGACCACCTCTGTATGTTGCCAACTTGTACTTCCCAAGCACTTAGTACAGTGCTCTGCACACAGTAAGCGCTCAATACGATCGACTGATTGATTGATTGATCTGGAAATATTTTACAGACTAGGTTCCAACTCAAGGCGAGATTGACACTCTGTAACTCAGTTTCCCAGGAGCTCAGTACAGTGCTCCGCATCTACTCAGTACTCAATGAATACTGGGGATGACTCAGCTTCTGCTGCTACAACGGCGCGTGTGTTTGTGGTGCTACGGGTCAGTGCATCCTGTTGCAGCACAAAGCACAAAGGTACTTGGGAGAGTACAATTTAATGACAGACACATCCCCCTGCCCAAAACAAGTATCCAGTCTCCTCCATACGTGTGTGGCTAGTGAACCCCACCTCAGTGCTGCGCTTTTGAGGCGTCATAATGGAGTCATGCAGGGGTGAAGGGGAAAGTTGTATCTTGGGGTAGAGAAATTGGTAAGCCCCAAAACAAGAGTCACCAACCAGCCAGCTGGGGTCAGTGCAATCCTGCCCTCAGAGAAGCTTCCTGTTTAAGAACCCTGGAGGGGCGCATGACAGTCCTGCCACCCCACCTCTCTCAGGTCGGGGGGTCTTGGTTCCTGCTCAGTGGTGTGGGGGCTCACAGTCTGATGCTACAATACCGACACTTCCGGGACTGACCCGCGGCAATGAATCAAGGGAGGATGGTGGAGGGCGGCGGGAAGGTTACCAGCGGATGGGGGCTGGGTGTGCACCCCCTTGGGAACGAAACGATAAGGGGGCTCATGAGCCTTGCAGAAGAAGCTCAGCACCTTCCACCTCAGTCCAGGCGCAGGGTCCCATGCGGGGAAGGACACTGGACTTGGTGAACTTATAGTTTAGTAGGAAATCCTAGTTAACTAGGGGATGGCAAAAGCACCCGGAAGAGGATACAACGACAGACACATGCAGAGACAGTGAGCATGCACCCCCATGCACCCCCATGCACCCCGTGGTTTCTGCCCCATCCTTTTCTCCCCCAACGCAAACATCATGTCTAGACACATAGTATAAAGACTTCATAGCATCACAACCCCTCAACTTCCTCAATTCCAAAGGTATATTGTTGTCCCGAATCAAGTCACCACGTATCACAAACCTATACACCAAAGTCATTTCTGAATCTTCCATAAAAAACCAAAGCCCCCTGCAAACCACCCCCTCACCCAGGTAGTCAACATCAATTAGCCCAGCCTTAAATTGTCCCCGCAAGGCATCAACCCAAGTCAGTTCTGAGCATTTCCAAATCAACCTAATAGCACCACCCATCCAATAAGCATTGACTATCACCCAATCACTTCCTACAATGCTTGGCACACCGTAAACACTCAATAATTACAATTGAATGAATAAACAAAAGATAAGATAACCAAAGGATAACCACAGCCCCAGCTCACCAAACCGCCTCCAGGAACCAAACTCCACAGAAACCAAACTCCACGGGTCACAAAATGGTGCACGAAAACATCCAGAAGCCTCTGGGGCTTTAAAGGCACAGTGCCACTTGCCCCATTGAAGGGCACCTAATGGAGAGGCTGGGTTTCTGTGGGTGGGGTTGGAGAATCACGGAAGGAAGATGCAGAAGGCTATTAAGGAGAAGGGGATTTGCAGCTGCCCATCATTAAAAGGATTTGGAAGAGTAGGCTCAATTATAGACACCTGCAACCCATTCACATTCACCTTGAGGATCGGGTCTAATGCTCCTCTGGTGCTTTCCCAGCCCTTAATACGGTGCTTTGCATCCAGGAGGGTATTGAGTAAATAAGAACAAATCAATCAATATAACAATGAATGAACTCAAGCTCTTCACTGAGGCCTCCCCAGTTCCCAGGCCCCACTGTCCCCTCTGCATCTCTTTTTCCCTTTTTGTTTGCTTTTTAATGGGATCTGTTAAGCACTTCCAATGGGCCAGCCACTGTGCTGAGCCCCACAGTGGATACAAGATAATCGGGTTGGACTAGGTCCCTGATCCATGTAGGGCTCAGACTCTCGATCCCCCATTTTACAGAAGAGGTGACTGAGGTCCAGAGAAGTGAAGTTACTTGCCCAGGGTCACACAGCAGATGAGTGGCAGAGTAGGGCTTGGAACCTAGATTTTTGGCCTTCCAGGCCCAGGCCCTTTCCAACAAGTCGCACCGCTTCTCTCCTCCCTGCTTCTGTCCCATTCGGCTTCCAGGAGTGGACTGTTGGTGTAAGACGTAGGTAGAGGTGGCCAAGTTTCGGAGGGGGCCTTTAACCCAGGAGCCTGGAAGAGGGGAGGGAAAAGGCAGGGAAGGGGTGGAGAAGATAAGGAATGAAGGGTGAGTCAGTTTAAGGCTGGCCACTGGAGTGGCCACTCATGGCCTTTGCAGATCTTGTACCAACCAATAATAATGATGGTATTTTTAAAGCGCTTACTATATGCCAAGCACTGTACTAAGTGCTGGTGCCCAGGGTGTCACATGTCTCACAGACCACGTTTTTTATGCTATTTGTTAAGCGCTTACTATGTGTTCAACACCTTTCTAAGCACTGGGGTAGATACAAGTGAATTAGGTCAGACATGGCCCCTCTCCCGTGTGGGCCTCACAGTCCAAGTAGGAGACCCGAGGCCCAGAGAAGCGGTGCAACTTGCCCAATGTCACACAGCGGGCATTTGGTGGAGCTGGGATCGGAACTCAGGTCCCTTGACTCCCAGGCCCGGGCACTTTCCACAAGACCACGCCGCTTCTCGGAAGTCCGCCTCTATCTTGTGGCGTTTCTCCAGTGGTGTTCCCCTCTCCGGTCCCTGGGGGCACGGGCACTGCTTCCGCTCCGTGGAACCCTGCAGTCGGAGTAAAGGAGTGGAGGGAGACTGGGCACGGAAAATAAAAATGGTGGACAGGAAGGCATTCGGTACCGACCTGTACCACATTGGCCGGGTTGGCTGAGAATTGGATCAGGTGAGGGGTCAGATGGGACAAATGGCAGTTCTACTGGCCACCTTGTCTGTGGGCCTGTGACTGACCCGAGGCCACGGGGCAGGTCTGCCATGGGGTTCCCCAGCCTCCCCTCCCAGAATGCCTTGGGGTTGGGACATGCCACACAAGGCCCCTCAGGACTTACCACAGAACAGGTTTCCAGTTTTAGGGCGCAGAGGAAGAACTGAGGTGTCACGTCTGCTGCGTGACCTTGAGTAAGTCGCTCCACTTCTCTGGGCCTCAGTTACCTTATCTGTAAAATGGGGATTAAGACTGTGAGCTCCATGTGGGACAGCCTCTGGGTCCAGCCTCATTACCTTATACCTACCCCAGAGCTTAGAACAGTGCTTGGCACATAGGAATTATTATTATTAGCAGTCTAAACAGCGATGTTCGCCTTCATTCATTCATTCTTTCAATCGTATTTATTGAGCGCTTACTTTGTGCAGAGCACTGTACTGAGCGCTTGAGAAGTACGGGCCCACACCCATCTCAGGCTCATCACATCAACTTCCATGTCCCTTCATATGAAAAGCACCCAGGATGCACCTAAGATCTGAGCAGTGACAGCTCACTCGCTATGGTCAAAGTGGTTAAAGATTGAACTCTGAATAAACCAGGCCAATTTTGGATGAAAATGTCTTCTAGGAGGGTACAGAGACCCTGGAAACGTAAAGAAAACGAAGCCCAAAATAGAATATTATAACATGGTGTAAACCTCACCTTGGAAAATAGAGTTAACCCTGTATTGTAAATCAATGCCACGAAGTGTCTCATAACTTAGAGATGTCGCTAAAAGATGTCTCTGATGATGGCTGGAAATTATTATTGTTTTTATTATGGTATCTATCCCAGTGCTTACTATCGTGCCTGGCACATAGAAAGTGCTGAATTCCAAATAAAGGGCGATAGACTTACATCAGGAAAACAAACACGGAAGCAACCGCAGTGTGGCCTTTAACCTGGAAGCAGTGTGTATCCTCTGGCACACAACAGCAGCTGTGCTTGGCATAGATTAAGTGCTTAAATAGACCACAATTATTAGCACAATTATTATTATTATTGTATGGGACAGGCTTCAATCCATCAGCAGTCGATCAATGTACAGTATTTACTAAGCACTTACTCTGTGTCTAGCACTGTATTCAGGAAGTGGAAGAGTCCACTAGAGTTAGTAGATGAAATTCCTGCCCTCAAAGGTCAGCAACTTGCCATTTGGGGTCCTTTCAGCCTTAAGTGGCTGCTCTCCCAAGAAAAAAAGAGAAGAGACATCCTTCCCTTCATTCTTAATTAGCCCTAAGCTTGTCTTCTTAGTCTTAATTGATTTCAACTGTTCTTAATTAGCCTCATTAATAGTAAATTAAAAGTAAAAAAAAAATTTAAAGGTTACCCATGGAGTAAAGGCTTAAAAAAATTGCCTCAGCACCTCAGTGTTGTGAGCTCTGATCCAGCTTGTGAAATCCAAGCCTTTTTAAGATTCTGACACTGGAGCCGGGACTCTGAGGCCTGGTTCTGCCCGCCCCCCCCCTCCCCCGACCCAGGGCTCTGAGGCCTGGTTCTGCCCCTTGGGATTTTGAGGCCCAGTTCTTTCTCACCCGCCCCCGCCCCCCGCCCAGGGCTCTGAGGCCTGGGCCTGTCCCGGTGGGGCTCAGAAAGCTGAGGTTTCATCTGAGGGAGGACATTCCTGTCAGAGATAGCTCAAAGCCATGTCCCCTGGTGGTGAGAACACTGATCTGGGAGTCAGATGAACTGGGTTCCAATCCTGCCTCCACCACTTGCCTGCTGTGTGAGCTTGGGTGAAGTGCCGCTCTGTGCCTCAGTTTCTTCAACTGTAAAATGGGGATTCGGTACATTTCTCCCTTCTTTTTTATGGCAAATAATAATAATAATGATAGCATTTATTAAGCACTTACTATGTACAAAGCACTGTTCTAAGCGCTGGAGAAGTTACAAGGTGATGAGGTTGTCCCATGGGGGGCTCACAGTCTTAATCCCCATTTTCCAGATGATGGAACTGAGGCCCAGAGAAGTGAAGTGTCCAAAGTCACACAGCTGACAAGTGGCAGAGCCGGGATTTGAACCCTGACCTCTGACTCCAAAGCCCAGGCTCTTTAAGGACTGTACTAAGCAGTGGGATAGATACATGGTAATCAAGTTGGACACAGTCTGTGTCCCACCTGGGGCTCAAAATCTTCATCCCCCTTTTACAGATTAGGTTACTGAGGGACTTTGGAAGTTAAATTACTTGCCCAAGGTCACACAGCAGCCGAGGGACTGTGGCTGACCCGTTTATTTCAACTCTTCCGCACAGCTAAGGACAGCGCTTGGCTCACAATAAGCATTTAAATAGCACAGTGATTTATTAGGATTCGATTCATTCAGTCAATTGAACTAAGCACTTACTGTGTGCAGAGCACTGTACTACGCGCTTGGAAAATACAAATCAGCACAGAAGAGCACCACATTTTCACAGGGAAGGATTCATTCAACTAGAGAAGAAGCAGAGAGATGGCCAGTGAAAAAAATGAGCAGTAGAAGGAGTTTATCCTATACTGTCAATCTATTAATGGGGATATACCTAGATGCAGGAGTTAGGGCACCATACTGAAATGCTAAAGGAGCTACTGGGAATGCTATGACTTAGGGTGTTGGGAATTAATAAAAAAAGCCTTCCTGGGGGAGGAGGAGAAGGAGGCTTTGAGGATAGGAGGAAATGTGGTAATGATAATAATAGCAATACTACTAGTAATAATAATGATGGCATTTATTAAGTGCTTACTATGTGCAAAGCACTGTTCTAAGCACCGGGGAGGTTACAAGGTGATCAGGTTGTCCCATAGAGGGCTGACAGTCTTAATCCCCGTTTTACAGATGAGGTAACTGAGGCCCAGAGAAGTTAAGAGACTTACCCAAAGTCACAC
Source organism: Tachyglossus aculeatus (assembly GCF_015852505.1). Classification (NCBI taxonomy): domain Eukaryota; kingdom Metazoa; phylum Chordata; class Mammalia; order Monotremata; family Tachyglossidae; genus Tachyglossus; species Tachyglossus aculeatus. Next base: position 20,493,848 of record NC_052076.1, on the reverse strand, counting down.
AGCTGACACTTGGAGGAGCAGGGATTTGAACCCATGACCTCTGAATCCAAAGCCCAGGCTCTTTCCACTGAGCCACGCTGCTTCTCTATTTGTTAAGTGCATACTGTCTGTCAAGCAATGTATTAAACTCTGGGGGAGTTACAAGATAATAAGGTCCCACATGAGTTCCTCATGAAGCTCACACGCCAAGCAAGAGGGAGAACACATACTGAATACCCATTTTGCAGTTGAAGAAACTGAGACCCAGAGAAATGAAGTGACTTGCCCATGGTAACGTAGCAGGTCCATGGAGGAGGTGGGATTAGAACCCACATTCTCTGACTCCCAAGCCAGGACTCTTTTCACTAGGCAACTCTGCTTCCCCATCCTCTTTAGGTAGAGGGTCACAATGGAAGGCACTGGGAAGCAGCTAGGAGTCAGAGGACCTGAGCTCTAATCCCAGATCTGCCACTTTACTCATTCATTCGACTGTATTGACTGATTTATTGGGCACTTACTGTGTGCACAGCATTGTACTAAAGGCTTAGGAGAGTACTATACAACGATAAAAACATTCCCAGCCCACAGTGAGCTTACAGCCTAAAGGGGTGGGGGTGGGGAGCAGACATTAATATAAAGAAATAACAAATTACAGATCTATACATAAATGCTGTCAGGTTGTGAGCGGGGAAGAAAAAAGGGAGCTAGTCAGGTTTACCCAGAAGGGAGTGGAAGAAGAGGGAAGAGGAAAGAGGGCTTAGTCAGGGAAGGCCTCTTGGAGGAGATGGGCCTTCAATAAGACTCTGAAGGCTGGGGGAGAGGGATTGTCTGCTGGATTTGAGGAGGGAGGCTGTTCCAGGCCAGAGGCCGGATGAGGGCGAGGGGTCGGCTGCGAGATAGATGAGATCAAGGCACAGTGAGCTAAGGTTAGCATTAGAGGAGCAGAGTGTGTGTGCTGGCTTACAGTAGGAGAACAGTGAGGTGAGGTTGTGGGGGTGGCAAGGTGATAGAGTGCTTTAAAGCTGACAAAGAGGAGTTTTTGTTTGATGCGGAGGTGGATGGGCAACCACTGGAGTTTCTTCAGGAGCAGGGAAACATGTCCTGAATGTTTCTGTAGAAAAATGATCTGGGAAGCAGGGTGAAGTATGGACTGGAGTGGGGAGAGACAGGAGTCAGAGAGGTCGGCAAGGGGGTCGGTGCAGTAATCCAAGTAGGATAGGATGAGTGATTGTAGTAATGCGGTAGCCATTTGGATGGAGAAGAAAGGGCGGATTTTAGCCATGTGTGAAGGTGGGGCCTACAGGATTTAGTGATGGATTGAATACGTGGGTTAAGTAAGAGAGAAGAGTCAAGGATAAAGAGGAGAGGCAGAGGGCAAGTCACCTAACCTCTCTGGTTCTCTGCTTCATCATCTGAGTCCCAGCTGAGACAGGCACGGTTTGTGCAGCATGGCTCCGTGGAAAGAGCACGGGCTTTGGAGTCAGAGGTCATGGATTCAAATCCGGGCTCTGCCAATTGTCAGCTGTGTAACTTTGGGCAAGTCACTTAACTTCTCTGGGCCACAGTTACCTCATCTGTAAAATGGGGATTAAGACTGTCAGCCTCCTGTGGGACAACCTGATCACCTTGTAACCTCCCCAGAGCTTAGAACAGTGTTTTGCACATAGTAAGCACTTAAAAATGCCATTATTATTATTATTACCTGCTGACACCCACCCCAATGCTTAGTGAGGTTCTTGGCACATAAGTGACCAGAGACCGTGATTATTTTTATTAGCAACATCGTCTAGTGGAAAGAGCCCGGGCCTGGGAGTCAATGCTCCCTCCTCCCAGTGACCCCCAAATACCAGGAGAAGTGAGACCTACAGATACAGACAATCCATCGTACTTAAGCTGAATGCAAAACCCTGCCCTACTAATACTTGACCACTCCCTCCAAATCCAGTAGACCAGGAGGGGCTTGTACTCCAGGAACTGGAGATCCAATATAAACTGAAAAATATTCCATTTTGAGTACATTACCTGTCTTCCATTCTCCCTGTCTGCACCTGGGACAACTCCATCTCAGATCTCTGCTTTTCAGACAGGAATAGAGTACACATGCTGATCGTCTTTCTCCCTGAATCTGGACACTACTCCCCGAAGCCATCACTGGCAGGCCCAGATGGCTGCCTCTTTCTCCCAGGAGTGGCAGACACGTCATCACTCTACTTCCCCACTATTTTTTCACACACGCACACAGTGTGCTCTTTGGGGTAGTGATACAGCCTACTCAGTAATGGGGGGAAATCTGGGAATTGACCCTTACAACAGCCTAAGAAGGAGGAAATTGGAGGCCAAGAAAATGCACTAAGCAGCTTCTACAGAGAGATTCCCCCGGCCCCTGGAAGCAGAGCCGTCCTCTGTCCTGAGAGCAGCAACCTGCCCCCCCACTTGTGATGCGCATAATTATTCTGGGTGGCTGTGCCCATCACCCCCTGGTGGCATCAAGTGTCAGTCTGGGAGGCTGCCCTTTCTTATCACCCCATGATGCAGCTGGTGTAATAGAGCACGAACACAGGAGTTAGATGGTCGTGGGTTCTAATTCTGCCTTCTCCACTTGTCTGCTGTGTGACCTGGGATAAGCCACTTCACTTCTCTGGGCCTCAGTTACCTCATCTGTAAAATGGGGATCAAGGCTATGAGCCTCAAATGGGACAGGAGCTGTGACCAACCCGATTTGCTTTTATCCACCCCAGCACTTAATACAGTGCCTGGCATGTAGTAGGTGCTTAACAATTTCCATTATTGTTATTAGGTATTGTTCTGTGAGGCTGCACCTCTCTATCACGCCCACGTGGCACTGATCTTTCTTTTCATGGTGCCTGGGTAGCACTTACTATGTGCCAGACAGTGTACTAAGCATTGAAATAGAGATAATTATGGGATTTGTTAAGCGCTTACTATGTGCCAAGCACTCTTGTAAGCACTGGGGTAGATACAGGGCAATCAGGTTGTCCCATATGGGGCTCAGTTTTAATCCCCATTTTACAGATTAGGTAACTTAGGCACAGAGAAGTTAAGTAGCTTTCCGAAGGTCACATGGCAGACAAGCGGCGGGGTTGGGATTCAAACCCATGTCTACTGACTCCCAAACCCGTGCTCTTTCCACTAAGTCACGCTGCTTCTCAGCCCACCTATCTGCCTCCCACTCCTTTCCCATGGCCTCCTCCTCCACATAGGCCAGACCACCACTCTCACCGTATTCAGAGCAATATTAAGTTTGCAATTCCATCAAGAGGCCTTCTCAGATTTAACCCTCTTTCTCCCCGCCTCCTCCCTTCTGCATCGTCTACACCCTTGGAACTGGGACCTCTGGACATTCACTATTTGCCCTGCAGCATTTATGTGCTTATCTGTAACATAACTGTGCACTTTGTGTACACAAATGCGGTGGGAGGCGGTTTCACCCGTCGTCCGGGGACGGGTTCGTTCAGTGATCGGCGAGGCGAGACAGAGCGAGAGGCCGGGGACGGAAAGCCTAAGTTTTATATAAATTTATTCCGCGAGGTGAATTGAATTTATGTAACTGTTTAGGCGCAATGGATTGAGCTTCCCTTTCGGGAGGAATATAATCAATTAGCAATATTAGAGCTTCCCTACATGGGAGGAACACAATCATCTGTTAATCGCACGTGGGTGAGTTGGCTAACTCTCACCCATGTGCACTTCCCACTCGGGAAGAATCCACTTACTTTCCCACATGGGAAGAATTCATTACATTACCCGCGCACGTGGTGGGCGGCTAGCTCTCACAATGTGCTCTTCCTACATAGGAGGAATCCACTCAAAATTCCCATCAGCAGCGGGATACCTGGGTCCCACCCACGAGACACTCACCCATTCCGCGGCCCTTGCCTCAGTGTGTTGGTTCTGGTTGTAGAGCGGGCATCTGGCCTTCTGGGCAGGGAGAGACACGTGGGCTGCTGCTGCTGCAGCGGCTGCTCCTGCTGCTGGGTGTCCTGGTGTTCTGACCCTGAAGGTCAGAGGTGACAGGTATTTATTGCCTGTGCCCCTAGGCCATTCCACCTTCCGGCCTCAGTCTATCCAATCTCTGCCCTCCCCCCTCCTCCATACCTAATTTGATTGGCACGGGGGCGAGGGACACCTTCTGTATTCCCAGCTTGGGCTGTCAATCTAGCAGATTTGGTCGTGGGGGCGGTATCCTCACTTCCGAGTTCCGCCTGCTGGCTCAGGTGGTCACGAGATAGCTTTTAACCTAGAGATGGCCGGTACCCAAGGGTCACTTCGGGACAGGCGGAGAGAATGCGGTGAAGATATACTGATAATTAATGAGCATTTCCTGTGTGCAGAGCACTATAGGGCGTGCTGGGGGAGTACTGAGTTGATGGGTATGTTCCCTGCCCACAGGGAGTTGACAGTCAGAAATACCAGCCACTTAAGAAACCGACAGTCTGAGCAAAGACGTTTCAGGCAACCGATTGGATCGTTAGCAAAGTTTTCAACTGGGGCCGAGAGTTTGAGAAATCTCTGTCTGTGGAGCAGGGGATTGGCTGACACTGGGGGGACACTGCCAGGATGAGGGGGGAAAGCTGAGGCAGGGGAGCAGCAGGGCAACATAATAATTATAATTAAATGATAATAATGTCATTATGGTATTTGTTCAGTGCTTTATACAAGCCAAACACTGTTCTAAGTGCTGGTAAGCACAAGGTAATCAGGTTGTCCCCCATGGGGCTCACAGTCTTAATCCTCATTTAATGGATGAGTTAACTGAGGCACAGAGAAGTGAAGTGAATTGCCCAAGGTCACGGAGCGGACAAGTGGCATAACGTCACTAGAACCCAGGTCCTTCGCACTCCCAGGCCTGTGCTCGATCCCCTAGGCCATGGTGCTTCTCGTGAATCAAGTCTGTAATGGCTTTATAGATGTCAATTGTTATTTGACATGAAAAACCATTACAGCTCAATAAATGCTATGAATGAATTGAATTAATTAATTAATTAATGTTTGTTTGCTTGGGACGGGGGCGGGGGGAGCTTCAGTTTCTTTCTAGGCTTTGCCCTAAAGCAGATATGGGAGGCAGAGTGGTCTAGTGAAAAGAGCAAAGCCCTGGTAGCCCAAGGACTTGGGTTCTAATCGTGGCTCCGACACTTACCTGCTGTGGGCACTAGGGCACATCACAACTTCTTTGGGCCTCAATTCCTTCATTTGCAAAATGGGGAGTCAATCCCTGTGCTTCCTCCTACTTAGAATGTGAACCCCACATGGGATCTGATAATTTTGTATCTACTCCAGTGCTTAGTACGGTACTTTGCACATAGTAGAAGCAGCGTGGCTCAGTGGAAAGAGCCTGGGCTTTGGAGTCAGAGGTCATGGGTTCAAATCCCTGCTCCTCCAATTGTCAGCTGTGTGACTTTGAGCAAGTCACTTAACTTCTCTGTGCCTCAGTTCCCTCATCTGCAAAATGAGGATTGACTGTGAGCCCCCTGTGGGACAACCTGATCACCTTGTAACGTCCCCAGCACTTAGAACAGTGCTTTGCACATAGTAAGTGCTTAATGAATGCCATTATTATTATTATTAACTTCTCTGTGCCTCAGTTACCTCATCTGAAAAATGGGGATAAAGACTGTGAGCCCCACTTGGGACACGCTGATCTCTGTGTAGCCTCCCCAGCACTTAGAACAGTGCTTTCCACATAATAAATGCTTAACAAATGCCATTATTATTATTATCAATACTTGCCAACCCAGGGTCTTTTGAGCTTGGTACAGTGTTTTGCACACAGTGAATGCTCAATAAATGTGATTGCATGAATGAACAAATGAATGGGGGGAGGGTGGCAGAGGGCAGTCTTACAATTTAGCCTCTAGCCGGAGGATAGACGCTCCTCACAAGTAATAATAATTGATATATTTGTTAGGAATTTATTGCCACCTGCTATACTAATTACTGCAGTAGATACAAGGTAATCAGACCAGTCATGGTCTCTGTCCCCTTGGGACTCGCAATCACAGTCAGAAGGACAACTAATATTAAATCCCCACTTTCCACATGAGGAAACTGAGGCCTAAAAAAGTGATTAATTTTTTTATGGCACTTGTTAAGCACGTACAACATGCCAGGCCCCAAATTAAGCACTGGGGTAGATACAGTCAGGTTAGGTTGGATACAGCACTTAGGGCTCAGAGACCTAATCCCCAAAGTACAGATAAGGTCACTGAGGCAAAGATAAGTAACTTCACCAAGTTACCTCTCCAGTCAAGTGGTAGCACTGGGAATAGAACCCAGGTCCCTTAGACTACCCTATAATGATTCTTCCTCCATTTTGTGGACGGAAGAATACATTTCAAGATACATAAAGAGTTCCCCGTAACGACGATGATAATGATAATGAAAATAATAAATGATTTGTGCCCAGATCTATCTGATCAGAACACAACATCCTTGAAAGCAGACTTTCAAATAGACTTCAGTAGTTTCATTCCTCATCCACAGGGGACAAAGATAAGAAGCCAAGGGACATTTGAGCATGGCGCAGTGGATAGAGCATGGGCATGGGAGCCAAAAGGTCATGGGTTCTGAGGCCAGCTCTGCCACTTGTCTCCTGTCTGACCTTGGGCAAGTCACTTCACTGGGCCTCAGTTACTTCATCTGTAAAATGGGGATTGAGACTGTAAGCCCCACGTGGGACAGGGACTGCATCCAACTCAATCTGCTTGTATCCACCCAAGTGCTGTGAACAGTGCGGGCACAAAGTATGCTGGAGTTAAAAAAAAAAAAAAAACTAAACCCATTTGACAAATGTTGAAATATCCCTTCAGGTAAAATGCTCACTACAATATCAAGTTTCTCTCCCCAATCTTACCCAGAGTGGTCGGCTCCCAGAAATGTCGGCTCAATCCAGCCGTCGGTAGTATGTGTTCAGAGCTCTGAATGCTGGGGAGAGCACAACCACAGAACATGGAATGGAGAGAACTATTGCTTTCCTTAACTTTCTCTCCAAAGAGTTATTCTTTTATTCCTCCCATTTGTCCAGGGAAGGGGGCCTGGAGGTGAGAAGTCCATGCGTTCAGAGTCCCAGGTGTCAGTATCTCCCCCCGTGATTGGAAGAACCAGTTCTTCGAAACGTCATGATACTTCCATAGTTAGAACTTAATAAATACCATTGAAAAAAAATAGAGACCAATCAGATAAGAAACAATCCCTGTTCCCTTTGGGCTCATGGTTTTAGGGGAAGGAGAATAGGAGTCATATCCCCATTTTACAGATAAGGAAACAGACACAGAGAGCTTATCTCACACAAGGCCATCTGGCAAAGAAGTGGCAGAGTTAGGCTTAGAATCTAGGTCTCAAGACTCTGAGGACAGGGCTCTTTCTTTGAGACCACCCCACTGTCCGGCGTCCTGGTCTCATCTCCCCAGCATGTTATTTGAGCAAATAATAATAATAATAATTAGATTGTGAGTCCTTTGGGTGATAATCTTGTATCTACCCCAGCACCAAGTGTAGTGGTTGGCACACAGTACACATTTTGATATCTCCCTTCTCTCCTTCTAAAGCCCACCCCGCACCCTCCGCTACTCTGCTGCTAATCTCCTCACCGTACCTCATTCTCGCCTGTCCCGCCATTGACCCCCGGCCCACGTCATCCCCCGGGTCTGGAATGCCCTTCCTCTGCCCATCCGACAAGCTAGCTCTCTTCCTCCCTTCAAGGCCTTACTGAGAGCTCACCTCCTTCAGGAGGCCTTCCCAGGCTGAGCCCCTTCCTTCCTCTCCCCCTCGTCCCCCTCTCCATCCCCCCATCTTACCTCCTTCCCTTCCCCACAGCACCTGTATATATGTATATATGCTTGTACATATTTATTACTCTATTAATTTTATTTTACTTATACATACCTATTCTATTTATTTCACTTTGTTAGTATGTTTGGTTTTGTTCTCTGTCTCCCCCTTCTAGACTGTGAGCCCACTGTTGGGTAGGGACTGTCTCTATATGTTGCCAACTTGTACTTCTCAAGCGCTTAGTACAGTGCTCTGCACACAGTAAGCGCTCAATAAATACAACTGATGATGATGAAGTGATTACAGATAGCCCCAGGATTGTCAACATCCATCAGGATAGCAGAGGGTAGTGGGCTAAGTGAACCTAAAAAGAGAACCAAGATGCCCAAACTTCCAGCCCTGATTCCTTCTATCAAGCTGATGCTCAATCCTCACCCTGGGCTTCAAGGCTCTCCATCACCTCGCCCCCTCCTACCTCACCTCCCTTCTCTCCTCCTACAGCCCACCCCGCACCCTCCGCTCCTCCGCTGCTAATCTCCTCACCGTACCTCGTTCTTGCCTGTCCCACCATCGACCCCCGGCCCACGTCATCCCCCGGGCCTGGAATGCCCTCCCTCTGCCGATCCGCCAAGCTAGCTCTCTTCCTCCCTTCAAGGCCCTGCTGAGAGCTCACCTCCTCCAGGAGGCCTTCCCACTGAGCCCCTTCCTTCCTCTCTCCCTCGTCCCCCTCTCCATCCCCCCATCTTACCTCCTTCCCTTCCCCACAGCACCTGTATATATGTATATATGTTTGTACATATTTATTACTCTATTTATTTATTTTACTTGTACATATCTATCCTATTTATTTTATTTTGTTAGTATGTTTGGTTTTGTTTTCTGTCTCCCCCTTTTAGACTGTGAGCCCACTGTTGGGTAGGGACTGTCTCTATATGTTGCCAATTTGTACTTCCCAAGTGCTTAGTACAGTGCTCTGCACATAGTAAGCGCTCAATAAATACGATTGATGATGATGATAAAATCCATCAGGTCCGACCTCCCCCCCGCCCCCCGCCTCGCTTTTCCAACCCCCCGGCTCTCAACACTCTCTGCTACTCTCCCATCCTTCCCAACAGTATCCTCAGAGGAGCTCTCCTCCCTCCTCTCAAGTGCTACTCCGGCCACCTGTGATTCTGATCCCATTTCCTCTCATCTCATCAAATCTCTCGCTCTGTCCCTTCTCCCCTCCTTAACTTCCATCTTCAACCACTCACTCTCCACTGGTTCCTTCCCCTCTGCTTTCAAACATGCCCATGTCTCTCCCATCCTAAAAAAACCCTCTCTTGACCCCACCTCACCTTCTAGTTATCGCACCATCTCCCTCCAACCATTCCTTTCCAAACTCCTTGAACGAATTGCCTACACACGCTGCCTCGAATTCCTCAACACCAACTCGCTCCTCGACCCCCTCCAGTCTGGCTTCCATCCCCAACATTCCACGGAAACTGCCCTCTCAAAGGTCACCAGTAACCTCCTGTTTGCCAAATCCAATGGCTCATACTTTATACTAATCCTCCTTGACCTCTCAGCTGCCTTCGACACTGTGGACCACCCCCTTCTCCTCAACACGCTATCCAACCTTGGCTTCACAGACTCCATCCTCTCCTGGTTCTCCTCTTATCTCTCTGGTCATTCATTCTCAGTCTCTTTTGCAGGCTCCTCCTCCCCCTCCCATCCCCTTACTGTGGGGGTTCCCCAAGGTTCAGTTCATGGTCTCCTTCTGTTCTCGATCTACACTCCCTCCCTTGGTGACCTCATTCACTCCCATGGCTTCAACTATCATCTCTGCACTGATGACACCCAAATCTACATCTCTGCCCCTGCTCTCTCCCCCTCCCTCCAGGCTCGCATCTCCTCCTGCCTTCAGGACATCTCCATCTGGATGTCTGCCCGCCACCTAAAACTCAACATGTCCAAGACTGAACTCCTTGTCTTCCCTCCCAAACCCTGCACTCTCCCTGACATTCCCATGACTGTTGACAGCACTACCATCCTTCCCGTCTCACAAGCCTGCAACCTTGGTGTCATCTTCGACCCCGCCCTCTCATTCACCCCTCACATCCAAGCCATCACCAGAACCTGCCGGTCTCACCTCCACAACATTGCCAAGATCTGCCCTTTCCTCTCCAGCCAAACCGCTACACTGCTGGTTCAAGCTCTTATCCTATCGCGTCTGGACTACTGCAGCAGCCTTCTCTCTGATCTCCCATCCTCGTGTCTCTCCCCACTTCAATCCATACTTCATGCTGCTGCCCGGATTTTCTTTGTCCAGAAACGCTCTGGGCATGTTACTCCCCTCCTCGAAAATCTCCAGTGGCTACCAATCAATCTGCGCATCAGGCAGAAACTCCTCACCCTGGGCTTCAAGGCTCTCCATCACCTCGCCCCCTCCTACCTCACCTCCCTTCTCTCCTTCTCCAACCCACCCCGCACCCTCTGCTCCTCTGCCGCTAATCTCCTCACCGTACCTCGTTCTCGCCTGTCCTGCCATCGACCCCTGGCCCACGTCATCCCCCTGGCCTGGAATGCCCTCCCTCTGCCCATCCGCCAAGCTAGCTCTCTTCCTCCCTTCAAGGCCCTACTGAGAGCTCACATCCTCCAGGAGGCCTTCCCAGACTGAGCCCCCTCCTTCCTCTCCCCCTCTCCATCCCCCCCGTCTTGCCTCCTTCCCTTCCCCACAGCACCTGTATATATGTTGGTACATATTTATTACTCCATTTATTTATTTTACTTGTAAATATTTATTCTATTTATTTTATTTTGTTAATATGTTTGGTTTTGTTCTCTGTCTCCCCCTTCTAGACTGTGAGCCCACTGTTGGGTAGGGACTGTCTCTATATGTTGCCAACTTGTACTTACCAAGCGCTTAGTACAGTGCTCTGCACACAGTAAGCACTCAATAAATACAATTGATTGATTGATAAAATATCACTATCATTATCATCAGGAATTATCAGGGCTTCCTCCACTCTAAGCACAAGGGCTGAAGCAAGGCTTTCATATTTGATAGAGTCAGTGTCTCTCATGGAGCTCACAGTCAAAGCAAGGAGAAAAGTTATACTGACCCATTTTACAGGTGAGGAAACTGAGGCTCAATTACAGGTGAGGAAACTGAGGCCCAGAGTGGATAAATCACTTGCTCAAATTGAAACAGCAGGCCAGTGGTGGAGCTGGGACCATCAATCAATCAATCAATGGTATTTATTGTGTACTTATGTGCAGAACGCTGTACTAAGCACTTGGGAGTGTACAATACTACAGAATTGGATACAACCCCTTCCCATAATGAGCTTTACAGGGTTAGAAACCAGGCTCATTTTTGTTTGTTTTACGGTACTTGTTAAGCCCTTTCTTTTTGTCAAACACTGTTCTTTGTGCTGCGGCAGATATTGTTAATTAGGTTGGATGTAGACCCCGGACACAGTTGCTCACAGTGAGCACTCAATAAATAGGATTAAATGAATGAATGAGGGAGGGTGGATGGAAGAGGGTGATTCTTATGGTCAGGGCCCTCTAGCCAGAGGAGAGCTGCTTCTCCCAAGTAACAATTACTGATATATTAGTTACGTATTTAGTTCCAAGCACAAAGCACAAAATAATCAGGTCAGACACAGTCCCTGTCCCACATGGGACTCACTACTTAAGTCAGGAGGACAACAAATACTAAATCCACATTCTACAGATCAGGAAACTGAGGCCTAAAGAAATGATGAATTTTTTTATGGTACTCGTTAAGCACATACCAAGTGCCAGGCACCAAACTAAGCACTGGGGAAGATACAGCCAGGTTGGATGCAGCCCATAATCTTAATCTCCATTTTACAGATTAGGTCACTGAGGAACAGACAAGTGACCTCCCAAGGTTACCTCTCAGTCAAGTGGTAGAGCTTGGATTAGAACCCAGGTCCTTTAGACTACCCTATTATTTAGACTACCCTATAATGATTCTTTCTCCTGTTTCATGGATGGAGGAATATATTATAAGATAAATAAAGAGTTCCTCAAGGTGATGGATATATTGGTCATGAAAATAATAATGATCTGTCCCCAGGTCTGGCCGGTCAAAACATAACATCCTTGAAAACAGACTTTCAAAACGACCTCAACAGTTTTATTACTCAACCACAGGAGGCAAAGGTCAAGAAGCCATGGGGTATTTGAGCAAGGCATACTGGATAGATTAAGGGTGTGGGAGCCAGAAGTCATGGGTTCTAAACCCGGCTCAGCCTGGGTTGTCTGCTGTCTGACCTTTGTTAAGTCACTTCACTTCTCTGTGCCTCAGTTACCTCATCTGTAAAACGGGGATTGAGACTGTGCGCCCCACATGGGACAGGGACTGTGTCCAACCCCATCTGCTTGTATACAGCCCCAGCACTTTGAACAGTGCCTTGGAACAGAGTGAGCACTTAAATATCGTAATTATTATCATTATTTGCCCAAATAACGTGCTGGGGAGACGAGAACTGGACGCAGAGGCTCTGGTGGCAGATGAAAGTGGGGTGGTCTTGCAGAAGGAGCCCAGTCCTGAGAGTCTGGAGACCTGGATTCTAAGCCTGACTCTGCCAATTCTCTGCCAGATGCCCTTGTGCGAGTTACACTCCCTGTGGCTCTATTTCCTCATCTGTAAAATGGGGATGTAACTCTTCTTCCTCCCCTAAAACCACGAGCCTACGTGGGTCAGGGACTGTTTCCTATCTGAATGGTCTTTATTTTTTTTTTTAAATGGTATTTATTAAGTGCTTAGTATGGAAGGATCAGGATGTTTCGAAGAACTGTTTCTTCCAGTCACGGGGGGAAATACCGACATCGGGGACTCCAATTTTACTCACGGTCTTTTCACCTCTGGACCTCCTTTCCTGGAGAAATGGGACAAATAAAAGAATAAGTGTTCGGAAAGAAAGTTAAGGAAAGCAACAGTTCTCTTCATTCCAGTTTCTGTGGTTGTGTTCTCCTCGGCATTCAGACCTCTGAACACATTAGATGCTCAATCCATACTACTGATGGCTGGATTAAGCCAAAATGCCTGGGAGCCAACCACTCTGACTGGGTAAGATTTGGGAGAGAAATTTGAGCCCCATTGTCGGACAGGGAATGTTTTAGACTTGATTGCCTACCACAGATTATAAAGTCTTAAAAGTCTACAATTATTACCATAATATTAATCAACGGTATTACTACTAATACTAGTGGTATTCGTTAAGTGCTTACTATGTGCCGAGCACTGTTCTAAGAGCTGGGGTAGTACAAGATAATCAGGTTGGACAGAATCCCTGTCCCGTAGGGGGCTCACAGTCTTAATCCCCATTTTACAGATGAGGTAACAGACGGAGAAGGGAACTGACTTGCCCAACATCGCACAGCAGACATGTGGCAGAGCCGAGATTAGAACCCATGTTCCCTGACTCCAAGCCCCGTGCTCCTTCCACTAGGCTACGCTGCTTCTTAGTTCAAGTTGACCCTGCAGTTGGGAGGATCCAATCGCAGTCATGAAAACACCTGGTCCAAAAGGATGAATGTTTTCTTTACAAATATGAAACCACATTTTACCTGAAGGGATATTTTGACATTTGTTAAATGGGTTGAGTTTTTTTTCTTTAACTCTAATAATGTAGTCCTATTCTTAAAAGAAGTGAAACACTTAGATCTGATAAAGAAATTTCTCAGAAAATCATTAATAAATCGTTCCTGAATTTAGTTCACAGCAGTTAGCAGTTGCCTCATCACTAAAAATACAAAGTAAACTACCATATTAGAAACAAACTTCTTGTAATGTGCTAACAACACTATTGCATTCTAGAAGCAGCATGGCATAGAGCACGGGCTTGGGAGTCAGAAGGTCATGTGTTCTAATCCCTGCTCTGCCACATGTCTGCTGGGTGACCTTGGGCAAGTCACTTCACTTCTGTGGGCCTTAGTTACTTCATCTGTAAAATGGGGATTAAGACTGTGAGCCCCATGTGGGACAGGGACTGTGTCCAACTGATTTGCTTGTGACTCAGTTACCTCATCTGTGAAATGTGGATTAAAAGTGTGAGTCGCACATGGGACAACCTGATAACCTTGTATCTACACCAGCACTAAAAACAGTGCTTGGTACATAGTAAGCACTTAATAATTACCATGATTATTATTGTTATAAGTATTATGGCATCCTCCCCAGCGCTTAGTACAATGCTTTGCAAACAGTAAGCGCTCCATAGAGTTGGTTGAATGAATGAATGAATAATAATTGTGTTTTTTGCTAAGCGCTTGTTAAGTGTGCCAGGCACTGGACTAAGTGCTTGGGAGAGGATGACAGACCATCAGACACATTCCCCACCCACACTGAGCTCAGAGTCTAGCTCCTGCTGTTCATCTAGCCGGAATTCCTGTGCCTCAAAGCCAGGGTCTCCAGAATTCTCTCCACCACATGATAACTTCCCCTTCCTGCTTGCTAATGATACATGTAGATAAACAAAATCGTGTGAATCAAAGATAAATAAGTACACGGATTTGATGGAATCTTTCCTCACACCAACATTTCGATTGATCAAGCACTTTGGATCCATCAAGTGCTGAGGTAGAAACACCATAATCAGGACAGACACAATCTCTGTCCCACATGAGGCTCACAATCTATTTAAATTGCAACACCCACCTCATGGTTTAGTAGAGACCCTGCTTGATTTCTCTAGTGGTCTGGCACAGAAACCCTCCCACTGAGCAGAAACACAAAACACATTCTCCTGCTCCTCCTCATCCTTCAGTATGGTACTCTGCAGCAGGAAAGGTGCTCAATAGGTCTTAGTGAATGAAGAGCAATGAAAGGATTTTTTCTCTCTCTAAATGGATCAAAAGCCTAGAACAGACATCCAAACCTAGGAGTAGGACAAAGGAAATTTAAAATTCACAGTTATTTATTACAAGAAAGGTTACTGGGTTTAATTGAGTTAAACTCCCATTTACCTACTTTTTATTAATCTCCCTTTCATTTCTAGTCTAATACATCTCTTATCCTCTATTTAATTATTGGCACAATTATTAACGACTAAATACCCATTTTCCCTCCTACTTAAATTGTGAGTCCCTGGTGTGATAATCTTCTATCTCTCCCAGCACTAAGCATAGTGGTTGGCACCCAGCAAGCACTAAAAATAGCAATGCTTACTGGTAGCCCCAGGATTGCCAACATCCTTCAGAATAGCAGAAAATAGTGGGCAAAGTGGAGCTGGGAAGAGAACCCAGACAGGCAAATGTCCAGCCATCACTCCTTCTACCAAGCTGATGCTCTACAGACATTAAAAAAATCACTCTGATTATCATCAGGAATTCTCAGGGCTTCCTCTGTTGTAAGCACAAGATCTGAAGCAAGGCTTTCATATAGGAGAGAGTCAGTGTCTCACATGGAAGTCACAGTCAAAGGAAGGAAAAAAGTTATACTGACCGATCATACAGGTGAGGAAATTGAGGCTCAGAGAGGTTAAGTGTCTTGCTCAAATTGAAACAGCAGGTTAGTGGCAGAGCTGGGACTATCAATCAATCAATGGTATATTCATTCATTCATTCAATTGTATTTATTGAGCGCTTACTGTGTGCAAAGCACTGTACTAAGCACTTGGGAAGTACAAGTTGGCAAGAGACGGTCCCTACCCAAGAGAAGGCTCACAGTCTGGAAGGGGGAGACAGACAAGAAAACAAAACATAATAACAAAACAAAATTAATAGAATAGTAAATATGTACAAGTAAAATAAATAGAGTAATAAATCTGTACGAACATATATACAGGTGCTGTGGTGAGGGGAAGGAGGTAGGGCCGGGGGGCGTGGAGAGGAAGGAGGGGGCTCAGTCTGGGAAGGCCTCCTGGAGGAGGTGAGTGCTCAGTAGGGGAAGGAACCAGTGGAGAGTGAGCCGTTGAATATGGAAGTGAAGGAGGGGAGGAGGGACGGGGCGAGAGATTTCATAAGATGAGAGAGAATGGGTTCAGAAACACAGGTGGCCGGAGTAGTACTTGAGAGGAGGGAGGAGATCTCATCTGAGGATACTGCTGGGAAAGATGGGAGAATAGTGGAGAGGGTTGAGAGCCGGGGGGTTGGAGAAGGGGGAGGAGTGACTTTGGGGAGCTCAGATCTGATGGAGTTAATTTTACTAATGAAGTAGGAGGCCAGATCGTTGGGGGTGAGGGAAGGAGGAGGGGGAGGAACAGGAGGCCTGAAATGGAGTTAAATACAAGGATGAGCTGACGGGGATGATGGGCATGGGTGTCAATAAGGAAAGAGAAATAGTTTGTCCTGATCCTTCATGATCCTTCAGAGCTCTGAGTCCTCCAATAAGGTTGCTCCCAATCAATCCATCGTAGTTACTGAGAGCTCACTGGATGCAAAGCCCTGCACTGAGAGGTTGGGAAAGTACAATATAACAGTTAGGAGACGTGTTCCCTGCCCACAATGAGTGAACAGCCTAGTGGGGGTGAGGTCCCGTTTATACATTAAGATTAATCAAGTAGAGAAACAGTGTGGTCGAGTGGAAACAGCATGGGGCTGGGAGTCAGGAGAACTGGGTTTTAATCCCAGCTCTGCTACTTCCCTACTGAGTAGGTCCCTTCTGGCCCCCCATGCCAGGGAAGAGCCAGGGCCAGCCTGCCCTGGGACGGTCTGAGGAGCGCAGTCAGCTCCCGACGCTTGCTATCGGACTTCCCTCTGGCCCCGACACGAGCCCTGGGGGACTTGGGCCTAGTAAGCCAATCCCAAATCTTCAGGTGTGTTTGGTCAAGCAAGGGAGTTATGGTATTAAGCACTTACCATGAGCTGCACATTTACATTCCAAAGGTCACAGTCACCACATCTTTTCCACTTGAGCACGTTCCCTACGACTCCTTGAGGTTGGTGGTCTTCATGCTGCTTTCTGACCTGTGCCCAGGATGGAAATTCTTTCCTTTTGAGGAGCGAAGGTATTAATGATAATAAGACTAATATTTGTTAAAATACTCACATAGTAAAAATGATAGCATTTGTTAAACACTTACATAATCATAACGGAACCATTTGTTAAACACTTACTATGTGTCAAACACAGAACTAAGAAAGAGGGGTAGATATAAGATAAACAGGTGGAACACAGTCCCTATCCCATGTACTCTAATTGGGAGGGAGTAGGATTCAATCCTCATATTATAGAGAAGAAGGTGGCCCAGGGAAGTGAAGTGACTTGCGCAAGGAAGATCGCATGGCACACAAATGACAGAGCCTCTGTTAGAACTCAGGTCCTTTGACTTCCAAGCATGGGCTCTTTCCACTAGGCCCCACTGCTTCCAAAGACTCTCAAACCAAACGGTCTATTTTTTGAGCATCTGAACCAAAGGATTGCCGGGCCGCTACTATCCATTTTTATGCCGAAGCTTTGACCTGAAGGGGGTTTCCTTCTCATGGGGTGAGAACGTGCTCCAACCGTGGCAGCAGGCACCCCAGTGGAACGTGGGAGTCCTGAACCCAGCCTGCACTGATCTTCTTCCAACGACCTGGTTTTCCAAACATCAGAAATGAATGAGGCCTGGCCGCTCACCACTGAGCCACGATGATGAACAGTTCTCATGAGGAGGCGGGTGACAGAGCTGATTTCTGCCACGACTGCAAACAGAAACACCTCCAAAAAGCAAAGAAATCTTTTAGGGGACAGAGGGAGGAGGGGAAGAATAAAGGAAAGCAGCAACCCAGAGATCTCTCAACTGCTTTCCCAGAGTTCCCGGATCCATACCTCTGGCCAAAGCTATGTTCAGGGGGAGGAAGAGATGTGGGTGAAGGGAGGGGACAACAGCCACCTAGAGTTCGCTCCCCTGCTCACCCAGAAATCCTGGCTCTGTACTTCAGGTGCAGGCTTTGTTCCAAGTAAGGTGAGTGAAGTGCAAGGAGAGGGAAAGGGAGGAACCCAGAGTCCTCTCACCTGTTTACTCGGAATTCCTACCTCTGTACCTTAGGTCAAGGCTGTGTTTGGTGTACCCCTCAGAGAAGGAGGGCAGAAGAACAATTTTTGAAAAATTTCCTTTCTACAGTATTCATTTTCAAGGGTCTGGCTAAAGCCCAAAGTTTAGTTTATTCAGTTCCATTAAAAATAAAAGGAGGCTCACCATGAGAATGCTTAGTTAATCAATAGACATTTCTATGAATACTTGCCCGCCCAGGGTCTTTTGAGCTCAGTACAGTGTTTTGCACAAAGTGAGCGCTCAATAAATGTGATTGTATGTATGAACAAATGAATGGGGGGAAGGTGGCAGAGGGCAATCTTACAGTCAGGGCCCTCTAGCCGGAGGATAGATGCTCCTCCCAAGTAATAATAATTGATATATTTGTTAGGTATTTACTGCCAGGCACTATACTAATTGCTGCGGTAGATACCAGGTAATCAGAGCAGTCACGGTCCCTGTCCCCATGGGACTTGCAATCTCAGTCAGAAGGACAACTAATATTAAATCCCCACTTTCCACATGCGGAAACTGAGGCCTAAAGAAGTGATTAATTTTTTTATGGCACTTGATAAGCATGTACAATGTTCCAGGCACCAAATTAAGCACTGGGGTAGATACAGTCAGGTTGGATACAGCCTTTAGGGCTCAGAGTCCTAATCCCCAATGTACAGATAAGGTCACTGAGGCATAGATAAGTGACTTCACCAAGTTACCTCTCAGTCAAGTGGTAGAGCTGGGATTAGAACCCAGGTCCTTTAGACTACCCTATAATGATTCTTCCTCCATTTTGTGGACAGAAGAATACATTTTAAGATACATAAAGAGTTCCCCGTAATGACGATGATAATGATAAGGAAAATAATAATGATTTGTGCCTAGATCTGTCTGATCAGAACACAACATCCTTGAAAGCAGACTTTCAAATCGACTTCAATAGTTTCATTCCTCATCCACAGGGGACAAAGATCAAGAAGCCAAGGGACATTTGAACATGGCATAGCTGACAGAGCATGGAAGCCAGAAGGTCATGGGTTCTGATGTCAGCTTTGCCACTTGTCTCCTGTCTGATGTTGGGCATGTCACTTCTCTTTTCTGTGTCTCAGTTACTTCATCTGTAAAGTGGGGATTGAGACTGTGAGCCCCACATGGGACGGGGACTGCCTCCAACTCGATCTGCTTGTATCTAACCCCAGCACTTTGAACAGTGTCAGCACACAGTAAGCGCTTAAATACCATAATAATAATAATAATAATTTGCTCAAATAATGTGCTGGGGAGATGAGACCAGGATGCCAGACAGTGGGGTGGTCTCACAGAAAGAGCCCAGTCTTGAGAGTCAGGAGACCTGGATTCTAAACCTGACTCTGCCACTTCTCTGCCAGATGGCCTTGGGTGATATAAGCTCTCTCTGCCTGTGTTTCCTCATCTGTAAAATGGGGATACGACTCTTCTCCCTCCCCTAAAACCATGAGCCCACAAGGAAGAGGGATTGTTTCCTAGCTGACTGGCCTCTTTTTTTAAATAAAGGGTATTTTTTAAAATACCATTAAAAAAATGGACATTTCGAAGAACTGGTTCTTACAATCACCGGGGGAAATGCTGACAGTGGAGTCTCTGATTTAATGCATAGACTATTCAACTCCAGGCCCCCCTTCCCCGGGGAAATGGGATGAATAAAAGAATAACTCTTTGGAAAGAAAGTTAAGGAAAGCAACAGTTCTCTCCATTCCATTTTCTGTGGTTGTAGTCTCCCCAGCATTAAGAGCTCTGAACACATTAGATGTTCAATCCATACTACCGATGGCTGGATTGAGCCAGCATTCCTGGGAGCCGACCACTCTGATTGGGTAAGATTGGGGAGAGAAATTTGATATTGTAGTGAGTATTTTACCTGAAGGGATATTTCAACATTTGTCAAATGGGTTGAGTTGTGTCTAACTCTAGCAGCATAGTCATGCTTTTCAAATGAGTGAAACACCTAGATCTTCCAAACAAATTTCTCAGAAAATCATTAATGAATCGTTTTCAAATTTAGTGAAGAGCAGAATAGAAAAAACCCTACAGTACTTTCTGCTTTTGGCAGTTGCCTCATCAAAGTACCCTGCCCAAGGAAAGGTGCTCAAAAGGTCCTAGTGAGTAAATGACAATGAAAGGATGTTTTTCTTTGTCTTCAAGTGGATCAAAAGCCCAGAACAGACATCCAAACCAAGGAGTCAGAGAAGGCAACTTTAAAATTCACAGTCATTTATTACAAGAAATGTTACTGGGTTTAATTGAACTAAACTCTGTTTACCTACTATTTTTTTTTTATCTCCCATTCACCAATGTCCTCTATTTAATTAGTGGAAATATTTTTAAGAATTAAATATCTGCTTCCCTCCTGTTTAGACTGTGAGTCCTTTCGGTGACAATCTTGTACCTACCCCAGCACTAAGTGTAGTGGTTGGCACACAGTAAGCATTTTGATATCACAATGATTACTGATAGCCCCAGGGTTGTCACAACATCCACCAGGATAGCAGAGGGTAGTGGGCAAAGTGGAGCTGGGAAGAGAATCCAGATACCCAATCTTTCAGCCCTCATTCCTGCTACCAAGCTGATGCTCTACAAACATAAAAAAATCACTATGATTATCAACAATAATTACCAGGGCTTCCTCTGCTGTAAGCACAAGGGCTGAAGCAAGGCTTTCATATCAACTAGAGTCAGTGTCTCACATGGAGCTCACAGTCAAAGGAAGGAGAAAAGTTACACTGACCCATTTTACAGGTGAGGAAACTGAGGCCCAGAGTGGTTAAGTGACTTGCTCATATTGAAACAGCAGGCCAGTGGCAGAGCTGGGACTATCAATCAATCAATGGTATTTATTATTTATTATGTGCAGAGCAGTGTACTAAGCACTTAGGAGTGTACAAGGCAACAGAATTGGACACATCCCCTGCCCATAATGAGCTTTACAGGGCTAGAACCCAGGCTCATTTTTGTTTGTTTTATGGTACTTGTTAAGTCCTTTCTATGTGTCAAACACTGTTCTATGCGCTGCGGCAGATATAGTCAATTAGGTTGGACGTAGACTCTGGCCCTCATGGGGCTCACAGCCCTAGGAGTCCTCTCCTGGTTCTCCTCTTATCTCTCCGGTCGTTCATTCTCAGTCTCTTTTGCAGGCTCCTCCTCCCCCTCCCATCCTCTTACTGTGGGGGTTCCCCAAGGTTCAGTGCTTGGTCCCCTTCTGTTCTCGATCTACACGCACTCCCTTGGTGACCTCATTCGCTCCCACAGCTTCAACTATCATCTCTACACTGATGACACCCAGATCTACATCTCAGCCCCTGCTCTCTCCCCCTCTCTCGAGGCTCGCATCTCCTCCTGCCTTCAGGACATCTCCATCTGGATGTCTGCCCACCACCTAAAGCTCAACATGTCGAAGACTGAACTCCTTGTCTTCCCCCTCCCAAACCTTGCCCTCTCCCTGACTTTCCCATCTCTGTTGACAGCACTACCATCCTTCCCGTCTCACAAGCCCGCAACCTTGGTGTCATCCTCGACTCCGCTCTCTCATTCACCCCTCACATCCAAGCTGTCACCAAAACCTGCCGGTCTCAGCTCCGCAACATTGCCAAGATCCACCCTTTCCTCTCCATCCATACCGCTACCCTGCTCATTCAAGCTCTCATCCTATCCCGTCTGGACTACTGCACCAGCCTTCTCTCTGATCTCCCATCCTCGTGTCTCTCCCCACTTCAATCCATACTTCATGCTGCTGCCCAGATTATCTTTGTCCAGAAATGCTCTGGGCATATTACTCCCCTCCTCAAAAATCTCCAGTGGCTACCAATCAATCTGCGCATCAGGCAGAAACTCCTCACCCTCGGCTTCAAGGCTGTCCATCACCTCGCCCCCTCCTACCTCACCTCCCTTCTCTCCTTCTACAGCCCAGCCCGCACCCTCCGCTCCTCTGCTGCTAATCTCCTCACCGTACCTCGTTCTCGCTTGTCCCGCCATTGACCCCCAGCCCACGTCATCCCCCGGGCCTGGAATGCCCTCCCTCTGCCCATCCGCCAAGATAGCTCTCTTCCTCCCTTCAAGGCCCTGCTGAGAGCTCACCTCCTCCAGGAGGCCTTCCCAGACTGAGCCCCTTCCTCCCTCTCCCCCTCATCCCCCTCTCCATCCCCCCCATCTTACCTCCTTCCCTTCCCCACAGCACCTGTATATATGTATATGTTTGTACATATTTATTACTCTATTTATTTTACTTGTACATATCTATCCTATTTATTTTATTTTGTTGGTGTGTTTGGTTTTGTTCTCTGTCTCCCCCTTTTAGACTGTGAGCCCACTGTTGGGTAGGGACTGTCTCTATATGTTGCCAATTTGTACTTCCCAAGCGCTTAGTACAGTGCTCTGCACATAGTAAGCGCTCAATAAATACGATTGATGATGATGATGATGATGATGATGATGATGATGATCAGCTCCCTACCACCCCACATTGACTCACTCCCTTTGCTCTACCCGGCCCTGCCCTGCAGCACTTGTTTATGTAGGTACATATCTATAATTATTGTGATTTACATTTCTAGAACAGTGCTTGACACATAGTAAGGGTATAACAACTACCATCATTATTACCTCACATAGCAGAGCCTTAGATATTTCATCTATGAAATGGGGATTTGATCCCTGTTGTCCTTCCTACTAGGACAGTGGGACAAGCACTGTAGCCGTCTGATGATCGAGCCGGACACAGTCCCTGTCCCATGGGGGGCTCATGATCATAATGATGATGATGATCACAATTAAGCAAAGTCTGTGGCCTACATGGGGCATGGTCTAAGTAGGAGGTAGGCAGGGAACTTGTCTCCCCAGCGCTGCATTGGACTCTCCCAAGTGCTCGGGACAGTGCTCTGCACAGAGGAACAACTTAATAAATATGACTGAATGATCTACCATTACTTGTTTTGGTGTGTACACTTATCTCTAATTCCATTTATTTATACTGATGCTACTGAGGCCAAAAACAAGTATGTTTTTGATGTCTGTCTTCCCGCTTCTAGACTGTAAACCCTTTGTGGGTAGGGATTCGCTCTGTTGCAGAATTGGACATTCCCAGTGCTTAGTACAGTGCTCTGCACACAGTAAATGCTCAATAAATACAAGTGACTGACTGAGTCTCCTACCTGATTAATCTGTATAATCAAAAAGCTGGTTTTTTAGATACCGGACTGTAAGCTCCTTATGGACAGTGAACTTCTTGCTAATTCTATTGCATCCTACTCCCCCAAGTGCTTAGTACAGTGCACCCTGCACATAATAAGCATTCAATAAATATCTTTGATTGATGTTTAAATGGTATGTGGTGGAAGGGGTATGGCCTAGTGGAAAAAGCAGCCAATCAATCCGTCACATTTGAGGGCTTACTGTGTGCAGATCACCAGCCGGGGAGTCGGAGGACTTGGGTTCTAATCTCAGCTCCACCAAATGTCTGCTGTGTGACCTTGGGCAAGTCACTTCACTTCTATGGGCCTCAGTACCTTCATCTGTAAAATGGGGGTTAAGACTGTGAAACCTCTGTGGGACAGGGAAGTTTTCAACTCGATGAGCCTTTATCTACCCCGGCCCTTAGAACAGTGCTTGACACATACTAACTGCAAAACAAGTACCATCATCATCACCTCATTTAGCAAAGCCTTAGTTCCCTCATCTGTCAAAGGGGAATCGATTCCTGTTTTCTCTCCTACTAGGGCTGTGGGAGAAGCACTTGTATCCATCTGATGATGGAGACAGTCCCTGTCCTGTGTGGAGCCCATAATCATAGTGACGATGATGATAGTAATTAAACAAAGTCTGTGTCCCACATGGGGCGTAGTCTAAGTAGGAGGTAGGCAGGGAACACGTCTGCCCAGTGCTATATTGGACCATCCCAAGCGCTCGGTACAGTGCTCTGCACACAGGAAGAACCTACTAAGTATGCCTGAATGATTGATCATTACTTGTTTTACTTGGTTTACTTGTTCTGATGTTTATACCTATCTCTAATTCTATTTATGTTGATGCTACTGATGCCAATTTACTTGTTTTTGATGCCTGTATCCCTGCCTCTAGACTGTGAGCCCACTGTGGGCAGGGATTGTCTCTGTTGCTGAACTGTACTTTCCAAGTGCTTCGTACAGTGCTCTGCACATGGTAAGCTCTCAATAAATACGAATGACTGTCCTACCTGATTATCTTGTATCTACTCCAGTGCTTAGAAGAGTGCCTGAGAAAGTAAGCGCTGAAGAAATGCCATTTCGAAGAATTAGAAGAAAAAGAGAGAGGAAGCCAGGCTGAAGAGGAACTGAGCTCCATTCCCAGTCTGGCCAACAACCCTGGGGCTAGAAGGAGGAAGGGGAATACTCTACCAGGAGAAGCGGTAAAGCCTAGGGGCTGCAGCCCAGGCCTGGAAGTCAGAAGGACCTGACTTCTAATTCCAGCTTTGTCCCTGGTCTGCTGGGTGACCTTGGATAAGTCCATTCACTTCTCTTGGCCTCAATCACTTCATCTGTAAAATGGAGATCAATCCTAAATTAATGTCTATGTATAATTGAACCTCCAGGCTGATTTTATTGGGGCAATTCTTGGTTGATTTCAACTGGGGTGATGTAGGGGTTTGACAAAACCTCTGAATGATAAGGTAGACAAGTCTACCCATTGAATCACCAGCAACATAACCCACAGTTGGCCTAGTGAAAGGACTGCAGGCTGGGAGTCAGAGGTTCTGGCTTTTTATCTCATCTGCTGGGTGACCTTGGGCAAGTCCCTTTACTTCTCTGGGCCTCAGTAGCCTCATCTCTAAAATGGGGATTAAGACTGTGAGACCTCTGTGGGACAGGGAAGTGTCCACCTCGAAGAGCTTGAATCTACCCAGGCCCTTAGAATAGTGCTGGACACAAAGTAAGTGCTTAACAAATTCCATCATCATCACCTCACTTAGCAGAGCCTTAGTTCCCTCATCTGGAAAACAGGGATTCGATCCCTGCTTTTTCTCCAACTCAGGCTGTGGGACAAGCACTGTACCCATCTGATGATCGGGTCGGACACTGTCCCTCTCTCGTGTGGGGCTCAGAATCGTTATGATGATGGGGATGATAATGATGATGATGATAATAATAGTTAAGCCAAGTCTGGGTCCCACATAGGGTGCAGTCTAAATTGGAGGTAGGCAGGGTATGTGTCTGCCCAACGTTGTATTGGACTCTCCCAAGCATTCAGTACAATGCTCTGCACTGATGAAGAACTTCATAAATACAATGGAATGAATTAATGAATGAATAAATACGATTGAATGAATGAATGAATACGATTGAATGAATGAATGAATGGTACTGGCTACTACGGGCCAGGCAGAGTTCTGAATCCTGGGTACATACCAGGTAATCATCATTTGACATAGTCCAAGTTGCCCATGGGGCTCATAATCTTAATTCCCATTAAAGATTAAGCAGCGTGGCTCAATGGAAAGACCATGGGCTTTGGGGTCAGAGGTCATGGGTTCAAATCTCAGCCCCGCCAACTGTCTGCTGTGTGACCTTGGGCAAGTCACTTCACTTCTCTGGGCCTCAGGACCCTCATCTGTAAAATGGGGATTAAGACTGTGAGGCCCAGGTGCAACAGGGAAGTGCCCAATGTCTGCCAAACCATCACCCTTCCCCCCTTCAAAGCCCTACTGAAGGCTCACATCCTCCAGGAGGCCTTCCCCGATGAATCCTCTCTTTTCATCAGCTCCCCCCAACCTCTGCTACCCCACATTGCTCCAACTCACTCCCTTCGTTCTACCCTGCCCTGCCCCACAGCACTTGTGTAGGGAGGTACATATCTACAATTCTATTGATTTACATTTATAGAACAGTGCTTGACACATAGTAAGGGCAGAACAAATACCATCATAATTACCTCACTTAGCAGAGCCTTAGTTCCCTCATCTATGAAACGGGGATCCGATCCCTGTTTTCTCTCCTACTCGGGCAGTGGGACAAGCACTGTACCCATCTGATGATCGGGCCGGACACAGTCCCTGTCCCGTCTGGGGCTTGTAAGCATAATGATGATGATCACAATTAAGCGAAGTCTGTGTCCTACATGGGGTGTAGTCAAAGTAGGAGGTAGGCAGGGACCTTGTCCACCCAGCGCCGTACTGGACTCTCCAGGTTCATTCATTTATTCATTCCATTGTATTTCTTGAGCGCTTACTGTGTGCAAAGCACTGTACTAAGTGCTTGGGAAGTACAAGTCGGAAACATATAGAGACAGTCGCTACCAAACCAACTCACAGTCTAGGAGGGAGATACAGACAACAAAACAAAACATGTAGACAGGTGTCAAAAACCATAGCTATATGCACATCATTAACAAAACAAAGTAGTTAATATGTACAAGTAAAATAGAGTAAGAAATCTGTACAAATATATACAAGTGCTGTGGGGAAGGGAAGGAGGTGGGGGGGGGGGATGGGAAGGAGGAGAGGAAAAAGGGGTCTCAGTCTGGGAAGGTCTCCTGGAGGAGGTGAGCTCTCAGTAGGGCTTTGAAGGGAGGAAGAGAGCTAGCTTGGCAGATGTGTGGAGGGAGGGCATTCCAGGCCTGGAGGAGGATGTGGGCCGGGGGTCAACGGCGGGACAGGCAATAACGAAGTATAGCGATGAGGTGAGCGGCAGAGGAGCTGAGGGTTTGGGCTGGGCTGTAGAAGGAAAGAAGGGAGGTGACGTATGAGGGGGCAAGGTGATGCACAGCTTTGAAGCTGAGAGTGAGGAGTTTTTGCTTGATTCGGAGGTTGACAGGCAACCGCTGGAGATTTTTAAAGCGGGGAGTGACAAGCCCAGAGCATTCCTGTACAAAGATAATCCGGGCAGAAGACTTAAGTATAGACTGAAGCAGGGAGAGTCTGGAGGAAGGGAGGTCAAAGAGGAGGCTGATGCAGTCATCCAGTCGGGACAGGAGGAGAGAATGAACCAGCAAGGTGGCGGTTTGGGTGGAGAGGAAAGGGCAGATCTTGGCAATGTTGTGGAGGTGTGACCGGCAGGTTTTGGGGATGGATTGGAGGGGTGGGGTGAATGAGAGAGCAGAAGCGAGGAGGATGCCAAGGTTGCAGGCCTGTGAGATGGGAAGGATGGTAGTGCCGTCAACAGTGATGGGAAAGTCAGGAAAGGGACAGGGCTTGGGAGGGAAGATAAGGAGCTCAGTCTTGGACATATTGAGGTTTAGATGGTGTGCAGACATCCAGATGGAGATGTCCTGAAGGCAGAAGGAGATACAAGCCTGGAGGGAGGGTGGGAGAGTAGGGGCGGAGATGTATATTTGGGTGTCCTCCACGTAGAGATGATCGTTGAAGCTGTGGGAGCAAATGAGTTCACCAAGGGAGTGAGTGTAGAGAGACAGAAGGGGACCAAGTACTGACCCTTGAGGAATCCCTACAGTAAGGGGATGGGAGGGGGAGGAGGAGCCCGCAAAACAGACTGAGAATGAATGGAGAGATAAGAGGAGAACCGGTAGAGGACAGAGTCTGTGAAGCCAAGGCTGGAAAGCACAGCAAGTAACTGGCAAAGGCAGAATTAGAACCCAGGTCCTTTGACTCCCAGGCCCACACTCTTTCCAATAGGCCATGCTGCTTCTAAAGACCCTAAAGGCGAGGGCCTTGAGTGTGCAAGCCAAAGTGTTCCTGTGGCACTACGCTAAAGCACTGACTTGAATGGGGTCCCCTTCTCATGAGGTGAGCACAGGCTCCAACTGCGGGAGCAGCCATCTGAGTGGAAGCTGGGAGTCCAGCCCCCAGCCTGTGCTTACCTTCTTCCGACAAGCTGGATTTCCAAACATTGGAAATGAGCGAGGCCCGGCTGCTCGCCGCTCACCCAGGACGACGAACCGTTCTAGTGAGGAGGCAGGTGACAAAACCGGTCCCTGCCACGCCCGCAAACAGAAGCAACCCAAACAACACAGAAAACTTTTGGGAGACAGACAGAGGAGGGCATGGAGAAAGGAAGGCAGCAACCCAGGCATCTCTCAACTGCTTACCCAAAATTCCCAGGTTCGTACTTTAGGCCAAGGCTGTATTTGACGTAGCCCAGAGAGGAGTGTGGTAGGAGAACGCTGTTTGAAAAATTTCCTTCCCACAATATTCATTTTCAAGGGTCTGGCTAAAGCCCAGTTCATTCAGTCCCATCTAAAATAAAGCAGGTTCACCATGAGAATACTTAGTTATGAACAGCCATTTATAGTCATGCTTTCTCAGCAAACTTTGCACTTCTTAACAAACTCCACGGAAAGGGTCTGAAAACAGACATTTTTCTCTTGCTGAATTACTCTACCAAAAGGCTAATTTTTACATGGAAAAAAATGTATCTCCCCTTAAAATTATAAAGATTTATAAGTTTTAGATTATGAAATGGGTCAACAGTGTGATGTATAACCCTCTCTCCCAATGACAGAGATCACATAGAGTTGCATAAATCAAGGAACAACATGGTTTAGAAGACTCCACTGAGGGGTCAGTCGCTGGAGTCTACGACCCAGTAGAGATACCCCCTAGTGCGGGTAGGTGGCTGATTCAGTTGAAACACTGACTACAGGACAGGGAAACAGCCTAGCCTAATGTAAGCAGCAGCGTGCCTGGGGGACAGGGAACCTTGGTTCTAACCTCAGCTCTGCTGTTTGCCTGCTGTGGGACCTTGCTCACACCACTCAATTTCTCTGTGCCTCAGTTTCCACAGCTGTGAAACGGGGGTTCAGTACCTACTTGCCTTCACCCTTAGACTGAGCTCTACGTGGGATAGGGACTGGGTCCTACCTGATTAGCTGGCATCCACCCCAGCCTTTAGTAGATTGCTTGGCATATATAGTAAGCCCTTCAATAGTACTGTAATTATTATGATCCTCTTTGGGCTGATGAAGCTCTCCCCAAAATAACATACCCAAGAGGACACAAGTCTTCTACCATCTGGTCAACAAAGGGCCACCCCAACAAAGGGTCCTTTGAGCTAAGTACAGTGCTTTGCACACAGTGAGCACTCAAATCGGATTTCATGAATGAATGAGGGAGGGTGGACAGAAGAGGGCGGTCTTATGGTCAGGACCCTCTAGCCAGAGGAGAGTTGATTCTCCCAAGTAATGACTATTGATATATTAGTTAAGTATTTAATGCCAAGCACTAAACCAACTGCTGCAGTAGAAACAAAATAATCAGGCCAGACACGGTCCCTGTCCCACGTGGGACTCACTATTTGAGTAGGAAGATCAACAAATACTAAATCCACATTCTATTGATGAGGAAACCGCGGCCTAAAGGACGAATTTTTTTAAGGTAGTTGTTAAGCACTTAGCAAGTGCCAGGCACCAAACTAAGCACTGGGGTAGATACAGACAGGTTGGATACAGCCCATAGTCTTAATCCCCATTTTACAGATTAGGTCACTGAGGCCCAGACAAGTGACTTTCCAAGGTTACGTCTCAGTCAAATACTAGAGCTTGGATTAGAACCCAGGTCCTTTATACTACCCTATAATGACTCTGTCTCCTGTTTCGTGGATGGAGGAATACATTATAAGATAAATAAATAGTTCTCCATGATGATGAATATAATGATCATGAAAATAATAATGATTTGTGCCCAGATATATCCGGTCAGAACAAAACATCCTTGAAAACACAGTAAGCACTCAATGAATACCACTGATTAACAAGCTTATCATTATATATATGACTATTATGACACTTCCACAAAGATTTGGGTAGACTCATGGCGGCATGCAGAAGTACCAGCATCCAAAAAA
Source organism: Tachyglossus aculeatus (assembly GCF_015852505.1). Taxonomy (NCBI): domain Eukaryota; kingdom Metazoa; phylum Chordata; class Mammalia; order Monotremata; family Tachyglossidae; genus Tachyglossus; species Tachyglossus aculeatus. The sequence continues at coordinate 20,464,309 of NC_052076.1, read as the reverse complement.
GTGTTTATTATAACCACTGGGGAGATTTTGCCATTCTGATCTGGGGAAAGAAAAACAAAAGTCATCAGAACTCAAGGTATCAGCCCCACAAGGAACGGGAATGTGTCGAATTCAATTTACTTCTCTCCACCCCAGCTCTTTTTACAGTGCCAGGCACATACTAAGTGCTTGACAAATACTATTATTAATTATTATAATAATAAAATGGGGATTCAATACTTGTTCCCCCCTCCTTGTACTGTGAGTTCCATGTGGGATGGGCAATGATTCTGACCTGATCAACTCAAATCTAGCCAGGTCTTGGCCCATAGTGGGCACTTAAATGCCACCACGATTATCATTATTATAGAAAAGCAGCAGCACGGCTCAGTGGAAAGAGAGCGGGCTTGGGAGTCAGAGGTCATGGGTTCTAATCCCAGCTCCGCCAGTTGTCAGCTGTATGACTTTGGGCAAGTCACTTAACTTCTCTGTGCCTCAGTTACCTCATCTGTAAAAAGGGGATTAAGACTGTGAGCCCCACGTGGGACAACCTGATCACCTTGTATCCTTCCCAGCACTTACAACAGTGCTTTGCACATAGAAAGCACTTAACAAATGCCATTATTATTATTATACAGGAGGGGGTGGGAAGCAGGCAGTTTCTCAACAGATTTCCATCTTCTCCTCCTCCTGCCTTGATAAATAGAGGAGGGTCATTTGGCTCGGCAGGTTGCACTTGCCAAAAGGGGCTTTTAGGAGATTAATTGACAGGGTTTATTTTACGCAGACCACTTTACCTAGCACTTGGTAGCATTCACCAGAGCTGGTAGACACAATCCTTGCCTTCAACAGTTTTACATTCTACTGGGGAAGGCAGACACCAAAATAAAATTACAGGTCGGGGGGATATCTGGGGCACAAGATATATTTGTATGGACAAACATGCGTGCCCACATGGGCTATCTGTGCACCGCTGGGTAAATATATATTTTGAGTTGTCTGTCTCGTGGTGGTTGTACGTGCCTACCTAGGGTGTCTCCATGCCTCGGCCACTGGTGTGCTCTGTGACCTTGGGCAAGTCACTTCACTTCTCTGGGGCTTAGTTACCTCATCTGTGAAATGAGGATTAAGACTGAGGGCCACGTGGGACAACCTGATCGCTTTGTATCCACCCCAGTGCTTAGAACAGTGCTTCGCACAAAGGAAGCTCTTAAATGCCATCCCTATTATCATTATTATTATTATTCCCCCCAGGGCTCAGTTGTGGGAGCTTAACCAATGTCATGATTGCCACCTGTCTGCCACTTGTCTGCTGGGTGACCTTGGGCAGGTCACGGAACATCTCTGGGCCTCAGTTACCTCACTTGTCAAATGTGGATGGAGAATGTGGGCCCTGGACAGAGACTGCGTCCAATCCAATTGCCTCGTATCTATCCCAGCACTTGGTGTGGTGCTTGGCCCATGGTAAGTTATTTATAGATTCCACAATTATTCTTATTACTACTATTACAACCGATTTAGTAGACATTTCTTGCCCACAAAGAGTTTTCAGACTAGAGGGAGAGACAGACATAAATATAAACAGCAGCTACCCTTACACTCATCTTGCCTTATGCCACCCAGTGTTCTCCGACCCATAGCAGCGCCATGGACACATCTCTCTCCGAGAACACCCCACCTCCATCAGCAGTCCTTCTGGTAGCATTTCTGTAGAGGTTTCTTGGAAAAAATACAGAAGCGGTTTACCATCGCCTCCTTCTGTGTGATAAACGTGAATCTCCGCCCTCGAATCTTTCCCATGACACTGCTGCAAAACGCAGGTGAGTTTTGACTTGTAGCAGATTGCCCGCCACTCACTAGCCACTGCCCAAGCTAGGAATGCAATGGACAGGCCTCTGCTTTACTCTCCCTCCAGTGGTGGAGACTGGTAGGCTAATGGAAATTCTCCAGGTGTGAACCTGAAAAGGGATCTTGGCAATTAGCAAGTGCGCAATATCACAATTATTGTGATTATTATTAGAAAAAAAAGCAGAAACCCAGAGAGTTTGAGGGACACCCTTAAAGTCACTCAGACAGTCACACGTTCATTCTCAGGCTCCTCCGTGGGCTCTTCCTCCATCTCCCACCCCCTCACTGTGGGGGCCCCACAAGATTCAGTTCTGGGTCCCCTTCTAGTCCCCATCTACACACGCTCCCCTGGAGAACTCATTCACTCCCATGACTTCAACTAGCACCTCTATGCCGACAATACCCAAATCTCTATCTCCGGCCCTAATCTCACCCCTTCTCTCCAATCTCGCATCTCCTCCCACCTTTCGAGACATCTCGACTTGGATGTCCTTCTGTCACTTCAAACCTGGCATGTCCAAAACGGAGCTCCCTATCTTCCCACCCAAACCCTGGCCTTCCTATCACCGGAGACGGCACTACCATCCTTCCTGACTCGCAAGCCCAGCACCTTCACCTCATCCTTGACTCCTCTTTGTCGTCCGACCCGGATAGTCAATCCCTCGCTAAATCCTGTCGGTCTCTCCTTCGCAACATCGCTAAAATCCACCCTTTCCCCTCTCTGTTCAAGTGAATACCAAGTTAATTCCTTCGCTCATAGGATTGCTGCATCAGCCTCCTTGCTGACCTCCCAGCCTCTGGTCTCCCCCCACCTCCAGTCCACACTTCTTTCTGCAGCATGGATCATTTCTCTACAGAAAGAATCAGAACATGTCACCCAGCTCTTCAGAAAACTCCAGGGGTTGCCCATCCACCTCTGCCAGAAACTAAAATTCCTCTCCGTCGGCTTTAATGCGCTCCACCACCTTGTCCGACCCTACCTCATCTCACCTCGCTTCTCCCCTTCTACAACCCAGCCCCTACACTTCGCTCCTCCGATGCAACCCTTCTCACCGTTCCTCCATTTCATCCATCTGGCTGCCATCCATCCCCTAGCTCACATCTCGCCTCTAGCCCGGCCCATCCTCCCTCCTCAAATCCAACAGGAGATTCTTCTCCCCGCTCTTCAAAGCCTATCTGAAGGCACATCTCCTCCAAGAGGCCTTCCCAGACTAAGCCCCACTTTTCCTCATCGCCCACTCCCTTCCACATGGCCCCAACTTGCTCCCCTTGCTCGTTTCCCCCATTCGGCCCTACAGCACCTGTGTACATCCCTATCATTTTATTTATTTTTACTGATGTCTGTCTCCACTCCTCTAAACTATAAGCTCATTGTGGGCGGGGATCGTGACTGTTTATTGTTGTAGTATGTTCTCCGAAGCATTTAGTACAGTGGTCTATGCACCATAAGTGCTCAATAAATACAATTGAGTGAATGAACTTTAGTTGCTTAAACATGGCTGACTGACTCACAGACTGGGTAGTGGAAACTGGGACAACCTCCAGTCTAAGCCACTGCCCACCCTCACCCTGTGCTGCCCCCTCCCTGGCTCTTGGGCCTAGAGGGTCCTGCCTCCCAGGCTTGCCCAGCCCATAGGGTCAGGGAGATATCAGAGGCTCTCCAGCCAATGGGAGCCACACTATCCCAGTCCCTTCCTCTAGAGACCCTCAGACTGTAGAGGCAGAGTGGGCCGGAGAACAAGAGGTATCATCACTCCCTCCATTTGACCTCTCAAGACTCCCGCACCCTTAGCCGGCCCGGGTGAGACTGAAGGAATGAGATCTGGGGGGAGGGAGGGAGGGGTGGGAGTTCTAGCCTGCCAAATTCCAAGTTAGAAGCTGGTGGGCTGCCTCTGCATGGAGCACACAGTTGCTCCCCCCAAATGAGAACCCTTCTGTGGAGCAGGTCAGCTACCACTGGCTCAAGGAGACTCAGGTGGGATACACAACACAGACATTTTATTCCATACAGATGCATGTGGCCTTACAGAGGCCAAGGTGCCAAGGGGACAGAGACAGGAGGAGAGAAGGAGGGGGCCAGACTGTGACATTCATGTGGGTAGTGTGCCGGGGGAAACCACTTGGCACCTTCCCACTGTAGGATTTGCTACTGATTCTCCCCACCCCTCATTCGGCTCCTCGTAGAGAGATGGATGACACAGGGCAGTCACACACACGTACACACACACACACACACACACACACACACACCCTCCCCCCCCCCCCCCCCAACTACTCCTGTCCTTGTACTCCGCTCCCCCAGGGGCACCCCCCTCGGGGGGGCAGGTGAGTCTGTACTCTTGAAGCCAGAGACGGGGCAGATGACTCCAGATGGACTGGACCCGGCGGAAGCTGCTCTGTCTAAAGAATTAAGGGCCCCAGGCGACTTCACACCCGGTCTTGGGCTCCATTCTCAGAGCACCTGTCTGAACCCTAGACCCCTGTTTCCAGAACCCATCTCCCCGTCCGAAGAGGGGCAGCCCCCTCACCCTGCTCTGGTCCCAACACTCATTCTAACATCAGAGACACACACACATCCATCGCCTCCAGGAATTGCCAGAGATTCATGTGGCACCCATGATGCAGTGTTTGACCCTTAACCCCTACCCGAAAGAAATGGCATCGTCTGAAGGACAATGAAGGCCTCAGATACAATCGTGGGATGGGGTCAGGAAAGAGCGTGCAGGGGGCGGCAGCCTGGTGCCAACCAATGCCCTCATGGCAGAGGGTGGTGCAGTTCTCATGGTATCCCAAGAGGAGCCAGTTAGTCCTCCACTGTCCAGGGGGGTCGACAGACAGGTTCGGATCAGCGCCGCGGCCTCCTGGGGACAGATGTGACCGTTGACTGGATGATGAGGTGTGCCCCAGCCCGCCCCCGGGGAGAGTGCTGGCCCATCACAGTTTAGGCAGTTGGAGGGGAGAAAGCGTGGATAGGTCTCCAACCGGGAGCTCAGGCCTCCAGCCGGGGAGCGAGAAGTTGTACGTTGGATAGGAGCCACTATCCGTTGGATAGGAGGGGTCACTCCGGGGCCAGGTGGGACTCAGTCACTGCGCTGAGTTGTTGATGAGAAGGATGAAGTGGATTGTAGCAGGGGATAAGGATCCCTTCACTATACACTATCAAGCGCTCAGTACAGCACGCCAGACCTAAGTGCTCAAAAAACACCATCGATTCCTCCCACTTGCCCAAAACAGAGTCCCAACAGCCCCAGGCCTACAACCTGATACTCACCGTCCTGTCCACACCCCGATGTCCTTGGGGAGGCAGGGAAGGATAAGGGAGCCAGGTCTCCCATGACACATCGGGGGCTCAGGTGCCTTCCTTGGTCCTAAGGATACATCACTTGTCAGCTGTGTGACTTTGGGAAAGTCACTTAACTTCTCTGTGCCTCAGTTACCTCATCTGTAAAATGGGGATCAAGAGTGTCTGCCCCTTATGGGACAACCTAATTACTTTGTATCTACCCCAGTGCTTAGAACAGTGCCTGGCACATAGGAAGCGCTTAAAACTGAGCATTATCATTATCATCACCGAGTCAGGCCTCAGGGCAATCTCCCTCCACCCCCCTGCTCATGTGAGGGGGTACTGCCTCCTGTGTCCAGCTCCATCTGTGCCCTCACCCCTCAGCTGGACTGATCCCTGAATGCTCACTGGAGAGAACAGAGAGGAGAGGGAGACCAAGAGAGAAGGCAGAGAGAGAAACAGAGAGGGCGACACGGAGGAGACCCCCTTTGAGAAAGAGACAGAGTGGCCACCACTCACACTCCCTGCAGGGGATACCCTAGCTAGCTTACACTGGGGGTCCGGCCTTGGGGTGAACCATCTGGGTTCCTCCCCGATATACCCACCCACACCCACTGCCCCAGGGTCTCACCTCTGAGCGGGCTGGTCTGGAAAGCTTCTCCAGGGAGGCAGAAAGAAGCTGGACTTCTGCCTTTTCTCCTCATGCAGCCAAGGCCCTGAAACTACTGACTAGAAGGGAAATGGGCATTAATATAAAGAAATAAAACCACGGATATGTACAGAAGTGTTGTGGGGCTGGGAAGAGGGATCAAATAAAGGCAGTAAGTTAGGCCAATGCAGAAGAGAGTTGAAGAAATCAATCAATCAATCGTATTTATTGAGCGCTTACTATGTGCAGAGCACTGTACTAAGCGCTTGGGAAGTACAAATTGGCATCACAGAGACAGTCCCTACCCAACAGTGGGCTCACAGTCTAAAAGGGGGAGACAGAGAACAGAACCAAACATACCAACAAAATAAAATAAGTAGGATAGAAATGTACAAGTAAAATAAATAAATAAATAGAGTAATAAATATGTACAACCATATATACATATATACAGGTGCTGTGGGGAAGGGAAGGAGGTAAGACGGGGGGATGGAGAGGGGGACGAGAGGGAGAGGAAAGAAGGGGCTCAGTCTGGGAAGGCCTCCTGGAGGAGGTGAGCTCTCAGCAGGGCCTTGAAGGGAGGAAGAGAGCTAGCTTGGCGGATGGGCAGAGGGAGGGCATTCCAGGCCCGGGGGATGACGTGGGCCGGGGGTCGACGGCGGGACAGGCGAGAGCGAGGTACAGTGAGGAGATTAGCGGTGGAGGAGTGGAGGGTGCGGGCTGGGCAGTAGAAGGAGAGAAGGGAGGTGAGGTAGGAGGGGGCGAGGTGATGGAGAGCCTTGAAGCCCAGGGTGAGGAGTTTCTGTCTGATGCGCAGATTGATCGGTAGCCATTGGAGGTTTTTGAGGAGGGGAGTAATATGTCCAGAGCGTTTCTGGACAAAGATAATCCGGGCAGCAGCATGAAGTATGGATTGAAGTGGAGAGAGACACGAGGATGGGAGATCAGAGAGAAGGCTAGTGCAGTAGTCCAGACGGGATAGGATGAGAGCTTGAATTAGCAGGGTAGCGGTTTGGATGGAGAGGAAAGGGCGGATCTTGGCAATGTTGCGGAGCTGAGACCGGCAGGTTTTGGTGACAGCTTGGATGTGAGGGGTGAATGAGAGAGCAGAGTCGAGGATGAGACCAAGGTTGCGGGCTTGTGAGACGGGAAGGATGGTAGTGCCGTCAACAGAGGTGGGAAAGTCAGGGAGAGGACAAGGTTTGGGAGGGAAGACAAGGAGCTCAGTCTTCGACATGTTGAGCTTTAGGTGGCGGGCAGACATCCAGATGGAGATGTCCTGAAGGCAGGAGGAGATGCGAGCCTGGAGGGAGGGGGAGAGGGCAGGGGCAGAGATGTAGATCTGGGTGTCATCAGCGTAGAAATGATAGTTGAAGCCGTGGGAGCGAATGAGGTCACCAACGGAGTGAGTGTAGATTGAGAACAGAAGGGGACCAAGCACTGAACCTTGGGGAACCCCCACAGTAAGAGGATGGGAGGGGGAGGAGGAGCCTGCAAAAGAGACTGAGAAAGAACGACCGGAGAGATAAGAGGAGAACCAGGAGAGGACGGAGTCTGTGAAGCCAAGGTCAGATAACGTGTTGAGGAGAAGGGGGTGGTCCACAGTGTCAAAGGCAGCTGAGAGGTCGAGGAGGATTAGGACAGAGTATGAGCCGTTGGATTTGGCAAGCAGGAGGTCATTGGTGACCTTTGAGAATGCAGTTTCCGAAGAAAGGAAAGGAGGGCTTAGTCAGGGAAGGCATCATGGAGGAAATGAGCCTTATCCAGCACCGTCTGATCCTTCACGCTTGTCCCTCTTCCCCGCTTCAAATTTGGCTGGACTTGAGCAAGACCACACCCCATTAAGCCCCCTCTTTTGGCCAACTGGCTGTAAGAGACACAGTCCCTGCCCACTGGGAGCTCACAATCTAAGTCGCTCAGTCCATCAGCTGATAGCATTTGAGCTCCTACTGTGTGCAGAGCACTGTACTAAGCCCTTGGGAGCATACATTAGAAAAATTTAACAGACACCCACCCTACCCAAAACAAGCCTAAAAGAGGAAGCATTGACTTTGGAAAAACACAGTTTTTTCCAGGAGTTCAACACTACACGGCCCCTGCTCTTAAGAAGCATCCAGTCTGTGATGGACATTAAAGCTGAGGTACACAGGCGGAATGGCATATACGAGGTTGGTACATGAAGTGATGCTCGCTGAACCTAACGTAAGCTCGAATTGGCAGTTCGAGATTGATCGAGACCAATAGCGTTTACTGAACGCTATTCGACAGAGCACAGTACGATGAGGAGGATGCATGGAGAGACCTCGATCGCTAAGGACAACCATTTCAGTCACTTGTATTTATCCAGCACTTTCCATGGGCCAAGCACAGTATCACAAGGCAGATATACATTACATTACACCCATTTAAGGAGGAACCACGACTCGTTGGGGCAGGAGTCATCTGGAAACATTCAGCGGACTAGGTTCCAACTCAAGACGAGATTTACACTCTGTAACTCAATTTCCCAGGCACTCAGTACAGTGCTCCGCATCTACCAAGTACTCAATGAATGCTGTGGATGACCCAGCTTCTGCTACTACAACGGCACTCGTGTCTGTCAGGCTACAGGTCACCCGTCCTGTTTGAGCACACAGCACTGTCTAAATTACATAGGAGAGTACAATGTAACGACAGACACATCCCCCTGTCCAAAACGAGCTTCCTCCACACGTGAGGCAAGTGAACCCCAACTCAGTGCTGGGCTTTTGAGGTGTCATAATGGATTCCCTCAGGGCTGAAGGAAAAAGTTGTATCCTGGGGTGGAGAAATTGGGAAGACCCAAAAGAGTCCTCAACCAGCCAGATGGGGTCAGAGCCATCCTGCCCTCAGAGGGGCTTCCTGTTTAAGAGCCCTCGAGGGGCACACTATGGTACCGCCACCCCACCCCTGTCTGGTCGGCGGGTCTCAGTTCCTGCCCTGGAGGGGCTCACAATCTGATGCTACGATAGGGACGCTTCTGGGACAGACCCACGGCTCTGAATCAAGGGAGGATGGTGGAGGGCAGGGGGAAGGTTACCAGTGGATTGGGGCTGGATGTGCACCTCCTTGGAATGATAAGGGGGCTCATGAGTCTTGCAGCAAACTCAGCACCTTCCACCTCATTCCAGGCGCAGGGTCCCATGCGGGGAAGGACAGTGGACTTGGTGACCTTACAGTTTAGTGGAAAATCCTAACTGGGGGCTGGCATGAGCACACGGAAGACGATACAATGACAGACACACACAGAGACAGGAAATATTCACCCCAGCGTTTCTGCCCCATCCCTTTGTCCCCCCACACAAACATCTCTAGACACACAGCATAAAGACTTCATAGCATCACAACCCCTCAACTTCCTCTACTCCAGAGGTATTTTGTTGTCCCCAAGTCACCAGGTATGGCAAGTGTAAACACCCAAATCATTTCTGAATCTTCTATTAAAAAAAACAAAGCCCCCTGTAAACCACCCCCTCACCCATGTAGTCAACATCAATTAGCCCGGCCTTAAATTGCCCCAAAGCATCAACCCAAGTGATTTTTGAGCCATCAAAATTAACCTATTAGCACCACCAATTCAACAAGCACTATCACCCAATCCCTACGGGATGCTGAGCCCACCTTAAACACACACAAAATACAATTGAATGAATAAACAAAAGATAAGATAACTAAGGGAAAATCACAGGCCCAGCTCACCAAACCGCCTACAGAAAACAAAATCCACGGGGCACAAAATGGTGTACAAAAGCACCCAGAAGCCTCTGGGACTTTAAAGGCACAGTGCCACTTGCCCCATTGAAGGGCACCTAATGGAGAGACTATGTTTCTGGGTTGCGGGGGTGTTGAATCTAGGAAGGAAGAGGCAGAAGGCTATTAAGGAGAAGGGGATTTGCAGCTGCCCATCATTAAAAGGATTTGGAAAAGCAGATGCAATTATAGACACCTGCAACCCATTCACATTCTCCTTGAGGATCGGGTCTAATGCTCGTCTGGTACTTTCCCAGGGCTTAGTACAGTGCTTAGCATCCAGGAGGGTATTAAATAAATAAGAACAAATGAACCAATCATTGAAACAATGAATGATCTCAAGCTCTGCACTGAGGCCTCCCCAGTTCCCAGGCCCCACTGTCCCCTCTGCTCTGAATCTCTTTTTCCCTTTTTGTTTCCTTTTTAATACTATTTGGTAAGCACTTTCTATGGGCCAGCCACTGTGCTGGTTCCCATGGTGGAAAAAAGATAATCGGATTGGACACAGTCCCTGTTCCATGTAGGGCTGGCACTCTCGATCTTCCATTTTACAGATGAAGTTACTGAGGCCCAGGGAAGTGAAGTTACTTGCCCAGGGTCGCACAGCAGATGGGTGGCAGAGTCGGGCTTGGAGCCCAGGTCTTCGGCCTCCCAGGCCCAGGCGCTTTCCACTAGCCCGCACTGCTTCTCTCCTCCCTGATTCTGGCCCATTTGGCTTCCAGGGAAGGACTGTTGGTGTAAGAAGTAGGTAGAGGAGGCCAAGGTTTGGAGTGGGGTGGGGGGGCTCTTAACCCAGGAGCCTGGGGAGAGTGGAAGGAAAAAGCAGGGAAGGGGTGGAGAAGAAGGGAAAGAATGGTGATTCAGCTTTAAGGCTGGACACCGGGGTGACCGCTCATGTCCCTTGCAGATCTTGTACCAACCAATAATAATAATGGTATTTTTGAAGCGCTCACTATATGCCAAGCACTGCATTAAGTGCTGGTGCCCAGGGTGTCACATGTCTCACTGAACACTTTTTAATGCTATTTGTTCAGTGCTCACTATGTGTTCAACACCGTTTTAAGTGCTGGGGTCGACAAGTGAATTAGGTCAGACACAGTCCCTGCTCTGTGTGGGGCTGACAGTCTAAGTAGGAGAACTGAGGTCCAGAGAAGTGGAGCCACTTGCCCAAGGTCACACAGAGGGCATTTGGCAGAGCCGGGATTGGAACTCAGGTCCTTTGACTCCCAGGCACGGGCTCTTTCCACAAGACCACGCCGCTTCTTGGAAAAAAAAAACAAAAAAAAACCTTCTCTCTGCTCATTACCTCGTCTGTAAAATGGGGAATTAAGACTTGTGAGTCCCATGTTGGTCATGGACTGCGTCCAACTTGTTTAGCTCGTATCTTCCCCAGTGCTTAGAGTGCCTGTCATAAAGTTAGTGCCTAACAAATACCAGTTAAAAAAAAACAACAAAAAAAACAAAACACCATACCCTCACACGAGACAACACCTTTCCGAAGACAACTTTCCGAGGTTGGGACGTCGGGACCATGTGTGTGACGATGTAGAGGGCCAATATGGTTCTCCCAGATAGTCCGTCGTCACTCACTGGTGCGGCTTACTAAGTGTCTGAGGGCAGAGTGCTGGGCGGGGCAGAATAGAGTTATGAGAGAGTTACAGGACATGATCCTTCAGAGCTCTGAGTCCTCCAATAAGGTTGCTTCCAATCAATCCATTGTAGTTACTGAGAGCTCACTGGATGTAGAGCCCTGCACTGAGAGGTTGGGAGAGTACAATATAACAGTTAGGAGACATGTTCCCTGCCCACAATGAGCGAACAGCCTAGAGGGGGTGAGGTTTCATTTATACATTTAGATTAATCAAGCAGAGAAACAGTGTGGTCAAGTGGAAACAGCATGGGGCTGGGAGTCAGGAGAACTGGGTTTTAGACTGTGAGCCCACTGTTGGGTAGGGACTGTTTCTATATGTTGCCAACTTGTACTTCCCAAGAGCTTAGTACAGTGCTCTGCACACAGTAAGCGCTCAATAAATACGATTGATGATGATGATGATAACTTGTACTTCCCAAGCGCTTAGTACAGTGCTCTGCACACAGTAAGCGCTCAAAAAATATGATTGATTGATTGATTGATTTAATCCCAGCTCTGCCACTTCCCTACTGAGTAACTTTCTGAAACTCACTTCACTACCCTTTGCCTCAGTTTCCTCACCTGTAAAATGGGGGCTAAATTCCTGTTTTCTCTTCCCCTTGGACTGTGAGCCCCATCTGGAAAATGGACAGTTTCTGATCTGATTGCACTGAAGACTGTAAGCACAAGACCATAAGGGAAGGGATCATATCTAACTCTATTATACTCTTCTAGGTCTTCTTCCCACAGTAGACGGTAAACTCCTTTAGGGCAAATATCAGGTCTACCTAGTCTACTGTACTCTCCCAAGGTCTCAGTGCAGTGCTCTGCACAGAGTAGGTGTTCTATAAATACAAGTGAATCACTGATAAGGGAAAACACCGCACGGAGCTCAACAATATCTGTCTCTTCTGACCGGGTAGGGTGCTGCCACTCAAAATGCTCTTGCTGTCAGTGGGAACTTTGTTAATTTCCTAAACGCCTTCTAGCCAGAATGCAAGGTGAAAATACACCTTCTGGCAGAGATGGAAGTATACCCATACATCTGTAGTGTTTCCTGAGCCCCCAGAGTAGGCAGACCAGTGAATTCATCTCTAGAGTACAAAATTCGTTCATTCATTCAGTCGTATGTATAGAGCGCTTACTGTGTGCAGAACACTGTACTAAGCACTTGGGAAGCACAAATAGGCAACATATAGAGACAGTCCCTACCCAACAACGGGCTCACAGTCTAGCTGAACGTTGTTGCCTTTTATTAAGATCATCCCCGATATCTACAGCTATCTAGTGCCCTCTGCTGAATACTTCAATACTGTGTCGCAGAATAGAGTACTTCTAGCAGTAATGTAGAAAAGGGAGCATCTGGAGCCAATTAACTGAAAGTGTTTTGGCCTATATTTAGCCCAATATTTTATTCCCAGTCTGTATTCTCTCTGCTTTCCGATTGGAGTGGTAAATCTGGATTGACTATGGGTTATAAACAAGAAAAACCAAATGGGACTCAAACCCCAGTTATTATTATGATCCTTTAAGTCAACCAAGTCACTGAAATCTACTGTGACCAGCAGCTCTACTTCCAAATCATCAAGCCATCTGCAAGGCACAACTCCAGAAATTACCTACCAGAATGGTAAGACGAAAAACATTCTTCAGCTACAAATGCCAGGAACCTCTAGCTGCCAAAGAAGAGGCACTAGGTCTTGCAGTTCATTAAAGACTTCAGATCCTGCTTGCCAAAGTAACAATGCAGACAACTTGTATAGTCTTTGCATACTAGTCTAAATGCCCAATCAGACAAAGGGGATAGAGGAGTACAGTAGTGGTTATGCTGGGAGTTGTGGTGAGAGCAGCTAGAGCACGGGGAGTGGGAAAGGTACGGGGAAAGAAACAGTCCAGGGAAACCTGAAAGAAGAGAGGCAGGAGGGATAGGAGAGAACTGGCTGGGGGAGGCCTGGTTTTCTCAGTTCCCCTGAGGTGAATTTCTCTCTAAACCCCTCCAATGCTTCCCTGGAGCTTCTCTAGCCTGGATCTCTCCTAGGCACTTTCGCTAGCCTTTGAAGGGGAAACAGGATGGATATTATAATGATACAGTAATAATAATGATGACGTGTCTGTCCACTCTTGTATTGCACTCTCTGCACAAACTAAGCCCTCAACCATCGTTGATGATGATGATGATGATGATGATAACATGGGAAGGGGTGTGGCCTAGTGGAAAGAGCACAGGCCTGGGAGTCATGGTTCTAACCTGGGCTCTGCCACTTGCTTGTGGAGTGACGTAGGGGCCTAAGGACCACAGCTCAGATCTGGAAGTCAGAAGGACCTGAGTTCTAAATCCAGCTTTGTCCCTGGTCTGCTGGGTGACCTTAGATAAGTCTCTTCACTTCTCTGGGCCTCAATCACCTCATCTAGAAAACGGAGATTAATCCTAAATTAATGCCTATTTATAATTGAAACTTCAGGATGATTTTACTGGGGTAATTCTTGGTTGATTTCTATGGGGGTGATCTAGGGGTTTGACAAAACATCTGAATGATAAACAAAGACCAAAAAGTCTGCCCAAAGAAGCACCAGCATGGGCTTGGGAGTCGGAGGTCATGGTTTCTAATTCCTGCTCTGCCACTTGTCAGCTATGTGACTTTGGCCAAGTCACTTAACTTCTCTGAGCCTCAGTTACCTCATTTGTAAAAAAGGGATTAAAAGTGTGAGCCCCATGAGGGACAACCTAATTATGTAGCTATCTACCCCTGAGCTTAGAACAGTGCTTTGCACATAGTTAGCGCTTAAGAAATGCCATTATTTTTATTATTATATACTCAACAGTTGGCCTCATAAAACAAACGTAGGGCTGGGAGTCAGGGGTCCTGGCTTTTCATTCCATCTCCGCTCGTCTGCTGGGTGACCTCGGGCAAGTCACTAAACTTTTCTGGGCCTCAGTACCCTCGTCTGTAAAATGGGGATAAAGACTGTGAGGCCTCTGTGGGACAGGGAGGTGTCCAACGCGATGAGCTTTGATCTACCCTGACCCTTAGAATAGTGCTGGACATATTTGAAGTGCTTAACAAATACCATCATAATCACCTCACTCATCAGAACCACAGTTCCCTCATCTGTAAAAGGGGATTCGATACCTGTTTTGACTCCTACTTAAGCAGTGGGACATAAACTGAACCCATCTGATGATCAGGTCAGACACAGTCCCTGTCCCATGTGGAGCTGATGATGATAATGATGATGATGATAGTTAAGCCAACTCTGGGTCCCACATGGGGCAAAGTCGAAGTTGGAGTTGGCAGGGAACGTGTCTGCCCACCATTGTATTGGACTCTTCCCAAGTGCTCGGCACAGTGCTCTGCACACAGGAAGAGCTTAACAAGTACAACTGACTGACTGAATGAATGAATGATATTTGTTAATCACTTACTCCATCACAGGCACTGGGCGACAAGCAAAGCAATCATGGTTTGATACAGTCAGTGTCCACCATGGGGCTCACAATCTTAATTCCCATTTTACAGATGAGGTCCCTGAGACCCAGAGAAGTGAGGTGACTTGCCTAATGTCCCCCTCAGTCAATCACATTTCTTGAGCGCTTACTATGTGTAGAACACTGTACTAAGCACTTGAGAGAGAACAATAGAACAATATAATAGACACAATCTCTGCCCACAATGAACTTACAATCTAGAGGGGGAGATGGACATTAATATAAGTGAACACATTACAGATGAGCAGCAGAGCCGGGAGTTCAACCTGGGTCCTCCTGAATCCCAGGCCCATGCCCTATCCTCTAGGGAACAAACCGAGCTGTTAAAAACCCTCAAAATTCCATTTCGTACTGGCAAACCTTCTCATTTCTCTTCCTTGCATCATATTTGTCACATTTATGAGGCCAAAAATATTCAAGTTCTAATAAGTGGAAATAGGAAAATCAAAAAAGCTGGTTTGTTAGACTCCAGACTGTAAGCTCCTTATGGGCAGGGGACATGTTTGCTAATTCTATTGTATTGTACTCCACCAGGGGCTTAGTACAGTGCACTCTGCACGTAGTAACCATTAAATAAATACCTTTGATGGATGTTTAACCAGTATGTGGGGAAAGGGGTGTGCCCTAGTGGAAAGAGCAGCCGATCAATCAGTCATGTCTACTGAGGGCTTACTGTGTGCAGATCACCATTTAAGGAGTCAGAGGACTTGGGGTCTAAGCTCTGCTCCGCCACTTGTCTGCTGTGATGTGTTTGGGCAAGTCACTTCACCTCTCTGAGCCTCTTCTGGCAAATGGGGATGAAGACTGTAAGCTCCATGTAGGACAGGAACTGTGCCCAACCTCATTAGCAGCTGGTCAATCAGTAAAATTTATCGAGGGATTACTGTGTGCAGGTCACCAGCCGGGGAGTCAGAGGACTTGGGTTCTAACCTCAGCTCTTCCAACTGTCTGCTGTGTGACCTTGGGCAAGTCACTTCACTTCTCTGGGCCTCAGTACCCTCCTCTGTAAAATGGAGATGAAGACTGTGAGACCCATGCGAGACAGGGAAGCTTCCAATGTCCAAACAAATCACCCTTTCCCCCTCAGGCCCTACTGAAGGCTCACTTCCTCCAGGAGGCCTTCCCAGACTGAGCCCCCCTTTTCATCAGCCCCCGCCGCTACCCCACATTGCCCCAACTCACTCCCTTCGCTCTACCCCGCCCTGCCCCACAGCACTTGTGTATATATGTACATATCTATAATTCTATTAATTTACATTTATGGAATAGTGCCTGACACACAATAAGTGCTTAACAAATACCATCATCATCACCTCACTTAGCAGAGTCTTAGTTCTCTCATCTGGAAAACGGGGATTCGAACCCTGTTTTCTCTCCTACTCGGGCTGTGGGACAAGCACTTTTATCCATCTGATGATCAGTTTGGACACAGTCCCTGTCTTGTGTGGGATTCACAACCATAATAATGATGATGATGATAATTAAGAAAAGTCTGTGTCCCACGTGGGATGCAGTCTAAGTAGGAGGTAGGCAGGTTATAATATTCTGTTTACGGCTTCGCTTTCTTTGCATTTCCAGGGTCCCTTTACCCTGCTAGGAGACACTTTCATCCAAAATTGGCCTCGTATATTCAGAGTTAAATCTCTAACCACTTTGACCATAAGATCTGAGCTGTGACAGCTCACTGGTTAGGTGCCTCCTGGGTGCTTTTCATTTGAAGGAACGTGGAAGATGATGTGATTAGCCTGAGATGGGTTTGGGCATGTACTTCCCAAGCACTTAGTACAGTGCTCTGCACACACTAAGTGCTCAGTAAATATGATTGAGTGAATGGGTGAATGAATAAAGGCTGAACATGACTGATTAGACTGCTAATAATAATAATAATAATTGTGGTACTTGTTAAACGCTTACCATGTGCCAAGCACTGTTCTAAGCTTCAGGATAGATATAAAGTAATGAGGCTGGACCCAGAGGCTGTCCCACATGGAGCTCACAGTCTTAATCCCCATTTTGCAGATGAGGTAACTGAGGCCCAGAGAAATGAAGCAACTTACCCAAGGTCACACAGCAGACATGTGGCACCTCAGTCCTTCCTCTGCACCCTAAAACTGGAAACCTGTCCTATAGTAAGTTCTGAGGGGCCTTGTGTGGCACGTCCCAACCCCAGGGCATTCTGGGAGGGGAGGCCGGAGAGCCCCACGGCAGACCTGCTCCGTGGCCTCGGGCGAATCACAGGCCCACAGACAAGGTGGCAAGTAGTGGCAAGTGGCAAGTGGCAAGTGATCCGATTCTCAGCCCACCCGGCCAGTGTGGTATGGGTCAGGACTGAATGCCTTCCCGTCCACCATTATTATTTTCTGTGCCCCGCCTCCCTCCACTCCTTTACTCTGACTGCAGGGTTCCACGGAGCGGAAGCAGTGCCCATGCTCCCAGGCACCGGAGAGGGGAATGCCACTGGAGAAATGCCCCAAGATAAAGGCGGACTTCCGAGAAGCGGCGTGGTCTTGTGGAAAGAGCCCAGGCCTGGGAGTCAAAGGACCTGAGTTCCAGTCCTGGCTCCACCAAATGCCCGCTGTGTGACCTTGGGCAAGTGGCTCCACTTCTCTGGGCCTCGGTTCTCCTACTTAAACTGTGAAGCCCACCAGGGACAGGGACTGTGTCTGAACTATAATTCACTTGTATCTACCCCAGTGCTGAGAATGGTGTTGAACACATATGTTACCAACTTGTACTTCCCAAGTGCTTAGTACAGTGCTCTGCACACAGTAAGCGCTCAATAAATACGATTGAATGGACGAATGAATGAATGTCTGCCCAGCACTTTATTGAACTCTCCCAAGTGCTCGGTACAGTGCTCTGCACACTGGAAAAACTTAATAAATATGACTGAATGATCTACCCTTACTTGTTTTATGTGTTCCGTTGTTTATACATATCACTGATTCTATTTCTTTATATTGATGCTACTGATGCCAGTTTGCTTGTTTTGATGTCTGTCTCCCCACTTTTAGACTGTGAGCCCACTGTGGGCAGGGACTGTCTCTCTCTCTGTACTTTCCAAGCGCTTAGTACAGTGCTCTGCACACAGTAAATGCTCATCATCATCATCAATCGCATTTATTGAGCGCTTACTGTGTGCAGAGCACTGTACTAAGCGCTTGGGAAGTACAAGTTGGCAACATATAGAGACATTCCCTACCCAGCGAGAAATGCTCAATAAATACAAGTGACTGACTCTCTTACATGATTAGTTTGTATCTACTCTAGTGCTTAAAACAGTGCTGGACAAAGAGTAAGCACTGAAGAAATGCCATTTAAAAGAAATAGAAAAGAGAGAGGAAGCCAGGCTGAAGAGGAACTGAGCTCCATTCCCAGTCTGGCCAACAGCCCTGGGGATAGAAGGAGAAAGGAGAATACTCTACCAGGAGAAGCAGCAAAGGCTAGGGCCTACAGCCCAAGGCCTGCAAGTCAGAAGGACCTGAGTTCGAATTCCAGCTTTCTCCCTGGTATGCTGGGTGACCTTAGCTAAGTCCCTTCACTTCTCTGGGCCTCAATCACCTCATCAGTAAACTCTAGATCAAACAAATAAACACCTATTTATAATTGAACCTCCAGGAAGATTTTATTGTGGTAATTCTTGGTTGATTTCGATTGGGGTGATCTAGGAGTATGATACAACCTCTGAATGATAAGTAAAGACTGACAAGTCTGCCCATAGAAGCACCTGCAACAGCGCCGATAGTTGGCCTCGTGGAAGCAACGGGCTAGGAGTCGGAGGTCCTGGCTTTTAATTCCGGCTCCACTCGTCTGCTGGGTGACCTCGGGCAAGTCACTTCATTTATCTGGGCCTCAGTACCCTCATCTGTACAAGGGGGATTAAGACTGTGAGACCTCCGTGGGACAGGGAAATGTCCAACTCGATGAGGTTTTATCTACCCCAGCCCTTAGAATAATACTGGACATATAGTAAGTGCATAACAAATAGCATCATCACCACCTCACTTAGCAGAGCCTTAGTTCCCTCATCTGTAAAAGGGGATTCGATCCCTGTTTTCTTTCCTGCCCAGGCAGTGGGACAAGCACTGTCGCCATCTGATAATTGGGTCGGACACAGTCCCTGCCTCGTGTGAGGCTCCGAATCATAATGATGATGGTGATGATAGTTAAGCCAAGTCTGGGTCCTACATGGCGAGTAGACTAAGTTGGAGGTAGGCAGGGAACGTGTCCACCCCCCGTTGTATTGTACTCTCCCAAGTGCTCGGAACAGTGCTCTGCACACAGGAAGAACTTCATAAATGCCACTGACTGAATGAAGGAATGACTGGTATTTGTTCATCACTTACTCCGTCCCAGGCACTATTCTAAGCACTAGGCGATAAGCGAAGCAATCGTGGTTTGACACAGTCGATGTCTGCCATGGGGCTCACAATATTAATTCCCATTTTTTAGATGAGGTCACTGAGGCCCAGAGAAGTGAAGTGACTTGCCTAATGTCCCCCTCAGTCAGTCAATCACATTTCCTGAGCGCTTACTACGTGCAGAACACTGCACTAAGCACTTGGGAGACTACACTAGAACAATATAATAGACACAATCTCTGCCCACAATAAACTTACAGTCTAGAGGGGGAGACAGACATTAATAGAAATGAATACACTACAGACGAGCGGCAGAGCCAGGAGTACAACCCGGGTCCTCCCGACTCCCAGCCCCTAGCCTCTAGGGAACAAACCAAGCCTCAAAAAAAGCCTCAAAATGCCATTTCCTACTGGCAAACCTTCTCATTCCTCTTCCTTGCCTCACATTTGTCACATTGATGAGGCCAAAAATATTGAAGCGGAAATAAGAAAATCAAAAACTGGTTTGTTTAGACTCCAGACTGTAAGCGCCTTACGGGCAGGGAATGTGTTTGATAATTCTATTGCATTGTACTCCTCCAAGTGATTAGTATTGTGCACTCTGCACATAGTAAGTGTTCAACAAATACCTTCAATGGATGTTCTACCACTATGTGGGGGAAGGGGTGTGTCCTAGTGGAAAGAGCAACCCATCAATCAGTCATATTTACTGAGGGCTTACTGTATGCAGAGCACCAGCCAGGGAGTCAAAGGACGTGGGTCTTAAGCTCGGCTCCGGCACTTGTCTGCTGTGTGACTTTGGGCAAGTCACTTCACCTCTCTGGGCCTCAGTTACCTCTTCTGGAAAATGGGGATGAAGACTGTAAGCACCACGTAGGACAGGGACTGTGCCCAAGCTCATTAGCTTGTACCTACGCCAGTGCTTAGAGCAGTGATTGAAACAGAATAAGAACCTAAGGAACGTCATTTAAAAGAGAGGGAGGGGCCCAGGATTAAAAATCAATCAGTCAGTCGCATTTATGGAGTAGTCACTTTTTGCAGAGCACTGGGCCAAGCGCTTGGGAGAGTACAATAGAACAATAAATGGATACATTCCCTGCCCGCAATGAGCTTACGATCTAGAGGGGGAGTCAGACAATAATAGAAATAAATAAATGACAGATATGGACATAAGTGCTGTGGGACTGGGAGGAGGGGATGAATAAAGGGAGCAAGTCAGGGTGACACAGAAGGGAGTGGGAGAAGAGGAAGGGAGGGCTTAATCAGGGAAGGCCTCCCAAGGGCTTTGTACAGTGCTCTGCACACAGTAAGCACTCAATAAATACAATTGATTAACTGTCCTAACAGATTAACTTGTACCTACTCCAGCGCTTAGAACAGTGCTTGACAAAGAGTAAGCGCTGTAGCATGCCAGAGAAGCAGCGTGGCTCAGTGGAAAAGAGCATGGGCTTTGGAGTCAGAGTTCATGGGTACAAATCCCGGCTGCGCCAATTGTCAGCTGTTTGACTTTGGGCAAGTCACTTAACTTCTCTGTGCCTCATTTACCTCATCTGTAAAATGGGGATTAAGACTGTGAGCCCCCCGTGGGACAACCTCATCACCTTGTAAACTCCCCAGCACTTAGAACAGTGCTTTGCACATATGTCACCTGTCGTCCGGGGACAGGTTCGTTCAGTGATCAGCGAGGCGAGAGAGAGCGAGAGGCCAGGGACGGAAAGCCTAAGTTTTACATAAAATTTATTCCGTGAGGTGAATTGAATTTATGTAATTGTTTAGGCGCAGTGGATTGAGCTTCCCTTTCGGGAGGAATATAATCAATTAGCAATAGTAGAGCTTCCCTACACGGGAGGAACACAATCATCCGTTAATCGCGCGTGGGTGAGTTGGCTAACTCTCACCCATGTGCACTTCCCACTCAGGAAGAATCCACTTACTTTCCCACATGGGAAGAATTCATTACATTACCCGCGCACGTGGTAGGCAGCTAGCTCTCACAATGTTCTCTCCCTACATGGGAGGAATCCACTCATAATTCCCATCAGCAGCGGAGTACCTGGGTCCCACCCATGAGACACTCATCCGTTCCGCGGCCCTTGCGTCAGTGTGTTGGTTCTGGTTGTAGAGCAGGCATCTGGCCTTCTGGGCAGGGAGAGACACGTCAGCTGCTGCTGCTGCTGCTGCTGCTGCTGCTGCAGCGACTGCTCCTGCTGCTGCTGCAGCGACTGCTCCTGCTGCTGCTGCTCCTGCTGCTGCTGCGTGTCCTGGTGTTCTGACCCCAAAGGTCAGGCGACAGGTATTTATTGCCTGTGCCCCTAGGCCATTCGAGCTTCCGGCCTCAGTCTATCCAATCTCTGCCCTCCCCCCTCCTCCATACCTAATTTGATTGGCACGAGGGCGAGGGACACCTTCTGTATTCCCAGCTTGGGCTGTCAATCTAGCAGATTTGGTCGTGGGGGTGGTCTCCCACCCTCACTTCCGAGTTCCGCCTGCTGGCTCAGGTGGTCACGAGATAGCTTTTGACCTTGAGATGGCCGGTACCCAAGGGTCACCTCGGGACAACATAGTAAGCGCTTAATAAATGCCATCATTATCATTATTATTGTTATTATTCTTATTTCAAAGAAATAGAAAAGAAGAGAGGAAGCCAGGCTCAAGAGGAACTGAGCTCCATTCCCAGTCTGGCCAACAACCCTGAGCCTAGAGGGAGGAAGGGGAATACTATACCAGCAGAAGTGGGGAGGCCTAGGGGCTACAGCCCAAGGCCTGGAAGTCACAAGGATCTGAGTTCTAATTCCAGCTTTGTCCCTGGCCTGCTGGGTGACCTTGGATAAGCCTTTTCACTTCTCTTCAATCACCTCATCTGGAAAATGGACATCAATTCTAAATTATTGCCTATTTATACTTGAGCTTCCAGGGTGATTTCATTGGGGTAGTTCTTGGTTGATTTTGATTGGGGTGATCTAGGGGTTTGACAAAACCTCTGAATGATAAGTAAAGACTGACAAGTCTGCCCATAGAATCACCAGCAACAGAGCCGACAGTTGGCCTCGTGGAAGGAAGGCAGGGTTGGGAACCAGATGTCCCGCCTTTTAATCCCGGCTCCCCTCGTCTCCTGGGTGACCTTGGGAAAGTCAAGTCACTTCTCTGGGCCTCAGTATCCTCATCTGTAAAATGGGGATTAAGACTGAAATATCTGTGGGACAGGGAAGTGCCCAACTCGATGAGCTTTTATCTACCACGGCCCTTAGAACAGTGCTGAATGCATAGTAAATGCTTAACAAATACCATCATCATCACCTCACTGAGCCAAGCCTTAGTTCCCTCATCTGTAAAATGGATATTCGATCCCTGCTTTCTCTCCTACTTGGGCTGTGGGACAAGCACTCTGTGGGACTAGCTCTCTTCCTTCCTTCAAAACCCTACTGAGAGCCTCCTCCAGGAGGCCTTCCCAGGCGGAACGCCCTCCTTCCTCTCCCCCTCCTCATCCCTCCCGCCTTACCTCCTTCCCCTTCCCACAGCACCTATATATATATATATATATATATATATATATATATATATATACATACGTTTGTATGTATCTATTACTCTCACTTGTACATATTTATTCTATTTATTTTATTTTGTTAATATGTTTTGTTTTGGTGTCTGTCTCCCCCTTCTAGACTGTGAGCCCGCTGTTGGGTAGGTACCGTCTCTATATGTTGCCAACTTGTACTTCCCAAATGCTTAGTACAGTGCTCTGCACATAGTAAGCGCTTAATAAGTACAGTTGAATGAATGAAGCACTGTATCCGTCCAATGATAGGGTCGGACACAATCCCTGTCTCATGTGGGGCTCATAAGCATAATGATGATGATGATGATGACAGTTAATCGAAGTCTGGGTCCCACATGGAGCTAAGCCTAAATAGGAGGGAGGCAGGGAGGAGGGGATGAATAAAGGGAGTGAGTCAGGGTGATAGGAAGAGAGTGGGAAAAGAGGAAATGAGGACTTAATCTGGGGAGGCCGCCCAAGGGCTTAGTACAGGGCTCTACACACAGTAAATGCTCAATAAATACAACTGACTAACTGTCCTAATGATTAACTTGTACCTACTCCAGTGCTTAGAACAATGCTTGACAAAGAGTAAGCGCTGAAGAAATGCCATTTCAAAGAAACAGAAAAAAAATAGAGAAGAAGCCAGGCTGAAGAGGAACTGAGCTCCATTCCCAGTCTGGCCAACAAATCTGGAGCAGGAAAGAAGAAAGGGAATATTCTACCAGGAGAAGCAGCAAGGCCTAGCTGGTAGACCTCAAGGCTTGGAAGTCAGAAGGATCTGAGTTCAAATTCCAGCTTTGTCCCTGGTCTGCTGGTCTCTTCTCTAGGCCTCAATCACTTCATCTGTAAAATGGAGATCAATCTTAAATTAATGCCTATGTATAACTGAACCTCCAGGATGATTTTATTGGGGCAATTCTTGGTTGATTTCGATTTGGGTGATCTAGTAAATGATAAGCAAAGACTGACAAGTCTGCCCATAGCATCACCGGCACTATATCCGATAATTGGCCTCGAAAAAGGAACGCAGGCTGGGAGTCAGAGGTTCTGGCATTAATCCCGGCTCCACTCATCTGCAGGGTGACCTCGGGCAATCACTACACTTCTCTGGGCCTCAGTATCCTCATCTGTAAAATGGGGATTAAAATTGTGAGACCTCTGTGGGACAGGAAAGTGTCCAACTCGATGAGCTTGGATCTATCCCGGCCCTTAGAATGGTGCTGGACACAAAGTGCGTAACAAATTCCATCATCATCACCTCACTTAGCAGAGCCATAGTTCCCTCATCTGTCAAAGGGGATTTGATACCTATTTTGCCTCCTACACGGGCTGTGGGACAAGCACTGCAACCATCTGATGATCGGGTCGGACACAGTCCCTGTCTCATGTGGGGCTCAGAATCATATGGTGATGATGATGATAATAGTTAATCCAAGTGTGGGTCCCATATGGGGCATAGTCTAAGTTGAAGGTAGTCAGGGAACGTGTCTACCCACTGCTGATTTGGACTCTCCCAAGTGCTCGGCACAGTGCTCAGCACACAGGAAGAACTTAATAAATACGACTGACTGAATTAATGAATGAATGGTATTTGTCAAGGACTTACTACATCCCAGGCATTAATCTAAGCACTGGGCTACAAGCAAATCCATCATGGTTTGACACAGTCAATGTCTACCATGAAGCTCACAATCAATCCCCATTTTACAGGTGAGGTCACTGAGGCCAAGAGGAGTGAAGTGACTTGTCTAATGTCCCCCTCAGTCAGACAGTCACATTTACAGAGCGCTTACTACTTGCAGAACACTGTACTAAGCACTTGGGAGAGTACAGTAGAACAATATAATAGACACCTTCTCTGCCCGCAACAAGAATACAGTCCTAGAGCGGGAGACGGACATCAATGTAAATGAATACATTACAGACAAGCAGATGAGCTGGAATTAGAACTCAGGTCGTCCCGGCTCCCAAGCCCATTCCCTATCCTCTAGAGGACAAACTAAGCAGCAGAAACCCTCAAATTCCTATTTCCTACTGGCAAACGTCCTGGTTTCTCTACCCTGCTTCAAATTCCTCACATTTATTAAGCCAAAAACACTGAAGACTACGAGACCCATACAGGATGGGGAAGTACCCAATGTCTGCCAAACAATCACACTTCCCACCTTTCAAAGCCCTACTGAACGCACACCTCCTCCAGGAGGCCTTCCCAGACTGAGCCCCCCTTTTCATCAGCCCCCACTGCTACCCAACATTGCCCCGACTCGCTCCCTTTGCTCTACACCGCCCTGCCCACAGCACTTGTGTCTATGTACATATCTAGAATTCTATTTATTTACATGTATAAAACAGTGCTTGACATGTAGTAAGTGTTTAACAAAAACCATCATCATCGACTCAGCACAGCATTAGATCCCTCATCTATAAAACGGGGATTCAATCCCTTTTTTCTCTTCTACTCGGAGAGAACTGAAGAAATGTAATTTCAAAGAAATAGATAAATGGGAGAGGAAGCCAGGCTGAAGAAAAACTGAGCTCCATTCCCAGTCTGGACAACAACTCTGAAGCTAGAGGGAGGAAGGGGAATATTCTACCAGGAGAAGTGGCGAAGTCTAGGGGCTACAGCCCACGAAGTCAGAAGTACCTGAGTTCTAATTCCAGCTTTGTCCCTGGTCTGCTGGGTGACCTTAAGTAAGTCTCTTCACTTCTCTGAGCCTCAATCACCTCATCTGTAAACTCGAGATAAATCCTAAATTACTGCCTATTTATAACTGAAATTTCAGGATGATTTTACTGGGGTAATTCTTGGTTGATTTTGATTGGCATGACCTAGCCGTATGACAAAATCTCTGAATGAGAAGTAAAGAATGACAAGTCTGCCCACAGAATCACCAGCAGTATATCTTACAGTTGGCAGAAACTCCTCACCCTCGGCTTCAAGGCTCTCCATCACCTCGCCCCCTCCTACCTCACCTCCCTTGTCTCCTTCTACAGCCCACCCCGCACCCTCCGCGCCTCGTTCTCGCCTGTCCCGCCATCGAAACCCGGCTCACGTCCTATCTCTGTATTCTAGACTGTGAGCCCACTGTTGGGTAGGGACCGTCTCTATATGTTGACAACTTGTACTTCCCAAGCGCTTAGTACAGTGCTCTGCACACAGTAAGCAGTAAGCTCAATAAATACGACTGATTGATTGACTGGAATGCCCCCCTTTTCCTCTCCTCCTTCTCCCCTTCCCATCATCCCCCCTCCCTCCCTCTGCCTTACCCCTTTCCCCTCCCCACACCACTTGTGTATAATTGTATCTACTTATTACTCTATTCATTTTATTAATGATGTGTATATAGCTATAATTCTATTTATTCTAATGGTATTGACACCTGTCAACTTGTTTTGTGGTGTTGTCTGTCTCCCCCTTGTAGACTGTGAGCCCACTGCTGGGTAGCAACCGTCTCTATATGTTGCTGATTTGTACTTCCCAAGTGCTTAGTACAGTGCTCCGCACACAATAAGTGCTCAATAAATACGACTGAATGAATGAATGGAATGCCCTCCCTCCTCACATCCACCGAACTAGCACACTTCCCCCCTTCAAAGCCCTCCTGAAAGCTCACTTCCTCCAGGGGGGCCTTCCCAGATTAAGCCCCCCTTTTCCTCTGCTCCTCCTTCCCTCCCCATCGCCCCTACTCCCTCCCTCTGTTCTACCCCCCTCCCCGCCCCTGCCCCAAAGCACTTGTGTATATATGTACATATTTATAATTCTATTTATTCTATTAATGATGTGTATATATCTATAATTCTATTCATTTATATTGATGCTATTGATGCATGTCTACTTGTTTTGTTTTGTTGTCTGTCTTCCCCCTTCTTGACTGTGAGCCCGTTGTTGGGTAGGAATTGTCTCTATTTGTTGCCAAATTGTACTTTCCAGGCAATTAGTACAGAGCACTATACTACCAGAGCACAGTACGCACTCAATAAATACGACTGAATGAATGAATAAACTAGGGGTAGCAGCAGGGAGGTGATTGGGGGAGAAGGAGGTCGGGGGAGAGGGGAAGCAGGGCAAGAGATGGGGGAAGGAAGCAGGGGGGAGAGAATAATAATAATGATGATGAAATTTATTAAGCGCTTACTATGTTCAAAGCACTATTCTAAGCGCTGGGGAGGTTACAAGGTGATCAGGTTGTCCCACGGGGGCCCTCACAGTCTTAATCCCCATTTTACAGATGAGGTCACTGAGGCCCAGAGAAGTGAAGTGACTTGCCCAAAGTCACACAGCTGACAACTGGAGTACTTCTAGGCTGTGAGCCCACTGTTGGGTAGGGACTGTCTCTGTATGTTGCCAAATTGTACTTCCCAAGTGCTTGTACAGTGCTCTGCACACAGTAAGCGCTCAATAAATACGATTAATTGATTGATTGTTTGGTGGAGCCGAGAGGCATTTGAAGCCCTGACCTCTGACTCCAAAGCCCGTGCTCTTTCCACTGGGCCATGCTGCTTCTCCATGGATGGAAAGGAGATGGGGAGGCAGAGGTGGGGCAAGGAAGAAGTGGGAGGAAGGGGCTAAGTGTAGAGGAGGAAGGAGATGGGGGAGAAGGAGGTGGAGGAAAGAGGCAGGGGCAAGTGTGGAGGAGATGGGGATGTGGAGGAAAGGGGTAGGGGTAGCTGGGAGGAGGAGATTAGGGAGAAAGAGGTGGGGGAATGTGGGGCGGGCAGGGGTGGGGGGGAGCGCTCCATCTAAGAAGGAAGTTACAGATATGGAATCCACATTTTAAAGATGAAGAAATTGAAAAGTTAAGTGATTTGCCTACGGTCAAATAAGCATCCATGAGCCACAGTCAGAATTAGAACCCCAATCTTTGAGAAGAATAATAATAGTAATAAAAATTATAACGATATTTGTTAAGCATTTCCTGTGTGCCGGGCACTGTCCTAAGCGCTGGGGTGGATACAAGCAAATCGGGTTGGACGCAGTACCTGACCCACGTGGGGCTCACAATCTTGGTCCCGATTTTCCAGATGAGGTAACCGGGGCCCAGAGAGGTGGGATGATTTGCCCTAAAATCACATAGCAGACAAGGGGCAGAGACGGGATTAGAGCTCAATCATTCATTCATTCATTCAATCGTATTTATTGAGCGCTTGCTGTGTGCAGAGCACTGTACTAAGCATTTGGAAAATACAATTAGGCAACAGATACAGACAATCCCTACCCAACAACGGTCTCACAGTCTAGAAGGGGGAAGGCAGACAACAAAACAAAGCATCAAAATAAGTAAATAGAATTATAGATATATGCACATCATTAATAAAGTGAATAGTATAATAAATATGTTCCTATATACACAAGTGCTGTGGGGCGGTGGGGGGGGGTAGAGCAGAGGGAGGGAGTAGGAGCGATGGGAAGGAGAGGAGGAGCAGAGGAAGAGGGGGGCACAGTCTGCGATGGCCTCCTGGAGGAGGTGAGCTTTCAGTAAGGCCTCGAAGGAGCGAAGTGAGCTAGTTTGGCGGATGTGAGGAGGGAGGGCATTCCAGGCCAGACGTAGGACGTGGGCCAGGGGTCGACGGCGGGACAGGCAAGACCGAGGCCCAGTGAGGAGGTTAGCAGCAGAGGAGCAGAATGTGCGGGCTGGGCTGGGCTCCCACCCCCAGATTGCCCTTGTGGGGTCCGCGTCCTCCCGGAAATCGGCGGGGAATTTAAAGAGCAGAACGGGCTGAGCCTGCGGGACTTCGCGGAAGAGGGAGGCCGCTGCCATGGCGACGGCCCCGCACCGCCGAGAACCGCCGCCGTCGCCGAACTCGCCCGGTCCCGACCCGCCCGACCAGCGCGCCTGGAGGAGACGCTCACCGGAGCAGCACTGCTTAGTGGAAAGAGCATGGGCCTGGGAGTCAGAAGGTCCCTTCTACTCCCGACTCCACCACTTGTCTGCTGTGTGACCTCAATAATAATAATAATGATAATGATGGTATTTGTTAAGCGCTTACTATGTGCAAAGCACTGTTCTAAGCGCGGGGGGGGGATACAAGGTGGTCAGGTTGTCCCACGTGGGGCTCACAATCTTAATTTTACAGATGAGGTAACTGAGGCACAGAGAAGTTAAGTGGCTTGCCCAAGGTCACACAGCCGACAAGTGGCGGAGTCGGGATTAGAATCCATGACCTCTGACTCCCGAGCCCGTGCTCTTTCCACTGAGCCACGAGCCACTTCATTTCTCTGTGTTCCAGTTCCCTCATCTGTAAAATGGGGATTGAGATCGGGAGCCCCAGGTGGGACAGTGACTGGGTCCAACCCAATTTGCTTGTACCCACCCCAGCGCTCAGTACCGTGCCCGGCACATAGTAAGCCCTTAACAAATGCCACCATCATTATTATTATTACCACCGTATATAGCGGAGCACTTTACCTCACGCTTAGCCTAATTGAAAGGGGCGTAGATGCGTGTACACACACACACCCGCCACCCCACCCCACCCCCCACACCCCGACCCAAAATAGCTACCAATCCGACTGGCTTCCCCAAATTTCCTGAAGATAGTCCCATGTCACAGGAGTTTCAAGGAGTCTGGACCCCGCAGCATGCCATCCTGGTTCGAGTGCTTTGGCCTCGGCCCCATTAAGGTGTCTCAGCGCAGATCTTTGATATTTGCTTTCTTTGTTCCGCGGCCCCAGGGAACTAGTTCTTTCCCCCTTTTATCGGCTGTTTCGGTTTTGGGGGGAGTTGCGGAGGAAGTTCTTATTTGCTGTTCCAACTTCCTGCTATCTGCATCTCAGGCGGCTCATTACCAAGAGAAACCAGGGAGGATCGCCACCCCGCCCTCCCCGTGCTTACATACCCCTCGGGCTCAACCCCACCCGGCAGCCTTTATCATAACGATGGCGTGCGAAGCACTGTTCGAAGCCCGGGGGGATACAAGGTAATCGGGTTCATTCATTCAATCGTATTTAGTGAGAGCTTACTGTGTGCAGAGCACTGTACTAAGCGCTTGGGAAGTGCAAGTTGGCAACATATAGAGACGGTCCCTACCCAACAGCGGGCTCACAGTCTAGAAGGGGGAGACAGATGACAAAACAAAACATATTAACAAAATAAAATAAATAGATAAATAACATGTACAAGTCAAACAAATGGAGTAATAAATATGTACAAATATATACGGGTGCTGTGCGGAGGGGAAGGAGGTAAGGCTTGGGGAAGAGGAGGGGGAGAGGAAGGAGAGGGCTCAGTCTGGGAAGGCCTCCTGGAGAAGGTGAGCTCTCCCACATGGGGCTCACAGTCTTAATCCCCATTTTACAGATGAGGGAACTGAGGCCCAGAGAAGTGAAGTGACTTGCCCAAAGTCACACAGCTGACAGTTGGAGGAGCCGGGATTTGAACCCGTGACCTCTGACTCCAAAGCCCGTGCTCTTTCCACTGAGCCACGCTACTTCTGACGATTGTGGAATTGTAAGTTCTAACCGTGGGCCAAGCACTGAACTAAGCACTGAGAACTAGACCTAGCTGAGCACCCTAACTGAGGCCCAGAGAAGTGAAGTGACTTGGCCAATTAATTTTTTTCACGATGTGTATAATCTATGTCTATTTATTTATATTGATGCTATTGATGCCTGTCTACTTGTTTTGTTTTATTGTCTCCCCCCTTCTAGACTGTGAACCTGTTGTTGGGTAGGGATTATCTCTCTTGGTTGATGAATTGTACTTTCCAAATGCTTAGTACAGTGCTCTGCACACAGTAAGCCCTCAATAAATACGATTGAATTGATGAATGAATGAATGAATGAATGAATGAATGAATGAAAGAAAGGTTACAGAACTGACATACGGTTACGGTAGAGGCGGGGTTCGAACCCAGGCCCTTCTGACTCCCAGGCCCCGGGCTCTGTCCACCTGGGCCATGCTGCTTCTACCTCTCCCTCCACTCCTCAGAATGCCAGGTGCTGGCTACACAGGTGGCCACACACCACCCTCTGCGACTTGCCACCCTCTGGTGGCTTGGCCACCCCTGTTGGGATCAATCATTAATCGATGGTAATTATTGAGCACTTACTCTGAGCAGAGCCCTCTAGTAAGTGCCTAGGAGAGGACAATAGAACAATACAGCATGGGCCTGGGAGTCAGAAGGACTAGGTTCTAATTCTGAGAAGCAGCCTGGCTCAGTGGAAAGAGCACGGGCTTTGGAGTCAGCGGTCACGGGTTCAAATCCCGGCACCGCCAATTGTCAGCTGTGTGACTTTGGGCAAGTCACTTGACTTCTCTGGGCCTCAGTTCCCTCATCTGTAAAAATGGGGACTAAGACTGTGAGCCCCCCGTGGGACAACCTGATCACCTTGTCACCTCCCCAGCGTTTAGAACAGTGCTTTGCACATAGTGAGCGCTTAATAAATGTCATCTGTATTATCATCATTACTATTCTGGCTCTGCCACTTGCCTGCCATGTGATTTCCCTTCTCTGGGCCTCAGTTCCCTCATCTGTAAACTGGGGATTCAACACATGGACTTGTGTCCAACCTGATGACCTTATATCTACCCCAGCGTTTAGAACGGTGCCTCATACAGTGCTTACACATACCATTGAAAAACTCATATCATCAAAAAGAGAGAGATTGATGATGATGATGGAATTTGTCAAGAGCTTACTACGTGCCAGGCACAGAACTAACCGCTGGGATGGATACAAGCAAACCCAGGTGGACACAGCCACTGTCCCATGTGGGGCTCACAGTCTCAATCCTCATTTTACAGATGAGGTAAGTGAGGCACAGAAATGTGAAGTGACTTACCCAGGGTCACACAGCAGACAAGTCGTAGAGCCCATGACCTTCTGACTCCTAGGCCCGTGCTCTATCCACTAGGTCATGCTGCTTCCCCAGCATGCTGGACCTCTAATCCCAGTCACTGGCCTGCTCTGTGTGACCTTGGACAACTCTGTGACTGTGATAAAGACCGTGAGCCTCACATGGTTTGAAAAGGGACTGCGTCCAACCTGATCACCTTGCATCTACCTGAGTGCTGAGAACAGTTTTTGGCACCTAGTCAGCGCTTAAGAGCCATTTATTTATTTTGCTTGTACATATTTATTCTATTTGTTTTGTTGTCTGTCTCCCCCTTCTAGACTGTGAGCCCGCTGTTGGGTAGGGACCGTCTCTATATGTTGCCAACTTGTACTTCCCAAGCGCTTAGTACAGTGCCCTGCTCACAGTCAGCGCTCAATAAATACGATTGAATGAATGAATGAATGATTATGATCATGACCATCATGACTGTTATTATTGATTTCTGACTCCATCCGTCCCCCTCGCCAAGGTCTGGGGCTTGGATCGTACTCCTCTCCAGGGATTCCTCGACGGCGGACAGAGCCGGTCCGGGGAGGGGCCTCAGTCCGTAGGACCCCTCTCCCCTTTCTAATCTCCCCGGCCCCGGATACTCGGCCAGAAAGGAGTCGCCCACCAGCTTCCCCGCGGGGCTCTGCGGCGACGCTCTGCTCTGGCCACCGCCGCCCCTCTCCTCGGCTGAAAGGGTACGCGGGGCTTTGGACCCCGGATAGCGACCGTCCACCGTCCCCGGCCCTTGCATCATCATCATCATAAGGAGAAGAACTGTGGTATTTGTTAAGCGCTGACTGTGTGCCAAACACTGCGCTAAGCGCTGTACAAGCCCCCTCCTCCCCCCCCGGATCCTCCCGGGCGGTCCCTCCTCCCTCCTGCTCCGTGGGCTGCAGTCCCCTGCCCTCCATCTTTCTCTCCTCCGCCCCCCACGCCCGGCGGCGGTGGAGCGCTGGCCGGCTGGCTCCTCGTGCTCCCCGCCTGGCTCCCCGTGCTCCCCGCCAGACTCTCCGTGGTCCCCTCGGGGCCTCCGGGCCCGGCTCGGCCCGACCGGCGGCTCCCCCGCCTGCTGCTCGGTCCCTCCCAGGAGGCTGGCCGCCCGGCCCACCTTCCCAATCCCCATGGAAGAGAAAGAGGTCAGCAGGCTCCCCGTCTCCCGACCCCCTCCTCACTTCCCCGCTTCTGTACCTGAGACCGGGCCGGGGGGAGGAAGGGAGGAAGAGGGACACCCCCTGCCCCGCCCCCACCACTTTCCCTGCCTCCCCCCATCCCTCTTTTCTCCCCGCTTCCTTCCCCCGCCTCCTTCTCCCCCAATCTCCCCCCTCCGCTCCCCTAACCTTCTTTCCAAGCCACTTCGTTTCTCTGCGCCACAGTTATCTCATCTGCAAAATAATGAGGATTGTATTTGTTAAGCGCTTACTCTGTGCCTAGCACTGTTCTAAAGCGCTATTGAGACTGTGAGCCCCACATGAGACAGGGACTGTGTTCGACCTGATTTGCTTGTAATAATAATAATAATAATAATAATAATAATGTTGGCATTTATTAAGCGCTTACTATGTGCAAAGCACTGTTCTAAGCGCTGGGGAGGTTACAAGGTGATCAGGTTGTCCCACGGGCGGGGTGGGGAGCGGAGCTCGCAGTCTTAATCCCCATTTTACAGATGAGGTAACTGAGGCCCAGAGAAGTGAAGTGACTTGCCCAAAGTCACACGGCTGACAATTGGTGGAGCCGGGCGCTTAGTACAGTGCCTGGCGCATAGTAAGCGCTTAACGAATACCGTCATTCTTATTATCATCATCATTATTACCCCTACCTCATTCCTCCACCTCTTTCTCCCCTTTCTCCTTCCCCCAGGTACCCCTACCCCCTTCCTCCACTTCCGCCTCCCCATCTCCTCCCCACCTCCTTCTCCCTCAATCTCCTTCCTCCACTACCCCCAGCCCCTTATTCCCACTTCTTTCTTCCCCCACTCCCACCTCCCCATCTCCTCCCCATCTCCCCCCTACCTCCTTCCCTCACGTCCTTCTCCCCCAATCTCCTCCCCGCTACTACCTCTGGCCCCTTGTCCCCACTACCTCCTTCCCCCATCTCCTCCCCTGCTATCCCTACCTCCCACCCCCTCCTTCTCCCTCAGTCTACTGCCCTCCACAGCCCCTAGCCCTTTTCCCCACTTCCTCCTTCCCCATCTCTCCCCTTCTAGACTGTGAGCCCACTGTTGGGTAGGGACTGTTTCTATATGTTGCCAACTTCTACTTCCCAAGCGCTTAGTACAGTGCTGTGCACACAGTAAGCGTTCAATAAATACGATGGATTGATTGATTGATTCCCCTGCTACCCCTAGCCCCCCCGCCCCGCCCAATCTTCTTCCCAATCTTCTCACCCCGCTTCCTTATTTATTTCCATTAATGCCTGCCTCCCCCTCTAAACTGTCAGCGGTGGTCAGGGAATGTTTCTGTGTCTTGTTTAATTGTATTCTTCTCAAGTACTTAGTACGGTGCTCGACACACAGTTAGAGCTTGGTAAATACGATCGAATGAGGGAATGAATGATAACTTCTCCACCCCTTTCATTCATTCATTCAATCGTACTTGCTGAACGCTTACTGTGTGCAGAGCACTGTACTAAGCGCTTGGAAAGTAAAATTCGGCGAGAGATCGAGACAATCCCTACCCAACAATGGGCTCACACCCCGGCTACCCCTACCTCCTCCCCCCACCTCCTTCTCCCCAATCTCCTCCTCCCGCCCCTCCCCCACGTTACTGTTAGCCCTTTCCCCCCACTTCCTCTTTCTCCCATTTCTTTCCCTGGTACCTCTGCCTCCTTTCCCCCACTTGCTCCTTCCCCCACTAACCTTACTTCCTCTTCCTGCTACCGCTACCCCTAAGCGCTGGGGTGGATACAAGCAAATCGGGTTGGACAGAGTCCCCGTCCCAGGTGGGGCTCACATTCTCAATCACACTCTGGGCGTGTCACCCTGCTCCTCAAAAATCTCCAGTGGTTGCCTATCAATCTTCGCATGAAGCAAAAACTCCTCACAATCGGCTTTGAAGCTCTCCATCCCCTTGCCCCCTCCTACCTCACCTCCCTTCTCTCCTTCTAATAATAATAATAATAATAATAATAATGGTGGAATTTGTTAAGCACTTACTATGTGCAAAACACTCTTCTAAGCGCTGGGGGGGATACAAGGTGATCAGGTTGCCCCACTGGGGGCTCACCGTCTTAATCCCCATTTTACAGAGGAGGTAACTGAGGCACAGGGAAGTGAAGTGGCTTGCCCAAGGTCACACAGCTAAGTGGTGGGGCTAGGATTCGAACCCATGACCTCTGACTCCCAAGCCCACGCTCTTTCCACTGAGCGACGCTGCTTCCCCTACAGCCCAGCCTGCACACTCCGCTCCTCTGCTGCTAACCTCCTCACTGGGCCTCGGTCTTGCCTGTCCCGCCATCGACCCCTGGCCCACATCCTACCTCTGGCCTGGAATGCCCTCCTTCCTCAGATCCACCAAACTAGCTCACTTCTCCCCTTCAAAGCCCCACTGAGAGCCCACCTCCTCCAGGAGGCCTTCCCAGACGGAGCCCCCCCTTTTCCTCTGCTCCTCCTCCCCTCCCCATTGCCCTTACTCCCTCCTTCTGCTCTACCCCCTTCCCCGCCCCACAGCACTTGTGTATATTTGTACATATTTATTATTCTATTTATTTTATTAATGATATGCATAGATCTATCATTCTATTTATTTTGATGCTGTTGAGGCCTGTCTACTTGTTCTATTTTGTTGTCTGTCTCCCTCTTCTAGACTGTGAGCCTGCTGCTGGGTAGGGATTGTCTCTATCTGTTGCCGAAATGTATTTTGCAAGCACTTAGTACAGTGCTGTGCACCCAGTAAGCGCTCAATAAATACGATAGAATGAATGAATGAATGAATGATAAGAACCCATGACCTTCTGACCCTCAAGCCCATGCTCACTCCACTACATGCTTTGCACATAGTAAGCGCATAATAAATGCCATCATTATTATTAAATACAGACCCCGGGACCGGGGGGCCTGCCAGTGGACCAGAGGCGTCCAGCAGTCAATCCTTCAATTGATCGATCAGTTGGTGGTGTTTATTGAGCGCTTACTGGGTGCACAGCACTGGAACAGCGCTTGGGAGAGGACACTAGAAGGGAATTAGCAGACACATTCCCTATCCACAATGAGTCTAGAGAGGGAAACAGACAGGCATTCATTCATTCATTCAATCGTATTTATTGAGTGCCTACTGTGTGCAGAGCACTGTACTAAGCACTTGGGAAGTACAAGTTGGCAACATATAGAGAGGGTCCCTACCCAACAGTGGGCTCACAGTCTAGAAGGGGGAGACAGAGAACCAAACAAAACATATTAACAAAATAAAATAAGTAGAATTAATATGTACAAATAAAATAAATAAATAAATAAATAAATAAGGTAATAATTACGTACAAACATATATACATATATACAGGTGCTGTGGGGAGGAGAAGGAGGTAAGGCGGGGGGTGGGGAGGGGGAGAGGAAGGAGAGGGCTCAGTCTGGGAAGGCCTCCTGGAGGAGGTGAGCTCTCAGTAGGGCTTTGAAGGGAGGAAGAGAGCTAGCTTGGCGGATGTGCGGAGGGAGGGCATTCCAGGCTACGGGGAGGACGTGGGCCGGGGGTCGACGGCGGGACAGGCAAGACTGAGGCCCAGTGAGGAGGTTAGCAGCAGAGGAGCGGAGTGTGCGGGCTGGGCTGTAGAAGGAGAGAAGGGAGGTGAGGTAGGAGGGCGCGAGGTGATGGAGAGCCTTGAAGCCGAGGGTGAGGAGTTTTTGCCTGAATGGCATGGGAAGTGGCAGGGTGTAGGGATAGATGCTTAAGTGTTGTGGGGTGGAGATGGGGTTCATTCATTCATTCATTCAATCGTATTTATTGAGCACTTACTGTGTATAAACCACTGTACTCAGCCCTTACAGATAAAGGCATAAGGAGGTTAGGGAGCCTAGGATCTAGTGGATTGAATTCCCCAGGACTGTGGTTCCTGGAACAGAGATTTTTGTCTCTGCTCTGCAGTTGCTCTCTCTCGATTAACCGGCGGCGGAGCCCATAAAGGTGTCACAGAAGGCGAAGAAGCTGACCGAGTGACCGAGGCGACCGAGCCACCGGCCCCCGTGTCCCCAGGAATCCAGCAGAATTGCCTCCACACAACCTCATCTTCCGATCCAGCGTGCGGAGAGGCTTCGGCTGCGTTCTCGGGGTCTCCCCACATCCGGGGGCCTCCTTGGGCCGGGGTGTCCCGCCCCCACGGAGGGACCTCCTAGTGGGCTGGCGACCGGACAAGTGGCATCCGTCCTGAACCCAGCGCTCCCGGTTTGGCGTCCACGGTCTTCTCTGGAAAGGTCAGTCGTGGCTCCCCCGCCGGGATCGCAGATACCGCTTTGTCGGGTAGATTGAATCAAGTCTGGTTTTGGGGTTTTTTTTCCCCAAAATAAAGGCAGAATGCGCGCTTCTTCCTTCAGCCGATTTCACTCATCCGAAAGAAACGCATTCTGAAAAAAAGCGCCTCAAAAACACCCGCACTTCACAGTTAGGGAGCGTGGAATGTCAGAATTCATTTAGTCGTATTTCTTGAATGCCTACTGTGTGCAGAGCCCTGTACTAAGCGCTTCGAAGAGTACAATAGAACCCTCAACAGGCACATTCCCTGCCCCCAACAAGCTGACAGTCTAGAGGAGCTGGGTTCTCGTCCCAGCTCCCACATTTAATAAATATGGTACTTGTTATGGTTACAATAATTATCGTACTTGTTAAGCGCTTACTAGGTGCCAAACATTGTTCTAAGCACTGGGCTAGGTATAAGTTCATCAGGTCGGACACGGTCCCTATCCCACATGGGGTCACAGTCTAAGTAGGAGGCAGAACAGGTATCAAATTCCCATTTTAGACATGAGGAAACTGAGCAGCAGAGAAGTGGCAGAGCTGGGTTTCGAACCCAGGTCCCCTGTTTCCCAGGCCTGTGTTCTTTCCACTGGATCACTCTGCTTCATAGCCTGCTGTGTGACCTTGGGCAAGTCACATCACCTCTCTGGGCCTCAGGTCCCTCATCTGTAATCTGAATCTTAATCTGTGAGCCCCTGTGGGACATGGGCTGTATCCAACCTGATTAGCTGTACCCCATCACTTAGAACAGTAGTAGGCCCATAATAGGTACTTAACTAATACCATAAGAAAAAAAAGAAAACTGATAAAATGAGAAGGCTCATGAGTCATTTCTGAAGCCTGACCTTAGCATCAGCTATTCCCTCCCATCCTCTGCCCAGAGGAAGATCTCCAGGAAAGTTCTTCAAACAGGGCCGGGCCTTTTGAAAGATATCAATCAACTTCGTATTACCAAAAGGGATTTTCAAATACATATTGATTACTATTATCATTGTTATTATTATTATAATCATCATCCCTCACAGCACAAGTGTATCTACCGACTGCATTATACCCTCCTAAGTGCATAGTTACAGTGCTTTGCCCAAAGAAAGCACATAGTAAACACCATTCATTGATACCTTCTACACCGGAAGCTCGTTATCAGCAGGGAATATGTCCGCTAGTTCTGGTGTGTCCACTAGTTCTCGCCCAAGCGCTCAGTGCAGTGCTCTGCACGTAGTGAACGCTCAGTAAATACCGTGATTGGCTGAAGTGACTTTGTGGTCTTGGCATAAAACCTGCCCCCCTGACTCTCCCCTTGCCTGATTGACAGACAACTGCTCTGCAGGCAAAGAGTCAATCACTCAACCAATCAGTGGTGTCTGTTGAGTGCTGACTATGTGCAGAGCACTGTCTGTAGCACCTGGGAGAGGACAATCTAACAGAATTAGCAGACCCCTTCCCATAATGAGCTTACAGTCTAGAGGAGGGGGTCCTGAGGCATCCCAAGTGCAAACAGTAAGCGCTCAATAAATACGATGGATTGATTGATTGACTGACTCTTGGCCCAGTGGAAAGCGCACAGGCCTGAAAGTCAGAGGACCTGGGTTCTCATCCGGGTTCCACATGGTATAGAGGATAGAGCATGGGCCTGGGAGTCGGAAGGTTCTAATCCTGACTCCATCACTTGTCCGCCGGGTGACCTTGGGCAAGTCACTTCACGTCAGCTGTGTGACTTTGGGCAAGTCACTTAACTTCTCTGTGCCTCAGTTACCTCATCTGTAAAGTGGGGATTAAGACTGTGAGCCCCCTGTGGGGCAATCTGATCACTTTGTAACATCCCCAGCGCTTAGAACAGTGCTTTGCATGTAGTAAGCGCTTAATAAATGCCATTATTATTACTATTATTATTATTATTATTCTCTGGGCCTCAGTTCCCTCACCTGTAAAATGGGGATTTAGACTGTGAGCCCCACAAGGGACAGGGACTGTGTTCAACTCCATTTGCTTGTATCCCCAGCACTTAGCACAGTGCCTGGCACATGGTAAGCGCTTAACAAATACCATTATTATTATTATTATTATTATTATGCCTGCTGTGTGACCTTGGGCAAGTCACTTCACTTCTCTGGGCCTCAGTTCCCTCATCTGCACAATGGGGATTCAATCCCTGTTCTCCCTCCTCCTCAGAGTGGGAGCCCCTCGTGGGACCTGATGATCTCCTATCTACCCCAGCACTTAGAACAGTGCAGGGTACAGAGTAAGCATTTAACAAACACCACAATTGTCCTTATTATTTGTGTGTTCTTGTGTGGGAGGGTGTGTGTGTGGGGGGCTCCCGCTAGTATGTGAATGTCTGCCTGCCTGACTGGGCATGCGTGGGAGGCTGTGGGTGGATTTGGAGGGGGAAGGGGGTGGCTCACAGCTTACAAGCAGCAGAGACATGGGGAAACATCATTCCGTGTCTTAATCGGTCTTGGGCCGGGTTACTCTTTCACTTGCCTACACGTCAGAGAAGGGAGTCGTCCCGCCCAAACCACGGTGGGTCATCCACCCACGCACCAGAGAGCGGAAGTTCACCGGGACAGGCACGTGTCTGCCCAGTCTTGTGCCTTCCACTTCCATTGTGGGCAAGGAATGTGTCTGTATTATCATTCCATTGTACTCTCCTAGGCATTTAGTACAGTGCTCTGCACACGGTGAACTTTCAATAAATACGATTGAATGAATGAATGCATTCCCACCAGGCGGTAATGTGACAGGATTCCTGCGGTGGGGGTGAGATTTGCATCATCACCACCACCATCATCATCATCATCATCATAGTACTTGTTACGCACATATTGTGTGTGAAGTACTGTTCCAAGTGTTGGAGTAGATCTAAGTTAATCAGGTTGGACACAGTCCCTATCCTACATGGGGCTCACACTCTTAATCCCCATTTTACAGAGGAGGTGACTGAGGCACTTAACAGAGAAGTTAAATGACTCACCCAAGGTCACACAGCAGACGAGTGGCAGATCTGGGATTAGAACCTATGTCCTTCTAATCCCCAGGCCCTTGTTCTAGCCGCTAGGCCATGTTGGCTTGGGAGGAGCCAAGTGTACAAGTTGGGGTAAAGTGGGAGAAGAGAGGGAAAAAGTAAAGAGGGAGTTGATGGAAAGTCTTGCTGCCAATGGTTAGGGGATCTGTTCCATGTGGAGAGAAATGGGTAACCGCTGGAAAGTTTTGAGGAGGGGGAGCATATATTTTAAATGATGTTTTCAGACTTCAAGTTCACTTTGGGAAGGGAATCACTGAATCGTATTTATTGAGCACTCACACTGGAACGGGATAACAGAGTTGGAGGATACGTTCCCTGCCCTCAAAGAACTTAGAGTTAGTCATGTTTACTGAGCGCTTCCTGTGTTCAGAGCATTGTACTAAGCACTTGAGGGAGTACAATACGACAGTAGACAGATACATTCCCTGCCCACAGTGAGCTTACAGTCTAGAGGGGGAAACAGCTATCAATATCAATCAATCAATCAATCAATCAGTCACAGATATGGACATCGTGCTGTGGGGCTGGGAGCGGGGGGATGAATAAAGGGACCAAGTCAGGGGGATGCAGAAGGGAGTGGGAGAAGAGGAAAGGAGGGCCTAGTCTGCAAGGCCTCTTGGAGGAGACGTGCCTTCAGTGAGGTTTTGAAGTGGGGGAAGAGTCACTGTCTGTCAGATACGAGGAAGGAGGACGTTCCAGGTCAGAGGCAGGACGTGGGCGAGAGGTCGGCGGCGATAGAGACGAGATCGAGTCACGGTGAAAAGGGTAGCACCGGAGGAGCGAAGAGTGTGGGCTGGGTTGTCATGGGAGTGTGGCAAGGTGAGTAGGAGACTAGCGAGGTAGAGGGGGAAATGTGTCTACCGACTCTGTTGTATTGTCAAGCGCTTTGTACAGCGCTCTGCATGCATTAAGCACTCGATAAATACCATTGATGGATGGATCGATTGATGTTTTCAGAAGATGATCTGGGCACGAGAATGCAGGATGCGCTGAGACGATAAGAGGACAGGGGCCGGGAGACCGGAAGGGAGACTCACCCGAGAGTCCAGGTGGGAGGTGATGAGAGTCTGAAACCCCGGGCGTGGATAAAGGGTAGGGAGGAAAGGGGCAGATCCAAGAAACACCGTGGAGGGAAAACCGGCGGCAGGACGGAGGGACGGACGCATAAAATAAGTCAGAGGCCACTGCGGTAGGATTGAAAGAGGCCAGCAGAGGTAGGTATACCCCTCCCTGTCAGGAATCCCCTCCCTTTCCTGGAACAGTCTAGGAAGTTAAGAATTCCTACAAGAGCTCGTTGTCTCTAGACTGTAAGCTCATTGTGGGCAGGGAACATATCTGTTTATTGTTCTTTCTTACTCTCCCAAGCGTTTAGTACAGTGCTCTGCACAAAGTAAACGTTCAATAAATACAATTGAATGATTGAATGAATGAAGGAATGAATGAATGAAAAAGATCCCTTTAACATAGCATGAAGTGATAAACAACAAAGGAGGAGTGGTGGATAAGGGGTCGTCCTACAGAAAGGAAGGGCCTGCTTCAGTGAACCAATTCAGAATTTTAATTTTTTTTTTAGCATTTGTTAAGCACTTACTATGTGCCAGGCACTGTACTTGGCACTTGGGGTAGATACCAGCTAATCAGATTGGACACAGTCCCTGTCCCATCTAGGGCTCACGGTCTCAACCCCTATTTTACAGATGAGGGAACTGAAGCACAGAAAAGTGAAGTAACTTGCCCAAGGTCACACAGTAGGCAAGTGGCAGAGCTGGGATTAGAGCCCAGGTCCCTCTGACTTCAAGGCCCTGGCTCTATCCGTTAGGCCATGCTGCTTCTGTAATACTACTTATATTGGAATTTTCCATATACTATAAAATGACAAGGCTTGACCTCTGTGGTGTTTGATTCAATCTGTCCTTGTCCCAAAGGTTTCCCGGGTTATCGATAGGCGTGGTCTCAGCACTCACTTGTTATAACTGTCTTTGATCTGTAATTCTACTCAAGTGCCTAGTATCTGAGTCCCTAGGTGGGTCCAAGTAGATTTTTTAGTGGGAGATTCCCCCCCACATTTAGGGGGTCTTTGAAACCTTCCAGCTTGTCCATTTCAAAAATAAGTGTAACTGGAGTTTCAAACCTATAGATTTATTCGTGCCATATTTTCTGCCAAGGTAACCATGAAGGTGATGATGATAATAATAATAACTGTAGTATCTCTTAACCATTTACAATGTGCCAAGCACTGTTCTAAGCACTGGGGTAGATACAGGCTTATGGGGTCAAACAGAGACCGTGTCCCAAATGGGGCTCACAGCCCTAACGCCCATTTTACAGATGAGGGAACTGAGTCTCACAGAAGTGAAGTGACTTGCTCAAAGTCTCACAGTAGACATGTGGTGGAGCCGGGATTGGAACCCATGACCTTTTGACTCCCAGGCCTGGGCTCTATCCACTATCCTATACTCTGGATGTCCAGCCCAAATAGCTCTAGGGGAACCAGTGCTCTCCTTCCACCCTCCTTCCCCCCACCTCAAAACACGGCCCAGGACCCACGGGTAGCATGCTCCCTGTGGTCTGTGGGAAGCCTGTCGGGCTCTGAGACCATTTCATTCATTTAATCGTGTTTATTGAGCGCTTACTGTTTGCAGAGCACTGCACTAAGCGCTTG
This sequence comes from Tachyglossus aculeatus, assembly GCF_015852505.1. Lineage (NCBI taxonomy): Eukaryota > Metazoa > Chordata > Mammalia > Monotremata > Tachyglossidae > Tachyglossus > Tachyglossus aculeatus. The sequence goes on along the minus strand of NC_052076.1, from coordinate 20,421,814 downwards.
GGAAGTACAAGTTGACAACATATAGAGACGGTCCCTACACAACAACGGGCTCACAGTCTAGGAGGGGGAGACAGACAACAAAACAAAACATATTAACAAAATAAAATAAATAGAATAGTAAATATGTACAAGTAAATTAAATAGAGTAATAAATCTGTACAAACATATATACAGGTGCTGTGGGGAGGGGAAGGAGGTAGGGCAGGGGGGATGGGGAGGGGGAGAGGAAGGAGGGGGCTCAGTCTGGGAAGGCCTCCTGGAGGAGGTGAGCTCTCAGTAGGGCTTTGAAGGGAGGAAGAGAGCTAGGTTGGCAGATGTGCGGAGGGAGGGCATTCCAGGCCAGGGGGAGGATGTGGGCCGGGGTTCGACGGCGGGACGGGCGAGAACGAGGCACAGTGAGGAGGTTAGCGGCAGAGGAGCGGAGGGTGCGGGCTGGGCTGGAGAAGGAGAGAAGGGAGGTGAGGTAGGAGGGGGCGAGGCTATGGAGAGCCTTGAAGCCGAGAGTGAGGAGTTTTTGCTTGATGCCTAGGTTGACTGGTAGCCACTGGAGATTTTTGATGGGGGGAGTAACGTGCCCAGAGCGTTTCTGCACAGAGATGATCCAGGCAGCGGCGTGAAGTATAGACTGAAGTGGGGAGAGACAGGAGGATGGGAGATCAGAGAGGAGGCCGATGCAGTAATCCAGTCGGGATAGGATGAGAGATTGAACCGGCAGGGTAGCGGTTTGGATGGAGAGGAAAGGGCGGAACTTGGCGATGTTGCGGAGGTGAGACCAGCAGGTTTCGGTGACGGACTGGATGTGAGGGCTGAACGAGAGAGCAGAGTCAAGGATGTCGCCAAGTTTGAGGGCTGGTGAGATGGGAAGGATGGTAGTGCCATCTACAGTGATGGGAAAGTCAGGGAGAGGGCAGGGTTTGAGACCAGGGTTGGGCCAAGCGGCCCAGAGCCGCTTGGCTTAAACAAAGAGGAATTTCCATTTCCTCTTGTCGGGCAATCATTGAGCACTTATTATGTGGAGAGCACTGTACTAAGGCCCCTCGCAGGGTCATGCCTGGAGAGTTTCCAGTACTCTACCAGTCTCGATTACCAGAGGGAGATCAAGCAGAGGCCTACCCGTTCCATTCCTAGCTTGGGCCATGGCTAGCGAGTGGAAGGGAATCTGTTACAAGTCAAAACTCGCCTGTGCTGGGCACCAGCGGCAAGCGAGAGAGTTGAGGGTGGAGACTCAAGTTTACTGTGCGAAAGGTGGCAATGGTAAACCACTTCCAGATTTTTACCAAGAAAACAATCTGTATACACTACCAGAACGATGGCAGATGCAAGTGGGACATTCTGGGAGAGATGCGTCCATGGTGTCGCTATGGGTCGGAGAGGACTCGACAGCACAAGACAGCAACTGTACTAGGGGTTTGGGAGAGTACCTGGAGCCCTGCCCTGGTTCTTGCCCTCTGCTATGGGTGGGGCTGGGCCCCGCTGCCTCCCCGACTCACAACCCTGTGGAACACTCTCTCTGTCTATCTCTGGCTCTGTTTCCCTCTCTTCTCTCCATATCTCTGTCTTTCTCTCTTACTCTTCTTTCTGTCTCTCCATTCTCTGTGTGTCTATCTCTCTCCTCTCTCTCTGTCTCTCTTCTCTCTCTCTTTCTCTCTCCCCTGGGGAGGGGGCCGCCTTTGGTGACATCTCCATTGGTCAGGGGCTCTAACTTGGGGGGATAACGGGGCCCTCCCTACCAATACAACTGCTCTCTTCACATTCCAGGCCAATGACTTCACTTCCTCCTCCTCCTCCTCCTCTCTTGGCTTTAACTGGCTCCCCTTTCCTGCCGGCTCTCTGGCCAAGCTCCAGGTGGGGTAAAGGTGGGTTCCTCATGAGCCAACCAGTTGGGGCACAGGCTGGGCAGCCCACCCTGACCCCTTCCTGCCCCCACCCCAGCCTCTGCCCTCCCCAGCTCCCCAAGGTCTTCCAGGGGTCCAGACAGACAGAGCCTGGGCCTGGGAATCAGAAGGACCTGGGTTCTAATGCCGATTCTGCCACGTATCTGCTGTGAGACCTTGGGCAAGTCGCTTTACTTCTCTGGGCCTCAGTTCCCTCATCTGGAAAATGGAGATTAAGAGAGTGAGCCCAAGCTTCTTAACTTGTATCTACTCCGGCACTCTGAACAGTGCTTGGCACCTAGTGAGCGCTTAACAAATACCATTATTATTATTAATAATAACACTATTAATAATCATAATGGTAGTAGTAGTAATAGTAATGCTAACTTTGTTAAGTGCTTAGTACATGCTAAGCAGTGAGTGTAATAAGCACTGGGGTAGATACAACATCATCAGATCGGACACAGTCCCCATCCCACATGGGCCTCACAGTCCATGAGGGAGGGAGAAGAGGAATTTACTCCCCTTTTTGCCGATGAGGACATTGAGGCCCAGAAAAGTTAAGTGGCTTGTCCGAGGTCACGCAGCAGGCAAGGTTCGGTGGTCAACATTCTAAAGTTCCCCTGTCATTTTACATAATTCATTACATTAAACGTGACACAAGAACACCCTTGTTCAGTTGAAAATCACTTTGGCAACAAAGCCCAGGTAGGATTTAGTCCTACAAATTAGTCTATCTCCCGGCCTTACTACATGCACAACCTCTCCAAGAGGCCTTCCCTGACTAAGCCCTCATTTCCTCTTCTCCCACTCCCTTCTGCATCACCCTCACACTTGGATTTGCTCCCTTTATTCACCTCTCAGCCCCAGATCAATTACTGTAATTTCTTTCTGTCATGTTTGTCTCCCCCCTCTAGACTCTGAGCTCACTGTGGGCTGGGACTGTGTCTCCTGACTCTGTTGTATTGGGTTCTCCCAAGCGCTTAGTATGGTGCACTGCACACAAAAATATCACTGATTAATTGATAGATAATTGGCTTAAGGAAAAGTCATCTCCTGTCTTGGCACCCTTGTGACAGGAAGAGAGTTTGGGAGAGTAAACTACTACAGAGTAGGCAGACACGACTCCTGCCCACAAGGAGTTTAAAGATTAGAGGGAATAATGATAATAATAATAATAATAATAATAATAATAATAATAATGATAATAGAAGCACCATGGCATAGTGTATAGAGCACAGTCCTGGGAGTCAGAAGGTCATGGGTTCTAATGCCAGCTCCACCACTTGTCAGCTGTCTAGTGGCCTAGTGGCTAGAGTTTGGACCTGGGAGCCAGAAAGGATCTGGGTTCTAATCGCTACTCCACCATTTGTCTGCTGTATGACCTGAGGCAAGTCACTTGACTTCTCTGGGCCTCAGTTACCTTCTCTATAAAATGGGGATTGAGACTGGGAACCCCATGTGGGGCAGGGACTGTGTTCAACCTGATTTGTTTATATCTACCCCAGCGCTTAGTAGTGTGTGGAGCACACAGTAAGTGCTTAAATACCATTATTATTATCATTAATATAATTATTAATAATTGTACTATTTACTAAGCCCTTACTTTGTATCATGCACTGTTCTAAGCGCTGGGGTGGATACAAGCAAATCAAGTTGGACACTGTCCATGTCCCACATGGGGTTCACATTCTAAGTAGAAGGGAGAACATGTACACTAACTTGGGTTATTAGACTCTAGACTGTAAGCTCGCTGTGGGCAGGGAACGTTTCGGTTATATTGTTAGTCTCTGCAAGCGGTACGCACTCAAGTACGATCGACTGATCGGTATTTGTTAAAAAGAATAATAATGATAATAATTGTGTTATTTGTTAAGCACTTACTATGCCAGGCACTGGGGTAGATCCAAGCTAATCAGGTTGGACACAGTCCCTGTCCCACGTGGGTGGGGCTCATAGTCTTAATACCCATTTTCCAGATGAGGGACCTGAGGTCACACAGCAGACAAGTGGTGGAGTGGTGATTAGAACCCAGATCCTTCTGACTCCCAGGCCCAGACTCTCTCCACTAGGCCACACTGCTTCTCGACAAAAGCAGGTGGAGCTTCAGGCACCCCCGGGATTAGACTCTAGACTGTAAGCTCATTGTGGGCAGAGACTATGTCTGTTATATTGTTCTGTCATCCTCTCCCAAGCGCTTAGTGCAGTGCTCTGCATACAGTAAGCTCTCAATAGGTACTCTCGATCGACTGTAGAATCGATCGATTATACTAAGGCTTAAGAATTTGTTAAGCGCTTGGGGTAGGGGGCCCTTGCCCCACCCTTGAATTCTCCCCCTCTCAGATAGAACCCCTGTGGCCCTGAGACTCACAGAGACCTACACCCTTCCCAGCAGCCAGGGTTTCCGGCTCCAGGGAGACCCCGCCCCCGCCTCACCAGCAGCCAGCAGGACCCCAGAAAACTGCTGTGGTCTGGGATGGGGAAGGGGAGGAGGAGGGGTGGAGGAAGCAAATGGAGGCCTCTAGTTTCCCTGCCCATTTTTGCTGCTCAGGGAGGTGGTGGGTGGCAGGTTTCAGAATTTGGCTTGCTGGCAGGGCCCCTTTGAGTGCCCTATACAACGATAATAATAATAATAATAATAATAATAATAATAATAATATTGTGGTATTTGTGAAGTGCTTACTAGATGCCAAGTACTGTAGTAAGCGCTGGGGTGGATACAAGCAAATTGAGATGGATGCTATCCCGGTCCCACGTGGGACTCACAGTCTCCATCCCCATTTTACAGATGGGATAACTAAGGCACAGAGAAGTGAAGTGATTCGCCCAAGGTCACAGAGCATACACGTGGCGGAGCCGAGATTGGAACCCATGACCTTCGGACTCCCAGTCTGCTACTGACCCAAAGTCTCTCTTTGTCAGATGAAGCGGGTGTTTCCTTTTCTGGCACTCCTGAGAGGGATGGGGGTAGGTGCCTTGCCCGGTTGGCTGGGAGTGACCAGCTCAAGATGAGTTTCCCAGCCAAATGTGGACCTTGCTGAGCTGAAATTGGATGATCTCAAGGATGTGGGAAAGGATGGTTTCGGTGCAGGCCCCCGGGGATTCTCAGAGGAACAGGGGAAATTCCCAGACAGCAGAGTGCCCTTCCCTGAACTTCTCTCAAGATAATAATAATAATAATAACAATAATTACGGTACTTGTTAAGCACTTAACTATGTGCAGAGCACAGAGCAGAGCAGACAGGCGGTGGAGGCGGGATCAGAACCCACGTCCTCTGACTCCCAAGCCCGTGCTCTTTCTACTAAGCCATGCTGCTTCTTTATTATTATTACTACACTTGAAATGCAAGTCTCTGTCAGGTACCTGCAACTCGCCGAGATGTCAGAACCTGGAGCCAGGACCGGAACTGGGAAACCCCGGTGCCCGGATTTCTGAGCTGTCGGGGAGACTGGTGCCCTCCGGGACTCCCTGCCGGTGAGTCCTGCACGGTACTGTGGGCCGGGCAGTGTACGAAGCATTTGGGAGAGCACAATGCATTAATATGACAGACACATTCCCTGCCCACAACAAGTTTCCAGTCCAGAGGCTAGAACTGATTCCTGCCATCCTGAGGTGCTAGCCCCACCCAGGTCCAGCCTGTGTCCCCCTGGGAGAAAGAGGGAGCAGTGTGGCCTGGCCGCTAGCCACCAGGCGCTAGCCAGTGCCCTCGGCCTTGGTGGGCTCGGTTAACCTTACCCAGAACGGTGAGCAGCAGCCGCCACAGGCATTTGCCCCCAGCCTTTCAATTCTGCTGCTGGTCGAACTTCTCCAGCTTCTTCCGGGCTAATTACAGCCCCATTGTTTTCTGCTCTTAGAAGACGTCTCGCCCGGACCCCTGCGGGGCGCCGGGGTGGTGTCAACAAGCTTGGCGACGATAGGTTCGGCTCACCTGAGATCCCGGAAAGCGAAATGCCTAAAGGGCATTTACAGTGGAATCTGGTGATGAGCGAGGAGCCAACTGCACACTGCAGAGAGGCAGGCCTCACTCGCCGCGCCGCTGAGAAGCCAGAAGCTGGGTGGTGCAGTCACTTTCACCGGTTCTCTGCCCTTTTCCTTTTTGTTTTTAGTTTTCACTGATATTTGTTAAGCACTTGCTCTGAGCCAGGCATTGTACTAGGCACTGAGGTAGATACAAAGTTGATCATGGACTATGCCAGGCACTGTGGGATAGATCCAAGCCAATCAGGGTGGATACAGTCCCCATCCCACAGGGGGCTCACAGTCTTCATTCCCATTTTCCAGGTGAGGAAACTGAGGCCCAGAGAAGTGAAGTGACTCACCCAAGGTCAGCTGGCCACAGACAAGTGGCAGTGCCGGGATTAGAACCCACGTCCTTCTGACTCCCGGGCCCGGGCTCTATCTGGGCATTTCCAAATCGGCATCACCCTGGCAAGCCGGACTGTTCGATTCCCAAAACCCCATCAGAGGAGGAGGGGTGGAGAGAGAAGCAGCGTGGCTCAGTGGAAAGGCCACGGGCTTTGTAGTTAGAGGTCATGGGTTCAAATCCCGGCTCCGCCAATTGTCAGCTGTGTGACTTTGGGCAAGTCACTGCACCTCTCTGGGCCTCAGTTCCCTTATCTGTAAAATGGGAATTAAGACTGTGAGCCCCCCGTGGGACAACCCGATCACCTTGTAACCTCCCCAGGACTTAGAATAGTGCTTTGCACATAGTAAGCACTTAAAAAATGCCATCATTATTACTATTATTTACCATTCCCCCGTCTCTGACTCCTCGAGCCTTGACTCATCATTTGGGAGGGCCGTGTTGAAATTCAGGCAAAACTGCGATTCAAACATTCACGACCCAGTTAACAGTCTAGAGGACTTTATTTGTCCCCACCCTCGGTCCGACAGCATTTAAAAAATTGAGTATTCTAAGTTATTTCTTTATATGGATGTCTGTCTCCCCCTCTAGATTGTAGGCTCGTTTTGGGCAGGGAACGTGTCTGCTAATTCTGTTATATGGCCCTCTCTGGAGGGCTTAGTGTGGTGTTCAGCACACGGTAAGTGCTCAGTGAATTCCATTGATGGACTGATTGATTACGTGTATATCCGTAATATCTGTCTCCCCCTCTATCAATTCGGCTACATTGTCCTCTCCTAAGAGCTTAGTACAGTGTTCTGCACAGTAAATGCTCAATAAATACCATTGACTGACTGACTCCCTCTCTTGACTATAAGCCCAATGTGGGCCGGGAAAGCGTTTACCAACTCTGTTGTATTGTACCTCTCCCAAGCACTTAGCACAGTGCTCTGCACACTGGAAGCGTTTAATGAGCCCGTTGTTGGGTTGGGACCGTCTCTATATGTTGCCAACTTGTTCTTCCCAAGCGCTTAGTACAGTGATCTGCACACAGTCAGCGCTCAATAAATACGATTGAATGAATGAATACGTCTGATTGATCGATCGATCGATCCTTGTTGGATTCTGGAGGAACTGACCAAGACTGAACCTTGCCGGCCCTTCCCAAGCCTCGGGCGCCACCTGCCGGTAGGTCCTGGTTCTACCGCGTGAATCTCAACCCGGCGCCCGGGGAAAAGAACTGTTCCCAGTGGCTTGGTCCGACCCAAACCCAACCCAAGCCAGGGGGGTCTCCTGGATAAATTTGTTCTATGCAGAATCCTCCCCTCCAAGGTCGTGGGGGAGGTATCTAGATCGTATTGTCAATCCATCAGTGGTAGTTATTAAGCACTTCCTATGTACAGAGCACTGTACTGAGCACTTGGGAAAGTACAATCCAAGAGAATTAGCAGACAGGGTTTTCAGTTTATAACGAGCTCACAGTCTAGTGAATGAGTTTACAGTCTAGAATCAGAGATGGAATTAATAATAACTAGTATTATCCACCCAACTAATAATGGAGAAGCTGAATGGCCTAGTGGAGGAGCAGCTTGGCTCAGTGGAAAGAGCACGGGCTTTGGAGTCAGAGGTCATCAGTTCGAATCCCTGCTCCGCCACATGTCTGCTGTGTGACCTTGGGCAAGTCACTTAACTTCTCTGAACCTCAGTTCCCTCATCTGTTAAATGGGGATTAAGACTGTGAGCCCCACGTGGGACATGCCCACTCTGATCCTCGGAGACTTCAACATCCACATGGATATCCCTGATGACTCCTCTGCCACCCGCCTTCTATCTCTCCTCGACGCTGCCAACCTCTTCCTCCACCCCACCTCACCCACTCACCAACTTGGTCATACCCTCGACCTCATCATCTCCTATCGCTGCACTGTGTCCACCCTCACCAACTCTGAAATCCCTCTCTCTGATCATAATCTTCTCACCTGCCTCCTCACTCACACTCCTTTCCCCTGTAAATCCATATTACTCCCTCACAGAGATCTCCGCTCTCTTGACCCCATCCATCTTTCGGAGCGCCTCACACCCCACCTCGCCGCCCTCTCCTCTCTACCCAGTCTTGATGATCAGATTACTGCTCTCAACTCTACCCTTTCTACTCAGCTAGACTCACTCACTCCCCTTTCCCTTCGACGCTCTCGTACCACTAACCCGCAGCCCTGGACCACAGCCACTGTCTGCCTCCTTCGCTCTTATGCTCGAGCTGCCGAACGCTGCTGGCGAAAGTCTAAACACCATGCCAACCTCGTTCACTTCAAGTTTATCCTTTCATGCCTTAACTCAGCCCTCTCCTCTGCCAGACAAAACAATTTCTCCTACCTTATTGACACCCATGCCCATCGCCCCCGCCAGCTCTTCCATACATCCAACTCCCTTCTCAGGCCCCCGGTTCCTCCCCCTCCTCCTTCCCTCACCCCCAACGATCTGGCCTCCTACTTCATTGACAAAATTAAATCCATCAGGTCCGACCTCCCCCAAGTCACTTCCCCACCTTCTCCAACCCCCGACTCTCAACACTCTCTGCTACTCTCCCATCCTTCCCAGCAGTATCCTCAGAGGAGCTCTCCTCCCTCCTCTCAAGTGCTACTCCGGCCACTTGTGCTTCTGACCCCATTCCCTCTCATCTCATGAAATCTCTCGCTCCATCCCTTCTCCGCTCCTACTTCCATCTTCAACCGCTCACTCTCCACTGGTTCCTTCCCCTCTGCCTTCAAACATGCCCATGTCTCTCCCGTCCTAAAAATACCCTCTCTTGACCCCACCTCACCTTCTAGTTATCGCCCCATATCCCTCCTACCATTCCTTTCCAAACTCCTTGAATGAGTTGTCTACATGCGCTGCCTCGAGTTCCTCAACAACAACACTCTCCTCGACCCCCTCCAGTCTGGCTTCTGTCCCCTACATTCCACGGAAACTGCCCTCTCAAAGGTCACCAATGACCTCCTGCTTGCCAAATCCAACGGCTCATACTCTATCCTAATCCTCCTCGACCTCTCAGCTGCCTTCGACACTGTGGACCACCCCCTTCTCCTCAACACACTATCTGACCTTGGCTTCACAGACTCCGTCCTCTCCTGGTTCTCCTCTTATCTCTCCGGTCGTTCATTCTCAGTCTCTTTTGCAGGCTCCTCCTCCCCCTCCCATCCCCTTACTGTGGGGGTTCCCCAAGGTTCAGTGCTTGGTCCCCTTCTGTTCTCGATCTACACGCACTCCCTTGGTGACCTCATTCGCTCCCACGGCTTCAACTATCATCTCTACGCGGATGACACCCAGATCTACATCTCTGTCCCTGCTCTCTACCCCTCTCTCCAGGCTCGCATCTCCTCCTGCCTTCAGGACATCTCCATCTGGATGTTTGCCTGCCACCTAAAACTCAACATGTCCAAGACTGAACTCCTTGTCTTCCCTCCCAAACCCTGCCCTCTCCCTGACTTTCCCATCTCTGTTGACGGCACTACCATCCTTCCCGTCCCACAAGCCCGCAACCTTGGTGTCATCCTCGACTCCGCTCTCTCGTTCACCGCTCACATCCAAGCCATCACCTAAACCTGCCGGTCTCACCTCCACAACATTGCCAAAATCCGCCTTTTCCTCTCCATCCACACCGCTACCCTTCTCGTTCAAGCTCTCATCCTATCCCGTCTGGACTACTGCATCAGCCTTCTCTCTGATCTCCCATCATCGTGTCTCTCCCCACTTCAATCCATACTTCATGCTGCTGCCCGGATTGTCTTTGTCCAGAAACGCTCTGGGCATGTTACTCCCCTCCTCAAAAATCTCCAGTGGCTACCAATCAATCTGCGCATCAGGCAGAAACGCCTCACCCTCGGCATCAAGGCTCTCCATCAACTTGCCCCCTCCTACCTCACCTCCCTTCTCTCCTTCTACAGTCCAGCCCGCACCCTCCGCTTCGCTGCCGCTAATCTCCTTACCGTGCCTCATTCTCGCCTGTCCCGCCATCAACCCCCGGCCCACGTCATCCCCCGAGCCTGGAATGCCCTCCCTCTGCCCATCCGCCAAGCTAGCTCTCTTCCTCCCTTCAAGGCCCTACTGAGAGCTCACCTCCTCCAGGAGGCCTTCCCAGACTGAGCCCCTTCCTTCCTCTCCCCCTCGTCCCCCCTTCATCCCCCCATCTTTCTTCTTCCCTTCCCCACAGCACTTGTATATATGTATATATGTTTGTACATATTTGTTACTCTATTTATTTATTTATTTATTTTACTTGTACATATCTATTCTATTTATTTTATTTTGTTAGTATGTTTGGTTTTGTTCTCTGTCTCCCCCTTTAAGACTGTGAGCCCACTGTTGGGTAGGGACTGTCTCTATATGTTGCCAACTTGTACTTCTCAAGCGCTTAGTACAGTGCTCTGCACACAGTAAGCGCTCAATAAATACGATTGATGATGATGATGATGATGACAATCTGATCACCTTGTATCCCCCCCAGTGCTTAGAACAGTGCTTTGCACATAGTAAGCACTTAACAAATGCCATCATCATTATTAGTATTATTATTATTATGGAGCAGGGGCCTGGGAGTCAGAAGGATCTGGGTTCTAGTCATTGCTCCGCCACTGGTCTGCTGTGGGACCTTGGGGAAGTCACTTAACTTCTCTGTGCCTCAGTTACCGTATCTGTAATTGGGGGATTAAGACTGTGAGCCCCATGTGGGACATGTACTGTATCCAACCTGCTAGCTTGTATCTACCCCAGCGCCTAGTACAGGGCCAGGTCCTTCTGATTCCCACACCTGTGCTCTTAACCACTAGACTATGCTGCTTCTCTTCCCTCTAGGCCACGCTGCTACCATTGGAGAGATTTTACTGGTGCTCAGGAGCACAGCAGTGCACGGGGTGGGACTATAGAGATCTCATCTCTTTTGACCTTGGGGCATTTTTTTGTCCACAGAGACGGGGCAAAAAAATCTCCTTCTTGACGAACCGATCTTCCTGAAGTCGCTGCCCAAATACAGTTATCTACTTTCTGATTGCTGCCTGCCAAGCTGACCTGTCTCCCAGCCGTCCGATGCCCTACCCTCAAAAGTCTCCTCGTTGCTGTGGCCAATGAAGCCCCCGACTCCATCATGGGCACCTCCTCCCTTCATCCTCACCCTGTCCCCTGCCCTCTCCTGCCTCTTCCTCATCTCATGTCATCCCTATTTTATAGATGAGGGAACTGAGGCCCAGAATAGTGAAGTGACTTGCCCAAGGTCACACAGCAGACAAGTGGATAGCACCTGGGCCTGGGAGCCAGAAGGACCTGGGTTCTAATCCCAGCTTCGCCACTTGTTGGCTGTGTGACCTTGGGCAAGTCCCTTCACTACCCTGAGCCTCAGTTCCCTCATCTGTAAAATGGGGATTAAGAGTGGGAGCCCCACATGGGACAGGTACCGTGTCCAACTCGATTTGTCTGTATCCACCCCAGCAGTCAGTGCAGTACCTGGACCATGGTAAGCGCTTAACAGATAGCACTATTATTATTGTTATTATTATTATTATTATTATTATTATTATTATTAGTTATCAGGATTAAGACCGTGAGCCCCATGTGGGACGGGGACCGTATCCGACCGTCTATCTACCCCAGTGCTTAGTACAGTACCTGGCACATAGTAAACACCTAACAAATACCACAGTTATCATTAGTATTCTCACCAAGACTTGGCACCCTCCAGACGACACTGACTGCCCTGCTGCCCTCCCCCAAGGGGGCCTCATCTCTTTCCAGTGCTCTTGTCTCCCGGGAAAATTGAGAGGTCAGCGGGCTCCTCCCCTCCCAGTTCCTTCTCGTCTTTGAAATCCCACAATGTCCATCTCTCCTGCCATCCGATGGCCACCTGTCCCTGTTGTCTTCCAGCCTCCTGGTCTACCCTCGCTCTCCTTACCAGTAGTAGTAATAATATTGTTTGAGTCCTTACTGTGTGCCAGGTGCTGGGAGGCAGTGTGACCCAGTGGATAGAGCATGGTCCTGGGTTCTAATCCCTGCTCCACCGCTTGCCTGCTGTGTGATCTTGGACAAGTCACTGAGCCTCATTTTCCTCAACTGCAAAATAATAATAATAATCATAATAATTGTGGTATTTGTTAAGTGCTTACTCTGTGCCAGGCACTGTACTAAGCACTGGGGTAGATAGAAGGTTGGACATGGTCCCTGTTCCATGTGGGGCTCATAAATTTCAATTCCCATTTTACAGGTGAGGGAACTGAGGCCCAGAGAAGTGAAGTGACTTGCCCAAGGTCACCCGTCAGACAAGTGGAACCCAGGTCCTTCCGACTCCCGGGCCTGGGCTCTAGCCACTAGGCTTTGATGCTTCTCAGTAGTAGCAGTAGAACTGATTAAGCCCTTACTATGTGCCAAGCACTGGGAGGCTGTGTGACCCAATGGATAAAGCATGGGCCTGGGTTCTAATCCCAGTTCCACCATTAGCCTGCTGTGTGACCTGGAGCAAGTAACTAAGTCTCAGTTTCCTCAACTGCAAAATAATAATAATGACCACAATAATTGTGGCATTTGTGAAGTGCTTACTATGTGTCAGGCCCTGTACCTAAGCGCTGGAGCAGATATCCCTGTATCTGTTCCAGGCAAATTGGGTTGGACACAGTCCCTGTCCCACTTATGGGGCTCACGGTCTTAATCCCCATTTTACGGATGAGGGAACTAAGGCCAAGAGAAGTGAAGTGACTTGCCCGGGGTCACCCAACAGACAAGTGGCGGAGCTAGGATTCGAATCCAGTCAGAAGTACTCCCAGGACTCCCAGGCCCATGCTCTATCCCCTAGTCCAGGCTGCGAAATGGGGATTCAGTACTTGTTCTCCCTCCTACTTGCCTGTGAGCCCCATGTGGGACTGAGACAGTATCTGGACTGACTAACTTGTATCTCCCCCAGGGCCTAGAACGGTACTTAATACATAGAAAGCGCTTAATGAATAATGTCATAAAGGCACTGTGTCAAGCACTGATAATAAATAACTGAATGAGATGACAGTCCTTGATGCCCTGGGGGCGCCGGTGACAGACAGATGGGAGCCTATGAAAAATAAAAACCCAGGGACCAGAGAAGAGAGGACAGTGATTACTGCAACCAGAATAATAGGGTGTGTGGCTTCAGGAGAAGCTTTTCAGGTTCCCCCCAGATCAGAGTCCACAGTCACTACACCCACAGCAGCCACCTCGGCAGCCTCCACAACGGCTGGAGTAAATTCGTCCACGGGAGCGACTCCACTTGAAAGATTCCAAGAATTCCTCCCACACTTTCCTTCCCCGAAGAAAATGATCTGCTAGAGAATGTCCTGGGACCATCTTCCATCCTACTTGCTACTTATCTACCATCCTACCTCACCTCACTGCTCTCCTACTACAACTCAGCACGCACACTTGGCTCCTCTAATGCCAACCTTCTCACTGTACCTCGCTCTCGTCTACCTCACCGCTGACCTCTCGCCCATGTCCCGCCTCTGGCCTGGAACACCCTCCCTCTTTCAGAAGCAGCATGGTTTAGTGGAAAAAGCACGGGCTTGGGAGTCAGAGGTCGTGGGTTCGAATCTCGGCTCTACCATTCATTCAGTGCATTCAATCATATTTATTGAGCGCTTATTGTGTGCAGACCACTTGTCAGCTGGTTGACTTTGGGCAAGTTACGTAACTTCTCTGTGCCTCAGTTCCCTCATCTGTAAAATGGGGACTAAGACTGTGAGCCCCCCGTGGGACAACCTGATAATCTTGTATCTACCCCAGCGCTTGGCACATAGTAAGCTCTTACCACATACCATCATTATGATTGTTATTATCATTATATCATCTATCAGTATATCTGATAGATGATCACTCCCCTCTTCGGCGAAGCCTTACTGAAGACACATCTTGTCCAAGAAGCCTTCCCCAACTGAGCCCTCGTTTCCTCATTTCCACTCCCTTCTGGCCACCCTGATCGACTCCCTTTATTCACTCCTCCCTCGGCCCCGGGGCACTTGAGTCCATACCTGTAATTTATTCATTTATATTAGTGTCTGTCTCCCCCTCTAGACTGTAAGCTCCCTGTGGGCAGGAAACGTGTCTACCAACTCTGTTCTACTGTATTCGTTCATTCAATCGTATTTATCATGCGCTTACCGTGTGCAGAGCACTGTACCAAGTGCTTGGAAAGGTACACAGCAGTACAATAAAGAGTGACAATCCCGACCCACAGCGAGCTCACAGCTAACCCAGGTGCTCTGCCCACAGTAAGAGGCATGGCGTAATGGATAGAGCACAGTGCTGGGAGCCAGAAGGTCATGGGTTCCAATCCCGGCTTGGCCACTTGTCTGCCGGGTGCCCTTAGGCAAGTCACTTCATTTCTCTCGGCCTCAGTTACCTCATCTGTAAAATGGGGACCAGGACTGTGAGCCCTATGCGGGACAGGGACTGTGTCCAACCTGATTTGCTTATATCCATCCCAGCCCTTAGCACAGTGCCTGGCACATAGTAAGTGCTTAACAAATACCACAGGTATTATGATCATTACTACTATTATTAATAATAAAAATAAATGTGATTAATTGATAATGCAGGATTTTGTAGCCCTCCTTAGATCCCTTCCCTCACTCTATATCGTCACCCATCTAGCAGGTCTCGGTCACTGCAGTCACTGACAAAATAAGCTGCAGTCTTTGAGACTGTGCTTCTTCATTCATTCATTCATTTAATCATATTTATTGAGCGCTCATCACTTGAAGCTGTTCTACTTTCCTTGCTCAGATCACAGATGAAATTATTCGAGTCAGAGGTGGTGTTGGGGCGAATCCAGGTCCCTCAGCCATGCTGAAGCTTGGGGCCCACAGTCCTCCGGAACTTCAGTTCCATCAGAAGTCTGAAGTCAGATTCTTTTTCTTGCTCTATCTGGGTTCGATTTCTACCTCTGGTTGTACTTGGATTTGCTCCCTTTTTTCACCCCACCCACAGCCCCACAGCATGAATGGCCATATCCATCATTTATTGATTTGTATTCACGTCTGTCTCCCCCTTCTAGACTGTGAGCCCGTTGTTGGGTAGGGACCGTCTCTATATGTGGCCGATTTGTACTTCCCAAGCGCTTAGTACAGTGCTCTGCACACAGTAAGCGCTCAATAAATACGATTGAATGAATGAATGAATAAATTCGTTGCGGGCGGGGAATGGATCTACTCATACTGTTGTACTGTACTCTCCCAAATGCTTAGTACAGTGCTCTCCACACAGTGAGTGTTCCATAAATACGATTGATTGATTGATTACTCTATATTTATTGTTAGCCAAAGGTCTAGGAAGATAAACCTAGGTTCCCTTTAGGCATTTTGATAATATTAATGATGGTATTTGTTAAGTGCTACTGTATGCCAAGCACTGTTCTAAGTGCCGATACTCACCCCACCCCAGCCATTATGGACATATGTTTTACTCTGCCATTCCCCCCCCCCACCGCCGCAACCCCCCTCCTTTTTTTATGGAATTTGTTAAGCTCTTAATGTGGGCCAGGCATCGTTCTAAGTGCTGGGGTGGGCACAAGCCAATCAGTTTGGACATAGACCTCGTCTCACATGGGGCCCCCGGACTTAATTGCCATTTTCCGGTTGAGGTAACTGAGGCAGAGAGAAGTGAAGTGACTAGCCCAAGGTCCCCCAGCAGACAAATGGTGATTAGAACCCAGATCCTTCTGACTCCCAGGCCCGGGCTCTGTCCACTAGGCCACAGCTCTATCTGTGATTTATTTCAATGTGCATCTCCCCCTCTAAATTGCAAGCGCATTGTAGGCCGGGATCGTTTCTACCAACTCTGCTATATTGTACTCTCTCAAGCGCTCAGAACAGTGCTCCGCACACAGTAGGCTCTCAATAAATATCATTCATCGATTGATGGTGACCACCCTCAGTTCCGTATTGCAGATAAAAATCTTAGATTGTCTGCAGGGAGCCCTGGTTGCAGACAGAAATATTAACCCTCGAGAGCAAAGGTCACTCCAATCCTTTCTAATAAAAGAACGTACTCGCTCTTCAACTCCCAGCACGTGATGACTGGCCTGCTGCCCATATAGATCTGAAGATGAGAGGAAAAGATCACATCCTATTTGACGCTACGCGGTGTCATTTTGGATTTAATCAGTCATGTGATAAATCGGGACATTTTCCTGTTTTATAAAAGAGTTGTATAGGAAATTTACAAGAAAAAGTGCAAATAGAGTACAAGCATCACGTATGCCATTCTATGATTTCTAATTAGGCTGTCAATTACACCAGTTTCATCAGGTCCTTGTAAGATGTAATATGTGAAAATGAACATTTTGGGGGCAGGCGAGGAAGGATGAATGGAGAAGTACGCACAGTTTCTCCAAATGTGCTGACCTATTTAATGATATACTTACCTTCAGAAAAATAAGTTGGTAAGTCAGACACAGTCGTTGGTATAATCCAGTAGTCTGATTTGATATTGTCAGAGAATCAAAAAATGTGGCTTTTTTTCCCAGTGGTATTTGTTAGTCAGTCAATCGTATTTATTGGGCACTTACTGTATGAAGAGCATTGTACTAAGTGCTTGGGAGAGTAAAATATAGAAAAAAACAGACACATTCCCTGCCCCCAATGAGCTTGCAGTCTAGTTAAGGGCTTCCTGTGTGTCAGGAACTGAACTCAGTGCTGGGGTAGATACAAGCTAGCCAGTTTGGACAAGGTTCGTACCACAGGGGGCTCACGGTCTTAATCCCCATTTTACAGAGGAGGGAACTGAGGACCAGAGAAGTGAAGTGACTTGCCCAAGGTCACACCTTGGATGCTCGCCTCAATGAAGTGTCATCAAAACATTCAGGGTGGGTTGGGTCCTACCTGGAGTTTGAGTCCAGACCACGGAAGACTGGGCAGTTCGACCCTTCCTCAGCTGGTCCCACTGAGGATGACTCACACGGATTCCCCAAACATTGGTAGGCTGATCTTCAAACACTGTGAAATTCCCAGTGATTTCAGAGAAGCTAGTGGAAAGAACCTGGACCTTGGAGTCAGAGGGCCTGGGTTGTAATTCCAGCTCTGCCACTTCATTCATTCATTCATTCATTCATTCAATCGTATTTATTAAGCGCTTACCGTGTGCAGAGCACTGAACTAAGCGCTTGGGAAGTACAAGTTGGCAACATATCGAGACGGTCCCTACCCAATAACGGGCTCACAGTCTAGAAGGGGGAGACAGACAACAAAACAAAACATGTGGACAGGTGTCAAGTCGTCAGAACAAATAGAAATAAAGCCAGATGCACATCATGAACAAAATAAATAGAGCACTAAATCTGTACAAACATATATACAGGTGCTGTGGGGAGGGGAAGGAGGTAGGGCGGGGGGGATGGGGAGGAGGAGAGGAAAAAGGGGGCTCAGTCTGGGAAAGCCTCCTGGAGGAGGTGAGTTCTCAGTAGGGCTTTGAAGGGAGGAAGAGAGCTAGCTTGGCAGATGTGCGGAGGGAGGGCATTCCAGGCCAGGGGGAGGGCATGGGCTGGGGATCGACGGCAGGACAGGCGAGAACGAGGTACGGTGAGGAGGTTAGCGGCAGAGGAGCGGAGGGTGCGGGCTGGGCTGGAGAAGGAGAGAAGGGAGGTGAGGTAGGAGGGGGCGAGGCGATGGAGAGCCTTGAAGCCGAGAGTGAGGAGTTGCTTGTTGTGTGACCTTGGGTAAGTGGCTTGACTTCTCTGGGCCTCAGTTTCCTCAACTGTGAAACAGGGATTCGGTACCTGTTCTCCCTCCTACTTAGATCGTGAGGCCCATGAAGGACAGAGACTGTGTCCGACCTAATTGACCTGTACCCACCCCAGTGCTTAGAACAATGTTTGACACGTAGTAAGTGATTAACAAATACCATTAAAAAAAGAATATTCAAGACTTGGGGACCCTTCCCTGTTCCTTGCTCCAGTTCTAAAGTCCTTGGGAGTCTCAGGGCAACCAAAATTGTGCTTCTCCTTCTCTGCCTGCAGGAATGGACACGCCCTCAAGTCACTTTAGTTCTCTGGGCCTCGGGTTCCTTAGCTGGAAAATGGGGATTAAACCCTATTCCCTCCTACTTAGACTTTGAGCCCAATGTGGGATGAGGATTGTGTCCCACAGATTCTATATCAAAAAAAAGAAAAAAAGAAAAACGAACCCAAAACCCCCAACAATAATCGGGGATATTTCATTTCAGAAAATGATAAAAATTAACGATTGTGGTGTTTGTTCAGCACTTACTGTGTGTCAAGCACTGTTTTAAATTGAAGCCATTAGGAAGATATTTGGCTGGGTGGGAACACACTGAAGTGCATGGCGTAGCAGAAAGTACATGGGCTTGGGAGTCACAGGACCTGGGTTTTAAACCCGTCTTGGCCACTGGTCCACAGTGTGATCTTGGGCAAGTCACTTCATGTCTCTGGGCCTCTGTGACCCCATCTGGAAAGTTGGGATTAAGATGGTGAGTCCCACGTGCGACAGGGACTGTTTCCAACCTGATTAGCTGGTATCTACCCCAGCGCTTAGTTTACAGAGCCTGGCACAAATGCCACAATAACCAGTGAAGCTTCGGCAATGAAACCAATGGCAGAGCTTTTGGAGATCTTTTAAAGAAGGGTTCGGTGTTGTCTGTTCGGGATGGTTTAAAAGTAGCCTCTCCTGGAGGCAGGGGAATATTCTAGACAACCTCTCAAAGTCCCCTCCAGGCCTCTGACTGGGTGTTATGGCAAATTTGGGTAGGGATATATCCAACTTAGTAAAAATGTATTCCCTTAGTTACAGCCCCCTGGAGATACTGGGGAGGAAATCTTGTATTCATTTTTCATGTCTTTTAAGTGTCTGTCTTTACCAAAGTTCTGTTTCAGTCCCGTTAATAAATAAATAAATAAACTGTATGTGTTTCCTTTTAGCCAGAATACAAGATTGCTGACTCTATCTGCACCTGTGTATTCTCAATACATGTGGCGTTTACGACACTGCAAATCAAATGGGACACTGTAGTAATTATACTGGAAGGCAAGAACTGTGGATAGAGGATTGTTTGACCTCCATTTATCCCTGTCACCTGGGAGCTCATCAGTCTCCTTCTGGTTGCCTGCATTCAAACCATTTTCGTGCACTTTTTTTTTAATATAATTTGTTAAGCGCCTACTATGTGCCTGGCACTGTACTGAGCACTGGGGTAGATACAAGGCAATCAGATTGGACACAGTCCCTGTCCCACATGGGGCTCACAATCTTCATCCCCATTTTACAGATGAGGTCACTGAGGCCCAGAGAAGTGAAGTGACTTGCTCAAGATCACACAGCAGACAAGTTGTAGAGTCAGGATTAGAACTCAGGCCCTCTGACTCCCAGGCCCGTGCCATATCCACTAGGCCACGCTGCTCCTCCTGCTTGAAATATTGAGAATGGTGCCGTGTACTGGCCAATAAATATTACAAAGCATTTGTTGTTCTCTCACCTGTAGAGTGTACACTCTTTCTGGGACAGGAACATATCTACCAACTCTGCTCTACTGTGCTTTCCCAGGTTTTTAGTCCGGTGTCCTGCACGCACAGTAGGCATTCATTAAATGCCTTTGATTGAACAGTTCATTCATTCGTTCATTCAATTGTATTTATTAAGCGCTTACTGTGTGTAGAGCAGTTGTACTAAGTTCTTGGGTAGGAACAATACAACAATCAACAGTGACAATCCCTGCCCACAGTGAGCTCAAAGTCTGGGGGGGTGGGGGAGGCGGGGAGACGGGCATCGATATAAGTAAATAAAATTACAGATATATGCATAGCTGCTGTGGGGGGTGGGGAGGGGGAAGATCAAAGGGAGCA
This sequence comes from Tachyglossus aculeatus, assembly GCF_015852505.1. Taxonomy (NCBI): domain Eukaryota; kingdom Metazoa; phylum Chordata; class Mammalia; order Monotremata; family Tachyglossidae; genus Tachyglossus; species Tachyglossus aculeatus. The sequence continues at coordinate 20,401,739 of NC_052076.1, read as the reverse complement.
AGTTAGGGTGATGCAGAAGGGAGTGAGAGATGAAGAAAAGTGAGGCTTATCCATCATCGTCCTCAACAGCATTTATTGAATGCCTGCTTTATGCAAGAGCACTCTACTAGGTGGCTGGGAGTATAAAAAAACTTATAAGACCTGACACCTTCTGGTCTTTTACGAGCTTATGGCCTAATGATGCAGGATCTTTGGTAGGATTAAGTGCGCTGGGGCAGGTAGAGGTGAGGAAATTCAAATTAGTCCATGTTTCCATTGGTTAGAAAGATTTTAGGAGGCAGAGGGAGAAGGAATGGAACCTAATGGGATTCTCGATTGATGTCAATTTATTCAATCATTTATTCAATCGAATTTATTGAGCGCTTACCATGTGTAGAACACTTCACTGAGCACTTGGAACAGTACAAAACAACAACAAACAGACACATTCCCTCTCAACAACGAGCTTACAAAATTCTGAATATTCTTGTCTTTTTTTTTACATGGCATTTGTTAAGTGCCTATGTGCCAGGCACTGTACTAAGCACTGGGGTAGATGGAAGCTAATCCGGTTGGACACAATCCATGTCCCACATGGGGCTAACGGCCTTAATCCCCATTTTCCAGAAGATGGAACCTAAGCCCAGAGAAGTGAAGTGACTCGCCCAAGGACCCACAGCAGACAGGTGGTGGAACTGGGATTACAATTCAGGTCCTTCTGACTCTCAGGTCAGAGCTCTATCCACTAAACCACGCTGCTTCTCGCCAATAATCTGGGTATTCAGCATTTGGCTTTATTTTATGGCTCTCTGCCGAGAAGCCCGAAACATTTTGCAAACGCCATCTCCTGACAGTCCACCACATCCGGTAAATATCGTCCCATCCCAGCTTGACTATCCTATCGGTCTCCTCACTGCTCTCTCTGCCTCTGGCCTCTCTACCACCCAGGGCATTTTCCAAAAATTTCACCCGGAACAGCGATAATTAAAGCCGTGGAAGTGAATGAACTCCCTCCCCAAGGGAGTGAGTGTAAAGTCAGATGGAAAGGGTCTCAAAAGAGAACCTTAAGGGACCCACACAAGTTAAGGAATGGAGGAAGAAGGGGAACTGGTTAAAGACTTTTTAATTGGCTTTTTTTTTTTGAATGGTATTTGTTAAGCGCTTCCTTGGTGCGAGGCACTGTCCTAAGTTCTGGGGTTAATACAAGATAATCAGGTTGGACAGAGTCCCCATGGGGCTCACAATCTTCATCCCCATTTTACAGATGAAGTAACTAAGGCACAGAGAATAATAATAATAATGGTGGTATTTGTTTAAGTGCTTACTATGTGCCAGGCACTGTTCTAAGCGGTGGGATAGATACAAGGTAATCAGGTTAGACACAGTCCCTTTCCCCCATGGGGCTCACAGTCTTAGTTCCCATTTTACAAACGAGGCCACTGAGGCACAGAGAAGTGAAGCGACTTGCCTAAGAACACACAGCTGACAAGTGGCGGAGCCGGGATTAGAGCACAGGACCTTCCGACTCCCAGGCCCGGGCTCTACTCACTAGGCCTCTCCACTTATAGTCTCCAAAACCGTCAACAGGCAGCCGAGAACTGTGTCAATCTGTGTTTGGCCCATCTGTCCAAGATTCCAGCACACCTGGTCAGGCACTGTGATGCAGGAATTATTTTGTACTTACTATGTGCCAGGCACTGTATTCATTGCTGCGGCAGAAACCAGCTAAACACATCAGACACAGTCCCTGTCCCTCTTGGGGCCCACAGTCTTCATTCCCATTTTATGGATGAGGGAACAGAGGCACAGAGAAGTGAAGTGGTTTGCCTAAGGTCACCTAGCACCTACCTGCACTAAGCGTTGGGGTAGAATCAAGATTATTAGATCCCACACAGGGATTACAGTCTACATAGGCATTGTGGGCAGTGAATGTGTTTCTTATATTGTTCTACTGTACTCTCCCAAGCGCATAGTACAGTGTTCTGCATGCAGTCAGCGCTCAGTAACTATGACTGATTGATTAATTAAGGGAGACCGGGTTTTGAATCCCCATTTTGGAGATGGGGGAACTGAGGTCCAGAGAAGTGAAGTGGCTCACCCCAAAGGTCCCACAGAAGACCCACCCAGGTCCTCTGGACTCCCAGGCCCGTGCTCTTTTGACTAATAACACGATGTTGTGTAAAGAAGGCTTTGGGGCCAAAGGACTATATCCATATCCATATCCATACCCATATCCCTCCTACCATTCCTTTCCAAACTCCTTGAACGAATTGTCTACACGCGCTGCCTCGAATTCCTCAACAACAACTCTCTCCTCGACTCCCTCCAGTCTGGCTTCCATCCCCTACATTCCATGGAAACTGCCCTTTCAAAGGTCACCAATGACCTCCTGCTTGCCAAATCCAACGGCTCATACTCTATCCTAATCCTCCTCAACCTCTCAGCTGCCTTCGACACTGAGGACCACCCCCTTCTCCTCAACACGCTATCCGACCTTAGTTTCACAGACTCCGTCCTCTCCGGGTTCTCCTCTTATCTCTCCGGTCGTTCATTCTCAGTCCCTTTTGCAGGCTCCTCCTCTGCCTCCCATCCCCTTACTGTGGGGTTTCCCCAAGGTTCAGTGCTTGGTCCCCTTCTGTTCTCAATCTACACTCACTCCCTTGGTGACCTCATTCGCTTGCACGGCTTCAACTATCATCTCTACGCTGATGACACCGTGGCTCAATGGAAAGAGTGCGGGCTTGGGAGTCAGAGGTCATGGGTTTGAATCCCGCCTCCCCCACATGTCTGCTGTGTGACCTTGGGCAAGTCACTTCACTTCTCTGTGCCTGAGTTCCCTCATCTGTAAAATGGAGATTAAGACTGTGAGCCCCACATGGGACGACCTCATCTCTTTGTGTTCCCCCAGCGCTTAGAACAGTGCTTTGCACACAGTAAGTACTTAAATACCAACATCATCATTATTATTATTATCTACATCTCTGCCCCTGCTCTCTCCCCCTCTCTCCAGGCTCACGTCTCCTCCTGCCTTCAGGACATCTCCATCTGGATGTCTGCCTGCCACCTAAAACTGAACATGTCCAAGACTGAACTTCTTGTCTTCCCTCCCAAACCCTGCCCTCTCCCTGACTTTCCCATCTCTGTTAACGGCACTACCATCCTTCCCGTCTCACAAGCCCACAACCTTGGTGTCATCCTCGACTCCGCTCTCTCATTCACCCCTCACATCCAAGCCGTCACCAAAACCTGCCGGTCTCAGCTCCGCAACATTGCCAAGATCCGCCCTTTCCTCTCCATCCAAACCGCTACCCTGCTCATTCAAGCTCTCATCCTATCCCGTCTGGACTATTGCATCAGCCTTCTCTCTGATCTCCCATCCTCGTGTCTCTCCCCTCTTCAATCCATACTTCATGCTGCTGCCTGTATTGTCTTTGTGCAGAAACGCTCTGGGCATGTTACTCCCCTCCTCAAAAATCTCCAGTGGCTACCAATCAATCTGCGCATCAGGCAGAAACTCCTCACCCTCGGCTTCAAGGCTCTCCATCACCTCGCCCCCTCCTACCTCACCTCCCTTCTCTCCTTCTACAACCCACCCCGCACCCGCCACTCCTCTGATGCTAATCTCCTCACCGTCGTTCTCACCTGTCCCGCCGTCGACCCCCAGCCCACGTCATCCCCTGGGCCTGGAATGCCCTCCCTCTGCCCATCCACCAAGCTAGCTCTCTTCCTCCCTTCAAGGCCCTACTGAGAGCTAACATCCTCCAGGAGACCTTCCCAGACTGAGCCCCTTCCTTCCTCTCCCCCTCGTCCCCCTCTCCATCCCCCCATCTTACCTCCTTCCCTTCCCCACAGCACCTGTATATAGTATATATGCTTATACATATTTATTACTCTATTTATTTATTTATTCATTTTACTTGTACATATCTATTCTATTTTATTTTGTTAGTATGTTTGGTTTTGTTCTCTGTCTCCCCCTTTTAGACTGTGAGCCCACTGTTGGGTAGGGACTGTCTCTATATGTTGCCAACTTGTACTTCCCAAGCGCTTAGTACAGTGCTCTGCACAAAGTAAGCGCTCAATAAATACGATTGATTGATTGATTGATTGATTGATTGATTGATTGATTGACTCTATCCAACTGTATTCGCAAACTGCAGAGCCAAATCCTGTTCTAGGAAACTGATGTCTGCAGGCACAGCCAGCAGGTGGCGACAGTAGACTGCTTGACCGGTCCTCTCCAACTGAATCTCTTTGACAGCCAGAATTAGGGGCCACATTAGAAATAGCTCTAGTTTAACCTCAGAATTACATCTCCAAGTGAACAAAAGTTGGTTCTGAAAAGGCCTGATTTATATAGTCAGTACCTGGAACATTTGGGGGTGGGGAAGGCATGAATCACACTGGAGGAAGTGTAATGTGGTGGTCAATCCAACTAGCCCCCATGCCCAGGACAGAAAAGGAATCTAGAACAGACTCCTAAGTGCTCCTTCCATAGGGAAGTGTAATTAAACAATTTCAATGTCTTATATGGCACTAGCTTGTATGTCAATCAGAGGAAAGGCTTGGGAAAGACCTGGGACAGGGAGACAAGTAGTTGAGGAAGTAAGTCTTCATTCTGAGGCAAGAGGTAGCCATGTTCCTGGGAGAGAAGAATACAAGGAAAGCTTGTAGCTGTGACCCTGAAAGGATGCAGAGTCCAGGATGGGATCAGAATGATCCTAGGTGGGAGTTAGATTACACTAAAAGTTCAGGACCCATTGTCTAGGACTCTGGAGTAAGGAAGCTCCTTCCCTTGGGAAGGAACTACCAAGGGAACAAGAGCTTAGGACACCTACAGGAAACTACAGAGGGCCCTGAAGGAAAAAAAAATACAGCTAGGAAAAGGCGGTTTGAACCAGAATTCTGTTTGACTGTGACCTGATTAAGAATACCTACAAGAAGACTATTAAATGTTATGGAAATCGCTGATCTTGGTGTCTGCCTGCAGTAGGGTTGGCAGAGAAGCTCCAGGTGCTGGGGAGATGCTTGGTCCTAGAAAGCTGTGGGAGGGGGTGGTTTCTCCACAAACATTTTGCAGCCAGCCCCAGGAGAGGAGTGGAGGGCAAGTTCCTGGTGACCACTTTATATTCATGGAGGAGCCTGAGCTTGGGCCAGAGTGGTGTTAGTAGCAAAAGGGGTGCAGGCATTAAGGGGGCAGGAGATGTACCTGAGGGTTTGGGAGTACAGTGGAAGCTAAAAGTGATCTGAGCCCCCCAAAGTGACTCAGAAAGCTAATTTGGCAGGGATTTAGGACTGATAAACCCCTAATAAAGTGACAGCACTATATTTTGTAACAACTGATTGAGCTCTGGATAGACTTAGCAATAACTCCCTTCACCTCATGCAAGAAACATTCCCAGTGTCATGGAAAAAGCACAGAATCGGTGGGAAAAGAAGCTGTCTACTTGCCTGGTGCTTAAAGGGTCAGTGTTCAGTTTGAAAACCATGCACCAAAGAAACAAGCAGGCTGGTTTATGACTTAAAGAGTGAAAGTTAGGAAAATGAAAACTTGTAGATATCTTCCCTTTCTCAGAATTAATAATCATCATCATTACTGTGGGGGTTCCTCAAGGTTCAGTGCTTGGTCCTCTTCTGTTCTCGATCTACACTCACTCCCTTGGTGACCTCATTCGCTCCCACGGCTTCAACTATCATCTCTACGCTGATGACACCCAGATCTACATCTCTGCCCCTGCTCTCTCCCCCTCTCTCCAGGCTCGCATCTCCTCCTGCCTTCAGGACATCTCCATCTGGATGTCTGCCTGCCACCTAAAACTCAACATGTCCAAGACTGAACTCCTTGTCTTCCCTCCCAAACCCTGCCCTCTCCATGACCTTCCCATCACTGTTGACGGCACTACCATCCTTCCTGTTTCACAAGGCCACAACCTTGGTGTCATCTTCGACTCCGCTCTCTCATTTCACCCCTCACATCCAAGCTGTCACCAAAACCTGCCTGTCTCAGCTCCGCAACATTGCCAAGATCCGCCCTTTTCTCTCCATCCAAACCGCTACCCAGCTCATTCAAGCTCTCATCCTATCCCGTCTGGACTACTGCATCAGCCTTCTCTCTGATCTTCCATCCTCGTGTCTCTCCCCACTTCAATCCATACTTCATGCTGCTGCCCGGATTGTCTTTGTCCAGAAATGCTCTGGGCATGTTACTCCCCTCCTCAAAAATCTTCAGTGGCTACCAATCAATCTGTGCATCAGGCAGAAACTCCTCACCCTGGGCTTCAAGGCTGTCCATCACCTCGCCCCCTCCTACCTCACCTCCCTTCTCTCCTTCTCCAGCGCAGCCCGCACCCTCCGCTCCTCCGCCGCTGATCTCCTCACTGTACCTCGTTTTCGCCTGTCCCACCATTGACCCCTGGCCCACGTCATCCCCCGGGCCTGGAATGCCCTCCCTCTGCCCATCCGCCAAGCTAGCTCTCTTCCTCCCTTCAAGGCCCTACTGAGAGCTCACCTTCTCCAGGAGGCCTTCCCAAACTGAGCCCCTTCCTTCCTCTCCCCCTCACCCCCCTCTCCATCCCCCCATCTTACCTCCTCTCCTTCCCCATAGCACCTGTATATATGTATATATGTTTATACATATTTATTACTCTATTTATTTATTTATTTATCTTACTTGTACATATCTATTCTATTTATTTTATTTTGTTAGTATGTTTGGTTTTGTTCTCTGTCTCCCTCTTCTAAACTGTGAGCCCGCTGTTGGGTAGGGACTGTCTCTATGTGTTGCCAACTTGTACTTCCCAAGCGCTTAGTACAGTGCTCTGCACACAGTAAGCACTCAATAAATATGATTGATTGATTGATTGATTGATTACTGTTTACTGAGTTCTTACTCTGCAGAGCATTGTACTAGGCAGGTACAATTTTCAGAGCACCATCCAGGATGCATATTTTATTGTGTTGTTATTGTCAAATGCTTTCAAGTTATTTCTGACCCATGGCGACTCCATGGACACATCTTCTCCAAAACGTCACATCTTTATTTGTAGTCATTCTGGTATGTAATCCATAGGATTTTCTTGGTAAGAAAGTGTTTTAACATTGCCTTCTTCTGCACAATAAAACTTGGGTCTCTGCCGCTGTCTTTCATCAGCATCTTGATCACTTGATCATCCACCTTGGACTCTTTTCCATGCTGCTGCTGCCAAGCATAGGTGAATCAACTCTGTATGATGCTTTGGCTTAGACCTTTCTATTTTGGGTAACCCTGATGAGAGAATATCTCTCAATGGCATAGCTCTAAGCTTCATCAGCGTACACAAACTCTCCTGCTATGATAAGGCTTTGATTCAAAGGAGAGGCATACTCTATACAAGACACTATATTTAGTGGTTATTGTGTGCAGAACATTGAGTTAGATCCGGAACATTGAGTTAGATCCCTGGGAGCCTATAATAAAAATAGAAGACATATTCCGCGCAACCATCTACTGGAGTGACAATCTATTGGAGGAAACTGGCAAACAAATAGCATATTCATACAGTACAATTCCTGATCCAGTAGAGAGAGCATGGATCTGGGAATAAGGAGACCTGGCTCTGGAAGTAGTTGCTTCATTTTATCTTTCAGGAAACAGTGAGGCCTACTGGAAAGAGCATGGAACTAGGAGTAAGAAAACCAAATTTTTATCCTAGCTTCACCTCTTGTTTGCTGTGTGACCTTGGGCAAATCACTTTAAATGCTCTGTGTCTCAGTTTCCTCTTCTGTAAAATTGGAATAAAATACCTGTTCTCTCTCCCTCTCAGACTGTCAGAAATGACTGTATTGTATCTACCTCCGTGCTTGGCACATAGTATATGCTTAGCAATTATCCTAGATTGTGAGTTCCATGTGGGACAGGGACTATAACCAAACTGATTATCTTGTATCTACTTAGAACAATGCTTGGCGCATAGCAAGGTCTTAACCTTAAAGTTACCTTAAAAAAGTAACTACAGTGATTATCTGTATTGTATTTTAGTGTCTGTCTACCTTTCTAAATTGTATGCTCCTTGAAGCCAGATATCATGTTCATCAATTTTATTGTATTCTTCCAAGTGCTTAGTACAGTGCTCAAAAAATATGATTGATTAATTGAAGTAATTATCGTGTCTATGTCATTAATGGAGGAGGCCTTTGACCAAAGAACTATCTAGAGTATTCTATGCACCGAATGAACCCATTGTGAATTCTGAACTGATATGAGAAGTAAAGACCACAGTGGCTCTCAGGGCAACTGTTGATGAGTTATGGTAATTGGCACCGTATTGGCACTTTCCCATAGTCACTTTTGGAAGTAAATGGATCCTGCCTACAAACTACCTCTGCGTGCATGTTACAATGCAAAGTGCTGCATCCCTGCCCAAGCACTTGCTTGCTGTACTCCAAGCCCCCAGAGGGAACATGACTGACCAGGGTAAAAGAGAATAAGAGACACTGCCCAAACCATTAGCACAAGAATCATTCACTTCAGATAGAGCTGAGGCTAAATATAATGGGAGTAAGAGGGAAAACATGGGTATAATTGATAACTAATAAAAAAAGGAGTAAACAAATGAATAAATCAACAAATATGCAGATGAGTGCTATTGGGATGACCTGACCAGAGAAGTTGGGATTAGTTGGGGAATACCTCCAAGAGGAAGTGCATCAACCTCCAAAAGCAGAAAAAAGCAGTGGAGAAATAATTTTTAGAGTTTAAAATTTGAACTAGGGGGTTGGGGTTCAGCTCTGACCCACTCTAGGACACAGGACATGTAGAGTATGGGCCAAAGAAAACAATTTTTCCCGTCTGGGTCCTCCTGAGTAAGGGTCCCCATCTTGCTCTTTAAATGTGTGACCCAAGGCTGGGACAGTGCAGAGAGAAAACTCAGCCTTCAGTTACACTGAGGGGGTCTGAACCAGGCCAGAGCATATCTCCTCCAAAAGCATATCTCCTCCAAAAGGTCTTCTCCAACCAAGACTTGCCCAAAGTCACACAGCTGACAGTTGGCAGAGCCAGGATTTGAACCCATGACCTCTGACTCCAAAGCCCGTGCTCTTTTCCACTGAGCCATGCTGCTTCTCTACTTAAATGATGCTCTTCTCACATTTCAGCAATTTGGGAATTAATAAGAAACTGCCTGCTTTTGGCTCTGTCTTTCATCTCTCTCTGAAGCATGAGTCAGTCAATCATCAGCTTATTCTGAATAGTAAGGATTATGTTACAGTAGTTCACCACCATCCTCCCTGCCTCACAAACCAATACACAACCTTGATGATATACTAGACTCATCTTTCTTCTTCAACCCACATATTCAATTTGTCACCAAATCCTGTTGGTTCAACCTTCACAACATTGCTAAACTCTGCCCTTTCCTCACCATCCGTACCGCTACCACATTAATCCAAGCACATAGCCTATCCTGCCTTGATTACTTGCATCAGCCTCCTTGCTAACCTCCATGCTTCCTGTCTTTCTACACTTAATTTCATACTTCACTCTGATACCGGATATTTTTCTATAAAAACATTTGGCAGTGTTTCTCCACTCCCCCAGAAACTGCTGTGGTTGCCCATACAGCTCTGTATTACATTAGAAACTCCTTACAGTAGGCTAAAAAGCACTCAATTACCTTGTCCTCTTCTACTTTACCTCCCTGATTTCCTACTACACCCCAGACCACACACTTCACTCTTATAATGCCAACCTACTCACTGTACCTCAATCTTGTCTATCTCACCACCAACCCCTCACCCATGTCCTGCCTTGCCCATGTCCTGTCTCTGGCCTGGAATGCTCTCAGTCTTTATACCTGACAAACGTTCACTCTCCCCGTCTTCAAAAGCATAACTTGGTAAAAGCATATCTCCTCCCAAAGGTCTTCCCCAACCAAGCCCTTATTTTCTCTTTTCCTGCTCCTTTTGCATCACCCTCACACTTGGATTTGTACCCTTTATTCATCCCTCCTTCAGTCTCATAGACCCTATGTACATATCTGTAATTTAATTTATATTCATGTCTGTCTCCCCTTTAAGAGTTTATGCTCACTGTAGGCAGGGAACCTGTGTACATATTGTTATATTGTACTCCTCCAAGTGTTTATTACAGTATTCTGCACACATAAGCATTCAATAAATGAGGTTTATTGAATTGATTGATTGATTGATTGATTGAAACGTTTAAAGGGAATAGCTCTTCTTGTAGAAGCTAAAGTTGGCTTAAAATACAAATGAAAGTCAGGCATGAGAGTGGATGGACAGACTAATGATCACATTAAAAAATGGACCTTAATTCATATTGTTCAAGTAGGATGTTACAATTTGCCATCTTCTCTAGCATCCAGGACAATTTTCAGGACAAACTGATGAATGATTGACTCATGCTTTAGAGAGAGATGAAAGACAGAGTCAAAACAAGGCAATTTCCTATTAATTCCCAAATAACTGAAATGCGAAAATAATATAGTTAACTGTTTATAAATTCTCCTCTGCCTGCCTGCCCCAACTCTCCATTTCACCACCTCCATCTTATGTCTGTAGTGAAACTCTTCCTCCAGGGTCCCAACATTAGCCTCCATGTTTCCCAAGTGGGGCTGCAGGAAGGCTATGAAAGATGGAGTGAATAGACCTCCCTGTGCCTGGGACCTGGGTTGATCTGCACCCCAATGTCATTTTCACACTATCCCTCCTCCCCCTTCCCTTTCCTTCCCCTCCTTTGAAGCCCATATTATTCGCCTCAACCACCCCCTCCAGATCCTTGTAGCCATCATCTACCATTCCCCTGACCCCACATCCAACTTCTTTAATGATTTTGACCCCTTTCTCACCTTCCTTCTCTACTTTTCCATGCCCACTCTGATCCTCAGAGACTTCAACATCCACATGCATGTCCCTGGTGACTCCTCTGCCACCCGCCTTCCAACTCTCCTTGACATTGCCAACCTCCTGCTCCACCCCACCTCACCCACTCACCAACTTGGTCACACCCTCGACCTCATCATCTCCTACCGCTGCAGTATCTCCACCTCACCAACTCTGAAATCCCCCTCTCTAAATCATAACCTTCTCACCTGCCTCCTCACTCACACTCCTCCCCGCTGTAAATCTATATTACTACCCCACAGAGACCTCCGCTCTCTCAACCTCCAGGAGGCCTTCCCAGACTGTGCCCTCTCCTTCTTCTCCCCCTCCTCCCCCTCTCCATCCCCCCCGCCTTACCTCCTTCCCTTCCCCACAGCACCTGTATATATGTATATATGTTTGTACATATTTATTACTCGATTTATTTATTTTACTTGTACATATCTATTCTATTTATTTTATTTTGTTAATATGTTTGGTTTTGTTCTCTGTCTCCCCCTTCTAGACTGTGAGCCCACTGTTGGGTAGGAACTGTCTCTATATGTTGCCGACTTGTACTTTCCAAGCGCTTAGTACAGTGCTTTGCACACAGTAAGTGCTCAATAAATACAATTGAATGAATGAATCTGGATCACATCACAAGACTTACAGCTCAAAGTCATACCTCCCTTTTCCCAGGTTCCACACCCCCAGCTCAGAAAGTCCTGGGACTTCATAATATAAAGTTTGCAGAGATTGGGTCAGGTAATTCTATAAAGTGCCACTGACTGGGTTCATCTCAAGCACTTAGTAGAGTGCTAAGTGCTTAGTACAGTGCTCTGCACACAGTAAGTGCTCAATAAATATGATTGAATGAATGAATCTCAAAGGACTAAACTTCATTAACATTTTGTAGAACAAAGTTCACCAAACTATCTTGGAACCTAGGCAACATTTCTTGGATCTGCCCCTTCCACTCTATACAAACTAGCTGTTACCATACTGACACAGGCTCTAGGCAAATCATGGTTACGCTATTGCATCAGCTTCCTTGCTGGTCTCCCAGCCTTCAGCCAACACTAACACCTAGGAATTTATTTATACACAAACTCAGCACCCTTGCATTTATATATATTCAATTTTATAGTCAATCATTTATTTTTACTGTAAATATTTATGCTTGTGTCCCCAATTACCCATTAGAGTGTAAGCTTTTTGTGGGAAGGGGACTTATCACTTCTTAATTCTGTACTTCTCAGACAACCTAGTACAGTGCACTGGACCAAGTTGGCACTCAATAAATACTGGTACTACTTCTACTACTATTACTTAGGACTAGAAGTTAGGAGACCTGGGGTTTGATCCCAGCTCTTCTTCTGACTCTCTTTTGCCTTTGTGAAAATACTCTAATCTTTCTGGGCCTTGGTTTCTTCATCTATAAATGGGAATAAGATATCTGCTCTCCCTACCTCTTAAGAGGATGATACCAATGAGGGCTAGGTCCCGTGTTTGATCTGATCGCCTCTAGCTACTTCAGCATTAGTACATAGACAGCAGTTAATAAATATCATCATTATATTGCCCCACTAATCAATCAATGGTATTTATTGAGAGCTTACTGTGTACAGGGCACTGTACTAATTGCTTGGTAGAGTACAGTACAACAGAGTTGGCAGATATGGTCCCTGCCCATAAAGAGCCAAAAATAATTGGATGCCATTGTGTTGTCAAGGTTCAGGAGAATTCTCAAGGTTTCCTTTTTACCAAGTGCAGAGAGAGCCACTGGGTATCTTCTCACAGGAGGTTGCCCCAGAACAAGAGTGGGCATCTTATCAGCTCAGTTCTCTCTTTCCCTGACCAAGAGAGACATCCTATGCCCACCCCAGGCATCATGTGACTGGGGGTTAGAAAATGGGCACAGTATTGGTGCAAACTTCCTTCTCCTTCTTAATAGGGACCTGAGCTGGGGTTTTGTACTTTAGGAGAAGGCACAGAGGAACCATGTCTCACCTTTGGGGGACAGCTGGCACCCCAGGACCCCTCACCCTGCTGCATAACAACTTTTCCTGCTGGTGCCCTCCATTCATGCAGATAGCTCTTTCCTCACCCCCAGTACTTGCTTTGCCCGCTGGCATCCTTGGAAGATCCAGGTGGACATGGGAAGGGCAGGGGTGGCCAGGGGAGGTAGAAGGAATACCACAGTGGGGGCAATAATGTCCCAAGCAAGGAAAGAGAACAGGAGGCAAATCACGGGGACGCCTATTGCCTACCCTTGAAGTAGGTAGCTAATGGTAAAGTGGTTCATGGGTGCAGGAAGCAACAACATGTTGGTAGCAGGAACAAAGTAGGGGTAGGGAGGTGATGTCTCAACCCCACCTTAAGTCTTCTTAGAGAGAACCTAGACTCCTCTTTCAGCTTCCTCACTATGCTCCTGCCAGTTTCCAATAACCTAAGGTTCCAATTTAATGATTGAGCTGTCAGAGCCACCTAAAGAGGTACACAACAAGCATGCAGACTACCTAAGCTATATTTCATTGGATTATTCGCATCCAGGACACTCCTGATGTTCCTTCACTCAGTTGAAGGAATTAATTTATGGCACTATTATAAATCACATTCTCTGATTCCTGCTGATATCTTTTTACTGGTTCCTGACTACAGGATCTGAAACTTTATTAAAATCACTCCCAAAAGAACGCTTCTGAAAAATTAAAATCCTTTTCTGTTCCCAGATCCTCTGCCCCTGCTCTGGGAGGGGATTTAGGGATGGAACTGCCACTTCTTTACACCCACAGCCACATCAGTTCCTCAAGGCACAAAGCTGTGGAGGGGACAGAGAGGAGATGTAGGGAGACCCTGGGAGAGGCAGATACTGGGATCACTAGCACCTTTCCCCAGCTGGTCATATCTACAGGCCAGGGAGCTCTAGAAGCAGGAGATTTATTTTTTATTTAGGGCAGCAGTAACAGTAGCTCTTTGGCTCCTTCCCTTCCCCCCCACCCTACAGCTCTGAGAGTAGCTGCAGCAGCTGCAGCAGGAGCATCAGCTCTCCACAGTTGGCTGGAAGACCCCCTGTTAAGCAGCCCAGACTGGGGTCCCCTGCTGCAGGGGTCAATTCCAGGTTAACCCACACACATTTTGTTTTCAGAGGATGCATCAACATGTTGGTAGCAGGAACACGAAATTATCCTAGGTTCTTTCTTCCCCAACTTCCGCAGCAGTAAGTCTTGCCTTCCTCTTCCTCAGCTCCTCCTTCTGTTTTCCAGATGAGGTGAGTTAGTAATCCAATATGAGAGACTGATTGTTCCAAAGACATTTGAGAATGCTGTCTGCTCTATCAACCTGAAGGATTTTGTCTGAACAATATGCCATAGAGAAAAATGTGCAATCCTCTCATGGAGCCTCAGACTTTCATGCAGGGTATGATTTACTTTCTAAAACACCCTTGGCACAGGGCTCAGATTTGAGGCAGACATTTCTGTCATTTTCCTCAGACAGTTTAACCCAGCACTTACCACTTCATGGTGTTTGTACCTGGAATCTTATGCTTTGGTACTGCAAACTTCTAAGGGAGATTGTTTATAGTTCAGGGTTTCATTTAACCCAAAGAAGCCCCTCTCCTCCCTGGAACTGAGGACTACCCCCTTCCCGGACCTCTCTGGACTTACACGGTGCTGATCCTTGGATTCTTTAGGAATCCACCCAATCATCTAGAGGATTCTAGGTGATTGGTGAGCTAGTAGTCACTGAGTGAAAGAATGATATCACAGAGACTCTGGTCTGTTTGCCACTCATCTCAGTGGCATTCACTGGGTAAGAGCCTATTGATGATTATATTGACAATAATAATTACCATAAAAATATTATAATTATGTTTTAAGCACTTACTATGTGCCAAGCACCATGCTGTGGCTGGGGTATAGACAATACAGTCAGAATAAAATGCAATCAGAACCGTTACAATCCTGATTCCACCCAGGCAGCACTCTTTGGATTCACCCAATCCTACAGCCCACCTACAATTAGGATGATATTAACATGGCCACTGACTGCCCTCTTATATATTGGACAAAGATGCATATGATTATTCTGACCATGCAGCCTACCCTGACGATGCCAAAGCCACCATTTTGCAGAAATATGCTGGTTTAGGGTAATCATGGGGTTTTTTTCTGAGGGACAGATCCCAGAATGCCCCTCTTTCTCCTGAGCCTCCTTGGGCTTCTCCCAACTTAGTGTGAACTTTGGCAGAGCATCTGAGGTGTGAATCCCAGAAGCAAGAGCTGTGGCAGTGGAAGGATTGATGCTGAAAAATAAAATCCCAGATAAAAGGTGCCCAGTGTGATATTCCTTCTGGGCAGAAGACAGACAAGTTGACCCTCACACACTGGCCTTCAGGGTGGGCAGGTGATAGGTTACTGTCATTTCATCCCTGTTTCCATTCCATTAGGACCCCAGTTCAAATTGAACAAATATAGAAACACGAGAGAATGAAATGAAATTTTATAAATGATTCAATAAAATTATACCATCCTGAGGGAAAGGGGATGTAGCCTTTGGACTCAGGAGGACCCAAGCTAGAACCAGGAGAAGGAGCTGGGATGTAGATTTGAACAATTCCTCAGGCAACAGCTCAGTCCTTTGCCCTTTGTCTCAAAAGGTAGCCACAGGGAGGTTAGGCTCAGGCCTGCAGGCAGAGGAGATCATACTCTGTTTCCACGGCAACCAAGGCTGTGGGGAAGGGACTCTTCCTCAGCTTCCATCATCCACTATCTGCTGGAAGGTTAGCAACACGCCTCTTTCTGGGTTCATGGCAGCCACATAGATCATCCAAGAGCAGTTAAACCAGGATATAAAACTGCAGCTCTTGCTCGTAAAAGAGACAATTGTGTCTCCTGACAGGAGAAGTACTCAAATGAACTGGGATGTATGGATGTATGTAAGGGATGTATGAAAATATCCAATTTTCAGCTAGTCTGTCCCACCCTTCTAGACACAAAGCCTTCATTTGCTGCAGCTTCTGTGTCCCAGTTCTGTGCTCATGCTCAGAGGGGTCTGGGAGAGGATCACAAAGGTCTGGAACAATTGGGGAGGTTAAGGTTCAACCTGAAAAAGTGTTATAAGATTGGGTGACCTTGAAAACACTTCTCCAAAATGTAGGTAAGACATCATCACTTTAGGTGTGTACTTGGCATGCCAAATATGATGTTTTGTGTTTATCTGGGAGGTCTGCCTACAGATCTCTAAGGAGATATATAAGAACACTGATTGAAAGTGGCGTTAACTCCAGACGCTTTCACTTTATCCCTTCACAATTCTGGAATCTGGTAGACCCAGAAGTAGCCAGTTTTTGTTCCTTTTCTCCTGTGGTAGTATGCCTTTGAAGAGTGCTTACTGACCATTTATTCAGTGCTAAGAATTTGCTTCTTGCATTCATTCAATCATATTTATTGAGCGCTTACTGTGTGCAGAGCACTGTACTAAGCACTTGGGAAGTAGAAGTTGGCAACATATAGAGATGGTCCCTACCCAACAGTGGGCTCACAGTCTAGAAGGAGGAGACAGAGAAAAAACCAAAACATATTAACAAAATAAAATAGAATAAATATGTACAAATAAAATAGAGTAATAAATATGTACAAACATATATACATATATACAGGTGCTGTGGGGAGGGGAAGGAGGTAAGGTGGGGGGGATGGGGAGAGGAAGGAGGGGGCTCAGTCTGGGAAGGCCTCCTGGAGGAGGTGAGCTCTCAGTAGGGCTTTGAAGGGAGGAAGAGAGCTAACTTGGCGGATGTGCGGAGGGATGTGCGGAGGAGATAAAGCCCAAGGGGACATTTGGGCTCTAGACTAGGGCTGCAGGGAGAACACTAGAGATCATCCATCTGCCACTGCCTCCAACAAAGCTCAGAAAGGAAATTGAGGCCAAGGCAAGAGATCCCAGGCAAGAGAATTAGAGGGTGGAGAAGGGGGTGAAGAGGCAGCTGCCACCTTTCACCACCTTCTCCCTGGACTGCTGTTCCTCTCCCGGGCCAAGTCCCATTGCTGGCTTCAGGAGACCAAGTCCAGTGGACCGGATCCAAGCACGCCACCACTACATCCCTTCCTCGCCCCCTGAGCCCTGCCATGGCATCTCTTCCCTTACTGATCCTCGCTAAAAACAGCTCCTCTTGTTTGGTAACATTGGGACTTTGGAGTCCGTGGGAGATAGGGCAGAGGAGAGCCTGTCTCCTCTCTCCATTACCATGGGCTGGCTCTCTAACGTGTGCCTGTGTGCGCATGAGCAAGAGAGCAGCTGTGCGAAGGAGAATGGGGGTGGGGGGTGGAGAAAGAGGGTGGGAGGGAAGCAGAGAGGGGCTGGGAGGCTTCAATTCGATTGCACCACCACAACAAAATACCATAGCGGCAGGATGAGGCAGGAAGGGGGAAATAAAAGGAGAGCGAACCGTTCTTAAAGAGGCAGAGCTAAGTGAGGTAGCTGAGAACGGAGGATCTGCCTTCCAGCCTCTTCCCCTTAAAGCAGGGCTGTGGAGATGGTCAGGATGGTATTTGTCCCCAGCTACTCCACATCCCCCTCCTCCCCCGGCACCCCTTTCACCCCCTGCCCCTCATCCCCCAAGTGCATGAATGAATGAGTTTCTAACTGCAGTGCTCTCTGCTACCGGTCCTAATGGTTTCCAGGTTAGTGCTGGCTCCTGTGCCTTGTGCTGAAGCTTTGTGCTGTTTTCCAGGGGCGGGGAAAGGGGTGGGTGGCGGGGAGAGACAGACAGACAGACAGAGACAGACAGAAACAGAGACAGAGTGTGTACACACACACCTCTCTGCTTGCCTGGTGTAGGCTACTCAGGACTGACACTTTACCAGGCAGAACACATTCAGAATTTCAGAATCAATATCTTTTGCCCCTATGTCCAGGGATCCTGAAGACAGCCAGCATGACATCATAATGCAGAGAGATACCTCAGATTCTCCCCTCCCCTCTCTCCCTATGATATTTTCTCTCCTAAATCCCCTTCCTTTCTGCAGTTACAATTTTGGCAGTGGGAGGAGTGTGTGGTTCTGACAGGTCCTTCTTTGGGGTGCTGGGAAGGGCTCCCTCAGTCTCCCCTCTTTGAGTCCAGAGAAAGAAATGGATGGTTTTGTTGAATGAGATGCACAGTGGCTGGCCGGCTTGTTGCTAACGGAGGGCCATGACATGGGGTTGTGCACGCATGCACTTGCATGTGTGTGTGACTGTCTATGAGCTTATTTTAACACCCCCAATTCCCCCCACTGACTTAGCTCCTGGGTCAGCCTTATCCTGGGGAACGGGGAGTAGGCTGGGGGTGAGGCTGGGCTGCGTAAGTGTTGGGGGAGGAGAGAGAAGGCTGCTCAGATCATTGCTCACTTTGCCCTGTGGATACTGCACAGGCAGCTTTCTCTCCATTTGGGGAGGGTGGCAGGGTCATATTGTCATTCTTAGGGGGTTCTGGAGCCAGATGACATTTTGCTCTCTCATTGCCATAAGGGCTGATGGGTTGTATCTGCAGGCCCACTGATTGCCGCCCCCGACCTGCCCTTTGCCCCTGCCTCAACGGGAGTGGTTTAAGGCCCAGGACAAAGGGGAGAGTTAAAGGGCAAAGGGGGTTTTCCTCCCCTGAGAGAGACTTCTCCACTGCCAGGCTTCTCCCTGGGGATGACACCTAGACAGCCAGCCCATGGTAATGGAGAGAGGAGACAGGCTCTCCTCTCAGTTGGATTCCCTATCTCCCTCCCCCTTCCTTAGTGCACAAATCCATACTCCCCACCTGGCCCTCTCTACTGAACACAGCTCTTGTCTCCTGGTCCCTCCACCAACTTTGTAGCAACAAACCCCTCACAGTAAGCGCTCAATAAATACTATTGAATGAATGAATGAATCACCTCCATAATATGCTTCCTGCATCCCTGAACTCATGTTGCAGAGTGCTGTTGGAGAAAATTTAGGCCCCAGACCACTTTCAGCCACATAAAATTACATCTTATTTGCTTTAACTCTGCCTTCTCTTCTCCTGGGCAACATTGCTTCTGATACATTGATTTCCATGCCGCTGCTCCACCTACTATTCAAGAACTTTGACTCCTTCAGGAGGTCACCAGTCTTCTTCCTCCATCTCTTGCCCCTGATGTGATCTTGCAAACGACTTTGCCAAAAAGTTGATGGCATTATTCACTCATTCAATCATTCATTCAATCAATCATATTTATTGAGGGCTTACTGAGTGCAGAGCACTGTACTAAGTGCTTGGAAAGTACAATTAGGCAACAGATAGAGACAATCCCTATCCAACAATGGGCTTACAGTCTAGAAGGAGACGGACAACAAAACAAAACAAGTAGATAGACATCAATAGCATCAATAGCATCAAAATAGTTATAGGTATATACATATAATTAATAAAATGAATAGAATAATAAATATGTACAAATATACACAAGTGCTGAAGGGCAGGGAAGGGGGTAGAGCAAAGGGAAGGAGTTTGGGTGATGGGGAGGGGAGGAGGAGCAGAGGAAGAGGGGGGCCCAGCCTGGGAGGCCTCCTGGCGGAGGTGAGCTCTCAGTAGGGCTTTGAAGGGGGATAAAGAGCTAGTTTGGCGGATGTGAAGAGGGAGGGCATTCCAGGCCAGAGGTAGGACATGGGTCAGGGATCGATGGCGAGACAGGCGAGAATGAGGCACAGTGAGGAGGTTAGTGGCAGAGGAGCTGAGTGTATGGGCTGGGCTGTAGAAGGAGAGAAGGGAGGTGAGGTAGGAGGGGGCAAGGTGATGGAAAACTTTGAAGCCAATAGTGAGAAGATTTTGCTTCATATGAAGGTTGATAGGCAACCAGTGGAGATTTTTGAGGAGGCGGGGTGACTTGCCCAGACCAATCAATCAATCATATTTATTGAGCGCTTACTGTGTGCAGAGCACTGTACTGAGCGCTTGGGAAGTTCAAGCTGGCAACATATAGAGAGTCCCTACCCAACAGTGGGCTCACAGGCTAGAAGGGGGAGACAGAGAACAAAAGCAAACATACTAACAAAATAAAATAGAATAGATAGGTACAAGTAAAATAAATAAATAAATAGAGTAATAAATATGTACAAACATATATACATATATACAGGTGCTGTGGGGAAGGGAAGGAGGTAAGGTGCGGGGGATGGAGAGGGGGACGAGGGGGAGAGGAAGGAAGGGGCTCAGTCTGGGAAGGCCTCCTGGAGGAGGTGAGCTCTCAGTAGGGCCTTGAAGGGAGGAAGCGAGCTAGCTTTGCAGATGGGCAGAGGGAGGGCATTCCAGGCCCGGAGGAGGATGTGGACTGGGGGTCGATGGCGGGACAGTAAGGCTGAGTAGGTGCGAATGAGGTTGTCGTTAATGTAACTTGGTGATAACAAGGGCCTTTTTCCCGGGGTGGGGGTGGGGGTGGGGGTGGGAGTCAGTCAGGACCGGACCGGGAAGGGGGGTTGGGGGGCACTATAATGAAGGTAGCTTAAGTGGGTGGGGGTGGAAGCAGGGGGCATCTATGGGGGCACTCGGAGGAGAGGAGCCTTCCGGGAGCAGCGGGGGCCACGCGGTGTGATGGCGGGCGGGCCTCTCGGGAACGGAGTCCCGGGCGTCTATGGCAGCGCTCTGAGGAGAGGATCCTTCCAGAATTCCCCACAATTTTCCCCTCACCTTCCCACTTTGGGCATGCTACTCCCCCCCTCAAAAATCTCCAGTGGCTGCCTGTCCACCTACGCATCAAGCAAAAACTCCTCACCTTCAGGTTCAAGGCTGTCCATCACCTCACCCCCTCCTACCGCACCTCCCTTCTCTCCTTCTCCAGCCCAGCCTGCACCCTCCGCTCCTCTGCCGCAAACCACCTCACTGTACCTCGTTCTCGCCTGTCCTGCCGTCGACCCCCAGCCCACGTCCTCCCCCTGGTCTGGAATGCCCTCCCTCTACACATCCGCCAAGCTAGCTCCCTTCCTCCCTTCATAGCCCTACTGAGAGCTCACCTCCTCCAGGAAGCCTTCCCAGACTGAGCCCCCTTTTTCCTCTCCTCCTCCCCACCCCCCTGCCTTACCTCCTTCCCCTCCCCACAGCACCTGTATATATGTCTGTACAGATTTATTGCTCTATTTATTTTACTTGTACATATTTACTGTTCAATTAATTTTGTTAATGATGTGCATTTCTAGACTGTGAGCCCACTGTTGGGTAGGGACCGTCTCTGTATGTTGCCAACTTGTACTTCCCAAGCGCTTAGTACAGTGCTCTGCACACAGTACGCCCTCAATAAATATGATTGAATGAATTTAGCTTTAATTCTATTTGTTCTGATGACTTGACACCTGTCTACAGGTTTTGTTGTCTGTCTCCCCCTTCTAAACTGTGAGCCCGTTGTTGGGTAGGGAGCATCTTTATATGTTGCCAACTTGTACTTCCCAAGTACTAGTTCAGTGCTCTGCACACAGTAGCGCTCAATAAATACGATTGAATGAATGAATGAATGAATGAATGAATGAATGAATGAACTCTCTCCCACATATATATCCATGCTCTCCTCTTTCCCAGCTGTCTCTCAAGAAATCTCCTTCAACATATGGAAAAAGGGTTTTCTGGATCCCACTGCATCCTCTCACTAATGTCCCATTCTCTGATCTCATTCCCATCCAAGCTTCTGGAATAATAATAATAATAATGATGATGGTATTTGTTAAGTGCTTACTATGTGCGAAGCACTATTCTAAGCACTGGGGTGATACAAGGTGATCAGGTTGTCCCATGTGGGGCTTAATCCCCATTTTACAGATGAGGTAACTGAGGCAGAGAAGTTAAGTGGAATGAGTTATTTACATCTACTGCCTCCACTTATCTTCCAACTCGTTTCTTGACCCACTACAATCTGCTTTCTGCCACCTTCATCCCTCTGAAACTGTGATTTACAAATCTAGTAGTCTTTACTCCAACTTAATCCTCTTTGACACACCAGCCACCTTTGACACTGTGAACCATTCCTTTTCCTGGTGATACTACCTAATTTTGACTTCTCTAGCATAGCTGTCTCCTGATTTCCCTACTTCATTTTCTCTCTTCTGACTCTTTTTTCTCCTACCTCAGAGGAGGCTGTGGTTTACAGTGCCTTGGCTCCCGAAGAGGCCAGAGAATATGACATTCAGGCTCCAGAGCGCCAGCAGGCAGAGGCCTTCGTGAAAGCCTTCCTGAAGCGCAGCTGGCCCGGGATTACCGAAGAGACGCTCCAGGATGGCATGCAATGCAAAGCCGTCATCCTCGATTACTCCCTCTCCAAGAAGCCTAAGGAGAAGAGGAGGAAATCCAAAGGGCTGTCTGTCAGGCAGAGGAGGGACCTGCGACTCTTTGAAATTAAACCCGAGCAGCAGAGCCCAGCTCGCACCCTCCGCTCCTCCGCTGCTAATCTCCTCACCGTACCTCGTTCTCGCCTGTCCCGCCATCGACCCCCGGCCCACGTCATCCCCCGGGCCTGGAATGCCCTCCCTCTGCCCATCCACCAAGCTAGCTCTCTTCCTCCCTTCAAGGCCCTACTGAGAGCTCACCTCCTCCAGGAGGCCTTCCCAGACTGAGCCCCTTCCTTCCTCTCCCCCTCGTCCCCCCTCCATCCCCCCATCTTACCTCCTTCCCTTCCCCACAGCACCTGTATATATGTATGTATGTTTGTACATATTTATTACTCTATTTATTTATTTATTTATTTTACTTGTACATATCTATTCTATTTATTTTATTTTGTTAGTATGTTTGGTTTTGTTCTCTGTCTCCCCCTTTTAGACTGTGAGCCCACTGTTGGGTAGGGACTGTCTCTATATGTTGCCAATTTGTACTTCCCAAGTGCTTAGTACAGTGCTCTGCACATAGTAAGCGCTCAATAAATACGATTGATGATGATGATGGAAGTTCAGTCTCATTTTCTCTTCTCTGACTCTTCTTCCACCTCTCCCCTTTTATCTCTGGATGTCCCTCAATATTGTGTTCTGGGTCCTCTACCCATCTGATGGGTAAATTTAGAAACTCTTGCACATTAAGTATAGGCTTCGATTTGGCAACGGCTAGACCAATCTGTCTGCTGGGCGACCTCGACTGGGCTTGACATATAACCAATTGCAAAACAAAGGAGAAGAAAAATAACTTATCTCTGTACTCTGGAAATGGGCCATTTCCCACAGTACAGAAACATCTTTAATAAACACATCTTCCCGGGGTGACCTGGCCAGTCGCCCGGGAACTTGTGCAATTGGCAAAATACCTTCTTGGTTTGCAAAGGGTTTATTAAGGCTCGTACGTTGGAGCTAACTCGGAATCTCACCCACGGAGAGGACTCTCTGCCTGGGACCCTCCCATTCAGGAGCCTGAAAGCTGAATCCGGGATTCCCCAGCATGAAACTTCAGGAGTTGGTGTTCCCCCGAATTGGTGATGTAACCCCTTTCTTTGTGTGTGTGTGTTTGTTTTAACCCCTTTTTTTGTATGTTTTCTTCTTTCGTATTCCCTTCCTTCTATTAAAATTGTCCTTCTATTAAAATTGTAACGATACACCTATATTGCTATGTGTCTGCGCTTCTTTCTCTGAAAAAAGGGGACTTGTAGTCGCGGGTCTGAACCTTATTCATTGGTTAACTGAAGAAATATTTCGTTAACCTAACACCATCTCATTTTATACTCACTCCCTCAGAAAGCTAATCCACCCTGACAGCTTTTGTTACCTCCTCTATGTATGTGATCTTAATTTATCTTGCGAGCCTGGATATTTTCCCCATTTCATATTTCCTCTTTCCCAAAGGACATCTCCTTATGGCTCACTCTATTTCAGCTCTCATATCCATCTTGTTGCTAAATCCTACCCTATATTTTTTCCACAGTGTTTCCCAGATCTGCCCTTTCTCTCCATTTGATTAGCCACCTCCCTGGCCCAATCCCTTGCCATATCCTGAGTACTATATCCACCTCCTAGCTGGTCTCTCTACCTCCAACCTCTCCCCTCTCCATTCTATATTTCACTCTGCTTCCTGAATCATCCTTTTAAAATGTCATTTTGAACTCATCTCTCTACTCTTCAAACACTTCCAATAGTTTTTGCATCCAACAGAAACTCCTGACCAGTGGTTTTCAGGCAATTCATTCACTCTCTCCTCTTATCGATCCACTCTTCTTCCACTATCTACTACACCACAGATCACACTCTCCTTCCCACCCAAATTCAACTTTTCTCCTCCCTAATTCTCCTACTACAACCGAGCCTGCATACCTCACTCCTCTAATGCTAACCTTGTCACTGTACCTCAGTTTCGTCTATCTCACCAACAACCTTTCACTCACATCCCACTTCTGCCCTGGAATGCCCTTCCTTCTCAAATTTGATAGAATATTTCTTCCCCTTCAAAGCCTTATTGAAGGCACTTCTCCTCCAAGAGGCCTTCCCTGACTAAACCCTCCAGTCCTCTTCTCCCACTCCCTTCTGAGTCGCCCTGAATTGCTCCCTTTATTCATCCCCACTTCTAGGCCCACAACACTTATATTTGTATCTGTAATTCATTTATTTATTCATTCAATTGTATTTATTGAGTGCTTACTGTGTGCAGAGCACTAACGTCTGTCTCCTCTTCTAGACTGTAAGCTGGTTGGGAGCAGGGAATGTGTTTATTGTTATAATGTACTTTCCCAAGTGCTTAGTACAGTGCTGTGCACACAGTAAGCACTAAATAAATACGATCGACTGATTGACTGACTGTGTCTCATTCTCTATTCTGCCAACTATGACTTCGGCTTCTACCCTTCCTCTTGCCTGGAACTTACATTCATACCTTTATACTCTTCTACTTCGCTAAATGTAATTTGTTTATGTTCTGCTTCCCCTGCTAGACTGCATGCTCCTTGAGGTCAGGGATCATGTGTTCTAACTCTTTTGTATTCTCCCACATATTCAGTATTGTGCTCAAAAGTGTTATTGATAATGATTATGAGGAAGCATGTCACCTGGGAAAAGAAAAATTGATTGGAGAAAGCCTTCTGGAGGACGTAGGATTTCAGAAGGATTTTGAAATGGTCTGGGGGTTTTTAAGGGAGAGAGAGTTAGAGGACATGATCCCTGACTTCAAGCAGCATGTAGTTTAGCAGGGGAAGAAAAGAACATAAATAAATTACATTTAGGGAAGTAGAAGAGTATAAAGGTATGAATGTAAGTGCCACAGAGGCAGTGGTAACCTATGTGCTTAGGTGTCCAGAAGGCAGAAATGAAAGGTAAGGGATATAGGTTGGGGGGAGATTAAAGATTCCTTAGGGAAGGCCTCAGGAAGACTTTGGAGATGGGAAGAGCAGGATCTGCTAGAGGTGAAGGGAAGTGAAGGTAGAGGGACTTTCAGACAGTGGCGAGGATTAGCAGCAGAAGGATGAGAATGAGGCACAGTTCCACAAGTGTAAAACATACTAAAGCCAATTGGCTGGCCTGGTTCTTTAAAGATTTACACACTCATGAGTGAGACACCTTGCCCTAAGACTTTACTGTCATCACGTCATCACGTGCCATCCTCAAGCAAATAGTGGAAAGAATTTATTTCTTATTATCTCAGCACTTTTGCACCATCTTAGCACTTTTGCACTCATTTTGCACTCATTGCACTTTTGAACATGTCATTTTACATACTAAATTGTTTGAGCACTTCTTCCTCTGTCCCTAAATTATTTTATGTCTTTTCCCAGCCATACTGTAAGCTCCTTGTGGGCATGGATTTTGTCTTCTTCTTTTATACTCTCCCAAGTGCCTAGCACATTGCTCTGCTCACAGTAGGGGCTCAGTAAATACAGTTGATCGATGTGTTTGGCAAATGCCTGCCTGCATGGACTTTTACAGTCTCCTTTCAGGGCCCCTGAGAGTTTCAGTAAGATGTTTCTCAGTATTTTTCCTTGCTCTTCCACTTTCTCATTGTCACTCACCCCAGTGCTCCCAGACTTTTCCCCCAAAACCAAAAGGCCTAGATCAGGGAGGGACCCAAAATTAGTGGAATGAAGTTGGCTATGACTAGTACAATGTGACCCCAAGATCAAGTTGTCAACTTCATCTCCCCCTTATGATCAGCAAGAAAATCAATTTTCTATGTTGAATTCCTGAGTCTACTTTCCTAATCTGAGGTAGAAGCAGGGTCTGATTTCTGAGGCCCTGATTCTTTATTTTTGTGCTTGCTGCTTGGTGTTTGATTCTCAGCTCCTGTCTTTCCCTGCCCTGCACAGTACCCACATGGGATGTAGTTCTATAGCCTGGCTCATTTAAGGTGCTTGTGTTTCTGTCAATGTTATTCCAGATTTTACTGCTTGCTGGGAGCTATCCTCTCCACCCCCACAGACGGACTGTCGGGGGACCCTGTCCCATTGGACACTTCTGTCCTCAGGGAACAGCACACCCTATCCCCTGCCTTCCTGGCTCCTTTATGTCCCACGCACAGGCTGCAGAATGCCAGACCTGCCCCGGGGGCCACTATTGCATTTGAGGATGGGAATCTCAGGTTTGCCCAAGAGGTAAGGTTCCTGTCTGCCTGCCTGCCTGTCTGCAAATGGGCAGACTAAGAGCTGCCCTGAACCCTCAATGAAGGGAAGACCATCTCTGGCACCTCCTTGCTTCCTTTTATTCCTCAGTCCTTCCTCTGCTTTCTCCAAACTGATATGGGCAGGGAGGGGTACCACTCAAGGAGTTTCAGAAGAACACTCAATCAATCAATCAATGGCATTTATTCTTCTGTAATGAGAGGGGACTGGATATGAACAATCATCCTCCTTTCCAGGCCCACAAGCTGCTAAACCTGGGAGGAATCTGAATATTCTGAGCTGATCCCGGATCCTAACTTTGGAGGTCTCTACAAGCCTCCTCTTCTAACTTTGGAGGGCTCTTTAGCACCCTCTTCTTCTTCCTCTGGTCCCAGTCTTGACTCAGATTTCATTCCCAGGTTTCTAGTGCCCCAAAGGCACAGGTCTGGACTGGCGTCCCTGTCCCCCCGGGACCTACAGTATGGTGTCAGGGCTGAAAAGCAGAGCAGAATGCCGGGCCTGTGATGGGGGCAAGTTCTGCTTGGAGGCCAACTCCACGGATGTGACCGGAGAATGCTGGGGTGGCTACTTCTGCCTCAGGGGATCAAAATGGCCAAACCCTCAGTTTGACCTGGAAGGTGCTAAGGCTTTTCTTCCTTCAGACCAAACCACCTTAGCTTCTCCCACTCCCTACTGTGTCACTCTGGATATTTTAATTTCCCCCTTTATTCACCCTCTCAGTCCCACAGTACTTATGTTTATATTTGTCATTTATTTATTTATATTAATGTCTGCCCCCCCCCCAACCCAGATTGTAAATTTGTGAGCAGGGAATCTTTCTAACAACTCTGTTATATTATACTCTTCCAAGTGCTTAGTATGGTGCTCTACAAAAAGTAAGTGCAGAATAAATATGATTGATTGACTGATACAGACCAATGTGAAAATGTGGGGGCCAAATTGGAGTCCTAGAGTCTCCCACATATTAAGGGAGAAGGGCCCCCATAAACATTTTCCTGCCAAGGGAATGAAGGGAAAAGACCTGTTTCTGAATCACGCTAATCAGTCTAATCTAAATCAGTATTTATTGAGTGCTTACAGGGGGCAGAACACTGTACTAAGCACTTAGGGTAGTAAAATACCACAGAGTTGGCAGATACAGTTCCTGCCCACAAGAGTAATATTCGCCAAACCTGGAGGGTCTCAGGGAGAAGCACAGTCTAGAGAAGGGAACAGTTCTGGGTTTCAGCCCTTCTGGCCCTCTTCCCAGCACTAGTCAGATTGAATAGGGGTTAGGCCTCAGGGATCTCATTTGTGCCTAGGCATAATGCCAGCTTACTGGGGAACTGGGGCTCAGAACCTACTCTAAGGGAATGACTGCTTTTTCCAGATTCTAGCTGACATGTGGGGAAATGGGCAGCTCATTCCCTCTTTTTCCCAGTATTTGGGTCCATTTCTTATATTCTGGTTCCGGGGGGGGGGGGGGGGGGCAGTCCTTGCCCTCAAGGTCACTATTGTCCCAGAGGCACTGTCTTGCCCAATCCTTGTCCTGCTGGTACCTTCAGCAAAGATGTCCGGCTGAGTTTGGAGGTAAGGAGATACTCTACGTAGAAAAGACTGTGAGAAGGGAGGTCTCACAAACCACTCAGAACAATGGTTCTCCTTTGGAAATCTGGCCTGACCTATGGAACAGTCTCCAGCTGCCCTCTGACAATAGATCCAAGTTGTGTTCTTCCCTAGGAGTATACCCTTCATGGGGAGACTCAGATTACAACATAACTGGCCCAGGGGGTACCTGGGGCAATCATCCACCTGGAATCAGGGAATCCATTCCAAACAGGGTGGTAAGAGGTTGGTGGTGGCTAGGAGGGAAGCTGGGTTCTCACACTAAGCTGAATCCTAATTGGCTCAGCTGACTTTCACTGGAACTGCTCCACAAGTGAAGTAAAAATAAGTATAGTAATAATAATAATTATGATAATAGTAATAATAATAATAATGGTATTTGTTAAGTGCTTACTATGTGCCGAGCACCATTCTAAACACTGGGATAGATACAAGGTTATCAGATTGTCCCACGTGGGGCTCACAGTCTTACTCAGTAAGCATCTTCAGTAAGCTCTCATGTCATGTTCTTGTTCATATTACCATTTCAGTTCATGTTAGAATCTCATGTTGATCTCTCCCAGATCTTCATTCAGAACTGGGCAGTACCCAAGATCCCTGTGGAGGGGCACTAGCCAGACCACCAGACAGAAGCTTGGTTGAATTTAGATGGATTCCACATTTCGGCAAATGGTTACTCTGTAGTCTTGAATGAAGGGCCCAGGAACAGGAAATGAAGATTGAAGTGTTACTATGGGAGGTGTGATATCAGATTTCAAATGGAATTTAAGAACCAGTCTTGAAACCAGAGCAATGCAAGATATGGATTTAGACTCTTGGTGAGAGACAGTATAGACAGAACCTCAGACTAGGTTCTGCTCCACCACTGTACTGTGGGAGCTTGGAGAAGCTCCTTCCCCTTGCAGGGCTCAGTTTCTCCATCTTTTTTTTAAGGATCCTATTGCTCTCTCAGTCTCCCATAGTAAAGAGTAGAATTGTTGATGGAGCGCTGTGTGTGTGTGTGTCCGTGCACGTGTGTGTGTGCACGCGTACCTGGAGAAAGGGTCTGTGGTATTTAAATGCTGAATACTGTTACATTCCACAGTCTGACTGTTCTCCTTGCCCTCTGGGTCACTACGGCAATTCAACTGGCCTTGTGACACCAACTGGACAGTGTAGTGAAGGCTCCTTCTGCCTGGGGGGATCCCTCATTCCCAACCACCCCACCAGGGGCCAGACTGGGGGGCCATGTCAATCAATCAATCAATCATATTTATTGAGCGCTTACTGTGTGCAGAGCACTGTACTAAGCGCTTGGGAAGTATAAGTTGGCAACATAAGGTAACATGCCAGCCAGCTCTGCCCCCTGGGTTCTGGGCTTGGGAGGTGGTGGGGGGTTCTGAGCAGAGAGCATTCTGGGGAGGCAAGCATAAACAGCAGTATTCTGTCTCCTCCTGTTTGGTTTCCTGATAATAACAATAATTATAATAACAGTATTTGTTAAGCACTTAATATGTAACAGGCACTGTTCTAAGCACTGGGGTAAATATAAGATAATTGGGATGGGCACATAGGGCTCACAGTTTTAAAACTCATTTTACAGACAAGGGAACTGAGGCACAGATAATCAATCAATCAATCAATCAATCAATCATATTTATTGAGCGCTTACTATGTGCAGAGCACTGTACTAAGCGCTTGGGAAGTACAAATTGGCATCACATAGAGACAGTCCCTACCCAACAATGGGCTCACAGTCTAAAAGGGGGAGACAGAGAACAGAACCAAACATACCAACAAAATAAAATAAGTAGGATAGAAATGTACAAGTAAAATAAATAAATAAATAAATAAATAGAGTAATAAATATGTACAACCATAAGATAAGTGAAGGGACTTGCTCAAGGTCACACAACAGACATGTGGAAGAGCCAGGATTAGCATCTGGGACTTCTGATTCCCAGGCCTGTGCTCTATCGACTAGGCCAGGCTGCTTCCTAGGTCAGGCCTTTCCCACTTCTTCCAGACAGACCTAAAGGAGTTCAGATTAGTGCTGGTCACTAAGATCTTTGCTATCTGTTTCCTCCCTAGGACACTTCTGCCCCCAGGGCACTGGGACCCCTCAGCCCTGCTCTGCAGGGACCTACAATTCTCTTCCTGCCCAGGCCAGCTGTGTGCTGTGTCCTCCAGAGTAAGTGTGATGAGACATACTCCTCTGTTCTCCTTTGGTTTTCCCTCTACCTTTCATTGACCTAGCTTAGCCTGTTGAACTGGAGGCAGAAGTTGTATTCTGTCTAGAAATGTGCCCTGGTAGGGAGATCCAGATTACAATGTCACCATCCTGGCGGGGAACTAGGGCAATAGTCTACCTGGAATCAGGGAACCCCTTCCAAATTAATATGGCTCCATTCAAGCAATGTGCCTTAACTGTCCTGCCCAGAGAGGTCTGCCCTTATCTTTTGAGAAGGGGATAACCCTCTCAACTCCCAACATATACCTTGATAGGGTGTGCTAACATGTCCCAAACCCTAAATCTAAGGTCAGGAAATTCCTTCTAATGTTTTCATATTTTCCTAAATCCTTCCGCTGCAGTGTAAGTCTATGGGTGGTCTGGCCTTCAGAGGAGATGAAGAAGCCTACTATCACCCAGGCAACCTTTCTTCCCATCCTGAAAGATTGGTCTTGAGTCTACTACTGGAGCCTCCTCTCAGCCTCCAACCTATTGGCAGAATAACAAGGGGCCTATTTGGGTAGTGAAAGCCTGGTGCACATCCTTGCTTGGGAGGGAGGGACCTTAAGAGAATGATGCTCCATCTGAACCTTAATGTCCCCTTTCTCTGATAGTTTCTTCTGTCCTGCAAATGCCTCCTCTTTAATTGGGCACGAGTGTCCTGCTGGGCATTACTGCCCTTCTGCCACTGCCTCAGCCATCCAGTTCCCATGTCCCTGAGGAACCTACAATCCTCAAAGAGGGAGGAGCCTCTTGACTAACTGTGCTCCCTGTGACCCAGGTAAAAGAGATGGAGAAACTGAGGCCTGAAATGGGAAGAGTCCAGCCAAGAACCCCTGGCCCTGCTACCCCAACTCATGAGTGCCAGTCCATTTCCTCACCCCAAAATCCCAACTGTTCTGAGAGATGTTGGGCCAAACTGCTAATGCTTAGACTCAAAGCATTCCCTTCTTTCCTTCTACAAAGGGAAAGAAGTCCCTTCTTTCCTTCTACAAAGGGAAAGAAGTCCCTTCTTTCCTTCTACGCCCAGCCTGCACCCTCCGCTCCTCTGCCACTAACCTCCTCACTGTGCCTCGTTTTTGCCTGTCCCGCCGTCGACCCCCAGCCCACATCCTCCCCCTGGCCTGGAATGCCCTCCCTCCGCACATCTGCCAAGCTAGCTCTCTTCCTCCCTTCAAAGCCCTACTGAAAGCTCACCTCCTCCAGGAGGCCTTCCCAGACTGACCCTCCTCCTCCCTCTCCCCCCTCCCCATCCCCCCGCCTTACTTCCTTCCCTTCCCCACAGCACCTGTATATATGTATATATGTTTGTACATATTTATTACTCTATTTTACTTGTACATATTTATTCTATTTATTTTATTTTGTTAATATGTTTTGTTTTGTTGTCTGTCTCCCCCTTCTAGACTGTGAGCCCGCTGTTGGGTAGAGACCGTCTCTATATGTTGCCAACTTGTACTTCCCAAGCGCTTAGTACAATGCTCTGCACACAGTAAGTGCTCAATAAATACAATTGAATGAATGAATGAATGAAAGCATCATGGAGTTGGAAGGGACAACGAATTATCTGGGCAGAACTAATACTTTAACCAACCCAGAAATTTTCTTGCCCTCACCTTTTCTTAATATACTCTCAAAATTCTCCCTGATCCCCTGAGAATGAACATCAGAAACTCAAAACACATAGGGTTAGGAAACTCTTGGTAAACTTTAACCCCAAGTCTTCATTGCAATATCTAACCAAAGCCCCTCTGGCTGCAGGGGAAGCCCATTCTTTCTTGTCCTGATCTCAGAGGAAGGGGAGAGTGGCCACTCCCTATCTCCCTTGGCCCAAGAATCCCACTCAATCAACTGTGTCTATTTTCTGAGGGAGGACTCAGAGACCCTAAGGTCTGGGTCAAGGAATAGCTCTTCCCTCTTCCCACCACCTACAGGCTCCTACTGCTCAGCTGAAGGCCTGGTGGTGCCATCGGGGCCCTGTGATCCTGGATTCTACTGCACAGGGGGAGCCTTAGCCCCTAACCCTATTGGCGGAGTAATTGGGAGCCTCTGTCCCCCTGGCCATGTCTGCCCTCAAGGCAGCCCAACACCCTCCCCATGTCTCCCAGGTGAGTCGGAAGTTTTTCTCTCTGCATAAATATTTCTCTGCCATTATTTCTGAAGCCAAGGCCCCTTAGAGCCCCGGTTCTTTTCCTGCTCATCAGCTCTAACAGCCCCCAGTTTGCTGGCCAGGGGTAACCTTTGGAAAAGGTTGTGTTTTAGGGCTGAGGGTGGAGTGGAGGAAAAGGAGAACAGAGTAATCCTTGGCCAGATACGGTCCATTACCTCCAACCTCACCGCCCTTTACTCATTCCTCTGTGGTCTCTGTCTTGTGGATCCTCCAGGCTCTTTCTTGGCCTTCCCTGGAGCCCTCGCTGTCAATGAATGCCAGCCGTGTCTAGCAGGCTGGTTCTGCTCCCGCCGAGGTCTGGATTACCCAGAAGCAAAGTGTGAGGGAGGCTGGTTTTGCCCAGAAGGGTCAGTGTTAGGGCATAATCCAGGTAAGACATGGATAACCTCTCAAGAGGCATTTCACCTACAAGAGCAGGCTGACCTTATGGCCAAATGTAATTGGGACAGTCATGCATTTATGAAGGTATTCCAGGCCATCTTGGAACAATATGCAAATATGCCAGAATATCCCATTCACCTAGCTTGCACTAACCTGCAGAGGTTCACATCCAGGCTGGAATGTGCTTAGTACACCCTTAAATTTGGTCCCACAGAATTCTGGGATTTGTCATACTGGAGGAATACTGGAGGCTTTTTCCACTCTCCCTGCTCTTGTGGACACCTGTTGGGAAAAGGAAGGTGGGAAAGCTTAGGGTGAAGCCCTGATATCAGATTTTCCAAAAAGTCAAATCGGAGGTGGGTGGCTTACCACTGGAGAGAGGTGGAGAGTCTCACAGGAGACAATACATCATTTTGGTTTTGTTCCCTAGATGCTCTCTGCCCTGCTGGTCATTACTGGCCCCCTGGCAGCCCAGAGCCCCAGCTCTGCCCTCCTGGACAGTATCCAAATGAGCCTGGGCAAAGCCTGTACAAGACTTGTCCAGCAGGAAAGTAAGAGGATGAATTCACTAGCCCCTCTTCCCTCTTCCCCACCACCTGCAAGCCCAGAATGTAGAACTGGGCACCCCTTTCTGTGTCTGGGAATCTACTCCTTTTCCCTGGCTCATTCTTGCATATCCTACCTCTTGTACTGCATCAGCCTCTTTGCTGACCACCCTGCCTTCAATCTCTCCAGTCCATATTTCATTTTGCTGCCTCGATCATTTTCCTTAAAAAAAGCTCAGTGCACATCTCCCCACTTCTCAAAATCCTCTAATGGTTGACCATCCATCCATCTCCACATCAAACATAAACTCCTCACCTTTGGCTTTAAGGCACTGGATCGACTCTCTCCACCACCTACTCACTGTGAGATCCCCCTCACTGATCTCCTACTACACAACCCAGTCTGGTCCCACTTTGGTCCTCACTGTACCTTGATCTCATCTATCTCACCACCAACCCCTCCAATTGGCCTAGAACTCCCTACCACTTGATATGTAGCAGACCACCACTCTCCCCATTTTCAAAGCCCTTCTGAAATCACATCTCCATGAAAACTTCTTTGACAAACCCCTCACTTCCCCACCTATTCTCCCTCATTTCTCCATCATCTCTGCACTTGAATCTGTACTTAAGCACTTTGTCACGTACCCCACCCTTAGCCCCACAACACTTATGAACATATCCTATACTCTGCTGCTTCCCAATCTGTAATTTATTGTAATGTCTGTCTCCCCCACTAGATTGTAAACTCCTTGGGGACAGGGATCATGTCTACCAACTCTATTGTGCTGTACTTTTTGAAGTGCTTAGTACAGTGCTCTGTGCACAGTAAGCATTCAATAGATACCATTGATTGATTGATGTCATACCACTGACATCCATGAGTTTCAGATGGAAGACAGAAGGGTGAGGGGTTTGCCCTTTTTATCCAGTCCAACGCAGTTGCCTCCAGTCCCCTTCATTAGGCTTGGGGACTGTGGCAACACTTATTAATTGGATGACAAAGGAGGGTACGTTGTCCCCAGGGAATTACTAAGAGCCTGTCCCCTTATGTCTGAAGCATCACTTTGCCTTGCGTCACTAAGGTCTGTCTCTCCAGAGTACGGCTCCAGTCTCCAGAGGGATTTCTTCAGCCTGAGGGGAACAAGCCAGAGGACTGTCCAGCAGGTTTCTACTGCCCAGCAGGCACCCTATTCCCCAAGCAGTACCCCTGCCCTGCAGGTACTATCAGGAGCCAGCCTGGGGGCACCCGCTCTGAGGATTGCCAGCCTTGCCCTGAGGGGCAGTTCTGTTCAAACTCAGATATCTCAAGGGGCACTGAACATATTCCTTGGGCCTATTCATTTATGTGATATAGGGAATAACTCTCACTGACTTCAAGGATACACATGTATGGCCACAGCAACATCAATACAAATAATCTGTTCATTCAGACACCCAAATACACTATTAGAACATGGAGTGTGTCCAACCTGATTAGCTTTTATCTACCCCAACACTTAGTAGAGTGCCTGGCACACAGTAAGCACTTGACAAATACTAAAACATTTTTAAAAAGTCAGTGAGGTTTTCTTCCTGAGTGATCGAGTCTATGAACCAACCCACACTCCCTGCTGGTCATGTAAATTGCTTACAGTTCCCAGGGAGTGATGCAGCCCGGTATTCTAAAGAAAGGGTCCATCAAGTTGGTCAGCAAGTTTTATTGAGTGTTGAGGACTGCTTGTCCTAAAGAAGATCTAGTCTTCTCACACATCTTGTCTAAACATCTGCTAGGCCTGACTGCAGAACCCCTTGGGGGACCCAATAAGCACAGGACCTTTCCTGCCTCAAGGATTCTGGCAAGCCTGAGGGTTTTAGTCAGCATCCTTCGAATCTGAGAAAATCCCAGGATGTCTTGGACCAACCTAGAGAAGATCTGGGATCTCCAAGGAAGTCTCAGTTTAGCCCAGTCCAACTCCAGTCCTTAAAACTGCAGGGTTTGAAAGAATGCCATCTCTACTTTTATCCACCTTTATAGAGCCCCACTGCGAGAAGACCCCTTCACTAGATCCAGAAGTGCTGGCTCCTAGTTGGGAGGGAGGAGAGAGCAGGGAAATCCAGGCTTCACCAGATTTTGGTCACCTCTCATTTCCAGTTTCAATTCAGATACCATCCCTGCTGTTGGCCCCCATCAAACCTGGACTTTTGCTCCCCGCTTCCTTGCAGATGCTGGGAAAATCTCTCCAGATGGACCATGCTCTGTTGGCTACTACTGTCCTCTTGGCCAGGCCTCAGCCACCCCGTCTCTTCCCTCTGCCCAGCCGGCTTCTACTGCCCTAAGGGATCCCCCAGTCCATTGGCATGTGAGAGAGGAATCTACCAGCACCAAAAAGGCAGAGGATCATGTGAGATCTGTCCAGAAGGATTCTACTGTGAAGCATCTGGCAAAGGTAGGATTCCTTGAGATAAATGGGAGAGGGGAAAGTGCAATTCTAAGAAAGTGTGTTCTGAGCCCCAGAGTACATATTTAATACTGTACAAATGAGGCAAAAAGATACTATCCCCGCTGCATAGGAACCCACAGTATATGATTTGAATCTTACTAGACTGGCATGGTAGATGTGGGAGGTGGCAGGCAGGGAAGGGGAAAGGATGATTAGGAGTTGAGCTGTCTTGGAGGATTTTTCAACCCCACAAGTAGAGTGAAAGCCCTAAATGTACAAAGTGAGGAGCTCAGAGGGGCTAAAGTCCAGAAAAAATTAAGTTCTTAGCCAAAACGACCATTTTCTTAGTAAAAGAGCAAATACTGGATGTCAGATGACCCTGGTTCTGTGTCCAATCTGATTATCGCATGTCTACCCCAGAGCTTAACATTGTGCTGTGCTGCATGGAAAGAACTGAATAAATTCCATGTTCAATTGTACAATTAATCATTCATTCATTCAATTGTATTTATTGAGTGCTTACTGTGTGCAGAGCACTGTATTAAGCACTTGGAAAGAATAATTCAGCAACAAATAGAGTCAATCCCTACCCAACAACAGGCTCACAATCTAGAAAGGGGGAAACAGACAACAAAACATAACAAAGCAAGTAAACAGGCATCAATAACATCAATATAAATAAATATAATTACAGCTACATACACATCATCAATAAAATAAATATAATAATAAATATGTACATATATATGTACTTATATATATAAGTGCTGTGGGGTGGAGAAGGGGGTAGAGCAGAGGGAGGGAGTCAGGGTGATGGTGAGGGGAGGAGGAGCAGAGGAAAAGGGGGGATTAGTCTGGAAATGCCTCCTGGAGGAGGTGACCTTTCAGTAGGGCTTTGAAGGGGGCAAGTGTGCTAGTATGGTGGATGTGAGGAGGGAGTACATTCCAGGCCAGAGGTGGGACATGGGCCAGGAGTTGACAGGCAAGAACGAGGCACAGTGAGAAAGCTAGCAGCAGAGAAGCGGAGTCTGCGGTTGGGCTGTAGGAGAGAAGGGATGTAAGGTAGGAGGGGACAAGGGGATGGAGAGCTTTGAAGCCAATAGTGAGGAGTTTTTGCTTGATATGAAGGTTGATAGGCAACCACTGGAGTTTTCTGAGGAGGTGGGGGGTGTGTGTGACATGCCCAGAGTGTTTCTGTAGAAAGATAACCTGGGCAGCAGAGTTAAGTACAGACTGAAGTGAGAAGAGACAGAAGGTTGGGAGATCAGAAAGGATACCGATGCAGTAATCCAGTCGGGATTTGATTAGTGGTTGTACTAACAAGGTAGCAGTTTGGATGGAGAGGAAAGGGTGAATCTTGATGACATTGTGAAGGTGAGACCGGCAGGTTTTGGTGACAGATTGGATATCCGTCCTCTCCTGGTTCTCCTCTTATCTCTCTGGCCGTTAATTCTCAGTCTCTTTTGCAGGCTCCTCCTCCCCCTCCCATCCCCTTACTGTAGGGGTTCCTCAAGGTTCAGTTCTTGGTCCCCTTCTGTTCTCGATCTACACTCACTCCCTTGGTGACCTCATTCGCTCCCACAGCTTCAACTATCATCTCTACGCTGATGACACCCAAATCTCCATCTCTGCCCCTGCTCTCTCTCCCTCCCTCCAGGCTCGCATCTCCTCCTGCCTTCAGGACATCTCCATCTGGATGTCTGCCCGCCACCTAAAACTCAACATGTCCAAGACTGAACTCCTTGTCTTCCCTCCCAAACCCTGCCCTCTCCCTGACTTTCCCATCACTGTTGACGGCATTACCATCCTTCCCATATCACAAGCCTGCAACCTTGGTGTCATCCTTGACTCCGCCCTCTCGTTCACCCCTCACATCCAATCCGTCACCAAAACCTGCCGGTCTCACCTCCGCAACATTGCCAAGATCCGCCCTTTCCTCTCCATTCAAATTCTAGCTCTCTTCCTCCCTTCAAGGCCCTACTGAGAGCTCACCTCCTCCAGGAGGCCTTCCCAGACTGAGCCCTCTCCTTCCTTTTCCCTCCTCCCCCTCCCCATCGCCCCCGCCTTACCTTCTTCCCCTCCCCATGGCACCTGTACATATGTATATATGTTTGTACATATTTATTACTCTAGTTATTCATTTATTCATTTTATTTGTACATATTTATTCTATTTATTTTATTTTGTTAATATGTTTTGTTTTGTTCTCTGTCTCCCCCTTCTAGACTGTGAGCCCACTGTTGGGTAGGGACCGTCTCCATATGTTGCCAACTTGTACTTCCCAAGTGCTTAGTACAGTGCACTGCACACAGTAAGCGCTCAATAAATACGATTGAATGAACAGTGTCAAAGGCAGCTGAGTATTAATCCATTGGGTTCAAAGCAGTCCTTGTCCCCTCCTACCTCAACTTGCTACTCTCTTAATACAATCCAGCCCTCATACTTTGCTCCTCTATTGCTAGTTTTCTCACTGTACTTCAATCTCTTCTACCTCACCACCGACCTCTTGCCCACATCTTGCCTCTGACCTGGAATGCCCTCCCTCCTCATATCTGGCAGACGATTACTCTCCCCCTCAACAAAGCCTTACTGAAGGCACATCTCCTCCAAGAAGCCTTCCCTGAGCCCTCTTTTCCATTTCTTCAACTCTCTTCTGTGTCACCCTGACTTATTCTCTTTATTCATCCCCCATCCCAGCCCCACAGAACCTATATACACATCTGTAATTTATTTGTATAAACAAATACAAGCCCCCTCCTATTGCTAAACAGATTCCATGTGCAGATTATTAATTATGGGCCAACAGCTCTGACCCATTTTGTCCTAAGGCTGCACCAGTGACTTCACCTTACTTTTGTGTGTCTGACCAGGTGGAACTTTCTGACCCCTTTGCAGTGGGAAATGACATCTGCCCTCCTGGTTATTTCTGCCCCAGTGGGACCAGCTCACCCATTCCCTGCCCTCTTGGATCTTATTCCCCTTCTCTGGGCCTGGCTTCAGAGGGCCAATGTCAACCATGCCCCCCAGGGCACTACTGCAACCTCTCCGGGAGAGCAGACCTGTCCCAGGTGGGACTCTATAATGCAGGGTAAGGACCCTGCAATCAATAAATACGATTGATTGATTGATTGATTGACCCCAGATCCCTGCCCTTCATAACTTGATATCTGGCTGAGCACCCTGGGAGTTCAGATTGCAGCTCTTTTTTAGGTTCAGCCTCCAGCTAAGAATGAGTTGCAGGGCTTCTCTCTCCCCAGCCACATCGCTTCCAGAGGGTGGGCTCACATTTTAGGGAGGGGAGGATGGGTAACCAGAGTGACACAAGTTGCTGAGAAAATTATCAATAATTATTCTTTCCTTACCCGTCTTTTCTATGATCTTACATGTTGCCAGCAGTTGGCACAGCCATCAATCAATCAATCAATCATATTTATTGAGCGCTTACTGTGTGCAGAGCACTGTACTAAGTGCTTGGGAAGTACAAGTTGGCAACATACAGAGATGGTCCCTACCCAACAGTGGGCTCACAGTCTAGAAATCCATCACTGAAGTGCATCCTCTGGACTCCTTCAGCGCCTCAGGGAAACTGGCACAGTGTACAAAGCTAGATAGAGGAGAGAAATGAACCAGATGGCCAAGTTGCTTCTGGTGGATTTTCTCTAACCACAGGAAGTTAAATGCCCTCTCCATAGTTTCCAACTTTATTGTGTGTGTGTGTGTGTGTGCGTTTGCGCGCACGCGCGTGTGTGCATGTCATCAGACTGGAGATAGTAGAGTCTGGTTGGCAAAGAAAGGACTACTGCCAGGTCAACCTGAGAGGCAAAGTAGGGATAATACCAATCCCTGACTTTTTTCAGATTCCTGGACTGAGTTTCAGTTTCCTGGATTCTGAGTCTTTTTCATCTCCCTTCCTCAGGTATGTTTGCCTGGAAGGCAATGCTGTCCCCTCCCCTTCTGACAGATGTCATGGTTACCAGCGTCCCAGGGGCTTCCATTGTCCCCAGGGGACCAGGATGGAGCTTCCCTGTGAGCCTGGCACCTTCAGCCCAATGCTCGGGGCCAGCACCTGCCTGCCTTGCCCAGTGGGCACTGCCTGCAGTCATACTGCTACCATATACCCAACTAACTGCCCCAAAGGTAAACAAGCCCTCATCTCCTCTTCTCCCTGTCCACAAATCTTGGGACCATGGGTCACTGTCCCCCAGGCATATTCTCCCATCGCCTCTCCAAGATGGGGTTGGGGCAGCTACTGGGGTTAATAATCTGGACTGATGGCTGTAGATCAGGCCTGGTGGTCATACTGACTGGCCTCCATTTCCCCATCTATAAAATGGAAAGAAACATTCCTATTTCCTCTATCCCAGGGGAAAGTGAGGTGGATGGGAATTGTCCAGAGCCAAGAGAACCAAGGGGTTTTGATTTAGGAACTTCTATTATGAATGGGGACCAAAAGTTCTTTATACCTGATCCCTCAGTGCTTTCTCCTTGTTTCAGGATCCCACCAAGAAGTCAGGATGTTCTCCCTGCTCCCATTGCTCTTTTCTTTCTTCTAGGAGGTCTCTCTCCATCTCCCTAGCTTTCCTTCCCTGCACTGTCCTCCCGAGCCAATCACTCTGATGTGGGCAGGGATTGTTGCTTTATTGTACTTTCCCAAGTGCACATTAAGTGCTCAATAAATATGACTGAATGAATGAATCTGGGAGGAGGTTTAAGGATTGAGATATGACAGTGGTTGGATCCTTGTTCCAAGCATTTCTGAATCCTGGGGCTTAGGGAACATGTCCCGTTCTCTTTCTCAGGTTGCATGGACAGCCAGGCAAGATACCTTTCTAGTGTGGTTAGAAGCAACAGTGCTGCTTCTAGGGCAATGCTAGCCCTGGGGAAAGGACTGAGAATATTTTGCGCTGGGAGAGAGGAGTGACATTCATTCATTTATTCAATCGTATTTATTGAGCGCTTACTGTGTGCACAGCACTGTACTAAGCACTTGGGAAGTACAAATCAGCAACATATAGAGACAGTCCCTAATAATAATAATGCTGGTATTTGTTAAGCACTTACTACGCATCAGGCACTGTTCTAAACACTGGAGTAGATACAGAGTAATCAGGTTGTAATCAGAATTACAATCAGATTACAGAATGACTGTATGACTACAGTAATCAGGGCTCACAGTCTTAATCCCCATTTTACAGATAAGGTAACTGAGGCACCGAGAAGTTAAGGGACTTGCCCAAAATCACACAGCTGACAAGTGGCAGAAGTGGGATTAGAACCCACAACCTCTGACTCCTAAACCCAGGCTCTTTCCACTAAGCCACACAGCTTCTCTAGCAGCAACGGGCTCACAGTCTAGAAGGGGGAGATAGACAAAAAGAAAAACAAACAAGTAGACAGGTATCAATACCAACAGAATAAATAGAATTATAGCTATATGCACATCATTAATAAAATAAATAGAGTAATAAATATGTACAAATTTGCACAAGTGCTTTGGGGAGGGGAAAGGACAACCTGATCACCTTGTATCCCCCCAGCATTTAGAACAGTGCTTTGCACATAGTAAGCGCTTAACAAATACCATTATTAT
Source organism: Tachyglossus aculeatus (assembly GCF_015852505.1). Classification (NCBI taxonomy): domain Eukaryota; kingdom Metazoa; phylum Chordata; class Mammalia; order Monotremata; family Tachyglossidae; genus Tachyglossus; species Tachyglossus aculeatus. Next base: position 20,360,426 of record NC_052076.1, on the reverse strand, counting down.
TATTATTATTATTATTAAGGGAGAAGGGCAGAGGGAGGGGGAAAGGGGAGGGGAGGAGAAGGAGGAGAGGAAAAAGGGGGGCTCAGTCTTGGAAGGCCTCCTGGAGGAGGTGAGCTCTCAGTAGGGGCTTTGAAGGGAGGAAGAGAGCTAGTTTGGCGGATATGTGGAGGGAGGGCATTCCAGGCATTCCAGGTAGGACGCCAGGGGTTGACGGTGGGAGAGGTGAGAATGAGGCATAGTGAGGAGGTTAGTGGCAGAGGAGTGGAGTGTGCGGGCTGGGCTGTAGAAGGAGAGAAGGGAGGTGAGGTAGGAGGGGGCAAGGTGATGGAGAGCTTTGAAGCCGAGCGTGAGGAGTTTCTGCTTGATTCGAAAGTTGATAGGCAATCACTGGAGATTTTTGAGGAGGGGAGTGACATGTCCAGAGCGTTTCTGTATAAAGATAATCCAGGCAACAGAATGAAGTGTACACTGAAGCGGGGGGAGACAGGAGGATTGGCGATCAGAAAGGAGGCCGATGTAGTAATCCAGTCAGGATAGGATGAGAGATTGAACCAGCAAGGTAGCGGTTTGGATGAAGACGAAAGGGCAGATCTTGGCGTGGATCTTGGTTGTGGAGGTGAGACCAGCAGGTTTTGATGATGGATTGGATGTGTGGGGGTAAATGAGAGAGTGGAGTCAAGGATGATGATGATGATAATGATAATAATAATAATGATTTCAATCGTATTTATTGAGCACTTACCGTGTGTAGAGCACTGTACTAAGCTTAAGTGCTTACTATGTGAAAAGCACTGTTCTAAGCACTGGGGAAGTTACAAGGTGATCAGGTTGTTCCACGGGGGGCTCACAGTCTTAATCCCCATTTTACAGATGAGGTAACAGGCACAGAGAAGTTAAGTGACTTGCCCAAAGTCACACAGCTGACTAGTGGCTGAGCTGGGATTTGAACCCATGAACTCTGACTCCAAAGCCCAGGCTCTTTCCACTGAGCCACGCTGCTTCTCTAGCAACAATGGGCTCACAGTCTAGAACGCCACCAAGGTTGCAGGCTTGTGAGATGGGAAGGATGGTAGTGCCATCTACAGTGATGGGAAAGTCAGGGAGAGGACAGGGTTTGGGAGGAAAGATAAGGAGCTCAGTCTTGGACATGATGGCAGACAGACATCCAGATGGAGATGCCCTGAAGGCAGGAGGAGATACAAGCCTGGAGGGATGCTGAGAGAACAGGGGTGGTAGAATTGGTAGAATTGGTTGTCATCCAACCAGAGATGATAGTAGAAGCCGTGGGAGCGAATGACTTCACCAAGGGAGTGAGTGTAGATGGAGAACAGAAGGGGACCAAGAACTGACCCATGAGGAACCTCTACAGTAAGTGGATGGGAGGTGGAGGAGGAACTGCGAAGGAGACCGACCGAGAATGAATGGCCAGAGAGATGAGGAGAACCAGAATAGGATGCAGTCTGTGAAGCCAAGGTTGGATAGCATGCTGAGGAGAAGGGGATAGTCCTCAGAAGGCAGCTGAGAAGTCGAGGAGGATTAGGATAGAGTAGGAGCCATTGGATTTGGCAAGAAGGTGGTCATTTGTGACCTCTGAGAAGGCAGTTTCGGTGGAGTGTCAGGGGACGGAAGCCAGATTGGAGGGGGTCTAGGAGAGAGTTGGAGTTGAGGAATTCGAGGCAGTGCATGTAGGTGACTCATTCTGGGAGTTTGGAAAGGAAGGGTAGGAGGGAAATAGGGCAATAAATAGAAGGGGGGCAGTGGGGTCAAGATAGGGTTTTTTAGGATGAGGGAGACGTGGGCATTTTTGAAGGCAGAGGAGAAGGAACCAATAGAGAGCAGGCGGGTGAAGATGGAAGTTAAGGATTGGAGAAGGGAAGGGGCGGGAGTTTTCATAAGATGAGAAGGAATGGGGTCCAAAGCACAGGTGGATGGGGTGGCACTTGAGAGGAGGGAGGAGATCTCATCTGAAGATAGTGCTGGGGTGGATGGAAAGTAGCAGAGAGGGTTGGGGGTGGGCTTGGAAAAGTGGGAGGGGTGACTTTGGAGAGCTCAGACCTGGTGGTGTTAATTTTACTAATGAAGTAGGTGGCCAGATCACTGGGGGTGAGGGATGGAGGAGGGGGAGGAACAGGAGGCCTGAGAAGGGAGTAAAATGCCTGGAACAGCTGATGGGGGTGATGGGCATGGGTGTCAATAAGGGAAGAAAGATAGTTTTGCCTGGCAGAGGGGAGGGCAGAGTTAAGGCAGGAAATGAGAAATTTAAAGTGAACAGGGTTGGCTTGGTGTTTAGACTTTCACCAGCAGCATTCAGCAGCTCGAGCATAACATCAAACTGCCTCCAATACTGGGCAACTTTCTATCAGCTTCCTTCACCAATCATACTCAGAGAGTACATTCTGAATCCTAATCGCTACTCTGCTTATCTCTTGCTAAATAATGGCCCTCAGCTCACCAGCATGCAGTCCCACCTCTGCACCTACCCACCCCCCCACCCCCACCCCCACCCCCAGTTCACTGCTCTGGCTCTTGGATTTACAGACTAGCAGAGCCCCTACCCTAACCAACCACAGCTAACCCCCAAGGCTATGCAAGATTCTTTAGGGACCTGTGCAATGTACTGCCTTGAAGGTTTTCTTCTCTTTCCTTTCATTCTACCTGGGAGAACTGCAACAGCTGGAGGAGGAGGGTGTTCATGGCAGTGGGGTTGTGGGGGGAGGAGCGGTGTGTGTCAGGCGGACAACATGACTGAACTCTCAAGAATAGGGTTACCCCAGAGCTTAGCTAGCTCAGTTCTTAGTACATAGTAAGAACTTAGAAATACCATAAATCACTGACTTTGGTTGTTTGAGAGGAGCATGAAGATAAGCAGAAGTAAGTAAAGTGGGAGAGCTCCCATTACTCAGTCTTTCAAAGTTAACCAATTAATGGTACTTCCCTTGTAACTCTCCCTTCTCTGACATTCTCATATTTACTTTCCCTCCACATGGACCTCCCTCCTTCTTTTAATCCACTAAACTGAGACACTTCCCAAAATGTCTTCTCTTCCATAGGGCTTCCCCCTGATTAATTCCTCACTTTCCTGGTGATGCCACTCACCTAAAGCCAATATGCTTATATGTGTATATCTGCTTATTTGCTTTTTATTTTGTTATTTAATTTCTTGCTTTTGTTTATATCATTTGTCTCTGTGCACTAATCTTCCTTATCTGGAGAGCAGCAAAAGGAGCCAGGGAAGAGAGAGACAGTACTTTCTGAGGCTGGGGAGGAGGGAACCCAGGATTATTGAGGGAACATGTGCAGTTTCTTCCAAAACTGAAGCATGTGTGGGTGAATCTGGAGCTGACCTCCATGGCAGGGAGGACTCCAGTCTGGGCAGCTGCAGCTCGGTGTCTTTTGGCTGGTTTCAGACAGCTGCTGCTCCTGATCCTGCCACCACCACTGCTGCTCTTAGGACTGCAGGAGCAGAGGGAAGGGAGCCAGAATGCTGTTGCAAGGCCCTGCTGAGAGCTCACCTCCTCCAGGAGGCCTTCCCAGACTGAGCCCCTTCCTTCCTCTCCCCCTCGTCCCCCTCTCCATCTTCCGCATCTTTCCTCCTTCCCTTCCCCACAGCACCTGTATATATGTATATATGTTTGTACATATTTATTACTCTATTTATTTAACTTGTACATACCTATTCTATTTATTTTATTTTGTTAGTATGTTTGGTTTTGTTCTCTGTCTCCCCCCTTTTAGACTGTAAACCCACTGTTGGGTAGGGACTGTCTCTATATGTTGCCAATTTGTACTTCCCAAGCGCTTAGTACAGTGTTCTGCACATAGTAAGCGCTCAATAAATACGATTGATGATGATGATGATGGTTACTGCTGCCCTACAAAAAAATAAATTACCTGGAGCTGGGGTTTTCCCATCTGTGGGTATGACTGACCAGGGGAGGTGGCGCCATGAATGTGGCTGTGTGCAGGGGGCGGACATTCTTTATATTTAAAGACATACAGTAAACCCCTGGTGCTGGTGAGTCAATTTTCTACCTCTCAGACCCTCCTCCAACTCCTCTCTGCCCTCCTTCACAGCTCTGCACCCCAAGGAGCCAGGGTGGTTGCAGGAAAAAAGAAGTGGTTGCCCCGGTTCCAAACCTCTCCTGTAGCAAGGGTAGTTTAGTCAGTTTACATGCATATCATGTACCCCTCCTTGTCTTCAGACTCTCCCCTCTCTAGTCTATATTTTCCTCTGCCACTTGGATCATCTATCGTCCTTCTGTATCCTTCTCTTTCCTCTTTCGAAACTTCCAAAAAGTACCTACTGGTTCCCACATCAAGCATTAACTCCTGACTACTGGCTTTAAGGCACTCAATCAGCTCTCCCTCCTTAATATCCACTCCCTTCTCCCACATGCTAGCTTGCATTCTTCATTCTTCTCAAACCTACTCACACTGCCTCATTCTTGTCTCCTCTGTCACTAGCTTTCTCATTCTCTCCCCGTTCCTGGAATTCTCTCCCACTTTTTTTCCAACAGTTGATAGGTCTCTCCATCTTCAATCAATTGTATTTATTGAGCACTTACTATTTGCAGAGCACTGTACTAAGAGCTTGGGAGAGTACAATCCAATGATGATGATGATGGTATCTGTTAAGCACTTACTATGTGCCAAACACTATTCTAAGTGCTGAGGTAGATACAAAGTAATCAGGTTGTCCCACGTGGGGCTCTGTCTTAATCCCCACTTTACAGATAAGGTAACTGAGGCACAGAGAAGTGAAGTGATTTGCCCAAGGTCACACAGCAAACAAGTGGTGGAGCTGGGATTAGAACTCACGTCCTCTGACTCCCTAGCCCGTGCTCTTTCCATTAAGCCATGCTGCTTCTCCAGTGGAATTAGGAGACATGTTCCCTGCCTATAATAAGCTTACAGTCAGGCTGGCGGCGGGGGGGGCGGAACAGACATTAATATGAATAAATAATTTATAATATATCATTTAGAGATATGTGCCTAAGTGCTGTTGGGTCGGGTCAAGTGTCCAAAGGTCACACACAGAAGTGCAGAAATGATGCAGAAGAAAGAGCAAGCTGGGAAAGAGAGGGCTTAATCAGGGAAGGCATTTGGGAGGAGACATGACCTGCTTTGAAGGTGGAGAGAGTAGTGGTCTGGTGTATATGGAGAGGGAGGGAGTTTCAGGTTAGTGGGGAGATTGTGGGAAAGGGAATGGTGGGAAGATAGACAAGACTGGGGCAAAGGGAGTAAGCTGGAACTTAAAGATCAGAGTGTGCAGGCTGGGCTGTAGTAGCCTTCAAAGCCTTATTGAAGGCACATCTTTCATTCATTCATTCGTTCAATTGTATTTATTGAGTGCTTACTGTGTGCTGAGCACTGTACTCAGCATTTGGGAGAGTACAATACAACAATAAACAGACACATTTCCTGCTCAAAATGATCTTACAGTCTAGAGGGGGGTCAGACATTAATATAAATAAATTACAAATATGTACAAATATGCTGAGAGGCTAGGAAGGGGGATGAGTAAAAGGAGCAAGTCAGGGTGATGCAGAAGGGAGTGGGAAAAGAGTAGCGGGGGGCTTAATCAGGGAAGGCCTCTTGCAATAAGGCTTTGAAGGCAGGGAGAGTAACTGTCTATCATTTGAGGAGTTAGAGGATTCCAGGCCAGAGGGAGGACATGGTGAGATAGATTAGATCGAGGTACAGTGAGAAGGTTAGCATTAGAGGAGTGAAATGTTGTTGTAGTAGGACAGTAGCAAGGTGAGGCAGGTGGGGGCAAAGGGATTGAATGCTTTAAAGCCAATGGTGAGGAGTTTTTGTTTCATGTGGAGGTGGATAGGCAAACACTGGAGTTTCTTGAGGAGTGGAGAAACACGTCCTGAGCGTTTTTGTAGAAAAACTGATCCAGGCAGCAGAGTAAAGTATGGACCGGAGTGAGGAGAGACAGGAGGCTGGGAGGTCAGCAAGGAGACTGATGGAGTAATCCAGGCGGGAAAGGATAAGTGATAACATTAACATGGTAACAGTTTGGATGGAGGCCTCCTTCGAGATGCTTTCCCTGACTAAGCCCTCTTTTCCTCTTCCCCCACTCTCTTCTGCATCGCCCTGTCCTGCTCCCTTTATTCATCATTCATTCAATCGTATTTATTGAGCACTTACTGTGTGCAGGGCACTTACTAAATGCTTGGGAAGTACAAACCCTGCAGCACCTAAGTATGTATCTTTAATTTTACTTATATTAATATCGGTCTCCCTCTCTGTACTCATTCATTCATGCATTCAATCGTATTTACTGAGCGCTTACTGTGTGCAGAGCACTGTACTAAGCGCTTGGGAAGTACAAGTTGGCAACATATAGAGACGGTCCCTACCCAACAGCGGGCTCACAGTCTACAAGGGGGAAACAGAGAACAAAACAAAACATATTAACAAAATAAAATGCATAGAATATGTACAAATTAGAGTAATAAATGCATACAACCATCTATACATATATACAGGTGCTGTGGGGAGGGGAAGGAGGTAAGGCGGGGGGAGGAGGAGAGAAAGGAGGGACCTCAGTGTGGGAAGGCCTCCTGGAGGAGGTGAGCTCTCAGTAGGGTTTTGAAGTGCGATCTTTGGGAGGGGTGGGCCACGGGATTTCCCTCAGGCCTGCCCTGCTCCCGTCACCTGAGGAGGCCGGCCTGCTTACCCTTCTCTCAGTGAGGGAGGGAGGGAGGGAGGGAGGGAGGCACACTGGCCAACGGGCGTCAACGTCACGGGCCATGACGTGAGGGTGGGGGCGGCCCTTGGCCCGGAAGTCGCAGTGTGGTGCGGTGCGGTGCGGTGCTGTGCGGTGCGCTGCGTTACCGGACACCCTCGCAGGCTGATGTGACCGTCGGGGCCCCGGGGAAGCGCGAGCCCGCGCGCCACGCAGGCGCACACCCCGCCGCCCGGCCCGCGCCTGCGCACGCGGCCCTCCCCGCCGCGTCGCCCACTCTCTGCGCCTGCGCGGCGGGCCCCTCGCCCGGGGGTCGGGCGCAGAGACACCCCCCCCCCCCTCCCTTCTCGGGGCGCGCGCGCACCTGGTCAGGAGACGGCGCATCCCCAAGGCGCGCGCGCGCGCGCGCGCAGGGGAGGTGATCCGGGGTCTGCGGCTCCCTCCCTCCTGGCGAGCCCGGGAGGGGGCGGTAGAAAGCGCGCTCCGCGCTAGCTCCCTCCTCATTGGCCGGCTGGTGTCCCCTCTCGCCCCGCCATTGGCTCCCCGCGCCGCCTCCGCCCTCCCATTGGCCGAGCCTCGATGGAGCCCCGCCCCCCTCCCCCTGGCTGGCGCGGCGCGGCGCGACTAGGCGGCCATTTTTCGGGTTGAATCCCGGGGGGAGGGGGCGCCCGTCCCGTCCCGTCCCGTCCCGTCCCGTCCCGTCCCGTCCCGTCCCGTCCCGTCCCGTCCCGTCTGTCGGTCGCAGGCTCGCGCGCGTCTTCGTGGTACGGCTCTCTCGGGCGGCCCCCGCTCCCGCGGACCGCCGCCTGTTCGCGGCCCCCCCCCGCCCAAGCGGCCCCCCTCGGCCTCTTCAGTACCGTAAGCTTGTTGTAGGTAGGGAATGCGATTATTATATTGTTGTATTGGCCCAAGTGCTTAGTACAGTGCTCTGCACACAGTAAATACACTCAATATGCTCAGCACTCAATAAATATGATTGACTGACCGACTATATTAGTGAGGTTAGGTAGGATGGGGCAAGCTGACTGAGTGCTTTAACGCCAACGGTAAGGAGTTTCTGTTGCAGAGGTAGGTGAGCCACCGCTGGAAGTTCTTGAGGAGTGTGAGACAGGAACTGAATGTTTTTGTTGATAAATGATTTATGCAGCAGAGTTAAGTATGAATTGGAGTGGGGAGAGACGGGAGGATGGGAGGATAGTGAGGAGGCAGATGTAGTAGTCAAGGCCGGATAGGATAAGTGCTTGGACCAGCACAGTAGCAGTTTGGTTGGAAAGAAAAGGGCGGATTTTAGCAATGTTGTGAAGGCAGGATTTGGTGACGGATTGAATATGTGGGTGGAATGAGAAAGATGAATCTAGGACCATGCCTAGGTTACCGGCTTGGGAGCTATGGAGGATAGTGGTGTTGTCTACAGTGATGGGAAAGACAAGGAGAGGAAAGGTTTGGGTTGGAAGATAAGGAGTCCTGTTTGGGACATGTTTGATTTGAGGTATTGGTGGGACATCCAAGTAGATATATCTTGAAGGTAGGAGGAAATGCCAGATTGCCGGGAAGAAGAGCGGTCAGGGCTGGGAATGTACATTTGCTACAGTCTCCTTGAGAACCACCCTACCTTCAGTATTTCCCTGCTCCAGTCCAAACTTCAGTCTTCTACTTGGAATTATTTTTCTGAACCATCATTTTGTACACATCTCCCTGCTTCTTAAAATCCTTCAATGGTTAGACATTGCTCTTCGCATCAAGCAGAAAGTCCTGATCATTGGCTCTAAGCCACTTCATTAGCTCTCTCCCTCTTACCTATCCACTCTCTTCTCCCACTACACCTAAGTTTACACTGTCCATTCCTCTCAAGCTCACTTTCTCATTTGCGTCATTCTCTACACTCCCACCTCTAGCTCCTTGCTTAATAATAATAATAATCACGAATATGGTACTTATTAAGCACTTACTATGTGCCAAGGGATATTCTAAGTTCTGGGGTAGATGCAAGTTAATCAGATTAAACAGTCCTTGTCCCACATGGGGCTCACATTCTTAATCCCCATTTTACAGATGAAAGAACTGAAGCACAGAGAATTGAAGTGACTTGCACAAGGTCTCATACCAGACAAATGGTGGAGCGGGATTAGAACCCAGGTCCTTCTGACTCCCAGGCCCATGCTTGCTTATGTCCTTTTTTCTGCTCAGAACTGTCTTCCTCTTCAAATCCTCAAGACCACAGCTCTCCCCATCTTTAAAACCTTCAAAACTCCTCAAAATGCTTAGTACAGTGATCAAGCACTTAGTTCAGTGCTCTGCATGTAGTAATAAAAATAATTATGGTATTAAGTGCATAGTATGTGCCAAGCAGTGTTCTAAGAACTGGGGTAGATGCAAGGTAATCAAGTTGTCCCACATGGCGCTCACACTTTTAATCCTCATTTTACAGGTGAGGTAACTGAGGCAGAGAGAAGTGAAGTGGCTTGCCCAAAGTCACACAGCTGACATGTGGCAGAGCTGGGATTAGAACCCATGTTCTCTGACTCCCAAGCCCATGCTCTTTCCACTAAGTCACGCTGCTTCTCACTCAATAAACACTCGATAAACACGATAGATTGATTCTGAAATTCCACCTACTATGAGAGACTTTTCCAGGTCCCAGATCAATCAGTGGTACTTAATGAACATTTATTGTGTGCAGAGCACTGTACTAAGACTTTAGTAAAGTACAATACAACACTCGTCTCCAAATCACATTTTCCCTACTGTCATCTCCGGACTTACACTCTCACTACAAGAGGAGCAATGTGGTTTAGTGGATAAAGCACGGGCCTGGACATCAGAAAGACCTGGGTACTAATCCCTGCTCTGCCGCATGTCTGCTGTGTGATCTTGGGCAGTCTTTTAACTCTGTGAGCCTCAGTTACTTCATCTGTAAAATGGGGATTAAGAGTGTGAGTCCCAGGTGGGACAGGGACTGTGTCCAACCTGATTAGCAGCAGCGTGTCTCAATGGAAAGAGCATGGGCTTTGGAGTCAGAGGTCATGGGTTTGAATCCCGGCTCCGCCACATGTCTGCTGTGTGACCTTGGGCAAGTCACTTAACTTCTCTGAGCCTTAGTTACCTCATCTGTAAAATGGGGATTAAGACCGTGAACCCCACGTGGGACAACCTGAGCACCCTGTATCCCCCCCAGTGCTTAGAACAGTGCTTTGCACATAGTAAGCACCTAACAAATGCCATCATTATTTCCCCCTTCTAAACTGTGAGCCCACTGTTGGGTAGGGACTGTCTCTATATGTTGCCAACTTGTACTTCCCAACCGCTTAGTACAGTGCTCTGCACACAGTAAGCGCTCAATAAATATGATTGATTGATTTGTATCTTCCCCAGTGCTTAGAATAGTGCTTGGCACATAGTAAGTGCTTAACAATTATTATGGTACTTCCCATTATTATTACATCCCACTATTATTATTAATTTCCATTACACTTCAGTCCTCATCAATGTACATACTCTACTTTTTGACCACTTCTCCCTCCTATCATTTTATCATTTTTTGTCTGTCCCCTCACAGACTGAAAATTATTTGTGGACAGGGATCATGTCTTATTCTACTAGGACTCTCCCAAGAGCTTAGGACTGTGCTCTATATACACATTAGGCACTCAATTTAACGTTTTATGAGTGAGGAAAATAAATTTAAGAAGAGTAATTTTGAAGACACCAATATAACCTTGTTTGAATGGGAAGAGTAGAGTGCTCATAACATATGTTCTATATAAATGAAATGAAAAGAAGCCCTTGCTAATGAAACATTTGTGAGATGACACTGTGAGGCCAATTCTGTTGATCTTTGGGAAGGGGAGGGAGGATAGCCCTTGCTCTGGTGAGTTCAGGATTCACCCTGGGCCTCTTGAATTTTATTCTTGACTCACCATATGACTTTGTTTCAGTTTCTACATCTTTAAAATGGGTGATTTTCCTGGCAGTCCTTATGAGGTCAGCCTATGCAAAACCCATTTCCTCCAGGAAGCTTCCCAGGTGATCTTCCCCTGATCTAGAAATTACCTTAATCATTCACATACCTCCCTCCACCGCATAATCCCTCCCGACCCCACCTATTTTTGAGGTGGAAAAAATGGATATATTTTATAAGCAGTGATAGCAGCCAGCCAACACAAGGTAGGAAGAGAAGTAGAGGCAGAACACTTGGGGTTCAGGCTCAGGAAATGCTGGGGTAGCAGGAGAAGCAGTGAGGGAGAATTGCCATCATTCACTGAGGATGCAGTACTTGGGAAATTTCAGTTGGACTGAGGTGCAATCTCAAGTACCCTCTTACCTTTCTCTTCCTTCTCCCCTCCTTTCCTCCTCCTTTTTTAACCTTCTTAACTTCTTTCTAACACTTCCATTATTGCGAGACAATTCTACACATAGCTCCTCACCTGTTTTGGGGTAGCAGAAATCATGCCCCAAAGTGGAGCATTTATATGAGTAAAATATGAGTAAAATATGGTAATTCTTGAGCACTCCTTAGCATCACTGTAGTTAATTTGCATACACTGTTCTTCTCTGGTTGTATTCATGAACACTTATTTCAATTAACTGTCCTTTATGTTTTCTGTAGACTTGCATGATCATGTGTCTTGCCCTTAGCTTCTTGAAACTGAGACCGTGTCTTCTTCTCCAACTCCCCTCTGCTTCCAATACTGGTCTCTGTTCACAGAGGGCACTCAGTACCACTGACTGATTAAGTGTACAGTTAAAAAAACAGATGATCTCTGGAAAGGAATAACAAATCATAAACTCCATAGAAAATACATCCTCCAAGACAGTATTTAAGTGGGGAATTCTAGAATTGGGTTCTGAATCAGACATTGGATTATCCTAGGTCACTACTGCCCACTACAGACAACCTCAGCTCAGCTGTGCCCAGAGGGAACCCTGAATCCCCTGGAGGGGCCATGCCAACCTTGCCCAGCTGGAAAGTACTGCCCAGGAGAAGGCTGCTCGTACCCTGGCGGTAAGTTCTATTGTATGTGATGATGCCGGAGTGTTGAAACCCCTTCAGGGAAGAACAATGAGGCCAAGGAAGCTATGGGGGAGAGGGAGCGTCCAGAGCAGAGATGATATTACCTACTATATGCAAATAACATCTATATTTTGCCATGGTCCATGACGATTTGGGGAAAATCTCAGCAGAAAGCAGAGGAAGGGTCAAGAGTCTTGTCATGCTGCTGATGGTTGCCCTTAAATGACCGATCTGATTATCTTGTATCTACCCCAGCACTTAGTACTGTCCTTGGCGCAGAGTAAGCGCTAAACAAATGGCACAGTCAGTCTGTCTTAGATCACCAGTGACCCATGAGGCTGAGCAGGAGAGCTTTCTGTTAGCCCAGATATCCAGGAAGCTAGTCCCATGGGGATTGAGACTGTGAGCCCCACATGGGACAGGGACTGTGTCCAACCTGATTTGCTTTTATCTACCCCAGTGCTTGGTACAGTACCGGGCACATAATAAGTGCTTAACAAATACCACAATTATTATTATAATTATTATTATTATTATTATTATTATCATTATTATTATTGGCAAGTCTGAGCCCCTGGCCCCCAGAGAAGCCCGTAGCACTAAGTCTGGCTCCCTAGTCTGTCTGGTTCTATCCACCAGGTCTCTGCTTAGCCAGCTATTACTGTGAGGGTGGAGCCACCAATGTCATCCCATGCAGATCAGCATTCCGACTCAATGGACTCTGCCCAGTTGGGCATTCCTGACCAGAGGGGACTGTATCACCTGTTCCCTGCCCAATGGGGACCCTGGGAAACATCTCTGGTGAGTGCATCAACCTGTATGGGGAGAAGGACCACTGTTATCCTTTAGATTGATTTGGACACAGGAGGACCATGAGCAGGAGATTGTGCTTGACTTGGTGACAGTTTTCTTCCCAGGAGGTTCCTCAGAGAGGTCCTGTCAGCCTTGCCCTGCTGGGTTCTTCTGTGCCCAGGATGGTCTTGACTCCCCTACAGGCCCTTGTGCAGCTGGCTTCTATTGCCCTGGGGACATCAGCTCCTTCAGCTCTACGGCATTCCTGTGCCCCAAGGTACTAGCCTTCAGCAGTTCCACCTTGAACTAGAAACAGTAAGAGTGAGTTAATGTACCAGGTACATGGATTTGTATGAATTTACATGGTTCATTTTATTCTCCAAATGTCCAGCCGTCTCCCCTATTCCTTTTCTCTGAGCACCTGGTAACTGTTTCTCCCCCCCACTGCCCTGTTAATTCCTTCTCCCATCCTCTGAGTGCTGCGGCCCCCAGTCCTACTCCCCACAGCTCCCCTGCCCTTGGCCATTGTGTTCACTGCAGCACTAGTCATTCTAGTTGGTCCAGCTGGCATGGAAAAACTCCAATTTGTCCCCTGGTCAAGGCACCCCATGTGGCTGGGACCTCAGAGGCAACATTTGAGCCATATGTCCTCAATTCACAGGGTCATTTCTGCCAGGAGGGTGCAGCTCGGCCAATTCTGTGTCCCCCAGGGGAGTACCAGTCCAAATGAGGGTCAGATGCCTGCATCCCCTGCCAGCCAGGCTTCTGCTGCCAAGAGGAGGTCACAGGGACCCCCAAGCTGTGTCCATCATCAATCGTATTTATTGAGCGCTTACTATGTGCAGAGCACTGTACTAAGCACTTGGGAAGTACAAATTGGCAACATGTAGAGACAGTCCCTACCCAACAGTGGGCTCACAGTCTAAAAGGGGGAGACAGAGAACAAAACCAAAGATACTAACAAAATAAAATAAATAGAATAGATATGTACAAGTAAAATAGAGTAATAGATATGTACAAAAATATATACATATATACAGCTGCTGTGGGGAAGGGAAGGAGGTAGGATGGGGGATGGAGAGGGGGACGAGGGGGAGAGGAAGGAAGGGGCTCAGTCTGGGAAGGCCTCCTGGAGGAGGTGAGCTCTCAGTAGGGCCTTGAAGGGAGGAAGGGAGCTAGCTTGGCGGATGGGCAGAGGGAGGGCATTCCAGGCCCGGGGGATGACGTGGGCCGGGGGTCGATGGTGGGACAGGTGAGAACGAGGTACGGTGAGGAGATTGGCGGCGGAGGAGTGGAGGGTGCGGGGTGGGCTGTAGAAGGAGAGAAGGGAGGTGAGGTAGGAGGGAGTGAGGTGATGGAGAGCCTTGAAGCCCAGGGTGAGGAGTTTCTGCCTGATGCGCAGATTGATTGGTAGCCACTGGAGATTTTTGAGGAGGGGAGTAATATGCCCAGAGCGTTTCTGGACAAAGATAATCCGGGCAGCAGCATGAAGTATGGATTGAAGTGGAGAGAGACATGAGGATGGGAGATCAAAGAGAAGGCTGATGCAGTAGTCCAGACGGGATAGGATGAGAGCTTGAACGAGCAGGGTAGCGGTATGGATGGAGAGGAAAGGGCGGATCTTGGCAATGTTGCAGAGCTGAGACCGGCAGGTTTTGGTGATGGCTTGGATGTGAGGGGTGAATGAGAGAGCGGAGTCGAGGATGACACCAAGGTTGCGGGCTTGTGAGACGGGAAGGATGGTAGTGCCGTCAACAGAGATGGGAAAGTCAGGGAGAGGGCAAGGTTTGGGAGGGAAGACAAGGAGTTCAGTCTTCAACATGTTGAGCTTTAGGTGGCGGGCAGACATCCCGATGGAGATGTCCTGAAGGCAGGAGGAGATGCGAGCCTGGAGAGAAGGGGAGAGAGCGGGGGCAGAGATGTAGATCTGGGTGTCATCAGCGTAGAGATGATAGTTGAAGCCGTGGGAGCGAATGAGGTCACCAAGGGAGTGCATGTAGATCGAGAACAGAAGGGGACCAAGCACTGAACCTTGGGGAACCCCCACAGTAAGAGGATGGGAGGGGGAGGAGGAGCCTGCAAAAGAGACTGAGAATGAACGACCGGAGAAATAAGAGGAGAACCAGGAGAGGACGGAGTCTGTGAAGCCAAGGTCAGATAGCATGTTGAGGAGAAGGGGGTGGTCCACAGTGTCGAAGGCAGCTGAGAGGTCGAGGAGGATTAGGACCGAGTATGAGCCGTTGGATTTGGCAAACAGGAGGTCATTGGTGACCTTTGAGAGGGCAGTTTCCTACTATCCTGCTGGTATGCACCAGAACTTCTTTCACCCCCCGTTAACCATTCCTGCTGCCTTCTCAGGCCCACTCTGGACAACTACCTTGTCCCAGGGGGCAGGGAGAAGTGTTTGGAAGAGCCCTTTGGGTCTTTCATAAGATGAGATCACTTTGCCCACTGTGACTTCAAGCCAAAGTTCAGGTCCAACTTGAGACATGGGCACGCATGACAAAGACACCCTGGCTTAGGCCCAACATAACATCTATTCAAGGGGACCTGCCTATCATGACAGAGGAGTACAAAGATGGTTAGGATCCCAGGAAAGGCAAAGAATCTGGAAGGACCATTCCCCTGCCTCTGGGCAAGGCTGCACACAAATTGTGCCAGAGAGAGAGGTTACCATCAAAACTGGCTGCCCCAGTTTTGTGATAGGTCAGCTTCATATCTAGGTGTCTAAGGCTGGTGAATTTCACAGATGGAATTTCTGTTCTTAGGCAAACGAGCAAATAGTCCTGTTCCATAGCTTTGATGTTCAGTGCTCCTGCTGCTGCTCCTCCTGCTGTTCCTGTTGCTGCTCTTGTTGCTGCCATTCATTCATTCATACAATTGTATTTATTGAGTGCTTACTGCATGCAGAGCACTATTCTAACTGCTTGGGAGGGTGCAAGGCAACAATAAACAGACACATTCCCTGACAACAAGCTTACAGCCTAGAGATATCACAGATATGTATATGAGTGAGTTAGTTAAATAATATTGTACAGAAACACTCTGGGCATGTCACTCCCCTCCTCAAAAACCTCCAGTGATTGCCTGTCAACTTACAAATCAAGCAAAAACTCCTCACTCTAGGCTTCAAGTATCTCAATCACCTCGCCCTTTCCTACCTCACCTCCCTTCTCTCCTTTTGCAGCCCAGACCACACACTCCACTCCTCCATTGCTAACCACCTCACTGTGCCTCATTCTCGCCTGTCCCACCGTCAACCCCTGGCCCACATTCTTCCTCTGTCCTGGTATGCCTGCCCTCCACACATCCACCAAACAAGCTCTCTTCCTCCTTTCAAAGCCCTACTGAGAGCTCACCTCCTCCAGGAGGCCTTCCCAGACTGAGCCCCCCTTTTCCTGTCCTCCTCCCTTCCCCATTGCCCCCATTGCCCTACCCCCTTCCCCTCCCCACAGCACTTGTATATATTTGTACTTATTACTTTACTTATTTTACTTGTACATATTTACTACTCTATTTTATTAATGATGTGCATATAGCTATAATTCTATTTATTCTTGTGGTTTTGACACCTGTCTACTTGTTTTGTTTTGTTGTCTGTCTCCCCCTTCTAGACTGTGGGCCCATTGTTGGGTAGGGACCATCTTGATATGTTGCCGACTTGTACTTCCCAAGCACTTAGTACAGTGCTCTGCACACAAAGTGCTCAATAAATATGATTGAATGAATGAGTGCTGTTGGGCTGGGAGGGAGGAAGAGTCAAGGGAGGAAGTCAGGGTGATGCAGAACGGAGTGGGAGAAGAGAAAAGGGGGGCCTTAGTTTGGGAAGTCCTCTTGGAGGAGATTTACATTCAGTAAGTCTTTGAAGGAGGGGGCAGTAATTGTCGGAGAGGGCGTTCCAAGCCAGAGGCAGGATGTGGGCTAGTGGTCAGTGGCAAAGTAGGTGAGATTGAGGCACAGTGAGGAGGTTAGCACTAGAGGAGCGAAGTATGTGGGTTGGGTTGTAGAAGGGGAGTAGAGAGTTGAGGTAGGAGGAGGCAAGGTAATGGAGTGCTTTAAGGCCAATACCAAGATCCTGCTTCATCACGACCCTCTTCACCTACATTTTATTCTCTTCTTTTTCCCAGTTCTGACACTTTCCCTCCCTCCCTATTGTATTTAGTATAAAAATAGTCTGTTCTTTCTTAACTCTTCTGCCTCTCTGGAAGACATTTGAAATCCAAAGTTTTCTATTACCCAGGAGCTTTCTCAGTGCACACAAATTTAGATGTCAAGAAAGTTTGTATATTTGAAACAGTTGTTCAAATTAATGAAGGTTCAAAAAAGAGTGAGAAAATGAGAAAGACGATATTACAAAAGAAAACAGTATGGACAAGGGAAAAGGAACACAGCTGAGACCTAATCCAAGCTCTCCCATTTGCCTGTTATGTGATTTTTGGACAAGTCACATAACTCTGCCTGCCTCAGTCTCCTCATCTGTAAAATGAAGATTAAATGCCTATTTCCCCTCCTAAGACTGTGAGCCCCATGTGGGATAGTCAGTAAGGCAATCGTATTTATTGAGTGCTTACTGTGTGCAGAGCACTGTACTAAATGATTGGGAGAGCACAATGTAACAATATAAAAGACACATTCCCTGCCCTCAACAAGCTTACAGTCTAGAGGGGGAGACAGACACTAATATAAATAAATAAATTACAGATATCTACATAAGTAATGTGGGGCTGTGAGGGGGGATGAATAAAGGGACCAAGTCAGGGTGATGCAGAAGGGAGTTGAAGAAAAGGACTAAGCCCTGACTAAGCCCACTTGGATAAGGCTTTGAAGGGAAGGAAGAGTAATTATCTGCCAGATATGAGGAGAGAGGGCATTCCAGGCCAGAGAAAGACTTGGGCAAAAGGCCAATGGTGGGATAGACGAGATCAAAGTACAGTGCGAAGGTTAGGTCTAAAGGAGCAAAGTGTGAGGACTGGGTTGTAGGAGGAGAGTTGGCGAGGTGAGTTAGGAGGGGGCAAGATGATTGAATGCTTTAAAGCCAATGGTGAGGAGTTTCTGTTTGATGTAGCGGTGGATGCTCTAAATGTATCTACCACGGTGCTTGTCATTTAGTAAGCACTTAATATTATTATTACAATAGTTGTATTTGTTAAGTGCTTTACTATGTGCCAAATGCTGTGCTAGGTAGCAGGGTAGATGCAAGCTAATCAGCTCAGACACAGTCCCCATCCCAGAGGGGGTTCACAGTCTCAGTGGGAGAACAGATATTTAAACCCTGTTTTACAGATGAGGCACAGAGAAGTGAAAAGACTTGCCCAAGGTCACACAGCAAGCATTATTATTATTATTACATTACTGCTTTAGCCAGCTGCAACTCCTCCTGACCTCATCTTCTTCATTGGTCCCTGGCATCCCTGGAAGTCCCATTTTCTCCTGGGACTCCTCTTGGGTGGCTTGGAACACCTGCAGTTTGGCCAGTCATCTGAGAGCATTTTCTAAGATGGGTGGCTATTTCTTAAATGTGATTATATTCTTGTTGTGCCAGCCATTGATTGTTCAGGCTTCCTCTGGGCCTGAGTTCCCTGCTACACCAACTGCGCCCATCACTTACTATTGCCCCCATCACTGGTTTGTCACAGGGTCGTCGTTTCCCAGGTTGTGTCCTGAAGGGACCTCCTTCACTTCTCCAGATACCATGGGCCTCAGGGAGGAAAGGGGCTGCCTCATCTGCACCCCTGACCATTATTGCAGGTCAGTGAAAGGTCCAAGAGCAGTCATGTTCCCTTCACTCTCACCCATTGGGCATTTTTAATTGGTTGCTTTATCTTGCCCAGAGGTGATGCTCAGGGGTTGCTGAAAGGTCCATCCCACTGCTGACTGCCCTGCAGGCTGGGGCCAGCAGTGAATATACAAGGACAAGATTCCTTGTCCGGGACCCCACTGAGACCAATGACATACATCTTCTCCACTACTTACCCAGCACCAACAAATTAGTTCACACTGGACCAGAAGGCACATGGCAGTTTGTAAGGTTGACCATCCCTATTCCTTGCTTCAGAGCCCTTAGTTGGAAGATCCATCTGGACTAGAATTAAAGGGTTCCAAAATATGAGAGTGTCCTTTTTGTAACAAAATAATCTGGATGGAAATTTTGGAGGAATTGTCCTCCAGTCCACCTGATGGCTTTTGATCGACTGGAGGCATCCAAAAGGCTTGAGGGATCCCAGGAAGGACTGATCTCCTGGGCTGGCCATAAGCTTCTTGCTGAACCTCAGGACAACATATGCTATCCCAGAGTGCAAGACTTCCCTTTTCCACCAGTGACCAGGAGAGCAGAGCAAGTGTGGTGAGGAGAGTAAGTGAAGAGCTGAAGTCCTACAGCACCGATCACTGAGTAGTAGTGCTGGTAACCTGCACAGCCTCCTCTCCTCGCCACCTGGGGTATCCACTCCTGACCCTCCTGGTGACAGTGGGTGGGACACAAGCAGTGGCAGCACTGATCTTGACAGAATTTGCAGTGTTGGGAAGGCTGCGGCAGCACCAGCTGTAGCTGTGGACTTTACTGTGGTTAAACCCTGCCCTCTCCCTGACTTTCCCATCACTGTTGATGGCACTACCATCCTTCCCATCTCACAAGCCCGCAACCTTGGTGTCATCCTCGACTCCGCTCTGTCATTCACCTCTCACATCCAAGCTGTCACCAAAACCTGACGGTCTCATCTCCACAACATTGCCAAGATCCGGCCTTTCCTCTCCATCCAAACCGCTACCCTGCTCATTCAAGCTCTCATCCTATCCTGTCTGGGTTACTGTATCAGCCTCCTGTCCAATCTCCCATCTTCCTGTCTCTCCCCACTTGAAGAATCCATACTTCACGCCGCTGCCTGGATTGTCTTTGTCCAGAAATGCTCTGGGCATGTTGCTCCCCTCCTCAAAAATCTCCAGTGGCTACCAATCAACCTACGCATCAGGCAGAAACTCCTCACCCTCAGTTTCAAGGCTCTCCATCACCTTGCCCCCTCCTACCTCACCTCCCTTCTTTCCTTCTACAGCCCAGCCCACACCCTCCGCTCCTCTGCCGCTAATCTCCTCACCGTGTCTCGTTCTCGCCTGTCCCGCCGTCAACCCCCAGCCCACGTCATCCCCCTGGCCTGGAATGCCCTCCCTCCCCACATCCTCCAAGCTAGCTGTCTTCCTCCCTTCAAGGCCCTACTGAGAGCTCACCTCCTCCAGAAGGCCTTCCCAGACTGAGCCCCCTTCCTTCCTCTCCCCCTCACCCCCCTCTCCATCCCCCCATCTTACCTCCTTCCCTTCCCCACAGCACCTATACATATATATGTATATATGTTTGTACATATTTATTACTCTATTTTACTTGTACATATTTATTCTACTTATTTTATTTTGTTAATATGTTTTGCTTTGTTCTCTGTCTCCCCCTTCTAGACTGTGAGCCCACTGTTGGGTAGGGACCATCTCTATATGTTGCCAACTTGTACTTCCCAAGCGCTTAGTACAGTGCTCTGCACACAGTAAGCGCTCAGTAAATACGATTGAATGCATGAGTCATGAGAAGCCTTGAAACTCTGCTTCCCTAACCATTATTCTTTGGAGTTATCCTTGTTCTTGTCATCTATGTTATTTTGTGTTTTTATTGTTTCATCTTTCCTTATGAATCTGTCACCTCATGTGCCTTCCCCTCTTGCCCTGCCCCTTTATTATGGTATTTATTAAGCCCTTAGTATATATGCACAGCTGTTCTCCTTATTCAGAGAAGACACTGCAGTGAAGTTTATCTATGAGTGCACATGTGACCACAATGACAGATGTGAGATTCTAAATCCCAGCCACATTGTGCACCCAGAAAGATTGTCCTTTATTATGTTGTCATGTTTGATGTTTACAGCACCTGGAACTGTTTTCTCTTTTGCCTCCTTGACTCTCATTCCTTAAGAATATTTGGATAGAAAACAGCCACTCCTTTCTTGATGGCCTTGCACTATACTGGTCAGTCCTCCACAGTTGACTCTTGGTTTGGATGTGCAGCATTGTCTGAGGCTTTATTTTACAGTGGTATTAAAATGTTTCCTCTGCCTACCTTACTTTCAGCTTTCCAATTTCAGCTCTTCATATAGCAGTTATTTGGATATCGTCTGTCATTCAATATCCTCATGGGTACCATCCAGCAGAGATGGATGGAAAGGAGTATAACTTCCATGCTAGGAAATTGACAGATGAGGGAGCTGAGGCCCAGAGAAGTGAAGTGACTTGTCCAAAGTCACACAGCTGACAATTGGTGGAGCTGGGATTTGAACCCATGACCTCTGACTCCAAAGCCCGGGCTCTTTCCACTGAGCCACGCTACTAATTGTAAAGGATCCTCCCAACTCCTGGAGTGGAAAGAGTGCAGGCCTTGGAGGCAGAGAACCTGGGACTCTGCTAAATGCCTGCTATTTGACTTTGGGCAAATCACTTAACTTTTTTGTGCCTCAGTTTCCTCATTTGTAAAATGATTCAATACCTGTTCTCCCTCTTTCTTAGTACAGCGCTTAGTACAGTGCCTGGTACATAGTAAGTACTTAACAAATGCCATTATTTTGTAATATTGTAGTATGATAATTTTTGTAATATTGTAATATGTAACAATATTTTGTAATACTGTAATATTATAATGGTATTTGTTAATTACTACTAATAATATTAACCAGCATGGCCTAGTAAAGGCATAAGGGCCAGGAAGTCAGAGGACCTTGGTTCTAATTTCAGCTCGTCCACTTGCCTGTTGTGTGATTTTGGGCAAGTCATTTAACTTCTCTGGGCCTCAATTGCCTCATCTGGAAAATGGGGATTTAATACCTGTTCTCCCTCCTTAGACTGTGAACCCAGTGTCATTAGGGATTATGTCCATTCTACCCCAGTGTTTTGTATGATGCTTGGCATATAGGAAGCATGCAACAAATATCACAATCATTATTATTATTATTATTGTCATTAGCAAAAGAATGTGAGTGACCCTGCACAAATCACAGCACTAGAATCAGTTCCTGCACCCAGATTCCTGGACCAAACGTCTTCATGTCTGGACTGAAACTCACCCAGGTTTCCTTTGGGAAACTCCAACATTACCAAGTTGTCTTATAGCTATGAGACCTCCTAGGAGATCAAGGCCCTGTTCTGGGGTTTAGGATGCCAGAGTTTTATTTTATTCCCATGTTGATTCTTGAGGAGACTCAGTGGGACTCCCTGGACTGTCTCTTTCCCAGAGATCTCTATACCTTGCAACCTGAAGAGGCTGCCTAAGAGTGTGGGGAGGGAGTGTGGCCTAATGGAAAGAATGGAACTCTGCTTATCAGGGGACTTGAGTTCTAACTTCAGCTCTACACTTGAGAAAGTTATTTAACCTCCCTTTGCCTCAGTTTCCTCAACCATAAAATTGTGATGCATACCCTTTCCTACTTCATAGGGCTAGAATGAAGTCACTGATGGAAATGTGCTTTGAAAAAAATGAGAGGTCTTTCCAAATTCAGTTTTCCCCAGGTTCACTGTGCTAAGTGGAAAAATTCAGAAGAATACTAGCAATGATAACTGTGGTATTTAAGTGCTTACTATATGCCAAACACTTTACCGAGCACTGAGGTAGATACAAGAGAATCAGGTTGGACACAATCCCTGTCTGGTTTGAGAATCATAGCCTAAGAAAGAGGGAGAACAGGTATTGAATCCTCATTTTACAAATGAGGAACCTGAGGCACAAAAAAGTTAAGTGATTTGCCCAGAGTCAAATAGCAGGCAATTAGCAGAGTCCCAGGTTCCTCTGCCTCCCAGGCCTGCACTCTTTCCACTCCAGGAGTTGGGAGGATCCTTTACAATTAGGAGCGTGGCTCAGTGGAAAGAGTTCAGGCTTTGGAGTCAGAGGTCATGGGTTCAAATCCCGGCTCCGCCAATTGTCAGCTGTGTGACCTTGGGCAAGTAACTTCACTTCTCTGGGCCTCAGTTCCCTCATCTGTCAAATGGGGATGAAGACTGTGAGCCCCACATGGGACAAACTTGATTACCTTGCATTCCCCCCCCCCCCCCCCCCCCCAGTGCTTAAAACAGTACTTGGCACATAGTAAGCGCTTAATAAATGCCATTAAAAAAATTAATTTTGTCCATCTTTTCACCTCCATACATGTTTGCATCCTAACCATTCCAATGAGGGGTAATAACCTGTTGGCACAGTAGCTGGTGTCCTTAAGGACAAAAATAAAATCAAGCTAACCAAAAAGGATGATTGCCTCCAAGAGAGTTCTCTGAACTCAGGAGAAAGGAGAAGAGTGATGTGGGTAAATTTGGACACAGCTGATGTAGATTCAACATCTGGTTGAAATTTCGGGGTGTCTGAGCCTTCTGGAACCTGCCTTCCTAGTTTCTTGCCTCCATCACAGACAACATCAGGGCAGAAGATTCCACGACCTTCCTTGGCTAGAAAGATCCTCCTAGTGTATAAAGCTGTATTCCTTCAGCTGCAAACTGGATGCTCCTGATCATTTGCTCCTCTGTACCTGTATGCAATATCTCTGCTTCCTTACATCCAGTTACAACAGCCGGTGACAGCTCTATCAAAACCAATTTCCAAATTTTGCAACACCGAGTCTCCCCCAACATCTGGAAACACCCATCTGCAGCATTTCACAAAACTGGTATAGGAAACAGCTGTTGCAATTATTCTGTCTCCTTCCTCTTTATTTTCATAGCTCTGCATAGAAGCAAAATGCTTAGAGCCATAAAACAGGTATTTCTTGTTGAGAGCAGCCAAGTTCTTTCTACTTTATCCATTTATCTACAGTCCATGTTTAGAGGAGAAGGAATCTAATTGTTGCTCTGGCAGCTTGAAGGGTGTAGAAATTTGGACTCTAGTTCTAGTTTTACTTGCCCACTAACTTGTTGTGTGACCTAGGAAGAATCACTGCTCTGGGAAACAATAATTTGTAGGCCTTTCCAGGGATTTGAGTGAGAGAAAAGGTACAATATTGCACTAGGAGTTTATCCAATAAGGAACCCTCCAAGAAATAAAGGTTTTCACTGTAGCAGTATCCTAATCCTAAAGGATCTGCAGCCACATAGCAAATGCAGTGATATTCTCATTTGATCATATATAGCCAGTGAGTATCCAAAATTTGAAGGAGTATTGACTATATAGCAATGAGCAACTCCTTGCCACAAAAATTTGAGGACAAGACATTAAAAGGAACTTGCTGAGAGACCTTGAAATCTGCCTCCCCCATTGAGGATTTTTTGATTGAAAGAGCTGCCTTTCTGGGATGGACTAGGTTGGTCTTTTCTAGGACAGAGGATAGACTGGGTGAACATTTGAAGGCTGTTTTTAGGTTTTTGAGGCCTTTTGAGCCTTGGCTTTAAAGCTCTCCATCATCTTACCCCCTCCTACCTCACCTCCCTTCTCTTCTTCTAAACCCCAGCCCCCCACTCCACTCTTCTGGTGTTAACATTCTCACTGTGCCTCTATCTCACCTGTCATCTCCAACCCCTGGTTCAAGTCCTACCTCTGGCCTGGAATACCCTCAGCTCTGCCAAACAATCACTCTTACCTCCTTCAAAGCACTACTAAAGGTACACCTCCTCCAAGAGGCCTTCCCAGACCAAGCCCCCTTTTCTTCAGTTCCCCCCGCTTCCTTGTCACCTTGAATTGCTTCCTTTGCTCTTGCCCTCATCCCTGCCCCACAGCACTTATGTATATATATTTATAATTATAATTATATAATATGATTATAATATATAATTATATATATTTTTATATATAAATTCTATTTGCTTATATTGATGCCTTTTTACTTGTATTGGTGTCTTTCTCCCCTGCTCTAGATGGTGAACCTGCTGTGGGCAGGGATTGTGTCCCTTTATTGCTGCATTATATTTCCAAGCACTTAGTACAGTGCTCTGCACACAGTAAGCACTCAATAAATACGATTGAATGAATGAATGAATGAGGCCTTTATTGTTCTGTTTATTCTGTGATTTGATACTGTGCCTCTAAATTAACTTCTCAAGTCCCGTCCTGTTTTCCTCCCTTTCCCTTGTCTGCTGCAGAGATGGAAGACTGCATGGAAAATGTGCCCCCGGTTATTTCTGCTCAGCTGGGAGCTCTGAACCAACTCCACAGGCCTGTAGGAATTGCTCAAGTCTGTGCCACAGGGGACATCTTGGTGCAGGGCTGTGCCCAATGGGTAGGCAAAGAGCCCTCCTTCTGTCTGAACCTGTGCCTGGGAGCAAGTTTCTGTCACTTTAAGGAGTTGTCTGATGGGAAGTTGGTTCAAGTTGGGCTTCCAGCCCACAAGAGCAGCAATATCTGAAGAACAGTGAATTGGCGAGCTGGGTTCCTGGTCCAGCTCAGCTGCTGCAGACTGCTGTGAGGCCCTCAATAACTTGACTAACCACTCTTGTCTGTAAAACCCTAATGGGCTTGAAATAGTATGAAGTGATCAATACAAGTGAGCAAAACAGAGCTGATTTTCAAGGAAGAGTCCAAGGAATTGTTGAGGTCCTCCAAGCTTTGAATGACCTTTACCCCGGAAGCAGTCCCCTTCCTCTCAGAAATTTGAGAACACTCTCTAGCTACCACTTATGAATCCCACCCAGGATTCAGCATGGATCAAAATAAGCAACCCCATTTGAGAGGAAGATACTGTGAGCAGATTGGAAAGTTCTAGTCAGAGCCTCTCATTTCTTGTCTTCTCCTAACTTGAATGTGTGAAGTGCATCCACGGATGGCCTGTCTGGGGAAGAATTGTCAGTCACCTGCTGAACAGATTGATCAGACACTCCTTTGCCCTGGGAGAATGGTGAATTCCAGTACTGAAATTCCAGCAGGGCGTTCCTGGGGACATTCTGTCCCTGATGGAGAAGAAGTGCTGACTCTCAGCTTGGGCACCAACTGGTATTTCCAGCTCTGCCCATACTTCTCTGGGTGGCTCTCCCTGTCTCAACCAATCAGGGTCAGCCAAGAAGTATCAAACCCAACCGGGAGGCTAAATGGGACCAGTACCATCACCTCCTCTCTGGATTTTGACTGAAGCCTCCAGTCCCTGAAGAGACTGAGGAGTATGGAGAGGGTCCAGGGACTGCCCACCTCCATATTTTCATGCTTTGCACATGCTCTGAACTTTGTTATCCACACAAACTACTCCTGCTCTGAAAAACCTTTCCAGTGTCCAAATAAGGAAAGAGGGAACAATTCCTCTGTGGTTGGAGGCCTGATCCTGAACTTTGGGAGCAAATTTTTAATTCAGCGTTGCAGAGAGTTTTCAAATATCATTTAACCCACAAAAATGTCCCTTTGGGACCAGAAAATTTACATTGTCCTTGCCTGACCTTCCTGATACTAGCCCATCTCCTCTCCTTATTTCTGGCTTCAGACAGCCACCTCAGGGCATAACTTGAGTGAGGTTGGGGGTGGGAGGGGCTTATGGGGTCTCCCTGGGGCTGTGGCAGTTGAAAATTTGAAAACATCCATCCTCCTCATCCCAAGTCAGAAGTGTCCTTGTGTCAGCAGGAACGTGGGAGGGGAAATGCAATGACTCTGAAACAAGAGAGATATCAGCGAGAAATAGCCCAGACTAAAGAGGTTGGGGAGATTTTTGTTTGATGTTATTACGCTGTATGGCTGCCCAGTACAATGCATGCAGTGGAACATAATGATCTCATCAGAAACAGGAAGGAGAGTCAAATTCTTCCTGACCTCAGGGTGACCCTGCTCCTCTCCCAAAGCTCAGGGTTCACTTGTGCTGTTAGTGTCCTGGCCAATTCTTTAACCTCTATTTACCAGAAGGGCCCAGCTTAAAATGGAGAGAATTTGATGCTCTCAAGTCAATCAGAAGTAACTCTCTACGTTTCCCTTTCAGGATTTTATTGTCCAGAGGGCAGTGACTCACCAATTCCATGCCCAGCCAACACTTTAAGGGCATCCTTGGGTGCCAGGTGGAGAGAGGACTGTTGGCCTTGCCCTCCAGGACACTGGTGCAAAGTAGGTTTGGGAGCAAGGAATACTGGGGACTGGGATTGGTCAGAGTATAGAAAGCTCCTAGCCAGAATGAAGTTTGTATGGAGGAGGTGTGAAAATGGGTGACCAGAGCCTAATCCACACTTTGCTTTGGCCTCCCTTCCCTTTAGGTGACCCAGTGACCTATCCTTGTCCTCCTGGTTATTACTGCCCTGGAGGGAGGGAATTTGAAGGCAGGGGCCCTCAAGAATGTCCTGAGAACACGTATCAGGCAGAACTAGGGGCCTGGAGCCAGAGAGAATGCCAGCCATGCCCACCAGGATATGACTGCCCAACCCCTGGTGAGTAGCACCTTTGGGCAGGGTGGTGGGTGATTCCAATTGGATGAAACCAAAGGGGAGGTCAGGCTGGGAGTCTCCATCTACTTCATCTCAAATCTACTGCTTCCTCTAACCTTGTTCCCACTACATCTTTACCATTAGGCCTGTCATCTTATGAAGACCACCTCTGCCCTCCAGGGCACTGGTGCCCAGGAAAGCAAAGGGCCTTGCTCTGCCCTCCAGGTACCTTTAGGACCCAGCTAGGTGCCACATCATGGGAAGAGTGTGAGCCCTGCCCTCCAGGCCTTTACTGCCCTGACCCGTTGCTGACCGGCCTGGTCAACGTCCGTGGCATTCCTTGCAGACCTGGCTATGAGTGCCCTCGAGGTAAGGCTTCCCCATGTTCCCAGGGTGTTACCTCATTTCTCACTCGGCCTGGAGTGATGTCTTTGATTCCCTTTCCCCTCAGGAGGTCCAGTGGGTTGAACCTTCAGCCAAAGAGCATGGAAGCTGGGGCCTGAGCAGGGCTGGACTTTCTCCTGTCCTGTTCTGGTCCAGTCCACTCTCCTGTGTGCGTCTCTGCAGCCCCAGGCACAATTCCCAGCTGAGTGTTCAAGGTCAAAGTTCAGAATCTCCATCCCCTCTGCCCCACACTACTTCTCCACTTCTGTCCAGTTAACATTCGCCTCCCCTTGATGGGAGAGTTGAGAGAAAAGCACAAAAAGAAGATTAGTTTGGGAAGTGCAAGTAGTGTGAGTTGGGATGGTAAGGGGAAAACAGCTGATGGAGAACCTGAAAGCCAATCAATCAATTAGAATTACTGAGCACTTACTGTGTGCAGAGTACTTCACTCTGCTGCTCAGATATCTTTCTATAGAAAAGTTCAGGTCATGTCACCTTCCTCTTCAGAAATCTTCAATGGTTACCTATCCACCTGTGTATCAAACAAACACTCCTCACCATTGACTTCAAAGCACTCTATCACCTTGTCCCCTCCTACCTTACCTCGCTTCTCTCCTACAACCCAGCCTACGCACTTCGCTTCTCTGTTGCTAACCTTCTCACTGTGCCTTGATGTTGCCTCTCTCATCTCCGACCTCTGACCCATGTCCTACCTCTGGCCTGGAATTCTCTCCCTCCTCAAATCCACCAGAAAATTACTCTCCTCAGCTTCAAAGCCTTAGTGAAGGCACATCTCCTTCAAGAGGCCTTCCCAGAATAAGCCCCACTTTTCCTCATCTCCCACTCCCTTCTGCATCACCCCGACTTGCTCCTGTTGCTCTTCCCCCTTCTCCCTGCCCCACATCACTTATGCATATATCTGCAATTTTGTTTATTTATACTGATGCCTGTTTATTTGTATTGATGTCTGTCTCCCCCACTTTAAACTGTGAGTTTGTTGTGGGCAGGGATTGTCACTCTTTATTGCTGCATTGTACTTTCCCAAGTGCCAAGTACAGTGCTTTGCACACAGTAAGCACTTAGTAAATGCAATTGAATGAATGAATGAATACTATATTAAGCACTTAGGCAAATACAATATATAGAATTACTAGACATATTCCCTGCCCACAATGAGTTTACAGTCTAGAGTGGTGTTTTCCTGTTATATCATTGTGTTGTTCTCTCCCAAGTGCTTAGTACTGGGCCCTGCACACAGTAAGTGCTCAATAAATAAGATTGCTTGATTGACTGATTGATTGGGAGAAAGGCATTGATATAACAAATAAATCATGCACAGGTACATAAATGCTGTGGGGCTGAGGGAAAGGTATTTAAAGGATGCAAATCCACGTGCAAGGGCAACGCAGAAGAGAGTGGGAGAACAGGAAATGAGGGCCTACTCAAGGAAGGCTGTTGGAGGAGATGTGCTTTTAATAAGGCTTTGAAGGTGGGGAGAGTGAAGGTCTGCTGGATATGAAGAGGGAGAGCATTCCAAGCCTGAGGCAGGATGTAGGCTAGGGGTCAGCAGTGAGATAGACAAGATTGCGGCACAGTGAGTAGGTTCATTCATTCATTCATCCATTCATTCAGTTGTATTTATTATGCACTTACTGTGTGCAGAGCACTGTATTAAGCACTTGGGAAAGTCCCCTGTAGACTGCACTTAATAGATGCCATTAAAAAAAAGGTGATCTGGGCAGGGGAGTGAAATATGGACTGGAGTGGGAAGAGGCAGGAGGTTGGGAGGTCAGCATGGAGGCTGATGCAGTAATCTAAGCAGGATAGGATGAGTGATTTAACTAACATGGTAGCAGTTTGGATAATAATAATAATAACGATGGCATTTATTAAGCGCTTATTATGTGCAAAGCATTGTTCTAAGCGCTGGGGAGGTTACAAGGTGATCAGGTTGTCCCATGGCGGGCTCACAGACTTAATCCCCATTTTACAGATGAGGTAACTGAGGCACAGAGATGTTAAGTGACTTGCCCAAGTCACACAGCTGACCATTGGTAGAGCTGGGATTAGAACCCATGATCTCTGACTCCAAAGCCCATGCTCATTCCACTGAGCCACGCTGCTTCTCCAGAAAGGAAAGGGTGATTTTAGCCATGTTTTGATGGTGGGACTTTCAGGATTTGGTGACAGATTGAATATGTGTGTTGAATGAGAGAGAGGAGTCAAGGATAATTCCAAGGCTATGGGCTTGTGAGATGGGAAGGATAGTGGTGCCATCTACAGTGATGGGAAAGTCTGGGAGAGGACAGGGTTTGGGTGGAAAGGTAAGGAGCTCTGTTTTGGACATGTTAAGTTTAGGTGACGGGAGGACATCCAAGTAGAAATGGCATTAGAGGAGTGAAGTGTGTGGGCTAGGTTGTAGTAGGAAACCAGGGAGGTAAGATAGGAGGGGAAAGGGTGCTTTAAAGCCTATGGTAAGGAGTTTCTGTTTGATGCTCATTCATTCATTCAG
Source organism: Tachyglossus aculeatus (assembly GCF_015852505.1). NCBI lineage: Eukaryota > Metazoa > Chordata > Mammalia > Monotremata > Tachyglossidae > Tachyglossus > Tachyglossus aculeatus. The sequence continues at coordinate 20,330,699 of NC_052076.1, read as the reverse complement.
TGGTATTTACTGAGTGCTTACTGTGTGCAAAGCACTGTATGGAGGTGGATGGGCAACAATTGGAAAATCTTGAGGAGTGAGAGAACATGGACTGAACAGTTTTGTAAAAAATGATCAAGGTAGCAGAGTGAAGTATAGACTGAAGTGGGGAGAGACAGGAGGTCAGGAAGGAGACAGATGCAGTAGTCAAGATGGGATAGGATAAGTGCTTGTATTACCTTGGTAGCAGTTTAGATGGAGAAGAAAGGTTGGATTTTAGTGATGTGAGTTTTAAACTGACAGGATTTGGTGATAAATTTAATATGTGGGTTGAATGATGTGGAGAGAAATGATTAGCCACTGGGGATTTTTTTGAGTAGTGTCTAAGCAGTGTTTTAACCTGAAGAGTCTGTAGGCAGGGAGTCCAGTGAGGAAACTGATGAAGTGTTATATTCCCGAGGTGATGAGGGCTTGGTTGTAAGGGAAGGGATGGGTACAGGAAATATTGTGGAGAAAAAAAAAAGCAGATTCTAGAGACAGACACATACCCAAGACCCAGCTCCTTTGTCCTTTAAACTCCTGAGCCCAATGCTGTTTCCCTAATTGTCACCCTCCAACCCACTATTTCTGCTTCCTTCCTCTCAGCCTTTGTTCCTTCTACCAATGACCCAGGCTCTCCTGCTTCATGTCAGGGGAAATCAAGAAAAATGACAGGGACTTCCAGCACCCCAGAGGACTGGAGGTCTCAGCTTCTCTAGGGCTTGGTGTGGGGGCGAGGGAGTAATGGAGAAATGGATTCCAGTCCAGCTCTTAACCCCTGCAGGTCTTGTACCACTAACCCACAGCCCTGGGTCACCTCAACCTTCTTCATCCATAGCTCTTGTGCATTTGCTTCAGAGTGTTGCTGGTGGAAACCTAGATATAAGGCCAACTTTGTCCACTTCAAGTTTATACTTTTGGGCTTTTACTCTGCTCTCTCCTCTGCCCGGCAAAATCCTTCATCCTTATTGGCATCCATGCCCATTGCCCTCACCAGTTGTTCCAGACTTTTAACTCCCTCTTCAAACTCCCTGTCCCCCACCTTCCCCATCCCTTGCCCCTAATGGCCTGGGCACCTACTTTATTGAGAAAATTGACACTAACCCCCCTTTCCCTCCCACCTCCTGCCCCTTCTTCAACTCTCCCACCTTCCCCAGCAGTATCTCTAGAGGAGATCTCCTACCTTCTCTCAAAGTTCACCCCCCTTCACCTGTGCCTATGACCCCACTTCTTCACACTTTATTAAAATATTTGCCCTCTCCCTTCTTCCCTCACTAACTGCCATCTTCAACTGTCACTCTCCAATGCCTTCTTCTTCATTGTTTTCAAACAATTCCATGTCCCCTATCCTAAAAAAGCCCTCCCTTGACCCCACGGCTCCCTATAGTTATAGCCCACCTCCCTCCTACCTTTCCTCTCCAAATTCCTTAAGTGAGTTGTCTACACTTGCTGTCTCAATTCCTCTCCTTCAATTTTCTCCTTGACCCCTTCCAATCTGGCTTCCATCACCTTCACTCTACAGAAATTGCCCTCTCAAAAGTCACCAGTGATCTTCTTCTTGCCAAATCTAACAGCCTCTATTCCATCATAATCCTCCATCTCTCAGCTACCTATGACACTCTCTACTACCCCCTTCTCCTAAAACCTCCAACCTCAACTTCACTGACACTGTCCTCTCCTGGTTCTCTTCCGATTTCTCTGGCCACTCATTCTCAGTCTCTTTCACATGCTCGTCCTCTGCCTTCCCACCCCCTAACTGTGTGGGTCCCTCAGGGTTCAGTTCTGAATCCCCTTCTATTCTCCATCTACACCCACTCCCTTGGAGAACTCATTCACTCCCATGGCATCAACTACCACCTCTATGTGGATGATACCCACATCTACATTTCCAGCCCTTATTTCTCTCCCTCTCTGCAGTCTTGCATTTCCTCCTGCCTTCAAGTCATCTCTACTTGGATGTCCTTTGGCACCTCAAAATTAACATGTCTAAAACAACTTCTTATCTTCCCACCCAAACCCTGCCCTCCCCCTGACTTTCCCATTCACTGTAGCTGGCACCAGCATTCTTCCTGTCTCACAAGCCCGTAACCTTGGCATTATCCTTGACTCCTCTCTCTTATTCAACCCGTATATTCAATTCATCACTAAATCCTGTTGGTTTGGCCTTCACAACAACATTAAAATCCACCCTTCCCTCTCCATCCAAACTGCTACAACGTTTATCCAATCCATTCTATCCCACTTTGATTACTGTATCAGCCTCCTTGCTGACCCCCCAGCCTCCTGTCTCTCCGCACCCCAGTCCATACTTCACTCTGCTACCCGGATCATTTTTCTACCAAAAAGGTCAGGTCATGTTGCCCATCCATCTCTGCATCAAACAAAAACTCCTCACCATTGGCTTTAAAGCACTCAATCATCTTGCCCCCTCCTACCTCACCTCACTACTCTCCTTCTACAACCCAGCCCATACATTTCACTCCTCTAATGCTAACCTTCTTACTGTACCATGATCTAATCCATCTCACCGCCAACCTCTTGCCCACATCCTGCCTCTGGCCTGGAATGCCCTCCTTCCTCATATCTGACAGACAATTACTCTCCCCACCACCTCCTTCACAGCCTTATTGAAGGCACATCTTCTCCCAGAGGCCTTCCCTGGCTAAGCCCTCCTTTCCCTCCCATTCCCTTCTGCATCACCCTGACATGCCCCCTTTATTAGTCGTCCCCCCCCAGCCCCACAGCATTTATGTGCATATCTGTAATTTATTTATATTAATGTCTGTCTCCCCCTCTACACTGTAAACTCACTGTGGAGAGAGACTGTGTCTGTTTATTGTTATATTGTACTCTTCCAATCGCTTAAATCAGTGTGGTATACACAGTAAGCGCTCAATAAATATGCCTAATTGGCCTGGGCAAGGCTGTCATGGAGCAGTGGGTACTGATAGTTCTGAGTTGCAGCTTTCACTCCCCACCTTCCTCCAAACCCAGTGTGTCTGCTTCCTCTCTGTTGCAGGCTCCATGAGTGAGACCTTGTGCAGAGCTGGTTCCTTCTGTGGTCCCCAGACTGGTATTCCCCCCATGTGTCCCGGGGGCTATGCTTGTCCAGAAGTATCTTCCACCTACCGCACAGTTGAGCAGCTGTGAGTATGCCCACCATCCACCTGAACATGTACAGAGGTTTTCCAGGGGCCTTTACTGACTGTGGCCACCTGTCTCTTCTATTTCTAATCCTATCTCCAGGTGATAGCACTATCAGTCCCTAGAGGGGAGTAGAGGGCTGATATGATGGTTGGATCTCATCTCTTTCATCTCCACCCCATCTCCCACTGTATTGCCTGTTTTGGGACTCCTCCTCACTCATCCCGAATCTGCCAGACCACAGCCCTTCCGTCTTCAAATTGTTCCTAAAATCTAACCTCCATCAACACCCTGATTAGTTCCCAATAGCCCAGTCATAGCAAAAGCCACTCTTCCCTCTTTAGTATTTATTCTGTGTCCATCTTCAGCACATACACCAACACACACACACACCTGTGCACATGCAAGCATGAATGTACATTGTACTTTCAATTATTTATTCTGATTACTCTAAATGTAAATATTTTTTAAGTCTGTCTCCCACTAAAAGTGTAAGCTCCAAGTGTTCAAGGAATGTACTCATGCTTCTGTTCCATTTTCCCGGTAGGTGCACCATACATACCAATACTACCACTAATGCTACTGCTGTTCCTACTACTACTACTACTACTACTACTACTACTACTACTGTTTTCTTGTGCCCCCTCCCTCTGCACAACTTGCCTCCTCCCCTCATCCCCAACTATCCTCCCTGCCCCTTCCAGCTGAGCTACAAGGTCAGTGTTGGTAAGAAAAGCAGGCTGACACTGACCAGAAACTGTGGTCAGACCCCACCTTAAATTCACTCCAGGGAGCTGGTGGGGTTCGATTTGACATGCCTGGGGCTCTAATCACAGCTCTGGGGACATCGGCAGACTCTCTGTTAGTGGGTACCTGTGGGGAAGCCAGACCACGTGCACAGGTCAGCTAGTACCTGTGGAGGAGACAGTTGGCCCCCAGGCCATTTAATTTTCCCTTCCGTCAAGGTTCCTACTCTCCCACAGCTTCTGCCCATTGTTCCAGTTTTCTCTGTAGATGTTTCCCTATTACTGCCCCCCCAGGCAGTATTGCTGGCCTGCCATGTCGTGGAGGTTCCATGGCTCTGAATGGGAGTGGTCTGCGGGACTCTGAAGAGACAAGTTGCAGGCTCTGTGATGCAGGCCTGTACTGGAACCCAGTCCAGGCCTCTCTACCCTGCCAGCCCTGTCCAGCATGCTCAGGGTAAAGGCAGAGAGTGGTGGAAGAGAAAGATTGGGAGGTAGGCAGTGGGGGCAGGGGTCATCATAATTAAAATCATTGTGATATTTGTGAAACACTTACTCTGTGACAAGCAGTGGGGTAGATACAAGATCAGACACAGTCCCTGTTCTACATGGGGCTCACAGTCTAAGGAGGTGGGAGAACAGGTACTGAATCCTCATTTCACAGATGAGGAAATAGAAATGCCAGTAAACTAAGTAACTTGCTCGACGTCACACAGCAGGCAGGTGGTGGAGCAGGGATTAGAATCCAGATCTCTTGACTCCCAGTCCAGTCTTTCCTCTAGGCCATGCGTCTGGGGGAGGTTAGGAGGGAATAATAATAATGATGGCATTTGTTAAGTGCTTACTGTGTGCAAAGCACTGTTCTAAGCACTGGGGGGGGGGGATACAAGGTGATCAGGTTGTCCCACGTGGGGCATACAGTCTTCATCCCCATTTTACAGATGAGGTAACTGAGGCCCAGAGAAGTGAAGTGACTTGCCCAAAGTCACCCAGCTGACAAGTGGCAGAGCCGGGATTTGAACCCACGACCTCTGACTCCAAAGCCCGGGCTCTTTCCACTGAGCCATGCTGAATGGGACCTTGAGGGTGAATCTGGATAGAAGTTGAGTTGGAGGCTCCTCTGCCAAAAGCTACTGAAGAGCTTGGAGAGATCCAAATGGATCCTCACCAGAAGCTCAGACCACTGATCCAGGTAAGGATTGAAAACATTAGAAAAAAGAAGCAGGAACTGGGAGAATAGTGGGACATTTTCTATTAAAAAATTCATGTAAATCATATGCAGAAGACCATCAGTTAAAAATGCTCAGGCACTTACAGTAGGGCAGGAGCCTTGCAGAATTCCAGGTACCACCCAAAATATGGGAAGGAAGGGAGGGTCTTGTGGCCAAAGAGAGATTGCAGGGGGCAGGTGCTCAGGGATGGAGAGTGGGGGAAACCCCAGTTTCCTCTGGCCCTGAGCCATAATTGTTAAATGGCTCCCACTCCACCAGCTTCACAGCTTTGAGTTAGTCTCATGTATATTTGTCTCCCCAGGCAGCAAGGATTACCTTCAGCACCCCTGCCCTTCTGGGCATTACCGCCCCACCATGAACTCTGACCCCAGGCCTTGCCCTGCTGCCACACACAGAAGCTCCAGGGGGGCCCAGCGACCTGAGGACTGTTCCCCATGTCCTAAGGGCACCTATGGGCTGCGCCCCAGCATGACGTCCTGTTTACCCTGTGGCAGTTCCTCCTCCTCCCAGCCAGGTGAGTCCAAGCTGTGTGGGCCCCACCTTGAATACCAAGCATTGTTCCCATAGCAATGACCCCAAATATCTAGCTGGTACTCCCCTAGGGGTGAAACTACTGTACAGGTAGTACTTTAAAAACCATCAGAAGGGCTTTCCAAAATGACCTTCTCACCACCCTCACATCCACTCTCTCACCTTGTTCAGTCATCTATCAAATAGAGATCTCCTGTCTGTTTATTAAATCTACCCCCTCCAAATTCATTACCTTCCATTCTTGTCTTCTAAAATCACTGCTCCCAGTCTTCCTCCCTCCTTCACCACCATCTTCAGCTGCTCACTCTTGATGGCCCCTTCCCTGCTGTCTTCGAACACAATCACAAACCACTATCCCTAAAACATTCCCTGGAACCCACTGAATTTTCCAGCTATTGCCCCATCTTCATCATCCCAGCTTTGTTCAGACTCCTCAAACGGATTATATACATGCACTGCTTCTATTTCTCTTCCTCCAACTTCCTTCTTGACCACCTACAATCTAATTTCCACCCCCTTCACCTGAGTGAAGCAGCTCTCTCCAAGGTCACCAACAACCTCCTTCTTGCCAAATCTAATGGAGTCCACTCCATCCAAATCCTCCACAACCTCTTGCCTATCTTCAACTAAGCTCTCATTTTCCCAGTGGTTGCCTGTCAACCTTTGAATCAAGCAAAAACTCCTCACTCTCAGCTTCAAGGCTCTTCATCACCTCTCCCCCTCCTACCTCGCCCACTCCTACCTCACCCGCTTCTCTCCTTCTACATCCCAGCCCGCACACTTCACTCCTCTGCCGCTAACCTCCTCACTGTGCCTTGTTTTTGCCTGTCCTGTCATCAACCCCTGGCCCATGTCCTTCCTCTGGTCTGGAATGCCCTCCCTCCGCACATCTGCCAAACTAGCTCTTTTCCTCCTTTCAAAGCCCTACTGAGAGTTCACCTCCTCCAGGAGGCCTTCCCTGACTGAGCCCCCCTTTTTTCCTCTCCTCCTCCTCCCCTCACCATCGCCCTCCCTCCCTCTACCCTACTGCCTTCCCCTCTCCACAGCACTTGTATATATTTGCACATATTTATTACTCTATTTCATTTGTACATATTTACTATATTTTATTAATGATCTATGTATAGCTATAGTTCTATTTATTCTGATGGTATTCACACCTATCTACTTGTTCTGTTGTTGTTTTTTTGTCTGTTTCCCCTCTTCTAGACTGTAAGCCCATTGTTGGGTAGGGGTATGTTGCCGATTTATACTTCCCAAGTGCTTAGTACAGTGTTCTGCACACAGTAAGCTCTCAATAAATACGATTGAATGAATGAATGAATTTCCCCTATCCACCCTTACCTCTGCGCCAACTATGCAGTTGGCCGTGTAGCTTATAAACATTTTGATACTCAGCCCAGCCCCATAAACCCTTATGTCCCTGTCCTTATACTCTACTATTTCCCCTATCCACAATTTATTTTAATGCCTATCTCCCTTATAATTAATTACAGCATTAATTATGCTATTTGTTAAGCACTTACTATGTGCAAAGCACTGCTGTAAGCACTGGGGTAGATACAAGGTAATCAGGTTGGACACAGTCCCTGTCCCACATGGGGCTCACAGTCTCAATCCCCATTTTACTGATGAGGTTATGGAGGCACAGAGAAGTGAAGTGATTTGCCCAAGATCACACAGCAGACAAGTGGGGAACCAGGATTAGAATCTATAACCTATTGACTCCCAGAACCATGCTGTACTCACTAGGCAACACTGCTTCTCCAGAAGACTGTAAGCTCCTTTGGGGAAGAGATCAGGTCTACCAACTCTATTGTAATTTTACTTTCCCAAGTACTTAGTTCAGTGCTCTGCCCACAAATATGTGCTCAATAAAGAACACACACTTGCATGTGGAAGCCAGGCAGATCTCTTTGGGATTCTGTCACTACAGAGGCCATGTTCCAGTATTTCTACTGCCACTGCTGTACCAAACATGACCTTTCTCCTCTTCCTCCTCCCCCTCTCACCCCAGGGACCTCCAGCTGCACCAGCCAGGGCTTGAACCGAGCCTTTCAGGAGTCAGATGTTTCCTGCATCTGTCATGCTGGTTACGTTTACTAAGATCAGAGGAGCCAGGAGAGCCAAGACAGCAACAGCAACCAGGACTGTCATCCCCAGGCAAAAAACCCTGCAGCCCTGGGTGTCAGAGTGTGGGCCGGAGAAATAAATCCCTTTGTCCTACTAGCGCTCTCCAAGCATGGTTCTGTTCCCGTGGGGGTGAAAGAACAGAAGAAGCAGAACACCCCTGCTTTATAATCCTGGGTTGGGAGGGCTTCTTCTGGAGGTTCACCCTTCTGCTTCCAAGTGTGAGGGCACCATAACCAAACTGGGGTTGGGGACAAAGTGGGGGGTGTGGTGGGTATCTTAATCTTAAAAATCTCTAGAGAATATTACAAAATCTCTCTTAAACTCTTATAGGGACGCAAACCTTGACAGTACAGTGGCTAAAATCTTTTTTAAATCTAGCTTGAGTTCCTCCTGCTGCAAGGAGGGCTCTTTGATTCTATGGCAACTGGACCCTCTCCCCTCCATCCTGCTTTCAATGGCTCTGGGAACGCTGGGTGACCAATAAACCACAGCACCTCTATTCCCAACCCCGACTCACCCACCAGCAACCCAGTCTTCTCTTTGTCTTCTCTTTTCTAGGTGAGGATTGGGGCAGGCTCGTGAGAGCAAGACTCAGGGATTTGGGAGAATTGGTCCAGGGTGACTGGTTTCAGAGGAACTCAAAAGCTTGGTTAGCCACATACAATCAAATAAATAGGAGCTGAAGTGGAGGCGGGGTCTTGAGGCTGGGGTCCTGAGTCTGTCTTCTGTGTGCCTCCCCCTTACACAGAGAACGGTGCTCTCCCAAAGAGATCCGCCTGGCTTCCACATGCAAGTGTGTGTCCCCCAAGCAGTACAACTTCTCCTCCCTCTGCCCTCTGGGAGCTGGAGAGCTCAGCACGGAACTGGGCATGTAAGAGATTTGGCCTCATGATTGTTCCCATCCCTGAGTGGGCTAGGGAGCCAGTGCAGTTCCTCCCAGGGCTGAGAGGATCCCACAGATGCTCTTTGCAGGTGATGGTGGCAGAGATGGGTGATGGCCATTGCTATTGGAAGGAGCTGAAGGCTGGTTCTCATCGAGTTTTGCAGCAGGCCAGCAGCACTACATTGAGAGTGATAAACTAAGGGTTATGGGTTCTGATTCTACCATGACTTTGTTTGTCAATCAAGCATATTTATTGAGCGCTTACTGTGTGCAGAGCATTCATTCACTAAATCATATTTATTGAGTGCTTACTGTGTACTTGGAAGAGTGCAATATAACAATAAAAAGACACAATCCCTGCCCACAATGAGCTTACAGTCTAGAGGGGGAGATAGACATCAATATAAATAAACAAATTACAGAGATATACATGAGTACTGTGAGGCTGGGAGAGGGGATGAATATACAGGGCAAGTTAGGATGATGCAGAAGGAGTGAGAAGAGGAAGGGAGGGCTTAGTCAGGGAAGGCCTCTTAGAGGAGATGTGCCTTCAGTAAGGCTTTGAAAGAGGGGAGAGTAATTGTCTGTCAGATATGAGGAGGGAGGGCATTCCAGGCCAGAGGCAGGACATGGGTGAGAGGTCGGTGGCGAGATAGACAAGATGGAGGTACAGTGAAAAGGTTGGCATTAGAAGAAGTAAGTGTGTGGGGTAGGTGGTAGCAGGAGAATAGCGAGGTGAGGTAGGAAGGGGGCAAGGTGATGGAGCGCTTTAAAGCCAATGGTGAGGAGTTTCTGTTTGATATGGAGGTGGATTGACAACCACTGGAGTTTCTCGAGGAGTGGGGAAACAGTGTTGTGGGCTTGGGTCTTTCTGCTGCTTCTGGAACTCCCTCTCTGTTAAAATAATAAAACTAGTCAGCTCTGATAAGACACTACTATGCATCAATCAATCAATGGTATTCATTGAGAGCTTTCTCTTTATGGAGCACTGTACTAAATTTGTAAATAAGAACTGCTTCCTCATCACTTTGTAGCACTCTCAGGGGAATGGAAACTCTAGGAGACATCCTAAAGGGTTCTGAGAAATGAGTTCATCACCTAGGACTTAATAGTAATAAAATAATAATAATTATGGTAATAATAATTGTGGTATTTAAGTGCTTACTATGTGCCAAGCACTGTACTAAGTCCTGAGGGAGATGCAAGATAATCAAATCAGACTCAGACCTTGTCCCACATGGGGCTCGTAATCTAAGAGGGAGGGAGAAGAAGGACCCCCATTTTATAGCTGTAGAAACTGAGGCACAGAGGAGCTAAATTCCTACCCAAAGTCAAACAGCAGACAAACGGCAGAGCCGGGATTAGAACGCAGGTCCTCTGACTCGCAGGCCTGTGCTCTTTCCACTAGGCCATGCTGCTTCACCATGAAAGTGAATAATATTTTTATTTTTCACAAAGACTAGCTTTGTTTATCTTCACAAAATCCATGTGAGGGCAGGGGTAGGCAAACAATATCACCTTCAGGTCACCAATGATGAAACAGGCCCAGAGAGATTATGTCTTTAGCTTAAGATCATACAGCAGGCTACTAGGAGAACTGGGGCAAGAATCCAGGTATTCTGATTCCCAGGCCTGTACTTGTTCCACTGGAGTATTCTAGCTCCCTGAAGCCATATGCTGAAGAGGAGGGAGCCGAGCCAAGAGTTGGCTCAACCTAGAGCAACCTAGCTGAGATGGGATGGGCTAGACAGGCAAGCGGCAGGGCTGAGGCTACATTGCAGGCATGGAGATGAGACTGATGTTTCTGGTTAACTTAGAATCCAGGGAACCACAGCACCTTAAATTCAGATTGGCGTGGACGGCATTTTTGAGTAAGTGGTTCCAGTATGTTTTGTCATAGGCTGGAGCCCTGCCCAAGGGTCCTTCTGCCTGGTCTGACAGATTGCCTCCAGTAAGAATAATTGTCTCAGAGGTAACAAGCTTCTTTTACTGGAGAGCAGTAGCCTACTAATCTCTTGTTATTCTTCTGCAGCTGCAGCTGCAAGGAGTATCTCTCTGCAGAAGAACTCTGTGATGCACGTTGCCTGTTCAGAGCACCCCAGCTCTCCTTGAGCTTTGGCTCCACTGGGGAGGTCTTTCTTACTATAAATGGTGGAGGCAGTGAGAACAGCAAGAGGATAAAGTCTGGAGCATGGGGCTTGGGGGAAGATGGGAGGAAGACTGGAGAACATGGGGAGAGTGGTGGGGTGGGGAAAAGAAGATGGAACAGTAATTCAAATTAAGCTTGGGGTAAAGAGAAACCAGGCAGTGGGACTGTCATTGACATCCCCTTCCACTATTTTCTGGGCCTTTAATCTAGCACCTGGACATCCCCCGAGAAGGAGAGACCCTAAATGGCAGCTGTTTTTATTTTTAGGCTGTGCACGATGTTCTTGCTCCAGACCAGCCGGTCAAGGGGAGCGACCGGGTCCACCTGGTTCAGTTTGGCTTCATCCTCTCCAGCATCGAAGTCCTTGACACATTCCTCTCAGGTGGGCAGGTCCTGTTTGAACAAAACATCCCAAGGTTTGGGGTTCTGCTGCATCCCAGAAAGGAAAGACTGGTCCTTAGGGCTGTCCATGGATGCCTAGGGATCTCACTGGATAGCAGGATGTAGCTTGGGGACCGGGTCTCTCAGGATCATGGCTTTGTCTGGAGGTTCTTCCCAACTTTTCCCTTCCCTCTCATGCTCCTGTTTCATCTCTAAAGGTAAGGAGTCTGACTCTATTCTCAGAATCAGAGAAGGGAAGACAGACAGCCAGACAGACAAACAAACATTAGGAAAGAAGCATCATGGAGGAGTGAGAAAGATTCCAAGAGGATACCAAAACTCAGCTTTGCCTCTCAGAGGGATCATAAAAACATGAGACTACAGGAAAAACCATTACTGGGCTAGGCCCACAGTCTCACGAGTCCAGAATTGCCTCTGGAAGTGACAGCAAGATACTTAGAAGAACCAGGTGGCTGAACCTCCTTGACGTGGGTACACAATGGGTACAAAGGACCAAATGAATTATTTATCCCTGGGAGACCTTCTTTGATTGTATTCTGGCAGTTGAGAGGTTGGCTTGACATGACAGTCCTGGGCCTCATACTCTGGTTGGTTCCCATAGACAGGATCTAATTGGTGGGGGTGGGAGAAAGAAAATGGTGGCTAACCTTTCCACCAGAGTTCACCCCTATGACAAGTCAGGGGCAGCGGCCACACTGAGCCCTCCTTGAAATGGCCTGTATTTCAGGATCACCTCAGCGAGCTCCCTGGGGACTTAATCTCTGTTTCAAAGGACTGACAGATATGGGACTGAGGCTGATCCTCATGGAAGTGCACCAGGGAGTCCCCCAGTCAGAGGGAAAAGTGTCCATTGTGTTCCATGGATGTGTGTGTGTGGGTGTGTTTGGGGGGACAGCAGACAAAAATTTTGATCAGTGCTTTACAGTTTACATTTGCTGAAGCTTTATTAAAATTCACATAAAATATGTTAAAAGCATGCAGCCCACCTGGCTCACCCTCCTCCAAATAACTCAGTAAGCCACAGGCCTGAGCCATCACCACTGCTGCACCTGGCTCCCAACCCACCAAATGTTCTCTGCACAATGGAGACAGGACCATAAACCCCAGTGACCAGGGCCAGCAGCTTTTAAAACACAGCAGCCATGGCCGGCGGCTCCTCTGAGAAGGGAGGGGTGTTCTCTGCACAATAAAGAAAGATGTAACTGGCTTGAAGGGGAAGTACATCTCTACCGCTTCCCTTACCCCAGTGCTGAAACCCTTTTTGAATCTGTCTATCAACAGCTTGGAGACGGAACAGGGCAAAAAAATCATGTGGCATGCAATTGGATTATCTTGGAGAAGGTAGACAAATAGTACTGCTGCCCTAAAAGACATTATTGTTTCATAGAAACCCTGACATTCATCCTCACAGTTAGTGATTGGCCAACTTCAGAGGCTCATAGGACTTAAGCCTTGGGTTTACAGAGCACTTGGTTGATGCCCAGAATCTCATCCCCTCTTGACCTTACCCACATAGCTCCTGCTCAGGCATTGTGAAGGTGATGTTCTGTTTAAAATGGCCACTATAAAGTAGCTCTTAAAAGGACCTCTGCCCTTTCATTTGCAGGGAATGGGGCAATGGGAGAGGAATTTGTTTGTCCCCAGGAATTCCTTTAAAATCCTTCCTCCCTCGCCAGTTATCACATTTTCAGGGATAGTGATTAACAGAAATATAATCTAATCACTTGCCTTGTCCTGACCTGGTCCCTCAGATCTTCATCTCCAAGAGGAAACTTCTTGTTGGGAGAGGCCATTAAGCTGATAGGGCATGGAGAGGGGAAAAATGTGTTTGACATTAAGAGGAAGTTGGAGGATCAGGTAGAGAGTCTGAAGTCTTGAAGGAGCAGAGGTGACTTAGGCGTGTGTGTGTGTCTGTTTGTATGTGTATATGAAAGTTTGTACTCACTGGGGTGCTGCCCGGCTGCGAGGGTCACCATGACTGGGGAGGAGGAGGTGGATTCCCAGCTCCACCAGTTAGTTTCCTCCTCCACCCTCCTGCCCCACAGCCTCCTTTGCTTTCATAAATGCAAGCCCCAGGGATGAGTGGAGAAGAATGAGGGAGGAGAAGCATGTCGAGACCCCATTTAGTCATGGTATGGGTCTCTCCTGTTCCCTTTCTCTTCTCCCCACCCCTCTAGACAAAAGACCTCCTGGTCCCAACCTGCCAAAGCCACCCACAGCGCCCCTACATTCTTGCCACCATTCTGACTGGTAACTATGGTAATGTCATGGAGGGTCATAGGAAGTAGAGGCCTCACTAGACAAATCAAACCTGGGCCCACACCTCACTTCAGACACTACAACCCTGTCCATCTAACCTATCATCCATGAATTTATTCAATCCTATTTTAAACTTTCTGATTCTTTCACCCTAGACAGTAGTAGTAGTAGTAGTCGAAAGATAGTAGTCAAATGAAGGTTTATTGAACACCCACTGGGTATAATGCATTGTATTAACCACTTGGGAAGTTACAATAGAAAGAAACACATCTTCCTGAATGCAGGAAGCCTACATTCTAAGAAGGGTGGAAGACCTAAAAATATTTACAAATAGATCTCCCCTTTTAGACCGTGAGCCCATTGTTGGGTAGGTATTGTCTCTGTTGCTGAATTGTACTTTCCAAGTGTTTAGTACAGTGCTCTGCACACAGTAAGTGCTCAATAAATATGATTGAATTAATGAATTATAATAGATGCAAAGCATAATAAAGCATTGAATGAACAATTGAATAACCCTAGCATATGCTAAGAATAGGTATAAATAAATAGGAAAGTGCTAGAGGTGGTTATAAGGTTGTAGTGATCCAAGGGGTTGAAGTGCTAATTGGGGAAGCTTGTTGAAGACGTTAGGATTTTAGGAGGGTTTTGAGCACAGGGAGAAATAAAATCTGGTGGACAAAGGCCAGAGTATAAATGCATTGATTTCTGGAGTGAATTCCATGAAATTCCCACTCGCTGGAAGGCAATGGGCTTCTGAGCCTCCCACCTTCAGGGTTCGGGCTGTTGCAAACTTGTGGTCATCTGGTTTTCTCTCCTCCCTACAGAAATGCCTCTGTTGGAACCATGGCCCCAAAGAGATCATCAGTCTGTGAAGCCGGGCTCCACCCCAGTGCTCCATTCTTTTCTCTGTATCCCAAACCCAGTCATCCGCCTACAAGTGGGAGAAACCATTCTATTTCAACTGGACCTTCTCTCCTCCAATGAGAGCAGAACTCTACCTGCACCGTGTGCTCACAGCTGTTTTCTCCAAGGAGTTTATGTTTACTCTCTGGTTCAGGGACACCCCAATTTAGGTGGTCAGTGTCCTGCCTGACCCTCCCTCTCTCTTGTTTCCTCTTCTAAGTCTTCTAGACTTACCTGGTGGGTGCCAATATAGGCCTTCCTTACAGAAACTCAGGAATCCTGCTGCCATCTCTGGCAGTGATCCCTCAGTAAAGCAGGTGTCTTTCTTTGGTCTTGTCTTCCTCTGGCCTATCTGGGGAGTTGTGACAGGACCCCATGGGTGCAAAAATGCTGTCTGGGCTAGGCCTGGTGTTCCAGGGAGGCCTTTGAAGGATGAACACCCGGTGAGAGGGATCAACTATGTGCCTGTGGAATAAAGGGATCAGAGAGGCAGAACTGCCATGAGACCCAGTTTTGAATTCTGCCCAGCTGAGTGGTCAGTGGGAATGGATAGAGGCCTGTTGCTCAGAGCACCATTGCAAGTTAGGTAGAATACAGGACCCCTTTGGACCTCAGATGTGCTCTTGGGCAATCATTTATCATCTCTGGGCCTGGGTAGGAAAATAGATAAAATATCCTACTACTTCACTCACACACACACACACACACACACACACACACACACACACACACAGAGGAAAATAGATAAAATATCCTACTACTTCACACACACACACACACACACACACACACACACACACACACACCCCACCCCCCCCCCACCCCCCCGGAGGTATGAGGATGCTTGATTGCTACAGGTACTATGTACAGGGCTCTGGGGAATGCAGCATTCCATGCCCAGTTCAATATCTCATGCTGTGCTCACCTGATGGGACATCACCTACAATGGAAGTGATCAAGCCAGGACAGAGCTATCTCTTGTCAGCCCTGAGAACCATTTGCAGCGTCAGAGGCTTCCCTAAGTGGACAGAGGTGAAAAGCCAGACTTTGAGGTCAACAGACTCAGTTGGCTCTGTTTGCAGATCACACTGCCAGTCACTACCCCATGTACCAGAAGCCACACCTGTTCAACAGCAACCCCCACTGGGACTTCGGGGCTTTCAGGAGGCTGAACCACCTCATGCGAGAGACTCATCTCAACTTCTCCAGGTAGCTGCAGCTGTGATCACTGGAACATTGTGGGAGTTATAATCTTCCCTTCAGGGTACCGTTCTGAAGACCAAGTCAGGGAAGATGGGAAATCCTCTGGCTTCAATAAAGTCCCTCTTTATCTCCCTCAGGTTTGCCCATATTTTCCTGGATCCCGGCACTTATGCATTCCAGGACAATGGAGTGCAGGAGAGCCTCCTCATTGTGAAAGTGAATGAGGAAAGTATGGACTGTGACAACACCACTTCCAGCTTCCAGCTGTTATCTCCTTATCAGCTGGGCAGGCATGGAGTCTTCAAGCGCCAGGTCCTGAATTTGGCCCCAGATTGGGTAGGTATGACACTTGGAAAACACTGCTGCAGGTATGCTATATCCCCTAAATTCTGCTACTGAGAGGACTGGTTCTTAAAGCAGCAAGTTGGCTGTCAGGCTCTCTGAGTTCCTTTTCCCTGCTCTGCAGTGGCTGCCTAAGGGATGTAGAGCCCTAGGTCTCAGTTTCACCATCCTCAAGCATGTTGGTATCTGTCCAAAGAGGGAGCATAACCCTTTGAGCTGAAATCAAAATCTCCAGAGGCTAGGCTAAGGAGTTCCACCCAGGTTTTTGCAGAACAGAAGCCCCTCAAGAGTAGGTCCTGTGATTGGTAGCTCTGCTCTTGTTTCTGTGGGAAGAGCACATCTGTGGAAATCAGAAGACCTGGGTTCTAGTATCAGCTCCACTCCTGAAGGTTTCTGATTGGAGAGCTAGCTACCTAGGACCTCCTATAGGGTGATCAGCCTCAGCAGGATGCTAAAAAATGGCTCACTAATGTGGACAGCAAAACTAGTCACCATCAAGGCTTCCAGCTCATGATGTCACAGCACAGCATTACTATTGTTATTACCATTAGTAACAATAATAATAATAATTGTGGTATTTATTAAGGGTTTACTATGTTTCAAACACTGTATTAAGCACTGGGATAGATACAAGATAACCTGTTCCTTTATGGGGGCTCACAGACTAGGAGGGAGAAGAAGTATTAATTAATTAATAATGGCATTTATTAAGTGCTTACTATGTGTTAAGCACTGGGGAGGTTATAAGGTGGTCAGGTTGTCCCATGGGGAGCTCACTAGTATTAATTCTCATTTTACAGATAAGGCAACTGAGGCACAGAGGAGTTAAGTGACTTGCCCAAAGTCACACAGCTATCCGACCTTGGCTTCACAGACTCCGTCCTCTCCTGGTTCTCCTCTTATCTCTCCGGTCGTTCATTCTCAGTCTCTTTTGCAGTCTCCTCCTCCCCCTCCCATCCCCTTACTGTGGGGGTTCCCCAAGGTTCAGTGCTTGGTCCCCTTCTGTTCTCGATCTACACTCACTCCCTTGGTGACCTCATTCACCCCCACGGCTTCAACTATCATCTCTACGCTGATGACACCCAGATCTACATCTCTGCCCCGGCTCTCTCCCCCTCTCTCCAGGCTCGCATCTCCTCCTGCCTTCAGGACATCTCCATCTGGATGTCTGCCTGCCACCTAAAACTCAACATGTCCAAGACTGAACTCCTTGTCTTCCCTCCCAAACCCTGCCCTCTCCCTGACTTTCCCATCTCTGTTGACTGCACTACCATCCTTCCCGTCTCACAAGCCCACAACCTTGGTGTCATCCTCGACTCCGCTCTCTCATTCACCCCTCACATCCAAGCCGTCACCAAAACCTGCCGGTCTCAGCTCCGCAACATTGCCAAGATCCGCCCTTTCCTCTCCATCCAAACTGCAACCCTTCTCGTTCAAGCTCTCATCCTATTCCGTCTGGACTACTGCACCAGCCTTCTCTCTGATCTCCCATCCTCGTGTCTCTCCCCACTTCAATCCGTACTTCATGCTGCTGCCCAGATTGTTTTTGTCCAGAAATGCTCTGGGCATGTTACTCCCCTCCTCAAAAATCTCCAGTGGCTACCAATCAATCTGCACATCAGGGAGAAACGCCTCACCCTCGGCATCAAGGCTCTCCATCAACTTGCCCCCTCCTACCTCACCTCCCTTCTCTCCTTCTGCAGCCCAGCCAGCACCCTCCGCTTCGCTGCCGCTAATCTCCTTACCGTGCCTCATTCTCGCCTGTCCTGCCATCAACCCCCGGCCCACGTCATCCCCTGAGCCTGGAATGCCCCCCCTCTGCCCATCCGCCAAGCTAGCTCTCTTCCTCCCTTCAAGGCCCTACTGAGAGCTCACCTCCTCCAGGAGGCCTTCCCAGACTGAGCCCCTTCCTTCCTCTCCCCCTCGTCCCCCTTTCCATCCCCCTCATCTTACCTCCTTCCCTTCCCCACAGCACCTGTATATATGTATATATGTTTGTACATATTTATTACTCTATTTATTTTACTTGTACATATCTATTCTATTTATTTTATTTTGTTAGTATGTTTGGTTTTGTTCTCTGTCTCCGCCTTTTAGACTGTGAGCCCACTGTTGGGTAGGGACTGTCTCTATATGTTGCCAACTTGTACTTCCCAAGTGCTTAGTACAGTGCTCTGCACACAGTAAGCACTCAATAAATACGATTGATTGATTGATTGATTGACTGACAAGTGGTGGAGCCGGGATTTGAACCCCTGACTTCTGATTCCAGAGCCCTTGCTCTTTCCACTGAGCCACGTTTTGCAGATGAGAGAACTAAGACAAAAGAGAAGTTAAGTGACTTGTTCAAAGTCACACAGCAGGTATTGGAACCCAAGTCCTCTGACTCCTAGGCCTGAGCTCTTCCCCTAGGCCATGCTGCTTTCCTTGGCTTCAGCACTGCCATCATGCTGCAGTCACATCAGCCATTAATGTGTCCTGTATCTAGAAACCTCTATGGGAATTTTGCAATATGCTGTCACCCTGCCCTGATGCTTGGTCATTGCACTCTGTGCCCCAGCAAGAACCTGGCCTCAAGAAAAGGAAAGCAGCACCATGAAATCACCAGCACTGTATTCATTTCCTTCCCATAGGCTCTCAATCCTAAAATTTTAGGACTGAAGCTCACCAGTCATCCTTAATGAGAGGCTCCATCCAGATCCATCACAAGGCAGCCGATATTTTCTCAACCGCCTTGCTGTTTCAAGGATGATCCTGGTAGCTGCCTCGGGGAAACTGGTGTTAACAGCCTTGGCCTTTGTGCTGAAGCCCTCACTGGCTTGGGCCATCTCTATGGAGGATTGGAAGCCCCGTTGGAGGAGCCTCAGCGAGCCTCATGTCCCCTTGGAACACAACCGCCTCAGGGACAGGTGAGGTCCCTCTCCTGATGAGTTTCTATAGCTCTCTGTGGGCTGTGCTAATCCTCTGAGGTGGGGAAACAGTCACCACCTTCAGAACATGCGAGCTGCAGATTTTGCTACTCTACAGTGAGTTCTTTTTGTGGCACTGCTCCCCAACTGACCCAATTTGCTCAGTGGCTCTGAAAATCTGCTACCAGGCTTCCTCTTCAGCCCTCCAGGCAACCACATGCTGAGCAACCAATATGCACATATGTGTCATACCAGCTTACGTCACATGCAGAAACCTTGCCTATGCATAGACACCAACAAATGTTCCATTGTTTACCTGATTCTCTACCCCTCCAGCCTCCTGTTCCGCAAGGCCCATAGCCCTCAGGATCCTGAGAAAGGAGTCTATGCCCGGGAGAGGGACATTTTCCATGGTACAGGTACCCTACATGGTGTGAAACAAGTTCTTCCCCTTTACACATTGCTTATGTGTCCTCACCAAGGCACACGCCCATGCATGAACTTACAGTCCCTTGGGAAAATGTTTTTAGTTAGTGTGGCTGTAGATTATACTTTGTCCCTGGTATGTTCTCTGATTTGGTGTCTCCACTCTTTTGTTCAGTTTTCTAGATTCCACTGTTATCTGCCCCTTGCCCTCAAACCCACAAAGTTTCCCTTCCTGCTGCCTGGGGAAATGTAAACTCTTGAGTCTAGAATCCAAACTCTAAAGATTCTAAGAGACAGGAGCCTTCTCCCTGAGCATAGATGCTTTCTACTTATTTACAGTGAGCCATGCAGCTATTCAGGAGGTAGAACTAGTGGCAGGATGAATGGAAACTGAATGAAATGCCCACTGGGTATCTGTATTACCCCTTATCCTGATTTGCTCCTAGGTCTTCAAGGCCAGGATTTATTATCTCACTTAGAGAAGAGAAGGCTGAGGAAGGATACAGCTGTTGTGTTTCCTCAAGGGAAAGGACAAGAGGGAGTGGTCTAAATTGCAGCAGAAGGGATTAGATCAGGCACTAGGAAGAACTTCTGGGTGGTGAGATATAATAGTATCCTATAATAGTATAGGACACAGTAGTAAAGAAAATAATGGAATCATCTTCTTTGGATATTGTTAAGAAAAATCTTAAAAGCTGGTCCTACCTGGGAGCAGAGGCACCCCCAGAGGTACCTTCTAGCCAAAAGAGGCCAAGATTTTAACTCCCCTCCCAAAAGGAAAGGGGACTAGGCCACTGGGATACCCTTAGGCCCCAAAGGGTGCCAGCCAAGGATAGTATTGAGATTACCCTGTGATCTGATACCAGAGCCTTCCACAATGGGTAAAAGCTTCCTTTTTCTGAAACAGCACTTCTGTTGAGGAATCAGCCACTTTCTAAACAAGTTATTCCCAATAAATTATTGGGATGGGTAGCATCACTGCCCTTTTCCTCTTGGATTTATCCATAGAAATTCCAGCTGGGAAAATCCTAGTCCTAAGGAATCTGGATGTGGAAAAGGGGAGTTCTGAGAGACTGCCCTACATAACCAGGTTAGAGGCCAAGAAAGAGAGGCAAAACTGCACTTCCCCCAGAATAATATCAATCTTCCCTTTCTCTCCTTTACAAAAGATCCCAGCTTTTATAGCAGAGCATAAACCATGCCATTACTGGGACAGCAAGCCATGCATCCAGTCTATTATTCTGTCTCAACAAGATGATTAGAGTATGTTCATTCATTCATTCATTCATTCATTCAATCGTATTTATTGACCACTTACTGTGTGCAGAGCACTATATTAAGCAGGTGGGAGAGTACAATACAAACAACAATAAAATATAGAATTCCCTGCCATTCCTTTCCCAGGCACCCAACTGCATGGCTAATCTTCTGGCTACATTCTTGACTTTCTCTCCTGTTTTCCCTTATGGACTACCTGACAAGGTAATCAGTTTGGACTCAGTTCCTGTCCCATATCCTATTCCACCTTAACTATTGCAACTATCTCCTCACTGACCGCCTGCCTCCTGTCTTCCCCACTCCAGTCTATACTTCACTTTGCTGCATGGATCATTTCTTTAAAAAAAGGTTCATTCCATGTCTCCCCACTCCTCAAGTGCCTCCAATGCCAGCCCATTCACCTACACATCAAACAGACACTCCTTACCTTCATTCATTTCATTCTTTCAGTCATATTTATTGAGAGCTTACTTCATGCAGAGCACTGTACTAAGCACTTGGGGGAGTATAACACAACAATAAACAGGCATGTTCCCTGACCACAACAAGCTTATAGTCTAGAGGTGGGGAGGCAGACATTAATATAAATAAATAAATTATAGATATGTATATAAGTTCTGTGGGGCTGGGAGGGAGAATGAACAAAGGAAGAAAGTCAGGGTGACAGAAGAGTGTGGGAGTAGAGGAAAGGGAGGCTTTGTCAAGGAAGACCTCTTGAAGATGTGCCCTCAATAAGCTTTAAAACACTGTCAGCTCTCTCCATCCTATCTCACCTCACTGATCTACTACAGCCCAACCTGCTCTCTCCATTCCTCTAGCTCCAGCTTACTCTGTGCCCTGATTTTGTCTATCTTGTCATCAACCCCTTTCTGACATCCTCTCCCTAGCCTGGAACTTCTTCTCCCTCCATAAATGCCAGACCACCACTCTCCCCATCTTCAAAGCCTCTTCCAAGAGGTATTCCCAGATTAAGCCTTCTTTTCCTTGGCTCCCTCTTCCTTCCACATTGTCTATGCCCTTAAATCTGTGACTTTGGGCTCTTGACTTCTGCCCCATCTTCAACCCCATAGTACTTACAAATCTTCAAATTATTATATACTATTTATATTAATGTCTGACTACCTCTCTAGTCTGTAAACTCATTATGGGCACAGAGTGTCTGATAACTCTGTTGTATTATATAAGTGCTTAGTACAGTGCCGTGCACATTGTTAACTCTCAATAAATATTGTTGATGGACTGATTGATATGGAACAATCCATATCCAAGTAGGAGCAGGGATTGAATACCTGTTTTTCAGTTGAGGAAACTGAGGCATAGAGAAGTGAAGTGGCTTGCTCAGTGTCTCACAGCAGAGAAGTAGTGGAGCCAGGATTAGAACCAGGGACCAAATTCTTCTGGATCCTACTGATATTTATGCTAGTTGTAACCCATTGTTCTGCCTTTTATCCCTCCTAATCACTTCCGTTTCCTCCATCAACACCCAAGAACAATGAATTAAAGGGCAAAAGAAGACAACATTGGAAAATTTATTTTTAATTTAGTGTTTGACCCTACTCATTGCCTCCTTGGGGTGCCTGGATTTTTGGCTCTCTCTTTTCAATCATGAAAGGCAAGAATGGGGTCTTTGTGTTACTCAGAGTGCTCACCCTGGGTAGTTTATTGATTCAGTTAATAATAAACAATAATTATGGTACTTGTTAAATGCTCACTATGTACCAAGCACTCTTCTTGCTTCTGGGGAAGATACAGGTTAATCAGGTTGGATCCAGTCCCTATCCCATATGGGGTTCACAATCTTAATCTCCATTTTACAGATGAGGTAATTGAGACCCAAAGAAACTAAGTGACTAGCCCAAGGCCACACAGCAGATATGTGTCAGAGCTGGGATTAGAACCCAGGTCCTTCTCAATCCCAGGCCCATGCGATATCCACTAAGACATGCAGTTTCTCTCTTGTAAAATTGTATCCTGTGAGAATAGGCTCTATTTCTGCCAGGAACTTGGTCCTCTGAAAAACAATCTCCCTAATCCAATACTGTTTCCATTCTGCACAACTTAGTGTGAATTGAGGGTAGAGAAACTTTTGGAAAATGAGATGAAGAACCTCAAGGACATAGTGATGCAAACATCAGAAAGAGTTCAGAAACAGCTGCAGTTGTAGGAACTGCTCGTGTTGACCTTGTTGGATGCTGGTATATCCTTCAGCCATCGGTGTTGTGGAGTGAGTTGGTCAAAGATGACTTTATTCGCACATCCATAGCAGCATGGCCTAGTGCCAAGAGCATAAGATTGGGAGTCAGAAGACCTGAGTTTGAATCCCAGCTCTACCATTTGACCACTGTGTGACCTTGGGCAAGTCACTTGACTTCTCTAATCCTCAGTTTCTTCCTCTGTAAAATGAAGATAAAATGCTTTCTTTCTCCATCTGAGAGCCTCATATGGGATAAGGCCTTTGTCTGACCGGCTTATCTTGAATATACCCCAGTGCTTAGTACAATCAATTAATCAATCATTGTTATTTAAAGTGGGCCTTCTCTGTACAGAGCACTGTAATTAGCACTTGGAGAGTACAATAAAACATATATGGCAGATTAATTCCCTGCCCACAAGGAGCTTACAGTCTACAGTGGAAGACAGATATTAAAATAAATAACAGATATGTACATAAGTGCTGGGGGGCTGAAGGTGGGGTGAATATCAGTGTTTAAAGTGTACATATCCAAGAGTGTATGTGATGCAGAAGGAAGAGGGAGTAGGGGATATGAGAATTTAATTGGGGAAGACCTCTTGGAGGACATGAGATTTTAATAAGCCTTTGAAAATGGGGAGCATTGAAATCTGTGGAACATGAAGAGGGAGGGAGTCGGAGGGTAGAGGTAGGATATGGCCAAGGGGTCAGCTGTGGGATAGGGAAGATCAAGGTAGGTACAGTGTGCAATTTGATGTTAGAGAAGTGAAAAGTGTGGTCTGGGTAGAAGTAGGAAATGAACAAGGTAAAGTATTGTGGAGAGAGCTTTAAAGCTGTTGGTAAGGAGTTTCTGTTTGATGTAGAGGTGAATGGGCAACCCCTGGTGGTTTTTGAGGAATGGAGAGATATGGACTGAACTTTTTTTTAGAAAAATGACCTGGGAAGCAGACTCAAGTAAGAACTGGTGTGGGGAGAAACAAGAGGTAGGGAGATCGATCAATCAATTGTATTTATTGAGCGCTTACTGTGTGCAGAGCACTGTACTAAGTGCTTGGGAAGTACAAGTTGGCAACATATAGAGACAGTCCCTACCCAACAGTAGGCTCACAGTCTAAAAGGGGGAGGCAGAGAACAAAACCAAACATACTAACAAAATAAAATAAATAGAATAGATATGTACAAGTAAAATAATTAAATAAATAAATAGAGTAATAAATATGTACAAACATATACATATATACGGGTGCTGTGGGGAAGGGAAGGAGGTAAGATGGGGGGATGGAGAGGGGGACGAGGGGGAGAGGAAGGAAGGGGCTCAGTCTGGGAAGGCCTCCTGGAGGAGGTGAGCTCTCAGTAGGGCCTTGAAGGGAGGAAGAGAGCTAGCTTGGCGGATGGATGGGCAGAGGGAGGGCATTCCAGGCCCGGGGGATGACATGGGCCAGGGGTCAATGGCGGGACAGGCGAGAACGAGGCACAGTGAGGAGATTAGTGTCAGAGGAGTGGAGTGTGTGGGCTGGGCTGTAGAAGAAGAGAAGGGAGGTGAGGTAGGAGGGGGCGAGGTGATGGAGAGCCTTGAAGCCGAGGGTGAGGAGTTTCTGCCTGATGCGCAGATTGATTGGTAGCCACTGGAGAATTTTGAGGAGGGGAGTAACATGCCCAGAGCGTTTCTGGACAAAGACAATCCGAGCAGCAGCATGAAGTATGGATTGAAGTAGGGAGAGACACGAGGATGGGAGATCAGAGAGAAGGCTGATGCAGTAGTCCAGACGGGATAGGATGAGAGCTTGAATGAGCAGGGTAGCAGTTTGGATGGAGAGGAAAGGGCGGATCTTGGCAATGTTGCAGAGCTGAGACCAGCAGGTTTTGGTGACGGCTTGGATGTGAGGAGTGAATGAGAGAGCGGAGTCGAGGATGACACCAAGGTTGCGGGCTTGTGAGACGGGAAGGAGGTAGTCCCGTCAACAGAGATGGGAAAGTCAGGGAGAGGGCAGGGTTTGGGAGGGAAGACAAGGAGTTCAGTCTTGGACATGTTGAGTTTTAGGTGGCAGGCAGACATCCAGATGGAGATGTCCTGAAGGCAGGAGGAGATGCGAGCCTGGAGAGAAGGGGAGAGAGCAGGGGCAGAGATGTAGATCTGGGTGTCATCAGCATAGAGATGATAGTTGAAGCCGTGGGAGCGAATGAGGTCACCAAGGGAGTGCGTGTAGATTGAGAACAGAAGGGGACCAAGCACTGAACCTTGGGGAACCCCCACAGTAAGGGGATGGGAGGGGGAGGAGGAGCCTGCAAAAGAGACTGAGAATGAACAACCGGAGAGATAAGAGGAGAACCAGGAGAGGACGGGAGTCTGTGAAGCCAAGGTCGGATAGCGTGTTGAGGAGAAGGGGGTGGTCCACAGTGTCGAAGGCAGCTGAGAGGTCGAGGAGGATTAGGATGGAGTATGAGCCGTTGGATTTGGCAAGCAGGAGGTCATTGGTGACCTTTGAGAGGGCAGTTTCCATGGAATGTAGGGGACGGAAGCCAGACTGGAGGGGGTCGAGGAGAGAGTTGTTGTTGAGGAATTCGAGGCAGCGCGTGTAGACAACCCGTTCAAGGAGTTTGGAAAGGAATGGTAGGAGGGAGATGGGGCGATAACTAGAAGGTGAGGTGGGGTCAAGAGAGGGTTTTTTTAGGATGGGAGAGACATGGGCATGTTTGAAGGTAGGGGGGAAGGAACCAGTGGAGAGTGAGTGGTTGAAGATGGAAGTTAAGGAGGGGAGAAGGGTTGGAGCGAGAGATTTCATGAGATGAGAGGGAATGGGGTCAGAAGCACAGGTGGCCGGAGTAGCACTTGAGAGGAGGGAGGAGAGCTCCTCTGAGGATACTGCTGGGAAGGATGGGAGAGTAGCAGAGAGCGTTGAGGGCCCGGGGGTTTGGAGAAGGCTGGGGAGTGACTTTGGGGAGGTCAGACCTGATGGCTTTAATTTTGTTAATGAAGTAGGAGGCCAGATCGTTGGGGGTGAGGGAAGGAGGAGGGGGAGGAACCGGGGGCCTGAGAAGGGAGTTGAATATATGGAAGAGCTGGCGGAGATGATGGGCATGGGTGTCAATAAGGGAGGAGAAATAGTTTTGTCTGACAGAGGAGAGGGCTGAGTTAAGGCAGGAAAGGATAAACTTGAAGTGAACGAGGTTGGCATGGTGTTTAGACTTTCGCCAGCAGCATTTGGCAGCTCAAGCATAAGAGCGAAGGAGGCAGACAGTGGCTGTGATCCAGGGCTGTGGGTTAGTGGTACGAGAGCGTCGAAGGAAAAGGGGAGCGAGTGAGTCTAGCTGAGTAGAAAGGGTAGAGTTGAGAGCAGTATTCTGATCGTCAAGACTGGGTAGAGAGGAGAGGGAGGCGAGGTGGGTGTGAGGCGCTCAGAAAGATGGATGGGGTCAAGAGAGTGGAGATCTCTGTGAGGGAGTAATATGGATTTACAGGGGAAAGGAGTGTGAGTGAGGAGGCAGGTGAGAAGATTATGATCAGAGAGAGAGATTTCAGAGTTGGTGAGGGTGGACACAGTGCAGCGATAGGAGATGATGAGGTCGAGGGTATGACCAAGTTGGTGAGTGGGTGAGGTGGGGTGGAGGAAGAGGTTGGCAGCGTCGAGGAGAGATAGAAGGCGGGTGACAGAGGAGTCATCAGGGATATCCATGTGAATGTTGAAGTCTCCGAGGGTCAGAGTGGGCATGGAAAAGGAGAGAAGGAAAGTGAGGAAGGGGTCAAAATCGTTAAAGAAGTTGGAGGTGGGGCCGGGGGGGTGGTAGATGATGGCTACAAGAATCTGGAGGGGGTGGTAGAGGCGAATAATGTGGGCTTCAAAGGAAGGAAAGGAAAGGAAAGGGGGAGGAGGGATAGTGCAAAAGCAACATTGGGTGGCGAGAAGAAAACCGACACCTCCTCCTTTTCCGGTGAGTCTGGGGGAGTGGGAGAAGAAGAGGCCTCCACTGGAGAGAGCAGCAGAAGAGACCATGTCATCCGGAGACAACCATGTTTCAGTTAGGGCGAGGAGGAGTAGAGAGCTGGAAAGGAATAGGTCCAGGATGAAAGGGATCTTACTTAAAACGGAGCGGGGGTTCCAGAGGCCACACTTGGCAGCAGCTGTCGAGGGAGGGGAGGGAGGGGGAAGGGTGCGAGAGGTAGGGAGGGTTTGGATTGGGATGAGTTGGCGGGGGCCTCGGTGGGGAGAGTGGGAAGAGGGGTGGCGATGGGAAAGGAGAACTGGGATGGGCTGTGGAGAAGGGGAGGGAGGGGGCTGGGAGGGAGGAGAGGAGGACTGGCGCTGGTACAGAGGGATCCTTGGTAGGGGGGTGAGGGGGAGTGGTCTTGGTGGGGGAGAGGGAGGGAAAAAGCTGGGTGGGAGAGGGGAAGGGGAAGGTGAGGAATGGGAATGGCAGTTTGGAGCAAGGGAATTGAAAGTTCATGGTGAGGTCAGCAGGGCGATTGAAAGTACAGCGGGAAGTTAACAATTGAGGTGCAGAAGTGATAAAACAGTAGCAATGATATAAGT
The DNA here is from genome assembly GCF_015852505.1 of Tachyglossus aculeatus. Lineage (NCBI taxonomy): Eukaryota > Metazoa > Chordata > Mammalia > Monotremata > Tachyglossidae > Tachyglossus > Tachyglossus aculeatus. The sequence continues at coordinate 20,303,424 of NC_052076.1, read as the reverse complement.
AGGTGATGGCATCACAGGGGGTAAACAACATGCTATGGCAATAATAAAATTGGCAGATAATGATGTCATAAAGAGCAGACACAAACTATTATGTGCTGGAGTAGGGTGGACTTGTTAAGGGGGTCAGGGAGATCCGTAAAGAGACAGTATCTGTCCTTGGATCCCTGTGGTAGCAGTTCAGATGGAATAGAAAGAGTGAGTTCTAGAGCTGTTGGGAAGGTGGCACTGACAGGATTTGGTGAGCAATTTAATATGTGGGTTGAATGAGAGATGAATAAATGATAATGCCAAGGTTATGGACTTATGAGACAGGGAGGTTAATGGTGTTGTCTGTTGTCTGTTTCTCAGAGATAAGAAAGACAGAGGGGGGATAAAGTTTGGGTGGGAATCACTCAATTAATCAATGATATTTACTGAGCATTTGCTGTTGCAGAGCACTCTCCCAAGCCCTTGGGAAAATACATTAAAACAGAATTGGTAGATATGTCTGTCACCCACAAGGAGATTACAGTATAGAGGGAATTTGAGGAGTTCTGTTTTGGACATGTTACGTTTGAGGTGTTGGTGGGATATCCAAGTAGAGTTGTCTGAAGGTAGGAGGATATGGGAGACTGCTGATAAGGAGGGATATCAGGGCTGAAGAGACAGATTTAGAAATCATCAGCATAAAGATGGTAGTTGAGGCTCTGTGAGTGAATTAATTTTCTGAGGGTGTGAGTGTAGGTGGAGAAGAGAAGGGACCCAGAAATGAGCCTTGAGGCTTCCCCATTGTTACAGAATGGGGTTCAAAGAAGGAACCAGTGAAAGAGACTGAGAAGGAGTGGCAAGAGAGAGAGAGAACCAGGAGAGGAGAATGTCAGTTATCTAATCAAGGTTAGATAATGTTTCCAGGAGAAGGGGGTCATCCACAGTGTCAAGGACAGCTAGGTGGTTAAGGAGGATTAGGATGGGCTAGTGGCTATTAGATTTAGCAAGAAGGGATAGAATTATAGCTATATGCACATCATTAATAAAACAGAGTAGTAAATATTTACAAGTAAAATAGAGTAATAAATATGTACAAATATATACAAGGGCTGTAGGGCGGGGGAGGGGTGATGGAGAGGGGAGGAGGAGAGGAAGAAAGGGGCTCAGTTTGTGAAGGCCTCCTGGAGGAGATGAGCTTTCAGCAGGGCTTTGAAGCGAGGAAGAGAGCTAGTTGGGTGGCTGGGTGGAGGGAGCGCATTCCAGGCTAGGGGAAGGACGTGAGCCAGGAGTCAACAGCGGGACAGGCGAGAACGAGGCACAGTGAGGAGGTTAGTGGCAGAGGAGTGGAGGGTGCAGGCTGGGATGTAGGAGGAGAGAAGCGATAGGAGGGGGCAAGGTGATGGAGAGCCTTGAAGCCGAGAGTGAGGAGTTTTTGCTTGATTCATAGGTTGACAGGTAGTCACTGGAGATTTTTGAAGAGAGGAGTGACATGCCCAGAGCATTTCTGTACAAAGATAATCCAGGTAGCAGAGTGAAGTGTAGACTGAAATGGGGAGAGACAGAAGGATGGGAGCACAGAGAGGAGGCTGATGCAGTAATACAGTCAGGATAAGATGAGAGATTGAACCAGCAAGGTGGCAGTTTGGATGGCGAGGAAAGGGCGGATCTTGGCGTTGTTCTGGAGGTGAGACTGGCAGGTTTTGGTAATGGATTGGATGTGTGGGGTGAATGAGAGAGTGGAGTCTAGGATGACACCAAGGTTGCGGGCTTGTGAGACGGGAAGGATGGTACTGCCGTGTACAGTGACAGGAAAGTCAGGGAGAGGACAGGGTTTGGGAGGGAAGATAAGGAGCTCAGTCTTGGACATGTTATGAGTGCGATCCTCAGAGTCACCTTGACTAATGTGCTCCATTACCTGAATCTTGTGCTACCTTACCTTTCTGGGTGCTAGAGCCTTCTCCCTGTCAGCTCCTGTGATAACTCTCTGGCCCTCATCAATTATCCTGAACAGAAAACACCGTGTTTCATCCTCATCCTCTCTTGGTCTGATTTCCTTCTTCCTGCCCTTGCTCAACTCCAAGGGCAGGACACATTGTCTACGTATGTAAAATTCTCAAAGTCCAGTGCTCCTGAAAGAGGCATATTCAGATCAGCAGCTCCTTGCTCTGTGGTGCCTGGCCAAGACTAGAGAACCAAAGCCACTTGGTTCTTCAGGGAGCAGGTTCAGTGGGTCTGATTTCTTGTCTTTCCAGGGCAGCAACCTACTGTGAAGATCCTGGAGGATTTTAGTGTCCGCACTCTGTATGATAAACTGGAAGACCAGAATCTCCATCTGGCGTATCAGCTACGCAGACACAGGATGGATGCTTTGGCCTTTTACAAAAGCATTGCCCAGTAGATCCAAGGGTTAAAGGTCAGAACCAAGAGGCCCTGGTCCAGATGGAAACTGTCTTCCTTGGGAAAGGAAACACTCTGAAGAAAGATAATTTCCTCCATCAGGATTTTCTGCAAAGAATAATCTCAGTTGAGCAGCTTGGCCTGCAGACTAAAGCCATCCCTGAGCCTGAGTTGGAAACCATCACTAGGGCAGACACTGGATACAGTCAAAATTCCTGGGATGGTGACATCAGAGTGTTTTGGGGAATGAACCATAGGTAATGCCTGGGTGAGAGAAGTCAGAACGGTAAGAGGGAACTCTGAGAAAAAGGGGTGGGGTTCTAGAGAGGTGGGACATGCTTTCTTTGTCATCATTTCCTGGACTGCTACCATGTATCAGAAACTGCTATTTCTCAGACTATGCAAATGATTCCCAGTTCAGTTGTAAAAAGGCCTTCACTCCTCACTCGTCGGTGATATGTGTTGGTTTGAAAACTTTTGCACGTCGTTTTTACATTATTCAATATACTAAGTACAACATCTGTACTCTGTAGGCTCTGAAAATATTTGTTGGCTGGGAATCCCAACTCTCACAGCTTTCTTCCTTTCTAATTCCCCCAGCAGCATCGTCTAGTGGAAAGAGCACGGATCTTGGAGTCAGAGATCCTGGATATGAATCCCTGCTCTGTCGTTTGGCTGCTGTGTGACCTTGAACAAGTCACTTAATTGCTTTGTGCCTCCATTTTCTCATCTGTTAAATGGGAAGTCCATACCCATTTTCCCTCCCATTTAGACTGTGAGCTCCATGTGGGATAGGGACTGTGTTTGACCTGGTAATGTGAGACTGAACTCCTTATTTTCCCTCCCAAACCATGCCCTCTCCCTGACTTTCCCATTACTGTAGATGGCAATACCATCCTTCCTGCCTCACAAGCCCACAACCTTGGAGTCATCCTCGACTCCGCCACTCGTTCACCCCATACATCCAATCCATCACCAAAACCTGCTGGTCTCACCTCTGCAACATTGCCAAGATCCTCCCTTTCCTCTCATTCATTCATTCATTCAATCATATTTATTGAGCACTTACTGTGTGCAGAGCACTGTCCTAAGTGCTTGGGAAGTACAAGTTCCATCCATCCAAACCGCTACCTTGCTGGTTCAGTCTCTCATCCTATCCTGACTGGATTACTGCATCAACCTCCTCTCTGATCTCTCATCCTCCTGCCTCTCCCCACTTCAGTCTATACTTCACTCTGCTGTCCGGATTATCTTCGTGCAGAAATGCTCTGGGCATGTTACTCCCCTCCTCAAACATCTCCTGTGGCTGCCTGTCAACCTACGAAATCAGGCAAAAACTCCACACTCTCGGCTTCAGGGCTCTCCATCACCTCTCCCCCTCCTACCTCACCTCCCTTCTCTCCTTCTATAGCCCAGCCCGCACCCTCTGCCACTAACCTCCTCACTGTACCTCTTTCTCACCTGTCCCAGCCCACATCCTTCCCCTGGCCTGGAATGCCATTCCATCCAAACATCTGCCAAGCTAGCTCTCTTCCTCCCTTCAAAGCCCTAATGAGAGCTCACCTCCTCCAGGAGGCCTTCCCAGACTGAGCCCCCTTTTTCCCCTCCCCCTTCCAATCCTCCCCACCCTACCTCCTTCCCCTCCCCACAGCACCTGTATATATATATATGTATGTATATATATATATATATATATATATATATATATGTGCAGATTTGTTACTCTATTTTATTTGTACATATTTACTATTTATTTTGTTAATGATGTGCATATAGCTTTAATTCTATTTGTTCTGACGATTTTGACACCTGTCTACATGTTTTGTTTTGTTGTCTGCCTCCCCCTTCTAGACTGTGAGCCCGTTGTTGGGTAGGGACCATCTCTATATGTTGCCGACTTGTACTTCCCAAGTGCTTAGTACAGTGCTCTGCACACAGTAAGCGCTCAATATATACGATTGAATGAATGAATGAATAATATTATGTCTACCCCAGGGTCGAATATAGTGATTGGAAGCTAGTAAGTGCTTAATGAATACAATTTTAAAAAATCCCCCAGCCCTGCTAGATTGGATTGAGCTACCTTTGCTGAGGAAACAAGTGCCTGAACTCTTCCCAGTGAAGCTCTGTCATCAATGCCCCTGACTTTAGAGAAGATCTTTTGGGCAAGGAAATCAAATCTATTAACTGTATTATACTCTCCCAAGAATTTAGTACAATAGTCTGCCCTCAGTACGTGCTCAGTCAATACTATTGATTCCCCAAAATTAAAACCATTCTGTTACAGTCAGCATGGATTTGATTGGAGATGTGACTGGTCCCCATCTCTCTCTTGATCCCATGGGCTGGGAGATTCCTAGGAGATAAGGCCCCTGGCACAGATGTAGAGCTGGGCAAGGTATCTTGCATCTTGTGTCTTGCATCCAAGCATCTGCAGCTGAGCCACCTCTGGGAGAGCAGATTGACAATTTCCTTTGTATCTGGCAAAAATCCAACCCATGGTGGGTGGGGTGAGGGTGCGTGTTTGTGTGTGTGAAGAGACCATGATCTTTGAGGAATTCCAGGCTGAGTCATTGCAATCTGATTTCCCAGGCACACAGTTCCTGCCTCCTCCTCCGACTCCCCTCCCACCCCTCCCTCACCTCCAACAACCAAAACTTGTTTGGACTGGACTGTTTTCCTTTTGTAAACTGTAGCTATCAGTGGGTATTGCGATGATGAATAGCTCCCTTGTTCTAGAAGTGGCTGCATTGCAATGACCGGGAAACAGTCCTTCCCCAGTCCTTCCATTTCCCCTTCATCATAATCATCATCAACAATATTGGCTGAGACCTGTGTGTGAAGCTTTGTGCTGGGAGCATGGGGAACAAACAGAAATAAGGTAGAGACTTAATTTCTGCCCTCATGTAGTTTATTGTCAAGTGGAAAGATAGATTCACATAAGATAACTACAAAACAGTAGTTAAAGGAGTTTCAGATAGGCTTAAATAATGAGGATAAGCCAGTCAGTTAACATCAGTACACAGTCAGGTTCATGAGGCTTGAAGTGGCAGAGGGGATGGCATGGTTGGAGGGGAGAATCCACAGGAAGGATCACTTGTTACCTCCTTTGGGATTAAAAACATTTGGTTGGAATAGAGAGGGACATTAGGATGGAGAGATGAAGGCTTCCTGGAAGAGATATGATTTTAGTAGGGCTTTGAAAATGGGGAAAGCAATGGTCTGCCAAACATGAAGGGGGTAGGAATTCCATGCAGCTGTGAGTGGGTGAGCAAGGAGCCAACATTGAGAGACACTGGTGAAATGGTGGGACTGGTTTGGGCTCAAATTCACAGATGAACTCCTGAAGACCCCACCATCTTTCCTCCCTGAAGTGCACGAGATGCAGAAGGCAGAGGGAATGGAGGTGACAGAACAGACACTGGACAAGAACAAGGCAAGGGAACATTCGCTGGTCAGTTTGCAGATGGAAGAGGCTGCACAAGGGCAGGTGAGGAGCTGACCAGCCGAAGCTTGTGTTCCTTTTCACTTGCCCAGTCTGAGAAGATCTTGTGGCCTCACTCGAGATTTATCCTTACATCCCCTCCCTGACCCAGCCATTTTCCATCCTCTCTGCCTTTGACAAGGTCTCCTCCCAGAGGAACAGCATTTTCATAGCAATCTCTGTGGACACAAAGGCCCAGTTAGAGGTGAGTAACCACTCATGTTCAGGTTTGGAATTGGAGGGTAACAGGGCCCAACTCACACTTCTGTAAACCCCAAAATAATAATAATAATAATGAGGGTATTTGTTAAGCACTTACTATATGTTAAACACTGTTCTAGGCGCTGGGGTAGATACAAGTTAATCAGATTGGACACAGTCCCTGTCTCACATAGGGCTTACAGTCTTAATCCCCATTTTACAGATGAGGTAACTGAGGCACAGAGAAGTGAAGTGTTTTACCCAAGATCACACAGAAGACAAATGGTGGAGCAGAATTAGAACCCAGGTGCTTCTGACTCCTAGGGTCATGCTTTATACACTAGGCCATGTTACTTCCCCAAAACCCCTCCAATCTCTCCTATCAACACCTTCTCTCCAGGACTTCATCTCCCTTGGTGAGGAAACCACAGATAGATCCAATCATAACCCTTTTCTTTTTCCCTCAAGACTAGCCCACCCCAGGGCTTTGATACTTAAAGCCTTTATCCTCCCCTGGCCACACCTCAACATCCCCCCTTCTGCCTCGCCTCCCCCACCAACCTCCAACCCCCCCACACACAAAAATGCCCTCAGGGTCAATTCCATCCCCTGTCCCATAACCTCGAATTTGAAGGCTCTAGCTTGGGAAAGGAATATAACAAATATGCTAGTTCTATGGTCACTCTTGCCTGCTACCTGGTTCCCAACCAGGGGACAGGGGCAGTCTAGTAGGGGCAACCTGACTGCTTGCTGGGAATTTGTGCCCATTCCAAAGGTTACCTTTTATCCATCATCAGCTTGGCCTCACTTTCATCCCCATTCTCCAAGTCAGACCAAGCATACTCATCCCATCCCTCCCAGCCTGAAATCAGAGCAGGTCACTATGTCAGAAACTATTCTTCAGTGCCCCTTGGTCACCACTCTTTCTGAGGTCATCTTCATCCCAAGGAAACTCTCCAAAACATAGCCTGTGTCAAGGAGATATAACAACCCCAAACTCTCTGCCCTGTACCAACAAATCCCCTGCACTCACTGCTGAGAGGCTCTTTTGGGCTTGATTGGTCTAGATATAGACCTACAGTGCAGAGGCAGAAGTCAGACTGTCTCAAAATCCCAAACAGAAAGCCTGATGGATTGCTTCCTCGGGTCAGGACTTTGCATGAAGATCAAGGAGGCACACTGGAAATCTGTCATTCTGCTCAATGTGGCCTAGTAGATAAAACACAGGCCTGGGATTTAGGGAACCTGGATTCTAGTCCTGGCTCTGCCACTTGACTGCTTTGTGACCTTGGGCAACTCACTTCACTCCTCTGTGCCTCAGTTTTCTCATCTTTATCATGGAGATTCAATATCTGCCCCATGTGGGAACAGGGAAGGGAAGATATCTGTCCTGCTTATCTTGTACCTAACCCAGCGTTTAATACCATGCTTGGAATACACTAAAAACTTAACAGATGCCACAATTATTTTTATTATTGTTTTGATTATTTCTCAGCTTTGGGTTTGGGTGGCCAAGTCAGTCTCCCCAGAGCTTCTTTCTTTTGCTGCCATTGGGCCCCCAGCTCCCAGAAGAGTTGATTTCCAGGATTCAATTATTCAATCAATCAATCCATCAGTGATAATTATTGAGTGCTTACTTTCATTCATTCATTCAACCACATTTATTGAGAGCTTATGTGTACAGAGCACTGTATTAAGAGCTTGGTTGAGTACAACACAGCAATAAACTGACACATTCTCTGCCCACAATGAGCTTGCAGTCTAGAAGTAGGGGGACAAAAATTGATATAAATACATAAATTACAGATATGTACATAAGTGCTGTAGGGCTGGGAGAGGGGGTGAACAAAGGAAGCAGGTCAGGGCGATACAGAAGGGAGTGGGAGAAGAGGAAAGGGGGGCTTAGAGATGGCCTCTTGGAGGAGATGTGCACTCACTAAGTAAGAGGGGGCGAGTTATTGTGTGTGGAATTTGAGGAGGGAGGGTTTTCCAGGACAGAGGCAGGTTATGGATGAGGGGTCGATGGTGAAAAAAAATAATTGAGGCACAGTGAAAAGGTTAGCATTAGAGGAATGAAGTGTTTGGGCTCGGTTGTAGTAGAAGAGGAGTGAGGTGAGGTAGGAGGGGGCAAGGTGATGGAGTGACTTAAAGCCAATGGTGAGGTGTTTTTGTTTGCTGCAGAGGTGGATGGGGTGGCTCAGTGGAAAGAGCACGGGCTTTGGAGTCCGAGGGCAGGGGTTCAAATCCCGGCTCTGCCAGCTGCCAGCTGTGTGACTTTGGGCAAGTCACTTCACTTCTTTGGGCCTCAGTTCCCTCATCTGTAAAATGGGGATGAAGACTGTGAGCCCCCATAGGACAACCTGATCACCTTGTAACCTCCCCAGTGCTTAGAATGGTGCTTTGCACGCAGTAAGCACTTAATAAAGGCTATCAAAAAACCACCGGAGTTCATTGAGGAGTAGGGAAACATGTCCTGAGTGATTTTGTACAAAAATGATCCAGGCAGCAGTGTGAAGTATGGACTGGAGTGGGAAGAGTCAGGAGACTGGGAGATCAGTAAGGAGGTTCATTCATTCATTCATTCAGTCGTATTTATTGAGCACTTACTGTGTGCAGAGCAGCACTGTACTAAGCGCTTGGGAAGTACAAGTTGGCAACATATAGAGACGATCCCTACCCAACAGTGGGCTCACAGTCTAGATACAATTAATCAGGTTGGACACAGTCCCTGTCCCATATGGAGTTCACAGCCTTAATCCCCATTTTACAGATGAGGGAACTGAGGCCCAGAGAAGTGAAGTGCCTTGCCCAAGGTCACATGGCAGACAAGTGGCAGAGGCAGAATTAGAATCCGGGTCCTTTCTCCCAGGCCCATACTCTATCCACTAGGCCAAGCTTCTTCAGGATTCAAGTCCTAATCCAAGGGTGATGCTGAAGGGCAGGGAAAGTCACTGTTTATGGTTGGATTGTACTTTTCCGAGAGCTCTTAACACTGTAAACGCTGAATAAAAATCATAATAATGTTGGTATTTGGTTGGTAAGCACTTAACTACGTGCCAGGCACTGTACTAAGCGCTGGGGTTAGGTTGATACAGTAATCCAAGCGGGATAGGATGAGTGACTGTATTAATATGGTAGCAGTTTGGATGGCGAGGAAAGGGCAAATTTTAGTGATGTTGTGAAGGTGGGATCGATATGATTTAGTGATGGATTGAATGTGTGGGTTGAATGAGAAAGAGGAGTCATGGATACTGTGTACTCTGTACTAAGGGCTTGGGAGAGTACAGTGCATCAGGGTTGGTAGATATGTTTTCTTCCCAGAAGAAGCTTATAGTCTAGAGGGGGGAGAAAAAAGTTTAATGTAAATAAATAATTTGCAGTTATGTATGTAAGCGTGACTAGCTTAGAATTGAGTTGGCACCCCTGTGCTTCATCAGGAGTAACTGCGGAATGCATGTTTATGCTTAATAGGTACCAGATACCCACTGAGAAAGTACAAATTGAGCAAAATACAATTCTCAATAATTGTAGGTGAAGAACTTCCTCACTGACTAGGTCCAACCACATGCCAAGATATAGCACCTGTAGGGGCTGGAGCTTCTGGGCCCATAAAGCTTCCTTGGTCCATCTGACCAATGAAACTTTCCGGACTCATTACATCTCCCTCATTTTAGACTCCCTGACTCCTTCCATTTAAACTGTTAAGATGCCATATGTTTTTTCATCTGAGAAATTCCCAGCAGAGTCAATCCATAATGGATTTTAAAGACAAAGTGGGACAGCTAAACCTCTGAATTCAGCACTGCAGGGAAGCAGGAAAGCAGACTAGGTGAACTTCCAGTGTTTCTTCCTTCCAATTCTGTGGTAAAGAAAACTTGCATCTTATTCAAGCCTAGACCAGCAGGAGGGCAAACTGCTTGCCAAGACTAGATTTAAGCATTCCCCACACCACCCCGATGCCCTTCCTCCACACATCCACCAAGCTAGCTCTCTTCCTCCCTTCAAGGCCCTACTGAGAGCTCACCTCCTCCAGGAGGCCTTCCCAGACTGAGCCCCTCCTTCCTCTCCCCCTCCTCCCCATCCCCCCGCTTTACCTCCTTCCCCTCCCCACAGCACCTGTATATATGTATATATGTTTGTATTTATTTCTTTATTTGTACATATTTATTCTATTTATTTTGTTAATATGTTTTGTTTTGTTCTCTGTCTCCCCCTTCTAGACTGTGAGCCCACTGTTGGGTAGGGACCGTCTTTATATGTTGCCAACTTGTACTTCCCAAGCGCTTAGTACAGTGCTCTGCACACAGTAAGCACTCAATAAATACGATTGAATGAATGAATGAATGAATCTTGGCAATTACCTCCCTTTAGTGATGAAATGCCATGTTAGAAAAGGCCCTGCACACAGTAAGCACTTAATAAATAGGATTGATTGATTGACAGTAAGCACTTCACAAATACTATCAGTATGCCCTTTAAAAAGGTGAAAAAAGGGGATAGAAGAGACTCCATTTTACATACTGGGTTATCGGTTCCCCAAAAGATTAAACCAGTCTCTTAGGATTGCCTACTGAAGCAAATTTCCAAATTTAGGATCTGCCCTCAGACAGTGCACAGTTTCATTTTTCCTGAATTTTTTTAAGAACCAAGAATACACTAGACTTAATGAAAGTCTTCTCTTGAACAGAAAACACAGGAAAAGCAAACAACATAATCTCTTTTGGCCAGACAGGTCTAGCCACTTCATTCATGGCTGTAATCCCTGAATAAATCCTTACTTTGCTAATTAAGAAAGTAAACAGGGAAATAATTACTTTAGTTTTGAAGGCTTCTATTCACAGCAGGATTGCTATGACACAGTTTGGGGTTGGAAATGATTGACAGTTCTGAAATATTTGCAGAAGAAATCCTGGACAGAAAATGGCTAGCAGAGGGATGGGGCCTGAAGGGGGCCTGCCCCAAATGCCTCCATTTCCTGGTTCTGAGTGCACTTTCTAGAGGTTTTGGAGTTGGATGTTCTCAGGAATTCCACCCCATCGTCCTCTAGCTCTCCATCCCGTCTACACATGTCTGTCTCCCTGAAACTAAATTGTAAACTCATTGTGGGCAGGGAATATTTGTTTATTGTTGTGTTGTATTCTCTGAAGCACTTAATACAGTGCTCTGCACCCAGTAAACACTCAATAAATATGATTGAATGAATGAGTGAATAAATCCTACTGCTCTAGATTATGCGTCCCCTTGGCCCAGCCAGGACAACCATTTTCTGCCCTTCTTCCAGGGTTGCAGGCCTCTTCCCATGAGCCCAGCCAGCTAGCTCTAGGCCAATCTAGTCCTTCCTGATACAGCATGGTTTTACAGTATTAAAAAACAAGATTACAGGCTTTGAAAGACAGGGGGAGGGGCTCGTAAGGCCTGAGGAGAAAAATCAGGATCTGGAGGCACTTTTGAGCATTTGAACACTTTTTGAATAACATGCAATCTGTATATAAAATGTATATCAATTGACAGCCACTGTTTTTTTGGACATTGAGAGCATTATGAATGAAGGCTGCAGCAGTGTTTACAGTTTCTCTGCTCAGGTCCTGACTGGGTGGAGTGTGGGAGAGGCAAGCAGGACATCTCCTGAGTCCATTGCAATGCTACCTCTTCAAGGGTTCATGATAGCTCTGCCCTCCTGGATCCTCGTGATAATCTCTGGAATCCAGAGTCAGAGATGGGCAGAGAAGAGCAACATTGGTGGGAGCCCAGGCACTGGACAGCACAGACAGCTGTGGGAAAGTGGAAAGTGGAACTTGAAACAGCAGGGAATTAGGCCAGTGGCTTAACAAGTCATATTCTAGCCCAGGAGACCAAGATTCCTAAGGACCCCTGACTTGACTCTTCCCTGGAACTCCACCTCCCTCAGGTACCCATTTTCTTTCTCATGACTGGGCAAGTTGAATAGTTACCTGGATCCCTATGTTAGGGGTGAACTTGGGCTGCCTCATACCATATCCAACCATCTGTCTCCCATCCTTAGTCAACCAATGGTATTTATGGAGCACTTTCGTATGCAGAGCACTTTACTAAGCACCTGGGAGAGTTCAATAAACTCTGTAGACACAATCCCTGCCCTCTAGGAGCTAAAATCTAACGGGCAAGACAGATATAAAGATAAATTACAGTTTGGGGAAGCAATGGAGTATAGGCACTTTTGGGTCAGTTTCAAATTCCTTAGTGGGTAAGTACTTAAGGGCTTAAGTGATGCAGAAAGGAGGGAGAATAGGGTGGGAAGATGGGAGATTAGACAGGCTTCCTGGAGCAAATCTGACTTCAGTAGGGCTTTGAAGATGGGGAGAACAATGTTCAGTTGGATAGATACTTTGTATCTACCCCAGCACTTAGTACAGTGTCTGGCACATAGTGAACGCTTAACAAATGCCACAATTATTATTATTATCATATGAAGGGCGAGGAAGTTCCATGCAGGAGGAATGGTGTGAGCAAGGGGTTGTAGGCACAAGAACAGAGATCAGGGCACAGGGAGTAAGTTGGGACTATAGAGGCAAAGTGTATGGGCTGGTTTGAGGTTGGAGGTGAGTGAGGTTAGGTTGGAAGGGGAGAGCCTTAAAGCCAGAGGTAAGGAGTTTCTGTCAAGCTTGCACACTCTCTCCCCTTCCACCACCCACTTCAGCAGCTTTATCTTACATTTCTAAGAAGTTTAAGCTGGTAATGCAACCCCAGTTTCATTTGGCTGTGGGCTGGGACCCCCTGTGGAAATTTCAAACTTGGCTGGATCTGAATCTGTCAGAAAAGCATAGCAAATCAACAGCCTGAACCTTAAAGAGACAGAACAGCAACCATCCCAAAGGTTCACAAAGGTTTAGGGGGGCGGGCACTTGGAGTGGCAAAGTCCAAGCCAGAGGCCCCTCTCTCCCTCACTGAAAGCCCTGACAACCCCCCGCCCCCAGTTGTGTTGTTTGTGGGGGCTAGTCTCCCCAACCTCCTACATTCTTCTCCCTCTTGTTCTCTTGTCACGTGGGCGGTGGAAAAGGCTGGTCCATATGAAAAATGGAGTTGGGGAGGGGGTAAGTCTGTGGTTTCAGATCCTCACCCCATCATTTCCATTTCTGTCCCCACAAAGTCAGTTTCTCCAGAGCGTTCAAGCCCCTGACTCTCTCAGCACTCGTGGCTTGTTACCAGAAGAGGTGGAAAGCATAATTCACGTGTAAAGTTCATTATGGGCAGGGAACGTGCCTGCTAATTCTCTTGTATTGTACCCTCCCAAGCACTTAGTGCTCTGCACATAGTAAGCACTAAATAGATATGATTGGGCTAACCAACCTTCAGATCATTCCTCTTAGGCAGTCAGACTGGATGCTCAACAAGGATGCCTGATGGTAGCTTTCCACCTTAGCTATGCACTGCGCTGACTCTATGTCAGCGCCAGGGCCCCAGGTGCCCCAGGTCTGACCAGTTCCAGTGTGGTTCCCAGATCCCAGTTAGGCAATGCCACTGGGCAGATTGGCTACATCGGGTATGACCAGTGATTGTGAGCAGGTGGGAAGGAACAATGGACAGAAATATCAGAAATGACAGTGCTTAGGGAAGCAGGCATGATAGCTGCTGGCAGCCAGACCAGGCAACTCGGCAAGGCCTCCCAGCCTGTCATTTTGTTACAGTGGCTTCTGCCCTCTCTTCCTTCCCAGGCTGGGCTGCAGGGACCTCTTCTGTCGGCTTTCAGACGGAGCTAGACAGGGTCATTGCCACCCTGGTCACTGCCTTTTTCTACTCTTCCTGGGGAGCAGTGATGGTCAAGGAGAAGGAGGTAAAAAACTGGAGTCCTGCGGGCCAGGACAGCCTAGGATCCAGAACAGGGAAGCTCGTTGTGGGCAGGGATTGGGTCTATTTGTTGTTGTATTGTACACTTCCAAGCGCTTAATACAGTGCTTTGCACACAGTAAGTGCTCAATAAATTGTATTGAATGAATGAATGCACAGGGAAGTGAGGCCCAGTCCAAACTGTCTCAAACGGAAGGCTGGTGAGTGGGTGGGAGGGTCTTCCACCCAGCCAGAGTCCCCACCTGGCCCTGGAATAGGAGTTTTCTCCCTCTTCATTGTGTGCCACCCCTCCAGATCTCCTTCTTAGGTTGAGAAATGATGATGATGATGATAATGGCATTTATTAAGCGCTTACTATGTGCAAAGCACTGTTCTAAGCGCTGGGGAGGTTACAAGGTGATCAGGCTGTCCCACTGTGGGGGCGGGTGGCTCCCAGTCTTCATCCCCATTTGACAGATGAGGGAACTGAGGCCCAGAGAAGTGAAGTGACTTGCCCAAAGTCACCCAGCTGACAAGTGGCAGAGCTGGGATTTGAACCCACGACCTCTGACTCCAAAGCCCGGGCTCTTTCCACCAAGAGGGAGGGGATGGTTGTGGGTTTGGTGCCCACACCTGGGTAGGGACTGGCAAAGGGCAGGAGGGGTGAGAGGGCCCGAGTGGCCGACGGTCCCCCGGCCCCACCTTCTCCCCACCGCCCGTAATGGCGGCCCTCAGCCTCGGCCCCTCCCCCTCACCTCAACCTCGGCTTCCCCCAGGGTCGGACACGCACCTCAACTTCTTCGGCTCCTTCTGGAGAGGCGGCCGCAGGAGGCTGTGGCCCTGGGGCACCCCGGCCTCCCCAGTCCCGCCACGGGCCATTTTATGGTGTCACTCCCGGCCCTCCGTGACCTGGGCGCACCCCGCGGGCATTGTCCTCCTCGCCTCAGCGAGGCCCAAGGACACACACCCCTGCGCACGACGCGGGGCCGGACCACCATTTCGGGCCACCCTCCCCGCCAACGGGGAGCACATGCATGTGGGCGCGCACGGGCCTTTGACGGCTGGAAGGCACGAGGCCGCCCTTCTCGCCCTGGGGGGACACGCATGCACACTCTGCCCTTCCACAGGCGCGAGGCCGCCCTTTTCGTTTCCGACTTGTACTACCCAAGCGCTTAGTCCAGTGCTCTGCACACAGTAAGCGCTCAATAAATACGAATGAATGAATGAATGAATGAATGAAAGAAATACAATTGAATGAATGAATGAATAAAGTGAATTACAGATAAGGGAAATGGCAGTGTATAAGGATATGTACATAAGTGCTGTGGGACTGATGTTTATGGGGTACAAAGGTGACACAGAGGGGAAGGGGGATAGGGGAAATGAGGGCCTATCAATCATCAATCAACAAATGCTGTTTATTGAGCACTTACTGTATGCCGGTCACTGTTCACTATGAAGCAGGCACTGTAATAAGCGCTGGGGTAGATACAAGCTAATCAGGTTGGACTAAGTCTGTGTCCCATGTGGAGTTCATGGTATTAGCCCCATGCCCCCGGCCTTACCTCCTTCCCCTCCCCACAGCACCTGTATATATGTATATATGTTTGTACGTATTTATTACTTTATTTATTTTATTTGTACATATTTATTCTATTTATTTTATTTTGTTAATATGTTTTGTTTTGTTCTCTGTCTCCCCCTTCTAGACTGTGAGCCCACTGTTGGGTAGGGACCGTCTCTATATGTTGCCAACTTGTACTTCCCAAGTGCTTAGTACAGTGCTCTGCACACAGTAAGCACTCAATAAATACGATTGAATGACCCCATTTTACAGATGAGAGAAAGATTCATTGCTCATGATGTCGCCTTTCCCTTCAGCCTTGCACCCTTTCCTGTCAGGGCATGGGATTTGAAATCAAACCTCATGTGTTTTCATTGAGTGTTTCATAGTGTCTCTGACTCTCCTAGCTTTCCCAACCCTTGTTTTGTTCCCGGCCTATGATTATTGCAGATGAGTTAGGAGAGTCTTTCCTCTCTCTAGGCTTCTGGTCAGGATATGGAACTGTTTTACTCCACCCAGAGGGTCTCCCAGGGAATAACTGAACAGAACCCAGAGATCCCACCACACTTCTCTAAGAAAGATGCTGACTGGAGGTACCAGAGATTCCCTATGTGTGACATGCCACAGCCACTCACTCACTGTTCCTCACTGCCCCAAATGGGTGTTTACTGTGGGGGTTCCCCAAGGTTCAGTGCTTGGTCTCCTTCTGTTTGCGATCTACATGCACTCCCTTGGTGACCTCACTCGTTCCCACGGCTTCAACTATCATCTCTACGCTGATGACACCCAGATCTACATCTCTGCCCCTGCTCTCTCCCCCTCTCTCCAGGCTCACATCTCCTCCTGCCTTCAGGACATCTCCATCTGGATGTCTGCCCGCCACCTAAAACTCAACATGTCCAAGACTGAACTCCTTGTCTTCCCTCCGAAACCCTGCCCTCTCCCTGACTTTCCCATCTCTGTTGACGGCACGACCATCCTTCCCTTCTCACAAGCCCGCAAGCTTGGTGTCATCCTCGACTCCGTTCTCTCATTCACCCCTCACATCCAAGCCGTCACCAAAACCTGCCGGTCTCAGCTCCGCAACATTGCCAAGATCCGCCCTTTCCTCTCCATCCATACTGCTACCCTGCTTGTTCAAGCTCTCATCCTATCCCATCTGGACTACTGCATCAGCCTTCTCTCTGATCTCCCATCCTCGTGTCTCTCCCCACTTCAATCCATACTTCATGCTGCTGCCCGGATTGTCTTTGTCCAGAAACGCCTTGGGCATGTTACTCCCCTCCTCAAAAATCTCCAGTGGCTACCAATCAATCTGTGCATCAGGCAGAAACTCCTCACCCTCAGCTTCAAGGCTCTCCATCACCTCACCCCCTCCTACCTCACCTTCCTTCTCTCCTTCTACAGCCCACCCCGCACCCTCCGCTCCTCTGCTGCTAATCTCCTCACCGTACCTCGTTCTCGCCTATCCCACCATCGACCCCCGGCCCACGTCATCCCCCGGGCCTGGAATGCCCTCCCTCTGCCCATCCGCCAAGCTAGCTCTCTTCCTCCCTTCAAGGCCCTACTGAGAGCTCACCTCCTCCAGGAGGCCTTCCCAGGCTGAGCCCCTTCCTTCCTCTCCCCCTCGTCCCCCTCTCCATCCCCCCATCTTACCTCCTTCCTTTCCCCACAGCACCTGTATATATGTTTGTACATATTTATTACTCTATTTTTATTTATTTTACTTGTACATATCTATTCTATTTATTTTATTTTGTTAGTATGTTTGGTTTTGTTCTCTGTCTCCCCCTTTTAGACTGTGAGCCCACTGTTGGGTAGGGACTGTCTCTATATGTTGCCAACTTGTATTTCCCAAGTGCTTAGTGCAGTGCTCTGCACACAGTAAGCGCTCAATAAATATGATTGATTGATTGATTGATTGTTTGCCATGGGTATTGCCCCCTCTGGAAGCAGTCATGGTTGAGGAGGGTGGCTTGTGAGGCAGCAGAGGAGCTTGGGTCCCTGCCGGTGCTGTTCTGTACAGTCCTCATCCCTGTTAGGCAGCTGGCAGTTTGAGGTGACAAGATTAGTGGCTGAGAACGGGGCAGGCCTGGGTGCAAGTGGTGAATGGGGAAAGGCAAAGTACCCATTGCTCCAGCCAGTTCCAGCATCCCCTTTCCTTCCTCCCCGCAGTGACACCCACAATTGGTTGTGCCAGTCATCCCAAGGACCACAGTCTTCTAGACTGTGAGCCCACTGTTGGGTAGGGACTGTCTCTATATGTTGCCAACTTGTACTTCCCAAGCGCTTAGTACAGTGCTCTGCACACAGTAAGCGCTCAATAAATACGATTGATTGATTGACCAGAGGGGGCCAGGTTGAACCTCTCTTTTCAGAATACATATGTAGAGAAATCTTAGGACTTTAATGGTAGCAAAATAAAGTAATCTAAAATCGAGAAACCTGGGACCAGTTAGAGGACTGAGAACTGAATATGGGGTCAGCAGATTTGATTTCCAATCCTGGCTCTGACTTTGGTCAAGGAACTCAACTTCTCTGGGCCTCTCTTTACCAAACACACGGTTGGTGGGAGTAAGAACGATGAGTGACAGCGTACTTGGAGACCTCTGAAATCAATCTAGGTCTCTTATGCGTCTTTGGGAGCAGATCTGAGTACATTCAAAGAGAGGAGCACAGTGACCTCTTTCTTCTGGGTTCTTGGTAAACCTGGGTCTCTCATTCTAGGAATCCTGAATGGGTCTCCGATTTCCTCTCATTTCCAGGTGGTGGCCAGAAGCATGTTTACAACTGCACACTGAGACTCAGATCAACTTTGAAATTACAGAGAATCTAGGCCCAACTGAATGGAGCCAAATGGTGGATGAAGGGACCACAACTTTTCCTGAACTGGAAGTTAGGAGCTTTATGGCATTTCTCATAAACCTGTTTCAGAGGAAGATATGTTTACTAATCTTGTTGTCCTAGTACCATTCCCTGCTGTAGTGTCAGACCTAGGTAGCTGTGGTACAATATCATCAGTGGTATTTATTGAGCACCTGCACATCTCTCCTTCCAACTCTATCCTTCCACTCCCTACCCTGCAGCTTTCCTTCCCCTCTCAACTCCCAGGACAAAATGTAACTTCACATTCACAAGCCCCCTTTCTGTCCCCCTTTCCCCATCCTTTGGGAAACTGAGTTCTTTCCCAAAGAGCAGGGCAACAACTTTGGGAAAGGGGAATATGGGCCAAACGAACACATCTCAGGACCCTGAAGTCAAACAATTTGCCCAGCTCTTTGCCCAACTCGTGTTCTTTCAAACCTTCACTGAAGGCAACAGTTACTGAAACCAAGTAGCTGTCATTAAGACCCCGTTTCTGCTCAGTCCAGACAGATGTGAGCCCCATCCCTGCAATTCAGATTGGAGTTGTCTAGACATTTGGCATAGGTGAAGAGTGGTAAAAAGCAGGCCTGGACAGTATATGCTGGAAGTGAAGGAAGGATGTCAGGACCGTAAAGAGAATGGGGAAACTTGTAGGTATCTGATTTTGCAGCGTTATGAAGGTAAATATAACCTTGGCTGCAGTATAGGAGGGGAGAAGAAGCTGAGAGATTTACATGGGAAGGGGATTGGCAAAACCTCATCGGAATCCAAGGGGCTTGTTAATACTAAGTCCTGAGCCAGCCAGAAAAGTCCTGGTTAGTGTGTACTGCCCTGGTTCATTAAAGTGAAGCAGTGTGGCTCAGTGGAAAGTGCACGGGCTTGGGAGTCAGAGGTCAGAGGTCATGGGTTCTAATCCTGGCTCCACTACTTTGCAGCTGTGTGACTTTGGGCAAATCACTTAACTTCTCTGTGCCTCAGATACTTCATCTGTAAAATGGGGACTGTGAGCCCCATGTGGGACAACCTGATTACCTTATATCCCCCCCGCCCCCAGAGCTTAGAACAGTGCTTGGCACATAGTAAGCGCTTTACAAATGCCATTATTATTATTATTATTATTATTATTATTAATAAAAAATAGACAAATGACGTGGCACTGGGCCTGGCCTGGCACAACCAGCCAACCTGCTTCTCATTCTCCTTTGTCTCCCTTTGCATCTTTTCATTGACTGGAGCAAGAGTGAGCTGAATTTGGTCCATGAGCTGATGTACCACAGCCCTTAGTGTTGGATTTGGGCTGCCATATATCAGAAGAAGGTATGTTTTCTCTCACAGCTGCTCCCACCTGGCTCTGAGCCCACTGTAATGGCACTCTGCAGCTCTAGAGTTGTGAGATGTAGGCATAAAAGCTTCACATATTGGCAGCTCATAATCAAGTAGGAGTCCCCAAGGGTGACACTGTGGCTGCTTAATAATAATGGTGTTATTTGTGCCCTCATTTCCATTTTTGATTGATGGAATACTGTCTATTGATTGCCAAGCACTGGGGTAAATAAAATATTTTATATTCAACACAGTTCCTATATGCATGGAGCTCCCAGTCCCAGAAAAATGGAGAATAGGTACTTTACCCAGTTTTACAGGTAACAAAACTGAGGCAAAGAGAAATTAAGTATCTTGCCCCAAGATCACACACAAGGCAAGAGGCAGTCAGGATTAGAACCCAGGTCTCCTGATTCCAAGGCCAGTGTCCTTCCCACTAGACCATGCTACTTCTCTGCATTTTTATGTTATTTTTAAGCATTTACTATGTCCCAGACACTGTACTAAGCACTGCAGTAGATACAAGCTAATCAGGTTGGACGCAGTCCCACATGGGGCTAACAGATACCAATTTTATCCCATTACCCCATTTTATAGATAAGATAACTGAGGCACAGAGAAGTGAACTGATTTGCACACAGCAGACAAGTGGCAGAGCAGGAACTAGAACACAGATCTTTCTGACTCCTAGGCCTATGTCCTATTCATTAGGCCTTAATGCTTTTGAGCTTCTTTTGAGCTCCTTCCTCCCCTCCCTCTTGGAGCTGCAACTCTTCAGAGTCCTTCTTCCTCAAAGAGGCAGGGCTCCTGGCCTTTGAGGCTCTGAGTAATTACCCCCATTGGACCTACTCTGGGGATTGCCCTGCCAGGAAGCCAGTTTTGTTGTTCCAAGTGAGCAGTTAACAGTACTGATTTCATTTGCATTACTCCAGATGGGCCTCCTGGGAAAGGAAACCATTTTGATTGGCTGGTCAGTTTTTCATCTCGTTTTCCAGGCTGCAGAAACAGGTCTAGTGGAGCTAAACAATAAATAAATGCAACAGTAAATACAAAAACAGTCTTGGAACCTTGGGTCAGGTTGGAACTTGGAATCTGGAACTCGAAGCAAGGAACCAGTCCATCTCAACCTTCCTGACCCAGACATCAGAACTGCCAACTTCAGGATCTTCTGTGCAGCAGCTGGTGACAGATGATCCTGGCTGTTCCCTTAAAGGAAGTCCTGGGGCCATTTGTCCAGGAAGAAGAAATGGGGACCTAGATGCCTGGCCTGGTCTTAGAATTCCTATTGCATCTCTCCACCTTAGCCCCTTTTAAATTTTTCTTTAACAAAGGAAAAGGCTAGAGCAGCAGTGTTGCCTACTAGCTAGAGACCGCAATAGAGAGCAAGGATACTTGGCTTCTTGCTTGCTATGTGACCTTAGGCAAGTCATTTCACTGTGCTGTTCTTCAGTTTCGTCATCTGTAAAATGAGTACTAAATACCTTTTCTCTCTCCCCCTGAGACTGGGACCTCTATAAGGGGTGTGTTTGACCTGATTGACTGCATTTACCCCAGTGCTTGGCACATAGTAAGCACTTAACAGATACCACAATTATCATTATATTGTAATTTTGAAAGATCAGTACTTTCCTCAGCCAGGAAGAAAGCCAACACAATGCAGCTCCCTGATTTTAATCATTTTGAGGTTTCTTCAGAAAAGCCATAGCTAAATTCTGAGCCAATAGGAGAAGGCACACCTCATACATAGAGGGAATGGGGTCAGGATAGTATAGTATAGGATAGTATCCTGGGTATTTTTATGGTTTGATCTTTTAGGCTTCCCTTATTTTCAGAGAAAGATTTGGCAGCTGGAGTACACACTGGATGAGCTGAATGAAGAATTCTTTCAACTTACTGCACAGGTCCTGAAGATCCAGGAAAGAAAGGACCTTTCTGACCTGCCAGGATCCAGGCAGCAGGACCGCCCTAAGGTGAGCAAGACCTTTGGTAGAGCCAGTCCATTACCCATGTCACCATCCTTCCTTATTATTATTGTTATTATCATATTTGTTAAGCACTTCATCATCATCATCAATCGTATTTATTGAGCGCTTACTATGTGCAGAGCACTGTACTAAGCGCTTGGGAAGTACAAATTGGCAACATATAGAGACAGTCCCTACCCAACAGTGGGCTCACAGTCTTAAAGGGGGAGACAGAGAACAAAACCAAACATACTAACAAAATAAAATAAATAGAATAGATATGTACAAATAAAATAAATAAATAAATAAATAGAGTAATAAATATGTACAAACATATATACATATATACAGCTGCTGTGGGGAAGGGAAGGAGGTAAGATGGGGGGGATGGAGAAGGGGACGAGGGGGAGAGGAAGGAAGGGGCTCAGTCTGGGAAGGCCTCCTGGAGGAGGTGAGCTCTCAGTAGGGCCTTGAAGGGAGGAAGAGAGCTAGCTTGGCGGATGGGCAGAGGGAGGGCATTCCAGGCCCGGGGGATGACGTGGGCCGGGGGTCGATAGCGGGACAGGCGAGAGCGAGGTACGGGGAGGAGATTAGCGGTGGAGGAGCGGGGGGTGCGGGCTGGGCTGTAGAAGGAGAGAAGGGAGGTGAGGTAGGAGCGGACGAGGTGATGGAGAGCCTTGAAGCTGAGGGTGAGGAGTTTCTGCCTGATGCGCAGATTGATTGGTAGCCACTGGAGATTTTTGAGGAGGGGAGTGATATGCCCAGAGCATTTCTGGACAAAGATAATCCGGGCAGCAGCATGAAGTATGGATTGAAGTGGAGAGAGACACGAGGATGGGAGATCAGAGAGAAGGCTGATGCAGTAGTCCAGACGGGATAGGATGAGAGCTTGAATGAGCAGGGTAGCGGTTGGGATGGAGAGGAAAGGGCGGATCTTGGCAATGTTGTGGAGCTGAGACCGGCAGGTTTTGGTCACGGCATGGATGTGAGGGGTGAATGAGAGAGCGGAGTCGAGGATGACACCAAGGTTGCGGGCTTGTGAGACGGGAAGGATGGTAGTGCCGTCAACAGAGATGGGAAAGTCAGGGAGAGGGCAAGGTTTGGGAGGGAAGACAAGGAGTTCAGTCTTTGACATGCTGAGCTTTAGGTGGCGGGCAGACATCCAGATGGAGATGTCCTGAAGGCAGGAGGAGATGCGAGCCTGGAGAGAGGGGGAGAGAGCAGGGGCAGAGATGTAGATCTGAGTGTCATCAGCGTAGAGATGATAGTTGAAGCCGTGGGAGCCAATGAGGTCACCAAGGGAGTGCGTGTAGATTGAGAACATAAGGGGACCAAGCACTGAACCTTGGGGAACCCCCACAGTAAGAGGATGGGAGGGGGAGGAGGAGCCTGCAAAAGAGACTGAGAAAGAACGACCGGAGAGGTAAGAGGAGAACCAGGAGAGGACGGAGTCTGCGAAGCCAAGGTCAGATAGCGTGTTAAGAAGGGGGTGGTCCACAGTGTCAAAGGCAGCTGAGAGGTCGAGGAGGATTAGGACAGAGTATGAGCCATTGGATTTGGCAAGCAGGAGGTCATTGGTGACCTTTGAGAGGGCAGTTTCCGTGGAATGTAGGGGACGGAAGCCAGACTGGAGGGGGTCGAGGAGAGAGTTGTTGTTGAGGAATTCTAGCCAGCGTGTGTAGACAACTCGTTCAAGGAGTTTGGAAAGGGATGGTAGGAGGGATATGGGGCGATAACTAGAAGGTGAGGTGGAGTCAAGAGAGGGGTTTTTTTTAGGATGGGAGAGACATGGGCATGTTTGAAGGCAGAGGGGAAGGAACCAGTGGAGAGTGAGCGGTTGAAGATGGAAGTTAAGGAGGGGAGAAGGGATGGAGCGAGAGATTTCATGAGATGAGAGGGAATGGGGTCAGAAGCACAGGTGGCCGGAGTAGCACTTGAGAGGAGGGAGAAGAGCTCCTCTGAGGATACTGCTGGGAAGGATGGGAGAGTAGCAGAGAGTGTTGAGAGCCGGGGGGATGGAGAAAGGGGGGAAGAGACTTTGGGGAGGTCGGACCTGATGGATTTGATTTTGTTAATGAAGTAGGAGGCCAGATCGTTGGAGGTGAGGGAAGGAGGAGGGGGAGGAACCGGGGGCCTGAGAAGGGAGTTGAGTGTATGGAAGAGCTGACGGGGGTGATGGGCATGGGTGTCAATAAGGGAGGAGAAATAGTTTTGTCTGGCAGAAGAGAGGGCTGAGTTAAGGCAGGAAAGGATAAACTTGAAGTGAACGAGGTTGGCACGGTGTTTAGACTTTCGCCAGCAGAGTTCGGCAGCTCGAGCATAAGAGCAAAGGAGGCGGACAGTGGCAGTGATCCAGGGCTGTGGGTTAATGGTGCGAGAGCGGCGAAGGGAAAGGGGAGCGATTGAGTCTAGCTGAGTAGAAAGGGTAGAGTTGAGAGCAGTAATCTGATCATCAAGACTGGGTAGAGAGGAGAGGGCGGCGAGGTGGGGCGTGAGGCGCTCCGAAAGATGGGTGGGGTCCAGAGAGCGGAGATCTCTGTGAGGGAGTAATACGGATTTACAGGGGAAAGGAGTGTGAGTGAGGAGGCAGGTGAGAAGAT
Organism: Tachyglossus aculeatus; assembly: GCF_015852505.1. Taxonomy (NCBI): domain Eukaryota; kingdom Metazoa; phylum Chordata; class Mammalia; order Monotremata; family Tachyglossidae; genus Tachyglossus; species Tachyglossus aculeatus. Next base: position 20,279,256 of record NC_052076.1, on the reverse strand, counting down.
TATGATCAGAGAGAGGGATTTCAGAGTTGGTGAAGGTGGACACAGTGCAGCGGTAGGAGATGATGAGGTCGAGGGTATGATCAAGTTGGTGAGTGGGTGAGGTGGGGTGGAGGAAGAGGTTGGCAGCGTCAAGGAGAGATAGAAGGTGGGCGGCAGAGGAGTCGTTAGGGATATCCATGTGGATATTGAAGTCTCCGAGGATCAGAGTGGGCATGGAAAAGGAGAGGAGGAAGGTGAGGAAGGGGTCAAAGTCGTTAAAGAAGTTGGAAGTGGGGCCGGGAGGGCGGTAGATGACCGCTACAAGAATCTGGAGGGGGTGGTAGAGGCAAATAATGTGGGCTTCAAAGGAAGGGAAGGAAAGGGAAGGGGGAGGAGGGATAGTGCGAAAGCGACATTGGGGGGCGAGAAGGAAGCCGACACCTCCTCCTTTTCCGGTGAGTCTGGGGAAGTGGGAGAAGAAGAGGCCTGCACTGCAGAGAGCAGCAGAAGAGACCGTGTCGTATGGAGAGAGCCAAGTTTCAGTTAGGGTGAGGAGGAGTAGAGAGCTGGAAAGGAATAGGTCCAGGATGAAAGGGATCTTACTTAAAACGGAGCGGGGGTTCGAGGCCACACTTGGCAGCAGCTGTCGAGGGAGGGGAGGGAGGGGGAAGGGTGCGAGGGGTGGGGAGGGTTTGGATTGGGGTGAGTTTGCGGGGGCCTGGGCGGGGAGAGTGGGAAGGGGGGTGGCGATGGGAAAGGAGAACTGGGATGGGGTGGGGGCGGGGAGAAGGGGAGGGGGGGGGGCCGGGAGGGAGGAGCGGAGGACCTGCGCTGGTACAGAGGAATCCTTGGTAGGGGGTGAGGGGGAGTGGTCTTGGTGGGGGAGAGGGAGGGAAAAAGCTGGGTGGGAGAGGGGAAGGGGAAGGTGAGGAATGGGAATGGCAGTTGGGGGCAAGGGAATTGAAAGTTCATGGTGAGGTCAGCAGGGCGAGTGACAGTATGGTGGGAGGTTAACAATTGAGATGCAAAAGCAATAAAACAGTAGCAATGATATAAGTAGGCGATGGCATCACAGGGTGTAGTTAAACAATCAATATGCTATGGCAATAATAAAATTGGCAGATAATGATGTCACAGAGAGCAGATACAAAATATTAAGTGCTGGAGTAGGGTGGGACTGTTAAGGGGGGTCAGGGAGCAGAGATACCTGGGGAGAGGAGCGGACAGTCAACTAGCATGGGAGGGCTGAGGAGGTGCCAATGAGGTTGTCGTTAATGTAACATGGTGCTAACAAGGGCTTTTTACCTGGGGGCGGGGGGAGAGTCAGTCAGGACCGGACCGGGAAGGGGGGGGGATGAGGGGCACTTTAAGGAAGGTCGCCTAAGTGGGGGGGGGTGGAAGCAGGGCGGGGGCGTTCGTGGGGGCGCTGTGATGGCAGGCAGGTGGGCGGGCCTCTCGGGAACGGAGTCCCGGGCGTCAATGGCGGCGCTCTGAGGAGAGGAGCCTTCCGGGAGTGGCAAGGCCACGCGGTGTGATGGCGGAAGGGCCTCTCGGGAACGGAGTCCCGGGCATCTATGGCGGCGGTCTGAGGAGAAGATCCTTCTGGGAGCAGCAAGGCCGCGCGGTGTGATGGCGGGTGGGCGTCTCGGGAACGGAGTCCCGGGCGTCTATGGCGGCGCTCTGAGGAAAGGATCCTTTCGGGAGCAGCAAGGCCACGCGGTGTGATGGCGGGCGGGCGGGCGGGCCTCTCGGGAACGGAGTCCCGGGCGTCTATGGTGGCGCGCTCTGAGGAGAGGAGCCTTCCGGGAGCAGCAAGGCCGCGCGGTGTGAGGGAGGGCGGGCCTCTCGGGAATGGAGTCCCGGGCATCAATGGCGGCGCTCTGAGGAGAGGATCCTTCCGGGAGCAGCAAGGCCGCGCGGTGTGATGGCGGGCGGGCGGGCGGGCGGGCCTCTCGGGAACGGAGTCCCGGGCGTCTATGGCGGCGCTCTGAGGAGAGGATCCTTCGATCCTTTCGATCTCCCATCTGATAGCTCTCGCCCCATCCCGCGGCCCTTGCCTCAGTGTGTTGGTTCTGGTTGTAGAGCGGGCATCTGGCCTTCTGGGCAGGGAGAGACACGTGGGCTGCTGCTGCTGCTGCTACTGCTGCAGCGGCTGCTCCTACTGCTGCGTGTCCTGGTGTTCTGTGTGCCAAGCACTGTTCTAAGCACTGGGGTAGATAGAAGGTAATCAGGTTGTCCTAAGTGGGGCTCACAGCCTTAATTCCCATTTTACAGATGAGGTAACTGAGGCACAGTGAAGTTAAGTGGCCTGTCCAAGGTCACACAACAGTCAAGTGGTGGATCTGGGATTAGAACCCACATCCAGGTCTCCTTCCCTGACATCTCAAGGTCAGGGGCTAGGATGTACCCAGATGAGGGAGGCCACCCAAAGCCAGCAGAACCAGCTCTTGTTAGGGTGCCGATGCCTGGCTCAGTCCCATGGGATTGGCTTGGCAGGAAGAAGGGCCACTGTCACTTGGCTGTCACATTCCAGGGGGACTGTTTGTGCCGAAATGCCAGAGTAACTGATCCCATGGCACCTTGGAGTAAGCCCAGAAGCAGCCTGGGAAGGCCAGAGTGTTAACCTACTGCATCTAGGAGTGTGTCTACATCAAGGCCCAGACAATTGATTGATTGACTGATTGATCTCTGCTCAGGCAAAAGGTAGCAGAATAGAAGAGTTGACAATATAAGAATGGAGAATTGAAACAATTAGATAGAAACAACGTACTCTTTCAAGAGGCCCCACAGCTAACTTAAGCAAGCAAGTTACCTCAAGTTACCTAAAGCAAGCACCCCTAGTAAATCAGACACTAGAGTGTCCCATCTTTGAGCCACATACCACCAGAAATCCTGAGAAGCACTTGTGGTTCTGGCAGAGAGGCACAGATGTATTTTGCCTCAGTAATCCCCACCTGAAGTGCAGAACACATAACCAGAAATGTCCAAACATGAGCATTGAATCTCCTGATCACTGTTCCTCTGCATCTCACTCCCTGACCCAGCTTCAGCAGTAACACTGTTAGAAAGAAAAGGGATCTTATGAAAGCAGCTTTCCTTTAGAACATGTCGAGCCAAGGCTGAAGCATTAAGGGAATGCTGGGTATGACTAGAAGATTGGAGACAAGGAGGAAATTTGATGCCCAGTGTTCCTTGAATTTCATATAGACTCCAAGTTAGAGCCTTACCCTGGCTGAAATCAATCAAATATTTATTAAGAGCTTCCTGTGTGCATAGCACTGCACTGTGCTGTGTGCAGACACTGCTTGGGAGTACAATTTAACAGAGTTGGTAGATAACTGCTTGGCTCACAATGAGTTTATATTCCAGTGGGCGAGACAGCTTTAAATAAATACATTATGGAATACAACATAAGAGCTGTGTGGATGGGAGGAAAGTGAAAAATCCAAGTGTAAGAAGGGAGTAGAAAAGAGGAAATGAGGGCTTACTCTCAAGGAAGCCCTCTTGGATAATAAAGTCTTTGAAGGCGGGGAGAGTGATCACCTGTCACATATGAAGAGGGAGGGCATTCCAGGCCAAAGGCAGGATGTGGGCAAGAGCTCAGTGGTGAGATAAATAAGATCAAAGTGAAGTGAGTAGAGTGGCATTAGAAGAGCAAACTGCATTCTAGGTTGTTAGTAGGCAATGAGGGAGGTCATGTAGGAGGGGCCAGGTGATTGAGTGCTCAAAGTATGGTAAGGAGTTTTGTTTCCATTTGGAGGTGGATGGGCAAACCATTGGAGGTTCTTGAGAAGTGGGGAAACATGGGCTGAACAGTTTTGTTGAAAAATGATCTGGGCAACAGAGTGAAGTACGGACTGGAGCAGTAGGGAGAAGCAGGAGGCAGAGAGATCAATAAGAGACTGATGTAGGAGTCAGGGCAAAAATATGTGCTTGGATTATCTTGGTAATAGTTTAGATGGAGAGGAAAGGGCAGGTTTTAGTGATGTTTTGGAGGTTGAACCACAAGATTTGGTGACAGATTGAATATGTGAATTGAATAAGAGAAAGGAATTGAGGGTAATGCCAAGCCTACAGGCTTGTGAGAAGGGAGGATTGGTGGGTTGTCCATGCTGATGGGAAAGTCAGAGGGAGGACAGGGTTTGGATGGGAATATAAGGAGTTGTTTTCACATGTTAGGTTTGAAGTACAGATATCCTGAAGGCAGGAGGAAATATGAGACTGCAGAGAGGGAGAGAGATCAGGGCTAGAGATGTAGATTTGGGAATTATCCTCATAGAGATGGTAGTTGAAGTCATGAGAGTGAATGAGTTCTCCAAGGGAGTGGGTGTAGTTGGAGAATAGAAGGGAACTCAGAATGGAGCCTTGAGTTAAGGAATGGGAGGTCCGAGGAGGAGCCTGTGAAAGAGACTGAGAATGAGTGGTCAGAGATGTAGGAGGAAAACCAGGAGAAGAGAGTATCAGTGAAGCCAAGAATGGATAATGTTGAAGGCAGCTGAGAGTTTGAGGAGGATTAGGATGGAGTAGAGGCCGTTGGATTTGGCAAGAAGGAGGTCATTGGTAATCGTTGAGAGGACAGTTTATGTGGCATGAAGGGGAAGAATCCAGATTGGAGGAGGTCAAGGAGAGAACTGGAGGAGAGGAAATGATGGCAGGTAGACAACATGTACATATTTACTATTCTATTTATTTTGTTAATGGTGTGCAACTAGCTTTACTTCTATTTATTCTGATGACTTGACACCTGTCCACATGTTTTGTTTTGTTTTCTGTCTCCCCCCTTCTAGACTGTGAGCCCGTTGTTGGGTAGGGACCGTCTCTATATGTTGCCAACTTGTACTTCCCAAGCGCTTAGTACAGTGCTCTGCACACAGTAAGTGCTCAATAAATACAATTGAATGAATGAATGAGTGGTATGGAGAAGATCGGACAATAACCAGAGGGAGCCATGGGGTAAAATGACAGTTTTTTAGGATAGGGGAGATATGAATATGTATGAAGGCAGTGGAGAAGACAATGGAGAGTAAATAGTTGAAATCCAGGCTTGGCCCACCTAGGCCCAGTTCCAAATGGACTGGATGAGAAGCAGTCAATCAATCAATCATATTTATTGAGCGCTTACTGTGTGCAGAGCACTGTACTAAGCGCTTGGGAAGTACAAGTTGGCAACATATAGAGACAGTCCCTACCCAACAGTGGGCTCACAGTCTAGAAGGGGGAGACAGAGAACAAAACCAAACATATTAACAAAATAAAATAAATACAATAGATATGTACAAGTAAAATAAATAAATAAATAAATAAATAGAGTAATAAATATGTACAAACATATATACATATATACAGGTGCTGTGGGGAAGGGAAGGAGGTAAGATGCGGGAGATGGAGGGGGGACGAGGGGGAGAGGAAGGAGGGGGTTCAGTCTGGGAAGGCCTCCTGGAGGAGGTGAGCTCTCAGTAGGGCCTTGAAGGGAGGAAGAGAGCTAGCTTGGCGGATGGGCAGAGGGAGGGCATTCCAGGCCAGGGGGATGGTGTGGGCCGGGGGTCGACAGCGGGACAGGCGAGAACGAGGCACAGTGAGGAGATTAGCGGCAGAGGAGCGGAGGGTGCAGGCTGGGCTGTAGAGGGAGAGAAGGGAGGTGAGGTAGGAGGGGGTGAGGTGATGGAGAGCCTTGAAGCCCAGGGTGAAGAGTTTCTGCCTGATGCGCAGATTGATTGGTAGCCACTGGAGATTTTTGAGGAGGGGAGTAACATGCCCAGAGCGTTTCTGGACAAAGATAATCCGGGCAGCAGCATGAAGTATGGATTGAAGTGGGGAGAGACACGAGGATGGGAGATCAGAGAGAAGGCTGATGCAGGAGTCCAAACGGGATAGGATGAGAGCTTGAACGAGCAGGGTAGCGGTTTGGATGGAGAGGAAAGGGCGGATCTTGGCAATGTTGCGGAGCTGAGACTGGCAGGTTTTGGTGATGGCTTGGATGTGAGGGGTGAATAAGAGAGCGGAGTCGAGGATGACACCAAGGTTGCGGGCTTGTGAGACGGGAAGGATGGAAATGCCATCAACAGTGATGGGAAAGTCAGGGAGAGGGCAGGGTTTGGGAGGGAAGACAAGGAGTTCAGTCTTGGACATGTTGAGTTTTAGGTGGCGGGCAGACATCCAGATGGAGATGTCCTGAAGGCAGGAGGAGATGCGAGCCTGGAGGGAGGGGGAGAGAGCAGGGGCAGAGATGTAGATTTGGGTGTCATCAGCGTAGAGATGATAGTTGAAGCTGTGGGAGCGAATGAGGTCACCAAGGGAGAGAGTGTAGATTGAGAACAGAAAGGGACCAAGAACTGAACCTTGGGGAACCCCCACAGTAAGGGGATGGGAGGGGGAGGAGGAGCCTGCAAAAGAGACTGAGAATGAATGACCGGAGAGATAAGAGGAGAACCAGGAGAGGACAGAGTCTGTGAAGCCAAGGTTGGATAGCGTGCTGAGGAGAAGGGGGTGGTCCACAGTGTCAAAGGCAGCTGAGAGGTCGAGGAGGATGAGGATAGAGTATGAGCCATTGGAATTGGCAAGCAGGAGGTCATTGGTGACCTTTGAGAGGGCAGTTTCCTTGGAATGTAGGGAACGGAAGCCAAACTGGAGGGGCAGACAAGCCAGACAAGAAATAGGCTGTTTGGACATCACCTGTAGGAGCATTACTGTTGTGTGCAGCTGACACCATGGATTGATGGGAATGGGAGTCCCAGGAGCATGGGAGCCACGAGGCTGAATTTCTACAGCTCCACTTCTCCCTAAAACCGGGTAGGTCCAGTGAGGAAGGCAGCTAGCCAAATCTGGCCAAGCTCCACCTTGCCAGGCCCCACAGACTGAGCCTGGCCCAGGCAGGGTAACCAAGCCATCTCCCCTTAACATGCAAATAAACCAAAGCAGCTAAACTGTACCAGACCTCTACATTAGTGGTTATAACTGCAAGAGAAATGCCCACTGGACTAAACGTTATCAAACCATCATTGGCCTTGTCTGCTTGGGGCAGATTTTTCTTAGTCTGATATTCCTTTTAAAGTCCATACCCATAAGGGTATGTTCAGACTATGGTGGCCAGCAGCACACCACAAAACTGGACCTTGAGATGCCCAGAACATCACATATGTTATGCCAGGATGCTGTGTGACGGGATGAAATCATGAGGCTATCATTTTGTGGATGTCTGCTTGATTCAGCCCCAGATGGTCTGAACCTAGATAACTACTCTGAGGCCTCTGACCCTCCCCAATGTTTGAGAGCTTTTGTGTTCTCCTCTTGGTGTGGTGTAATGTCAGAGCAGCAGAACCTGGTGTTATATTGGAAAACAGACAATGAAGTTCCTGGTGCCATGTTGGAAAACAACAGAGACCCACCAACAGAAACCTGGACAGTCTAGCATAATATCAGACCCTACGTGGCACCCTCCAGGGCTAATGAGACCCCATGGAGGCTACTAGGAATTTTAGCACCAAGGGACCCTGACATAAAAATAGAGGCCTACCTCAGTGTCACACTACCATGAAGTGGGGGAGATACAGCTGCCCTGACCCAGAGTCATCTGGGTTTGGAGTAGACTCCCTGGTCTGATCTAAGCCCTTGCAAGGCACTGTTGCTATAATAATAATTGTGATATTTGTTAAGTGCTTACTATGTTCCAGGAACTGTACTAAGCACTGGGGTAGATACAAGCAAATCAGGTTGGGCAGAGTCCCTGCCCCACATGGGATTCATAGTCTTAATACACATTTTACAGATGAGGTGCCCAGGCCTTAAATGGTCAGTGTACCTTGAAGGCTTGCTGCTTCTTGGAAGTCCTGAATCATGATATAATGAAAAACTTCCCCCAACTCATGTTCATGTGGGGTTTCTCCAATTTTCCATTATCCTTGATTTTTAATACATTTATTTTGCCTCTTGAAAAAGCTGGAGAATTAGTGCACCTGATCCAGAATTCCTCTAAACCCTTTCTGTATCCAGGCAGTCCAATTTAGGGATCCAAGAGGAAAAGAACTACTGAAATCCTTAAGAAATTAGGAGCTTGTTGTCCTCCAAATGTTCCTGCTCAAAAGATCAAAAACCTTCATAAGGGGAAGTAGAAAATGCAGTTTAGCATCATTGTACAATATATATTTGTTATTATTTCAAATGATTATCGTGTTATGGTGTTATGATTTGTTGCACCTTATTTGTAGTAGCTATTCATCAACAAGGCTTGTGCAGTTGGCTCTGCATTTAATACTACTACTAATAATAATGATGGTATTTGTTAAACACTTACTGTATACACTGGGGTAGATACAAGGTAATGAGGTTGTCCCACAAGGGGCTCAGAGTCTTAATCCCCATTTTACAGATGAGGGAACTGAGGCACAGGAAAGTTAAGTGACTTGCTCAAAGCTGATAAGATGATAAGTGGCAGAGCTAGGATTAGGACCTGACTCCCAAGCCTGTGCTCTTTCCACTAAGCCATGTTCCCTTCTGTTAATCCAACAGAAGAAGAGGCAGTCCCAGAGTGGTAAAGGGAGAGTGTAAAGGGACTGGCCTAAGGTCACCCACCTGGTCAGGGGCAGTGTGGAGTTTGGAACTCCCAGCCTCAGAGTGTGAATTTTATAGCCCAGGAGAGATAAGAAAAGGTGTTCAGTAGATTCATGGGTTTTGCCTGTTACAGGGACTCAGAGCATCTGTCTTTGCCCAGCAACAGCAGCAGGATCAGCAGCAGCACAGTGTGGACTCCAGAGAGGAAGCAGAGCTTGATGGTGAGAAGCTGGAAGCTGGGGTCTCCAAACATGACCAGGCCTTTCTGCTGGAAATCAGGTGGAGCCACTTGGCTGAGAGAATTGAGAATGTGGAATGGGAGCTGTCTCTTTTCCTGCAGCTTACAGATCCAAACTCACAGGCAATGGGAGTCCAGTCCAAACTGCATGCCAGTTTAAAGCTGATCCCTTCCTCACAGGACTGAGCATACAGGGATTTACCCTCCCGCTAGTAGAGGCTTCTCGCCATTAAGTTTGAGAACTTCACCCCATGTTAGTCCAGGCAACCAACTGAACTATGCTTAAGGGGAAACCAGGCTGGAATCCATTCTGACCCTCTGCTCCTCTCCTGGTCCCAGCCAGCCCTGACCAGTTCACATGGATGCTCATTGCCCTGATCTTTACTGCCACCTTGACCAATACCAACACCCCCATGCGCAGGGCTCATTGAACCCCCATAATTTCTCAGAAAATTTCTGCATTGATCCTGCCATCACCCCGTTGCCATTCTGACCAGGTTCTTATCAATGGTGGAGAAAGCATGACCAGCTGGCTGTATTGGCCCAGCTCCGCAGTTGGGATGAATTACAACCTAATCCCAGTGAACTTTCTATTTTATTACCACTTCATGTTCTGCCTGGGCTGGGGTGGGTGGCTTATCAATTAAAAGTCTATAATGATTGTTGTAGTCAGCGTACATTTCCTTAACTCTCTTCTGTCCTAGAAATCACAGTTTATCCACTCTATGGGTGCCAACCTGTCTGTTCAAGCTCTTTCTGGGCATTATCCTCTGAGGGTAAAAGACAGTGAGGGGTGTTTGATGTTGGCAGTTGACATCTCCCACATTTCAGCTTAACTACCTCAGAGGCCAAGATGGGCTGCTGTTTAGAGCTGAGGGAAACATAGTTTTGATAAGCCTTAAATCTGTGCCAGCCACTGTACTAAGCTCTGGGGTTAATCAGGGAGGACATAGTCCCTGTTCCAAATGGGGCTCACAGTTCAAGTAGGAAGGAGAGCAGAAATTGAATCTCCATTTTACAGATGAGGAAATCAAGACACAAAGCGGTTAAGTGCATGAGATCACATCATTCCCCTCCTTCTTAGACTGTGAGCCCATGCAGGACAGGGACTATGTCGAACCAAATTCACTTGTATCTATCCTGGCTCTGTTACTTGTCTACTATGTGACCTTGGGCAAGCCACTTAACTTTTCCGTGCCTCAGTTACCTCATCTGTAAAATGGGGATTGAGGCTGTAAGCCTCCAACCCGATCTGCTTGTACCCCCGGCCAGCACTTCGTAAAGTGTCTTGGCACGTAGTAAGCACTTAACAAATACCAGTTATTATTAGCTCAGGTCATGTAACTCCCAGGCACATGATTTTTCCTTTAGACCATGTAGCTTCTCATTTCTCCATCCCCTCAGGGGAGTGAGGCCAAGGCTGCCCTCGTCCTAGGCCACCTGACCAAAGCCCTTACGGGAGCCCAGCCCTGCTCTTTGTTCGCTACTCTTCACCGGGAGGCAAAGAGATGAACTCAGCCCATCTGGACTCCCCAGGAACACTTTCTTGTCTCTCCGCTCCCTCTAATCCAGTTGTCCCCTGCTCACCCCCAAGGAGCACCAGGAAGTGCCGGGTGGCTGGCAGTCATGCTTTTCCAGAGGGAACCCACCCGGGTGATGGCTGCCCTGCAAAGTTGGGTCCAGTGCTTTTGAATTGGGGCTGTTTACTCAAGGACTCAGCTCTGAACAGCCCCCAGAGCATAACCAGTCTGGGGCCCAGGATCTCATCAGCCTAAGCAAATGTTGACAGGCTCCTCTATGAAGCTGAGCCCCAGGAAAGGCATGCAGGAAGTAATAAAGTGCAGAAAGCATGGGAGGGTCTCAACCTGGCTTTCCTTGGCTGGCACCTCCTTTGCTGACAGAGGGAGTCTTGCAGGTAGGGGACAGCAGGGCTGCCTATTCAGGGTTCACATGCTCAGTCATTCAGACTCAGCATTCTCCACTATAACAGGACTAGGGCTGCCCCAGCGTTGAGCTCCAGTCAATCAAATCAAGTCATTCTGAGTGCTTACTATATTCAGAGCACTGTACTAAGAGCTTGAGAGAGTACAGTATAACAGTTGGTAGACACGTTCCCTGCCCATAGTGAGTTTGCAGTTTAGTGGGGAGACAGACAGCAATATAAACAAATTAATTACAGATATATTGCTGTGCTGTGAGACTGTGAGGCTGAGAGGGAGGTGAATGAGGGTGCTAATCCAAAAATCCAAATGCAAAAAGAAATAAAAAGAATACTCAAATAAAGCATAAAACCACATTTGATCTTAGTCTACATTGTCAAAGTATTGTCCTCACTAATTCTTTAAACCCTCACAAAGCAAACCTCACATTAGAACATTTAAGAACTTTCATTTTTTGTTCATATTGTTTTCAGTTGTGTCTTGTGTCTTGTCACCAATTCCACATTCAGCCTTATTCTTTGAGTATGAACCCCTTGAGGCTAGGACTGTGTTTATTTATTATTCTGTACTTTATTCCCAGCACTTTTGCACACAACATGCACTATTACTACTGCAGAACACAGTTTATCTGGCATAGGTGTCATATTTCAATGATTAGAATAATTTCAAGGACTTTTATTCAAAGCACATTGAGGTCAAAGAATCCTGCTGGGTTGAGGTTCCTCTCCAGAAGGACCAGGCAGGACTCAGCAATGTGGCCTAGCAGAAAAAGTATAATCCTGGGAATCAGAGGACCTGGGTTCTAATCCTAGCTCTGACATTAACCTGCTGTGTGACCTTGGCCAAATCACTTAACTGCTCTGTGCCTCAGTTTTCTCATCTGTAAAATGGGGATTCAATGCCTGTTCTCTCTCCTACATAGAAAACTGTGAGCTCCATGTGGGACAGGAACTGTAGCTAACTTGATTATTTTATATCTATTCCGGTGCTTAGAACAGTTCTTGCCACCTAGAAAGTGCTTAACAAATACTATTATTGTTATTTGAAAACATGTCCTGGTAGTGTGGAGAACAGAGGAGGTAGAGCTATCTCTGGGCTGATGAAATGTTTATCAATCAATCAATCGTATTTATTGAGCGCTTACTGTGTGCACTGATACTGTGTGTACCAGTGTACTCCCTTGGGGTAGCTGCTTAACAGTCTTGGCTGTGCTGGGAACAGAAAATGGGAGCAAAGCAGGAGGAAATATAACCCCTTTACTACACAACCCTGACCCATCTCAGGATTGCATCTGAAGAGTTCCCAGTACTCTACCAGTCTTACCTATGGAAGGGAGAGTCAAGCAGAGGCATACCCATTCCATTCCTGGCTTGGGCAGTGGCTAGCAAGTGGTAGGTCAAAACTCTCTTATGCTGGGCAGCAGGAGCATGGGAAAGAGTCGAGTGTGAAGACTAAAGTTTACTGCGTGGAAGAAGGAAATGGTAAACCACTTCTGTATTTTTACCAAGAAAATTATATGGATCACTACCAGAACGACTGCAGCTGGAGGTGGGACATTCTGGGTCAAAAATGACTCAACAGCATAAGACAAGACAAGACATCAGAGAAGGAGGGCTTTTGGGGCCTGGGCTATGCTAGGGACAGATATCATCAAACTAATTCAAATGACTTGGCAGTGATAGAAGCTGTCCAGGGGTAAATGTTCTTTTGGAAAGGATTTTTCCAGTGGATTATCCAATTTTGACTTAAATCCACATGGAGTCGAGCTATCACTCAGAATGAGATCTATGTTTACAGGAAGAACATTGCAAACGTTTGTGGAGTTATGTATGCCACTCCAGTCCTGCTCCAAACCACTCCACAAGTGAGCGCCAGCACTGTTTCCTAATGGACCAAAAGCAGGTTGGCTTTTTCAATTCCCAAACCTGACTCACAATGCACTGCCACCGAGAGGAGGCTTGTAACCACCCTTGGTGTCCAGGCAGGCTGGGAGCAGAATTGGACTATACAGCACCAACCCTCAAATCCCCACCTCTCTCCAACCCCAGGACAACAACTGTCAATTCATTCATTCATTCAATCGAATTTATTGAGCGCTTATTGTGTGCAGAGCACTGTACTAAGTGCTTGGGACTTACAAGTTGGCAACATATAGAGACGGTCCCTACTCAACAACGGGCTCACAATCAATCCAACTCCTGGGCCAACAAGGAGCCACGCATAAACCCACAGTTTCACAACCAGAAGCCAATCCCTAATGGGGATTCCAGAACACATATGTGGCTTCCTTCATTCAGATGGGCTGTTGGAGTCGGAAGAAGCTGTGGGGCTGGAGTAACTCTGGGCAAGCAAAGGCCCCATTCCGTGTTCTACTCCCTCTTCCTTGTCCTTTGTTGTTATTAATCTTCATTTTATTATGCACTTTCTTTATTACTGCTATTCCCTATTTTGGTGATGAAAAAGTGAGCAGGAAGACAAGGTTTGGGTGAGAAGATAAGAAATTCATTTTTAGCCATATTAAATTTGACGTGACAGGAAGACATAGGAAGGCTGCCCACCTTCTATCAGTCCTCATCTCCACTGACCTCCTGCTCCACCCCTCCTCATCCACTCACCAATTTGGACCAACTTGGACCAATTTGGACCAATTTGGACCAACTCGATTTCATCATCTCTAACCACTGCACAATCTCTACCCTCACCAACTCTGAAATCCCTCTGACTACAACCTCATTCATTCAGTCAGTCATTCATTCAATCACATTTATTGAGAGTTTACTGTGTGCAGACCACTGCACCAAGCGCTTGGAAAGTACAATTCAGCAGCAAATAGAGACAATCCTTGCCCACTACAGGCTCACAGTCTAGAAGTGGGGAGACAATCATCAAAACAAGTAAAACAGGCATCAATAGCATCAATATAAATAAATAGAATTATAGATATAGAAGGATGGAGACGACTACATGAGAGAAGATGTGAACATGCAGAGTTGGAAGAAGGGAAGCAATGTCTAATTGGGGACCCAAAGGGATGCCGAATGGCAATCAGCTGCCCTTTTGGTTCTGAGGCTCAGTGAGGGGTTTGTGCCTATGAACAGTGGATCTCGAGGTGATCGGGGAAGTTCTGGACCCCTCTATAGGGATCTGGGTTGGGACAGGTGCAGGACAACCAGAAGGTCGTAGACAGCTGGGTGCACAGAGCCACAATACAGCTCCCAAATGGTACCCTCTAACCAAACTGTCCTAGAATTTTCAGTGTCATGGATTTAGTGGGTTTAAGACTCCCTGAATGATTATTCAGCGACCTGAACATTTTAGCTGATTAACTAAACTAGTTTTCTTTAGGTTAGAATTCTTGCCCTTTCACTTAAGGTTTTTTTTTTTTTAATCAAAGCAAAAGTCCTATATTTTTCCAATTTTAACAAAGGACAATATGGGATCAAACAATTCCATGAAATAACTCAGTCTAACCAAAACCTTAGACTGCAATAAGAGCCTACAGTCAGAACTGCTCATTTGCCCAGAGGAAAGCATTTGAACAGTTCTCCAATAAACGTCCCAAAAGAGTCCAGCGGCTAAGAAGATTCTGGCACTGGTCTAAAGTCACCTGAAAGAGAGGTGACATCCCAAGCACAGTACAGTGACTTAGCCTAAAGTTGGGTTACCATCTGGCGTTCCGAAAATGAAGAATATATTGAGATATTTGCATAAAACTGAGAGCAGAGGCCCTAGCCCTACCCAGAGTAAAACTCCAAAGAGTGATGACCCATCAAAAGCAATTCAGAAATAGCACCCTTTTCAACAGAATGATGTGTTCATGGTTCAGTGAAAAGAGCACAGGCTTGGGAGTCAGAGGTCGTGGGTTTTAATCCTCGCTCCGCCGCTTACCTGCTGTGTGACTTTGGGCAAGTCACTTAACTTCCTTGTGCCTCAATTACCTCATCTGTAAGTATTAAGACTGTGAGCCCCAGGTAGGACAACCTGATCCCCTTGTATCCTTCCCAGTGCTTAGAACAGTGCTTTGCACGTAGTAAGTGCTCAAAAAATGTCATCGTCATCATCATCATCATCATCTCATTAATGAGGCAGAGGCAAAGTGGATTCAAATGCCCTCCCTCCCCACATGCACCAAACTAGCACATTTACCCCCTTCAAAGCCCTACTGAAAGCTCACCTCCTCCAGGAGGCCTTCCCAGGCTGAGGCTCCCTTTTCCTCTGCTCCTCCTCCCCTCCCCATAGCCCTTACTCTCTCCCTCTGCTCTACCTAGAGAAGCAGTGTGGCTTAGGGGAAAGAGCATGGGTTTGGGAGTCAGAAGTTGTGGGTTCTAATCCTGGCTCCGCCACTTGTCAGCTGTGTGACTTTGGGCAAGTCACTTCACTTCCCTGAGCCTCAGTTACCTCATCTGTAAAATGGAGATTAAGACTGTGAGCCCCATTCAGATAACCTAATTACCTTGTCTCTTCCCCAGTGCTTAAAACAGTGCTCGGCACACAGTAAGCGCTTAACAAATACCATCATTATTATTATTATTACCCTTCTCCACACCCCACAGAACTTGTGTACATATGTACATATTTATTATTCTATTTATTTTATTAATGATATCTGTATGTGTAAATATCTATAATTCTATTTATTTATATTGATGCTATTGATCCCTGTCTACTTGTTTTGTTTAGTTTTGTTGTCTGTCTCCCACCTTCTAGACTGTGAGTCCGCTGTTGGATAGGGATTGTCTCTATCTGTTGCCAAATTGTACTTTCCAAGTGCTTAGTACAGTGATCTGCACACAGTAAGCGCTCAATAAATGCAATTGAATATATGAATGAATGAATGAATGAAAATTCTGAGGTAAGGGACTGAACCACTACTTATTGTCTTTGAAGAGAGGGATTTAATGTCTTTGAAGGAGAGAATGTGAGAGAAACAACATGGTGTAGTGGATAGAGCACAGGCCTGGAAGTCAGGTCATGGGTTCTAATCCTGACTCCACCACTTGTCTGCTGTGTGACTTAGGGCAAGTCACTTTGCTTCTCTCCCACTCACCTCTCCCCCAAAATCTGTACTATTCCCCCACAGAGACCTCTGATCTTGTGACCCCATCTTGTTTTCTCCAGTCATCATGCTCCACTTAGCATCCATACCCAAACTACCCTCCGTTGATGACCAAATTTGCTCTTCCCCGCTTCACAGCCCCAAAGCACTTATGTACATATCTGAAATTGTATTTGTATTGATGTCTGTTTCCCCCACTCTAGACTGTGAGCTGCTTGTGAGCAGGAAATGTCACTGTTATTGTTGTATTGTACTTTCCCAAATACTTATTACAGTGCTCTGCACCCAGTAAACTCTCAATAAATATGAGTGAATGAATGAGTGAATGAAATAGATGCTCTCAACACCACCCTCTGTACTGAATTCAACTCACTCGCTATACTGATCGATCTCGTACCATTAACCCCCCACCCTGAATCACCTGCACAGTCCACTTCCCTCACTCTTGTGCTCGAGCTGCACAGCGCTGCTGGCGGAAATCTAAATATCCGGCAGACTTCATCCACTTCAAGTTTATCCTTACATGCTTTAACTCTGCTCTTTCCTCTGCCTGACAAAAATATTTATCCACCCTTATTGACACCCATGCTCATTGTCCTTGCCAATTCCAGATATTCAACTCCCTCCTCAGGCCATTGCCCCCATGACCTGGCCATCTACTTTATTAAGAAAATTGGCACTATCAGGAGTAAGTTCCCTAAAATCGCCCCAGCCCCTCCACAGTCCCTCCCCCTTCTGGCCCCCTCTTCAACTCTCTTATCCTTCCCAGCAGTACCTCTAGGGAAGATCTCCTGCCTCTTCTCAAAAGTCACCCCCTCCACCTGCAGATCCAACCACACTCCTTCACACCTTAGCAAAACTCTTTCCCTCTCCCTCCTTCCCTCCCTAACAGCCATCTTCAACTGTTCACTCTCCAAAGGCTTCTTTCCCACTGCTTTCATACATACATACATCTCCCCTATCCTAAAAAAAACTGTCCTTTGACCCCATGGCTCCCTCTGGTTACTGTCCCATCTTCCCCCTACCATTCTTCTCCAAATTCCTTGAACTAGTTGTCTCCCTGCCATCTTTTCCTCTCCTCCAATTCTCTCCTTGACCTCCTCCGATCTGGATTCTGCCCTTTCACTCCACATAAACTGCCCTCTCAAAGATAACCAATGATCTCCTTCTTGCTAAATCCAACAGCTTCTACTCCATCCTAATCGTCCTCAAACTCTCAGCTGACTACCCCCTTCTCCTGGAAACATTATCCAACAATGTCTTCACTAACTCTGCCCTCACCTGGTTCTCCTTTTATCTCTCTGGCCATTCATTCTCGGTCTCCTTTGTGGGCTCCTCCTCTGCTTCCCACCCCCTAACTGTGGGGGTCCCTGAAGGTTCAGTTCTGGGTCCCCTTCTATTCTCCAACTATACCCACTCCCTTGGAAAACTCATTTGTTCCCATGGCTTCAACTACCACCTCTATGCGGTTGATATTCAAATCTACATCTCCAGTCCTGTTCTCTCTCCCTCTCTCAGGGCTCATATTTCTTCCTGCCTTCAAGACATCTCTACTTGGATGTCCTCCCATCCATCTCAAACTTAATATGTCCAAAACTGAGCTCCTTATCTTCCCACCCAAACCCTGTCCTCCCTCTGTCTTTTTCATCACTGTAGATGGCACCACCGTCCTTCCTGTCTCACAAGCCCATAACCTTGGCATTATTCTTGTGTCCTCCCTGTTATTCAACCCACATATTCAATCCACCACTAAGTCTGTCGATTCCACCTTCACAGCAACACTAAATCTCTCCATCCACACTGTTACCATGTTAATCCAATCACTTATCCTATTCCGCTCAACTACTGCATCCTTCCTGACTCCCCAGGCTTCCTCTCCCCTCTCCAGTCCATACTTCACTCTGCTGCCCAGACCATTTTTCTACAAAAACGTTCAGGACATGTCAAAAACTCCAGTGGTTGCCCATCTACCTCTACATCAAACAAAAACTCCTCACCAATGACTTTAAAGGACTCCATCACCTTGAACCTTCCTACCTCACCTAGTTTCTATCCTTCTACAACCCAGCCCACACACTTCACTCCTCTACTGCTAACTTTCTCACTGTGCCTCAATCTAGCCTATCTCACTGCCGAACCCCAGCCCACATCCTGCCTCTGGCCTGGAACGTGTTTTGTTTTTGTTGTCTTTCACCTCCTTCTAGACTGTGAGCCTGTTGTGGGGTAGGGACCGTCTCTATGTGTTGCCGACTTGTACTTCCCAAACGCTTAGTACAGTGCTCTGCACACAGTAAGCGCTCAATAAATACAATTGAATGAATGAATGAATGAATGAATGAATGAATGGAACACCCTCCTTCCTCAAATCTGACAGACAATTACTCTCCCTCCCCTCAAAGCCTTATTGAAGGCACATCTCCTCCAACAGGCCTTCCCAGACTAGGCCTCTCCTTTCCTCTTTTCCCGCTCCCTTCTGCATCTCCCTTGCTTGCTACCTGTGTTCTTCCCTCCTCCCAACACCACAACACTTATGTACATATCTGTAATTTATTTATTTGTACTGATGTCTGTCTCCCCCAGTCTAGACTATAAGCTCATTGTGGGCAGGGAATGTGTCTGTTGATTGTTGTATTGTACTCTTCCAATTGCTTAGTACAGTGCTCTGCACATAGTAAACACTCAATAAGTACGATTGAATGAATGAATGAATGAACATACTTTCACCCACTGCATTGCCACCTTAAAACCAAAGGACTTTGGCTGGGGCCATTCCTCTTGCTAAGTCTGGGAAAGAAAGATTCTGGAGCCCAAATAGGGCTATCTGCCATCTTAGGAAACCAAGCTTTTTTCCTTCAGAGCCTTTCTCCCTGAAATGACCCTTTTTTTTTACCTTCCCTGCCAGGTGTGGCAGCCCTTAGCAATGGTCCAGTACAGTTGTAGTTGCAAAGCTGAAGGGTAAATTGGGAGGGTTCATTCATAGACTTTCTTGTTCCCTCTCTGCCTCTCTGATTGGATGCTTCTGCTCCTTCCTAGACTGTTTGGTTTCCTCAGATCATAGAAACTGAGTTTGTCCACACTCTAAGGATAAGCATGCATGAATTCGTGCAAGAGAGGGCAGAAATTGTAGTCTGAGTCAGAGGGCTCTGGCCAGAAAGGGGTATCTGATTTCAATAGATCCCTAAACTGACATGGACTCTTTTTGGAAAGGAGCCCAAAGCTCTCAGTTACACTAGACTCCCTTCATCTTTGCAAACAAATACATCTAGACTTATGACCGACCACATCTGGCCACACATACAGTCCCATTGGAGACTCTTCGGGGACCAGGACAAGCCATCTCTCTTGCTCTCCCCTTTGGGGTGTTCCTTCCTGAATCACCTGAGGAGCTCCTGTCCCAGCAAATTGGCTGCATCCATTGAGCCTGGTGAGATAGAGGAGGAAGACGATGGGAAAGATTAGGGATAAGGATGAGATCTGGGTGGGGTGAGTGTATGGGGAAAGCCCTGAAAAAAAACATGCAGAGCAGTGTAATTGTGTCATGCAGGGGAAAGCATGAGGCCCTGAAGTGCTTGGCTGACTGAAAGGAGGATCCAGACTCCAACACCCTAATGGTCCAGCAATTTTCCCCCTTCTCTCTGCTGAGACACAGAGCAAATGGATCTGGTTGATAAGGCAGGACCAGGTGTAAAATCTGAACCAAAACCACCATTTCTATGCCTTTAATCTGCTGCACGTCTAGGAAGTCCTTTATTCCAAGTTTCCAGGACATAGATGTGGCAGCTGCAAGAAGGGGTTGGAACAGAATGGGATGATACAGAGGAAAACCTCTCCCAAACATCCTAGGTCATCTTAGAATCCTCATCCTGCAATGAACTTTTGAGAAATCACTTCATCCATTTTTCTGCCTCCAGGGAGGGCCACCCCTGTACCATCCTGAATAGATGAGGCGTTCTCTCCTCCTTTATTCCCTGGTGAGGAAATGGTGGCTATTCTTACCTATGCAGCCTACAGATACCAGGAAGCATGGGGATGCTTAATGGCATCTGATATCATCTGTGACACAAATTTTCCAGTGGGCGTCATTCACTGCCTCTGCTTCTTCCTGGAAAACAGCAAATGACTGACTGAATGAGTGAGTGTTCTTTGTCTCAGCAGGACCTGAAAATTCTTTAAAGGCAATGTAATCACTTTGGACAGGGAAGATGGAGCAATAGGCCATACTATTCTACATAAGAAGAACAGTACAGAGAAGCAGCTTGGCTCAGTGGAAAGAGCCTGGACTTAGGAGTTCATGGAGGTTCAGGAGGTCATGGGTTCTAATTCCAGCTCTGTCACTTGTCAGCTATGTGACTTTGGGCAAGTCACTTAACTTCTCTGTGCCTCAGTTACCTCATCTGTAGAATGGGGATGAAGACTGAGCCCCACTTGGGACAACTTAATCACCTTGTGTCTCCCCAGGCACTTAGAACAGTGCTTCACACATAGTAAGCACTGAACTAATACCAACATTATTATTACTATTATTATAAGTGGAATCCCTTATGTGCTCTAGCCTCCAGGACTAAGAAGTAAAAAGAAAGGACCTGGGATTATTCAGCCTAGAGAAGAGAAGGGGTGGAGGCTTCTGGGATAAGGAGGGTTATTATACAGAGGATAGTGAGTTTCCCAGTACTGCTCTCCATTTCCACTGAGACCACATTAAGAGGATATGGACGTATTAGGTTAAATGTAAGGAAGTTAGTCAGAGTTGTTGAACATTGGAATGAGTGATCAAGGGAATAGAAAGGATTTGCTTTTCCCAGGATCTTTAAAAACAGGATATTCTCTTGGGCATTGAAAGATTTATATAGAGTCTTGCTTGGAGCTGGGGGATGGATGAGATGATCCCTAGCTGCCTTCCCAGCTCACAAATTCTAGGGCTTTCCCCCCTCATTTTCTACAGAGCCAAATTGTTTCAGAGTCCCAGATGAGATACAGGCCTGGAGAAGAAGCTCTTCTTTCCCTCAGTCCAGCATACCATGAAGGCAAATTTTATTAGGTGTCAAAGCCACCCCTTATAGGTGACAGGGTGCTGGAATTACAAGGCAAGCTCAGACTTGTTTGATTTCCTCAGTACCATAAAAGCCGAGTTTGTACACACAAGAGTGGGCATGAATGTACTGGTGCAGGAGAATGGAGAAGAGGAAAGGGAAGTAGATCATATTCCAGAGAACAATCATAGATCTAGTCTCTACTAATTCCAGTATTCTTTGACATCTCAGCCACCTTTGACCCTCTTGTTCCTCCTGGTAACACTAAGTAATCTTGGCTTCACTTACACAGTTTTCTCCCGATTTTCCTCTGACCTCTCCAACTATTCCCTTTCAGTCTCTTTCACCGGCTCTTCCTCCACTTCTCACTCACTCACCTTGAAAATCCCTCAAGACTCTTTCCTGGGTCATTTATTCATCTTCCTTTCTACTCACTTCTTTAGGGAGTTCATCTGCTCTCATGGTTTCAAATACCATCTCTATGAGGATGATCCCCAAATCCACCTCACTATTCCACAATCTGCATTCTCACATTTCCTCTTGAATGCAATTCAACTATATTTGGCTGGCCTATAGACACCTCAAGTATATCAAAAACTAAACATCTTCCTTCCTAATCCTATCTTCCACCTCACTTTTCCATTGCAGTTGACAATACCACTATCTTTCCTGTTTTCAAGAACTGCAACCTTGGCATTATCTTTGATTCCTCACTCTCTTTCTACTCTCTCACATCAAATCTGAAACTAAATCCTGACACTTTTTCCTCAATGGTTCTTGGATCCACCCTTTCAGAAAAAACAGTGAACCAATGGAGAACCATTCAAATGGCTAATACCATGGTTCAGGCACTCACCTTATTCCACGTTGACTACTGTATTAACCTCATGAGGTCCTCTGCCTCCAGCTTCTCCCCTCTTTAATCTATCCTTCACTCTTCTAATGTGAAAGTATTTCTAAAACATCACTCTGTATGTGACTCTTCCACTCCTCATAAACTATCTAATGTTTACCCATTTTGGATATTCATCCCATCCCCAACCCCACAGCACTTATGTACATATCTTTAAATATTATATTTTATATTATATTATATTATATTATATATTATATTATATTATATTATATTATATTATATTATATTATATTATGTTATATTATATATCATTATCATATTATATAGAATTATTGTATTGTATTATATTATATTATATTATATTATAATAATATTATTATATCATATCATATATCTTTAAATTATATATTAAAGTTACATATTTGATATATATTCAATATATCAATAAATTTATATAATTAATATAAAATATAGATTAATATATGATAAAATATTTTTAATAAATTAATGAATAATGTGTTAATTCATATATTTTATATATTAAAATTACTTGTTTATTTATATTAATGTCTATCTCCACCTCTAGACTGTAAACTAATTATGGGCAGGGAACATATCTGTTAATTCCGCTGCATTGTACACTCCCAAGTACTTAATACAGTGTTCTGCACATAGTTAAGTGCTCGATAAATATCACTGATTTATTTATCTCTGCCTCATACAGCAATTCTTCACTTTCATGCCTATCGAGTATCTTCTACTTCTTCTTCTTCTCCCACTCCCCCAGACTCACTGGTAAAGGAGGAGGTGTCGGTTTCCTTCTCGCCCCCCAATGTCGCTTTTGCACTATCCCTCCTCCTCCTTGCCTTTCCTTCCCTTCCTCTGAAGCCCACATTATTCACCTCTACCACCCACTCCAGATTCTTGTAGCCGTCATCTACCGCCCCCCCCGGCCCCACCTCCAACTTCTTTAACGATTTTGACCCCTTCCTCACCTTCCTTCTCTCCTTTTCCATGCCCACTCTGATCCTCGGAGACTTCAACATCCACATGGACATCCCTGATGACTCCTCTGCCGCCCACTTTCTATCTCTCCTTGACGCTGCCAATCTCTTGCTCCACCCCACCTCACCCGCTCACCAACTTGGTCATACCCTCAACCTCATCATCTTCTACCGCTGCACTGTGTCCACCCTCTCCAACTCTGAAATCCCTCTCTCTGATCATAATCTTCTCACCTGCCTCCTCACTCACACTCCTTTCCCCTGTAAATCCATATTACTCCCTCACAGAGATCTCCGCTCTCTTGACCCCATCCATCTTTCTGAACGCCTCACACCCCACCTCGCCTCCCTCTCCTCTCTACCCAGTCTTGATGATCAGATTACTGCTCTCAACTCTACCCTTTCTACTCAGCTAGACTCACTCGCTCCCCTTTCCCTTCGCCGCTCTCGTACTACTAACCCACAGCCCTGGATCACTGCCACTGTCCGCCTCCTTCGCTCTTATGCTCGAGCTGCTGAACGCTGCTGGGGAAAGTCTAAACACCATGCCAACCTTGTTTACTTCAATTTTATCCTTTCCTGCCTTAACTCAGCCCTCTCCTCTGCCAGACAAAGCTATTTCTCCTCCCTTATTGACACCTATGCCCATCATCCCCGTCAGCTCTTCCATACATTCAACTCTCTTCTCAGGCCCCCAGTTCCTCTCCCTCCTCCTTCCCTCACCCCCAACGATCTGGCCTCCTACTTCATTAACAAAATTAAATCCATCAGGTCCGACCTCCCCAAAGTCTCTTCCCCCCTTTCTCCATCCCCCCGGCTCTCAACACTCTCTGCTACTCTCCCATCCTTCCCAGCAGTATCCTCAGAGGAGCTCTCCTCCCTCCTCTCAAGTGTTACTCCGACCACCTGTGCTTCTGACCCCATTCCCTCTCATCTCATGAAATCTCTCGCTCCAATCAATCAATCAATCAATTGTATTTATTGAGCGCTTTGCAGAGCACTGTACTAAGGGCTTGGGAAGTACAAGTTGGCAACATATAGAGACAGTCCCTACACAACAGTGGGCTCACAGTCTAAAAGATCCCTTCTCCCTCCCTTCTCCATCCCTTCTATCCCTCCTTAACTTCCATCTTCAACTGCTCACTCTCCACTGGTTCCTTCCCCTCTGCCTTCAAACATGCCCATGTCTCTCCCATCCTAAAAAAACCCTCTCTTGACCCCACCTCACCTTCTAGTTATCGCCCCATATCCCTTCTACCATTCCTTTCCAAACTCCTTGAACGAATTGTCTACACGTGCTACCTCAAATTCCTCAACACCAACCCTCTCTTCGACCCCCTCCAGTCTGGCTTCCGTCCCCTACATTCCACGGAAACTGCCCTCTCAAAGGTCACCAATGACCTCCTGCTTGCCAAATCCAATGGCTCATACTCTATCCTCCTCGACCTCTCAGCTGCCTTCGACACTGTGGACCACCCCCTTCTCCTCAGCACGCTATCCAACCTTGGCTTCACAGACTCCGTCCTCTCCTGGTTCTCCTCTTATCTTTCTGGTCGTTCATTCTCAGTCTCTTTTTCAGGCTTCTCCTCCCCCTCCCTTCCCCTTACTGTGGGGGTTCCCCAAGGTTCAGTGCTTGGTCCCCTTCTGTTCTCGATCTACACTCACTCCCTTGGTGACCTCACTCGCTCCCACAGCTTCAACTATCATCTCTACGCTGATGACACCCAAATCTACATCTCTGCCCCTGCTCTCTCCCCCTCCCTCCAGGCTCGCATCTCCTCCTGCCTTCAGGACATCTCCATCTGGATGTCTGCCCACCACCTAAAACTCAACATGTCCAAGACTGAACTCCTTGTCTTCCCTCCCAAACCCTGCCTTCTCCCTGACTTTCCCATCACTGTTGACGGCACTACCATCCTTCCCATCTCACAAGCCCGCAAACTTGGTGTCATCCTTGACTCCACTCTCTCATTCGCCCCTCACATCCAAGCCGTCCCCAAAACCTGCCTGTCTCAGCTCCACAACATTGTCAAGATCCGCCCTTTCCTCTCCATCAAAACCGCTACCCTTCTCATTCAAGCTCTCATCCTATTCTGTCTGGACTACTGCATCAGCCTTCTCTCTGATCTCCCATCCTCGTGTCTCTCCCCATTTCAATCCATACTTCACGCTGCTGCCCGGATTGTCTTTGTCCAGAAACGCTCTGGGCATGTTACCCCCCTCCTCAAAAATCTCCAATGGCTACCAATCAATCTGCGCATCAGGCAGAAACCCCTCACCCTTGGCTTCAAGGCTCTCCATCACCTCGTCCCCTCCTACCTCACCTCCCTTCTCTCCTTCTACAGCCCAGCCCGCACCCTCTGCTCCTCTGCCGCTAATCTCCTCACCGTGCCTCGTTCGCGCCTGTCCTGCCGTCAACCCCCGACCCACATCATCCCCCTGGCCTGGAATGCCCTCCCTCCGCACATCCGCCAAGCTAGCTCTCTTCCTCCCTTTAAGGCCCTACTGAGAGCTCACCTCCTCCAGGAGGCCTTCCCAGACTGAGCCCCCTCCTTCCTCTCCCCCTCGGCCCCCTCTCCATCCCCCCCGTCTTACCTCCTTCCCTTCCCCACAGCACCTGTATATATGTATATATGTTTGTACCTATTTATTACTCTATTTATTTATTTATTTATTTATTTATTTATTTTACTTGTACATATCTATCCTATTTATTTTGTTTTGCTAATTTGTTTGGTTTTGTTCTCTGTCTCCCCCTTCTAGACTGTGAGCCCACTTTTGGGCAGGGACTGTCTCTATATGTTGCCAACTTGTACTTCCCAAGCGCTTAGTACAGTGCTTTGCACACAGTAAGTGCTCAATAAATATGATTGATTGATTGATTGATTGATTCTACTATCTCCCAGCTCAGCCCATTCTTATTACACCTAATTCCTCCCAAGTTCACCTCCTCTCTGTGCCTCATTATTGATTCTCCTACCTCCAAACCCTGGTTAATGTCTTTCCTCCTGCCTGAAACTCCCTCCCCTTTCAACACTGTTAGACCACAGACCTCCCGATCTTCAAAACCCTTCTGAAATCCCACCTCCTCTAGGAGGTTTTCCTGGAATCATTTTCCCTCTCCCCATTTCACCACTATTATCAACTCAGCACTTTTAAACTCAAATAAATATCACTAATGGATTGATTGACCTAGGCACTGATGCATTCTTATCCTCATCCTCATCCTCAGGTCACTGAGTAACTAGTGTGTTCAGTGGACTACAGTGACCATCTTCTAAGTGCAGGGCCCTGTCCTAGGGTCTTAGGAATAGACAACAGAACTAAAAGATATTATCCCTACCCTCTCAGGGCTTACAACCTAATTGGGTAGGCAGATGGTTTGGTGGACCCATGCAGAAAGAAGCCTAATCTTTATTGCATTTGTAGACATTGTTTTTGTCCAGCTAGGGGATGAAATATCCCAGAACTTCCTTTTCCCATCAACTCGAGCTTCCCTGTTATAGAGGAGGTGAGAACAGTAAAGAGGGACTCATAGAGAAGTGTGTTATTTCATGGTGTGGGTTGGAGGCAGTCATTCATTCATTCATTCAATCAATCATATTTATTGAGCACTTACTGTGTGCAGAGCACTGTAGTAAGCACTTGGGAAGTACAAGTTGGCAACATATAGAGACAGTCCTTACCCAACAGCGGGCTCACAGTCTAGAAGGGGGAGACAGACAACAAAACAAAACATATTACCAAAATAAAATAAATAGAATAGTAAATACATACAAGTAAAATAAGTAGAGTAATAAATCTGTACAAACATGTATACAGGTGCTGTGGGGAGGGGAAGGAGGTAGGGTGGGGGGGGATGGGAAGGGGGAGGAGGGAAAGAGGAAGGATGAGGCTCAGTCTGGGAAGGCCTCCTGGACGAGGTGAGCTCTCAGTAGGGCTTTGAAGGGAGGAAGAGAGCTAGCTTGGCGGTTGTGTGGAGGGAGGGCATTCCAGGCCAGGGGGAGGACGTTGGCCGGGGGTCGACAGTGGGACAGGTGAGAATGAGGCACAGTGAGGAGGTTAGCAGCAGAGGAGCAGAGGGTGCGGGCTGGGCTGTAGAAGGAGAGAAGGGAGGTGAGGTAGGAGGGGGAGAAGTGATGGAGAGCCTTGAAGCCAAGAGTGAGGAGTTTTTGCCTGATGTGTAGGTTAATTGGTAGCCACTGGAGATTTTTGAGGAGGGGAGTAACATGCCCAGAGCATTTCTGCACAAAGATGATTCAGGCAGCAGCATGAAGTATAGATTGAAGTGGGGAGAGACTGGAGGATGGGAGATCAGAGAGGAGGCTGATGCAGTAATACAGTCGGGATAGGATGAGAGATTGAACCAGCAGGGTAGTGGTTTGGATGGAGAGGAAAGGGCAGATCTTGGCGATGTTGTGGAGGTGAGACAGGCAGGTTTTGGTGATGGATTGGATGTGAGGGGTGAACGAGAGAGCGGAGTTGAGGATGATACCAAGTTGCGGGCTTATGAGACCGGAAGGATGGTAGTGCCGTTTACAGTGATGGAAAAGTCAGGGAGATGGCAGCGTTTGGGAGGGATGATAAGGAGTTCAGTCTTGGACATATTGAGTCACATTTCTCTCCAGGTTATTCATAGCAATAATGCTCACAATCAGCTGACATTCCACCAGAGGAGCTAACCCAGAGAATAACATCATTCATTCATTCATTCAATTGTATTTATTGAGTGCTTACTGTGTGCAGAGCACTGTACTAAGTGCTTGGGAAGCACAAGTTGGCAACATAACATAACATAACATCCTCCTGAGCACTCTCTGAAAGAGAGTGGGAGATGGAAACCCGAGAAGAGTGCGTCATTGCTCCTTATACTTCTCCTGCTTTGTTCTCCAAGTGCCTGGAGCAGGACTCTGTATGGAGGAGTAGGTCCTGGATCAATGCTAAATCCACAGACCTGCTTTCTGGGTGCTAAGGAGAATTTCAGAAGAATAAAAGGAGGCCCCTGCTCTCAAGGAGCTTATTTCTTATCTATTATGGAGAGGCAAGGCACAAAAATCTACAAGCAAACATATATATAGAAGGAAAAGATTTCTGAATAAAATTGTAAAAATACATTACAGCACCACAACAAAACATCTAAATGGTTAGGGACATGGGCATGGAGCAAGGTTTCCTGGAGAAACTGGAGATCCTGGCTGGGTTAATCTGGGAAGGCTTTCTGAAGGAGATGGGAGCTTTTAGTAACATTTTGATGGAGGTGGAGGTGAGGTTTGCCAAAGAGGAGGTGAGAGGCCAGGCACTGCAAGTCAGGGAAAATTATTCAAGGAGTGGCAAGGGATTGGGTGTTGTTTGGCTTGGCTGGAGCAAAGAGTAAAAACAGAAATGTGCTGAGGTTTGTAAAGAGCCACAGAATACTGGTACCACAGACAGTATTGGATGTGGACCGGTATATCAAAAACAGTCAAATTCATGAACGATTCAATCATTAGATAGATAAGTGGATCGAATTAATCCATAAAGCCTGTACAATTCATTTGCATTCTGTTTAATGGCATATGACTGCTTTGCATAATAGAGACTGGAAAGGAGATGAATCATGTGAGTTGGAAGCAACATGGCCTAATGGAAGGAGCACGGGTTTGGAAGTCAGAAGATCTGGGTTCCATTCCTAGGTCTGTGATCACTTAACTTCTCTGGGCCTCAGTTTCCTCATTTGCAAAATGGGGATTCAGTATCTGTTCCCCCTCCTATTTAGATTGTGAGTCCCATGCAAGACACATACACAGATAACCTTGCATCTTCCTGAGCACTTAGTGTTGGACAGATAGTAAGTGATTTACTATTATTATTATTAATGGTAATATTAAGTGCTTAGTACATTGATCTGCACATAGTAAGTGCTCAATAAATACAACTGAATGAATGATTAATATTATATTTTTAAGCAACTGGAAAAATCCCTTCACTTCCACTTTGCTCTGTGAGAGCACCTGAGAGTTTAGGATTTGAGCAATCCCGCCTAGGTAATCCTAGCTGAGTCATTTGTAGCCATTTGGACTATGACAGTCATCTACAATGGAAGGTGTTTGGGTCTTACATTACCCCCTGAGAGTTTGTCAGTTTGCAAAAGATCAGATAAGTAGATCAAAACCCAGAGTGGACAAGAATATGCCTGAAATCCCTCAGGGAATGGAATGGAACCCAGAAATCAGCTCTAGTCCTTACTCTGGCCCCTGGCTTGAGACTTATATGTCCTTTATTTAAGCCCAACTCTGAACCTAAATTTTTCAACTTGTAAAACAGTCGTCCTATCTCTGTCCTCTTTCCAGAAGGATTCTGAATCATCCCAGAAAATACCCACTCACCCTTCACCCTGGGCCAATTTACCTAGCAAGTGTAGATGACAACAGGGTGACTCATTTTTACTCATAGCAAAATTGTCATGTCATCATAAGATAGTAGGAAGGCCCCAACATGTAGAAAAGGAGGAAAGGCCCAGAAAGTTTGAGAACAAAGCAGCTCCTCAAATCTCAGGACCCTTCCCAGAGGGAAAGCTCATTTGAATACAAGCTAGACTATGGGCAAGGAACATATCTAGCAACTCTCCAAGTATTCTCCACTGTACTCTCCAAGTGCTTAGTACAGTGATCTGCAAACAATATGTTCTCAAAAATGTGATTGATATGATATGATGTAAATCACTCCCCTGGTGACATCAGCTTCAGCATATCAATTATGAGGGAGGATTTTGGGGAGGAAGAAGGGGCATGAAAAGGGAACAAAAACCCAGAGCCATTTTAGAAAGTTCTGAGGCACAAGGAGAGAGGCTTCTAATTTAGGTCCACCAGGAGCAGTGTCTTGATGCTTGGATTCATTTTGAAGATCATGGATCCGGAGAGTGTATGATCAGGGAAGGCATGAACACAGAATGATTCTAGAGGAACTCCTGAGAAAAGTTTAGTAGTGAGGTACCCATCGAAATGAATTCAGAATTAGCTTCAGAGGAGGGATAGTTGGATAATCATGTATCTAAATTGAGATATTGTCAAACAACTACCATTGCCATAGAAATATTTACCTAAGTAAATATTGGTTATCGCTTACACCCAGAAATATCTGTCTAATCTGTGTTTGGAAACTACTAATTGGGAAATTCACAATTGCAGTGGGGTGTGGTTATCCCTCCAATCCTCACAGGGAATAGGAGTGGCCAGTTGAACCATGGATTCTTCCCCAGCCAACGTGGGAGTCCAAATCTCATGATCATTGGATGGTGGCAGGAAGCTAAAGGGTATCCAGAAGTCCCTACCTCCTCTATGAAAAGGGTGGTCAGGGGTGGCATTTGCGGATAGCCAGACCTCATACAGGACTGGGAGTCAAAAGGCCTGCATTCTAATTCCAGTTCTGCCACTTGCCTGCTGGATGACCATGGGCAACTCATTTCAATTTTCTGTGCTTTATGCTTCACTACTTTCATCTGTAAAATGGGAATTCAGTACCTGTTCTCTCTCCTCTTTAGACTTTAGACTCTGCCCTTTCCTCTCCATCCAAAATGCTACCACGTTAATGCAATCACTCATCCTATTCTGCCCAGATTACTGCATCGGCCTTCTTGCTGACCTTCCAGTCTCCTCCCTCTCCCCACACCAGTCCATCCTTCACTCTGCTGCCCAGGTCATTTTTCTACAAAACTGCTCAGGACATGTCACCCACTCCTCAAAAAACTCCATCCACCTCTGTATCAAACAAGAACCCTTATTGACACCCATGCCCATCATCCCCCCACTTGCCGGGCAGGGGGTCGGGGGGATGATGAGGAGGAGGAGGAGAAGAAGAAGAACTGCGGTATTCCTTAAGTGCTCCCTCCTCACATCCACCAAACTAGCACACTCCCCCCTTTCAGAGCCCTACTGAAAGCTCACCTCCTTCAGGAGGCCTCCCCAGAATAAGCCCCCCTTTCTTCTGCTCTTCCTCCCCTCCCCATCGCCCCGACTCCCTCCCTCTGTTCTACCCATCATTATTATTATTATTATTATTTGCCCTTTCCATTAGGCCACGTTGCTCTCCCCCTCATCCCCCTCTCCATCCCCCACATCTTACCTCCTTCCCTTCCCCACAGCACCTGTATATATGTTTGTACATATTTATTACTCTATTTATTTATTTTACTTGTACATATCTATTCTATTTATTTTATTTCGTTAGTATGTTTGGTTTTGTTGTCTGTCTCCCCCTTTTAGACTGTGAGCCCACTGTTGGATAGGGACTGTCTCTATATGTTAACAAACTTGTGCTTCCCAAGCACTTAGTACAGTGCTCTGCACACGGTAAGCGCTCAACAAATACGATTGATTGATTGTATGCTCTGTAGCTTGCACAGATTGTCCATTTCCTTCCAGCTACAGACCTCTCCCCGGCTACTGTAGTAATAGCTGCAGTCGGTCGACGGGAGCTGATTTTCTGACTCTCAACAGGGAGAACTGGGAGGTGGAAGTATACTCCCTCCCTTCCCAATTTAAACTCCCAGTGGCTGGAATTTGGGGCACAGTGCAAGGTCTTTCTGTTTGGTTAGAAGACTTTACTGTATTTATTTTATTTTGTTAATATGTTTGGTTTTGTTCTCTGTCTCCCCCTTTTAGACTGTTAGCCCACTGTTGGGTAGGGACTGTCTCTATATGTTGCCAACTTGTACTTCCCAAGCGCTTAGTACAGTGCTCTGCACACAGTAAGTGCTCAATAAATACAATTGATTGATTGATTGTATGCTCTGTAGCTTGCGCGGATTGTCCATTTCCTTCCAGCTACAGACCTCTCCCCGGCTACTGTAGTAATGGCTACAGTCGGTCGATGGGAGCTGATTTTCTGATTCTCACCAGGGAGAACTGGGAGGTGGAAGTATACTCCCTCCCTCCCCAATTTAAACTCCCAGTGGCTAGAATTTGGGGCACAGCGCAAGGTCTTTCTGTTTGGTTAGTAATAATAATGATAATAATGATGGCATTTATTAAGCGCTCACTATGTGCAAAGCACTGTTCTAAGCACTGGGGAGGTTACAAGGTGATCAGGTTGTCCCACGGGGGGCTCACAGTCTTAACTCCCATTTTACAGATGAGGTAACTGAGGCACAGAGAAGTGAAGTGACTTGCCCAAAGTCACACAGCTGACAATTGGCAGAGCCGGGATTTGAACCCATGAACTCTGGCTCCAAAGCCCGGTCTCTTTCCACTGAGCCACGCTGCTTCTCCAAGTTAGAAAACTTTATTGTATTTATTTTATTTTGTTAATATGTTTGGTTTTGTTCTCTGTCTCCCCGTTCTAGACTGTGAGCCCACTGTTGGGTAGGGACTGTCTCTATATGTTGCCAACTTGTATTTCCCAAGCGCTTAGTACAGTGCTCTGCACACAGTAAGTGCTCAATAAACACGATTGATTGATTGATTGATCCCCATCAGCTTTTCCATACATTTAACTCCCTACTCAGGCCCCCTGTTCCTCCCACTCCATCCCTCACCCTCAATGATCTGGCCTCCTACTTCATTAGTAAAATTAACTCCATCAGGCCTGAGCTCTCCAAAGTCACCCCTCCCCCTTTCATTCATTCATTCAATCATATTTATTGAGCACTTACTGTGTGCAGAGCACTGTACTAAGCACTTGGGAAGTACAAGTTGGCAACATATAGAGACGGTCCCTACCCAACAGCGGGCTCACAGTCTAGAAGGGGGAGATAGACAACAAAACAAAACATATCATCATCATCATCAATCGTATTTATTGAGCGCTTACTATGTGCAGAGCACTGTACTAAGCGCTTGGGAAGTACAAATTGGCAACATACAGAGACAGTCCCTACCCAACAGTGGGCTCACAGTCTAAAAGGGGGAGACAGAGAACAAAACCAAACATACTAACAAAATAAAATAAATTGATAGAATATCTATCTCCTCTGTACCAAGGAGAGTGAGCTTGGCATGGGGCGGGTCTGCGGCTGAACTTGATCCTCTGGTGTCTTCCCTGGCGCTCGGCCCAGGGTCAGTGCCGATCATATACCACCTCTGTGAGGATGACACTTGCTCTTCTTACTGCGCTGCTGCCCCCCGGGTCTTGCTCCTGGGCCTGGCACCAGCCCACCAACCCAACTGGACACTCCCAGGAGCCCCTGGGCCCACGGTGCCCCACCTCTCACGATGGCTTTCAAGTGGCTGGGCCTGAGCTTCCGGGCAGAAGAGACATCAATCAATCAATCAATCAATCAATCGTATTTATTGAGCGCTTACTATGTGCAGAGCACTGTACTAAGCGCTTGGGAAGTACAAATTGGCATCACATAGAGACAGTCCCTACCCAACAGTGGGCTCACAGTCTAAAAGGGGGAGACAGAGAACAGAACCAAACATACCAACAAAATAAAATAAGTAGGATAGAAATGTACAAGTAAAATAAATAAATAAATAAATAAATAGAGTAATAAATATGTACAACCATAATATGTACAACATCACTGAGGGCTGAACACAGGTTGCCAAGGTGGAACTGTGCAGCTGCCCGGTTGGTGTACAAGGCGGCTCTCAGGTCTGGATCGCAGCTCTTCTTCAACCCCTCGGAGTATGAAGTTGACGCTTTCTGGTAGGCCTTATCCTTAAAGTAGTCATTGCCTTCATCCTTGTGCATTTTGGCTTGTTCTTCGGGAGGCCTCTCGTCGTCAAAGATCATGGACTGCAGGCAGGCCAAGTCGGGGTGATGGGTGGGGTCGATCTCGGAGGGCGGCTTCTTCATGAACATCGGGATCTTTTCGAACTCCTCCTCTCACGTGTCCGGGCGGAAGCCGCCCCGGTAGACCTGGCTCTTGAACTTGTCCAGGAAGGTGTCCATCACGTCCCCGTCCCCACCGTCCCCCGCCATGATGCCTCAGTTTTATATTAGCAAAATAAAATAAATAGAATAAATATGTACAAGTATGTACAAGTATGGCACAACCTGGAATTTTTGTCAGCTTTTTTGTAAGCCTCCTCCTACCTAGCCTGTGAGCCCCGTGAGGGCCAGGGTCTGGGTCCGATCCGATCGTCTCCCCCCCAGCATTTGTCACAGTGCTTGGTACACAGTCGAAGCAGTGTGCTGTAGTGGATAGAGCAGGGGCCTGAGAGTCAGAAGGTCATGGGTTCTAATCCTGGCTCTGCCACTTGTCTGCCATGTGGCCTTGGAATATCTATAATTTTATTTATCTATTCTGATGGTACTGACACCTGTTTACTTGTTTTGTTTTGCTGTCCGTCTCCCCCTTCTATTCATTCATTCATTCAATCGTATTTATTGAGCGCTTACTGTGTGCAGAGCACTGTACCAAGTACTTGGGAAGTACAAGTTGGCAACATCTAGAGATGGTCCCCACCTAACAGTGGGCTCACAGTCTAGAAGGGGGAGACAGACAACAAAACAAAACACGTGGACAGGTGTCAAGTCATCAGAATAAATAGAAATAAAGCTAGATGCACATCATTAACAAAATAAATAGAATAGATTAGAATAGAATATAATCTATTAGAATAGAAAAGATTGAAAGACTGTGAGCCCGTTGTTGGGTAGGGATCGTCTCTACCTGTTGCCGAATTGCAGTTCCAAAGCACCCAGCACAGTGCTCTGCACACAGTGCTCAATAAATATGATTGATTGAATGAATGAATGAATGAACTTCTCTGGGCCTCAGTTACCTCCTCTGTAAAATAGGGACTGAGACCGTAAGCCCCACGTGGGACAGGGACTGTGTCCAAACCAATTTGCTTGTATCTCCCTCAGGCTTAGTACAGTGCCTGGCACATAGTAAGTGCTTCATAAATACCATAACTTTAATAATAATAATAATAATAATGACATTCATTAAGTGTTTACTATGTGCAAAGCACTGTTCTAAGTGCTGGGGAGGTTACAAGGTGATAAGGTTGTCCCACGAGGGGCTCACAGTCTTAATCCCCACCCTACAGATGAGGCAACTGAGGCACAGAAAAGCTAAGTGACTTGCCCCGAGTCACACAGCTGACAACTGGCAGAGTAAGGATTTGAACTCATGACCTCTGACTCCAAAGCCCAGGCTCTTTCCACTGAGCCACGCAGCTTCCAAATAATCAGGTTGTCCCATGGGGGGCTCACAGTCTTAATCCCCATTTTCCAGATGAGATAACTGAGGCACAGGGAAGTTCAATGACTTGCCCAAGGTCACACAGCAGCTAAGTGGCAGAGTCGGGATTAGAACCCATGACCTTCGACTCCCAAGCCCGCACTCTTTCCACTGCGCCACACTGCTTCTCATAGTCAGTGCTTAATAAATTATCGTCATTATCAGCACTTAGAACAGTGCTGGGCACACAGTAAATGCTTAACAGATACCATTATTATCTTCTCCATCCCGCCCACTCCCAACCCTCTCCGCTACTCTCCCATCCTTCCCAGCAGTGTCTTCAGATGGGATCTCCTCCCTCCTCTCAAGTGCTACTCCATCCACCTGTGCTTCAGACCCCATTCCATCTCATCTTATGAAGACTCTCACCCCTTCCCCCCTCCCCTCCTTAACTTCCGTCTTCAACCACTCACTCTCCACTGGTTCCTTCCCCTCTGCCTTCAAACATTCCCACATCTCCCCCATCCTAAAAAAACCCTCCTTTGACCCCACCTACCCTTCTAGTTATCACCCTATCTCCCTCCTACCTTTCCTTTCCAAACTCTTAGAATGAGTCATCTACACTCACTGCCTCAAATTCCTCAATAACAACTCTCTCCTTGACCCCCTCCAATGAAACTGCCCTCTCAAAGGTCACCAATGACCTCCTTCTTGCCAAATCCAATGGCTCTCACTCTATCCTAATCCTCCTCGACCTCTCAGCTGCCTTTGACACTGTGGATCATCCCCTTCTCCTCAACACGCTATCCAACCTTGGCTTCACAGACTCCATCCTCTCCAGGTTCTCCTCTTATCTCTCTGGCCATTCATTCTCAGTCTCCTTTATGGGCTCCTCCTCTCCCTTCTATCCCCTTACTGTAGGTGTTCCTCCAGGGTCAGTTCTTGGTCCCCTTCTGTTTTCTATCTACACCCACTCCCTTGGTGAACTCATTCGCTCCCATGGCTTCAACTATCATCTCTACACTGACGACACCCAAATCTACATCTCCATCCCTGCTCTCTCTCCCTCCATCCAGGCTTGTATCTCCTCCTGCCTTCAGGACATCTCCATCTGGATATCTGCCAACCATCTAAAACTCAATATGTCCAAGACTGAACTCCTCATCTTCCCTCCCAAACCCTGCCCTCTCCGTTACTTTCCTGTCACTGTAGATGGCACTACCATCCTTCCCATCTCACAAGCCCGCAACCTTGGTGTCATCCTCGACTCCACTCTCTCATTCACTCCACACAACGAATCCATCACCAAAACCTGCCAGTCTCACCTCCACACAACATCACTAAGATCCACCCTTTCCTCTCCATCCAAACTGCTACCTTGCTGGTTCAATCTCTCATCCTATCCTGACTGTATTACTGCATCAACCTCCTTTCTTATCTCCTTTCCTCCTGTCTCTCCCCACTTCACTCTATACTTCATTCTGCTGCCCGGATCATCTTTGTACAGAAACGTTCTGGGCATGTCACTCCCCTCCTCAAAAATCTCCAGTTTTTGCCTGACAACCTATAAATCAAGCTAAAACTCCTCAGTCTCAGCTTCAAAGCTCTCCATCACCTTGCCCCCTCCTGCCTCACCTCCCTTCTCTCCTTCTACAGACCAGCCTGCACCCTCTGCTCCTCCTCACTGTGTCTCGTTCTCACCTGTCCCTCTGTCGACCCCTGGCCCATGTCCTTCCCCTGCTCTGGAATGCCCTCCCTCCACACATCTGCCAAGCTAGCTTGCTTCCTCTTTTCAAAGCCCTACCGAGAGCTCATGTTCTCCAGGAGGCCTTCCCAGACTGAGCACCCCTTTTCCTCTCCTCCTCCCCATCCCCCCACCTCCATCCCCTCCCCACAGCACTTGCATATATTTGTACAGATTTATTACTCTATTTATTTTACTTGTACATATTTCTATTCTATTTATTTTGTTAATGATGTGCATATAGCTATAATTTAATTTGTTCCAATGATTTTGACACCTGTCTACATGTTTTGTTTTGTTGTCTGTGTACCTCTTCTAGACTGTGAGCCTGTTATTGGGTAGGGACCGTCTCTATATGTTGCCGACTTGTACTTCCCAAGTGCTTAGTACAGTGGTCTGCACAGAGTAAGTGCTCAATAAATATGATTGAATGAATGAATTAATTAAAACACTCCTCAGCATTGACTTTAAAGCACTCCATTACCTTGTCCCCTCTTACCTTACCTTGCGTCTCTCCTTCTACAACCCAGCCTCACACTTTGCTTTTCTAGTGCTAACCATATGCCTTGATCTTACCTGTCTCATCTCTGACACCTGGGCCATATCCTGCTTCTGGCTTGGAATGCCCTTCCTCCTCAAATCCAACAGGCAGTTAGTCTTCCCCACTTCAAAGCCTTATTGAAGGCACATCTCCTCCAAGAGGCCTTCACAAACAAAGTCCCACTTTTCCTCATCTCCCAATCCCTTCCTGTGTCACCCAAACTTGCTCTCTTCGCTCTTTCCCCCTCCCAGTCCCGCAGCACTTATGTATATATCTGTAATTTTATTTATTTGTATTGCTATCTCCCCACCCTAGATTGTAAGCTTGTTGTGCAAGGAATGTCACTGTCACCTTTTGTACTTTCCCAAGAACTTAGTTCAGTGGTCTCCATACAGTAATCGCTCAATAAATATGAATGAATGAATGAATGAATGTGAGCCCCACTGGGACAGGGAATGTGCCCAATCTGATTAACCTAACTCTGCCGAGGGAAGAGAAATTCCCTCTCCAGAACTTTTCCCTTACCCAATCTTGCTGGTCTGCTGGTTTCAGAAGCAAGCCAGGAAGAGGCAACTGCTGCAATGAAATTGTTTTCTGGAGGTAACATGAACTTGGCTGAAAAGAGATGGGACTGTAAGTGCTGGCTGTGCAACCCCATTAGAACTACAGAATGTAAGGTGAGAGGCCAGGTCCTAAAGAAGAAAGTAAGATGAAAAGCAGGAAATATAGATAGGATAGATAGATAGGTGGAAGGTCAGATGTAGAGCCAAGGGTGAGACAAGATATAATGACTGTGTAAGAAAGGCCTGGCTTGCTACATGGATGAAAGTTCAACTGATGTGAATCCGGAAGGTAGAGATCAATGACCAATCTTGAAGCCACCTGCTTCTCCATGTCCTGCTTCTTTGGGAAGAATGGGAAACCTTTAGGAAAAATCAATGACATGCCACTCTATCATGGAAGGAGATGACCAAGTGTTAAAAGTATACAAATATCAATATCACTTATCCTGTATCAAGTCATTCTTGTCTGTTATTGGTCAGCTAGAAAGGCTCCCTTCAGGGTGTGCCTGAAGTAAAAGGGAGGGGTAGTTCAACATGGACTCCACTCATCTGTGGGTCAACTGGTGACCTTAGGCAAGAACCTGAGGTAAGAGGGGATATGTAGCAATAAAGATTATTCTTTGTACTGACAAAGTTGATTAATTTGTTTTTGTTTTTTTGCTATGGAGGGGAACATTATGCGAGCTTTCAGACAATGGGGAAAGGTTTTCCTGTAACAGAAACAGGATAAAAACTAACTAAATAAACAAAAAGCTGTGCTAGGCTTGGCTAGTGGGGACACATTAGAGACAGGGTTGGGGGCATATTTGGAAATGTCCATAAGATATGCACTGTGGGAGGGGAAGACAGCTTCAAAGAGCTGCAGAGAGGATGCTGAACTGAGCAAAAGTGTCCCCCAGAGACTCCACCTCAAGGATGGGTAAAAACTTCACTTCAAGTAGAAGTTGCCATCTTGTGTAGTTCCAAGGGAAGCACTCATTGATAATGGTTTGGTAGACTGGTAAATTTTGAGTGCTTGTTTGCAAGTCTGAATTAAATAATGCCAGTGAATGCTTTCAGGTCACAGAAAAGGTGGTCTTGTTATCTGGCTATTTTAGTGCAATACTTGGCTTCTCAATTGTCAATCAGTGGCATTTATTGAGCACTTACTGGGTGCAGAGCACTCTACCAAGCACTTGGGAAAATACAGTGCAGTACAATAGAGTTGGTTGATGTGATCCCTGCCCACAAGAAGAAGCAACATGGCCAAGTGAGCATGAGCCTGAAAGTCAGAGGACGTGGGTCTTAATCTGGCTCCATTTTAATTTGACTCCACCACTTGTCTACTGAGTGACCTTGAACAAATCACTTAACTTTTCTGTGCATCAGTTTCCTCATCTGTAAAATGGGGATTAGGACTGTGAGCCCCATGTGGGACATGGACCTGATTATCATGTATCTACCCCAGCACTTACTAAAATGACTGGCACAGAAGTAGTGCTTAACAAATACCATGTAAGATAAAAAAATTACAATCCAGAGGGGAAGACAGACATTAAAATGTTAGGAATAGGGGATAGAGTACAGTATAAGACTATTTGTATAAATATTGTGGGGCTGGGGTGAATATCAAAATGCTTAAGAGTCAAGTACATAACCAATGCAGAGGCAGGAGGAAATGTGAGACTATGGAGAAGGAGACAGGTTAGGTCTGGAGATGTATATTTGTGAATCATCCACATAGAGATGACAGTTGCAGCTGAGGGAGCAAATGAGTTCTCCAGGGGAGTGGGTGTAAATGGAGATTAGAAGGGCACCTAAAACTGAACCATGAGGCACCCACACAGTTAGAGGGTGGGAGGCAGAGAAGGAGCTTGTGAAAGAGACTGAGAAGATGTGTTCATTCATTCATTCATTCAATCATATTTATTGAGTGCTCACTGTGTGCAGAGTACTGTACTAAGTGCTTGGGAAGTACAAATCGGCAACATATAGAGACGGTTCCTACCCAACAACGTATACTCACAGTCTAGAAGGGGGAGACAGACAACAAAACAAAACAAGGAGAATAGAGTGTCATTGAAGCCAAGGTTCAATAATGTTTCAGAAGAAGGGAGTGGTCCACATTGTCAACAGCAGCAGAAAGGTCAAGAAGGATTAGGTTGGAGTAGTGGCCATTGGATTTGGGAGGAAGGGGAGGAAGTAGGTATTTGATGACCTTAAAGATAGCTGTTTCTAGAGTGTCATTGAAGCCAAGGTTCAATAACGTTTCAGAAGAAGGGAGTGGTCCACATTGTCAACAGCAGCAGAAAGGTCGAGAAGGATTAGGATGGAGTAGTGGCCATTGGATTTGGGAGGAAGGGGAGGAAGGAGGTATTTGAGACCTTAAAGATAGCTGTTTCTAGGTAGTGGAGGGCACATATTGCAGGGGGTCGAGGAGAGAGTTAGAGGAGAAGAAGTGAAGGCAGCAGGTGTAGACAACTTGCTTAAGGAGTCTAGAGAGGGACTGTAGGAGGTAGATAGGGTTATAACTAGAGGGTGCTATGAGTCAAATAAGGGTTTTTTTAAGATGGGTATATATGGACACTATTGGTAGGTGTGCTATTGAAGATGGCAGTCAGGGTGGGGAAAAGGGAGGGGACGATTGCTTTGATAAAGTGAGAAGGGATGGGGTCAGAAACAGAGATGAAGAGGGGAGCATTTGAGAGGAGGCAGGAGATGTCCTCTTGAGATACTGCTGGAAAGTATGGGGGTGTTGGTGAGAGGGCTGGAGGAGGAGAAACTGTAGAGAAGCAAGGGAGACTTTAGGAAACCATGCCTAATGGTTTCAATTTTATCAGTGAAGTTTGTGGCTAGGTCAGTAGGGACAAGAAATAGGTGTGGTGGAGGGACGGGGTGTTTGAGATGGGAGTCAAAAGTCTGAAACAGCTGTAGTTGGAAATCAGTATGGGAGTTCATAAGGATGGAGAAGTATTGTTGCCAGGAGGTTAAGAGGGCATAATTAAAGCAGATGAAGATCAATTTGAGAGGATAAGTTTGGCTTCGTGTATAGATTTCTGCCAGCATCACACGGTGCCTAGTACACAAGATCAGAAGAAGCATATTGTAAAGGTGATCCAGGGCTGAGGGTCTGTGGTACAAGATCAGTGGAGGGACAGGGGAGCAAGAAAATTGAGTTCAGTTGATAAGGTAGTGTTGAGAATATGGAATTTTATTTCAACAGAAGATAAGTTGTTTATGGAGTCCAGATGGGGCATAATGAGGTTAGAAAATTGGAGGTGGTTAAAAGATTGTGGGGAGAGGTTGTTTGGGAGAGAAAGCAGGTATGAAGGTTGTGATTGGAGACTAGAATTTCAGAGATAATGAGGTTAAAGACTGTACAGCGAGTTGAGATGATGAGATCTCTAAGTTTGTGGCCTAGTTTGTAAGTGGTTGAGGTGGGGTGGAGCAAGAGGTTGGGGGGTTGATGAATGAGAGGGAGTGGGCAATGGGAAGGTCACTGGGAGCATTCACGTGAATTTCAAAATCCCCAAGGATCAAGGATCCCCAAGGATGAAGAAACTTGTTTTGTGGGTTTTGTGGGGTGCAGGTGTTTGGACCTGTGGTCTGATTTAGTTTACTCTTGTACTGGGTGGACTTGTAGGATTAACCATTCCTTCTAAAGCTCAGACAGCTGGCAATAAGCTAGACCCTCGCTGTAACCCACAGTCAGATCCAGAATTTCCCTCTTTCTGCTGGTTCCTGAAAGCTCCATGGCAGTCCCCTGGCTGCCCACAGCATTTATATTAACATATTATTTGCCTTATCTGTACCTTAATTTAATGCCTTTCTCCCCCTGAAGACTGTAATCTCTTTGTGGGCAGGGATTACATCTACTAGCTCTATTATATTGTACTTCCCAGTCAATCAATCAATCAATTTAATTTTTTAAGCACTTACTGTATTCAGAACACTGAACTAAGTGCTTGAGGTAGTATAATATAACAGAGTTGGTAGAATTTTCCCTGCCCATTAGAAGTTTACAGTCTAGAGGAGACAGGCTTAAAACAAATTATGGATTATGTACTAAGTGTTGTGAGGCTGAGGAAGGGGTGAATATCAAGTGCTTAAAGATACAACTATATAGGTGATACAGAGGGGAGAAGGAGGAGGGAAAATAGCTTAGTCAGAACAGGCCTTTTGGAGGAAGTGTTATTTTAATTTTTATTTACGATATTCTGCACCCAGTAAGCACTCAATAAATCCCTTTGATTAACTGATGGATAGTAGTCCAAGGACTACCACAACTACTACTTGTAAAAATAATAATAACAATATTAATAACATTATTTGGGTCTTTAGTAAGTTGAAGGGTGAAATTCTTTAGATAAATATCTCCAGAATATAGAGCTCTGAAGCCAAAGAGCTTGGAGGGCTTAAAAAAAATCAAATTTCAATCTTTTATATTCAGGTTCTTCCTTCTTCTCAGCTGGTCACCTGGAGCTGGACAATTCAGCTAGCAGGATAAATGGCTGGAAGACTACAGAGAGAAAGTCCACCAATCAATCAATGTTATTTATTGTGCACTTACTGTGTAAAGAACACTAACTTCTAAGGATGGTACAATACAATAGAATTAGCAGACCCTTTCCCTGCCCATTACGAGCTTTCAGTCCAGAGAGAGACAGAAACTCTGCTCCTATCCACAGAGAGAAAGAAGATCCAGGCATGGGAGAGGATATGAGACTCAGGAACTGAGTTGTCCTATCCTGCTGTACAGTTCCTTTTCCTGCCGCGTACCAACACCAGGTCACTATGGATTTCATTTGCAGATAAACCAATCAATCAATCAATCAATTGTATTTATTGAGTGCTTACTGTGTGCAGAGCACTGTACTAAGCGCTTGGGAAGTACAAGTTGGCAACATATAGAGACAGTCCCTACCCAACAGTGGGCTCACAGTCTAGAAGGGGGAGACAGAGAACAAAACCAAACATATTAACAAAATAAAATAAATAGAATAAATATGTACAAGTAAAATAAATAGAGTAATAAATATGCACAAACATATATGCATACATACAGTTGCTGTGGGGAAGGGAAGGAGGTAAGACGGGGGGATGGAGAGGGGCACGAGGGGGAGAGGAAGGAGGGGGCTCAGTCTGGGAAGGCCTCCTGGAGGAGGTGAGCTCTCAGTAGGGCCTTGAAGGGAGGAAGAGAGCTAGCTTGGCGGATGTGCGGAGGGAGGGCATTCTAGGCCAGGGGGATGATGTGAGCCGGGGGTCGACAGGGGGACAGGTGAGAATGAGGCACAGTGAGGAGATTAGCGGCAGAGGAGCAGAGGGTGTGGGCTGGGCTGTAGAAGGAGAGAAGGGAGGTGAGGTAGGAGGGGGCGAGGTGATGGACAGCCTTGAAGCCGAGGGTGAGGAGTTTTTGCCCGATGTGTAGGTTGACTGGTAGCCACTGGAGATTTTTGAGGAGGGGAGTAACATGCCCAGAGCTTTTCTGCACAAAGACGATCTGGGCAGTGGCATGAAGTATGGATTGAAGTGGGGAGCGACACGAGGATGGGAGATTGGAGAGGAGGCTGATGCAGTAATCCAGTCAGATAGGATGAGAGATTGAACGAGGAGGGTAGCAGTTTGGATGGAGAGGAAAGGGTGGATCTTGGTAATGTTGCAGACGTGAGACCGGCAGGTTTTGGTGATGGATTGGATGTGAGGGGTGAACGGGAGAGCGGAGTCGAGGATGACACCAAGGTTGAGGGCTTGTGAGACGGGAAGGATGGTAGTGCCGTCAACAGTGATGGGAAAATCAGGGAGAGGGCAGGGTTTGGGAGGGAAGATAAGGAGTTCAGTCTTAGAAAAGAGACTGTTCATTCATTCAATTGTACATATTGAACACTTACTGTGTGCGGAGAAGTGTACTAAGTGCTTAGCACTGTACTGTACAATATGAGAAATGCCCATCCAAATGGAGCAAGAAGACTCATGGCTCATCCCCTCAGAGCAGATGGCCCTCTGAGACTCATGGTTACAAATGTAGCAGATGCACATTGTTCTGCCAATTGGAATGGAAAATCCAAGTGGAAACTCTAAAGTGTCCCAGAAATGTCTCTCAGGAGGTCATTCTAATATGAATTCATCCTCTAGGGTGAGGGCAGAAATGGCAGCTTAAAAAGCCCCATGCAGGGAAGCGTCCCATGTTCCCTTTAAGTTCCCACAAAGTTTCACCCTGGAACCTACAGGTCAAGATCCTAAACTGCCTGGAAGAGGCCAGGGGCCAGGGAGAGGGGAGAAATGGGGCAGGGTTGAGGAAGGCAGGAGAAGGGAAGGTGCAGGTCAGGGAACTAGTCTGAAGCAGAATAAAGTGCAA
The DNA here is from genome assembly GCF_015852505.1 of Tachyglossus aculeatus. NCBI lineage: Eukaryota > Metazoa > Chordata > Mammalia > Monotremata > Tachyglossidae > Tachyglossus > Tachyglossus aculeatus. The sequence goes on along the minus strand of NC_052076.1, from coordinate 20,235,312 downwards.
AAGGCAAAAGCAAGACAGTGAGCAGAGTTGGTGTCAGGGAGTTCAGGAACACAGGGCAAAGCTGGATCAACTGGTTTAGCTGGGCCTGGAGTAGGGCAGGGTCATTTCACAGTAGCTGGACAGTACACCACTGGAATTCTTAAAGGAATGGACCCTGCTGCCACCCTCCCTTCCTCTGCTCTTTGGTGTCCTCAGGTCTGCAACCATTTGGAGCCTTGCTTCTTTGAATGATAATAATAATAATTATGATTTTGCTATTTGTTATACGCTTACTATGTGCCAGTCACTGTACTAACTTCTGGGGTAAATACAAGCAAATAGGGTTGGACACAGTCCCTGTCCCACATGTGGGGCTCATAGTCTCAATCCCCATTTTACAGATGAGGTAATTGAGGCCTAGAAAAGTAAAGTATCACCAGGGGTTCGTTAATCAGATTCGCAGACAAGTGAGTGCCCACCCTCTGGAGGAGGTCAGCCAGCCAATCATTTTTATTGAGCACTTACTGTGTGCACAGCACTTTACTAAGCAGTTGGGAGTGTATGATTGAACAATATAACATACATGTTCCCTACCTATGGAGAGCTTAGAGTCTAGATGGGGAGAAAGACATTAATAGAAAGAAATAAATGACAGATATGGACTCATGCTGTGATGCTGGGATGGGGGGGGATGAATAAAGGGAGTAAGTCAGGGTGACGCAGAAGGGAGTGGGAGAAGAAGAAAGGAGGGCTTAGTCATTTATTCAATTGTATTTATTGAGCACTTACTGTGTGCAGAGCACTGTGCTAAGTGCTTGGGTAAGACAAGTCGGCAACATATAGAGATGATCCCTACCCAACAACGGGCCCACAGTCTAAAAGGGAGAGACAGACAACAAAACAAAATATCTAGACAGGTGTCAAAACCACCAGAATAAATAGAATTATATTGTTAATTAAATAAATAAGAGTAGTAAATATGTACAAGTAAAATAAATAGTAATAAATGTGTACAAATATATATAAGACCTGTGGGGAGGGGAAGGAGGTGGGGAGGCATGGGGAGGAGGAGAGGAAAAAGAGAGCTCAGTCTGGGAAGGCCTCCTGGAGGAGGTGAGCTCTCAGTAGGGCTTTGAAGGGAGGAAGAGAGCTAGTTTGGTGGATGTGTGGAGGGAGGGCATTCAAAGCCAGGGGAAGGATGTGGGCCAGGTGTCGAGTGAGGATGAGGTACAGTGAGGAGGTTAGCAGTCGAGGAGCAGAGGGTGCGGGCTGGGCTATAGAAAGAGGAGAAGTGAGGTGAGGTATGAGGGGATGAGGTGATGGAGAGCCTTGAAGCTGAGAGTGAGAATCTTTGGCTTGATTCGTAGGTTGACAGGCAACCACTGGAGATTTTTGAGAAGGGGAGTGACATTCCCAGAGCGTTTCTGTACAAAGATAATCCAGACAGCAGAGTGAAGTATAGACTGAAGCGGAGAGAGACAGGAGGATAGGAGATGAGAGAGGAGGCTGATGCAATAATCCTGTCGGGATAGGATGAGAGATTGAACCAGCACTGTAGTGGTTTGGATGGAGAGGAAAGGGTGGATCTTGGCAATGACCTAGGTTCAAATCCTGGTTCTGTCATTTGCCTGCTGTGTGACCAATGACAAGTCATTTAACTTCTTGGTGCCTGTTTCCTCATGTATTAAATGGAGATCAACTAACTGTTTTCCCTCCCACTTAGACTGCAAACACCATATGGGGCAGGGACTGTGTCTGATCTATCTTGCATCTACTCTAGCACTTAGCGGAATGCTTTGCACAGAGCAAGCACTTAACAAATATTATTGTAATTATATTATTATTGTAATCATTATCATTGTTTCATTGTTGAGACCCTGGGACTTGGACTAGTGACCTGTACTCCACTGAGGGTAATATTGGACAGGAGCCAACCCAGCCCCAGTCCTGCCTCATCTAACAACCTGTGCCTGCCTCATCTAACTCCCCTCCCTGGGGTCTCAGCTCATCTCAGCTGGTGTGACAGTACACTGACCCTGGCTCTACGGCTGGCCAGCTCCAACATGCCCCTGCTGCCTGAGGACCCTCCACCCCGAAGCTTGGCCACAGGCCTTCTCACCCTGTCTCCAGGAACAGACCTTACCTGGGGGTTGAGCATCCTGGAGTTCTTGTGAAGTTGTCAGACTCTTGGTGGAGAAACTTTCCCACAAGGAACAAAGGTGAAAAACTGCCTGGATGCAGGCTACTGTCTGGAGTGTTGGACAGGACTGAATGCCTGCCTGTGTGGGGTCTGTCACTGAGAGCTTCACAATATTCAGAAGGGATAATAAAAATAATAATAATAATTGTGGCACTTCAGTGCTTACTATGTGCCAAACACTGTACTAGGTTGTTGGGGCAGATACAAGATAATTAGGTTGGACATAGTCCCTGCCCAACATGGGACTCTCAGTCTTAATCTGCTTGTTACAGATGAAGTAACTGAGGCACAAAGAAGTTAAGTGACTTGCCCAAGGTCTCACAGCAGACAAGTGGTGGTGCCGGAATTAGAACTCAAGCCCTCTGACTCCCAGGTCTGTGTTCTTTCCTCTAGGCCATGCTGCCTCTCTACTAGGCCATGGCCCACTCCCTCTTCATCCTCAAAGACTTTCCCTTACAAGGGAGCAGGGCAGGAGAATGGGGACTGTTGTGGGTGGATCCCCAAACAGACCCTCTAGATGGGTCAATCCATGAAAGAATAGTTTGGAAATTCCCCCAAATGAAACTGTGGATTCCTTTTAACCTGCTCATGCAACCTTAATTAGAGATCCAACTCCCTGATTATTTATTTTTTATTATGGCATTTGTTAAGCGTTTACTGTGTGCCATGCACTGTTCTAAGCACTGGGGGGAATACAAGGTAATCAGGTTGTCCCACATGGGGCTCACAGTCTTAATCCCCATTTTACAGATGAGGTAACTGAGGCACGGAGAAGTTACGTGACTTGCCCAAAGTCACACAGCTAACAAGTAGCAGAGTCAGGATTAGAACCCATGACCTCTGACTCCTAAGCACATACTCTTTCCACTGAGCCATGCTGCTTCTCCAGTGTTCACACTGAGTACCTGGAAAGCTGTTAGCCCACCTATCTCCCTCCTCACTGTCCTGAAGCCTGCATTCTGCAGCAAATACTCCCTGCTCCAAGTCCCTCCCAGACCCTGAGACAAGATCTAGAGATTGCTAGCTATTGGCTAGAAGTCCCTGGTGGAAGGTAGCATGACCTGCATTGCTCTCATTCTGCTACCTTTAGGCAGATAGTGTAACAGAGAGAGGGTAGGACATGGGGCTTGGAAGGTGGAGCCCACAGAAGGCAAAGAATGAGCTGGTTCCTCCAGGAAGAGCAGTGGACTTTTTCCTGCAACCACTCATAACTGGTTAGTCCCCTCCCTTCCTTTTAATCCACCCCACCCTGTCCACCCTGTTGAGTAATATTGAGCTTCTCCAGCTATCCATTCTCCCTATCTGGGAGTGGGGAAAGAGGCACTTGGTAGCAGTGCCCTCCATCTTTGTTCCAGAACATTATGTTCCTACTCCCATCTCCATGATGTAAGAAGGGACAGACATCATACTCCCCAATTTTCAGATAAGGAAAGTGAGGCCTAGAACAATTAAGTGACTTGGCCAAGATCACATGGCGGGTTTGTGGCAGAACTGGGATTGGAATGTAGGACTCCTGATCCCCATCCAGTACACTCTATTCACTAATCTACCTGCCTCTGTGCTACACAGACCAGAACCATGGAAAGGGACAACAATCAATCAATGGTATTTACTGAGCAGTTACTATGTGCAGAATACAGTATTAAGCACTTGGGAGGGTACAACACCAAAGAATCGGTAGACACCATCCCTGCCTATAAGAAGCTTACAGATTAGATGAAGAAACAGATGCTAAAATCAGGTCCAGGTCGATGTGCACTGAAGTGCTTTAGGGTGGGGGGTCATGTGAATATCAAAATGCATAGGAGGCACTGAAGAAAAGGCTTAGACAGGGAAATGAGGACTTGGTGAAGACCTCTTAGTGATGTGATTTCAGTGGGTCTTCAAAGTTAGGGTAGTCTTTGGGATATGAAGGGGGACAGAGTTCCAGGCCAGAGGGAGGACATGAGCAGAGAAACGAAGGCTGTGAGAGAAATGAAATCAATGTATAGTAAGAAGGTTGGTGTTAGAGTAGTGAAGTGTGCAGGTTGGGTTGTAATAGGGGATCAGTGAGGTAAGATTGGAAGGGTAGAGCATATTAAGTATTTCAAAGATGATGGTAAGGAGTTTCTCTTTGAGGAGGAACTGGATGGGCAGGCATTGGGAGTTTTTGAGGAGAAGGGGGACCACGAACTTTCTTCCCTTCTAAACTGTAACCTCATTGTGGGTAGGGAATGCCTCTGTTTATTGTTATATTGTACACTCCCCAGTATTTAGTACAGTGCTCTGCACACAGTAAGTGCTCAATAAATTTATTGAGCAATAAATTGACTGACTGGCTTACTGAACTGTTTTGTAGAAAAATGATGCAATCAGCAGAGTGAAGTATGAACTAAAGATGGGAAAAAAAGAAAGTAGGGAGTTCAGAAGGAAGGCTGTGGCAGTAAAGGAGGGATATGATAAGTGCCTGGATCAGTATGGACGGAGAAGAAAGAGCAGATTCTAGAGATGCTGAAAAGGTAGAGGTAACAGGATTTGGTGACAGGCTGAATATGCAGATTGAATGAGAGAGATGAGTAGAAGATTATACCAAGATTATGGCTTTGTTAGGTTGTCTGTGGTGATGCGAAAGTCTGCAAGAGGGTAGGGTTTGAGTGGAAAGATAAGGAGTTTGGTTTTAGATATATTAACTTTGAGATGGTGGCAGAACATTCAAGTAGAGATGTCTTGGAGGCAGGACAAAATGTGATCCTGGGGACAAGGAGAGTGCTTAGGGCTGGAGATGTAGATTTGGGAATCGTCAGCATAGAGATGGTAAGTGAAGCCACAGGACTGAATGAGTTCTCCAAGGGAGTTGGGGTAGATGGAGATTAGAAGGGACACAGAAGTGAATCTTGAGCTGCTCCCCCCGCCCCTCCCCTCTACCACAAAATTAGAGGGTGGGTGACAGAGGAAGGATCTGTGAAAAAGACTGAGAAGAAGCAACCAGAGATCAAGGCTGATTTGGCACAACCATGATCTTGTTAGAGAAGGAGCATGGCTCAGTGGAAAGAGCACGGGCTTTGGAGTCAGAGGTCATGGGTTCAAATCCCGGCTCCACCAATCGTCAGCTGTGTGACTTTGGGCAAGTCACTTAACTTCTCTTTGCCTCAGTGACCTCATCTGTAAAATGGGTATTAAGACTGTGAGCCCCCAGTGGGACAATCTGATCACCTTGTAACCTCCCCAGCGCTTAGAACAGCGCTTTGCACATAGTAAGCGCTTAAAAATGTCATTATTATTATTATTGTGGCAAGAACATAAGGCTGGGAGTCAGAAGTACTGTGTTCTGGTCCCAGTACTGCCACTGGCCTGCTGGGTAACCTGGTAATTTATTTAACCTCTCTGGGCCTCACTCTCCTCATCTATAAAATGGGAACAGTAATACCAATCCCTTTTTTCCTCACTGGAATGCTGTGAGGTTGAAATTCGACAGTTGATATGAAAGTGCTTTGGAAAGAGTAAAATGTACAATTAAATTTCAAGGTTTTAGTCTTAGCCCTTCTTAGCTGAGAAAAAAAATAACCCCAGCCTGGGAGTATTCAAGCTCCATCTAAGTGAACATTGCACATAGTATCTCTTCCCCCCAAATCCCCAAATAGTCTTGCTGCTTCTGAGGGCTCAGAATTACTGCTTTCCTCAAACAATAGAGCATTCCAGTCATCAGCCTTCAGCCTGATCTCTCAGAAAATTTTCAAAGGTAAGAAGCAGGAAGGCTACATGGGGGAGATAGGAAATCAGCATACCAAAGTCCTTCTTTCATTGTGATGGTAAGAAAGGTCTCACTTGGACACTCTCATGGCCTGAAGGGTTTGGGTCCTCCCTCTATCCCTCTCTAGCTTCTGTCCCTGGCTTCCACCATGCTGTCTGTACCATGGACCAATGCAAGGAATTCAAGGAAAGACAAACAAATTTAAACCAGAAAACTCTTTCTGGCTTTGACTGCCAGACTTTAAAGAGAGATTACCTTACTTGTCCATGGAGAAGAGTTCCTAATCATTTCTCTCCTGTTGAAACAATGCAGAGAAGGGAGAGTCTGCCCTTCCATTTCAAGGGAGTCACACCGTGTCCATTCCTCAGCCTCTGGTTGGCCTCAGCACAAATCCCTTCAGAATATCAATCATGCCTGGGCTGCTCTGCCCAAGCCCAAAAAACCTTGATGTGAATGTGAATGTGAATTTGAGACCATATATCTTCACTGGCTTAAACCAAACTCAATTTAGCAGGAATCTTTACCATAGACACAAACTCTAGGCCAGATAAGAGAAGCACATAACCTTTTCATGTTCTCCATAGGACAGATCTGTGTCTCATAGAATGTATGCAACTTGACTGTTGCCTGTATCTATATGAGCTAATTATCCAGCAATTAGTATCCCCCATCTGAATATTTCAGGCAAATGTTTATATTTTTTTTCTCAGCTGCCCAGGTAGTTTGTAGACTGTAATGCACTTCACTTTAAGCTCCTGGATAAGGTGCTCTGTTGCCAACATTGAGCTTCAATTAATCAATTAGTCAATCAATCTTATTTATCAAGCAGTTACTTTGTACAGAGTAGTGTACTAAGCACTTGGGACAGTACAATATAACAGATGCATTCCCTACTCACAATGAGCATACATTCTGGAGAGGGAGACACATAATCTAAATAAATAAATTATGCTTATGGATATAAGTGTTGTGGGGTTGACGTGGTGATGAATAAAGGAAGCAAATCATGGCATCAAAAAAGGGAGTGGGAGAAAAGGAAATGAGGGCTTAGTCAGGGAAGGCTTCTTGGAGGAGATGTGCCTTCAATAAGGCTTTGAAGGTGGGAAGAATAATTGTTGGATATGGAGAGAGAGGGTATTCAGAGGGCGTGCAGTGCTCAGAGCACTGCACTAAGCACTTGGAAAGTACAATTTGGCTACAGATAGAGACAATCCCTACCCAGCAATGGGCTCACAGCAAGAACAGGGAGACAGACTACAACACAAAACAAGATAGACAGGCATCAATAGCATCAAAATAGACAATAATAATAATAAAGGAATTTATTAAGCACTTACTTTGTGCAAAGCACTGTTCTAAGCACTGGGGAGGTTACAAGGTGATCAGGTTGTCCCATGGGGGACTCACAGTCTTAATCCCCACCTTACAGATGAGGTAACTGGGGCACAGAGAAGTTAAGTGACTTGCCCAAAGTCACACAGCTGACAAGTGGCTGAGCTGGGATTTGAATCCATGACCTCTGACTCCAAAGCCCGTGATCTTTCCACTGAGCCACACTGCTTCTCAATAGGTCAATAGAATTATAGACATATACACAAGGATGAGGATGGATGGGTATTGGGTGAGGAAGATATGGGGACGAGGCCATTCCAATGGCTCCCGTGTCACTAGATTCTATGATAATAGTGATAGTATTGATCAAATACATCTGAAGTGCAAAGTACAGTATTAAGCACTGCCAGTTGCCTCCATGACAAGAAGGGAGTTGGGGGCACTGTGGGTTTAATGCAGGATTTAAGTCTAGAACATATGAAGAAGCCAATAGGCATGGGACTCAATGAGGGAAGGGAGTCATTGTTGCCAAGCAGAAGTGAGCACAAAGTTCAATTTATTCTCACCAGCTCTGAGGTGGTTGAGGGGGTCCTAGGCCAGAGGTAGGACAGGGGTGAGAGGTTGGCAGTGAAGAGAAGAGATCAAAGTACAGTAAGTAAGTGGGATTAGAGGTTTAAAGTGTGTGGGCTGGGTTGTAGTAGGAGGGTAGTGAGGAGTGGTAGGAGGAGGCAAGGTAATTTAGTGCCTTATAGCTGATGGTAAGGGGTTTCTGCTTGATGTGGATGTAATGGGCAACCACTGGAGATTCTTGAGGAGTGGGGAAACATGGACTCATCGTTCTTTGTAGTAAAATGATCCAGATAGCTGAGTGAATTATCCAGGCCATACTGCATTCTGCTTCCTGGTTCATCTTTCTACAAAAATGTTCAGTACATGTCACCCCCCTCCTCAAAAGTCTCCAGTGGTTGCCCGTCCACCTCCATGTCAAACAAAAACACCTCACCATTGACTTTAAACAACTCCATCACCTTGTACCCTCCTAACTCACCTTGCTTTTCTCCTTCTACAATCCAGGCCGCATACTTCACTGCTCTAGTGCTAACCTTCTCACTGTGCCCCAATCTCACCTGTCTCACAACTGACCCCTGAACCACATCCTACCTCTGGCCTGGAACACCCTCCCTCCTCAAATCCAACAGGCAAGTACTCTCCCCTCTTCAAAGCCTTATTGAAGGCACAGCTCCTCCAAGAGGCCTTCCCAGACTAAGCCCCACTTTCCTCATCTCCCACTCCCTTCTGCATCACCCTGATGATGCTCCATCTGCTTTTCCCTGTCCCCCAGCTCCAAAGCACTTATGAATATATCTCTAATTTTATTTATTTGTATTGCTCTCTGTCTCCCATTTCTAGACTGTGAGCTCGCTGTGGACAGGGAATGTCACTGCTTATTGTTGTATTGAACTTTCCTGTCAGTACAGTACTCTACACACAGTAAGCACTTAATAAATACAATTAAATGAATGAATAAATGTGTGGGGAGAGATAGGAGACTGGGAGGTCAGCAAGGAGGCTGACACACTAATCAAAGTGGGATAGGATGAGTGATTGGATTAGTGCTGGTAGCAGCTTGGATGGAGAGGAAAAGACAGATTTTAGCAAAGTTGTGAGGGTTGAACTGACAGGATTTAGTGATAGATTGAATATGTAAGTTTAATGAGAGAGAGGAGTCAAGGATAGTGTCAAGGTTTTGGGCTTCTGAAGCAGGAAGGATGTTGGTGGTGTCTACAGTGATGGGAAAGTGAGGGAGAGGACAGGGTTTGAGTGGGAAGAAAAGGAGTTCTGTTTTACACATGTTAAGTTTGAGGTGCAGTGGAACATCCAAGTAGAGATGTCTTGAAGGTAGGAGGAAATGGGAGGTTACAGAGAGGGAGAGAGATCATGATTGAAGATATAGATTTGGGTTGAAGCCATGTGAGCGAATGAGTTCTCCAAGGAGGTGGGTATAGATGGAGAATAGAAGAGGACACAGAACTTATCCTTGAGGGACACCCACAGTTAAGGGAATAGGAGTCAGAAGAGGAGCCCATGAAAGAGATCGAGAATGAGCTGCCAGAGAGATAGGGGGAGAACCAGGAGAGGACAGTGTCAGTGAAGATGAGGTTGGATAATGTTTCCAGGAAAAGAGTGTGGTCAACAGTGTTGAAGACAGCTGAGAGGTCAAGGAGGATTAGGATGTACTGTTGGATTTGGTATGAAGGAGATCATTGGTGACCTTTGAGAGGGCAGTTTCTATGGATTGAAGGGGAAAGAAGCCAGATTGGAGGGGGTCAAGGAGGGAATTGGAGGGGAGGAACTTGAGACAGCAGGTATAGACAACACGCTCAAGAAGTTTGGAGAGGAATGGTAAGAGGGAAATGGGGCGTTAACTGGATGAGGCTTTGATAGGAGATAAGGAGCTCTGTTTTGGACATATTAAGTTTGAGATGGGTGGGAGGACATGCAAGTAGAGATGTCTTGAAGGCAGGAAGAAATGTGAGCCCTGAGAGAGGGAGAGAGATCAGGACTGGAGATGTAGATTTAGGTATCATCTTCATAGAGGTGGTAGTTAAAGCCACGGGAGCGAATGAGTTCTCCAAGGGAGTGGGTGTAGATGGAGAATAGAAGGGGACCCAGAACTGAACCTTGAGGGACTCCTGCAGTTAGAGGGTGGGAGGCAGAGGAGGAGCCCACAAAGGAGACTGAGAATGAAAGCCAGAAAGATAAGAAGAGAACCAGGTAAGGACAGAATCAGTGAAGTCAAGGCTGGATAATGTTTCCAGGAAAAGATTGTGTTCCACAGTGTCAAAAGCAGCTGAGAGGTCAAGGAGGATTAGGATGGAGTAGAGGCCATTTGATTTGGCAGAAGGAGATCATTGGTGGCCTTTGAGAAGGTGGTTTCTGTGGAGTGAAGGGGACAGAAGCCAGATTGGAGGGGTCAAGGAGAAGAATTTGAGACCATGGGTGTAGACAACTGACTCAAGGACTTTGGAGAGGAATGGTAGGAGGGAGATGGAACAATAACTGAAGGGGGCCATGGGGTCAAGGAAGGGTTTTTTAAGGTAAGGAGACATGGGCATGTTTGAAAGCAGTGGAGAAGAAGCCATTGGAGAGCAAACAGTTGAAGATGGCTGTTAGGGAGGAAAAAAGGGAGGGAGCAAGAGTTTTGACAATGTGTGAAGGAATGTGGTTGGATGTACAGGTGGAGGGAATGACTTTTAAGAGGAGGCAAGAGATCTTCCCTAGAGATACTGCTGGGTTGGATAGGAGAGTTGAAGAGGGTGCCAGAACTGGGAGGGACTGAGGAGGGGCAGGGGTGATTTTAGGGAGCTAACAATTTATAGTGTCAATTTTATTAATAAAGTATGTGGCCAGGTAACTGGGGGTAAGGAATGGGGGTGGAGCGGGGCGTGGGGGGGGGTAGGGTGTTGGGAGACAGGGGGCCTGAGGAGGGAGTTAAATATCTGGAACAACTGGCGAGGGTGATGGGTATGGGTGTCAATAAGGGTGGAGAAATAGTTTTGTCTGGCAGAGAAGAGAGCAGAGTTAAAGCATGCAACAGTAAACTTGAAGTGGATGAAATCTGCCTGGTATTTAGATTTCTGCCAGCAGCACTCTGCATCTCGAGCACAAGAGTGAAGGAGGCAGACTGTGCAGGCAATTCAAGGTGGTGGGTTAGTGGTATGAGATCGACAAAGGATAGGGGAGCAAGTGAGTTGAATTCAGTAGAGAGGGTGGTGTTGATAATGTCTATTTGATCACCAAGGGAGGGTGGTTTGGGTATGGAGGCTAAATGGGGCATGATGAGTTGAGAAAATTAGATGGGTTCCAAAGATTGGAGGTCTCTTTGGGGAAATAGTACAGATTTTCAGGGAGGAGGTGTATGGGAGAAGAGGCAAGTGCAGAGCTTGTAGTCTAATAGAGGGATTTCAGAGTTGGTGAGGGTAGAGATTGTGCAGTGGTTAGAGATGATGAGATCGAGTGTTTGTCCAAGTTGGTGAGTAGGCAAGGTGGGGTGGAGCAGCAGGTCAGTGGAGATGAGGAGTGATGGAAGGCGGGCAGCCTTTCTATGTCCTCCTGTAACATCAAATTTAATATGACTAAAACTGAATTTATCTTCCCGCCAAAACCCTGTCTTTCCACTCACTTTCCCATCACTGTTGATGGCACCACTGTTATTCCTGTCTCACAAGCCATAACTTTGGCAATATCTTTGACTCCTCTCTCTCATTCCATCCACATATTCGCACCATCACTAAATCCTGTCCTACCTTCACAACATCAGCAAAATCCTCCTCTAACTCTCCATACAAACTGCTACCACATTAATCACTTAACCTACCCCGCCTTGATTATTGTATCAGCCTCCTTGCTGACCTCCCTGCCTCCTGCCTCTCCCAACTCTAGTCCATACTCCATTCTGCTGCCTGAGTCATTTTCCTTTAAAAACATTCAGACCATTTCCCCACTCATCAAGAAACTCCAGTGGTTCCCCATCCACCTCCGCATCCAACAAAAATTCCTCACCAATGGTTTTAAAGCATATATATGTAATGTATTTATGCATTTATTTATCTATTCATTTATATTAATGTCTGTTTCCTCCCTTACTGTGAGCTTATTGTGGGCAGGAATGTGTCTGTTCATTGTGATATTGTAGTCTCCCAAGCATTTAGTACAGTGCTTTTGCACACAGTAAGTGCTCGGTAGATATGATTGAATGACATAAGGATGGTCAGAAGCATCTATATGGATACTGAAGTTCCCAAGGATCAATGGGGGCATAGAGAAAGAGAGAGGGAATGTGAGAAAGGGATCAAAATGGTTAAAGAAGTTGGAGACAGGAGCTGGGGGGCAGTGAATGACAGTTACAGGAATCTGGAGTGGGTGGCATTGGCAGATGATATAGGCTTCAAAGGAAGGGAAAGAAAGGGATGGGGGAGTGGAATGGTGCCAAAGTGGAATTGGGGCACAAGAAGTAGCCAACACCTCCTCCTTTCGCAGTGAGTCTTGGGAAGTGGAAGAAGATGAAGCCCCCTCTGGAGAGAGCAATAGGGGAGACTGTGTCATGTGGGGAGAGCCAGGTTTCAATGATGGCAAGGAGGAGGAGTGACTGAGGCAGGAACAGGCGAACAATGAAGAGAAGCTTCCCCATGATGGAGCTGGGGTCCCATAGGCCAAATGTGGCTGAAGCTATGGAGGGGGTAATTGGGGAGGGGACTGTGTAAGGGGTGAGGAGAGTTTGGATGGGAGGAGTTGACAGGGGCTGGCACCAGGAGAGGGGGCTGAGGGGTGGTACTGGGACATTATGACAGGGATGGGGCAGGGAGGAGGGCAGTGCAAGGGATGGAGAAAGGTTGTTTGGGAGTGAGTTGACAGGATGCAGAGGGGGAAGGGGAAGGAGGGGGAGGGCCCACGTGGGGGGAAGGGGATGAGGGGTGACAATGGGACAAGATTACAGGGATGGAGTGGGGAGGAGGGGGCGGCGCAAGGGGAAGGAAGGAGTTGGGTGGCAGAGGAAGCAGGAATGGTGAGGTGGGAGAAGAAGACTGGGATGGGCTGACTACATCTGGGGGATTGAAAGGTCATGGTGGGGTCAGTGAGGTAATCAACAGCAATAAGAATTTAGTAAATTACAGCAATAACAACTTAATCCAGTGATACCCAGAAGAGTGGGTTGAATTGTCCTTGGGCTGTATCCATGGCCCAGTGTCTGTGCTGGGACTACTTGTTGGTACTATAACTACAAGGTGTGGCCTCCTTGCAGTCTAGCTGGACCAGAGCCCCTCTTCCAATGAGGTGCACTTGGCTGAATCTGCCCCCAGCTCTGCAGATCCCAGCTGGCTCTACTTTACTTATGCTTTGAGGGACCCAGACATTGAAATTCACAGATAATCCAAAAATCACTTTCTACAACTGAGTCAACTCAGTCAACTCAGTTTTAGCAAATAGCAACTGAATTCTTGTGTTTTCCCCACTCCACTTACCTCTGGTGGCAGGAGAAATTAATCATCCAGAGCAGCAACAAAGGAGAATAAGGAGCTACCTAGGGAGCAGCATGGCCTAGTGGCCTAGGAATCAACATAAATAAATTCATTCATTCATTCAATCGTATTTATTGTGTGCTTACTGTGTGCAGAGCACTGTATTAAGCACTTGGGAAGTACAAATGGGCAATATATAGAGACAGTTCCTACCTAACAACGGGCTCACAGTCTAGGAGGGGAAGACAGACAAAAAAACCAACAAGTAGACAGGTGTTAATACTAACAGACTAAATAGAATTATAGCCATTAATAAAATACAGTAATAAATATGTACAAATATACTCAAGTGTTGTGGTGAGGGGAAGGGGAAAGGACAGAGGGAAGGGGGGTGATGGGGAGGGGAGGAGGAGAGGAAAAGGGGAGGCTCAGTCTCGGAAGGCCTCCTGGAGGAGGTGAACTCTGAGTAGGGCTTTGAAGGGAGGAAGAGAGCTAGTTTGGCAGATGTGTGGAGGGAGGGCATTCCAAGCCAGAGGTAGGATTTGGACAAGGGGTCGATGGCAGGACAGGCAAGAACGAAGCACAGTGAAGGGGTTAGCAGCAGAGGATCAGAGTTTGCAGGCTGGGCTGCAGAAGGAGAGAAGGGAGGTGAGGTAGGAGGGGGTGAGGTGATGGAGTGTACTGAAGCCAATAGTGAGGAGTTTTTGCTTGATTTGAAGGTTGACAGGCAACCACTGGAGATTTTTGAGGAGGGGAGTGACATGCCCAGAGCATTTCTGTACAAAGATAATCCAGGCAGCAGAGTGAAGTACAAACTGAAACAGGGAGAGATAGGAGGATGGAAGATCAGAAACAAGATGAGAGATTGAATCAGAAAGGTAGTGCTTTGGATGGAGAGGAAAGGGCGGATCTTGGTGATTTTGTGGAGGTGAGACCGGCAGGTTTTGGTGATGGATTGGATGTGTGGGGTGAATGAGAGAGCAGAGTCAAGGATGACACCAAGGTTGCAGGCTTGTGAGATGGGAAGGATGGTAGTGCCATCCACCATTACAGGAAAGTCAGGGAGAGGACAGGGAAGGGAAGGGAGGGAAGATAAGGAGCTCAGTCTTGGACATGTTGAGTTTTAGGAGGCCAGAGGACATCCAAGTAGAAATGTCCTGAAGGCAGAAGGAGATATGAGTCTGGAGGGAGGGAGAGAAATCAGGGGAGGAGATATAGATTTGGACATCTAGTGGCATCATTCCCTTCTCATATCTAGTTTCTCTGGGTCCTTGGGGCCTTCACTTACTGAGAGGCTAGAGTCCACTGGGTGAGGTAGTGACTGATTCCTAAAATGTGCCCTTCCTGCAACTTCTGGGACTAGTGGGGTGAGAACAGGGGTAAAGGGTGAGGCAAGTCCCCCGTTGGCTATCTAATCCATTAGAACAACCCAATTGATGTTTTTCTGACCCCAGTACCCAACACAAGTATATGGAAATCATTGATAATGACTCTGCCTTCTAGGCTGATAATCAAGTCCAAGCCAGAGGTGTCATGGCCTGCTGTGCCAATGGACTGGTTAATGGGTGGAAAATGCCAGGGGCAAGAGCAGAGGTCAGCATATTCATGTAAAGACAGAGGAAAAGCTTTCTGAAGACAGAAACATTGGAGTTTGCTTCCCAAATAGTTGTCCTTCTCCATTAGCATTCAAATGGTCCCTTTGAGCTAGGGAAATTAACTTTCCAAAGGGCCATAACTCAATCTGCTCTGCAAGTTGTACCTGAAAGTGACTTTTCCAGTCCTTCTCCTGGGGAGGAGAGTTACACAGCCCAGTCGAGTCAAAGACCTTATATGTGTGTTATTTGTGACCGTGGGCACGAATCTCAACAATGTCCTTTCTGCAAATTGAAAATTATAATTAATGTCTTCCTAATTCCTAAATTTGCTAGAATGAGCTGAAAAGATATTTAGGATTTTTGGATATTTATTTACAATGAAAATTAAGACATGGCATAGAGAAAAGTGCCTTTCCTTCAACTACAAGGAAATAAAAATCAAATTCTCAGCTCCCTAAAAACTCCCACCTTCCACAAATCCAGAAGGCATAAAAGGGGACAGTTGCCAGAGTTCAGTTAGAGTCTAGGCAAAGAACAAACTGACATTCCTGTTCCTTTAGCCCCAACCTTAAGCCCTCTCTTAAATGGTGTGGGAGGGAGGAGAAACTATCCAAATTGGAAGAGTTGCCAGAAATCCAGGCTTTCAGACACATTAGATGAGTGGTGGGGTGTGGGGACTCCTCTGAAGACTATGAAAATATCCCTCTGGGGTTTTATGCAGCATGGTTCCGTGGAAAGAGCCTGGGTTTGGGAGTCAGAGGTCATGGGTTCTAATCCCAGCTCCTCCACTTGTCAGCTGTGTGACTTTGGGCAAGTCAATTAACCTCTCTGTGCCTCAGTTACCTCATCTGTAAAATGGGGATTAAGATTGTGAGCCCCACCTGGAACAACCTGATTACCTTGATGCTGCCCCACACTCCCCCAGCGCTTAAAACAGTGCTTGGCACATAGTAAGTACTTAACAAATACCATCATTATTATTATTATTTATGCAGCTCATTAAAATCAACATCAATAATGATTGAATTGAGACCATTCAAATAGACGTTCTCCAAACTCTGATGACTCTGATGTTCTTCTGCCCTGAGTCAAACCAAGACTGAAATTTTCCCCAAGTTAAGAGAATAGGGGGTGAGTGGGTTTAGCTATTTCTCAGTGGGTACCATTTCTCAGGTGTTGGTGTAGGCTAAGGATCCATGACCTTTTTATTGAAAAGGCCACAGTGCTAAGGAGGACACATCACTCGATAACCTAAGAAAAGCACTCTACCAAGGGGAAGAGGTGGGGAGCAAATAGTATTTGGGAAGCAACTGGAGGTGTTGAGAGGACAGGGATTAAATAAATGAAACAAAACTGGTAAAGGAGCCAACCCATTTCAGATCTTCTTGGAGTTTATCTTTCTGGCTGGAGGATAGCAGGCTAGGGAGGATGCCAGGCCACAAGGCCAGCTCTGAGGAGAACAGAGTTTGTTGGCTGCACTCACCAGGAGCACCCTGTGGTCCCAGCTGAATTTTTCCATATTCCTGGCTGGGCCATCTGATTTTCCTTCAGGTATCTGGAGCTGGGGCTGCATTTAGTCCCATATCCCCCTGCATCATCATCAATCAATCAATCAATCAATCAATCGTATTTATTGAGCACTTACTGTGTGCAGAGCACTGTACTAAGCACTTGGGAAGTACAAGTTGGCAACATATAGAGACAGTCCCTACCCAGCAGTGGGCTCACAGTCTAGAAGGGGTAGACAGAGAACAAAACCAAACGTATTAACAAAATAAAATAAATAGAATAGATATGTACAAGTAAAATAAATAAATAAATAGAGTAATAAATATGTACAAACATATATACATATATACAGGTACTGTGGGGAAGGGAAGGAGGTAAGACGGGGGGATGGAGAGTGGGTCGAGGGGGAGAGGAAGGAGGGGGCTCAGTCTGGGAAGGCCTCCTAGAGGAGGTGAGCTCTCAGTAGGGCCTTGAAGGGAGGGAGAGAGCTAGCTTGGCGGATGGGCAGAGGGAGGGCATTCCAGGCCAGACATCATCATCATCATCATCATCACCATCATAATGACGGTACTTGTTAAGTACTTACTATTCACCAACCACTGTATTAAACACTGGAGTAGATTCAAGATAACCAGGTCGAACACAGTCCTTGTCTCATCCAGACTCAGAGTCTAAGGGAGAGGGAGAACAATCAAATCACCATTTTATAGATGAAGAGATGAGTACAAAGAAGTGAAGTAACCTGCCTGAGGTTACACAGCTGGTAAGTAGCAGAGGTGAAAGCCCCTTGAGAAAAATGATCCCATCAAATACTGCTTTCTATTCTCATACAGTGCTCTACCCATAACAGGGCACTTAAGAAATGGAGGTGTGGGTGTGATGCCCTCTGCTAACCCCTAAGCCCAGCACAAACTGTTCCAATAGACTCTGGACTTCCTAGTGTCCAGACCCATGTGCTTTGATGTGTCCTAATCCCTGGCAACAGTCAGCTTCAGAAATCAAGAGAGGCAGGGAAGGCTAGCAGGAAGAGGGAAGGGGAGGCCTAGATGACATGTTCCCATGCTGGGTTCAAGATTTAGCCAGTGGAAATGGACTGGAGGCTGGAAATCCTTCAGTTCCATTTTTCTCTCTGCCCCCACAAAGAAGCAAGAACTCCAAATCAGTGTCAAAAATTGTGATTCTTGGCAGTAGGAGGGTAACCCTGGTGAGGCCCAGCCTGCTCTTCCTGGGAGGCCAGGAAGCATCAGGCCCAGATCTTGGTCTGAAAGTACCATGTACATTCCAAGGTAACGAGGAAGATCTGAATCCCTCCTGAACAGATAACAGCCCAGGCCCAGTGCTTCTGCCGTCCTGGGCCCTGCAGGGTAGTCTTTGTCACTGACAGCTGCCCTCCACTGATGCTACCATCTCAGTCCCCACAGTACCATCTTGTCCAAAGAATGAACCAACATACTATGAGATCCACAGCCATAGTTTACCAGATACAGGCAGAAATAGCTATCCCATACCAGCATGTCAACCAGTGACCCCTGGTCTGTCCACTAGAGCAAGGATTACCAGGCAACAAACTCTTTTTACCTTCTACAATCTCCCATGATCCTCCCTGGTTCTTCCCCAGGGTGGGTCTCCTCTTCTCTGTGGTCTCTTGGAGTGGGGTTCTCGGTCACATATTGCTGGCATGATTTCATTCTTCCCCATCCATCCCCCCATCTGGTATCATCTTTGTGACCAAGGGTCTTTTCAGGGTTCCCCTTTACTGCTGGGTGTTCCCTTTATCCTACTTTTCCCTCTGTTTGCTTGCTTCTTTGTTCCCATTTTCCTCTCTCCCCTATTTGCTGAAGATAATCTTCTGTTCTGGCTCTTTCCTATTTACCTGCATTTGCTATCCTTGAGAATAACCTCCAAATGTTCTGACTCCTTCCTCCTGTATTTGCTGTTCTCAGAAACAATCTCTAGCTATTCTTTCCTATGTACTTTCCCATCCTGCCCCTTTTGCCTCACAATCTGTTAGCCCCACACACCCCAAGCCCTATGCCGGTGTCACCTACATTGAAGGAAATTGGGTTGGCCAGGATCCTGGTCCCTCTGAGCATTGAGTAGCTTGTTGGGGCACTTGAGATGGGACAAAAGCAGCAACTCCTTGATTCAATGTGCAAGTCCAAGAGCTGCCTCTCCTGGCCCACCTCTGCCAAGCCCCAGAGAGCCTCACGGCTGCTCTTATCCTGTCCTTGCTCCTCCCCAGTCCCAGAGCTTCCACTAGACCCACAACACCTGTGAACAACAGAAAGCAGGAAATAGGATGTCCTCCCATTGCCTCAAGCTTAACATGTCCAAAACAGAACTCCTTATCTTCCCAAACAAGTTCTGTCCTCCCCTTGATTTTCCTATCACTCTGGATGGCACCACCATCCTTTCTATCTCACAAAGCCCATAATCTTGATATTATCCTTGACTCCTCTCTCATTAATCCCACACATTCAATCCAACAGTAAATCCTGTTGGTCCCACCTTCACAATAACGCTAAAATCCATCCTTTCCTCTCCATCCAAACACTTACCATGTTCATTCAATCATTCATCCTATCCTGCCTGGATTACAGCATCAGCCTCCTTGCTGACCTCCCAGGCTCCTGCCTCTACCCACTCCAGTCCATACTTCACTCTGCTGCTCAGATCAATGTTCCACAAAAATGTTCAGGACATGTCAACCCATTCCTCAACTCCTATTGCTAATCCCTCTATGCATCAAAGAAAAACTCCTCACCATTGGCTTTAAAGCATTCAATCATCTTGTCCCCCCCCCATGTCTCTTCGCTACTCTCCTACTACAACCCAGCCCACACACTTCATTCCTCTAAAGCTAACCTTCTCACCGTACCTCAATCTCACCTATCTCACCACCAACCCCTCGCCCACATCCTGCCTCTAGTCTGGAAAGCCCTCCCTCCTCAAATCTGAAAGATAATTACTCTCTCACTTCAAAGCCTTATTGAAGGCACAGCTCCTCCAGGAGGTCTTCCCTGACTAAGCCCCTACTTTCCTCTTCTCCCACTCCCTTATGCGTTGCCCTGACTTTCTCCCTTTGTTCTTGCTCCCTCCCAGCTCCAGAGCACCTATATAAATATCTGTAATTTTTTATTTATATTAATGTCTATCTCCCCCTCTCTAGACTGCAAGCTCGTTGTGGACAGGGAATATGTCTGATAATTGTAGTATTGTACTCTCCCAAGTGCTTAGTACAGTGCTCTGCATACAGTAAGCACTCAAGTGAATGAAAAGCTAAATTTCCATCTCTGGACCTTAACTAAAATAACCTAAGTACGGCCTCGATTCCTAAAGTGCATCTCTACTGAACTTGTCTGCTGTTGTGGCAGAGTGAAAAAAACAGGAAAATTCATTCATTCATTCAATCATATTTATTGAGTGCTTACTGTGTGCAGAGGACTGTACTAAGCACTTGGGAAGTACAAGTTGGCAACATATAGAAATGGTCTCTACCCAACAGCAGGCTCACAGTCTAGAAGGGGGAGACAGACAACAAAACAAAACATATTAACAAAATAAAATAAATAGAATAAATATGTACAAGTAAATTAAATAGAGTAATAAATATGTACAAACATATATACATATATACAGGAGCTGTGGGGAGGGGAAGGAGGTAAGGTGGGGGGATGGGAGGAGGAGGAAGGGAAGAGGAAGGAGGGGGCTCAGTCTGGGAAGGCCTCCTGGAGGAGGTGAGCTCTCAGTAGGGCTTTGAAGGGAGGAAGAGAGCTAGCTTAGCGGATGTGCGGAGGGAGGGCATTCAAAGCCAGGGGGATGATGTGGGCCGGGGGTTGACAGCTGGACAGGTGAGAATGAGGCACAGTGAGGAGATTAGTGGCAGAGGAGTGGAGGGTGTGGGCTGGGCTGTAGAAGGAGAGAAGGGAGGTGAGGTAGGAGGGGGCAAGGTGATGGAGAGCCTTGTAGCCGAGGGTGAGGAGTTTTTGCCTGATGTGTAGGTTGATTGGTAGCCACTGGAGATTTTTGAGGAGGGGAGTAACATGCCCAGAGCTTTTCTGCACAAAGACGTTCTGGGCAGTGGCGTGAAGTATGGATTGAAGTGGGGAGCGACAGGAGGATGGGAGATTGGAGAGGAGGCTGATACAGTAATCCAGTCAGATAGGATGAGAGATTGAACGAGCAGGGTAGCAGTTTGGATGGAGAGGAAAGGGTGGATCTTGGTGATGTTGTGGACGTGAGACCGGCAGGTTTTGGTGATGGATTGGATGTGAGGGGCGAACGGGAGAGCGGAGTCAAGGATGACACCAAGGTTGAGGGCTTGTGAGACGGGAAGGATGGCAGTGCTGTCAACAGTGATGGGAAAGTCAGGGAGAGGGCAGGGTTTGGGAGGGAAGATAAGGAGTTCAGTCTTAGAAAAAAGACTGTTCATTCATTCAATTGTACATATTGAACACTTACTGTGTGCAGAGAAGTGTACTAAGTGCTTAGCACTGTACTGTACAATCTGAGAAATGTCCATCCAAATGGAGCAAGAAGACTCATGGCTCATCCCCTCAGAGCAGATGGCACTCCCAGACTCATGGTTACAAATGTAGCAGATGCACATTGTTCTGCAAATTGGAATGGAAAATCCAAGTGGAAACTCTAAAGTGTCCCAGAAATGTCTCTCAGGAGGTCATTCTAATAGGAATTCATCCTCTAGGGTGAGGGCAGAAATGGCAGCTTAAAAAGCCCCATGCAGGGAAGCGTCCCATGTCCCCTTTAAGTTCCCACAAAGTTTCACCCTGGAACCTACAGGTCAAGATCCTAAACTGCCTGGAAGAGGCCAGGGGCCAGGGAGAGGGGAGAAATGGGACAGGGTTGAGGAAGGCAGGAGAAGGGAAGGTGCAGGTCAGGGAACTAGTCTGAAGCAGAATAAAGTGCAAAAAGCGAAAGCAAGACAGTGAGCAGAGTTGGTGTCAGGGAGTTCAGAAACACAGGACAAAGCTGGATCAACTGGTTTAGCTGGGCCTGGAGTAGGGCAGGGCCATTTCACAGTAGCTGGACAGTACACCACTGGAATTCTTAAAGGAATGGACCCTGCTGCCACCCTCCCTTTCTCTGCTCTTTGGTGTCCTCAGGTCTGCAAGCATTTGGAGCCTTGCCTCTTTGAATGATAATAATAATAATTATGATTTTGCTATTTGTTATACGCTTACTATGTGTCAGTCACTGTACTAACATCTGGGGTAGATACAAGCAAATATTGTTGGACACAGTCCCTGTCCCACGTGGGGCTCATAGTCTCAATCCCCATTTTACAGATGAGGTAATTGAGGCCTAGAGAAGTAAAGTATCACCAGGGGTTCGTTAATCAGATTCGCAGACAAGTGAGTGCCCACCCTCTGGAGGAGGTCAGCCAGCCAATCATTTTTATTGAGCACTTACTGTGTGCACAGCACTTTACTAAGCATTTGGGAGTGTATGATTGAACAATATAACATACACGTTCCCTACCTATGGAAAGCTTAGAGTCTAGAGGGGGAGAAAGACATTAATAGAAAGAAATAAATGAGAGATATGGACTCATGCTGTGGTGCTGGGACGGGGGGGATGAATAAAGGGAGTGTCTGGGTGACGCAGAAGGGAGTGGGAGAAGAAGAAAGGAGGACTTATTCATTTATTCAATTGTATTTATTGAGCACTTACTGTGTGCAGAGCACTGTGCTAAGTGCTTGGGTAATACAAGTCGGCAACATATAGAGATGATCCCTACCCAACAACGGGCTCACAGTCTAAAAGGGAGAGACAGACAACAAAACAAAACATCTAGATAGGTGTCAAAACCATCAGAATAAATAGAATTATATCGTTAATGAAATAAATGAGTAGTAAATATGTACAAGTAAAATAAATAGTAATAAATGTGTACAAATATATACAAGTCCTGTAGGGAAGGGAAGGAGGTGGCGGGGGGGGGGGGGTGCATGGGGAGGAGGAGAGGAAAAAGAGAGCTCAGTCTGGGAAGGCCTCCTGGAGGACGCGATCTCTCAGTAGGACTTTGAAGGGAGGAAGAGAGCTAGCTTGGCGGATGTGTGGAGGGAGGGCATTCAAAGCCAAGGGAAGGACGTGGACCAGGTGATGAGTGAGAATGAGGTACAGTGAGGAGTTTAGCAGTCGAGGAGCAGAGGGTGTGGGCTGGGCTATAGAAGGAGGAGAAGGGAGGTGAGGTAAGAGGGGATGAGGAGATGGAGAGCCTTGAAGCCGAGAGTGAGAATCTTTGGCTTGATTCGTAGGTGGACAGGCAACCACTGGAGATTTTTGAGAAGGGGAGTGACATGCCCAGAGCATTTCTGTACAAAGATAATCCAGACAGCAGAGTGAAGTATAGACTGAAGCGGAGAGAGACAGGAGGATAGGAGATGAGAGAGGAGGCTGATGCAATAATCCAGTCGGGATAAAATGAGAGCTTGAACCAGCAATGTAGTGGTTTGGATGGAGTGGAAAGGGCGGATCTTGGCAATGTTGTGGAGGTGAGACTCACAAGTTTTGTTGACGGATTGGATGTGTGGGGTGAATGAGAGAGCAGAGTCGAGGATGACACCAAGGTTGCAGGCTTGTGAGACAGGAAAGTCAGGGAGAGGACAGAGTTTAGGAGGGAAGATAAGGAGCTCAGTCTTAGACGTAGTGAGCTTTAGGTGGCGGGCATACATCCAGATGGAGATGTCCTGAAGGCAAGAGGAGATACGAGCCTGGAGGGAGGAAGAGAGAGCAGGGGTGGAGATGTAGATTTGGGTGTCATCAGTGTAGAGACAATAGTTGAAGCCGTGGGAGCGAATGAGTTCACAAAGGGAGAGAGTATAGATAGAGAACAGAAGGGGACCAATAACTGACCCTTGAGGAACCCCTACAGTAGGGGGATGGGAGGGGCAGGAGGAACCCGCAAAGGAGACTGAGAATGAACAGCCAGAGAGATAAGAGGAGAATCAGGAGAGGACGGAGTCTGTGAAGCCAAGGTTGGATAGCGTGTTGAGGAGAAGGGGGTGGTCCACAGTGTTGAAGGCAGCTGAGAGGTCGAGGAGGATTAGGATAGAATAGAAGGCATTGGATTTGGCAAGAAGGAGGTCATTGGTGACCATTGAGGGCAGTTTTGGTAGAGTGTAGGGTACGGAAGCCAGATTGGAGGGGGTCTAGGAGAGAGTTGGAGTTGAGGAATTTAAGGCAGCGAGTGTAGACGACTCATTCTAGGAGTTTGGAAAGGAAGGGTAGGAGGGAGATAGGGCGATAACTAGAAGGGGCAGTGGGGTCAAGAGAGGGTTTTTTGGGGGATGGGGGAGATGTGGGCATGTTTTAAGGCAGAGGGGAAGGAACCAGTGGAGAGTGAGAGGTTGAAGATGGAAGTTAAGGAGGGGAGATGGAAGTTAAGGAGGGGAAGGTGCTTGGGATGGAAGAGAGATTTGGGGCCCTCACTTCCTCCAGCTTGCATTTCCTCCAAGGAAACAAGGTGTCCAACCCTGAATCCAAGTCTCTCCATCCCTCTGCTGCCACAATCTGGTTACTCAGAGAAGTAAGGTGACTCACCCAAGGTCACACAGCAGAGACCGTACCTCGTTCTCCTCACCGTACCTCGTTCTCCTCACCGTACCTCGTTCTCGCCTGTCCCGCCATCGACCCCCGGCCCACGTCATCCCCCGGGCCTGGAATGCCCTCCCTCTGCCCATCCATCCGCCAAGCTAGCTCTCTTCCTCCCTTCAAGGCCCTACTGAGAGCTCACCTCCTCCAGGAGGCCTTCCCAGACTGAGCCCCTTCCTTCCTCTCCCCCTCGTCCCCCTCTCCATCCCCCCCATCTTACCTCCTTCCCTTCCCCACAGCACCTGTATATATGTATATATGTTTGTACATATTTATTACTCTATTTATTTATTTATTTATTTATTCATTTATTTATTTTACTTGTACATATCTATCCTATTTATTTTATTTTGTTAGTATGTTTGGTTTTGTTCTCTGTCTCCCCCTTTTAGACTGTGAGCCCACTGTTGGGTAGGGACTGTCTCTATTTGTTGCCAATTTGTACTTCCCAAGCGCTTAGTACAGTGCTCTGCACATAGTAAGCACTCAATAAATATGATTGATTGATTGATTGATAGATTGGTGGAGCTGGAATTAGAACCCATGACATTCTCACTCCCAGACCCATGCTCTAGATTGGGGATGAATACCTCCATCCCTGACTCTTCTTTCCATTTAATTCTTGAGTTTCTTGGCAACTACTTAAGCAAAAAAGTCAAACACTCACTACCTCAGCTTTCTCATCAATGAAATGGGTCAACTGAAACCTTTGCTTGACAGGTAAGTCTCTCTCTCTCAGATTGACCCTTCAGGTCATACAGTAAGATAGATTTGGTCATCTTTCCAGTGCTCTGATGAAAGTGGTGGGGTGACTCAGTAAACATCATGGATAATAAAGATGCAAGTCTAAGCAAGGCCCTATGCAAAGCAAGCCACTCTGGGCCCCCAACCCAGAGAACCAGATCTAATCAATCAATCAATCGATGAACACTTACTGTGTACCGAGCACTGTACTTAGTATTTGAGAAAGTACAATACTATAGACACAGTCCCTATCCACGAGGAGCTTATAGTTTATAGGGGGAGACAGATATTAAAATAAATTACAGATCTATAGCAGAGTATAATGATATGCACATAAGTGACATGGATATGGAGTGAGTATCAGAGGGCTTTCAGGGTACATGACCAAGTGCATAGTTGACACAGAGGGGAGGAGAGGGAGAAGAAGTGAGGGCTTAGTCAGGGACAGCCTGTTTTATGGTATTTGCTAAGCACTTACTGTGTGCCAGACACTGTACTAAGCACTGGGAAAGATACCGGCACTGGGGTAGGTATACGATTCAAGAGCGGCATGGTTTAGTGGAAAGAGCACAGGCGTGGGAATCAGAGGACATGGGTTCTAATCCCGGCTCTGCCACTTGTCTGCTGTGTGACCTTGGGCAAGCCACTTAACTTCCCTGTGCCTCAGTTACCTCATCAGTAAAATGGGGATTAAGACTGTAAGCTCCACATGGGACAACCTGATTACCTTGTATCTACCCCAGTGGTTAGAACAGTGTTTGGCACATAGTAAGCGCTTATCAAATACCATCATTATTATTATTACAAGGTTAGACACAGTCCATGTCTCACATGGGGCTCAACATTCTTAATCCCCATTTTACACATGCAGTAAGTGAGGCACAGAGAAGTTAAGTGATTTGCCCTAGGTCACACAACAGACAAGTGGTGGAGCTGGGTTTAGAACTCAGGTCCTTCTGACTACCAGGCCCTTGCTCTACCCATTAAGCCCCAGGGTTGTGAAGATGAGGATCATGATCATCATCATCAATTGTATTTATTGAGCGCTTACTGTGTGCAGAGCACTGTACTAAGCACTTGGGAAGTACAAGTTGGCAACATATAGAAACAGTCCCTACCCAACAGTGGGCTCACAGTCTAAAAGGGGGAGACAGAGAACAAAACCAAACATATTAACAAAATAAAATAAATAGAATAGATATGTACAAGTAAAATAAATAAATAAATAAATAAATAGAGTAACAAATATGTACAAACATATATACATATATACAGGTGCTGTGGGGAAGGGAAGGAGGTAAGATGGGGGGGATGGAGAGGGGGACGAGGGGGAGAGGAAGGAAGGAGCTCAGTGTGGGAAGGCCTCCTGGAGGAGGTGAGCTGTCAGTAGGGCCTTGAAGGGAGGAAGAGAGCTAGCTTGGCGGATGGGCAGAGGGAGGGCATTCCAGGCCCGGGTGATGACGTGGGCCGGGGGTCGATGGCGGGACAGGCGAGAACGAGGTACGGTGAGGAGATTAGCGGCAGAGGAGCGGAGGGTGGTGAGGAGAGTGGTCAGGAACTGTTAGGGACTGTAGAAATGAGCCCAGTGCAAGATCTCCCAGCACCATCAGGCTCAATGCTCTAACTCCTTCTTCCCAACCTTCCCTACCCACCACTGCCTTCCCTTGGCCCCACTATTAGAAAAGTGTTTTCAGCTTCTTAGTGAGGAATTAGGCTCAAATCTAAGGGTTTTACCGTTGGTGAATGACTTGCCTTCAGAGTGGCTTCATCTGAGTTCATGTACTGGTCAAGAATTAGTCTGACTCCCCTCCAAAGAAAACTTCTCCATTAAGCGATTTGTTTAATTGAGTTTACACACACATACCTCCCCACACACCCCTCCCCCACCATGTCCCTCATTATTCAAAGCTGTATAAACATCAAACCATCTTTTATTTGGGCAAATTCATGTTCCTGACAGCTAGGCAGGGTTCTGTGTGCCCTTCATCATCAACTTAACCCTGGCCCCAAGAGTGTGGGGGATTTAATAATAATAATGATAATGATGGTATTTGTTAAGCGCTTACTATGTGCAAAGCATTTTCTGCCCTTTCCCTCAAAGCACCATATTTGATCTCTGCTCTGCTTTGCCTTTTGGATCAATGATGGCTAATAGCTGCTTATTCTAAGCAACTGATGTTCAATCTATATCTTAATATCAGCACTTGATTCACTCTGCAGTGTGTTTTTCCTCTAACTACGGAGGCAACCTGGTTTGGCTGTAGCAGCTTACCTACTCTCTCACCTCTGAGGATCTTTGCCCAAAGCTTGAACCAATCCATAGCAACTATCTCCCTAGTGTCAGCAGTGGTGGACTAATTCACAGCAAGCTTATTGGCTTAGGACAGGCTCCCAGGACCCTCAGAAAACTTTCCCTCTCTGCTAGGGAAAAAAGTCACCCAAAGTGTGGCGAGGCAAGGGGTGAAATTTGTGGTGGTCTACCAACTGTCTCTTTCTCCATAGACAATTTTCTCATGCCCTCCCTCTTGCCTGGAACTCCCTGCCCTTTCCAAAGCTGGAAGACAGGAATTCTCCTCAATCTTCAAAGCCTTACTAAAAGTCACACTTCCTCCAGGGAGCCTTCCTGCCTAATTCCTCATCTCTCCACCCCATTTCCCTCACTTCTTTCTTAGCTTTGTAACTTGAGTCCTTACCTGCTAAGCATTTAGGTACTCACCCCACCACCATGTCTTGTCTTATGTTGTCGAGTTGTTTCTGACCTAGGGCAACATCTCTCCCAGAACGCCCTGCCCTCCATCTGCAATCGTACTGGTAGTGTATCCATAGAGTTTTCTTGGTAAAAATACAGAATTAGTTTACCATTGCCGCCTTCCATGCCGTAAACTCAAATCTCCACCCTCGACCATCTCCTATGCCACTGCTGCCCAGCATGGGTGTGTTTTGACTTGTGGCCGATTGCCTTCCACTCACTAGCCACTGCTCAAGCTAGCAATGGAATGGGTAGGCCTCTGCTTGACTCTCCCTCCCATAGCTGAGACTGGTAGAATACTGGAAACCCTCCAGGTGCGACCTTGAGAGGCACTACCACAGTACATACATATCCTTATACTTTGCTGCTTCTTCTATCTGTAATTTATTTTAGTCTGTCTATGCTCCTTGACCCCTCGCAGGATCACAGCTGGAGAGTTTCCAGTACTCTACCAGTTTTGGCTATGGATGGGAGAGTCAAGCAGAGGGATACCCATTCCATTCCCAGCTTGATCAGTGGCAAGTGATCAAGATTGAACTCCTTGTCTTCCCGCTCAAACCCTGCCCTCTCCCTGACTTTCCCGTCTCACAAGCCCGCAACCTTGGTGTCATCCTCGATTCCGCTCTCTCATTCACCCCTCACATCCAAGCCATCACCAAAACCTGCCGGTCTCAGCTCCGCAACATTGCCAAGATCCGCCCTTTCCTCTCCATCCATACTGCTACCCTGCTCATTCAAGCTCTCATCCTATCCCGTCTGGACTACTGCATCAGCCTTCTCTCTGATCTCCCATCCTCGTGTCTCTCCCTACTTCAATCCATACTTCATGCTGCTGCCCGGATTGTCTTTGTCCAGAAACGCTCTGGACATATTACTCCCCTCCTCAAAAATCTCCAGTGGCTACCAATCAATCTGTGTATCAGGCAGAAACTCCTCACCCTCGGCTTCAAGGCTCTCCATCACCTCGGCCCCTCCGACCTCACCTCCCTTCTCTCCTTCTACAGCCCACCCCACACCCTCCACTCCTCTGCTGCCAATCTCCTCACCGTACCTCATTCTCGCCTGTCCCGTCATCGACCCCCGGCCCACGTCATCCCCCAGGCCTGGAATGCCCCATCCGCCAAGCTAGCTCTCTTCCTCCCTTCAAGGCTCTACAGAGAGCTCACCTCCTCCAGGAGGCCTTCCCAGACTGAGCCCCTTCCTTCCTCTTCCCCTCGTCCCCCTTTCCATCCCCCCCATCTTACCTCCTTCCCTTCCCCACAGCACCTGTATATATGTATATACGTTTGTACATATTTATTACTCTATTTATTTATTTATTTTACTTGTACATATCTATTCTATTTCATTTTGTTAGTATGTTTGGTTTTGTTCTCTGTCTCCCCCTTTTAGACTATGAGCCCACTGTTGGGTAGGGACTGTCTCTATATGTTGCCAACGTGTACTTCCCAAGCACTTAGTACAGTGCTCTGCACACAGTAAGCACTCAATAAATACGATTGATGATGATGATGATGAAGTGAGTGGAAGGCAATTTACTACAAGTCAAAACTCACCCGTGTTGGGCAGCAGCAGAATGGGAGAGAGTCGAGGGCTGAGACTCAAGTTTACTGCGTGGAAGAAGGCAATGGTGGACTACTAATGTATTTTTACCAAGAAAACTCTATGGATACACTACCAGAATGATTGCAGATGGAGAATGGGGCATTCTGGGAGACATGTGTCCATGGAATCGTTATGGGTTGGACATGACTCAACAGCATAATACAAGAAAAAATGCCCCTTGAAGGCAAGGATCTTGTCTACTAACTCTATTGTACAAGCATTTAGTACAGTGCTTTGCATAGCATAAGCATTCAGTAAATATCATTGATTGATTGCCTGAGACCTGTGGGTTTCCCCTGCCAATGAGGGTGAATGAACTCCACCCATGTTGTCTTTAATGAATACAACATCACATGTAAGTTCATCTCTACCTCGACCTCTCAGCTGCCTTCGACACTGTGGACCACCCCCTTCTCCTCAATACGCTATCCAACCTTGGCTTCACAGACTCTGTCCTCTCCTGGTTCTCCTCTTATCTCTCTGGTCATTCATTCTCAGTCTCTTTTGTAGGCTCCTCCTCCCACTCCCATCCCCTTACTGTGGGGGTTCTCCAAGGTTCAGTTCTCGGTCCCCTTCTGTTCTCGATCTACACTCACTCCCTTGGTGACCTCATTCGCTCCCATGGCTTCAGCTATCATATCTATGCTGATGACACCCAAATCTACATCTCTGCCCCTGCTCTCTCCCCCTCCCTCCAGGCTCACATCTCCTCCTGCCTTCAGGACATCTCCATCTGGATGTCTGCCCGCCACCTAAAACTCAACATGTCCAAAACTGAACTCCTTGTCTTCCCTCCCAAACCCTGCCCTCTCCCTGACTTTCCCATCACTGTGGACAGCACTACCATCTTTCCCGTCTCACAAGCCTGCAACCTTGGTGTCATCCTCGACTCCGCCCTCTCATTCACCCCTCACATCCAAGCCATCACCAAAACCTGCCGGTCTCAGCTCCACAACACTGCCAAGATCCGCCCTTTCCTCTCCATCCAAACCGCTACCCTGCTCAATCAAGCTCTCATCCTTTCCCGTCTGGACTACTGCATCAGCCTCCTCTCCGATCTCCCACCCTCGTGTCTCTCCCCACTTCAATCCATACTTCACGCCGCTTCCCGGATTGTCTTTGTCCAGAAATGCTCTGGGCATGTTACTCCCCTCCTCAAAAATCTCCAGTGGCTACCAATCAATCTGCACATCAGGCAGAAACTTCTCACCCTCGGCTTCAAGGCTCTCCATCACCTCGCCCCCTCCTACCTCACCTCCCTTCTCTCCTTCTACAGCCCGGCCCGCACCCTCCACTCCTCTGCCGCTAATCTCCTCATCGTGCCTCGTTCTCGCCTGTCCCGCCGTCGACCCCCGGCCCACGTCATCCCCCTGGCTGGAATGCCCTCCCTCCCAACATCTGCCAAGCTAGCTCTCTTCCTCCCTTCGAGGCCCTACTGAGAGCTCTCCTCCTCCAGGAGGCCTTCCCAGACTGAGACCCCTCCTTCCTCTCCCCCTCTCCATCCCCCCGTCTTACCTCCTTCCCTTCCCCACAGCACCTGTATATATGTATATATGTTTGTACATATTTATTACTCTATTTATTTATTTATTTTACTTGTACATATCTATTCTATTTATTTTGTTAATATGTTTTGTTTTGTTCTCTGTCTCCCCCTTCTAGACTGTGAGCCCACTGTTGGGCAGGGACTGTCTTTATATGTTGCCAACTTGTACTTCCCAAGCGCTTAGTACAGTGCTCTGCACACAGTAAGTGCTCAATAAATGCAATTGATTGATTGACTGATTGATCTCTAGACTGTAAGTTCATTGTGGGTAGGGAATGTATCTGCTTATTATTCTATTGTATTCTCCCAAGTTCTTTGTACAGTGCTCTGCACAGAGTAAGCACTCAATAAATACGATTGAAATAATGAATGAATGACTCATTCTCTCCCACATCTTGTGCTTCTTGAGGTGCCCAAACTTCCTGCTCCCTGGTATTCTTTTCTTCCATATGCCCTCTCCAGATCCAGGAAAAAAGTTTTGCAAGATCAAGATATGTCATCATCAAATTTCCCACTTCTGTTTCGTTGAAGTGCAACCAAACTTCTGGATTCTGGATCATTCAAAGGAATCAAGAAATGCAGGGGGCCTTACATAACAAGCAGCTGGATTTGTAAAATGCCCTTTACTTTAAAATAGGCCTTCTGCAGGCCTTCAGGTGCTGCACAGATTGTACCAAACAACAGAATGGTCTTAA
The DNA here is from genome assembly GCF_015852505.1 of Tachyglossus aculeatus. NCBI lineage: Eukaryota > Metazoa > Chordata > Mammalia > Monotremata > Tachyglossidae > Tachyglossus > Tachyglossus aculeatus. The sequence goes on along the minus strand of NC_052076.1, from coordinate 20,203,994 downwards.
ACATAGTGCAAGTTAATGCTTTACAGTCACATTAAAACTGTGGTTACTTATTATGTACATATATAACAGGGTTTGTTCCTTCCCCCTTCTACCTGGAAATGTACAGTTTAAACAACATGGGGGAAAATACATAATCTACAAATCACCACATCTCAGTTTTACAGTACAATGTCAGATGGCATCTCGCCAACAGATTTCTTCATACAGGGAGCTTTGATGGTGTTCATATTGCACAAGAGAATTCCAGCATGGCTGGTGAGAGGTTGTTGGAGGATGCCACCAATGAGACATCATTCTCTTTGGGACGAAGGTGTTTTCAGTAATACATGTTCTTATCCCACCAGCCTGTAGAAGGGAAAAGCCAATTAGCCAGAAAGCCAGAGCTTGTCTGAAATGATCTCCCTACACAGCATTCACTGAGTTGTCTCAATCTCTCAAAACTTCCTTCTGAAAAATCAGAAAATATATTCTGACTAACCAAGAATCACCAAATATTGAAAACCTACAGAGTCAAAAATAGAAATACAGTGGTCAACAAGGTGGGCAAGCTGGATCAGCTTACTTTGGATGGGGCTGGGGATCAGCCAAGGTAAGTATTAGAGGCAGGGTTCCAAAATTGGTTCCCATGGTTCCTTGTATCCCTGTATTTAACCCTTGATGTGTTAATCTGTAACCATGCAACCTTGCCCTTCCTTTGGCTACTTACTTCCTGGGTAAAGTCGGATGAGAAGCTTACGGACCTCATCATAGACCCAAATCAAAATGGCATATGGCACAGCCACAAACCAGTACTGCACCCTGAAAGAAAGACAGGGAGATGTGCGTTAGAAACCAATGACTGGACTATCTGTAGCTCAGCAGATCCCCTCCATCAACTCCATAATGGTGTAATCATGAGTTGCATAACTTGATGCAGAAAGCCTCTTTCTCCACCTCCACCTCCAATCTGTTTCCAGCCCCCAGCTACTCCTCCCCACAGATTTGGTGAAATAGAGTTGAGTTCTTTCCTCCAGTACTAACACACATCTCACCGAAGCATTGTGAAGTTCAAGGCTGCAACACTTCCAAGCCCATATGAAAGGATCAAAGCGATGACCACCTGGGAAACGATCCCGATCCAGATGACTTTATTTCTGCAAAAGAATGGAATCTGAGTCCATGCGGAGCCACGGTGTCCATCTGGTGATGAGGATCCCCAGTGAAACACTTCTCAGGGTGGTGAATGCCTTTCCGTTTTACAAGACTTCATTATCATCTCATTCACCCAGTGGGTCGGATTTGCTCGACTTCTGGCCCTGATGGGACTCAGCACATCATTTACCTGAAAAGACCTTGCTGGAAGATGGAATTCCTCCGGGTCTTCCTGATGATCAAATCTGCTAACTGTTGAACCATGATGCCAACGAAGAAGGCTGTGTAGCCTGTCCATTCCAGGTACTTGCGCTGATAACGCGTCTGTGAAGACATGTAGGGGAAAAGGCAGACAGGAGGGTCAGCTGGCAGGTTGATTCTGGAGAATTTGGCATTTATCACATCATTTCAGGCAGTCGGTCAAACATGCTTACTGACCACTTGCTGTGTGCAGAGCACTTTAATAAGCACTTGGGAGAATACAACATAACAATATAACAGTGACATCCCCTGCCCACAATGAGCTTACAGTCCATACTTCACTCTGCCCCCTGGATCACTTTTTCTGAAAAACCATTCAGTTCATATCTCCCCATTCCTCTGCCCATTTACCTCTGCATCAAACAGAAACTCCTCTCTATAGACTCATTCCCTCTCTCCCTCCTACCTAGACTTACTGATCTTCTACTGTAAGTCAACCTGCACACTCTGCTCCTCTAATACCAGTGCCTCTTCCTCGATCTTGACTATCCTGCCCTCAGAACTGGAACTTTCTTCCCCCTTCCTATCTGACCATCCATCTCTCACCTCACTTTCAAAATCTTCCTAAAAATCACATCTCCTCCAAATGGTATTCCCAGAAATAAGCCCTTTATTTCTCTTATCTGCCCTCATTCATTCATTCATTCAATCGTATTTATTGAGTACTTACTGTGTGCAGAGCACTGTACTAAGCACTTGGGAAGTACAAGTTGGCAACATATAGAGCAGGTCCCTACCCAGCAGTGGGCTCACAGTCTAGAAATAATAATGATGGCATTTATTAAGCACCCCTCTGCATTGACTATGCACTTGGCTGTGTACTCCTTAAGAACTTTAATACTCACGCCAGCCCTTTAATACTTATGCAAATTTCGTATTCTCTTCCATCTCCCCTGTGCATAATCTTTTTTAATGTCTGTCTCTCTCTGTAGACAGTGAGCTCGTTGTGGGCAGGAATCATGTCTTCCAAGTCTGCCGTTTTGTACTTTCCCAAGTGCTTCATAGAGTGCTCTGCATATAGTCAGTACTCAATAAATGCCACTGATTGTTTGATTTTTTTATGGTATTTGTTAAGTCCTTACTATGTGCCAGGCACTATTCTAAGCTCTTGGATAGATTGATTGATCACTGCCCTCTTTCACTGAGGTCTTCCTGGAATAGGGGTGGAAGGCCTTTTGCGGGAAGGCAAGTTGTTCTGAACCTGTTTGAAAGCCTGCAGAGGAGCTATTCAGTGAAGAAACTACAGGTATAGGCGGGAGGAGTCTGAAACTCTTTGAAGGGTTATGGGCAATTATCTAATTCCAGTGATATGGGCTGCCTTAAAAGATAACTTAAAGGGGAAGGCAAAAAAGAAGTTAGACGAACAGATTGAAAAATCCCTAAGGGCAGGGATCATGTCTTAGTCCATTGAATCCCAAGTGCTGAATACATAGTAACCACTCAAATAAATACCACTGATTGACTGATTGATTGACAGGGCTTAAATTGTCATCCAATCATAGCTATAGCCATTGCAAAAGCATGGGCAACATTTATGTGAACAGTGAACCAGGCAGATATTCAGGTTCCCACTGCACTACTGGTGAGGCAGTAGAGGACGTCATATCGTTGCCTGGGCCCAGCTCAACACAGCCAGGCCCAGAAAGGCAGGCTGAAGCCCCAGCCAGGCCCTGGTAGAGGCAGATGGTGAGCCTAGAAGGGAATCCCGCCCCTGCTCCCCTTACCCATTCCTGGCCATAGCTGTCTTCCAGGTCATTTAAACTGTCCTTTTCCCATTCTACTCGCAAGTCAATGAGCCGTTCGGGTCTGAAACCCTGCTCTGCGTAGACAGTGAAGTACACCAGAAAGGCTCCAATGGCTTGGATGATTCCTAGGAGACAAGGAGGGAGAATGTCATGGATTTTAACAGGAACCCAATTAACCAGCCCTCCCAGGAGTTGAAGAGACAGAGGCAGAAGTGGTCTCAGCCTACCAATGTGCAGGTAGGAGTAAACGGCTAGCTGCTGATTCACCAATCTGTCTCTCTTCTTGTGACGTGGCTTCCGGTTCATGATGTCACTTTCAGCTTTTTCATAGGCCAGGGCAATTGAGGGAATCTGTTGGGGAGAGAAAACAGGGAGAGGGAGAGAAACCATGTCAAAACCTAAGTTCTTTTCCCATTAGTGTATTGGCAGAACATCAATGGGTAACCTGTGTTTCCTAATGGCACAAAAATCTGTGTTCTTATGTATAGAACATTTGGGTGTATCCTGAAGGCCCTTAGATGTTTATATACTTTAGCTAGTTGCACTGGAAGGCTGAAACCCCAATGGAAAATGATATGCTTCAGGGTCATTTTAGTGGGAAAACTGAGGCCCAGGACTTGAAATAGGGAGAGAGGGAGCTGAACAGGAGAGTTTGGAGAGGTTAATTCAATCAGTCAATCCAACAATGGTATTTATTCAACATTTTCTTTGCTCAGAGCACTGTCCTAAGCACATGGGGGAGCACTATACAACAGACTTGGCAGACATGTTCCCTGATGACATGGAGCTTACAGTCTATAGTGGAGAAAGATATTAAAATAAATTACTGCTCTGTACATAAGTGTTGTGTGACTGAGGGTGGGGTGAATATCCAGTGCTTAAAGGGTAAAAATCCCAGTGCCAAAGATATGCAGAAGGGAGAGGGGGAGGGGAAATGAGGGCTTAGTCGGGGAAGGCCTCTTGGAGGAGATGTGATTTTAATAAAGCCTTGAAGGTGCAGAGTGGTGGCCTGTTGGTTATGAAGGGGAAGGGAGTTCTAGGCCAGAGGGAGAATGTGAGCAAGAGGTGGGCAATGTAAATAGATGAAATTAAGATATACAGTGATTAGGTTGGCGTATGGACTGGGTTGTAGTAGGAAATCAATGAGGGGGAGGGGATCAAGGTGATTGAGTGCTTTAAAGACAATGGCAATGAGTTTCTGTCTGATGCAGAAGTGGCTGGGCAACCACTGGAGGTTCTTGAGGATAGGGAAAACATGGGCTGAACAATTGTGTAGAAAAATGATGTGGGCAGCAGAGTGAAGTATGGATTGGAGTGGGGAGTGATGGGAGGCAGGGAAGTCAGCAAGGAACCTGATGTGGGGTAGTCAAGGCAAGATAGGATAAGTGTTTGAATCAGCATAGTAGCAGTTTGGATGGAAAGGAAAGGGTGGATTTTAGTTATGTTTTAAGGTAGACCCAACAGGATTTGGTGACAGATTGTGTATGTGGTTTGAATGAGAGAGATCACAAGGGAGATGAGTTAAGGATAATGTCAAGTTTATGGGCATGTGAGACAGAGAGGATAGTGATGCTGTCTATAGGATTGGTAGGGGAGGGGAAATCATTTAATCTTTACAGACTCCATAAAAGGTCATCCAGGCCATCATTCTATAGTCATCTCTGGAGTTCATTGGTCACAGGATGGGTTCCCATTGCTGATTCTCCATTCCACCTACCCCATTGACCTTAGCCTCTTGTTCTCAACCTCATGTCCACTTACAATGTCAGTGCCCAGATCGATGAACAAGATGGTGATGGTGCCAATGGGCAGGGGGATGCCAGCCATAATGAAAATGAGGAAGGGGCAGAGCTCAGCAATGTTCTTGGTCAGGGTATAAGCAATGGTCTTCTTAAGATTGTCAAAGATCAGACGACCTAGGAGAAGGATAATCTTCTTCAAGGGACTGCCATCATTCTGAGGCATTCCTGGCTGTCAGTTTCAGCACCCCGGATACCCTGGGGGTGGAGGAGAAACTGTGCTTACCTTCCTCTACACCTGTGACTATGGAGGCAAAGTTGTCATCCAGCAGGACCATGTCAGCTGCATTTTTGGCTGCATCTGAACCTGAAATGCCCATTGCAATTCCAATGTCTGCCTTCTTCAGAGCTGGGGAATCATTGACTCCATCACCAGTCACTGCCACAACTGCATCCTGACACGATTCAAGGAGAAAAATTACTCAGGCATCTGCTTACTGACTCCAGTTCAATAATAATAATAATTGTAGAATTTGTTCAGCACTTACTATAGGCCAAAGACTGGACTAAGTGCTGGGGTACATGCAAAACAATCAAGTAAAGACAATACCTGGTCCACAAGAGGCTCACAGTCTTAATTAGGAGAGAAAACAGGGATTAAATGCCCATTTTACAGAGGAGGAAACTGAGGCCCAGAGAAACTAAGTGACTTGCCCAAGGTCATACAGCAGGCAGGTGGAGAGGCTGAGATTATAACTCAGGTCCTCTGAGTCTCAGTCCCATGTTCTTTTCACTAGGCTGAGCTGCTTCTCCAAACAGCTCAGAGTCCCAATCTCCTACAGACAGTCATGAAGGCAGAACCTTTCCGGATCCTGAGAAGGGAAAAAGTTGAGAATCTTTGCAAACTGGATGGAAAGGGAATCAAGAAACAGGAAGGGTGTTTAGAGAAGGGGTTCCTGGTGGAAGTCCCTGAAGGAGCATCCCAGAGTCTAAGCTCAGCTGTTTTCCTCCTTCCAATAAAAATGTGCAAGTTGGGCTAGAGGGATCAGAAGCCTTAGTTTTCTAAGGTCAACAGAGGGACTGCCTGGGAGAGAAAAACTGTGGGAGGCAGGGAGAAGGGAAGAGAAGCCCCTGGGTTGTCCCCCTACCTGTCTCTGACAGCCTTCCACGATGATCAACTTCTGCTGGGGAGACGTGCGGGCAAAGACAATCTCCGAGTGGTTAACCAAGAGTTCGTCCAGCTGCTCTGAGCTCATGTCCTTCAACTCCATTCCATTCACCACAGCAGCTTTGGCATCCCTATAGGAGAAAGGGGAAGCCCAGGTGAGGCAGAAGATCAACCCCTTAGAGAGGGCCACATGTGTATGGGTGGTCACTAGCCATCAACCTTATGATTGGATGCAGCTCCTAAGGCTCTAACATTAAGGAACCCAACTTTCTTGCTAGATAGAGAGCTGCAGATAAAACTAGTTGTAATTGAAGGAAGTCATCACCCAGCCAACTACCTCTCTTTCTTCTCCATCTGTCCTACACAAATTCCTCTGACCCACAGACTCTGTAAGTGGTTTGATTCAGGTTGAAAATCAGCCTAGTCACTACCCTCCCTGAATTAGTATTTATTAAGTGCTTCCTGGGCAGAGGACTGTACTAAATGCTGGGAGAGAAGACACAGATTTGAAGTAGACATGGTCCCTGTTCCTCAGGGAGTTTACAATCTAATGACTCTGCCAGGATGTTCTCCGATGAATTGTTGAGTCTGTGGGCAAATCTCTTAGCTTCTCCCTGCCTCTGTTTTCTTGCTTGTAAACTGGGAAGTAGTAATCCTGGCCTACTTCAGAGAACATAGTTGCAATGCCAGCTCTACTGAACTCCTCAGAAGAAAAGTGCTAGCAATGAAAGAAGTTCACCAAGCAAACAAATGTTCAGATCAGCATAGGATCAAAGTGGAAGGGAGAGTGGGTGCCTCCATTTAAAGGGTGAAAGGGCAAGGATCCATGTCTTAGATGCACACATAGCTGTGAACAAAATGGTACCCTAGGCTGGCTTAGTCAGCATTTCAAAGTTAGGATGTACCACTGTGGCTGGACACCTACCTTTTGTTGACCTGCTCCACAGGAATGTTGAGGCGCTTTGCGATGTCCTCTACTGTCTCACTGTTAGCAGAAATGATGCCCACGCTTTTGGCAATGGCTTTTGCTGTGATTGGATGATCACCAGTAACCATGATAACCTGAAAAGAAGACAGCAAAAATGGAGTTGGAAGAAGCAGTGACTAGCCCACGTGACTACCCTGGCTTTAGTTGAGGGCTGATTACAGAGAAACCAGCCGACTATTTGTATTCAGTCTCCCAATACTGCCCCAGATTCCTGCCTCTGCTCTTCTTGTGTCATTAGAAAGACCCTCTCTTTGATGCCACTACCTTCCTGAAAGACCAGGGAGCCAGATCAATCAAGCAGACAAACAAGCGAAACTATTTATTGAGCCCCTATAGTGTGCAGAAGCCTGTATTAAGTGCTTGAAAGAGCACAACAGAGATAGAAGGCATGATTCCTGCCCACAAGGAGCTAATAATCTTATAGAAACTGTAGGTCATCTTAAATCTTCTCAATACAGAGGCAAGTGACATGCTAACCCAGCCCAATCATCTTGGACACTGAAATGGAGTTGTAAGGAATGCAAGGAAGGGGCCTAGTCTTCAAGGCTCCTGGTGAACAGTAAATGGACATAATAAATCTGGATGAATATCAAGGGAAAACCAAATAGCAACCTTTTTATAGTATTTGATTGGATGTAAACCCCTCCAGAGAGCAGAGAAAATGCTCAAGTAAGGGTGTTTCTTATCCACCCAAGCAAGCTAGAGTGTTCTACCTTGATCCCAGCACTGCGACACTTGGTGACAGCATCAGGAACAGTGGAACGAGGAGGATCAATCATGGACAGGAGCCCCACGAAGCAGAGATTAGAGGTGGGGAAGTTCATGGTTTCTGTGTTGAAGGAGTAGGTGTTCGGAAACTCATCCTTTGGCAGGAACAAATGACAGAAACCTGGAAGAAAGGAGATGTGAGACAAGATCAACAGTAAGAAAAACCAAGGGGAGAAGAGGAAGATTAATTGGCTGCCCTAGGCCATTAAGATGATCATGGGGCTGAGCAATCTTCTAAATGAGAATGGACTGAAAAGTTAGGATTCCTGTCTGGAAAGGCCAAGGCTAAGAGTGAACACAGAATTGTTGTTCACCAAATCCCTGTCTGACAAGGGGGACATACATTGAACTTTGAAGATGGTAGGTTTTAGAAAAAGAAAGGAAAACACTTCTTCACCCACTGTGTCGTAAAGTATAATTTAATTCAATACCACAAAAAGCCAAGAAGGGTTTGGAGATCAAAATGAATTACTAGAGGGGAAGTTATAAATGTTAAGGAAATTAGTAAGCCCCAAATCACGAGAACAGATTTCAAGGAGGGTTACTATCACACTTTTGCTCCAATCATTGTAACCATCATTATCATCATTTACTTAAGCTGTACTGTTTACAGATCTAGGTGCTTGGGAGCATACCATAAAAGTGGAAGACATGGTTCCTGCCCTCAGTGAGTTTACAACAATGTCACTATTGAAGACAGGATAGTGGGCTTGATGAACCATTGTGTGACCCACAGTAGAATCACTGGTTATTTATGCACCACTAGTGCATTAAGCCTCACAATTTTTATCTGAAGTGTGTGTGTGGCATGGAGTAGTTGGGAGGTGAAGGGGAACGAGGTGACCTTTAACTTCATGAGTACTTTAAGTCATGTTCCCCAGAAGAGCACTCAAGTCCTTTCTGGATGAATTTGAACAGTTAGCTTGTCTGAAAACTTTCAAACAATTTCATATTCTCACCAGCTTCTCTAGTAAGCTTATCATCATTCTAGATCAACTAATACCCAATTCAGGAAACTAAAGACTTCTAGAATCCTGGATCTAGATGAGACTAAGAGATCCATTCCCATGCCTCCAAGCAGAAATTCCAAATTATCCAGATACCTTGAGATCTAATCTGTTTGAAGAGCAATCCATGAACCCTTGGTAAGCCACCCGGTGGTTTACCAACTCTCACAGACAGGAAGTCTGTGAGACTTCACACTGCAGTGGTAACAATCCCTATTCCACTACCATCCAGGTTCAACATACCCAGCACTCTCTCCCCTAGGCCACCCAGTTCCATGTATGCTGTCTGGAAGGATTCTGTGGTGCCTTCATCCAGTGGCTGCTCCTGTCCATTGATCATGATTGTGCTGCACCTCTCCAGGATCCGCTCAGGAGCCCCTTTCATCACCAGCAGGAGGCGTCTGTCATCCTGGTCTTCAGTCTCATGAATGGAGAGCTGGGTACAGGGAAAGAGGGCATTGAGTGCAGTGGACTATCCTAGGTTCACCATCCTTATTGCTAATGGGGTTTAGGCCAAATGCCTCCATGCAGTAGAAAGAAAACATCCATGCCTACCTCCTCATGGACCAGACTCCCTGAACTAGAAATATAGGGGGAAAATGATAGGTTCAGCTCCAGAGATGGTCACTTTCATTTCCCAGTTTCCCAGGTCCAAAGCCTAAATCTTTGTTCTTCAAATGAGAACCGAAAGGAATAAAAGGGTGAACTTCCTTCATATGGCCTATGGGACCATGGCCTATGGGCCTATGGATTTCAGAGAAGAAATACAGATTATATCCAGAAACACAAGAATAACCTTCCCAAGCAGAGTAAGAATGAAGCTTGAAATCAGGGGATGGTTGTGGTGCGGGGATCATGTCACCAAGTGACCTGCTGGGAATGGGGAATCCCAGCCCTCACTGCTATTGGTCCTTCAGTCCTACATGGACTGGAGACAGATATGTTCTTTCTTTCTGATACTGATAAATCATTAGTATGTATTGAGTACTGACTGTGTGCATAGCACTATACTTTGCACTGGGGAGAGCACACTGAGTAAGAAACACAGTCCCAGCACTCAAGGAGCTTAGAATCAAACAGGGGAGGCTGACAGAGTTAGAGAGAGAATAAAACAACTTAATGCCAGATTGATGTAGTGGAAAGAGCACAGGGTTGGGAGTCAAGGGACACACATTCTAGTCCTGGCTCTGCTATCTGCCTGCTCGAACACCTTGCACAAATCCCTGTGCCTCAGCTTCCTCAAGTGCAAAATGGGGATAAAATACCCTTCTCCCTCCTGCTTACAATGTGAACCCCAAGTGTGACTGGAATTGTGTCTGATATGATTACCTTTCATCTGCCACAGTGCTGGGCATATAGTAAGTGCTAAATAAATACTACTATTAATAAGGCAATGATACAAGTAATAATCAGTATTAATAATAAGTATAGGTACCTTTAAGTTTCAAATATGCATAAGTGCTAAGAGTTGGTGAATAAATTTAAGTGCTAAGGGCAAGCATTGGATTGCACAACTGGGGAAGGTGGAGCTTAATCAGAGAATAACAATAATAATAATAACAACGATGATGGCATTTGTTATGCGCTGTTCTAAGTGCTGGGATAGGTACAAAGTTTTCACATTGTCCCATGTGGGGCTCACAGTCTTAATCCCCATTTTACAGATGAGATAAATGAGGCACAGAGAAGTTAAGTAACTTGCACAAAGTCACACAGCTGACAAGTGGTGGAGCTGGGATTAGAACCTAGGTCCTCTGACTCCCAAGTCTGTGCTCTCTCTGCTTTGACTCCTGGAGGACTTTGAAGATTAGGAAAGCTATGTTCAGGTGGATTTGGAGGCAGAGGGAGTTCCAGTCAGAAGTAAGGGCCAAAAAAGTTGTCAGAGGAAGGAGGGATGCGTAAAGAGAAGATTAGTTTGGGAGGAGAAAACAGTGCCAGTTGGAGATTAGAGCTAATAAATAAGAGGGAGAGAGTTGATGGAGGGCCTTGAAGCATATAGTCTGGAATTTCTGCTTGACCCAAAGAGGAATGGGCAACCACTGGAGGTTTCTGAAGAGTAAAATGACATGGGCAGAAAGACAATATAGAAAATGAATCAGTCAACACAAACATCAACTGGAGAGAGGAGAGGCTGGAGATAGGAAGTTTAATAAGGAAGCTGTTTAAACTAAGAAAATCATATTCTAGTCTAGTCTGGAGGTAACTTGATCTTGAATCAGGGTGGTGAATGTTTGGATATTTCCTTATCTTTCCACCTAAACCCTGTCCTCCCCCGTCTTTCCCATCACTGTGGACAATACCACTGTCCTCTCATCTCACAAGCCTGTAACCTCATCTCTCTTACTCAACCCACATATTTAATCTGTCACCAAATCCTGTTGGTTCTACCTTCACAGCATTGCTAAAATCCACCCTTTTGTCTCCACCCAAACAGCCACTATGCTAATCCAAGTACTTATCCAATCCTGCCTTGATTACTGCATCTGCCTCCTTGCTGACTTCCCTACCCTCTGTTTTTCCCCATTCCAATCCATACTTCATTCTGCTACACAGATAATTTTTCTAAAACAAGTCAAGCCCATGTCTCTCCACTCATAAAGAGCCTCCAGCAGTTGCCCAACCACCTCCTCATCAGACAGAATCTCCTTACCATTGGCTTTAAAGCATCAAACAGAAACTCATTACCACTGGCTTTAAAGTACTCAATCAACTTGCTCCCTCCTACCTTACCTCACTGACCTCCTACTTTAGCCCATGAACTTCACTCCTCTAGTGCCAGCTTGCTCACTTTGTTCCAATTTTGTCTATTTCACTGCCGGTACCTTTCCCATAACCTCCCTCTGGCCCAGAACTCCTTAACCCTTCATATACACCAGGCCACCACTCTCCCCGGCTTCAAAGCTTTATTAAGGTCACATCCAAAAGGCCTTCCCCAATTAAGCTCTCTTTTCCCCAGTTCCCTCTCCCTTCTGCATCATCTATGCATTTGTATCTGTGACCACTGGGCATTTGATGTTCACCCCACCCTCAGCCCCACAGAACTTATTTGCATATCTATCAATTATATATTACATATTAATTTATATTTATATTAATGTCTGTCTCCTCCTCTAGACTGTAAGCTCATTATGGGCAGAGAATGTTACAACAATACAACCCTGTTTTATTATATTCTCACAAGCATTCAGTACAGTGCTCTGTACACAGTAAGCACTCAATAAATACCACTGATGATGGATAGAGAGGAAGGGGTGGATTGGAGAAACGCTGTGAAGGAAAAGCTGGTAGGATTTCACAATCTGCTGAATGAGAGAGTTGAAAGATAGTAAGGAGCAAAGAATAAAAACAAAGTGTAGGCTTCTGCAATGATGATGTTGTTGACTAATGGGAAAGTTCAGAGAAAGAGTGGGTTTGGAAGGAAAGATGAAGAGTTTAGATTTAGAGATATTGAGCTTGAGGAGTTCAAGGGACTTCGCTATAGAGAAATGCTGTAGGGAAACCTCAGCAGAAGGGCCTCATACAGTGTTGAAGGATTCTGGGACTAGGTATTATCACCTAACAGTGTGCCCCTCCCAATACTGTTTCCCACCTCTCAGAAAGCACAAAGTCAGAGCAAGAGCACTGGAGCAGTCGAGGTCCAGGCCTTGGGGAGATGAGAAGGGCAGGAAGCAGGGCTTTAGGTCATCTTGTATCTGTCTCACCAAGACAAAGAACAACTAACCAGGGAAACAAAACCTCCAGTGGGAAATCCGAAAGGCCAAGACCCTCAGCCTCACTCAGAACCTGTCCAACAAACAGGCTCAGCTTTAACCCATCCTATCTATGGAGTGTGAGTTCAATATCCACTCCTTCCCCACAACCACCCTGAAACAGATGGAAAACCCAGCCAGGAGCTCAAGCTTACCTGGAATTTGTTTGTTGAATTAAAAGGGATTTCAGACACTTTGTGGTTTCGCTGTCTTATCCCCATCACATCTCCCAGGATGACTTCAGAGAACTTCAGCAGAGCAGTTTCAGAAGCATCTCCCACCACCACTTTCTGGGAGCCAAAGAAACCCCCATGAATTAGAAATAAGCTTTCTCCATTTTCCCCCAATCCCACTCTAGCATGAGCCTTTCAATTGAACTGAGGTACTCAATAGCTTTAAAACAGCAGTGAACCAAACCTCTCTGCATGTATAGCCAGTGGAATATAGGAGGTGGTTTAATCAGTTAGTTGTAATCAGGATTTAGGACTAACCTATCTCTTGTTCTAGCCACTACACCACTCTTACTACCATCAGTGGTACCATCAGTACCATCAGTACTACCAAGGTTCAGTGCTTGGTCCCCTTCTGTTCTCGATCTACACTCACTCCCTTGGTGACCTCATTCGCTCCCACGGCTTCAACTATTATCTCTATGCTGATGACACCCAGATCTACATCTCTGCCTGTGCTCTCTCCCCCTCTCTCCAGGCTAGCATCTCCTCCTGCCTTCAGGACATCTCCATCTGGATGTCTGCCCGCCACCTAAAACTCAACATGTCCAAGACTGAAATCCTTGTCTTCCCTCCCAAACCCTGCCCTCTCCCTGACTTTCCCATCTCTGTTGACGTCACTACCATCCTTCCCGTCTCACAAGCCCGCAACCTTGGTGTCATCCTCGACTCCGCTCTCTCATTCACCCCTCAAATCCAAGCAGTCACCAAAACCTGCCGGTCTCAGCTCTGCAACAATGCCAAGATCTGCCCTTTCCTCTCCATCCATACCCCTGCTCGTTCAAGCTCTCATCCTATCCCGTCTGGACTACTGCGTCAGCCTTCTCTCTGATCTCCCATCCTCTTGTCTCTCCCCACTTCAATCCATACTTCATGCTGCTGCCCGGATTGTCTTTGTCCAGAAACACTCTGGGCATGTTACTCCCCTCCTCAAACATCTCCAGTGGCTACTAATCAATCTGCGCATCAGGCAGAAACTCCTCACCCTCGGCTTCAAGGCTGTCCATCACCTCGCCCCCTCCTACCTCACCTCCCTTCTCTCCTTCTACAAGCCCACCCCACACCCTCTGCTCCTCTGCCGCTAATCTCCTCACCGTGCCTCGTTCTCACCTGTCCCACCATCGGCCCCCGGCCCATGTCATCCCCCGGGCCTGGAATGCCCTCCCTCTGCCCATCCGCCAAGCTAGCTCTCTTCCTCCCTTCAAGGCTCTACTGAGAGCTCACCTCCTCCAGGAGGCCTTCCCAGACTGAGCCCCTTCCTTCCTCTCCCCCTCATCCCCCTCTCCATCCCCTAATCTTACCTCCTTCCCTTCCCCACAGCACCTGTATATATGTATATATGTTTGTACATATATATTACTCTATTTATTTATTTATTTTACTTGTACATATCTATTCTATTTATTTTATGTTGTTAGTATGTTTGGTTTTGTTCTCTGTCTCCCCCTTCTAGACTGTGAGCCCACTGTTGGGTAGGGACTGTCTCTATATGTTGCCAACTTGTACTTCCCAAGCACTTAGTACAGTGCTCTGCACACAGTAAGCACTCAATAAATACGATTTATTGATTGATTGATCTAGAGAGTGATTCCTGTGTCTCTCCCTTTCAATTTCCTGCAGTTCTGTAGGCAAATCAGAGCAAAGTTCAAGCCCAATCTATGATCTTAGTGAAACAAGAGAAAATTCCCCAGTGGTCTTGCTCTGTGAGGACCTACCTTCATGATTGGGATGCTTTCCTGGCCTGGTCTGAATTCCGCCCGGTTGCACAGGGTGATAATTTTAGATAAGGCAGCCCAGGTCCCAGAACTTTGGTCAAAGACTTGAGCTGGGTGGCAAAATAAATTCAGTCAGTCAACAAGCCCTCACGGTTTATGGCCCACTCAAAGGATCACAGAGCCCAGGCTTCATATTTGAGGTTCACGTTCAAGAATAGACATGACCACTACTCTTAAGGTAGCTTACAATCTGGTGGGGGAAAGAAGCCACGCTTACATACCTCCCACATAAAAAGATGCAAATAGAAGCAGAAAAGACAGAATGACTTTGAAGGAAAGAAGTGGGGTCAGATTGTGCTGAAGGTCTGGCAAGTGGGTGAGGTTAATCAAGGAAGGCTATCTGGAGGAGGTCACCATGACCTGAGAGGTGAGGTAAAGGAGAGGTGACAAGGTGAGACAGACTGGGACTGGGTGTCCCAAGTGAACAAGTCTCAACAGGACAAGCCTGCCAACCATACCATATTTGAATTGTCTTCTGAACAGCACATCCATGCCCACTGTGGGGGACACCCCAGTCTCACCTGTCTGTTCTTCACTGGTGTCAGCCAAGTAGATCTGATTGTCAAACCAAAGGTGGGCAACAGTCATCCTATTCTGAGTGAGGGTCCCTGTCTTGTCTGAGCATATGATGGAGGTGGAACCCAATGTCTCCACCGCCTCCAGGTTCTTCACCAGGCAGTTCTTCTTGGCCATCTGTTTCGCTGTCAATGACAAGCTCACCTGGAAACAGGAAAGGAGGGAATCAGACCCCATTCCCCCAGGATTCTAAGACCAACTGCCCTCAGAGCTACAAGAAAATTATTTCTCACATGATTTCATTCTTCTCTGGCTTTTTTGCCATTTTGGCAGTTCTAACTGACCCCATGAATAACTGGGAAAACCTCTATGGTCAATCTTTGGGTATAGTCAACAAAAGACCTGGGCCGTTGGCAGTCACACTTAACAGACAGCCTGGGTGAGGACATGTAAGAGAGATGTAAACAGAGTCCTGCTAAAGTGATTGTCCACAGGATGCACTCCCTGTGCTCTCTGGATACACAAGAAATCCTTTGTATTGCCCTTCAAATGTTCTCTGTCCAAAGCTTCCTGCCTATCTGTTAAAATCTCCCAAACTCCACAGCTTAAAGGCTCTTGTTAGTCAAGCATCTTTTCTACCTTAAGATTGAACTTGTGTGGGACAGGGACTGTTGTCCAACTGGGGCTAGAGAACTCCTCAGATTTAGGTTGGACTTTAACGTTGAGTTATTCCACCCCTCTGCCTCTTGAGAGAACTGCAGCAGACAGTTGAGTGAGTCTTCAATTAAAGTGTCTTAAGAGAGGAAATCCACCCTTTTCCCTAATGGCATTTGTTAAGTGCTTACTTTGTGCCAGTCAATAAGCAATGGTTAGGTACAAGAAAATCAAGTTGGACATAGTTCCTGTCCCGCATAGGATTCACAGGTTTAATCCCCATTTTACAGGTGACATAACTGAGGCATAGAGAAGTTAAGTGCCTTTACAATGGTCACACAGCAGACACATGGTACAGCCAGGATTAAAATGCCCACGGTTTTTCTACTAGGCCATGTTGTGTTTCCTTGGGAGTGCATTCCTAAATCTCCCAGTTCCTATTATTGGAACCAAAGAGTACAGAGTAAACCATACTAGGTCAGGTGAAAGGTTCATCTAGCTCAAGGCTCTGTCTCCAAACACATGGAGAAACTGTATGATAGTTGCCCTCCTAGGCATCTATCCTCATAGTTAGAAGTGAAAAACTCCCCACTCTTGGCTTCAAGGCTCTCCATCACCTCGCCCCCTCCTACCTCACCTCCCTTCTCTCTTTCTACAGCCCAGCCCACACCCTCTGCTCCTCTGCTGCTAACCTCCTCACTTCCTTCGTTCTTGCCTGTCCCGCCAACAACCCCTGGCCCACGTCCCTCCCCTGGCCTGGAATGTCCTCCCTCCACACATCTGCCAAACTAGCTCTCTTCCTCCCTTCAAAGCCCTACTGAGAGCTCACCTTCTCCAGGAGGCCTTCCCAGCCTGAGCCCCCTTTTTCCTCTCCTCCTCCCCATCGCCCCCCATTCTACCTTCTTTCCCTTCCCACAGCACTTGTATATATTTGTACATACTTATTACTCTATTTATTTTACCTGTACATATTTACTACTCTATTTTATTAATGATGTACATATAGCTATAATTCTATTTATTCTGACGGTTTTGACATCTGTCTACATGTTTTGTTTTGTTGTCTGTCTCCCCCTTCTAGACTGTGAGCCCGTTGTTGGGTAGGGACCATCTCTATATGTTGCCAACTTGTACTTCCCAAAGTGCATAGTACAGTGCTCTGCACACAGTAAGTGCTCAATAAGTATGATTGAATGAATGAGCTCTCTGACACCTAAATGTACTCTTTGGAACCTCTAACCTTCCCTCCAAAAAAATACTTGAGACCTTTCATCCATACTGGGGACTTCTCAGAAGTCCCTTTTGAACCTCTTTTCAGTCTGCACAAGATCCTAGGAACAACTGATTTTCCTTGGCTCAGCACATCAGACTGTAAGATTTGTGTGGGACAGGGACTGTGTCCAACCTTATTTTCCTGTATCTACCCCCTCAGTTAGTACAGTGCTTAACACAAACTAAGTACTTAACAAGTGTTTTATTACTATTATTATTATTCTGCAGCTTGGTTTGGTGTTCAACACCATTCATTCATTCACTCAATTGTATTTATTGAGCACTTACTGTGTGCAGAGCACTGTACTAAACACCACCACCTGATGGTTGTGATGAAAGGAGCCAACAAGACTGAAAGTTCCAAGATCAGAGAGTACTAGACAGACGATCCCTGGGACTTACAGTGACAGTGGCTAGGAGACCCTCAGGCACATTGGCCACAATAATACCGATGAGGAAGATGATGGACTCCAGAACTCGGTACTTCATGGACACAGCAATGATGAAGAAGAGGATGCCAATGGAGATGGCCACTCCTGCCACGATGTGGACAAAGTGTTCAATCTCAATGGCGATAGGGGTCTTTTCATTCCCCACTCTTAAGGCCAATGAAGCAATCCGCCCAATGATGGTTCGGTCGCCTGTGCTGATGACGACACCCGTGGCTGTACCTGTATGAGAACAAGAAGGGGCATCCATCTCTAAGAAGGGCAGACAATGGCCCCTAAAGAGGGAAGTACTTAGTGATCTCTGAATGAAAGGCACTTTTAATAAAGACTGAGAGATACTCTATTAAGATTTAAAGTTCATGTTTCATTTTAATGGAGCACCTGTTCTGGACAGCTGGACCTACCTTCCAGGCAAGTGGTGGAGTAAAATCCAATGTTCTTTGTTTCTAGGGGGTTTTCATGGGTGAAATCACAGGAGCGTGATTGAGGTTCTGATTCTCCCGTGAGAGATGAGTTATCCACCTGAAGAGATAATATTAGGAAGTGTACAGGATTAATCACTTGTTCCATGTTGCCATCACCAGGTTTCAGCATTTGATTGGGGGTCAGGAGAGGACTGTTTTTACCTTGCACCCCTGAGTAGCAATCAGTCGGATATCAGCAGGGATCCGGTCTCCTCCTTTTATCTCCACTACATCCCCTACCACCAGCTGGTCTGCAGGAACCTCCTTTTTCTCGCCTTCTCGGATGACAAGAGCTTTCTGGGATGCCAAACAGGAAAGAAAACTTAAGCCCTGCCTTCTCCTCCCTTAGACCTTCTCCCTGGCCACTGTAAGGAGTCAGCAACTATTATAATGATAAGGGTACTGAAAGATTCAACAACTGATTAACTTCACATTTCTCCACCCTACATTCTGTATCATTCTGTGTCTGTACCTCTTCAGCACTTTGACACCCACCCCTCACCCAACCCCACAGCACCTATGTGCATATCCTTATTCTATACTGCTTCCCCTATCTGTAATTTATTTTGATGTTTTTCTCCCCAGGTAAGCTCCTTGACAAGAGTCATATTAAAGAGTTCATGTCTACAAACTCTGTTATACTTCACTCTCTGAAGCTCTTAGTACAGAGATCTGCATACAGTATCACTGATTGATTGACTGACTGATAGCAAAGGCAGTGCCCATCACTCACCTGGGGAATCATTTTACTGAAACTGGCCATGATATTGGTGCTCTTGGCTTCTTGGTAATAAGCAAAGATCCCGGTGAGGATGACGACCAAGGCGAGAACCACACCAAGATACAGCTGAGAGATCAAGGAGTCAGGTCAGGAAAACAGATACTGTTTCAACAATGCTATTAGCCATCACTATCTAGAATGGGGTGGGACAAGCCTCAAGAACCGAAGAGTCATAAGCCAAAAACATAATAGAGCCACAGATCAAAAAAACTCCTTCAGCAGGGTAAGCAGTGGAGGAGGATGACAATGAGCAATGGTGGGGGCAAACGGCAGATGAGGAAGAGGTCAGGAGTTTGGTCAGGTGTCACCCCCCTGCCTAGCCAAAGTCCACATGGGAGGGGATCCTGATGTTGCCCTCGAGAGGGCTTGGAGCAGCGGCCCACTGCAGCCCATTTCAACAGGGAATAACAAAGTTAACAAGCATAAGCTTCATAGCAAGGGAAGAAGAGCCATGTGTGGCTTGCAATCTGCATTGTGGCCACCCCTGAAACAGAGCCTCTTAAAGGTAAGGAAAAGAAGGAATTGTGCCCACATTTTAAAAGATGGGGAATAGAGGCTCAAAAAGGTAATGGAACTTGTCCAGGGTCAAAACTTGTCCAAGGTCAGTGTCAGAGATAGGACTGTAACCTGAGTTTCTCGTTTGGCATATTCAATGCCCTATTCTTAATGCCCTCCCATTTGGTACCATGAAGACCTTGTCTCTAGAGGGTACCAGTCCCATACATACATTGTCCAGAGAGGTAGAATGGTCCTCGGCAAACTGAATCCCAAATGCAATCCAGCAGAGGATGGCCCCAACCCAGAGCAGTGTGGAGAATCCCCCCACCATCTGCTTGAGGAATTTGATGATTTCTGGAGTTTTTCTGGGTGGGGTGAGGGCATTAGGGCCATCGCGGGCCAGGATCTCTGCTGCTTTTTCACTGGTGAGACCCTGCCGGGATGGAGCAATGTAAAAAAGGACAGAAGAGAACATAAATAAGGGACTGAATATTTCCAGGATACCTAATTAGATTTTATGACTTCAATCCATCTCCTGAAGATTTCGCCCCTTTAAGGCTAGGGCAATCTGTTAGATTGGAAACTCCTTGGGGTCAAGGATCTAGTCTTCTCACTCCATTTAGGCTATCCAAGTACTTAGCATGGCGCTCTGCATGTGGTGTATGTTCAACCTGGGCACTTGACTGATGGACTGAGAGAAAGAAAATAATATATTTCACTTTCCTAGCAACCTGTCTCCAGGTTTTGAGGCAGAAATGAGGTATTTGGGGGTATTTTCCAGAACACCTACAAAGACATGACACTTAAGGTTGTTACTAGTCCATGAAGCAGTATGTCCTAGGGAAAAGAGCATGGTCCTGAGAATTTGAGGATCTGGGTTCTAATTCTGACTGAGGGACCCTGGGCAAGTCGAGTAATTTATCTGTGCCTCAGTTCCCTCTTCTGAAAAATGGGGATTCAATAGCCATTTTCCCTCCTACTTAGACTCATGTAGGACCTGACTATCAACTCCTCACTACTGGCTTCAAAGCTTTCCATCACCTTGCCCCCTCCCACCTCATCTCCCTTCTCTCCTTCTACAGCCCAGCCTGCACACTCTGCTCCTCTGTTGCTAACCTCCTCACTGTGCCTCATTCTTACCTGCCCTGCTGTTGACCCCTGGCCCACATCCTACCTCTGGCCTGGAATGCCCTCCCTCCTCACATCTGCCAAATTAGCTCTATTCCCCCCTTCAAAGCCCTACTGAGAGCTCCTCCAGGAGGCCTTCCCAGATTGAGCCCCCTTTTCCTCTGCTCCTTCTCCCTTCCCCATTGCCTCTACTCCCTCCCTCTGCTGTACCCCCTTCCCCACCCCACAACATTTGTGTATATTTGTACAAATTTATTATTCTATTAATTTTATTAATGATGTGCATATATCTATAATTCTATTTGTCTATTTTGATGCTATTCATGCCTGTCTACTTGTTCTGTTTGTTGTCTGTCTCCCCCTTCTAGAATGTGAGCCCGTTGTTGGGTAGGGATTGTCTCTGTTGCCGAATTGTACTTTCCAAGCGCTTAGTACAGTGCTCTGCACAAAGTAAGCACTCAATAAAAACAACTGAATGAATGAATGTACCTACCCCAGGGTTTAGTATAGTGCTTGGCACATCGTAAGCACTTAGCAAATATTATTATTATTATCATTGTTATTGTTATTATTAGGAACTGCACGTTCCCTGGCCCAGTCAGTGGGGGCAGCTGCAAAGCTTGGGTTAAACAATATCATTACGCAGGTTTGGTCAGGTGTGGGAGAGGTCAGCAGGGGCCATGTTGCATCCTACCCCTGCCACCACTTCTCCTCCCCAGCCAGGTTGTCCAAGGATCGCCATGGCTGGGGCCATGCTATGGCCTATCCTGAGGCTCTCCCTGACTTTCTTCCTTTTTCCCCTCCTTCTGTCCCTCCAGTCTGCATCTCTCCCATTGATTCTTAGCCCAGGGGATCTGGACTACCATTCTGCCCTAAGGGGAGGATGTCAAGGTGGGCAGGGTCAGTATCTTCACAACTTCCTGCTGGCACAAGAACAACTGGCCTGATCTGGAGATTTGAGAGGTATGCAGGTGCTGCAAGTAGCATCTGTACCCTCCACAAACCCCCAGTAATACTTCTTAACCAATAAAGTTGCAGGTAGCACAGGTACAGATACTAAAAATATTGCCTGCCCTGGCTGCTAATTCATTCATTCATTCATTCAATCGCATTTACTGAGCACTTACTGTGTGCAAAGCACTGTACTAAGCGCTTGGGAAGTACAAGTTAAGTGAAGGTCACTCTCCCTTAAGCAAACACTAGCTCCTTTTTACCAAACAGGAATTCATCAGTCTCTAGTGATTGCCCCAGCATTATTATCAGTTCCCTCATCTGTAAAATGGGGATTAGGAGTGTGAGTGAGCTCCATGTGGGACAGGGATGTGTCCAACCTGATTAACTTGTACCTACCCAAGTGCTTAGAACAGTGCTTGGCACATAGAAAGCACTTAACAAGTACCATAATTATTATTATTATCTCCCATCACAACTAGATCTGTGTTTCCTGGATCAAGATTAACCCTGATATATCTTCAAAATCAGATTTGAAGACAAGACAATGCTGTTTCTCTGGTGGGAGAACCCACAAGAGGTTTTGCTAGGATTGGGGGCAAAAACTGGCCTTTTCCCCAATTAGACCACAAGTTTCCTACAATGGAGAAACTTGGGAGACAGTAACTGGGACTGTTAAACTCAGAAAACCAGCAGTGCCACCACTGAATATTGTTTTGGCGGCCCTACCCCAGACTTTGTGCATTTCCCCAGGAATCAAATTCCACAAATGGGAGTTCCCCCCCCGCCCCCTTCCTCAGAGATCCTCACTGATACACCTCAAATGTCACCGCAAAGGAATAGGCTTTCTAGATGTCACTGACCATCTCTTAAGAGTGCTGCCCTGTGAGTCTACCTTCCCAATCCCTGATGTCCTTCCAGTGAAAGAAAGGGAAGCCAAGAAAAACCAGTCACAACTCCAGACCCACCCCTGGCCTATCCCCAGGAACGCGATAGCCTGACTATTACCTAGGCAAGAGGTAGAAGTGATTCTCACTTCAACTTTATTTGTGGCTCAGTAGGGCACTGAACTCTTCAAACACCACAAAAGCAATTGCATGTAGGTCAAGGGTTGCTTGGCTTCCACCTCCCAGACAATTTCCATTTCTTATCCTCCCCATATCCCTCCCCAAGCTTTTGAGTGCACATAAAGACCATTCGGGCCCACTGATTGAGAGCAGTTTTACAGAGAGAGCATGCAGAATGTGGGCTGCTTGCTGAGTCCACAATTTCCCCTTGACTTACTCTGGTGATGCTTGTACTGTACTTTTCTTCCAATTCTTTAGTGCTGAGTTTGTGGTCATTCTGAAACCCAAAGGTGAGAGAACATGGTAAGTTCAGTGGATCCTAGCCCAAGATGTAGCAGGCAAGAGAACTAGTCAAGCTAGACCCATTCCTTTATGCCCAGAACCCTGCTTGGGCCATAGCCAGGAGTGGATACTGGGAAGCAGCAAGGCCTAGTGCCCTGTCCCCTTCCTCCCTTTACTCTTGCCAGGAATGAGTGACAAACCACAGCCAAGCAAAAAGAGCACAGGCCTGGGAACCAAAAGACTTGGCTCTGCATCTACTGTGTGACCTTGGACAAGTCACTTAACTTCTCTGTGCCTCGGCTTCCTCATCTACAAAGTGGGAATTCAATGCCTACTCTCCTTCCTACTTAGATTGTGAGCCCCATGAAAGACAGGAACTATGTATGCCCTGATTATCTACCCCAGTACTTGGCACAAAGTAAGTGCTTAATAAAGTGCACTATTATTATTATGCTGGCAGAAGATCAACCCTTAGGATGATAGTGCTGACTACAAAAACATTTTTTCCTTCCTTAAACTGGAAGGCCAGTTAGGTCACTGGCTTTTGGGTGATGTCTGCCTAGCACTGTCTAGCACTGCCCAGAATTCCATGTTAGCTGGCTTCTCACCTCCATCATTACATGTCTTAAATACTCTCATACTTTCTCCTATTCATAATTGATTTAAATGTCTGTCCCCTGAACTAGAGTATAAGTTCCTTGAGGGTATGGATTATGTATACTAATTCTATAATATTCTCCAGATGGTTCAACAAACAATAGGCACTTGATAAATGCTACTGATTAATTGTCCTAATCCAATATCTCCCAAAATAGAGACTTCCAAGAAAATCAAACACAAAGGGCAAGTCCACTGTGTCCTAAAATCATTATATTAGAAGATCACTTTCCAGTGTATTTTAAACACCTAAGGAGCCCTTGAGAGATTCCGGGGAGGATGGGGGGGGGGGGGACGTCTTTTCCTAAACCTGGGATTCATCTTTTGTTCTCTTTTTCTTTCACAATTTATTCTCACAGGCTAAAAACTTTGGAATTGCTTCTTAAATTCACACTAGCTAAGACAGGAGAAAAATCTGACACCAGATGACCAAGATGTGTGTTTTTTAAGGGGACAGTGATTCAAGAAGGACCCACGCAAAAGGGGGATGGGGAGGGGGGAAAGGGAGAACCAAACTGAATGGCAGCAAGAGAGATTCAGTTAGACAGAAGAAGCACTTCTCAACTGCCATACATAGGGAGAGGGCCCAACATAATATGATGGAATCTCTGTACCAAGAGATCTTTACAAAAATAGAGAACTATCAATCCTGATTGGTTTGTTTCCTTACCTGCCTAGCGCCTGAAGAACAGAACCGATGACCTCCAGAGGTCAAGTTATTGGGATCCAAGAGCCATACACCCCTGTATGGCTACACAGCTGCTAAATTCATGGGTCTATTTGACAAACGGTGAAATCAGTAACTCAATCTAGTACAGGGCCGCTGGGCAAAGATGTTTATCTGCCTAATTTTAACACGGAACACATTTTTCAGATGCATTTTCAAAGCCCTAAAATTGAGTCTTCTTTGGTAAGAAGCAGGTTAGAGTCAGAGCCAGAGAAGAAAGAGACTGTGGACTGAAGCGGGGGAGGGAGGGAGGGAGAGAGAGAGAGAGGGAGAGAGGAAGAGAGGGAGAGGGAGAGGGAGAGGGAGAGAGGGAGAGAGAGAGAGAGAGAGAGAGAGAGAGAGAGAGAGAGGAGAGAGAGAGAGAGAGTCAGTGGAGCAAAAACCAGTGGGAAGACTGCTCCAAGCCCCATCCAAGGCAACTGACCAGAACAAGCTCTTTCTTCAAGTCTTCTTTCTGAGAGTCCTTCTTCTTGCGCCTGAACGGATTCTTTTTCAGGTCCCTGTACTTTTCCTCAGCATCCCCCTCGACAGTCTTCTCGATATCCTTAGTCCCATGGATCTCCACGGAGTAAACTTCAGACCTCTTTTATAACAGAAGCCAAGGATTAGAGAAGACTCAGTATTTCCTGTTGGGATGGGAGCTCGCGCGGGGTGGGGGAATGGTGCATAAGTATGAACCGGTCTCTGCCCTCGGGGAATTGGCAATCCACTGGGAGAGACCAGATAGGTAAACAATAAATGCTAGATCAAGACTATTGACTGACTGCTCTCTCTCTCTCTCTCTCTGTCTCTCCCCCTCTCCCCGTCCCACCTTTCAATCCCTAAGTCTCTAGGGCTGTGCTGGATCCTTCCACGAGGGAAGGGTGCACCCTGGTTGGGGCGGGGCGGCACAAGGACCCCAGCTTTGCAGGAGCGCGAAGCGAAGACTCCATTCCTCGGATCCCGGGGGAGGCTCGCCCCGCCACCCGCCCTGGACTTCGTAGTCCCCGAACAGCTCGTTTGGGGTCCATCGCCCCCAGCTCGCGGCGCCAGAGGCAGAGGACTCGGGAAGATACCTCTCGAGAAGATACCTCTGCCTCTCTGGGGTATCTCGCCCCAATCTCATCCTCCCCCCTGCCGTTCCAGACTTCCCCTCTCCGCCCCCTTCCTCTCTCCTTCCCTGCTCCCACCTCCCTCCCCTCCGCCCTCTTCCGCTCCTCTTCCCCCCGCGTTGGGGGAGACACCACCCACCTTGCCCATGAGTGCCTGCTGCTAGGGTCCCGGCTCGGGCTGAAAGTGGAGGGTTTTTTTTTTTTTTGGGGGGGGGGGGAAGCAGCAAGGAGCCCTAGAGCAAGAGCCCCAAGCCAAGGGACCCAGGAGACCGGGGATGGAGCCGCCGGGCCTCCTAGGCTGAAGAGGAATGGCGGGACACGAGACTGAGCCCAGCGGCAAATCCAGAGTTAGTTGGAGCGTTCCTTCAGCACAGACATCCTCCAGTCCTGACAGGTACAGCCTTCCGCTCCCCTGTAGGGAAGGCAGCCTTGCTCCCGGTCTTTTAAATCAACAAGTGGGCCCCTCCTCCCCTCCCCTCCCAGTCCCGGCCCAGCCCGGCCAGTCCATTTGTCCGGACGGTGGAAAAATACCACAGGCACGTGGGACCCCAGCGGGGCAGTGTCACAGGGCCCAAAATCCACTCTGGACGGCCTCCTCCGAGCTCCCCTCAAAGAGAAGGGGCTTCCTTTCTCCACCAGTTCTCTAAAACCGCCCACCCCTCCGCGCCCTCCCCTTAAAATGAGTGCATACCAAGAAGCCAACTGTTTCTTCCTCCATTCAGAACCCCTGATAAGGACTGCCCCTGGGCCACCCAACAGCTTTCAGGGCACCCTTTCATCCCCCAGGGGCCTAAGAGACTTCTGGGAAACTGGCAGCCTTTTGTTACTTGAAATTGATATTGATATTTCTGTTTATTTGCCGACCCTCAACGGGCAACCCCTCCTTAATTATCAGCAAGACTTTCTGGGAACACCTCTCTCCAGCTTTCTTTCCCCTTTTTCATGCAGATGGAGAGAAAGCAGCCTGTACTGAATTTCGGGAGCGAGAGGGTTTACCACAGCATGACCCTGCTCCCTGGGGTGTTTGTTTTGAAGGGAGTACAAAAGCAAGCAGCAGGCAACAGGAAGATTTTCGATCTCCTCAGTCAACTCCTCTTCTCTGGTGGCAGATCTGTGGCAGAAGATGTGACCCAAGAAAGTTCTCTTTGACTCAGTTTCAGCTGAGCGTAGGTAAGAAGGGGACGATCTGGGTTGGTCCATTTTGCAGAGAGGAAGGGGGAGGTCTTAAAATTAGGATCACTTAAAAATAGATAAGAAAAATGTAGCCAGTTGTTCACTCTAGAGTTAATTTTGGAAGAGTTCCAGTCCTACCGGACTGACTGGTTTCCCCCATCAGGTACCAGGGCCTAGCATCTCCAATGCTGAGCTCTGCCAGGGTCCCCAGCAGCTTCTGGGGTGAACCTGGGCTACTGTCTTCCTGTGGACTCATGGCTTGACCCAGGGGTAACAAGCAGACTCCCGCAGAGGGGAACATGTGATAATGGCTCCCCTCTCACCTTCAACCATGTGACTCTCCATGCCTCATTCCCTCTCAGTGTACATTATTCCACTGACAGAGATCCACCAAACACTACCTCCAGTTATCCCACAAAGCTCTACAGCCCTAGGAAATGGGGCATTTCCCATCCCAAGTTCATTCATTCATTCAGTCATATTTATTGAGCACTTACTGCGTGCCGAACCACTGTTTGAAGCACTTGGGAGAGTACAGTGTAACAATAAATGGGCACATTCCCTGCCTACAATGAGCTTACGGTCTAGAGGGGGAGACAAACATTAATATAAATAAATTACAGATAGATACATAAGTGCTGTGAGACTAAGCGGGGAGGATGAATAAAGTGATCAAGTCAGGGTGACGCAGAAGGGAGTGGTAGAAGAGAAAAAGGGGGCATAGTCAGGGAAGGCCTCTTGGAGGAGATGTGCCTTCAATAAGGCTTTGAAAGCAGGGAGAGTAATTGTCTGTCGGATTTTTGAGGAAGGAGGGCATTCCAGGCTAGAGGGAGGATGTGGCCAAGGGGCTGACAGTGAGACAGATGAGATTGAGGTACAGTGAGAAAATTAGCATTAGAAGACTGAAGTGTGCAGACTCGGTTATAGTGGGAGAGTAGGGAGGTGAGGTAGGAGGGAGCAAGGTGATTAAATGCTTTGAAGCCAATGGTGAGGAGTTTCTGTTTGATGTGGAGGTGGATGGGGAACCACTGAGCTTCTTGAGGAGTGGGGAAACATGTCCTGAATGTTTTTACAGCAAAATGATCTGGTCTGCAGAGTGAAGTGTGGACTGGAGTGAGGAGAAACAGGAGGCTGGGAGTTCAGCCTGGAGGCTGATACAATAATAATAATAATGATGATGATGGTATTAGTTAAGTGCTTACTATGTGCCAGGAACTGTACTAAGTGCTCAGGTGGTTATAAGCAAATCAGGTTGGACACAGTCCCTGTCCCAATCCCCACTGTACAGATGAGGTAACTGAGGTACAGAAAATGAAGTGACAAGTCACACAGCAGACATGTGGCAGAGCTGGGATTAGAACCCATGGCCTTCTAACTCCCAGGCCCATGCTCTATCCACTACACCACACTGCTTCTCAAGTAATCAACATGGCAGAGGATAAGTGATTGAATTAATGTGGTAGCAGTTTGGATGGAAAAGAAAGGGAGATTTTAGCAGTGTTTTGAAGGTGGAACCACAGGATTTAGTGATGGATTGAATATGTGGGTTGAATGAGAGAGAGGAGTCAAGGATAATACCAAGTGAGACAGGAAGAATGGTGATGCCGTCTACAGTGATGGGAGGTCTCCACCACCTCCACCATCTGCCAGGTGTTCATGAAATCCTAGCCCAAGCAATAGCAATGGTAGGGCCCTGGAGCATTTGGCACCTTGGAGAAATAAGAAATTGATTTCCTTCTGGAATTTCTTCCCCACCTTCCTCTCTTCTTGGGCATAGCACCACTCATTTCTCTGAGCAACAGAACTGAATTTCAGCAAGCCCTGCTGGAGTGTGAGGGACATTATAGAAGTGGTAGTGGGGCTGACATCTTGAGAGGGGGGGCCCTCCTCTCTACCCACAAGAGCAAGTTGTTATATAAAGCATCTTTGGCCCCTTTAGTTTCCTTTAGGATTTTTCAGGTCTCATTCAAGCATATTTGTGCATATGACATGTAGTTGGCATATACCTCGTACAGTATATTCTTTACCAGAAATTTGCCTATGTCAACACAGACTGGTGAGCTGTTTCTCTGGCAATCTCCAAGTCCTGTCAAGATTTCCTACCCAGATTTCTTTTCCTAAACCACTCCCCCAACCCTTGATCGCTAGTCCTTTTTCCTTTCCCAAGGATTGGGGAGGCCCTAGGTCAAAATTCAACGGATGATGAGGCAGGCCAGAAGAGGACAAGACAGGTGGCTGCGACTCGGCACATGGAGGGATCGAGAAGTCCCAAGAGCAGTGCAAACCAGAGCAGAAGTGGGAAGGGCTGGATCTGAGGAAGAGAATAGTGAATGAACATGAACAGTGGAAGTCTTCATTTCCTTCTCTGAGTTCTGTATCCACCCACGCCCCACCTGCCCCCTCCCACCCTCTTGTCTTATGTTTCATCTTCTCACACCTGATACTCACCCATCACCCACACATGCACCTGGGCCTTACCCCTTTCCTGCCCAGACTAAAGTGCAGCCAGGGCCACCCCCCACCCCCAAGCTGATGAGTGATGAGCCAAGCAGGAGAACGAGGAAGGAATCCTGTCTCCCCCTTCTAGACTGTGAGCCCACTGTTGGGTAGGGACTGTCTCTGTATGTTGCCAACTTGTACTTCCCAAGCACTTAGTACAGTGCTCTGCACACAGTAAGCGCTCAATAAATATGATTGATTGATTGATTGAATCACTCAGAGAGAGGGCACTGATTGACACTCAAAAACAGCCAATTGACATTC
This sequence comes from Tachyglossus aculeatus, assembly GCF_015852505.1. Lineage (NCBI taxonomy): Eukaryota > Metazoa > Chordata > Mammalia > Monotremata > Tachyglossidae > Tachyglossus > Tachyglossus aculeatus. The sequence continues at coordinate 20,174,960 of NC_052076.1, read as the reverse complement.
TGAGGAGATTCCTATTTCTAGGGAAAGCCTAGTTCCAGAGAAAGGTTTTCCTTTTGGTCTGCAGCCCCTAGAAAAGGTGAATGGAAACCCCTCTCTTGCCTTCTGAGAAGCAGCAGAGCCTAATAGAAAAAGCATAGGGCTGGGAGTCAGAAAACCTAGATTCTAATCCTGGCTTTGCCAGTTGCCTCCTGTGTGACCTTGGGCAAGTCACTTAAATTCTCTAGGACTCTGTTTCCTCATCTGTAAAATGGAAATTCAATACCTATTCTCCCCCTGTGAGGGACAGGGACTGTGCCTAAGCTGATTATCTTATATAGCTACCCCAGTGCTTGGCATATAGTATACTTTTCACAAATACCACAGTTACTATTATTCTGATAAGCTGGGGCTGCCCTATGCCTGGGGACCTCCTGTGCCACTGAAGGATCAGAGGAGTTTAGATTCATTCATTCATTCATTCAATGAATGAATTTATTGAGTGTGCAGAGCACTGTACTAAGCACTTGGGAATACAAGTTGACAACATATAGAGACGGTCCCTACCCAACAGCAGGCTCACAGTCTAGAAGGGGGAGACAGACAACAAAACAAAACATATTAACAAAATAAAATAAATAGAATAAATATGTACAAATAAAATAGAGTAATAAACACATACAAACATATATACATATATACAGGTGCTGTGAGGAGGGGAAGGAGGTAAGGCGGGGGGGATGGGGAGGGGAAGGAGGGAGAGAGGAAGGAGGGGGCTCAGTCTGGGAAGGCTTCCTGGAGGAGGTGAGCTCTCAGTAGGGCTTTGAAGGGAGGAAGAGAGCTAGCTTGGCGGATGTGCGGAGGAAGGGCATTCCAGGCCAGGGGGATGACATGGGCTGGGGGTTGACAGCGGGACAGACGAGAACGAGGCACAGTGAGGAGATTGGCGGCAGAGGAGCAGACGGGTGGGCTGTAGAAGGAGATAAGGGAGGTGAGGTAGGAGGGGGCGAGGTGATGGAGAACCTTGAAGCCGAGGGTGAGGAGTTTTTGCCTGATGCGTAGGTTAATTGGTAGCCACTGGAGATTTTTGAGGAGGGGAGTAACATGCCCAGAGCGTTTCTGCACAAAGACGATCCGGGCAGTGGCGTGAAGTATGGATTGAAGTGGGGAGAGACAGGAGGATGGGATATTGGAGAGGAGGCTGATGCAGTAATCCAGTCAGGATAGGATGAGAGATTGAACGAGCAGGGTAGCGGTTTGGATAATAATAATAATGATGGCATTTGTTAAGCGCTTACTATGTGCAGAGCACTGTTCTAAGCGCTGGATGGAGAGGAAAGGGCGGATCTTGGCAATGTTGCGGAGGTGAGACTGGCAGGTTTTGGTGACGGATTGGATGTGAGGGGTGAATGAGAGAGCCGAGTCGAGGATGACACCAAGGTTGCGGGTTTGTGAGACAGGAAAGATGGTAGTGCCGTCAATAGTAATGGGAAAGTCAGGGAGAGGGCAGGGTTTGGGAGGAAAGATAAGGAGTTCAGTCTTGGACATGTTGAGTTTTAGATGGTGGGCAGACATCCAGATGGAGATGTCTTGAAGGCAGGAGGAGATGCGAGCCTGGAGGGAGGGAGAGAGAGCAGGGGCAGAGATGTAGATTTGGGTGTCATAAGCGTAGAGATGATAGTTGAAGCCGTTTGTTGGTTTCCCTAACCTCCTCCCCATCACGAACACATCCTCCTCCCTCCCCATGTCCCTACCTCATGTGTTAGGCAGGGGATGCTGACTGTGTGGGCAACTCTCATGATTGTCTGCCCAGGGCAGCACCAACCCTATAACAAGCAAGGGGTTATGGAGAGATAAACTTTGATCTGGGTAATTTAATCACAGTCAAAATGTATCATTGAAGCCAGACAAACCTCATTTTTCCACCAGTCTAAGTGTACTTATTTCCAGAACTGCCCAGAAAATCACCTCAATATTCCCTTTCATCTGGCCTGTGAAGACCCTTCTAGTGCAGCACCATGAATCATCTCTCCTTCTCCCCCCTGTGGCCTGAGAATTCTCTCAAGGATTAATTGGGCATACCTCCACTCCAGGTACATGAGCATCCTTCTCATTGCATCATTGGATAACTCCTAGAATGCCCAACTTCTGATTCAGAGCACTGTTACAGACTAAACCTGACATTTGTTCTATGAAGAAATTCTGAAATGACGCTGAGCAAATGCATACTTAACTGGGAAAATTAAATTTCCAGGAAAGAAAAGAGGAGGTAGGCGATGAACTGGCTGCCAAGGGTAGTTAGGAACTCTGAAGTACTTTAAAGTCCTTTAAAATGTCTTAAGTAAAGAATTGGAGTATATCCCTCTTGGAGGCATGGGGCTGGGGCTGGAGGTGATCAAATGAGAGTCTAGAATGATAAGGTCCTTGACCTCAGAGAGCATCCCACCAAGCTCAAATAGGGAGACACACAGTAGTAGTATTAGCAGTCGTAATAGTAGTAGTAGTAATTAATAGTACTGGTAGCAATAGTAGTAGCAGCAGCAGCAGCAACAGCAGCACTAATAGTAGTAATAGTAGTTGTTGTTTTAATAGTAGTGGCATTCGTTGAGTACCCACTGAATACAATACACAATACTATGCACTTAGGAAGTACAACAGATGCAGAGAACAGATTCCCTGTCCAGAAAAAATAATTATTATAATAATAATTGTGGTATTTAAGTGTTTAGTATGTGCTAAGCAGGTTGGACACAGTCCTGTCCCACACTGGGGTCACAGTCTAAGAGGTAGGGAGAATCTATACAATTTGTACAATACACAGGTAAACAGGTACAAGATAGTACATAGACTAGAAACTTTTGGGCCTTGAGGATTGATTAATAGTATCCCAGAATACACAATCTGGGAAAATGCATATTTGCACTGGCAAGAAGAGGACTTGGAAATGTAAAGGAATTTAGAATCAAGGTTCAGAAAGCCCTACTAGCAATACAACTGTGAACTTTATTTATTTACTCTTTTCACAGAGTTGGAGGACAAACCAAGAGAAGCAGCATGGCTTACTGGAAAGAGCACAGGTCTGGGAGTCAGAGGACCTGGGTTCTAATGCTGGCTTTGTCAGTTGCTTACTGTGTGACCTTGGACAAGTCACTTAACTTCTCTGTGCCTCCATTTCCTTAACTGTAAAATGGGGATTGGCTACCTTTTGATCCTCCTACTTAGAGTTTGATTCTCATGTGGGACGGGGACTGAGTCCACCTTGATAAACTTGTATCTATCCCAGTGCTTGAACAATGCTTGACTCAAACAAATGCTTGAGTAAATGCTTAGCCAATACCATAAAAAAAGTTGTATGAATACTCTAGATCTGGAATTTTATCTGGTCCATCCTATCAGGTAGTTGCCAGAATCCAATCGTGTTCTCTGAAGTGTGACTACATTGGATAGAGGAACATTAAGATTGCAGATTAGCAGCAATCAGTCATCCCAGGAGTGCTTGCAGAGAGAAGCAGTCTCTGCTTGCCTAGACATCCTTTTCTAGTGTCTGCAAAAATGCAGCCTTGACCTTCAAGGCATCAGATACAGAAATTTAATGACAAGACACCAAAATTTATATTAGAGATTTGAATAAGAATTGTATTTGTTGATCATTTACTCAGTGTCAACCATTGTGGTGGGGTAGATAAGAGATAATCAGATCAGACACAGTCCCTATCCCACATAGGGCTCACAGCCTAAAGAGAAAGGAGAGCAGGTATTTTATTCCCATTTTATTGATGAGGAAGCTGAGGCACAGAGAACTTAAGTGACTTGCCCAAGGTTACATAACAGAAAAATGGCACAGCTGTGTTAGAACTCAGGTTTCCTGACTACTGGCGTATGCTTTTTCCACTAGGCAACCCTGCCTCTCAGTTAACTGGCTTTATTCGGCCTGGAGAAGGGGGAGAAGACTTCAGTAATTACTTTCAAAGTCTATGAATGATATTAAATGTGGAGCAAATGGCAGACTCTCTCTGTAGTACTGTGCTCTGCACATAGTAAGCACACAAGAAATACCATTGATTGATTGATTGATTGATTGCTCTACAAAGGGCAGGACATGGTGGGGGATGGGTTGAAATCACAACATAAAGGATTTGGGTTAGACTTTAGGAAGAACTTTCCTATTGTATGGGTGGAGAAATCCTGGAATGCATGATTAGTGGAGTCTGTATGGATGGGTGTAGAGTTCTTCCAGGGAGTGAGTGGAGGAGTGCGTTCCAGACCTGGGATTTTGTGTAGGCACTCCAGGATAGTCCTCTCTTGCCTCAGCTTGGATTTATTCCAAGTCAACTCAGTCTTTGTATCCTTCATGGCCCACAGCTTCCTGCTATTACAAAAATAATTTTGCTGTTGTTGCAAGAACCTTCTTTGCATCTTACCCTAGTTTCGTAATGGAAACAGCGCCCTGCAAATGCTGTGCTTGTGGCCCCACGGCCGGGCCGTGGCCGTCCCGGGCCTGGGTGATGTCTAGGCTGTGCTGGTGGCCCTGGGGGACAAGCTGCCCGCTTTCCGGGGCTCCTGGGACTGGATCGGCTGCGTGGAGGCCGCCTTGTGCCTCGCCCAGGGCTCCCGGGACTGGATCAGCTGTGTGGAGGCCGCCTTGTGCTTCGCCCACTTTGGGGGTCCATGGGCCTGGCTGCGACACGTACCGGGGGGTGGGGAGCTGCGGCCCGAGCTGGACACCCTCTGCGCCCACTTCAAGGGGGGCGGCGGCCCAGTCATGGTTGGGGGCGATGCCGACGGAAGGGCCAAGGCCCTGCTGGGGGTCTGCCTCAGGGCTGGGCCCACGCCCACTGTCCACGTACTGGTCCTGGACCCCCACTGCTGGGGGGACCCGGGTGGCCGGGCCGGGGTGCGGGTGGCCGGCTGGGTCCACTGGTAGGATGTGGGAGACACCTTTGACCCCGCATCCTTCTACAACCTCTGCCTGATCAGCTGGTCACCTGAGCCCGGCCCACTTAAGGAGGGAACCCCCGGGACCCAGCCAGCCTGAGGGGAGCCCCTGACCCTGGGGAGACACAGAGCGGGGGCCCTCAGCTGGGTCCCTGTGAAAGTCCCTCCCTCCCTGGGCCCACAGACAATAAAGACAGCCGAGAGGCTGCCGGGACCCCTTCCCTGCATGCCTGCCAGCACAACTTGGGTGTAGAAGCAGCATGGGCTCAGTGGAAACATCCCAGGCTTGGGAGTCAGAGGTCATGGGTTCCAATCCCGGCTCCACCACTTGTCAGCTGTGTGACTTTGGGCGAGTCACCTAACTTCTCTGTTAATTCACTTAACTTCTCTGTTAACTTCTGTGTTCCCTCATCTTTAAAATGGGGATGAAGGCTGTGGGACATCCTGATCAACTTGTCCCCAGCGCTTAGAACAGTGCTTTTCACACAGTAAGCGCTCAAAAATGCCATTATTATTATTATTATTTATGCCCCTTGTCCCTTGATCCTCCTGTCCATATCAATCGCTGTCAATCTCTTTCTTTCAATCAATCAATGGTATTTACTTGAGTGCTTACTGTGTGCAGAGTGCTGTACTAAGCTCCTAGGAGAATATAATACAATAGAGTTGAAAGTCATGATCCCTGCCTTCAAGGAGCTTTCATCCCACTCACCTGCCACTAATTTCAGCTATGCATCTTCATCTTATAAAGTGGAATGAGAGAAGAGAGTTAAGGCTAAAACCCAAAATGAAGGTCTAAGGAATGCCTTTCTCTGGGCTAGCCATTCTATTAGGGCAGAAATTCCCTAATAATCCTAATGATCTAATCATATTTGTGGAGTGAGAGAATGAAGATTTTATCAATCAATAAATCATATTTATTGAACGCTTACTGAATGTGGAGCACTGTACTAAGCACTTGGGTGAGTACAACACAATAATATAACAGATACATTCCCTGCCCACAACAAGCTTACAGTCTAGAAGGAGAGACAGACATTAATATAAATAAATAAATTGGGTATATTTATATAAGTGTGGGGGTGGGGGGGCGGGCAATAAAGGAATCAAGTCAGGGCAACACAGAAGGGAGTGGGATAAAAGGAAAATGAGGACTTTGTCAGGGAATGGCTCTTGGAGATGTGCCCTCAAGCCAAAGATGGCTTTGAAGGTGGTGAGAGTAATTGTTGAATTTAAGCGGTTTTGTTGGGTTTCTTCACTCAACCAGCCCGGACGTTCATGCGTTATGACGGCTGCTTTCTTGATCTCACCAGAGAAGCCTGCTTTAACTCAGCACAGTGACACACGTTTCAAACAATCGTGCATTTTATCTCTTTCGAGGCTACCAGCAGAGGGTGCATAGCCCCCAAAATAACAAAGCCGGGCCTCCAACCTGTCCACCGTGGTTGTGGTTCAGTCAACCAGTATTAATAAGTGTATAGAGGAGAAGTATGGCAACAGACTTCGAATTTTCCCCGCAGGAATCCAGACCTACTGCTGTGCCAGGCCTCATTCTTTGTGAACATAACAATATAAGGCCAGCAGCAGTGCCACAAATAACAACAATATAACAACCACAGCAGCAATACTACTACTACTAATAATAATGGCATTTGTTAAGCACTTACTATATGCCAAGCACTGAACTAAACGCTGGGGTAGACACACTGGACCTAGTCCTTGCCCATCATGGGACTCATAGGAGAGAACAGGTATTTAATTCCCATTCTACAAATGAGGGAACTAAGGTAAAGAAAAGTTAAATGATTTGCCCAAGATCACACAGCTGGTAGAGCTCAGGATTAGATTCTAATCATCATCATCATCATCATCAATCGTATTTATTGAGCGCTTACTATGTGCAGAGCACTGTACTAAGCACTTGGGAAGTACAAATTGGCAACATACAGAGACAGTCCCTACCCAACAGTGGGCTCACAGTCTAAAAGGGGGAGACAGAGAACAAAACCAAACATACTAACAAAATAAAATAGAATAGATATGTACAAGTAAAATAAATGGAGTAATAAATATGTACAAACATATATACATATAAACAGGTGCTGTGGGGAAGGGAAGGAGGTAAGATGGGGGGATGGAGAGGGGGACGAGTGGGAGAGGAAGGAAGGGGCTCAGTCTGGGAAGACCTCCTGGAGGAGGTGAGCTCTCAGTAGGGCCCTGAAGGGAGGAAGAGAGCTAGCTTGGCGGATGGGCAGAGGGAGGGCATTCCAGGCCCGGGGGATGACGTGGGCCAGGGGTCGATAGCGGGACAGGCGAGAACGAGGTATGGTGAGGAGATTAGTGGCGGAGGAGTGGAGGGTGTCGGCTGGGCTGTAGAAGGAGAGAAGGGAGGTGAGGTAGGAGGGGGCAAGGTGATGGAGAGCCTTGAAGCCCAGGGTGAGGAGTTTCTGCCTGATGCGCAGATTGATTGGTAGCCACTGGGGATTTTTGAGGAGGGGAGTAATATGCCCAGAGCGTTTCTGGACAAAGATAATCCAGGCAGCAGCATGAAGTATGGATTGAAGTGGAGAGAGACACGAGGATGGGAGATCAGAGAGAAGGCTGATGCAGTAGTCCAGACGGGATAGGATGAGAGCTTGAATGAGCAGGGTAGCGGTATGGAGCAATGTTGTGATCTTGGCAATGTTGTGGAGCTGAGACTGGCAGGTTTTGGTGACAGCCAAAGAGACATCCAGTGCTCTTTCCACTGTGACATGCTACTCCCCATTAGAGGGCTAGACCATCATCCCTATTTTTTCTACACTTACAATACTAAGCACTGGGGAGAGTACAATTGAGTTAGCAGACACTGGTCCAGCTGCTGGGGTTCCCAGGGAATTGGAGTCCTGGGCCTCTGAGTGGTTCAAGGCCAGGAGCTGAGGAGAAAGGCGGGAAAGGGAACGTATGTGGGAGGGCCAGGCCAGGGGGCAAGGCCTCGGGGACTGGGGCAATAATCGCCGCTGCCAAGGCTGCCATCTGCCATCTCCAGGGTGATGGGTCACACAGCAAGATGGCAAAGGAGAAAGACAACATAGAAGCTATGGTAGCAGAGATCCAGAAGAAGATCAAAGATGCTTTTGAAGTTTTCATCCATGAAACTGTGGATGTCAGGGCAGTTGATACAACTATCCAGTCATTGGGCTGTTGCTGTGAAGGAGGGCCACATGATCTAATTACAGAGGTAGAAGAAGACAAGCTAACCGTGTATATCCATTTGGAAAAAATTCTTCCTCTGATGACCAAAGTTTTGATGGAAAAAAGGTAATGAGCATAGGGCTTTGTGAGCCTGTGTGTAACTGCATGCTCTCAGATCTAGTTAATTGTAGGTGACCAAATCCTGTGGGCATTTGGTCCGGGCCAGCAGGAGTGAAGCTTTAACTCACCTTAGCTTGTTCAGGGAGAAGATTTAGTTCAAAATGAATTATTATCTGATTATTAAACATCCAATGAAAATACCAATAAATGACATAACCCCATATCAGTCATCTTGAACCAGAAAATTATTGCCTGCAAAGCTGTTCCTTCACACATTGAAATCCCTACTGGGTCTTTGTAAAGAAATTGCAATTTACAGTATGTCAGCACCTTTTATCAAATTTCTGTGGTTTCTTCTTCATGAGTTAAAATAAGGGCCATCACCCCCAAATTCTAGCATCATATAAGATCATTCATTCATTCATTCAATCGTATTTATTGAGCATTTACTGTGTGTAGAGCACTGTACTAAGCACTTGGGAAGTACAAGTTGGCAACATGTAGAGACGGTCCCTACTCAACAGTGGGCTCACAGTCTAGAAGGGGGAGACAGACGACAAGACAAAACATATTAACAAAATAAAATAAATAGAATAAATATGTACAAATAAAATAAATAAATAAATATGTACAAACATATATACAGGTGGTGTTGGGAGGGGAAGGAGGTAAGGCAGAGGGGATGGGGAGGGGGAGGAGGGGAAGAGGAAGGAGGGGGCTCAGTCTGGGAAGGCCTCCTGCAGGGGGTGAGCTCTCAGTAGGGCTTTGAAGGTTCTTCTAGACTGTAAGCTCCTTGTGGGCAGGGAACATATCTACCAACTCTATTATATTGTACTCTCCCAAATATTTAGTATAGTACTCGGCACACAATAAGTGCTCAATAAATACTATGGATTGATTGATTGATCCAAAGAAAAACAACTTAGCCTAGCAGCAAGAGCAGGGGCTTGGAAGTCAGAGGACGTGGGTTCTAATCCTGTCTCCACCATTTGTCTGCTGTGTGACCTTGGGCAAGTCACTTTAACTTCTCTGTGCCTTAGTTACCTCACCTGTAAAATGGGGATTAAGACTGTGAACCCCATGTCGGACAGGGTCTGTGTTCAACCTGATTACCTTGTATCTACCCCAGGGCTTAGAACAGTACTTAGCACATAGTAAGGGCTTAACAAATACCATAATTGTTATTATTAGTCTTAGTGGATCAGTAGTCCATCATGAACCTCTTAGGCCATGAATTTATCCAGATTCCTTCTTGAACCCGCTGATTATCATCTGCATAATTTCCTGTGGGAATGAATACCCTGCTCGTCACTCATTGAGTGAAGAAGTGTTTCCTTCTGCTTGGTAATATTTTTATATTTTTGTCCCCATTTGAGTGTAAGCTCCTTTTAGGCAGGGAACTATCACTTCATTCTGTATTTCCCAAGCACCTAGTACAATGCACAGTACCAAGTAGATGCTCAACAATAAATCAATCAATGAATGGTATTTATTGATGACTTACTGTGTGCAAAGCACTACACTAAACACTTGAGAGTACAGTGCAATAGAGTTGATATACAATCTCAAACCTCAAGGATCTTACAGTCTAGTTGGGGAGATAGATATTAAATTAAATTACATGTAGAAGCAGTGGAATATCCGTGTTGTGGGGGTTGGGATAGGGTGAGTATCATGGAGCTTAGTGGCTACAGAACCAAATGCAGAGGTGATTCAGAATGGAGGGAGGATAGGGTTGGGAGATGAGAGATTAGTCAGGGATGGCTTCTCTGAGGAGACATAATTTTAATAGGGCTGAAGAGGGGGAGAGTTGCCGTCTGTTAGATATGAAAGGGAAAGGAGTTCCAGGCAGAAGGAAGGTCAAGAGCAAAGGGTCACCAGCAAGAGAGATGAGGTACAATAACTTGATTAACTTGTTTAACTCAATTTGCTTATTTCCATGCCAGCACTTAGTACAGTGCCTTGCACATAGTGAGCACTTAACAAATACCATCATTATAATTATTACAATAAGTAGGTTGATGTTAGTGGAGTGAAGTGTGAGGGTTGAATTTTAGTAGGAGATTATTGAGGTAAGATTGGAGGGGGAGAGCTGATTCAGTGCCTTAAAGCTGTTTGATGTGGTGATTTATGGGCAAGCATTGAAGGCCTTTGAGGAGTGGGAAGATATGAATAAACCATTTATTTTAGAAAAATGGTCCAGGCAAACAGAGTGGGCTGGAGAAGGGAGAGGCTGGGAGGTCAGCAAGGAGGCTAATGCTGTAGTCAGGGTGGGATATAACAAATGCTAAAACTGCCATAGAGGCAGTCGGGATGGAGAGGAAGGGGTAGATTCTAGAGATTTTGTGAGAATTACTTCTATCATTTCAAATTTAATGGACGACCCCAATGTATCTTCTCTTAAGTGATATGAGACACTGAATCCAGTAATCTAAAGTCTCTGTTTTCTGAAAGGGTGTAAATGGCATTGTTGAGTCTATCCCAATATTTGAATTTGTCCAACTCCAATCTGCCTTCATGAAAACACATTCCTGATAAGTGGTCCAATTTACAACTCTGCATTTGAATGGCTGGTAAATGGACTGAAACTTCATTTTCTTCTCTGTTTTTCTAGTCAACTCAAAAAGAAGGTTAACTAGAAGCAGTTGGTCTCTGGATCACATCTGCCTCTGGAACCTTGATCTGCATCCCTGAGACCCAACAAGCTAGGTAAGAACTGAGATGGAATCCAGCTTTTCCAGGCATGCTTTTCACCCGTTTACTCAAAGGTTAAAGCAGAACTTTGTGTTGCAGATGCATGTCAACACCTCCAGGGCATTGTTCTTTGACTAGTTACTGGCATCTCCTTGGAGCACTTAAAGGCTTGGGGCCACAGGCATGGAACGTAGCACCTCCAATTTAAACCCAAAGAGTGCCGGTAGTGACCAAACCCCAGGGTCAGAAAGGCTGCTGCATTCATCACATGATAGTCCACCAAGCTATAGATACACTAATTTCAAAATAAAAATTTTAGGGGAAAAATATATTCCTAAATTTTTCCTTTTCGAGTCTTGATACATCTTTACACACAACTCCAGGAGTGGTGCTACTAGCATCTGAACATTGCCTAAATCACCTTGTTTTGCAGGCTAAGTGGACTCCCAGCAGTATGGAAAGCCTCAGAAATCATGGATCTCAGAGTCCTGGCAGCACTGAACTCTGCTTATAAGAGGGCTGTTAAAATCTGTTTAGATAAATGGCTGTAAAAGGTGTGTCATACAAATAAATACAGTGTTTAATGCACTGTAATGGTACAGAGGCCAGAGGCTTGTATGTGGAGGATGGCCAGCAGGTGGATTTGACTGGGCCAAAGATGGCAAAGATTGCACTTTGATTCAGGAGACATCTAGGGATCACAGTTAGCTTTTGAGAAAGGGAGCGTGGTGCTCAGCTCTCCATTTTCCATAGAGAATAATGCCCTGGAATGACAATCCTCTGCTCCTCCTTTCAGGAAATTCTCAGACCCTCCTTTAAAGGTCAGTTTGACCCAGGAGTCAGAGATTAATTGGCTGATTTAGTGTAAGGCTTACTAATGAACTGGGTAGTGAATTATTCACAGTGGCTCTTTCCAAGGATTCCTCCACAGATTCTCCAAAGAGAAAGGAAGGCATTTTAGGAGCTTCATTCACTTTCCTGGGCCTCTGTTGATGATAGGGTTTCCCATAGGAAAATGACACACCAGGCGCAGTGCAGTGAAGAATCTGATTTTGGTGCTAGAGATTTGCACGGCACCATTGTTAGACTAGCCCCACAGGCATTCCCGTTTCTGGCTGTTTCACCTCTGCCTCACCACAGTGAGGTATGGTGGGACTTTGAGAGGTGCCCCCAGGCTAGTAGGGGACCATTTGTAGGCCAAATTATTGTAATTGTTTTCTCAGTGATATCTCTTTAGCCAGAAAGAGGACTTTGCTTTCTCTCAGGAAGGAATTTAAGAGTAATCTCATTTTCTTGTCTGCCCTCATAATGGTCCATCCTAGATAGTTGGGGAAGGGTTCATTATTGCCATTTTATTGATAAGAAAATTAAGGCACAGAGAGGGAAAGTGACCTGCTAAGGGTTATACAGTATATCAGTGGCAATACTCAAGATAGGTCCCAGTTTTATTACACTAACAGGTCACCACTTTTTTAGCCTTTTACCAGGGTTGAATAACAGTAAGAGTTTGTTTACTGAAATACTTTTTGACTGTTTTCCCAGGCCTCCTCTATCTCTGTTTAGCAGAAGCTCTTAAATCAGTTATCATGAACTGAGATATTCTGTCATTGGGAGAGGAGAGATGGAGATGGGACAGAAGTGTTGAACCATGTGAAACTTGATGGCTTTAGGTTGAGGGAAAGAATCAGGGAGATGGATCCTGAGGTGATCAACTGTGATTGCTGAGAAGGCTAGCTGTGCCCTGAGACACTGAATTGTCAAGGCCTAGAGTTCAAGTGGCAGAAGGACTGATTTTACAGACTTGTCACCAAGTCTTGACAGTCCTTCTTCCACAACATTTCCAAGAACAATCCCGTCTTCTCCATCCAAAAAGTTCAGGCACTTGTCATTTCCTGCCTGACTATTGCTTCAGCCTCTCCCACTCCAGTTCATACTTCACTCCTCTGCTCAGATCATTTGTAGACTGTGAGCTCGCTGTTGGGTAGGGATTGTCTCAATTGCTGAATTGTACTTTCCAAGCGCTTACTACAATGCTCTGCACACAGTAAGTGCTCAATAAATACGATTGAATGCACGAATGAATGAATTTTCTAGAACATTGTTCTGCATCCTTCTCCCCACTCCTCAAAAGCTCCAGTGGTTGCCCATCCACCTCCGCATCAAACAAAAACTCTTCAACATTGGCTCTTCCATCATCTTGCCCCCTCCTACCTCACGTCACGACTCTTTTTCCACAACCCAGCCCTCACACCTTGCTCCTCCAGTGCTAACCTTCTCACTGTGCCTCGGTCTTGCCTGTCTCACCGCTGACTCCAGCCCTCATCCTGCCACTGGCCTGGAATGCCCTCCCTCCTCAAATCTGACAGACAATTACTCTCTCCTACTTCAAAGCCTTATTGAGGGCATATTTCCTCCAAAAGGCATTCCCAGACTAGGACCCCCATTTCCTCTTCTCTACCTCCTGCATCACTCTGACTTGCTCCCTTTATTCTTTCCCACTCACAGTTCCACAGAACTTATGTACATATCTGTAATTTATTTCTTTGTGCTGATGTCTGTCTCCCCCTTCTAGACTGTAAGCTCACTGTGGGCAAGGAATGTGTCAGTTTATTGTTATATTGTACTTTCCCATGTGCTTAGTACAGTGCTCTGCACACATTAAGAGCTCAATAAATATGACTGAATTGAATTGTAAAACTGTAAAATTCCCCATTTTACAGTTGAGAAAACTGTGGCACAGAGAAGTTAAGTGACTTGCCCAAGGGCTCACAACAAGCAATTGACAGAGCTGGGATTAGAACCCAGGTCCTCTGACTCCCAGGCCCATGCTCTTTCCATTGGGCCACTCTGCTTCTCCCTCTTCCACCACAACAAATTAGGTTGCACAATTTATTCCTCTCACACTAATCTACTCACTGTGCTTCATTCTTGTCTGTCCTACAACTGACCTCTTGTTCATGCCCCTCCTGCTGCCTGGAGCTCTCTCCGCTTCATGCCTGACAGACCAAAGCTCTTACCATCCTCAAGGTTGATCAGCCTCCTTGCAGACCTCCCTGCCTCCTGCTTTTCCCCCGCCAGTCCATACTTCACTCTGCTGCTGAGATAATTTCGTAAAATATCATTTTGCACACATCTCCCCACACTTCAATAACCTCCAGTGGCTACCTATTCTCCTCCACAGCAACCAGAAACTTCTGACCCTTGGCTTTAAGACTCTCAGTCAGTGCCCTTGCCTCTAGTAGTAGTGACAGAAATAGCTTTATTAAACACTTACTGAGTTTGAAGCACTCTACAACACTTGGTAGCGAGACAAAATCCCTGACCCATCAGGAATTCACAAGCTAAACTACTCTCTGTACTTCATTCTCATCTTTCTCACCAAGGATCTTTGGCTCATGTTCTCCCTCCTGTTTAGGATTATCTTCCCTTTCATATCCAGCAGAGACCACTGCTCTACCCATACTCAGAGCCCTTCTGAAATCACATCTCCTCCAGAAGGCCTTCCCAAATTAATCTTTCACATCCCCACCCTATTTTCCTGTACTGACCTTCCCACACTTCAACTTCTCCTAAGTTATTATTTCGTGCTCCCGAGTCATTTCTGATTCATAGCAACTCCATGGATATACTTTTTCCAGAACGTCCTGTCCTCTGGCATAACCTTTCTAATGGTTCTTCTGTTATTGTTGTTATGGTCTCTATCCATCTAGCTGCTGGTCTGCCTCTTCCATGTTTTCCCTGGACTTTTCCTAACATTAGTGTCTTCTACAGAGAATTAGGCCTCCTGATTATGTGTCCAAAATATGCTAATCTAAGTTGAGTCAACTGGCCTTCCAAAAACCACTTTGGTTTAATTTGCTCTAAAATCCATTTGTTTGTCTTTAGGGCAGTCCCTGGTATTCGCAAAAGCCTTCTCCAATACCACATTTCAGAAGAATCGATGTTCTTTCCATCCTGTTTATTTACTCTCCAGCTTTCGGATCCATACATTCTCACTGGAAACACCATAGAGTTGATAATTTGTGTTTTTGTGGCAAATTGTGTGGCAAATCTCCTCAGTACTTGGGTACTAATCCCCACCCCCTTTAGGCTTTAGACTCTGTTACTTCCTCCTACCTGAAGTTTACTTTAGTATCTGCTCCCCTTTTAGTAAACATCCTAAGAGCAGGGATCATGCCTATTAACTGTTGTACTCTTCTAAGCACTTATACAGTGCTCTGCACAAAACAAGCATTTCATACATATTATTGTTTGGTTGATCAAGGCAGGGGAGGTACTGGGAAATCAGGAAGGTAAGAGGAATTAAGAAAAAAGTGAAACCCACATTGCCCTCACTATCGTCTGGTTGCTTCTCAAAACCCGCATAAAAGGTCAAAACCCATTGAAAGCCCATGCCCCCCAGCCCTTGAACTGAGCATGCTCAGAGTCAAGGCAGTAGACTCTTGGGGAGGGGGTTGGGCCTAGGAATAGACCACCAGAGTGCCCTAACCATCAAGGCCTGAGGACGATATTGTCCAGAGAAGAGAACGCCAAAAGAGGATTTAATAGCAGTCTTTAGAAACAGGAAGAGGATATTGGTCTATTAATGATGAGGGATATAGATTAAAACATCCTGGTTCTAAGGGTTGTTAGATTTTGAAATGTATCACCAAGGGAGCTTGTAGAGTCTCCTTCCTTGGGACCTAAGAAAAGACAACCTGCCTGAAGGCAGGGGGATGGACTAGATGACCTCTGAAGTCTGTTCTGGATATATAATTGCAGGAAATTTGTATCTGCTTCTAGGGAATTTTCTTGAAAGCAAGGAGGGATTCAAGCCAGGACCCCTTATCATTGTTATTATCATTATTATTATATTTGTTATGCACTTACTGTGTGTCAAGCACTGTCTAGCCACTAGGATAGATACAAGTTAATCATGTGGGACTCAGTCCCATGTGGGACTCACAGTCCAAGACAGTCACCCATTTGAGTCTGATTATGCTTCTCCCCCTAAAATCAAATATCCAGGAGAAGGTAAAGGGGACAGAGATGGAGGCTGAGGGCACTGATATAGGGCAGGAGGAAGCATTCCAAATCTTCTGATTTATAGTTAAGTTTTATTGTTTGTTTAGTCAGCATTTTCTTAATGGAATGTTTTCAGAATTCTCTGACATAGTTTAGATTGATGTTGATGCAAATTTATCCCAGATGATTAAAGATCAGGACTGCACTCCAGGTATTCAGTAGCTTTTCAAAGTGATGTTCCAAGTGTATGGGGCCTGGGAGAGGCTGGGACTCTGACAGCTGAGCCAAGGGTGTGGTGCTGGGCACTGTGGGTGCAAGGAGGGCTCACTGATCACCCCACTGGAGTTGCTGAGGTACTAGATAAGACATAGTGAGTGCAGAGAGATAACTGGGCTTCCAGATTTAGGATGGTTGAATACCCATAGTGTGGAAGATATGTCCCCAGATGGTTTAGGAGAGCAGGACAATCTGGATTTACAGACTTTCTGAACATTCATCCCCTTCCTTTCTTTTCTCCCTGCTCCCCTGCCCTCCACCTCCTGGCCAGGACTGTTCATGATAGTAAGTGTGACAGTTGGAACTTCAGCTGCTCTGTCCAGGCCCTAATCATCCTTTGCGGGGTATTAACCAGCGGGGAAATGATCCAGAATTTCAGCTGGGTGAAAACTGAAACATAATCCCTGGAGGCATACAGAGTAGGAAGGAGCCCCGGGCTCTAATTAAGGCAGGCAAAGGTGAATCCTGGGATGGTTCCTGATAGTCTTTAGGAACCAAGGGCCAGGAAACCTTGAGAACCCCAAGTAAGTGCTCCTTAGAAAGGATCACCTGGAATCATTTAGTTGTCATATTGGCAGGGACTTGGAGCTGTTACCTGGTCTATTCCCTTGCCTTCTGGAAGGCTTATGTTTCAACCAGCCCTGACCCAGAGCTGTTTGCCCTTTTCTTTCAACCATCCCATGGAGATGACTTCCAGCTTCCAGTTGCTCCAAGCCATATTATATTGACCCAGCCCAGTCTGAGAATCATCAGAGGTGAAAGGCTGCTATGTTGACAGTGTGTTCAGTCTCTCTCTTCCCTGTATTGATGACCAGTGTTTTGAAGCAGCACATTGCCCTGGGTACATTCAATGGCACCTCCACCCTTATGAGAGCAGGGTGGCCAGAGAGTGTGTTGGGCAAGACTGGGACCTGTTTGTTTACAAGATACTGGTACAAGGCTGGATCATAATTGGTTTCTACCAGCTTCTACATCAACAATGTCCCCAGAACCTGAGTGGAATGAGATGAGGAATGGGCAGGGTATAGCTAGTTTTGCTTCCAAAAATAGAGGTTTGACCTTGACATTCTCCTTCTGTTTTCATTGATGAGCTCTGGACAGACATTAGGATCAGCTCAGGAACAACTAAAACCCTCCCCACCTAATCTTTTCACTTTCATGTATCTGAATAGGTTATGAATCAGTCTGTATTTTTGATCATATAGTCTTCCAATCATTTCATTATCTCTTAAGTGAAGCTGTTAGTCAAACATCTTTTGTTTCTCTCCTTCTCTTCTCTTCCTTCCCTCCATCCACTCCCAAACCCCCCAACTTTTGCCCTCAGCTTCCTTCCCAAGGACTGGAGCTCCTAAGTGCCATTTGAGCACTTTTCTGAAATGACTTTTTGGGGTACTATTGAACAACATGTAAATTCCAGGTTTTTAAAGAGATGAGTGCCTCTCACTAGCAGTTGGGTGCAGAAAACGATAGTAGAGCAGAAGCCCTTCCACCCACAACCTGCTCAAACAAAAAATAAACATTCCCCTGTCCCTTTCATATAGCCTCTCCCCTCTAGTTCCTCCATTCCCATTTTTCCGAGACTGATGTTATCAGGAGAAGGCAAAAGGGACTAAATCCCAGTTCCCTTCTCTGCCTGACTCCACAGTGAACTAAGGACAGTGCTGGGTGCTGAGGGCAGAGGGAAAATTTCCTTCCCAATATCCCCTATCACACTTGGTTTAAACTCAATCCGTGATCTGGAAAGAATTGACACTTGACCTATCAAGCACTGTCCCCAGAGACGTGGAGGTCTCTGGGCACTGATCCTTGCCCCATCAGGGTTTGTTGTTCAAGATGCCCTCTCTGAGCAGACTCACTGAGGACAGAGCCTCTGCCTTCTCTCCTCTTCCAGTTAAAGTCAGCTCAGAGCTTTCTAAGGATCCAACTTTGATGCAGAAAGCATCCACTCTGTCACTGTCCAACAAGGAAAAGTGCATCCTGAAATTTAGCTAGGAAACTCAGGAGGAATCACGTGTTTATCCTCTACGTTCTAGCCATTCTGGCCCAAGTCTCACAGCTCTCTATCTCACTGTTTGCCTTTCCAAGAGATAGAGGCTCTTTAGGGGGGCTTGGATCAATTCAAGACTGAGTGGTCCCTAATGAGTTAATAGAAGGAAAGAGAGGGATATTCCTCTAAGGGTTCTGGTCCCCTATGGGAGATATAATGCAAAGGTGGAGGGATCATTGGTCTGATTCAGTAATGACTTTGTTAATGTCATATGTTCTTAGAAATCTGGTCATCTCCATTCCCTGAAAACCTCTGTTAGCCCAGCTTTAGGCCTGGCTTTCAAATGGGGATGCAAGACCCCACTCGGATCTTAACAGGGGAATTGGATCACAAACTCTTTCCTTGATTCGAGGGATGGCCCCAAAATAATTTTAGTATGTTCATTGAAGGAGGGAGGAGATCAGTGACAAGTATATAAGCCTGCATTAGGTATGGCTTCAGAACTGAACGACGGATACGCTGCCAAAATCCTGAAAGTCTAACTGCAAACTTGCTGTGGGCAGAGAACATTCTACCAATTCTGTTATATTGTATTCTCCCAAGCACTCAGTACAGTGTGCTGCACACAGTAAGTGCTTAGTAAATATGATTGATTGATTGATACAGAGCCAATGAGGCAATGATGGAGGATGGAGGAAATTCATTTTATTCCTGTCCATCCCCTAGGATATCCCCCAGTAATGGAGTTAGCATTTACTTGGTCTCAGCAGAGCAGGTCCAGTAAAAGTGGCAGAAAAGAACACAAGAGAGACAGGAATGGTTATTTTCATTAGGATTAGCATTCTTAGACCATGTAGGATGGGGGGCGGGAGCGGTGGTTGGGGCTGGCGGGGAGGAGGGGAAGAGGGAGGTGTCTGTCTTGATTTTCTTGTAGCTACCCTGGCATTTAGCTGGGCACATTGTAAGCGCTTACCTAATGTCATTCATTCATTCATTCAGTCAGTCAATCGTATTTACTGAGTGCTTACTGTATGCAGAGCACTATACTAAGCCCTTGGGAGACTACAGTGTAACAATAAACAGACACATTCCCTGCCCACAAAGAG
This sequence comes from Tachyglossus aculeatus, assembly GCF_015852505.1. Lineage (NCBI taxonomy): Eukaryota > Metazoa > Chordata > Mammalia > Monotremata > Tachyglossidae > Tachyglossus > Tachyglossus aculeatus. The sequence goes on along the minus strand of NC_052076.1, from coordinate 20,155,688 downwards.
CTTACAGTCTAGAGGAGGAGACTGACATTAATATAAATAAATAAATTACCGATATGTTCATAAGTGCTGTGGGGCTGAGAGGGGGGATGAATAAAGGGAGCAAGTCAGGTGACGCAGGGGGAGTGGGAGAAGAGGAAAGGTGGGCTTAGGCAGGGAAGGCTTCTTGGAGGAGATGTGTCTTCAGTAATACTTTGAAGGGGGGGAGAGTAATTGTCTGGCAGATTTGAGGAGGGAGAATGTTTCATGCCAGAGGCAGGAGGTTCGCTAAATACCACACTTTCCTCTCCGTACAAACTGCTACCATGTTAATACAATCACTCATCCTATCCTATCTCTCCCCACTCCAGCCCATCACCATTGGCTTTAAAACACTCTATCACCTTGCCCCCTCCTACCTCACATCTATTCTCTCCTTCTACCAACCAGCCCACACACTTCACTTTTCTAGTGCTGACGTTCTCACTATGCTTTGATCTTGTCTGTGACTCTGCTGACACCTAGCCTATGTCTTGCCTCTGGCCTGAAATGCCCTCCCTCTTCAAATCTGACAGGTTTGAATTACTCTCCCCACTTCAAGGCCTTATTGAAGGCACATCTTCTCCAAGAGGCCTTCCCAGACTAAGCTCTTCCTCATCTCCCACCCCCTTCTGCATCACCCTGACTTGCTCCCTTTGCTCTTCCCTCTTCCCAGCCCCACAGCTCTCATGTACATATCTGTAATTGTATTTAATTGAATTGATGTCTCCCTCCCTCTAAACTGTAAGTTAATTATGGGCAGGGAATATCACTGTTTATACTGTACTTTATATTGTACTTTCCCAAGCACTTAGTACAGTGCTATGCACCCATTAAGTGCTCAATAAATATGATTGAGTAAATGAATGAATGACATGGACAAGGGGTCGGCAGCAAGATAGAAGAGGTCAATGTACAGTGAGAAGGTTGGGGTTAGAGGAGAGAAGTGTGAAAGCTGGGTTGTAGCAGAAGAGTAGCAAGGTGAGGTGGGGGGGGCAAGGTGATTGAGTGCTTTAAAGTCAATTGGGAGGAGTTTTTGTTTGATGCGGAGGTGGATGGGCAACCACTGGAATTTTTTGAGGAGTGGGGAAACATGTCCTGAACGTTTTTGTAGAAAAATGATCTGGGCAGCAGAGTGAAGTATGGACTGGAGTGGATGAGACAATATTTTAGGCATCATTATGGCCATTACATTATTCCTTGATGATGCTAAAGATCAAGAGGAAAGTGACAATAACAATGAAAACAATGGTGAAAATGATGAAATTTTTCCTCACAAAAGACAGAAAACTTCCTCCAGGTAAATACCGACTGGAGAATCTGAAGGTTTTCTTCCAAGGCTGGAACTGAAAACCCCATAGCATAAACCTGCGGCCCTAATCCCCACACTTCTGGGCTTTCAGGTTCTGATCTGGGCCAAACAAATCATTGTTCTAGAAGGAGTGGTCTCCTGACCCCACGACCAAGCAGGCCAGTTCCTTGCCTCTTAGGTCAGGTCAGGAATGGAAAGTGCATCGCCAGTCGACTAGTGATCTTGGCACCCCATCTGAGTTACATTTAATTGCAGTCTTGCTTTGGCTTGTGTTTAACAAGCTGCTCAACTGGTTTGGAGTGGCTATTCCAAAATAGTTAGCATAATTCCCCTGCAAATGTTCTTACTGAGTGGAAAGTGGGTTAAAGGTCCTAAAAACTAATTTGATCCAGAACAGCTCAAAAGCTATTACCCTATTAAGCTAACTGGAGGTCAGCCTATGCTCAGCACCATAAAAACATAAGTCTCTGAGCAATAAATAGTATTCTGGAGTCAGACCAGTGAACCACCAACCATCTGGCCCATTATCCTGGTTGACTCTGACAGTGGTACCAGGATCCTTTGGAAAACTATGTTTTGATGTACGCCCTCCTGGACATCCATTCTCATGATTTGGCTGAACTTCTAGCATCCTTAAACTTTTCTTTCTACATCTCTCACTCTCTCTCTCTAGTAACACATTATGGATTGTTCATCAATGGACCTATTCAAAACCCCCACACCAATATTTTCAGCATAAGAACAGCCACAGGAAAGAACCATCGTTAATCTCTCCTCCAATTGTTGTTTCATCTGTCCTCTTTTCAGTGCTCTGTTTCTCTTGTCTAGACTAAGCTCCTCAAGAAGAGGGTTTCTATCTATTTAGTTTACTCTCCCAAATACTAAGTACAGTGCTGTACAAAGAGTGAGTGCTCAATAAATACCATTGATTGATTGACTCAATGAATTTACCCAACTATTTATTGGACTTACTCTTTTGTATTGTATCCTCCAAAATCCTTAGTACAGTGCTCTGCAAACAGTAAGTTCTCAAGAAATACCATTGATTGATTGGAGTAATTGTAATTTTTTGACTTCCACACTTTCTGTGGTAACAAATTCCATATTCATTCATTCAGTTGTACTTATTGAGCGCTTACTGTGTGCAGAGCACTGTACTAAGCACTTGGGAAGTACAAATCAGCAACATATAGAGATGGTCCCTACCCAACAATGGGCTCACAGTCTAGAAGGGGGAGACAGGCAACAAAACAAAACAAGTAGTCAAGTGTCAATACCATCAGAATAAATAGAATTATAGCTATATACACATCATTAATAAAATTAATAAAGTAATAAATATGTGCAAATATACACAAGTGATGTGGGGAGGGGAAGGGGGTAAGATGGGGGGGTGATGGGAAGGGGAGAAGGAAGGGGAGAGGAAAAGGGATCAGTCTGGGAAGGCCTCCTGGAGGAGGTGAGCTCTCAGTAGGGCTTTGAAGGGAGGAAGAGAGCTAGTTTGGCGGATGTGTGGAGGCAGGACATTCCAGGCCAGAGGTAGGATGTGGTCCAGGGGTCGACTGCGGGACAGACAAGAATGAGGCACAGTGATGATGATGATGATGATGATGATGAGGCAGAGGAGCAGAGTGTGCAGGCTGGGCTGTAGAAGGAGAGAGGGGAGGTGAGGTAGGAGGGGTAAAAGGTGATGGAGAGCTTTGAAGCTGAGAGTGAGGAGGTTTTGCTTGTTTCGAAGGTTGTTAAGCACCCACTGGAGATTTTTGAGGAGTGGAGTGATATGCCCAGAGTGTTTCTGTTCCATATGTTTACTACCTGCTGCGAAGACCAGTGTCCTTATGTTTATTTTTAATCTACTGCCTTTAAGCTTCAGTGGGTGCTTCCAAGTCCTGGCCATATATAGAATTTGACGAACAACAACTGTGTGTTTGTCCTGCCCATATCCCTTTATAGTTTTGTAATCTTCATTCATTATTCCTTACACATCTGTGTACCTGAAAGATTCATTATCCGCTTTTATTTAGAGGGAAATAAAAGACACAGAGAAGTTAAGTGGCTTCCCAAATATCACAGGGAAGCCATTAGAGAAAGGGTCTCACTTCTGGAACCCTTTAACAGAAATAGATAATAATAATAATAATAATAATAATAATGGCATTTATTAAGCGCTTACACTGTTCTAAGCACTGGGGAGGTTACAAGGTGGTCAGATTGTCCCACAGGGGGCTCACAGTCTTCATCCCATTTTACAGATGAGGGAACTGAGGCCCAGAGAAGTGAAGCGACTTGCCCACAGTCACACAAATGACAATTGGCAGAGCTGGGATTTGAACCCATGACCTCTGACTCCAAAGCCCCTGCTCTTGTCACTGAGATGATAATAGTGATAATAATATCATTGACCTGGCACTTACATTGTTTGAAGAACTATACTGAGTGTTGGGGAGAATACTTGAATACTGTAGTTCAGAAAGAATCCCAATCTGAGAAAAAGAAATAAAATGCAATTCTCAAGTGCTAAGAGTGACTTTGGTGTTAATGCAACTATGGTGGCAGGCTAATTAATAAGGGAAGGCTTTTGAGGTAGGTGGAATTTTAAGAGGACTTTGAAGATGGTCAGAAGCAGTGTGGCTTAGGAGATAGAACACATTCCTGGGTTCTAATCCTGGCTGTGCCACTTGCCTGCTGTGTGACCTTGGGTGAGTCATTTAACATATCTTTGCTTCAGTTTCCTCATCAGTAAAATGGGGTTGGAATATCTGTCCTCCCTCCCCCTTGGACTGTGATGAACCAGGTGGGAACAGAAACTGTGTCTGATTTGATTATCCTATACCTACCAAATACTATTATTATTGGAAGAGCTGTGCTCTGGCTGATTTCATGAGTATGGAAGGGAACAACATGAGTGAAGGGATGGAAGCTAGAGAGTTGAGAGCAAGAGACAGTTATGAGGGGAGTTTGAGAAGAACAAAGAGTGTGAGATGGGGAATAGAGGGTAAAGGGAGGATGGGGAGAGTTGGCAAGAGTCTTTTGCCAGGCTAGGCTCCTACAAAGATCTGAGATTCAGACCTCCTTGCACTCCTGTGTGGATTCAGACCTTGCCCTCCCTGCACACTGGAGAAGACATAGGGTTGGGCAGGAGGATGACAGCTGAACTGACCACCATACCACTCTGAGAATAACCCAGAGATCGGGTAGCATGGAGGTTCTTGGGGTATGAGAGTCTTCTGAGTGACTCTTCTGAGTGACCCCGCTTGGCTCTAATTAGTCTTAACATCCCAAGTCTGCATCGGTCCAGGTATCTGCCCACCTTGTGTTTCTGTGTGGACTCAGGGCTCTTCCCATCTTGTCCTCAGGGCTGTCTTCAAATGGTAAGCAAGGTAATCCATCACTTTAGGGAGCCGTGTAGCAGAGCACAGCATCTTGAGGTCTCCCATAGATGGCAGTGGCATGGCTTCTCCCAAAGATAGTAACTGAACAAAGATGATCTGAAAGTAGGGCACAAGCTGGCATCTTGGAGCCAAACTGTTGAAGGGTTCAGTGGAAGGGTGGTGGCCGGTGTGGCATCACCTACACCAAATTTTGTGTGTGATGTCATTACATTATGATATGTGTGCATAAAGTTTGTCATGTTGATGTCATGTGGATTATGGGCACTCAGATCCTTTGGCCCCACCTCAGAGTGGTAGAGCATTTGCAGTTTAGTTTCTGCATGGATTGGGGTCTTTATACTTTTGGCTTTCCCACGAAAGATGAAGCTTCCTTTCCAGGGTGCTAGGAGTGAGATTGGGGGCTATCCAGCTGTTAGACCACCCTCCATGTAGCATAGAGACCATGTGTTAGGGAGGCTCTGGCTCTTAGGCATCCATCAACAAAACATTTCCAGTCTTCCCATTACCCCACTAGGTACTAATATCCCTTGCACTATCTGTCCATCTATCTGAAACTTAAGCATTGATGTTGGCATTCTGAAGTGTTTGGAGGTTTCTATCACTGTGTCTGGCTTATTTTTATGCTTGTGCCTGTCTAGACTCTAAACTGCCCTAAAACAGGGACCAGTGTGACCTAGCAAATAGAGCACAGGCCTGAGAGGCAGAAGGACCTGGATTCCAATCCTAGCTCCTCCATTTGTCTGCCATTTGACCTTGGGCAAGATACTGAACTTCTCTGTGCTTCAGTTACCTCATCTGTAAAATGGGGATTAAGACTGTGAGCCCCATGTGGGACATGGATTAGCATGTATCTCAGAACAGAGCATAGTATAGTGCCTGGTATAGAGTAAGCACTTAAACAAAATGCCATAAAAAAGTTCTGTCTCTCCTCTGATCACCCAAGATGGCTAGCCAGGCTCTGTGTATCCAGTGGGTGTTCAGGAAATGCAACTGACTGGCTGGCAGGCTGACTCACTAGGAACCTCTCCTCCCCATCTCAACTGACTGCTATGTTCCCTGTAAGAATGCCTCTGTGGAATGGGGATTCCCAGGCCATAGCGTTCCTGCCACTCCCTGGAAGCTCCAGCCCCAACAGGAGTGCTGGGCTGAGGCCTCTTTCTCTCCACCAGTAACCAGAGCCTTTCTGTCTGCAAAAGGTTGGAAATGTGGGGATGAACTGTGGGGCTTTTCTTGCTGGGAAAGGTGGGGATGGCAAGAACACTAAGAGCCCGGGCTTTGGAGTCAGAGGTCATGGGTTCAAATCCCGGCTCTGCCACTTGTCAGTTGTTTGACTTTGGGCAAGTCACTTAACTTCTCTGGGCCTCAGTTCCCCCATCTGTAAAATGGGGATGAAGACTGTGAGCCCCCCATGGGATAACCTGATCACTGTGTAACCTCCCCAGCGCTTAGAACAGTGCTTTGCACATAGTAAGCACTTAATAAATGCTATCATTATTGTTATTAACACTGGGCTCAGGAAGGGCAGATACATGACTCTCTAGAGGGTACTGTCCACTCCAGTGCTCTGGCCTGGGAGTCAATTGTGGGGGCTTCATGAGGATTAACTTGAGGGTGTTGGGGATGGGAGCTCCTAACATGAGGTGACCTTACAACTGATTTCGGAATGCTAAGCCTCAATGAGAGAGCCTGTTATGATCCCATATTTGCCAGCTGCAACAACCTCTGCTTCATAGCCATCACACAATTCAGAGGACATTCAAAGAGATCCAGTCAACCCTACACCTTCCCAATTCCTGATCAGGGTATTTGCTAGGGGACACCTGGGCCAAGCTGACCTCTAGAAGCAGCATGGCCTAATGGGTCTGGGAATCAGAGGACCTGGGTTCTTATCCTATCTCTGCCACTTACCTGCTGGATGAATTTCGGTGAGTCAGTTTCTGTAAAATGGGGATTCAATACTTCTTCTCCCTCTTATTTAGATTGTGAGCCACTCATAAGTCAGGGACTGTGAATGATCTGAGTTTCAGAGAGACTGCAGGACTACCATGGGGCCTTTTGGAGTCCTGAAGCCCCTTCAGCTCTGGGTATCCTTGAACCAGAATCCCAGTCTGAATGAACTCCCTCAGGGAGCGTGGCACCTAGAACACTTCTGGATCATGGTACAACCTGAGTACCAGAGAACAGATTAAAGGAGACTTTGCAAGTTTCAAATTTAGCAATTCCACCAATGCACCCATTGGAACTGGGGGGTCTGCATGCATGGGCCAGGCATGAACTGTTCCTGGGCCACCTGAGAGAACAAATGCAGCTCCCCAGGGCTTGGCTTAGTGGCAAGAGCACAGGCTTGGGAGTCAGAGGTAATGGGTTCTAATCCCAGCTCAGCCACTTGTCAGCTGTGTGGGCAAATCACTTAACTTCTCTGTGCCTCAGTTACCTCATCTCAAAAATGGGGATTAAGACTGTGAGCCCTGCATGGGACAACCTTATTACCTTGTATAATAATAATAATAATAATAATGGTATTTGTTAAGCACTTACTATGTGCAAAGCACTGTTCTAAGCGCTGGGGTAGATACAAGGTGATCAGGTTGTCCCACATGGGGCTCACAGTCTTATTCCCCATTTTACAGATGAGGTAACTGAGGCCCAGAGAAGCTAAGTGACTTGCCCAAAGTCACACAGCTGACAATTGGCAGAGCTGGGATTCGAACTCTTGACCTCTGACTCCAAAGCCCATGCTCTTTCCATTAAGCCATGCTGCTTCTCAATATGTAAGTATTGTATCGTATATGTATTGTATGTGTATGTATGAATATGTACTGTATGTATCCCGGCACTTAGAACAGTGCTCAGCACATAGTAAGCATTTAACAAATACCATAATTATTATTATTATTATTCAGTTGACCCCTGGGGAAGGGCTGAGCTGCTAGTGTTCAATCAACTAGGAAGGGGAACCTAGATTTTTTGGTACGTGTTTCCGCTCCCACACAGAGGAAGCAGGAGTGTCAGGCGAGGAATCCAAATGGCCCAAACAACCAGTCTCTTGTGCCAAGTTTGTGGGGAGCAATGCCACTGCACCGGTTCTAGAGACCAGCCCTTTGTTCTCAGCTCATCAGACATAATGACACCATCTGGTTTGGGTTCCAGAACCCGGGAGGAGGGAGAAACCAAAACAAACTGGGTGGCTGCTTCCTGGAATGAGGAGGCGGTAGCCATGATGAAACAGTCCTCCAGAGGGCCATTGAAGAGGTTTGGAAGGATCTGCTGAACCATGGGGACCAGAAGGATTTCTGTGGCCTCCAAAGTTGGTGCTTTCCTCCCTGGTGGAGAGGTTGGACTTAGGGCCTCCTGACCTGACTTAGAGCTCAGACCAGCTGTCAGCCAAAGACCTACTTTCTCCTCTCATCTGGTAAACACATTTTAGGTTTATGGGGTGACTAATCCTATTAGAGAGATAAGCAGGACTCCCAGTAGCTGAAGGCTCTAATTTGGCTGAGTCACAAAAAGAGTGTCTAGCCAAGCTCTAAATTCAAGGAAATAGAGTGAACCCTAAGATAACAAACCACACTTCTGGATATGTCAGTGGGACAAATAAAGGGCCTGGCAGATGCAGCTCTGTGAAATCAATCCATCCAGAAATCAGTCATTGGATTAGTGGTCTTAACTGGCTGCCTACTGTTTGCAGAGAGCACTGTATTAAGCTCTTGGGAGAGAGCCAATTGAGTAAGCGATACAGTCCCTTCCCTAAATTAAGTTTACAATCTGGGCAGATTGATAGATACAAGCCATTCACATATGGTTAGAGGATGAGAAAGAAACAAGATTGAGGCTGTTGATAGCCAAAGTATGGAAGGATAAGGGAATAAAGGAATAATAATAATTAATAACAATAATAAGAATAATGGTATTTGTTAAGCACTTATCTAAGCACTGAATTAGGCACTAGAGGAAGTAAAAGATAATCAAGTCAGACACAGTTCCTGTCCCAGGTAGGGCTAACAGTTAGTTTATATGTCTCTAGAATGTGCATCAGTACTAAGTTGGGTAAGCATCAATTTTAAAGGCAGCTTCAGGATGGATGCAGCCTGGGAAGACGATGTTTAATCAAGTGAAGTGGATTTCCAGAAAGGCTTCGTAATCCATTTTAGGAAGATGAAAGTCACCTCCTCTACTCTGCAGGGATTGTTTGAAAAGTAATGATAATTGTGGTATTTGTTAAGCGGTTACTATGTGCCATGCGTTGTACTAAGTGTTGGGATAGGTACAAAGTAATCTAGGTGAACACAAATCCCTATCCCTCATGGGGTTTACAGTCCAAAGGGAAAGGAGAATTGAATCCCCATTTTACAGATGAGGAAACTGAGGTGCAGAAAAGTTGAGTTAACCAAGGATACTTAAGGTTCAGGTCCTGGGTCCCCTTTTATTCTTCATCTACACCCGCTCCCTTGGAGAATTCATTTTCTCCCATGGTTTCAACTACCACTGTTATGCAGATGATTCCCAAATTTACATCTCCAGTCCTGATCTCTCTTCCCCTCTGCAGTCTCACATATCCTCCTGCCTTCAAGATTCAATTCAATTCAATTCAATTCAATTCAATTCAATTCAATCATATCTATTGAGTGCTTACTGTGTGCAGAGCACTGTACTAAGCGCTTGGGAAGTACAAGTTGGCAACAGATAGAGACAGTCCCTACCCAACAACGGGCTCACAGTCTAGAAGGGGGAGACAGACAAAAAAACAAAACATGTAGACAGGTGTCAAAATCATCAGAACAAATAGAATTACAGCTATATGCACATCATTAACAAAATAAATAGAATAGTAAATATGTACAAGTAAAATAAATAGAGTAATAAATCTGTACAAATATACGCAAGTGCTGTGGGGAGGGGTAGGAGGTAGGGCATGGGGATGGGGAGGAGGAGAGGAAAAAGGGAGCTCAGTCTGGGAAGGCCTCCTGGAGGAGGTGAGATCTCAGTAGGGCTTTGAAGGGCGGAAGAGAGCTAGCTTGACAGATGTGTGGAGGGAGGGCATTCCAGGCCAGGGAAAGGAAGTGGGCTGGGAGTCAACGACGGGACAGGTGAGAATGTGGCACGGTGAGGAGGTTAGCAGCAGAGGAGCAGAGGGTGCAGGCTGGGCTGTAGAAGGAGAGAAGGGAGGTGAGGTAGGAGAGGGTGAGGTGATGGAGAGCCTTGAAGCCAAGAGTGAGTCATCCTTAATTCATAGGATGACAGTCAGCCACTGGAGATTTTTGAGGAAGGGAGTAACATGCCCAGAGCATTTCTGTACAAAGATGATCCGGGCAGCAGAATGAAGTATAGGCTGAAGTGGGGAGAGACAGGAGGATGGGAGATCAGAAAGGAGGCTGATGCAGTAATCCGGTAGGGATAGGATGAGAGATTGAACCAGCAATGTAGCGCTTTGGATGGAGAGGAAAGGGCAGATCTTGGTGATGTTTTGGAGGTGAGACCGGCAGGTTTTGGTGACAGATTGGATGTGAGGGGTGAACAAGAGAGCAGAGTTGAGGATGACACCAAGGTTGCGGGCTTGTGAGATGGGAAGGATGGTAGTGCCGTCAACAGTGATGGGAAAGTCGGGGAAAGGGCAGGGTTTGGAGGGAAGATAATGAGTTCAGTCTTGGACATATTGAGTTTTAGATGGAGGGCAGATATCCAGATGGAGATGTCCTGAAGGCAGGAGGAGATACAAGCCTCGAGGGAGGGAGAGAGAGCAGGGGCGGAGATGGTAGATTTGGGTGTCATCAGCGTAGAGATGATAGTTGAAGCCGTGGGAGCAAATGAGTTCACCGAAGGGAGTGTGTGTAGATAGGGAACAGAAGGGAACCAAGAACTGACCCTTGGGGAACTCCTACAGTAAGGGGATGGGAGTGGGGGGGAGGAGCCCACAAAGGAGACTGAGAATGAACGGCCAGAGAGATAAGAGGAGAACCAGGAGAGGACAGAGTCTGTGAGGCCAAGGTTGGATAGTGTGTTGAGGAGAATGGGGTGATCCACAGTGTCAAAGGCAGCTGAGAGGTCGAGGAGGATTAGGATAGAATAGGAGCCATTGGATTTGGCAAGAAGGAGGTCATTGGTGATCTTTGAGAGGGCAGTTTCGGTGGAGTGTAGGGGACAGAATCCAGATTGGAGGGGGTCAAGGAGAGATTTGGTGTTGAGGAATTTGACTGTAGATGACTCGTTGCAGGAGTTTGCATAGGAGGGAAGGAGGGAGATAGGGTGATAACTAGAAGGGGAGGTGGGGTTAAGAGAGGATTTTTTTTTGGATGGGGGAGATGTGGGCATGTTTGAAGGCAGAGGGGAAGGAACCAGTGGGGAGTGAATGGTTGAAGATGGAAGTTAAGGAGGGGAGGAGGGAAGGGGCGAGAGTTTTCATAAGATGCGAGGGAATGGGGTCTGAAGCACAGGTGGATGGAGTAGCACTTGAGAGGAGGGAGGAAATCTCATCTGAAGATACTGCTGGGAAGGATGGGAGTGTAGTGGAGAGAGTTGAGAGCTGGGGGGGGATGGAGAAGGGGGAGGGGTGACTTTGGGGAGCTCGGACCTGATGGAGTTAATTTTACTAATGAAGTAGGAGATATCTCTATTCAAGATGTCTCTATTGGATGTCCCACAGATACCTCAAACTTAACATGTCCAAAACAGAACTCTTCATCTTCCAAACCCAAATCCTGTCCTCCCTATAACTTTTCCATCATTATAGACAGCACCACCATCCTTCCTGTCTCACAAGTCTCACAATCTTGGCATTATCCTTATCTTCTTTCATTCAACCTACATATTCAATCTATCACTAAGTCCTGTCCGTTCAACCTTCACAACATTGCTAAAATCCACCCTTTCTTCCCCATCCAAACTGCTACCACATTAATCCAAGGACTTATCCTATCCCTCCTTGATTACTGTATCAGTCTCCTTGCTGACCTCCCTGCCTCCTGTCCCTCCCCATTCCAGTCCATACTTCACTCTGCTGTTTGGATCATTTTTCTACAAAAATGTTCAGTCCATGTTTCCCTACTCCTCAAGTATCTCCAGCGTACAGTCTCCAGCCCAACAGCACACTTGGGCAGCTGTGGATCACTCAGCTACTTCTCATATCTCTAGGCTACAGAAGGGGACACATCTAGAGAAGTAGCGTGGCTCAGTGGAAAGAGCCCGGGCTCGGGAGTCAGTTGGCTCCACCAATTGTCAGCTGTGTGACTTTGCCCATCCACCTCTGCATCAAACTTACCATCGGCTTTAAAGTGCTCAATCACCTTGCCCCTTCCTACCTTACCTTGTTGTTCTTCTACTTCAACCCAGCCTGCACACTTAGCTCCCCAATGCTAAACTACTCACTCTGCCTCGGATTTCATCTGTCTCACTGCCGACATCTCGCCCACTTCCTACCTCTGGCCTGGAATGACTTCCCTCTTCATATGCAACAGACAATTACTCTCCTCACCTTTAAAGTCTTATTAAAGGTACATCTCCCCCAAGAGTCCTTCACTGACTAAGCCCTCATTACCTCTTCTCTCACTCCCTTCTGCATCACCCTTGTACTTGGATTTGCTCCCTTTTTTCAACCTTTCCCTGAGCCCCACAGCACTTATGTTTATATCCATAATTTATTTATTTGTAATGTCTGTCTCTCCTTCTAGACTTGCAACCTCATTGTAGAGCAAGGAACGTATCTCTTGGTTCTGTTGTGTAGTGCTCTCCCAAGCACTTAGTACAGTGCCCTGCACACAGTAAACACTCAATAAATACAATTGGTTGGTTGATTGATTGGTCACAAGGGAGGCAAGTGGTAGAGCCAGGATTAGAACACAAGTCCTCTGACTCCTACTAGGCCACATTGCTTCTTAAAGCCTCATCAAGCAATAAAAGTTGTAGTAAATGTAAGAAGGGGATTGGAGAATATGCCTCTGGTGCCTGAATTGGAGGACCCCTTGATACAGGTGTACCTAGGGTTGCCATCTAATTTACCTCTCCTTCCATTAAGAAGCATTTTGTTGTTTATGGTTTCCTCCTAAAGGTCTCTGTCTCCCCTGCTCTCCCCTCCCATTAACCAAACTCCTCCTTCTACTCTTCTACTTTGCATTTAGCTAAATTGCTCCCACCTTTGTTGGTGCAATGCCCTCCGTGGGCTCCTGAGGATCTTAAGTTCTGGGTTGCGAACACAACCACTCCATGTGCTTTGAACGGTCTCCAGCCCAACAGCACACTTGGGCAGTTATGGATCACTCAGCTACTTCTCACATCTCTAGGCTACAGAAGGGGACACATCTAGAGAAGTAGCATGGCTCAGTGGAAAGAGCCCGGGCTTGGGACTTTGGGCAAGTCACTTCATTTCTCTGTGCCTTAAGGAACCTCATCTGTAAAATGGGGATGAAGACTGTGAGCCCCACATGGGACAATCTGATCACCTTGTTTCCTCCCCAGTGTTTAGAACAGTGCTTTGTACACAGTAAGCACTTAACAAATGCCATTATTTATTTTATTTTATTTATCTCATCTCCACTCGCCAGGGTAGGAGGGTGGGATTCAATCTCCCAAAAGTGACACCCATCCTGGCAAGAAGGTTCCATTGGGACCGTGAACAGTCTAGTGTCATGCCTACATGAGGATCTTTGTTACATGTGATAGTCAGGGACAGTAATGCCTCCCTTGAACAGTGGAGAGTTTTCTGGACTATATTTCACCCATACATCTGGCCTACACCTATGCCTTCTGGATTATCATCCTTAAAATAATGATGGTATCTGTGAAGCCCTTACTATGTGCCAAGCTCTGTTCTAAGCACTAGGGTAGATACAAGGTAATCAGCTTGTCCCACGTGGGGCTCACAGTCTTAATTCCCATTTTACAGATGAGGTAACTGAGGCACAGAGAAGTTAGGTGACTCACCCAAAGTCACTCATCTGATAAGTAGCAGAGCTGGGATTAGAACCCACAACCTCGGACTCCCAAGCCTGTGCTCTTGCCACTAAGCCACAAGGCAGGACCCTAGTCAGTAGAGTCAGAGACCCTGGTCCAGAGCTGTTCCTGGGTCTGGGGGAGCCTGGAGTAAGAGGGCTCAGAGTGCTAACACTCCCTCATACTCTCTTGTACCACTACTACTGGGCCACTGTCTCAGGCTGCCAAATGGACACCATTGAAATGGATTGTAGGGAGGAAGTGTTCATCACAGCACTGCAGGATTCAAAGTCCCCAATGGGGCCAGGCCCTGCCCTGGGTCCTGCCTTGGGTCCTGCTCTGGGTCCTGTAGGAGTGTTCAGAGTTTTGGAGAAGGTGCCATTCCTGCCCTTGTGCATTTTTTTCAAACTGAGCCTGGGTGTAGTCTGTTTTGAATGCAGACATTAGAAACTCCACTATCCTAGCCCCTGTAATAATAAATTGTGGTATTTGTTAAGGGCTTGCTAAGTGCCAAGCACTGTACTAAAACCTGGGGTAAAAACAAGATAATCAGGTTAGGACAGTCCCTGTCCCACGTGGGGCTCATAAACCATGTAGGAGGGAGAACAGGCATCAAATCCCCATGCTACAGATGAGGAAAGTGAAGTCCAAAGAAGTTAAGTGACTTTCTCAAAGTCATACCACGGGTAAGTGGCAGAGTGAGCCAGCCAGATCCACTGGGTCCAAGGCCCACGCACTTTCCATTAGGCCACACTGCTTCTCGCCTAACTGCTTTGTAAAAAAAATAAAAGTTTTGTATTTATCCCCATCTCTATGCTTTTTGGGTGTTCTTATTTTATCTTTCTTTTTTTGTCTGTCACCAGTCCTCTTTCCCCCTTTGATTGTCAGCCTGTTTGACAGCCAGCATGTCTAATTCTCACTTGGGTATTCTTTCCCAGGGCTTAGTACAGTGCTTTGCACACAGTAAGAGCTTAATAAGCACTTACTACAACTTAAATGGAACTGATGGTTCTTTTTTCAAGGTGTTTGTTAAGTGCTTACTATGTGCCAGGCACTGTACTAAGCTCTGTGGTAGGCACAAGTTAGGTCATACACAGTCCCTGCCTCAAATAGGGCTCACAGTCTTAATCCCCATTTTACAGATGAGGTAACTAAGGCACAGAGAAGTGAAGTGGCTTGTCCAGGGTCACAGACCAGACAAATTACAGAGCTGGGATTAAAATCCCATCTCTAGACTGTAAGATCATTGAGCGCAGGGAATGTGCCCATTTATTGTTATACTGCATTCTCCCAAGTGCTTAGTAAAGTGCTTGGAATACAGTAAGCGCTCAGTAAATACAATTGAATGAATGAATGAAAACCCAGGTCCTCCTGACTCCCAGGCCCGTGTTCTATCCACTAGGCCATACTGCGTCTCCAATTTAGGAAGTTACTTCTCTAAGATAGATTGGAGACCCAGGCCAACACTACTTCCTGGAAGCTGCTTAGGTACTAGATGAACCCAATTCTATAAATAATTAGCATACTGCGAAACACGGCTGTTCTCAGGACAGTGCTGGACCTGCCAGGACACTCAGTCAATACCAAAACAACTGACAAAAGGAACACATAGATCCAGGTAGGTTTACGTTCTGTACCTTCAAACAAACAAAGGGCAAGGCTAAAACACCTAAGCACAGAAAGACTGGTCCCTCCCCAGCCTTGCAGTTAGTCTCTATTCACCCCCATCCCATCTCAAGGCCCATGGCCCAGGGTCTTGAGAGCAATCCATTTGCAGGGTGCTGAAGGAGTCAACAGGGATCTATATGGCTTTTCATCTCCAACTTCATCACAAGTGGTGACTTGCATCTGCTTCCCATGATTTAAGTCTGCTTGTGACCTCTTGGAGGACCTGGACCCTTTAGGTTAAGGTGGCCATCGATGACATTCAAGGATCCTGGACTCCCCTATGTCAATTCCCTCTGTTTCATGCACATGCATGCACACACACACACACACACACACTCTCTCTCTCTCTCTCTCTCTCTCTCTCTCTCTCTCTCTCTCTCTCTCTCTCTCTCAAAACTAGACAAATGGCCACTCTACCCAAGATAGGCCTTTGACACCTTATTGGTGGAACAAAAATGGCCTTAAAGAGACACATAACATTAATGAAAGTCTGTGAAAGTCTTATAAAACCATACTCTCTTTTCAGTAACAAATCTGCCCCTTTCACCCTGCACTGCACTCCTTCTCTGGCCCTCATCCCATACTCTAAAATCAGCAATCATTATATTTAATAAGATGTAGTGATATTCCCCAGTATAACTCCTGCACTAGGTCCAGGCCACGATTCAGAATAAGAAGTAGCATGGCCTTAAAGTGGAAAGAGTATGAGCCTGGGAGTCACAGCACTTGGGGTCTAATCCTGGGTCTGCCAGTTGTCTGCTGTATGACCTTAGACAAGTCACTTAACTTCTCTGAGCCTCAGTTAACTCATCTATAAAATCTATAAAAAAAGACTGTGAGCTCCACATGGGACAAGGATGGAGTTCAACCTGATTATTTTGTATCCACCCCAGGGTTTACTATAGTGCCTAGTACATAGTAAACACTTAAAAAATTCCATTTAAAAAAATCCTTTATGAAGTCCATATTGGATTACTAGGGAGATGAAGGGATGTAGAAGGAAAAGTTGGGAGTGTTGGATGGTCCATTCTGAATTTTCAGATTGGATGAGCAGGAACCACACATAGTTCCTGTAAATGTCCTGTATTTTATGCCAAAGACATACACCTGGATTGGATGGGCCATTGTTCTGAGTCAGCATGGCATTATTTGAGGTCCTAAATGATATTTTTATGTCCTAGCCCCTGCTTCAATAATCAGACATTAACTATTTAAAGCTCAACATGTCGAAGACTGAGCTCCTTGTCTTCCCTCCCAAACCTTGTCCTCTCCCTGACTTTCCCATCTCTGTTGACGGCACTACCATCCTTCCCGTCTCACAAGCCCGCAACCTTGGTGTCATCCTCGACTCTGCTCTCTCATTCACCCCTCACATCCAAGCCGTCAACAAAACCTGCCGGTCTCAGCTCCACAACATTGCCAAGATCCGCCCTTTTCTCTCCATCCAAACTGCTACCCTGCTCATTCAAGCTCTCATCCTATCCCGTCTGGACTACTGCACTAGCCTTCTCTCTGATCTCCCATCCTCGTGTCTCTCTCCACTTCAATCCATACTTCATGCTGCTGCCCGGATTATCTTTGTCCAGAAACGCTCTGGACATATTACTCCCCTCCTCAAAAACCTCCAATGGCTACCGATCAATCTGCGCATCAGGCAGAAACTCCTCACCCTGGGCTTCAAGGCTGTCCATCACCTCGCCCCCTCCTACCTCACCTCCCTTCTCTCCTTCTACTGCCCAGCCCGCACCCTCCGCTCCTCCACCACTAATCTCCTCACTGTACCTCGCTCTCGCCTGTCCCGCCATCGACCCCCGGCCCACGTCATCCCCCGGGCCTGGAATGCCCTCCCTCTGCCCATCCGCCAAGCTAGCTCTCTTCCTCCCTTCAAGGCCCTGCTGAGAGCTCACCTCCTCCAGGAGGCCTTCCCAGACTGAGCCCCTTCTTTCCTCTCCCCCTCGTCCCCCTCTCCATCCCCCCGTCTTACCTCCTTCCCTTCCCCACAGCACCTGTATATATGTATATATGGTTGTACATATTTATTACTCTATTTATTTATTTATTTATTTATTTTACTTGTACATTTCTATCCTACTTATTTTATTTTGTTGGTATGTTTGGTTCTGTTCTCTGTCTCCCCCTTTTAGACTGTGAGCCCACTGTTGGGTAGGGACTCTCTCTATGTGATGCCAATTTGTACTTCCCAAGCGCTTAGTACAGTGCTCTGCACATAGTAAGCGCTCAATAAATACGATTGATTGATTGATTGATTGTAAAGCCTTTCAAAGTGACCCCATCCATGGAAATCCATCTGGAAGGGGCAATGGCCAAATCTGGTTGGCTTTGGGTTTTTTTTTCCCAGAACCTCTCCCTCCTAGACCCACTTCTTTACATTCAGTGCTTCTCACTACTCTTTTACAGGTTAAGCCCCAATTCTGACTTCCTTCCTGCTCCTTATCTCTGCTCCTCAAAGTCACCCACAAGCATGGGAAAAAGTCATCTCCCAGATAGTTCCTTTTCTGCTTGCCATTGGCTACAGCAGGGCCAAAGGGCTCATTTGTAAGCACTTAGTATAGTGCTCTGCACATAGTACATGCTCAGTAAACACTATTGATTACCTATTTGATTGGTTTGGTAATTCAGGTATTAACATCATCCCAGAAGGACAATTAAAGTCACCCCTCCAGCAAGCTCAGAACAGTTGGAGAAAGAATGCTGAGATCTGGGTCATTTTTTCCTCTCCTTCCTCTTTACTCCCTGGTGACAGTCAGCTAGAATCCTTTCACTCATCACTCCATTCTGGACAAAAATCCCAGAGGCTGGAGAGGGCCTGTCTGGAGCTAGAAACACCAAATGCAGAGAAGGGGCAATGCAGAAGCTGCTTGGGCAGCATTTTCAGTTTGGTAAACTTTGATTCACAGCATTCATCCAGAGATTTCCTCCATGAGTGGGCCTCATTATAGTCAGTACAGACTGGTCTCAGGTCTGGATATCTCTTCTTGTCAGCAAGATGATGGAGAGCCTGAGGAGGAAATCCCAGATGGAGAAACTCGAAGCACAAAGAGATTAAGCAACTGATCACAGGTGGAATGAATGTAATAAGCAAGTTTTCCTAGCTAACGCAGCTGGGTTAGGATTTGGGATGCTGGAAAGAGCGAAGGAGCCAAGCAGGTAACTCAGCTGGAATGTTCTGCATGTGCCCAGCAGATCCCCGTGGCTGTTATTAGGAGAATGAAGGTGAGCCCGGCTGGAATTTGAGATAATTAATGTCTTGTGGTTTCAACTCCACTGTCAGATTTTCCACACCTGCCTGGCAGTTGTAACAACACTTCAAAGGAGAGGTGACATTTCTAGTTCAGTGAGGGGGAGTGCAAGGGGTTGAGGAGGGGAAGTGAGTAGTCCACGTTGGTGTGTTGAAGCAAAGCTTGAGGCCCTGAAAGTGCGCATGAAAGAGGGAGAGAAAGGGAGGGAGAATAGGGGAGGGAGAGAGAAAGAGAGAGAAAGGAAGAGAGATAAAGAGCCAGAAGAGACTGTGTCTGTGTGGTCACGCGTGCTACCACAATCGACTGCCCTCCAAACTAAGTGGGAATTTATCCTGTATCTGAAGACCTCCAGATACAGAAAAGCAGATTCCACCAACCAGTGTTGTACCATGCTCACTCTCAAGGAGATTTCCTTTATTTCCAACTGAAATCCTTCAAGCTGCAGCTGCAACCCAATTCATCTGGTTTGCTCCTGAGAGAAGAGGCAGAACTAGCTCCACATCCTGGATAACCACTCTCCTCCAATGGGGTCAGGCCAAGTCCCCACACTTCACTGGCATGTTGATCTGAGCAATTCCCCCTTTATTTCATTCATTCATTCAGTCAGTCATATTTATTGAGCACTTACTGTGTGCAGAGCACTGAACTAAGCTCTTGGAAAGTACATTTCAGCAACAGAGACACTCCCTGCCCACAACAGGCTTACAGTCTAGAAGGGGTGAGACAGGCACCAAAACAAGTAAAGAAGGCATCAATATATATCAATATCAATATAAGTAAATAAATAAATAAAATCAATAAAATTATAGATATATACACATCGTTAATATAAATAAATAGAATTATAAATATTTGCATATACACACAAGTGCTTTTGGGCGGGGTGGAGTAAAGGGAGTGAGTCGGGGCGATGGGGAGTGGAGGGGGATCAGAGGAAAAAGATTGTTAAGCTCTTACTATGTGCCAAGCACCGTTCTAAGCACTGGGGTAGATACAAGGTAATAAGGTTGTCCCACGTGGGGCTCACAGTCTTTAATCCCTATTTTACAGATGAGAGAACTGAGGCACAGAGAAGTTGAGTGATTTGCCCAAGGTCACAGAGCGGACAAAAGGTGGAGCCAGGATTAGAGCCCATAATATCTCTTTCTCTTCGCAGGGTGGGAGGAGGGGTGGAGGAAAAGAAGGAAGTATGTAGGCTGACACCAGGGCTGGCAATGACTTCCTGGGTGCCTTGGTCATTTCTTCTGATATCTCCTGGGTGAAAGACATCCCACCTCATGCCTGCTTCCCTTCCTCCTCTTACCAACTCTCTTATATTGTACTTTCCCAAGTGCCTAGTACAGCACTCCACATACAGTACTTGTTTGATTGATTGATATCCTCACCTCCTTCTATTTCTCCCTGCTTTTCTAGCTCAGAAAATCTGCCAGCCCACAACAACAACAACAGCAACAACAACATTTCTGAATGCTGCTCAGTTCCACCTTAGAGCATCTTGGCTTCCTTTGAAGGGAACCAAAAAAGTGATGGAAAAAAGACACAGTGTATTCAATTTCCCGGTGCTCAATTTCGTTGTGGTTACTGCCTGATTTCTTTAGTCCCTGTGGACAGAATAACCAGACGAGTGCTGTAGCTTCAGCTTAGTAATCAGCGCCACCAAGCGGGCCCAAGCAGCACTTTTCAGCACCATTAGTGACGGAGGGAAACGTGGAGGGGGCCCCAAACCATAGGATGAAAAGCTCACACTATCCCATATGTGGTGATAGTACTCTGGGGAGAGCAGAAGGCTATGAGCCACCGGCAGAGGAATGGTCAAAAATGAAATTCAGGAACCTCTGTTCCCAGAGGACACATTTTTATCAACTATCTCCCATGCCATCCAACTTCCTTGTCATCTCTTTCATGTGTTGCTCCTGGGAAGTAATACTCATTATGAAAAATGTGGTATTTGTAAAGCACTTATTATGTGCCAGAACTGGGTTAGATATAATGTGCTTATTTCATACACAGTCCCTGCCCTACGTGGTTCTTACAGTCTAAGTGAGAGGGAGAACAGATACTGAATTCCCATTTTACAGATGAAGAAATTGAGGTAAAGAGAAGTTAAGAAGTTACATAACTTGACCAGGGTCACAGAGCAAGTAAGTGAGAGACCTGGGATTTAGAACCCAGGTATCCTAATTCCCCATCTTGTGTTCTTTCCATTAAACCACACTGCTTCTCATGCTGTCTCTGGGAGGGGCAAAAGCAGGATTAGGCAAGATTGGGGGTTACTAGACCCCACTCTAACACTGATGTGCTGGGTGACCATATGTAAATACTTTCACTACCTTAGTTTCCCCATATGTGAAGTGGGAAGAATAATTTAGGACCTCTAAAGCCTCTCCATTTGGGTCACTGTGAGATTCATTTATTCATTCATTCATTCAATCATATTTATTGAGTGCTTACTGTGTGCAGTTCATTCTCAGTCTCTTTTGTGGGCTCCTCCTTGCCCTCCCATCCCCTTACTGTAGGGGTTCCTCAAGGATCAGTTCTTGGTCCCCTTCTGTTCTCTATCTACACTCACTCCCTTGGTGAACTCGTTCGCTCCCACGGCTTCAACTATCATCTCTAACTGATTCATTCATTCATTCATTCAGTCATATTTATTGAGCACTTACTGTGTGCAGAGCACTGTACTAAGCGCTTGGGAAGTACAAGTTGGCAATATATAGAGATGGTCCCTACCCAACAACGGGCTCACAGTCTAGAAGGGGGAGACAGATAACAAAACAAAACATGTGGACAGATGTCATCATCAGAATAAATAGAAATAAAGCTACATGCACATCACTAACAAAATAAATACAATAGTAAGTATGTACAAGTAAAATAAATAGAGCAATAAATCTGTACAACCATATGCAGGTGCTGTGGGGAGGGGAAGGAGGTAGCGCGGGGGGGATGGGGAGGAGGAGAGGAAAAAGGGGGCTCAGTCTGGGAGGGCCTCCTGGAGAAGGTAAGCTCTCAGTAGGGCTTTGAAGGGAGCAAGAGAGCTAGATTGGCGGATATGCGGAGGGAGGGCATTCCAGGCCAGGGGGAGGAAGTGGGCTGGGGGTCGATGGCGGGATAGGTGAGAAAGAGGTACAGTGAGGCTTAAATCCCTTCCCAAATCCAAGACCACAGTAATCCCACATTCACTGTCTTTCTAAAGCTCCACTTCCTCCAACAAGCCTTCCCTGATTAGATCCCAGCACCCCAAGTCACATAAATCCACTAGGAGACCCCAGTTTTCATGCACTCACTCGGATCGACATTGCACTGCATCCAGTAGACATTCAATAAATAGTGCTACCGCTACTCTTATTCCCTTCAGGCTCCCAAACCACCACTTGTCACTGCAGAGCTACCTCATGAATTGGGAATGCTAGAAAAAGGGAAGGGGAAGGAGTGCCGTAATGAAAAGGTAACCAGAAAAATGTAATATGCCCTGTCTGATGTCCCCTATCTATCCTCGCTTCTCTCCCATTCCACCCCAGTTCACACATTTTGCTCCTCATAACCCAACCAACTCACTGGGCCTTGTTCTCATCTCTCACCACCAACGTCTTGCCTATGCCCGCCTCTTTGCCTGGAACTCTTTTCCCTTTCAGGTTCTAATCCTGGCTCTGCCACTTGTCTGCTGTGTGACCTTGGGCAAGTCACTTAACTTTTCTGTGCCTCAGTTCCCTCACCTGTAAAATAGGGATTAAGACAGTGAACCCCCTGTTGGGATGAGGACTGTGTCCAACCCAATTTGCTTATATCCACCCCAGTGCCTTAGTACAGTGCCTGATACATTCATTCATTCAGTCAGTCAGTCGTATTTATTGAGCACTTACTGTGTGCAGAGCACTGTACTAAGCGTTTGGGAAGTACAAGTTGGCAACATATAGAGATGGTACCTAGCCAACAACGGGCTCACAGTCTGGAAGGGGGAGACAGAAAACAAAACAAAACATGTGGACAGGTGTCAAGTCATCAGAACAAATAGAATTAAAGCTAAATGCACATCATTAACAAAATAAATAGAATAGTGAATATGTACAAGAAAAATAGAGTAATAAATCAGTGCCTGATACATAGTAAGCACTTAACCAATACCATAATTATTCTTATTATTACATCTGGCAGACCATTCATTGCTTTTCCCATCTGCAAGGCCCTTCTGAGATCACATATCCTTCACCCTATTGCATCACTTATGCACTTGAGTCCATACTTTCTAAGCACTTAGATACTTACCCATCCGCCAATCCCCAAAGAATATCTATCTCTATAAATATTATGTTGCTTCCCTCCATTCCTGTAGGTTATTTTAGGATTGATTCTCTGCTTAACCATAAGCTCCTTGGGGGCAAGGATCATGTCTTCTAACTCTATTGTACTCTCCCAGGTGCTTAGCATAGTGTCCTTAAGCACTCAATATATGCTACTGATTGATTGACTGATTGATTTAGATCCTAACCAGACAACACCACTGAAATCTGTAAAACTGAGAAAATTGGAGGTTTTCTTAATACAGAGCTTGGAACTTTCTTTATCTCAGTTTAAGTACAGAGTTTATCTTATCAGAAACAAATAATGTCACAAAACATTTTCTAAAAAAGCTAAACTTCTGGGAAATTGCATTCTCTGCCACTTTCTCTTTTCCCCCATGTCATTTCCTTGCCAAATTCCATCTCTGGCTCATATCACTCAAATGCTTTTCCCTCCACCCTCGTTGTTCTCTGGAATTTTTCTGGCAGGGTGAAAACATCAAATATGGAATTGCCTCTTTTCTTACTTAGCCTAAACTGTTTCTTCACACAGTGTGACATAAATGAACCCATCTGGTTGAGTCAGTTCATTAAGACACTGACAGATGTCACCCTTTCCTCCACATCTAGATGGATCTTGGCCAAATACAATGCTCCCTAGGATACTCGGCAGGATAGAAGAGGAGTGGAAATATCAAGACAGAAGATTTGGGGTCATTTGGGTAGCATTACTGGACAAGATTCAAATAGCTCCTGCTTCACACCAATAGTCATAGCATATCACGAGGGCAGAAGAGAGACAAATCTATGTGAAAGAAACCTTCAAACACCAAGACAGAACCTAATTCTTGATCCAGCTCAGATCAGGAGGAAATAGCACAGAAGCAGTGAGGCCTAGTGGAAACAGCACGGACCTGGGAGTTAGAAGCCCTTGGTTCAGTTTGGCTCAGTTCAGTTCCGTTTGGTTCATCTCTGCCCCTGCTCTCTCTCCCTCCCTTCAGGCTCATATCTCTTCCTGCCTTCAAGACATCTCCATCTGGATGTCTGCCCGCCATCTAAAACTCACTATGTCCAAGACTGAACTCCTTATCTTCCCTCCCAAACCCTGCCCTCTCCCTGACTTTCCCATCACTGTTGATGGCACTACCATCCTTCCCGTTTCACAAGCCCGCAACCTTGGTGTCATCCTCGACTCTGCTGTCTCGTTCACCCCTCACATCCAATCTGTCACCAAAACCTACCGGTCTCACCTCCGCAACATCGCCAAGATCCGCCCTTTCCTCTCCATCCAAACTGCTCCTCTTCTGGTTCAATCTCATCCTATCCCAACTGGATTATTGCATCAGTCTCCCCTCTGATTTCCCATTCTTCTGTTTCTCCCTACTTCAATCTATACTTCATGCTGCTGCCCGGATCATCTTTGTGCAGAAACGCTCTGGGCATGTTACTCCCCTCCTCAAAAATCTCCAGTGGCTACCAATGAACCTACGCATCAGGCAAAAACTCCTCACTCTCAGCTTCAAGGTTCTCCATCACCTCACCCCCTCCTACCTCACCTCCCTTCTTTCCTTCTACAGCCCAGCCCACACCCTCTGCTCCTCTGATGCTAACCTCCTCACTGTGCCTCGTTCTCGCCTGTCCTGCCGTCAACCCCCAGCCCACATCCTCCCCCGGCCTGGAATGCCCTCCCTCCACGCATCTGCCAAGCTAGCTCTCTTCCTCCCTTCAAAGCCCTACTGAGAGCTCACCTCCTCCAGGAGGCCTTCCCAGACTGAGCCTCCTCCTTCCTCTCTCCCTTCTCCCCTCCCCATCCCCACCGCCTTACCTCCTTCCCCTCCCCACAGCACCTGTATATATGTCTGTACATATTTATTACTCTATTTATTTTACTTGTACATATTTACTATTCTATTTTATTTTGTTAATTTGTTTTGTTTTGTTGTCTGTCTCCCCCTTCTAGACTGTGAACCCGCTGTTGGGTAGGGACCATCTCTATATCTATCAATCAATCAATCAATCGTATTTATTGAGCGCTTACTGTTTGCAGAGCACTGTACTAAGTGCTTGGGAAGTACAAGTTGGCAACATATAGAGACGGTCCCTACCCAACAGTGGGCTCACAGTCTAGAAGGGGGAGACAGAGAACAAAAACAAACATATTAACAAAATAAAATAAATAGAATAGATATGTACAAGTAAAATAAATAAATAGGGTAATAAATATGTACAAACATATATACATATACAGGTCTATATGTTGCCAACTTGTACTTCCCAAGTGCTTAGTACAGTGCTCTGCACACAGTAAGCACTCAATAAATACGATTGAATGAATGAATGTAGTAAGCGCTTGGGAAGTACAAGTCAGTAACATAGAGAGACGATCCTTACCCAACAACGGGCTCACAGTCTAGAAGGGGGAGGCAGACAACAAAACAAAACATGT
This sequence comes from Tachyglossus aculeatus, assembly GCF_015852505.1. Taxonomy (NCBI): domain Eukaryota; kingdom Metazoa; phylum Chordata; class Mammalia; order Monotremata; family Tachyglossidae; genus Tachyglossus; species Tachyglossus aculeatus. Next base: position 20,130,393 of record NC_052076.1, on the reverse strand, counting down.
AGACAGGTGTCAAAATAATCAGAACAAATAGAATTATAGCTATCTGCACATCATTAACAAAATAAATAGAATAGTAAATATGTACAAGTAAAATAAATAGAGTAATAAATCTGGACAAATATATACAAGTGCTGTGGGGAGGGGAAGGAGGTAGGGTGGCGGGGATGAGGAGGAGGAGAGGAAAAAGAGGGCTTAGTCTGGGAAGGCCTGCTGGAGGAGGTGAGCTCTCAGTAGGGCTTTGAAGGGAGGAAGAGAGCTAGCTTGACAGATGTGTGGAGGGAGGACATTCCAGGCCAGGGGGAGGACATGGGCTGGGGGTCGACGGCGGGACAGGCGAGAACGAGGCACAGTGAGGAGGTTAGCGGCAGAGGAGTGGAGGGTGCAGGCTGGGTTGTAGAAGGAGAGAAGGGAGGTGAGGTAGGAGGGGGTAAGGTGATGGAGAGCTTTGAAGCCAAGAGTGAGGAGTGTTGGCTTGATTCGTAGGTTGACAGGCAACCACTGGAGAGTTTTGAGGAGGGGAGTGACATGCCCAGAGCATTTCTGTACAAAGATAATCCTGGCAGCAGAGCGAAGAATGGGCTGAAGCAGGGAGAGACAGGAGGATGGGAGATCAGAGAGGAGGCTGATGCAGTAATCCATTCGTGATAGGATGAGAGATTGAACCAGCAAGGTAGTGGTTTGGATGGAGAGGAAAGGGTGGATCTTGGCGATGTTGTGGAGGTGAGACCGGCACATTTTGGTAACGGATTGGATGTGTGGGGTGAATGAGAGAGCGGAGTCAAGGATGACATCAAGGTTGCGGACTTTTGAAATGAGAAGGATGGTAGTGCATCTACTGTGATGGGAAAGTCAGTGAGGGGACAGGGTTTGGGAGGGAAGATAAGGAGTTCATTCTTGGACATACTGAGTTTTAGATGGCGGGAAGACATCCAGATAGAGATGTCCTGAAGGCAGGAGGAGATACGAGCCTGGAGGGAGGGAGAGGAGAGCAGGGGAGGAGATGTAGATTTGGGTGTCATCAACGTAGGGACGATAGTTGAAGCTGTGGGAGCGAATGAGTTCACCAAGGGAGTGAGTGTAGATAGAGAACAGAAGGGGACCAAGAACTGACCCTTGGGATGAATATATGAGTGCTTGTTTTGACATCTCAAAGTCTCACATCCAAACCTGCCAACCATTTGTTCCACAGTCAAAGGACGGGCAATGGGGCTGGAATTGCAAGCAGGCCACTTGCTCCCTCATCACTAAATATGATTGAATGAATGAATGAAACCCCATCCTTCCTAAAAGCAGCCACAATATTTGAGTTTTTGCTTCAGATGGGACCCCTGACAGTGCTGGGCTCCCCTCCCACCCATTCATGGACACTGTTCTCCCAGAGCACCATTAACCAGCTGGGCTCCAACCCGCCAAAGATAGAGCCAGAGAAAATGGCCTTAGGATCCCATAGGAGGTTTTAAATTTGGTAGTGGGAGGAACCTTTTGACAGTGAGGGTTATTAAATTCTGGAAACCTGTTGGTTCTACCATCACTAAAATCTGCCCTTTCCTCACCATCCAGACTGCTACTGGGCTGATACAAGCACTTATCCCTAGTGTGTATATAAGTTTGGGACCAGGACCTGGGTTCTAACACATCTACTGTGTGACCCTGAAGAAGTCACTTAAGTTCTCTATGCCTCAGTTCCCTCAACTGCAAAACAAGGATTCAAAATTTGTTCTTCCCTCCTGCTTAGATTGTGAGCCCCAAGTAGGACCTGATTATCATATATCTAACCCAACACTTATTTCTGTACTTGGCACACAGTACATGCTTAACAAATACCACAGTTATTATTCTATCCCACCTTGATACTGCATCTGCCTCCTTGCTGACCTCCTTGCCTCCCCACTACAGTCTATATTTTACTCTCCTGCCTGGATCGTTTTTCTAAAAAAAGTTCAGTACATGTCTCCCTACTTTTAGAAAACCTCCAGTGATTCCCTATCCACTTCCACATCAAATAGAAACTTCTGACTACGTTAAAGTGCTTTATCAACTTGCCCCCTCCTCCCATCACCTGGGGCTTAACATGTCCAAAACAGAACTCCTTATCTTTCCATCCAAACCCTGTCCTCCCCATGACTTTCCCATCACTGCAGATAGACCCACCATCCTTCCTGTCTCACAAGCCTGTAACCTTGGCGTTATCCACAACTCCTTTCTCTCATTCAGTCCATATACTCAATCCATCACTAAATCCTGTCGGGGCCACCTACACAACATCGCTAAATTCCTCCCTTTCCTCTCCATCCAAATTGCTTCCATGTTAAGTCACTCATCCTATCCCACCTGGATTACTGTATCAGTCACCTTGCTGACTTCTCAGACTCCTGTCTCTCCCCACTTAACTGTATGGGCCAGATCATTTTTCTACAGATATGTTCAGGACATTTCCCCACTCCTCAAGAAGCTCCAGTGGTTGTCCATCCACCTCCACATCAAACAAAAACTCCTCTACTTTGGCTTCAAAGCACTCAATCACCTTGACAACTCCTACCTCATCTCACTACTATCCTACTGCAACCCAGCCCACACACTTTGTTCCTTTAATGCTAACCTTCTCACTGCACCTTTATCTCGTCTATCTGGCCACTTGCCTCTCCCCCACATCCTACCTCTGTCCTGGAATGCACTCCCTCCTCAATTCCAACACACAATTACTATACCCTGCTTCAAATCCTATTGAAGGCACATCTCCTCCAGGAGACCTACCCTGACTAATCCCCCCTTCTCTCTTCTCCCATTCCCTTCTACACCACTCTGACTTTCTCCCTTTGTACTTCTCCTGTCCCAGCCCCACAGCACTTATGTACATATCTGTAATTTATTTATTTATATAAATGTCTGTCTCCCCACTTCTAAACTGTAAGCTTGTTGTGGGCAGGGAATGTGTCTGTGTATTGTTGTACTCTCCAAAGAGCTTAGTACAGTGCTGTGAACACAGTAAGAGCTCAATAAATATGATTGATTGAATTAATTAATTAATTAATTAATACCTTACCTCACTGATTTTCTACTACAGCCCAAACCATACACTTTGCTCCTCTACTGCCAGGTTTCTCACTGTGCCCAAACTCATCTGTCTCACCACTGACCCTATTCCCACATTCTCCCTCTTTCCTGGTACTCCTTCCCCCTCCATATACACAAGACCACCACTCTCCCCACCTTCTAAGTCTTATTAAGATTGCTTCTCAATTAAGCCCTCTTCTCACCATTTCCGACTCCCTTCTGCAACATCTATGGACCTGGATGTTTGATATTATCAAACATTATCAAACCCCTCCCTCGGCCCCACAGCAGTTATGTACATTTCTGAAAATTATTTATATTATTATCTGTCCCTCATTCTAAACTGTAAACTCACCGTAGGCAGGGAATGTATCTACCATTGTATTTTATTCATTCAATCATATTTATTGAGTGCTTACAGTTAAGAGCACTGTACTAAGTGCTTGGAAAGTACAGTTTGGTAACAGAGACAATCCCTACCCTTGTATTTTATGCTCCCGAGTGCTTAGTACAATGCTCTACACGCAGTAAGTACCCAATAAATACCACTGATTGATTGACTGATAGGAGTAGAAGATTGAGAAGAAGTATGACATCTCTTATTGAAGGGGATTTCATTTCAAAAACAAGAGATATTTTTTCTGTCTGGGATAGATTAGCTGCAGCTCTTGCTTTAGGGCAGGCAAATAAACCAATTGACCTCTCCCAAGGCCTCTTCCAGCCATAGAACTCTTGTCTGAAATCACCAATGCTGTTCAAAGCCCTAATACAATGAACAATCATTGAGACATCACTTAGATATATCTTCTGCAATACCAGGATGAATTGGCAACTAGTACTTTGACAATTACCTCCAGAGTCTCTCAGCCCCTGGAGGCCCCTGGGAACAAATCAGATCACAGCCGGTTTTGAACCAGTTCTGAATTCCTTGCTGTTTTTTGTCTCTCTTGTATTTTATTTCTGGAGACATTATATGAAGCAGGCTTTGGGTCTGTTCTACTTTCAGCTCTTCTAACTGTTTCTGATTCCCTTTCTGTTTTCTGTCCCTTTGACCCCATCTTCCCTGACCCTGCAAATCCTGCCCCCTGCTCCTCACTCTCCACCACAGCATGCTCCCAGCCTGGCTCCGAGCACCAGAGCATCCCTCCCAAGTGCTCCAGTGTCAACGTTATTTGTTCTTTCCAAGAACTGAGGGAGGAAAATTCAAAGCATTCCGCTCTGAGCATTCTGCATCTTACTCCACTCTCCTGACTGCTGCTATCACTCCTACCCCAAACTGCACATCTCAAACTGAGCAATTATGTAAGATGTTCACCAGCCAAGCCCAGAGTGATTTCCTGACCTGAAATTGCAACTCGGCTCTCTAGAACTCTCTTTTTTCTCTTGGGTCCTGCCTTCAGCTCCCATGTGTTCCTGCTGCCGGTGACCTGTCAGAATCCAGGGTATGCCGAGCTATAGAACAGAGTAAGATTTCTAAAGAACATTCCTGAGAGTGAGACTTGGGTTTCCCAGAGGGGAGAGGAGTCAGGTATGGAAAGGTAGATCTGGAGGTCATCTAAATTGGATTTAAAATCACAAAAGCAAATACGTTCTCCTAGGCTGAGCTCCCCAAATCCTCTGTTTAGCCCTTTGCTCCATCCACCAAAAGTGAAAAATAGCACAATAGCAAAGATGTTTTGAACTCCTGTGGTATTATTTTTCCCAGGAACTTCCTCCTCCAACCTCCTTGTCAGGTTGAAAGGGGCAAGAATTGTCAATACTTATGACAGTACTTATTAAGCACTTAACTATGAGCCACCTGCTAGGATATGTACCATTCATTCATTCATTTGTTCATTCAATCGTATTCATTGAGCTCTTACTGTGTGCAGAGCACTGTACTAAGTGCTTGGGAAGTACAAATCGACAACATATAGAGACAGTCCCTACCCAACAACGGGCTCACAGTACCAAATAATCAGATTGGAAATAATCCCCAGCCTACACAGGGCTCACAGCCTAAACGGGAGGGAGAATGGGTATTTTGTCCCCATTTTACAGATGAGGAAACTGAGGCACACAGAAGTTAACCTGCCCAAGGTTACCCAGCAGGAAAAGCCAGAACTAGAACCCAGGTCTCCTCACTTCCAGTCCCATGCTTTCCATAGACCACACTGCCACCCTATGAGCCACCATTTTACAGGTGAGCAACCTGAGGCCTGGAAGGATTGAGTGATTTCCCCCCCTGCCCCCCCCAGGCACACAGCACTTCAGTGGCAGAGTAGGGCATGAAGCCAGGCTTCCTGACTCCCTGACCTCCAGCCTTTCCCTTTCCCTTTCCCACAGACCTCAGTGCCACTGAAATCTGCACAGTTCCCTCAGATTTGGAGTGAGTATAGCTCTCTGATGGCTGGTTGGGAAGAGGCCTGCCGGTGCTATTTCCCTGCACTGAAAGAGGCTAAGTGTTAGGTGTCTAGAGGAAGGATGCTCTGCTCAGCAGCTCCCCTTATCTTCCTCCTCCCCTACAGTGTTAGAGAAACCCAACCCCCAACCCAAACAATTGAAAAGTCCTCTCCTGCTCCATCCTGGTAAAATGTCACCAAATACAGTATGTGTAGGTATTTTCTGAGCACGCTAGGATACATAGCCATACCCGGGGGACCAGAAGTTTATAGTTTATCAAGAGTTAACCCTCCCCAAAGCATCAGGAGGGTTTTCAGGATCTCACTGATGTAATCATTCTCCTCTCCTGCCCAAACCACCTCTTTCCTCCACCTCCCTTCTCTGGTTGTAAATACAACTGAAGCCACATTCATCCTCCTCTAATACTTCCCCTCTTTACAGCTAGTCTTGGCTGCAGGCTGGAAATCAATACCAGCCTCTTCCCTCTTCAGAGCACCTCCCTGTTAAATGTAAGAGCAGGATGTGGCCGGCAATCAGAGGAGCTGAGATGCGTAAGTTACCTTCCTCCTATCATAGACAGTGAACAGAGAATTCTTGCCAAGCTTCTTAATGTGGCCCAGCATGGCTTAGTCAAAAGAGCACAAGCCTGAATGTCAGGAGGCGAAGGTTCAGATCTCACTTGCCTTGTGGGTGACCTTGGGCAAGTCATTGAGCTCTGTGCCTCAGTTTCTTCATCTGCAAAGTGGGAATAAATGTTCTCTCTCCCTCGTAGACTGTAAGCCCCGTGTGGAACAAGGGCTGTGTCCAATCTGATTATTTTGCATTTAGCACAGTGCACATACTAAATGTTTAAACATTATTATTGTTATTATTACCATTATTGTTATTATCTTAGTGGAGGCCAATATCACACTAATAGCATGCTGAGGTCATGTCTGCTTTACTTTCCCATGTTCCCATATTCCCATGTTGAAAATACTTATAAAGCCTTTATAAAGGTGATTGAGTGCTTTGAAGCCAATGGTAAGGAGTTTCTCTTTGATGCAGAGGTGGATGGCTAAACCCTGGAGATTCTTAAGAAAGGAGGAGATGTGGGCTCAACATTTTTTTTTTTCAGAAGAATGATCTGAGCAGCAGAAAGTGGGAAGAGATAGGAGGCAGGAAGTTCAGCGAGGAGGCAGCTGTAGAAGTCAAGGAGGGAAATGATAAGTGTTTGGATAAACATGGTAGCAGTTTGGATAGAGAGGAAAAGGTAGCTTCTAGAAACATCATAAAGGTAGAACTTACAGGATTTGGTGACAGGTTGTATAAGTGGGTTGAATGAGAGATAAGCCAAGGACAATGCTAAGGATATGGGCTTGTGAGACAGGGATGACTGTAGTGCTGTCTACAGTGATGGGAAAGTCAAGGGAAGGAAAATGTTTGGGTGGGAAGATGAGTTTTGTTTGGGACAGGTTGAGTTTGAGGTGTTGGTGGCACATTCAGGTAGAGATGTCTTAAAGGCAGGAGGAAATGTGAGACTACAGGGATGGAGATCAGAAATAGAGGGGAGGGGTAGATTTGAGAATCATCTATATAGAGATGGTCATTGAAATCATGGTAGTGAAGGAGTTCTCCAAGGGAGATGGGAATCCAGAACAGCCTTTTATTTTTTTATGGTATTTGTTAAGCACGTACTGTGTGCCAGGCACTGTACTAAATGCTGGGGTAGAGACAACATAATCAGGTTGGACACTATCCATGTCCCATATGGGGCTCATAGTCTTAAACCCCATTTTACTGCCACAGTAAGGCAGAGGAGGAGCCTGTGAGAGAGATTGAAAATGAGTAGAAAGAAAATGGGAATAGGAGAGTGTCGGTGAAGCCAAGGTTAGATAATGTTTCCAGGAGAAGGGAGTAGTCAACAGAGTCAAAGCAGGAGGATTCAGGTGAAGTAGAGGGCATTGGATTTGGCAAGGACTTGTATTCCCATAAACCTTTATCTCTCATTAGAGTCAGCCAATCTCTTGCTTTACATTAGCCACTATTTTTTTAGAGCCAAAGTCAGTAATAATGATAATTGTGGCATTGACTAAGAAATTACTATATAGCAAGAATTGTACTAAGCACTGAATTAAAGCAATATGATCAGATCAGAGACAATCCATGCCCCAAATGGGGCTTAAGGGGGAGAGAGAACAGTTATCTTATTCCCATTCTGAAAGATGAGGAAATTGTGGCACAGAGAAGTTATCTCCCTTCCTGAAGATCCCGCAGTTGGGCCCCAATGACCCGTGACTGGGTTCATTATTGACTATCTCCCAGACGGACCCTCCACACAAGGATACCCAGATCCTCAGCCCCAAGACACCAAGGTGCCCCCTTCTGCCGGGCCAGTGGCTGGCCAGAAGGTCATCTATCTCCCTAATGGACCCTCGAGAGCTAATGCCTTTGCTGGCCATCCTGCCCCCCTGGGCTGGGAACCCCTCCCGTGATCAGTAGAATTCACCCCTCAAAGCAACCAATGCCCAACCAGGTTGCCAACCAGGACTGTGGAACATTGTGTTCCCCAGCTCCCCCCCAACTCCAAGAAGCAGCCATCTTCCTCCCCCTCCCTCCTTCCCTGAGCTCAGACTGGGTGTGGCTGGCCACTCCTCCCTAAAAATACCTAAAAAACTTTCCTTGACTCCACAACCCCCTCCAGTTATCACCCCATCTCCCTCTTCCCCTTCCTTTCCAAACCCCTGGAGCGAGTCATGTACACTCACTGCCTCAAATTCCTCTCCTCCAACTTTCTCCTGGACCCCCTCCAATCTGGCTTCTGTGTCCTCCACTCCACTGAAACTGCCTTCCTAAAGGTCACCAATGACCTCCTTCTTGCCAAATCCAACAGCTCCTACTCCATCCTAATCCTCCTCGACCTCTCGGCTGCCTTTGACACTGTTGACCGTCCCCTTCTCCTCAACACGTTATCCAACCTTGGCTTAACTGACTCCGATCTCTCCTGGTTCTCCTCATTTCTCTGGCCATTCATTCTTAGTCTCCTGCACGGGCTCCTCCTCCCCCTCCCGTCCCCTTACTGTAGGGGTTCCTCAAGGTTCTGTTCTTGGTCCCCTTCTGTTCTCCATCTGTACTCACTCCCTTGGTGAACTCATTTGCTCCCACAGCTTCAATTATCATCTCTACGCAGGTGACACCCAAATCTGTATCTCCTCCCCTGTTCTCTCTCCCTCCCTCCAGGCTCATATCTCCTCCTGCCTTCAGGACATCTCTACCTGGATGTCCTCCCACCACCTAAAACTCAACATGTCCAAGACTGAGCTCCTTATCTTCTCTTCCAAACCCTGTCCTCTCCCAAACTTTCCCGTCACTGTGGACAGCACTACCACCTTTCCTGTCTCACAAGCCCACAACCTTGGTGTCATCCCCTTCCGCTCTCTCGTTCACCCCACATATCCAATCCATTACCAAAGCTTGCCAGTCTCACCTTCACAACATTGCCAAGATCCACCCTTTCCTCTCCATCCAAACTGCTACCATGATAGTTCAATCTCTCATCCTATCCAAACTGGATTACTGCATCAGCACTCTTTCTGACTTCCCAACCTCCTGTCTCTTCCCACCTCAGTCTTTGCTTTACTCTGCTGCCCAGGTTATCTTTCTACAGAAAAGTTCTGGGCATATCACCCGCTCCTCAAAAACTCCAGTGATTGCCCATCAACCTCTGTATCAAGAAAAAACTCCTCACTATTGGCTTCAAAGCTCTCCATCACCTTGCCCCCTCCTACATCACCTCCCTTCTCTCCTCTACATCCCAGCCCACACACTCTGCTTCCCTGGTGCTAACCTTCTCACTGTACCTCGTTCTCACCTGTCCTGCCATCGACCCCGTCCCACATCCTTCCACTGGCCTGGAATGCCCTCCCTCCTCAAATCCGTCACACAATCACACTTCCCACATTCAAAGCAGTACTGAAGGCTCACCTCCTCCAAGAGGTCTTCCCAGACTAAGCCCCCCTTTTCCTCAGCTTCCTCTACCCGCCCCATCTCCCTGACTCGCTCCCTCTGCTCAACCCCATTCCCATCCACTTGTGTATATCTGTACATATCTATAATTATATTTATTTATATTAATGCCTGTTTACTTGTTTTGATGTGTATATATCTATAATTATATTTATATTGATGCTATAGATGCCTGTTTACTTGTTTTGATGTCTGCCTCCCCCTTTCTAGACTGTAAACCTGTTGTGGGCAGGGATTGTCTCTCTTTATTGCTGAATTGTACTTCCAAGTGCTTAGTATAGTCCTCTGCACACAGTAAGTGCTCAATAAATATGATTGAATGAATGAATGAATGGATTTACCCAAGGTTATAAAGCAGGCAAAATGGTGGAGCTGGGATTAGAGCACAGGTCCCCTGAACTCTGAGGTCCGGTATCTTTTCATTAGGCTACACTGCTTTTTAGTATAGTAATCTTGTCTCCAAATATACATCCATCCTAGGTACTGCACTGTGTCAGGCGGTTCTTCATAATAGTCCACCGTCCTTGATGACACTCCCCAGGTCAGTAGTTTTTCAGGAATGTGCATGTGGCAGAAAAGATCAATGCAGGACCAGATTTCCCTCCCACTCAGCAGGCATGTACAGATTTATCCCTTAGCTTGAATATGGAGTCAATAAATGTCATGCCTGGAGCCAACTGTGACTGTTTCTGAAATGCAGGTCCTGCTCAAAACGTAGCAAGAGCCTCTTGGTTCCCTTTGGCCCCAGGCTGGAGATTCTAGAAGGGGATGGAAGGGTCTTTCTGCTGCGAGTTGCCAGGAATCAGCAGCCATATAACACCTCCTCTCTCCCCACCTCTGGCTAAGCATGCTAGAAAACATAAATCAACCTATTTTTCCTTTCAGCATCCTTAAAAGAGGATCAAGAAGGAGGGAAGAAATCTACCTGTTTCTCTTCATTCTTAGCAGTTCTGAGAATGGTCATCATATACCAGGAGGCAGCTTGACCATAGTGGCCAGCTCTGTTTCTGGTCTTTGAGAATCCAAAGGAGGAGAAACAAAAGACAGATTAAACCCTGTTTGGGGACTAATTCCTTGAGGTCCTTTCTGTCTTCAATTTCAATCTTTTGCTAAATCCTATTGGTTCGATCTTCACAATATTGCTAAAATCTGCCCATTCCTGTCCATCCAAGATGGTACCACGTAAATCCAAGCATTTATCCTGTCCCACCTTGATTACTCTATCAGTCTCTTTGCTGACCTCCCTGCCTCTTGTCTTTCCTCACTCCAGTTCATACTTCACTGGGCCACCTGGATCATTTTTTTTACAAAAACATTTAGGACATGTTTCCCAATTCCTCAAGAACCTCCAGTCGCTGCCCATCCCCCTCTGCATTAAAACAGAAACCCCTTACCAATGGTTTTAAAGCACTCAATCACCTTGCCCTCTCCTACCTCACCTCACTACTCTTCTACTACAATACAGCCCATACACTTTGCTCTCTAATGCCAACCTTCTCACTGTACCTCAATCTCTCTATCTCGCCGTTGATCTCTTGCCCACATCCTGCGTCTGGACTGGAATGCCCTCCCTCTTCATATCTGATAATTACTCTCACCTACTTCAAAGCTTTATTGAAAGCACATCTTCACCAAGAGGCCTTTCATCTTGATTAAACCCTCTGACTCTAAGTTCATTGTGGGCAGGAAATGTGTCTATGTTGTTATATTGTACTCTCCCAAGTGCTTAATACAGTGCTCTGTACACAGTAAGTGCTCAGTAAATATGATTGATTGATTGATTTTCTCACTTTGTGAATCAGGCATTTCTGAATCATAACCCTGGGAAGGGCCTCAAGAGGTCAACTTGTCCATTTCCCAGCTGCTGCCAGATTTGCTTATTGATTTTGCAGAAATATTCCTCAACATTCTCCCCTGTAAGGTAGGACTCACCATATTCAATAGCTGTATACAAAAATGTGATGTATTGAAATTGAATCATCCTAGTTCAGGAACATGTTGAGATAAACTGATTTTTTAAAAAGTACATTATTTGGGTATATTTTTAATGAGAGTGGATTGCATTAACAAACCAGTTTGGCCAAGCTGCCTCTTAGATAAGGTTATATAGTTACTCTTCAGCACATAGCTGATTTGGGGAGGTCACTTGGCCTAGTGATAAAAACATGCAACTTGGAGCCAGAGACTTGTCTTGGGTCTACCACTGGTCTGCTCTGGTACTTACATAACTCCTCTGATTTCATTATCTTGTCTTCTAAATGGAGGCAAAATATCTGTTCTCTCTAGCTCTCTGATTATATCTGATCTTTTTATTTTGCATCTGCCCAGCATTTGGCACACAGCAAGTACTTAATAATTGATTAATAAGCTTACTTGTATGGGTGTATTTATGCTTGCCTTCCCAAGTGGACTGTCAATTTCTGGAGACTGGGGATTGTGACCTCCCATATGTCTGTAATTTTCTCCTGTGCCAGTGTCTTAATTTCACAGCCAGTGGTTAGTTAACTGAATCAATCAGTCAATGAATCATATTTATTGAGCACTTACTGTGTGCCGAGCACTGTACTAAGCACTTGGGGGAATACACTATAACAGAGTTGGTAGACACATTCCCTACTCACAATAAGCTTGCAGTCTAGAAGGACTCGTTCACTTCTGATGTGTTTCATTGGGTGTCTCATACATTCTCTATTCAGTTGATCTGTGAAAGAACTCATTTTGCGGGGATGATCTCTTTTAACTCCTGTTCAAGAAAGACTGGGGCTCCAGTGTCCAGTCTCTGGGGAGTCATACAAGACTAGAAAAATGTAGGAAACATTCCCAGTTAAAGGAATAAAAGTGACTCCTTTTGTCTCTAGTGAAGGCATTTCAGATTAACTTGTCCCAATCTGGAATCCCTGCCAGGGAATTGTGATGCCCTTCCCTGAGACGTTCATCTCTTCCCTGTGAGGGCAAATAGATTAGAAGAGGGGACTGCTTAAAGTTGTCCTCTTACAGAAAGTTTTCCTGGGAAAGAAGCTTTTAAGAAAATATCTTTTGATGACTTTACAGATTGCTCACGTGGTTTTTCTGAAGTTGGATGTCTTCATTCATTCATTCAATTCATTCATTCAGTCATTTATTGAGCACTTACTGTGTGCAGAGCACTATAATAAGCACTTGGGAAGTACAAGTCGGCAACATATGGAGACGGTCCCTATCCAACAACGGGCTCACTCACAGTCTAGAAGGGGGAGACAGACAACAAAACAAAACATGTAGACAGGTGTTGTCAAAACCGTAAAAATAAATAGAATTACAGCTATATGCACATCATTAACAAAATAAATATAGTAGTAAATATGTACAAGTAAAATAAATAGATAATAAATCTGTACAAATATATACAAGTGCTGTGGGGAAGGGAAGGAGGTAGGGCAGGGGGGATGGGGAGGAGGAGAGGAAAAAGGGGGCTCAGTCTGGGAAGGCCTCCTGGAGGAGGTGAGCTCTCAGTAGGGCTTTGAAGGGAGGAAGAGAGCTATTTTGGTGGATGTGTGGAGGGAGAACAGTCCAGGCCAGGGGAAGGCCAGGGGTCGATGGCGGGACAGGCGAGAACAAGGCACAATGAGGAGGTTAGCAGCAGAGGAGCGGAGGGTGCGGGCTGGGCTGAAGAGGAAGAGAAGGGAGGTGAGGTAGGTGGCGGTAAGGTGAACGAGAGCCTTGAAGCCGAGAGTGAAGAGTTTTTACTAGATGAGTAGGTTGACAGGCAACCACTGGAGATTTTTGAGGAGGGGAGTGACATGCCCAGAGCGTTTCTGTACAAAGATAATCCAGACAGCAAAATGAAGTAAAGACTGAAGTTGGGAGAGACAGGAGGATGGGAGATCAGAGAGGAGGCCGATGCAGTAATCCAGTCGGGAAGGGATGAGAGATTGAGCCAGCAAGGTAGTGGCTTGGATGGAGAGGAAAGGGCAGATCTTGGTGATGTTGTGGAGGTGAGATTGGCAGGTTTTGGTGACAGATTTGATGTGTGGGCTGATCGAGAGAGCAGATTCGAGGATGACACCAAGGTTGCAGGCTTGTGAGACGGGAAGGATGGTAGTGCCATCTACAGTGATGGGAAAGTCAGGGAGAGGGTAGGGTTTGGGAGAGAAGAGGGAATTTATTGAGTGCTCACCCTGCAGAGAACTGTACTAGGCACCTGAGAGAGTACAATAGAACCGAATTTGTAGACATGATCCCTGCCCACATCAATCAATCACTAGTATTTAGTGAGTACCTAATGTGTGCAGAGTATTGTATTAGGTGCTTGGGAGAGTCTAATAAAATTAGTTGACATAATCCCTGCTCTCAAGTGGCTTACAGTCTAGCTGGGGAGACAAACACTAAAAAAAAATCACAGATAGGAGGAAGAAGGAAAAGGAGAGCTTTTGCTGAAGTACAAGAGTTAGTGCTGAAGTAATAGGGTGTGCAGTGGCACAAAAGTACTACAAGAGGTTTAGTGTATTTTAAGGGTTTAGGTGTCAAGGAAATCCTGAAGTGGCAATTGGAGAGGACATAGCTCTGGGGGATTAGAAATCAATGATGATGAGGCCTCATCATCAGTATTTCTCATGTGTCCATCATGTACAGGGTATTATTGAGACTGTGAGCCCCAAATGGGACATTGACTGTGCCCAACCCAGTTTGCTTGTACTCACCCCAGTGCTTAATACAGTGCCTGGCACATAGTAAGCACTTAACAAATACCATAATTATTATTACATTAAGTATTTGGAGATTTCAGGGCTAGTAGAAGACAGGGCCTCTGCCCAGCTCTGCCACTTGTCTACTGTGACCTTGGGCAAGTCACTTCACTTCTCTGTGCTTGATACTTCATCTGTAGTATGGGGATTGAGAATGTGAACACCATGTGGAATAGGGACTGAATCCAACATGATTTACTTGTATCCACTCCAGTGCTTAGTATAGTGCCTGGCACAAAATAAGCACTTAACAAATAGCATTATTATTATTATTAATAATAATTGAGGAGAAAATCAGTGCCCTAAGAGACAGATGACAAGACTGGGAGTTAGGAGACCTGGGTTTGAATCCTGGCTCCTCCACATGCCAGCTCTGTGACCCTGGACAAATCACTCAACTTCTCTGTGCCTCAGTTCTGCATCTGTAAAATGGGGAATAAATAACTGTTCTCTCTTCTCCATTAGTTTGTGAGCCCCATGTGGGACTCAGAATGTCTGATCTGATTGTATTGTTTCTACACTAGGGCTTGGCACACAGTAAGTACTTAACAAGTACAAAAATTATTATTATTAGAGGGCATCCATTAATGGGGAGAAAGGGAAAAACATAGATATGCCTGGCACCCACAAAAATAAACAAAAAATGAATAAGTGAAATAAATATGCTGATAGCCACATGTAAGAACTAAGGTTGACTGATGGCCACTGCCTGATCTTCCCTTCTCTCTTTCTGTGGGGGGGGCGGGGGAGAGGGGACAGGCTGGACAGACAAGCTCAAATGAGCTGGTAGATTGTTCAACTTCCTTGTGATCCCTGTGGTCCAAGATTGTCCCCTCCGCAGCGCACAGTGGTTGGGGGGGGGGGGGGGGCGCACCTGCCGACACTGCCCCTCCCCTCCCGTCCCCTGTTACCTGCGGTGCCCGCCGAGGGCCTGGGCCGCCGCCGCTTCGGGTGTCTCCCACTCCTGCCCCTACCAGTCCCGAGGCCTGGCTCCGCTCGCTGCCTGCCCGGCTCCAGAGGCCCTGGACCGCCGCCCCCTACACAGACACTCTCTGTCTCTGTCTCTGTCTCTCCTCCCTTGCCCCCTCCCCGCAACAGCAAACGCATCGCCTTGCGTGTACAGCCCGCAGCGGCTCCTGAAGCCGCTTCCCCTGCAGGACACCTCCAACTCCGGCCCTATCACAGGTTGGCACTGACCCTAGATTCCCGTGTTTCCCTAACGCCCTGGAATTTTGTGGGTGTCATCCCCCCCAACCCAAGCCACATGGCTCGAAGATGGCGAATGGAGGCACGAGGCGGAGATCAACGGACCGTTGGGGGAGGCACTAAAACTGATGAACGGGGTCCACTGGAGAACAAGGGATTCACTCTGTCATTCACTCGTATTTATTGAGCGCTTACTGTGTGCAGAGCTCTTGGAAAGTACAATTCAGCAATAAAGACAATCCCTGCCCGCACCGGGTTTACAGTCTAGAAGGGCAGGGGGGTGGGGGGCGGAGACAGACATCAAAACAAGTCAACAGGCATCAATATAAATAAATGGAATTACAGTTATATGCATATATGCATAAGTGCTGTGGGACGGGGAGAGGAGGTAGAGCAAAGGGAGCGAGGCGAGGCTACGCGGAGGGGAGGGAGAGCTGAGGAAAAGGGGGGCTTAGTCTAGGAAGGACTCTTAGAGGAGGTGAATCTTCAGTAGGACTTTGAAGGGGGAGAGAGGATGCCAATGTCATGTTCAACCGCCAGTGAGAAGCCGCGAAACTTGACGGACAGTTGCTTCCGTGGGAGCTTCTTAAGGAGGGCCAAGGGAGCTGACTGTGTCAGCCAGGGCTGGGCTTATGCAAATGAAGGGATATGTTATACCCCGCCCTAGTAAGCAGCCAACGTTTAGTACCTAGACCATTCAGTGCCTGGTCTGGTGGTACTGGGTTGAGAAGGTCCCCCCTGACTTGGAGCAAACTGTGGTCTCTATGTTCCCTACGGTACACCTCACCGGGAGTGGTAGCAGTCACCATAAATACTTCTGCCAGCATTTGAATCCTTAAGTGTTAATTTGTTCCCAACACCGTGTTAGGTGTCATGTGGGGGACATTTGTAGCATCAAGGAGGTGGTTAATTCTTGAGTTTGATGGTTAGACCAAAAGTTTCTGGGCAGGGCTGTGGAGATTTTTTTATTATAGTGAACAGTGCCCAGCTGCCTTCAAGTCCATAAGTTAACAGGCTTCAACCACAACATGGGTGATAGAGGATAGACAACAGGAAGCATGTGACAATTCTGAGATTTGTGAAACCCAAAGATGTATTTATTGAGTGTTTTCTGTGTGTAGAGCACTGTTCTAAGCACTGGGGAGAGTACAACAGATTTGGTAGACATGTTCCCTGCCCACAAGGAGCTTGTGGGCTGCTCAAGAGGGGGAAGCATACATTAAAATAAATTATCAATATGTACATAAGTGCTTTGAGACTGAAGATGGGGTGA
Organism: Tachyglossus aculeatus; assembly: GCF_015852505.1. NCBI lineage: Eukaryota > Metazoa > Chordata > Mammalia > Monotremata > Tachyglossidae > Tachyglossus > Tachyglossus aculeatus. Next base: position 20,113,749 of record NC_052076.1, on the reverse strand, counting down.
ATATCAAGTGCTTAGAGAGTTCAGATCCAAGTGTATAGGTGACATACTGGGAGAGGGAGTAGGGGAAATGAGGGCTTAGTCAGGGAACGCCTCTTGGAAGAGATGTGATTCTAATGAGGCTTTGAAAGTGGGGAGAGTGTTATTTTGCATCCATTCTTTCCTCTGTGGGTCTTTGAAAGCAGGATTTTTTCTTGGGTGCTCCCATCTGGAGGCAGGGAGATGGACTGGATCACCACTGAAGTTCCCTCCCAGGCCAGGGTTTCTGTGATTTTGGAAACTGAGGAGTGCATTAGGGAGGCTACATTTTGAATCTGAAATCAGTACCAGAATCACCAAATCTTATCAGGATGACCCACATATCTGTTCCCCTGTCTCTTTCTCCTCCCAATTCCTGTTCTGCAAGAGCAAGAATACAAAGGCAGAGAAGAATGGAGGAGGTTGCCTGGCACTGAGCTGAGAACATTTGGTCTCCATGGAAACATCTCCTCCGGGTCTGGCCCCGCACTGGGTGCCACCTGGCATTCTCAGGTCTTGAGGAGTTTCAGATTTCAATGGGAAAATACAAAGCTTGGCAGCCAGGGGCAGCTGGAACCAAACATTCCCCACAGCAGAGTGGGGGCTGGTGGGTGGAGTGGCTCAATAGAGAGAGAGAGAGAGAGAGAGAGAGAGAATGAGAGTGTGTGCTGATGTGTGCACATGCATATGAGAGAGACTGACCAGTCACTCAGTCATTTTGCCTCCTCTGACCTCACCTCTACTCTCCTGTTACCACCCGGCCCAGGACACTTAGCTCTCTAATGCCAACCTTCTCACTTTACCTCACTCATCTATCTTGCCACTGACCTCTGGCCTTCAACCTGCCTCTGGGCTGGAATGCCCCCCCTCTTCATATCTTACAGAATTACTCTCCTGCTCATCAAAGCCTTATTCATTCAATCGTATTTATTGAAGGCACATCTCCTCCAAGAGGCCTTCCCTGACTAAGCCCTCTTTTCCTTTTCTCCAACTCTGTTCCTTGTCACCCTGACCAGCCCCACAGGACTTATGTACATATCTGTTATTTATTTTTATTAATATCTGTCTTCCTCCCCTGGACTAAGTTCATTGTGGTCAGGGACTGTGCCTGCTACATTATTATATTGTACTCTCTCAAGCACGTAGTATAGTGTTTTGCACACAGTAAGTGCTCAATAAATATGATAGACTAACTAATTGACCAGACATTAGAGTCAGACCCCCAGGAATTGGCTTTGAGGACTAGGCCTACATTCAGCTTGAGGGATTTAAGGTGGATATGAGAAACAACTTTCCCACAGTGGCTTTCTCCTACTGGGCACGAGTAATAAGGAAACTGTGGAATTTCCTTTTTGGGGACTCTGAAAAACAGGAATAGTTTTAGGACTCACCCAGACTGGAGCCAGGGACTCTTCCTGCCCTACAATTCTATGATGGAGGGGAAGGGAGGTGGGCTTGGATATTTGAAGATCCTGGAGGCATGGAGCTCGGAGGTCACAGGAACATTAGAAAGGTTGCGGATGAAGCTTAAATGAGCCCAAGATAGCACAGGGATAGGAATTACACCAGAGATGAATTATATTGGAGTAAGTCAGTTCTGGCTGCCCAGAGTGGTATAAGAGCAAATCCTGACCTTCCGGGGCAGAGGGAGGAGTGGCAGCTGGGAGGGAGGGGGAAGGATGGAACTACATGCCAGTAGACAGGCTGAAGACTTGACAACCTTCTTCCTCCACCGTGACATCCGGCCAGCTGTCCTACTGGCTGACTCTCTGCCTTTTTTCAACAGGAAGCTGCCTTTAGGTTCAGTCACAATTTGATTTGGGGCTAGTGACCTTCTGGCAGCCAGAGGGCTCAGTGTGACACTAAGTAGCAGCTGGCCAGCCTCTCCTGGCAGGCAGAAAGTCTAGCCAGCCTGGAGATATGGCCTACAGTGCAGCCCTAAAGCTACCTTGGATAAAGCCTTGGACCAGGGCTCTTGCATTTCTCTTTTCATCCTGTCAAACAACGAGCAGTATTTACTGAGCATCTACTGTGTGCAGAGAACTGTATTAAACACCTGAGAGAGTACAATAGAGTCAGCCGACACGATTCTTGCACTCAAGCCATTTACAATCTTTCAAAGGAGACCGGCATTGAAATCAATTACAGATAGGACGAAGTAATAGAGTACAAAGATGTGTATGTTTATAAATTCTGAGGTGGATGGCCATGTGAGGACCCAAACACTTAGGTGACATGGCAGAGCTGAAGTGTCAGTAGGAGGGGAAATAAAGTGAGGAGATGAGATTAACTAGAGAAGGCCTCCTGGAGAAGATCTAGACTGTGAGCCCACTGTTGGGTAGGGACCGTCTCTATATGTTGTCAACTTGTACTTCCCAGTAGTACAGCTCTGCACACAGTAGGTGCTCAATAAATACGATTGAATGAATGAATGTATGTGATTTCAATAGGGCTTTTAAGATGGGGCGTGCTAAGATCTTCTAGATGTGAAGTGGGGGAAGTTTCAGGCATGAAGGAGACCAGGTGCAAGAGGTCAGCAGTGGGAAAGGTGAGGATGAAGCCCAGTGAGTGGGTTGGCTTGAGAAAAATGAAGTGAATAAAGTGAAGTGTAGTGGGAGAAGACAGTGGATAAGGATGGGGATATGGATAGAGAAAGAGCTGATTGAGTATATTGAAGCCAACTGTCAGGAGTTTCTGCTAGATGCAGAGCAACAAGCGAGCAGTTGTTTTTGAGGAGTGGGAAGATGTATGCAGATAATAATTTTAGAAAAATGATCCAGACAGCAGAGTGAAGTATGGACTGGAAAGGGGAGAGGCTAAAGACAGGGAGGACTGACAATCCATCACCAAAACCTGACGGTCTCACCTCCGCAACATTGCCAAGATCCGCCCTTTCCTCTCCATCCAAACTGCTACCCTGCTCGTTCAATCTCTCATCCTATCCCGACTGGATTACTGCATCAGCCTCCTCTCCGATCCCCCATCCTCCTGTCTCTCCCCACTTCAATCCATACTTCATGCTGCTGCCTGGATCGTCTTTGTGCGGAAACGCTCTGGGCATGTTATGCCCCTCAAAAATCTCCAGTGGCTGCCAATCAACCTACGCATCAGGCAAAAACTCCTCACCCTCGGCTTCAAGGATCTCCATCACCTCGCCCCCTCCTACCTCACCTCCCTTCTCTCCTTCTACAGCCCACCCCGCACCCTCCGCTCCTCTGCTGCTAATCTACTCACTGTGCCTCGTTCTCGCCTGTCCCGCTGTCGACCCCCAGCCCACATCATCCCCCTGGCCTGGAATGACCTCCCTCTGCACATCTGCCAAGCTAGCTTTCTTCCTCCCTTCAAAGCCCTACTGAGAGCTCACCCCCTCCAGGAGGCCTTCCCAGACTGAGCCCCCTCCTTCCTCCTCCCTTCCTCCCCCTTCCCATCCCCGCCGCCTTACCTCCTTCCCCTCCCCACAACACCTGTATATATGTATATATGTTTGTACATATTTATTACTCTGTTTTATTTGCACATATTTATTCTATTTATTTTATTTTGTTAATATGTTTTGTTTTGTTGTCTGTCTCCCCCTTCTAGACTGTGAGCCCGCTGTTGGGTAGGGACCGTCTCTATATGTTGCCAACTTGTACTTCCCAAGCGCTTAGTAGAGTGCTCTGCACACAGTAAGCGCTCAATAAATACGATTGAATGAATACTTCCCCCCCTTCCTCCCCTTCTTCCCCTTCTCTCCTCTTCCTGCTCTGTCTCCTTCTCCACCTTCTCTTCCTCCTCCAAGAGCTTAGGAGATGCCCTAAATGACGTCTTGAGATCCACAGCCCTGGGATTCTGTGGATTCCCTCACACATGAAGATTCCTTAGCACTTTGGCTCCATATTCTCCTCTATGAGTGGCGATGTTCCAGCTGGCCTGCCAGATTCACCATTGCATCATTGCTCTTGGCTTGACTTCTGAAGAGCTACTTTACTACGTCTGGCTACTGCCATTCTGGCTGGTTTCCTACAGTCCAAAGAAAAAGGCTGCTTTCCAGAATTAGTCACACCAGGTTCTAACTTTCCAATAATTTTACTTTCAACTCCTCTTTTCCATTACCCCCCTCACCCCCCACCCCTGCCAACTCTCTTCCTGATTTCTCTTTTCTGTTGACTTGTAATCATGCCAGGGTTGAAGGTAGAGCCCCAGAGAGTCTTCCTCCACCTCCTTCTCCCTGGCAAGGCTCTCTATAGCTCCTTAGCTTCTGTAAACTCCTCTGATATATTGTAAACTCCTTTAGGACAGGGATTGGTTCTATTAATTCTAGTGTACTATCCCACTACAATGCTCTGCAAAGAGTATATGCTCAATAAATACACTTGTCATGAGCCCGTCACTGGGGATTTATCTCCCCTTAATATTAAGAGCTCAATGACAAGTAAAAGTGAAACCAAACCACCACTGTATATAGCAGAAAGTTTTTATTCCACGCTTAGTCTAATTAGAAGGGGTAAAATGCATACACGCACATTCTACTAGAGTGAACATAGCTACCCATCCAACTGTTTGCCCCAGGCTCATGAAGTTCATGTCCCATGTCGGCGAAGTTCAAGGAGTCTGTCTGCCGCACATCATCCTGGCTCCAGTCTTAGGTGTTCCTGGCAGCCACAGTAGGTGTCTCAGTGAATTTCTTAGGTGGTTTTGCCACCTCCACACCATAGGTTTCTTGGCTTAGGTGGTTTTGACCAGTTCTTTCCCCCTTTTATCCATTTATGGCACTTGTCCTGGGGTTAGGGGTGGGGAAGGGGGTGGGGTTGCAGCAAGGGTCCTGATTCACTGCTCCGATTGCCTGCTGTCTCAAACCCATTTCTGGGTAAAGCCAGGGGGGGTGGCCCCCCCTTACTCTGCCCCCCTGTGCCTACCCTGTGATCTATTTTTACATCCAGCAGTGTTTCTCCTGTCAACAGCAGGGCAATTCAATTCCTCCTCAAACTCCTCTGCAAGACAATTCCATTTCTCCTCAAATTCCTCAGCAATTCAAGTCCTCCTCAAACTTCTCAGCAAGACAATCCAGTTTCTCCTCAAATTCAGCCTTTGACATTATTGCTCACGGGGTCAAAAAACAGTCTCCTGTTCTGTCTCTGACCTGTGTTTTGTGTTACAAGATGGATTCACTCTTGCTCACCATGATGCTTTTTTAATTAGTTGATTGAATGGGTACCACATAGATTCCTGTCAACTGTGACATTTAACCCAGGTTGTTGTGAGCAGAGAGTTCTCCACTGTGAGATCCCTTCTGAAACTGGACTCAGCTAGATATCGGACCATGGTCTGTGAGGCTGGAAGGAGTTCTGAGAGGTCATTTCTTCCACAGCACCTTGCCTCCAGCCAAGGCTATTCCCAAGGATTTCCAATAGATGTGTGTTCCTGCCATTACAAATTTCCAGAGTATTTGATGCCATATCATCCCAATGCTTACATGTTGCAGTGTCTAAAAAACTGTTTTGTCAAAAAGTTCTTCCTTAGAGATAACAAAGATTTAACCCTGGCCTAGTGGAAAGAACACAGGCCTGGCAGAAGGCAGAAGACCTGGTTTCTAATCCTAATTTGGTGTATTCTACCAACTTCGTTGGCTATATTGTACTTTCCCAATAGCTTAGCACAGTGCTGTAAAATAATTTTTTATTGAGTGCTTACTGTCTGTAGAGTACTATACAGAGTGCTTGGGAGAGTACAATATAATAGAGTTGGTAGACACTTACGCAGACCACAATAAACTTACAGTCTAGAGGGGGAGACAGACATATATTTATATAAACTTATTTATATAAACAAATAAATTATGGATATGTACAAATGTGATTGGGGCTCTGAGTAGAACGAATAAAGGGTGCAAATCCAAGTGCAAGTTCGATGCAGAAGGGAATGGGAGATGAGGAAATGAAGTCTCAGGTATGGCCTCTTGGAGGAGATGTGCTTTTAATAAGACCTCTTGGGAAGAGGGATTTTCTGTCAGATGTGAAGGGGGTGGGAGTTCCAGGGCAGAGACAGGACATGGGCGAGGGGTCAGCAGCAAGATAGATGAATTTGAGCTACAATGAGGAGGTTGAAATTAGAGGAGCTAAGTGTGCTGTGGGGCTGAGGGAGGGGTGAAAAGGAGAGCAATGCAGAAAGGAATGGGAAGAGCTAAGTCAGGAAGGCCTTTTGGAAGAGATGTGACTTCAATCATGTTTTGAAGGTGGGGAGAGTAATTGTCTGTAGGACATGAAGAGGGAAGATGTTCCAGGCCAGAGGTAGGATGTGGTCGAGAGTTCAATTGGTGAGCTAGATGAGATCGTGGTACAGTGAATAGGTTGGCATTAGAGGAGCGAAGTGTGCAGGTTGGGTTGTAATAGGAGAGCAGTGAGGAGGGGGCAAGGTTATTGGGTGCTATAAAGCTGATAGTAAGGAGTTTCTGTGTGATGCAGAAGTGGATGGACAACACCTGTAGGATTTTGAGGAGTGGGAAAACATGAACTGAACATATTTGTAGAAAAATGATACAGGTAGCAGAGTGTAAGCTTGTTGTGGGCAGGAAGTGTGTCTACCAACTCTGTATTCTCAAGACAGAAGGCAGGCTGTGGTCGGATAGAGAGGGATTTCATAGTCGGTGAGGATACAGAATGGGCAGTGACTAGAGACCTTTGGTGACCTTTGAGAGGACAGTTTCTGTGGAGTAAAGGGGTCAGGGTGAAGGAGTGAGGGTGAAGACAACTCCATCAAGGAGTTTGGAAAAGAATGGTAGGAGAGAGCTGTGGGATCATGAGAGGATTTTTTTAGGATAGCAGAGATTTGGCATGTTTGAAAGCAATGGGGAAAAAGACATTGGAAAGTGAACAGTTGGAGATGATGGTCAGAGAGGGAAGAAAGGAGGGGGCAAGTGCTTTGATAAGGTGTGAAGGGATGGGGTTGGAGGTGCAGGTGAAGGGAATGTATTTTGAGAGAAGGTAGACTGCCTCTTGAGATCGTGCTAGGAAAGATGGGAAACAGCATGGCTTAGTGAAAAAAGCATGGGTTTAGAAGTTAGAAGTCTTGGGTTCTAATACTGGTTCTGCTGATTCTTACCATATGACCTTAGGAAAGTCACGTTAAGGGATTAAATACCAGTTGCTCCCCCTATTTACAGTGTGATCCCCACATGGGGCAGGGACTGTGTCCAACCTGATTAACTTGTATCTACACCAGCACTTAGAACAGTGCTTCACACACAGTAAGTACTTAACAAATACAGTAATACTAGTAATGATAATAATAATGTTTTTAATCCCCATTTTACAGATGAGAAAACTGAGGCTCGAAGAAGTTAAGTGTCTCACAGCAGGTAGGTGACAAAGCTGGGATTTGAACTGAGGTCCCCTGACTCCCAAGCAATATGGCCTAGTGGAAGAGCACAAGCCTGGAATCAATGGACCTAGAGTCTAATTGTGGGTCCATCACTTGTCTGCTTTGTGATTTAGGCAAGTCACTTAATTTCTCTGTGCCTCAGTTTCCCCGTTTGTAAAATGGGAATTAAATGCTTGTTCTCCCTTCTCCTTAAACTGTGAATCCCATGCAGGACAGAGACTGTCTGATGTGATTATCTTGTATCTATCCCCATGTTTGGCACAGAGTAGGTGCTTAACAAATATTATTATTATTATTACTACTACTACTAGACTAGGCTGTCCTGCCAGTCTTCTTCCCTCTCCCGGCCCTCACCTTTTGCTCCCACCCAGTCATAATTTTGACCACAAAGCTGGGGTTCCTTGGCCCTCACCATGGGATGAGGCAGATTTTGGCAGATGGGGTGAGCTATGATTGTCCCTCGGCCCACGGCACCTCAGTAATAACCTTGACCGTCCTTCCGCAAGGAGGAACGTAGATCAGAGGCCTCAGCGGTGGCCGTCCCAAAGAAGGCAGTTGATTGATCCCTCCGACGCTCTGTCGCGGCAGGGTAGTACATAGGACCTTCTGGAGGAAGCGCATAGGGAGGACTTACTGAGGCCCTGGTCACTAAGCTTCTGTGCTGTTTGGGAAGATACAGGCCGAGCCAAGCCCTCCAGGACCCCTCTGCCTCCTGTTCGTTGAAGGGGGGAAGGGGGCAGCAGCACAGGGAGAAGCCCAGCATCTGTCCCTTCAGCCGGTGGATCCAGACACTGAAGGAAAGTTCGCGCTTCAGGTTTCCCCCGTTTCAGGTTTCTCCGCGGAGCCCCGAAGCGGGAGGGGACAGCTCCGGCACACCGGACTGTGGCTGAGCTGAGGGGGAACCGCCTTCGCCCCTGCCCGCTTTTAGCGGGTGAAAACTGAGACGCGACAGAGGTGGGGGCGGGCTTGCGAGCAGATCCCTCCATGTTCCCCAACATCTTGGTGGGCTGGGAAGAAGCTGGAGTGCAAGGTTCGTAGCCGGTCCCTCTCTCCCCCTCGCCCCCGCGTCCTCCTCTTCCCGCCCCCTTCCACGCTGCGTGAGCCTGGAGACTGGAGGAGCCAGGGGGAGCCAAGGGAGGAGTCGTTGAGGACAAGACACAAAGTTGAGAGTCTGTGGAGGCGAAAGGCCGGGGGCTGCAGGGACGGGGGAGAAGGGAGCCGCGTGCTGTTGCTGGGAGAAGATGACATGTTGTGCCCGAAGCGCCTTTCCGTCACTCCCCCTTTCCTGGAACAAGGCGGGAGTGAGATCAGTCGCGTGAGGTTGCGGATCCGGCTCGGTCCGCCCGAGTATGTGCCGTGGAGGGCAGGATGGCGGAAGGACAGGGAAGCGGGACGGGGGATGCGGGGGAGAAACGACTGGAAGCTGCTGGGGTGTCTCCCGCACCGCCGCCCCCGGCCGGGGTTGGATGGCAGGGAGAAGTGGGGGTGTGCTCATTGGTATTTACTGGGAGGGGCGGGTCGTGCCAAGGGCGCGCGCGCGCGCGCGTTGGGAACGGGGCGGGGAAGGGTACATACGTTGAAGGGTACATACGTTGAGGGGTGGATCCCTCTGCCAAAGTGGGACCGAAGGGCAAGGAGAGCCGACTGCGCGTGTCCGCGTCAGGGAGCACCCTCCCCCCTCCCCCCCCCCCCGCCCGACGGGGTCCACCGACGCCGGGCTTCGGCCATCTGAGGGCTGGAGCGCAGCCGGCCGGCGTCGACCTTCCCTCTCTCCCTGGCCGATCCGGCCCCGCCGCCCGTCTTTCCCCGGTCCGGCCCCGGCAGATCCCGGAGGCCGCTGCGCGAGGCGGAGCGAGCCGGCAGTCCGTCCCGGGGGTCCCGGGGGTCCCGGGGGTCCCGGGGGTTGGAGAGGGGCGCCGAGTGCAACCCCCGGGCCTCGGCGACGCGCCGGGCCCCGGGGCTCAGAGGCGGCCGCCGAGGGGCGGAACCGGCGGGCGCTATCCGAGGTGCTGCCGCCGGGCGGAGCGTGGGCAGGGTCGCGGCCGGGCCCGCCCCCTCGGGCCCCAGGGGGTCTCTGTGCAAGGCCCCGCAAGGAGCAGCCTTGGGAGGAGATTCCCTCAGCCCCTGCTGCTGAGCCCCTTGTTCAGCCCCCTCTCAGCTCCCGCCCAGCCGGCCTCCTCCCAGCTCCCCGCTAAACCCCCGCTCAGTCCCCTACCAGCCCGTGCTCAGCCCCCGCTCGGCTGCCCCTCGGCCCCCTCCCAGCTGCCCGCTCCTCAGCCCCTCGCCCAGCCCCTGCTCATCTCCCTCCCTGCCCCCACCCAGCCCCCGCCCGGCTCCGGAGCCTCGCCACCAGAGAGGATGACGGCCGCAAGCGACAGGTTTCCTCGAGTTGCCTTGCTGCTCATCTGCTGGGGTGAGTGTCAGCCCCCACCAGGGCATTCATGGCGAATAGTAATCGTCATCAGACTGCAAACGGGCAGTGGTAAGGGTCTCCTGTCGGGCACCTGGGCTGAGCCCCGAGCGTGGGCAAGTTAGGTGTCTGCTCTCGTCGTCCACCCTTCCCCCCTTTTCGAATTTCCCGTTAGTTCTGAGCGCAATTCTTTTCTCTCTCCTAAAAGGCAAGGAAATTGAATCCATTATGGAAATCACGTTAGGGATAGCAATTACTTGGCCATTCCCTTTCTAATGAAGAGCCAATCCTCTTGGAAATCCCACTGGGTTTTCATGTTGGCTTTCCCATTGTCCTCAGAGTGGCTGCCTTCCACACCAGCAAGAACCCCCACTCATCCGCTGCCTTAGTCACTTACTTTGAAAGGAGAGGGCAGACCAGCGCAGCATTTTGCGTGGCTGGAGAAAATGTAGTATGTGGGAATCACTCACTCTGATTGTTGTGAATACCTGAAGTTGAGTCGATTTTATCTCTAGAGTGTTGGGGTTCTGGTGCCCAGATATAGAAACGCCATAAGTGGACGTACATCCCTCCCTTTGTTGAAACGGGGCTGTGGGCTGTGTCCTCAGAAATGGCATGTATCTGGGTCAACTCCTGCCCTGACTGAAGTGCTGACATGAACGGTCTTCCTGTTTTGGTATTTATTTGTAAAATCTCTAACATTCCCCACCAGACTCCCAGGATGGCTGGGCATGTGAGGTGGGCAGAGGAGAGGCAGAGAAGAGCTTTGTCACAGACCAGAGGTTGATGAGGGAAGCGGGGAGCAGGGGGAGGTTTGGAGAAGGCAGTGGGGTGGCGGGGGGGGAGAACATAGCTGAAGGAAAACCAGGTTACCAGCCTTGGGACCGAGCAGGCAGTCCCACTCCCAGTGCTGTCATCTGGCTGAGAGGTTTCCCGCTGGAATCCCTAGGGGGGAGTGGAAAGCAAGAGAAAATGGGTTTCAGAACCCGGACATGCCTATGGAGGAAACTGTGAGTTGTGACGACTGCCCAGATGAAAGCCCATTTGGAATAAATGTGTGGAGTTGCAGGTCAACTCACCCTTGCTCCTCCTTGATTTGTATTATTTCAGTGCTTTGTAATCTGCAGAACCATTACCAAACCACAGGGCTGGGCACCAGGGCTCTAGGAAATCCTAATTGTGGAAGCTTAGGGAGGGAGCCTCATCTCGGAGCTTGTGTTGCATTTTATTTGCACTTGGCTCGAGCACCAGGCAGAGGACTCTCCTTCCTTAGTTTATTGTCTAATTTTAGCTCCATCTGGAGTTTGGAAATGTCTCACCTCCTTCGTTTGCAAGTCAGTCAGTATAGATTGGCCTCCTATGTGCAGAGCCCTATCAGGGCACTGAGAAGAGAGACAGAAGGTGAAGAAAAAGACATGGTCCTTTCTGGGACTGACTATCTAAAGTGGGAGCCAGAAGAGACATAAGGACAAGTAGGTGTTAAGTTGCAGAGGCATTGGCTATAATGGAATCACAAGAGTTCCAGGGGAAATAAAGCAAAGAGAGAGGCATGAGAGAGGACACTTTATAAAGCATCTCTCTTAGAAAGCTATAATAATAATAACGGTATTTGTTAAGCACTTACTGTGTGCCACTGTTCTAAGCACTGGGGGAATACAAGGTGATCAGGTTGTCCCACGTGGGGCTCACAATTTTAATTTCCATTTTACATTTTAACTGAGGCACGGAGAAGCTAAGTGACTTGCCCAAAGTCATACAAGTGACTTTGTGTGACAAAGTGGTGGAGTCAGGATTAGAACCCATGACCTCTGGCTCCCAAGCCCGAACTCTTTGCCACTGAGCCACACTGCTTCTCTAATCATCAACAATATCCAAATGGCACCTTTTCTTCTAAGGCATGCCAAGAGTCTGGTACTTCCCCCTCAATTCCAATATCGCTGGTGTGGGAATGAAGCAGCATGGCCTATCAGCCCCATTTTATAGTCCCTCAGGACTCAGTGTGGAGCTGCAGTTAGATCCCAGGTGAACCAGTTGACTAGGACACACAATCTCGTTCACTTGTGCTATACCATCTTAAACAGTTCCTCTAGAGAAAAGACTACAAGTCCCTAAACAGCCGAGAAAAACAAAAGAAACTAACTCTCCAGAATCCCAACTGAATTCTGACCTGGCGATGGGGTAGACAGACTTTATTTCCATTGAGGACTAAGATGGCTGCCAGTGATCAGCAATCCCTTTCTTTTTCTCTCCTCTGGAGAAATTCAGTGCCAGGCAAGGCTGGAATCAAGCACCCAAATTAATTTCCTCTTGTCAACAACCTTTTCCTGTCTGTGCAGAGCACACATATGTTCATAGCCACAAATAAATCATAAATGTATGTGGTTCCCTTTCCACTCAAACCACAGGGCAGTGAAAATGTGGTGTATTTTGCTGTAATATTACAGAATTAATTCAGTGTCATTGAGTTTGGCTGGGGAAGATGGAATGTTTTATCATCTAATGGTGTCTGTCTATGGACCTTTCTATTGCCTAGGGGGCATCTGATTGGCAGCCGTTGCCTGGGAGCCTTAGCAACTCTGGGTTAATCCCTCTCCTCACTGTTGTTTGCATTGTGAACTTCTCCAGGGCTGCACCAGGATTAGAGGGGGCTGGTTTTGGAACTGAAATAGCTGTACATTCTGGCTAACAGGTGGATCTGCTTACATCAAGCAATAAATCCACATTATTTTTGAGTATCTATTGTGTGCAGAACACTGCCCTAATCTCTTGGAGGAAGTTTGCAGGAAGAGGAGAGAAAGCCTTGGGAAAGAGCTAGTGGTGCATGATTCCAGAAACACTTCTTTTCTGCGTGGCCCTCTTCTGCTAGACTCCACCAATAGTTAGATCAGCCTCTTGCAGACCCCGATCATAAGACTTATTTCCCCCTAAAAAAAACCTTTAAAATTCCCTTGGGTCCTGTCAGATCCAGCCATGCCTTCTCTTTCAAGCAAGCCCATATGGAAAGGAAAGGGAGTTGGGGGGAGAGAGGCATGGGGAGACCCTTTAGCCTGACAATGAGGATTAAATTGGCTATATTTTTTGGATTATTCAGGTGAAAAAAAACTTCTTACCAAAAATATCCAGGCACCGTAATTCAAGCCAAAAATGTCCTGGGGTGGATATAGGCCTAGCTTTAACTTTCGTCCTTCTCCAACCCGACCCCACTGGCCTTTGGTCTTCGGTCACTTCTCTGATTCCGGATGTACATCCTCCATGATCCTTCTCTCTCCAGTGAGCATCGGCTCTCCAGTATGCGTGGAAGTCCCATCTGAGACGGAAGCTGTGCAGGGCACTCACATGAAACTCCTTTGTATCTCTTGCATGAAGAGAGAAGAGGTGATGGCCACCACTGTTGTTGAGTGGTTCTACAGACCTGATGGTGGTAAAGACTTCCTGGTATGTAACTCTGCTAACCATTGCTCCTATTGACCTCCAGGGCAGTAAAATAAATTTCCCAAGTACCTGGAGAAAAGATGATTTGACAAATGAAGCCTTCCATCTCTAAGGAACAAATATGGTGTGAGTAAATCAGCTATCAGGAAAACAAAGGGCAGCGCTCCAACATCTGGGGTAATAAACAAAGGAAAGCATGGGTAAATGAAACCGACTAATAATCCAAAAAGAATCATCAAAGGTCAGGGCATCATTTTGAGCCTGAGGGGTAAGGGTGACATGGATCTAATGGGGATGAAGGCCAAAGAGCTACAGGCTGAAAGCCACCATTTGGGGTCTTTTCAGTTCTGACTGGAAAGCCTCAAGTCTACTCAGAGAGCCAGGATAACAAGCCTAAGAACCCAGCTCAGAAACCTGTGGGGCAATTATCCCATTTTTAACCTTCTTTCCTTCCAAAGCTGAAAAACAAGCAAAGTGAACTGAGTTGAATTTCATTTCTTTCTGTTCCTATGCCTCCTCCAGTGAAGAGATTTAAATGTCAAATCACATGGCTGGGAGGAGAGGCTGGAGGATATTAAAAATAGGAGAGATTCTCAGATGCCTGGGATTTGGCTGATGTTTATATGGGAGAACTGAAGTGTAGTTTGAAAAAAAACCTGAAACATATCTGTTCAGATTCTGCTGTTTGGTCATTATGATGCCAGCCTTGTTAACTTCAGTGATAACAGAATTGTAAATTCACACTTGATCCATGTCAGCTCAGCTCACTTTGATAATAATAATAATATTAATAATAATGGCATTTATTAAGTGCTTACTATGTGCAAAGCACTGTTCTAAGCACTGGGGAGGTTACAGGGTGATCAGGTTGTCCCACATGGGGCTCACACTCTTCATCCCCATTTTACAGATGAGGGAACTGAGGTCCAGAGAAGTGAAATGACTTGCCCAAAGTCACACAGCTGACAATTGGCGGAGCTGGGATTTGAACCCATGACCTCTGACTCCAAAGCCCGGGCTCTTTCCACTGAGCCACGCTGCTTCTCTGAATACCAGGTTGGGCTCATAAAGAGAGGGCAGTGGGTTCTGCTTCCTTGTGTAAGTTCCTCAGGTGACTGAGACTGCACAAATGAAAGCTGCTTCTAGGGGTGCTGGTGACCCAACCCTTTTCCTTCCCTACCTTTCATTGATTCATTCATTCATCCAGCTTGCCTGGACTTTGGGTCCTTAGGGCAACAGCAAAATGGGAATATGGGAAAAGAGGACTAGAAATGCTTGAACCACTACCTGTCAATAAGGAGGCAGGGAGATGTCAGGGGTCCAGAAGTGGGCTCAGAGAGTTGTCAGAATTCTGGAGGTGGGCTCAGGAAGATGCCAGCGTTCCAGAGGTAAGTTTGTGTTCTGGAAATAGGCTCAAGGTGTTGTCAGGGTTCTGGAAACAGACTTGGGGCTCTGGAGATGGGCTCGGGGAGTTGTCAAGGTCCTGGAGGTGGGTGGCTGAGGGAGTTGTCAGAATTCTGGAAGTGGGCTTAAGGAATTATTGGGGTTTCAGAGGCAGGCTTGAGGTTCTAGAGGTGGGCCAAGGGAGTTGTTAAGGTACTGGAAGTAGGCTCAGGGAGTTACTGAGGTCCTGGAGTGGGCTCAGGGAGTTGGGGTTCCAGAGCTTGGTTCAGAGGATGGTCTTTGGAATCACCAACTTCATTGTTAAGCCTTTGCATCTCTCCAGCCCAACACAAGGTCAGGAGTTAGACAAAGAGTGTTAGGCTTGCCCCAGGAAGGCCCTCAGTCTAAACAGAGTTTTCTTCTGAAAAACTCAACTTTTTGAAAAACTCAGTAGAACCCACCTGTCTCTCTCCACCTGTCTTTTTCTTTGTCGGTCTCTGATTGTGTGTTTTTCTCCATGGTGCTCTCTTTGTGCTTTTCTCTCTCTGTGTCCCCATCTCCCTCTCTCTCTGGCCCTTGGGTTTTCTCCATCACTTCAGATTTATGAGTACCGAAATGGCCACCAGGAGGTAGAAAGCCCCTTCCAGAGCCGGCTCCAGTGGAATGGGAGCAAAGACCTGCAGGATGTCTCTATCACTGTGCTCAATGTCACACTCAATGACTCTGGGGTCTACACCTGCAATGTCTCCCGGGAGTTCGAATTTGAGGAGCATCGCCCTTTTGTGAAAACCACCCGGCTCATCCACCTCCGGGTCACGGAGGAGGGTAAGGGTGAGCAGTTTCGGGGCCCAGAGTGGGGGTCAGGACCCCTACAGTGCATCCCCAATCTCCATCCTATGGGGCAGGCCTTTTTGGGACTGGTTCTTAGCGTTTTTGTGGGGGCACATGGGTGTATGTTGAGGAGAAACTTCAGAAAAATACCCGGGTTGTTAGAAACACATTAGAACATCCTTTCTCTCTCCAAAAGGCAGGCATCAGAGCCCTCAGAGGTGGGGGAGCTGCCTTCTTATAATGAGCGGACCACCCTTTTGACCTTGGGCCCAGGGCTTCAGGCAGCTTGGCTGAAGTTTCTCCCTCCTTGGAACATCAGGTCCTTGATAGGGATTCTAGACCATCACTGACATCCAGACATGATCCTACACAGACCATCTCTCCCTTTGAAATCTCCATGTGGTTGGAAAGGTCTCTATAGGGGTTAGCCCTCACCCTTCCTATGGCAGTTTGAGCCCAATCCCTCTTGTTCTGCCCCAGAGGATACTCCCTATGTACCAGAAACTGTCTGCCCCTCAGCCTTGTCCTCTCCAGGTTAAGTAACCCCCACTTCCTTGAGCCTCTTGCTTTTTCCCAGCTCTTCCCCCACTTCCATCACTCCGAAAGGGAGACAGCAAGGGGTGGGGAGCCAGCCCAAGGGCTAGAAGAAATGCAGTGGGCTTGGAATGTGGCTGTCCGGTTCACAGCATAGGGTTTTCTCCTTGACAGAGGTCACTGGAACTGAGCACGTTTGTAACCAGATCCCTGCCAGAGGAATAAGAGTCAACCTATAGCAGAAGCAGAATTAGCATCCTAACTAAAGCTTGGAGATGGCTGGTTTCCAGGCCCCGCACCTATTTAGAGTCAATGTCCTGGTTTAATCACTGGTGGCAGTCTTTCTTAGGGAGATGGGGAGGGAACTGCAGTATCCCCTATAGAAGCGAGACAGAAATAGTTCTCTGCTCCCTCTTCCTGGTCCCTCCCCCCCAGACCATGTTCCACCTCCATCCCCCCTGCTTCTCTCTCCCCTCCCTTTCTCCCAGCCTCAGAAACCCACCAGTAGATGCTATGGAGAGGTTGAGGCAGCCTACAGAATACCTGAATACCTCAATCCAGCAATCAATCAGTCAGTCAATGATTCTATTGAGTCCTTACTGTATAAAGAGCACTTGAGAGAGTACCATAGAGTAAGTAGACATGATCTCTGCCCTAAAGGGTCTTACAATCTAGTATATCAAATATAGTGTTTTTATTGCCAAAATGCTTTTCACATTAAACTTATCTCATTTTTGCCCTCACAACAGCTCTCTGAGGTAGACAGAAGGCACGTATCCCCACTTAGCCACTGAGGAAATTGAGATACTGAGAGGCTAAGTAACTTACCCACGGTCACACTATCAGAACTCAGACTCAAGCTTAGGTCCCCCAGCTTCCAGAGTCTTCTATTACACTAAATTGTGGGCTGAAGGTTGTGGTAGTCCAGGTGGGGATTGGGGGCAAGGGGAGAATGGTACTGTTAGGCTCCCACTGCTTGATTTTCATTAGGCCCACTGCCTGATTTTCTGGGAACCTGTCCAGTGCTTTTTTTCCATTGCTTGTTTAACCCAGAAGTTCTCCTGAAGTTGGTGGCTCCAGATTCCTTATGATGGGGCGAATCTAACTCCCACCCCTTGACCCTACAGCCGGAGAAGACTTCACATCTGTGGTCTCAGAGATCATGATGTACATCCTGCTGGTCTTCCTAACTTTGTGGCTGCTCATCGAGATGGTCTACTGCTACAGGAAGGTGTCCAAGGCAGAGGAAGCTGCTCAGGAGACCGCGTGAGTCCCAGGAGTCCCCTACTCCCGGTAACCTAGGCCCTGGGCACTTGGCCCAGTGGGCAGACGGGGCTAAGACAGCTTCCAACCTGACCACTCAGGAGCAATGGGGAAAACAGAGCAGGAGACTGGAGGATCCTAAGTGGGAAGGGTGAGTAACATGGGGTGGATTCGGGAGACGCTGACACCGTAGGTGTTACTGGCCAGTTAGTGTTGATCATTTAGAGTGAACGACCCTCGTGTTTTGGGGGCTGGGGCTCCTGCAAATCCCTGGATCCTGACAGGGGACAGCCTGCCTTTTGGGATGCCACCGGTTCACATGGAGAAGAAAGTCAGTGAGTTTCTGTGGTAGAAGTGGTATTTATTGAGCACCCACTGAGTGCAATGCAATGTACTGTTTGGAAAAGTATAACAGAAACAGCGGACATTTTCCCGGTTCTCAGGGAGCTCACAGTTTAATGGGGGATATGTAGAAGATGTTCACAAAGTGAGGAATCTTAATACATAATTGAAGGTACAGTTGAACAGTGCCCCCCACAGAGCCCAACAGCAAGAAATCCACATGGCCAAGGACTCATTCCCCATAACCTGGCCCCTTCTGTAAATGCAGCCACCTTGCCTTGGACAGTATTGAGGCCTCTTTTTCATCCTTGCAGTCCACCAAGTTTTGTAACACTGCCCACCTCCTGGGGCAGGGGGAGGGGTTGGGGGAAGGGTGGGGAGGATGGGAATGTTGCAGGGGCAGACCAGGTTGGCACATGTCCCTGCTCCGGAGCCTCTGTTCCTCCAGCTTGGCCTCTCCTGCCCCCTCTCTGAACTGTGGCTCATGATTTCCTTTTCTCCTCTGCCCCCAGGTCTGACTACCTTGCCATCCCATCAGAGAACAAGGAGAACTGCGTGGTGCCAGTGGAGGAGTAGGTGGCAGGGTGAGGCATGAGGGGGAACTCAGAGAAGGGCAGGGGGGCGGGGATGCTCAAGACCTATAAGTTCTGACACCCATTATCCCCATCCCCACTCAGGGGGTGCTCAGGATCCCTTCCCCCCAGCTCTGGGTGTAGTGGGAGGTGCTGGCCACTGTTGGCTGTGCTAGGTCCTACCTTGAGCCTGGCTATCTGCAATGCCTCCCCCCACCTCTAAGTCCTGACTTCCCATTTCAAGCAAGGCTAGTGGGTGTTGGGCAAGGAAAGAAGCTCTAAGGGAGCGGGGCCAGTTGCAGTCCGGCTGTGTCAGCCCAGCTCTGGGGACAGTGAGTCAGTAAAGCACATTCCAGTGTTTGTGTGTCTGTGTGTGAGAGAGAGAGAAAGAGAAAGAGACATTAGCTCAGGCTCTCTGTCAGGGAGTCAGGATTCCCCCAAAGGGAAGGGATTCCTGGGATGGCAAGGAGGGAGGTGGGGACCAGGTGCTGTAGAGAGTCCCCCCAACACTGGGTCTTGGCTAGATAGAACTTGGGCAGGAGCCTGGGGAGGGATGACCACTTGAGCCTCCTCTCTCATTGGTAGGCATGATGAACTCCTCTGGGCCCAGGGCATGGGCAGGCCAGCCACCTCTGGACAACACTACAACTGAAGAAGGGAGTCCGGGCAGGGAAATGAAACTTCTCCTCCAGGGATTTGACACACAGTTTTCTGACCACTACTGCCTCCCAGGTCGGTGCTCCCCTAGGTGTGTTTTGCCATGAGATGCCCTACCCTGGGTACCAGGCTCTGCACTCAGCTCTCCTCCATCTGCATCTCAGTGCTGCCAAGACCAGTCCCTCCCCCTTCCTCCCCACTAAGCCCCATCTCCCATCACGGCTCTGCAGGTGCTGGTAACATATCACCCCCTTCCTACCCCAGCTTCCCCCCTCAACACCTGGAGGGACTGCTCCAAGCAGAGCTGGACACCGTCGGCATCTGACATCTTCTTGGAAGAAGGCTCTTCTCCTTGGGCTAGACTAAGCTTTGGTTTATTTTCCATGGGCTTTCCTAGCAGGGTAGGTCCTCACTTGCTAAGTCAGCCCCCTAGGGATGCAGAACCCCTGGGAAGTTGTAGCCGGAAGTGCTGGAAATTAGCCTTGAGCAGGACCATCGGAGGCAGTTGGAGCCACATCCCCTGAACCAGCGTGAGCTCCACAGAAGCAGGTCTTCCTGGCTGGGACGCTTGTTGTCCATGGCCTCTGCTCCTGCCTCACCTTGGATTAACTGGCCAAGAATGAATGAATTGGGCTGAGGTCTGTGTTTCGGGGTAGGGATTGGGTGGTTGGGAATCTATTTAAGGGGCATCAGGGTAAGACCCCCAGATCCCCAAATTGGTCAAGTTGACCATATCCATTAATCATCTGTCTCTGGTTTTCAAACCTAATGAGAACGGAATCCTTTTCCTTATAATAATAATAATAATGATGGCATTTGTTAAGTGCTTACTATGTGCAAAGTACTGTTCTAAGCGCTGGGGGGATACAAGGTAATTAGTTTGTCCCACATGGGGCTCATAGTCTTAATCCCCATTTTACAGATGAGGTAACTGAGGCACAGAGAAGTTAAGTGACTTGCCCAAAGTCACACAGCTGACAAGTGGTGGAGCCGGAATTAGAACCCATGACCTCTGACTCTCAAGCCCGGGCTCTTTCCACTTAGCCATGTTACTTATTTCCTGCAGTCCTTATCTTCTTACCTCTCAGTAGGTGATTGTACTCTTCTCCCTGATTTTTCCGCTGAGGGGAAAGAGGCACAGGAAGGGGCTGTGACTTGTCCAGGATCACGCAGGAGTTTGGGGCACAGGGGGAATGATAACTCAGACTCCCACGTGGTTACCCAAGTTGTTCTTGCTAGGGATTTTTTTGGCTTTAAGAAAATGACAAATCCCAGGATGCAGTTAATGAGAGAGGAGAAAAACACCATATGTGGAGCTCAGATGCCAGGAGAACAAACACCAGGGTAGGAAAAGATCAGAGGGAGGAGAAACTTGTGGGTTTTTTCAAAAAAAAAAATTCATTCCTCACCACTGTCAAATAGTTCCCCAGGAACCAGTTCCAGGTCAGTATTATGGAGGAATCTTAGCTTCCCCTGGAATACTCCACAACTCACCCTACTATTCCACCAAGGCTAACAGTTCCAGGGACAATTTCTTGTGAAAAGCAAGCCCTGGTTTCTCGGCTGAGACACTTTCCCTTATGTAACTAGGTTCCCCTTCTGTCTCTCCCATACACCAACATGTTCAGAAAAGTGGAGCCTGAGGTTAGAGGGAGGAATGTTTAACTGTCTGTTTTGATTAAAGTGCCAGCACCAGAACAAAACCAAATGGAAATAAATTGCAGCAGGTGGAAAAACTGGAGAGTTGAAAAAGTTAACTAGCTTCCTAGGGCCCTTGCAGAATTGGTGCAGCCATCTCTGGAGACAGGGAGATGGTCAGGTTGAACTTAGGCTCTTCTAGGTCTGGGAATCCCATTGGACTGAAGAGATCTCAGTTTCTGCTGGAGTTTTGGGAAACCAAGAGAGAACAGTCAAGAAACGATGGTTTCTAGGTTAAGAAGCCTGAGCCCACAAACCAATTCTAGAGGTTTGAGCAACTGTGGCATCCAGAACTAGCTTTCTGAGTTCAAAGTATTAGAGCGCATGCGGTGAAATCGCCATCTAGTGCCCACAATGGGGTCAACACTTGCATTTTAAAGGAAAAATCTTGGATTTGACTTTCCAGTGGCGACTTAGGGACAAATGCTTTAAAGTCTGGATTTCTTTTGGAGAACACCCCTTTGAAAGCATTTTTAAAAGAGCACCACCAATCAGACAGAGACAACTGAGAACTCCAAGAGGCTAAGCAGGAGAGAGAGTGCCCTGTGAAACGTACATTGTCAAATTATCTTCTCAGCCCCTACACCCCTCTTAACCTGTAGGCATCAATGGGTGTTTCTTCTTGCGGGAGGGGCCAGTCTGGCTGTTGACCTGACTTGCTTTGAGGTTCCATCCCAGTGAATAACCATTGCTAGGCAAGAAGCCCTGCACTAAGGGGATTCTTGCTGTTTTCATGGATGAGGTCCATTGCCCCAGTAGAGAATTGATGTGCTTGAACCAGCACATTTCCAAATCCTTCATACTCTGAAATCTAAAAGAATCAATAGGACTCCTTAATAATAATAATAATAATTTTGGTATTTGTTAAGCACTTACTATGTGCCAAACACTGTTCTAAGCGCTGGGGGAGATACAAGGTAATCAGGTTGTCCCATGTGGGGCTCAAAGTCTTCATCCCCATATTCCAGATGAGGTAACTGAGGCACAGAGAAGTTTAGTGACTTGCCCAAAGTCACACAGCTGATAAGTGGTGGACTCCCAAGCCCACACTCTTTCCATTGAGCCATGCTGCTTGATGTCCAATCTCTGGATCACCACTGGCCTCAGTTAGCAGGGATCACCCCAGAACCACCATCTACTGGTGCCCCAAAACAGGCTGGGGAGGGGCCCTGTCTGGTCGGTGTTTTCTTCCCCCTCCGGGGAAAGCAAAAATCAGCATAGGGACTACGATTGTGGATGTCACCGCATTCCCACCTGGGGGGTAGGGAGAGAGGAGCGGGGCAGGAAAAATGACTTAATATTCTTTTATATTCCTTAATTCCTTAATATTCCTACTCTTCTACCAGTGTGTTTCATCTTTGTCTATTCCTACAAAATCACACTGGGATAAGGGCCAAGGGGAAGGGAGAATGGAGAGAGGGTCCCAAGGCCACATGCCATAAAATTCTAATCCCACCTAGTGGAGAGGAGATAGTGCGGGAAGCGGAGGAAAAAAAAAAGTTCATGTTTTCTCCCATCGATCCTCCATGGGCGCCACGAGGTGGAGTGGAAAAGACCCCCCTAGGCTGTTCACTCTTCAAAGCCAAACTGCTGGCTCCAGCTCCTTTCACACCTACACACAGCCATAAATAGTTGATTGCTGGATGGCTCCAAACAGATCTGCCGACAAGTACATTAAGATGAGGGGTGCAGTGTGGCACGGGGTGGCGGGGGCACAGCTAAGCATCAGATCCTGGTGTTAGGCACAGGAATTCAGACTGATTACAGAGAGACAGCAGAGAAGTCAAGGAAAGCTACCCATACATTTGTCCTCTCCACATGAGCTACAATTGCTTGGTCTGGTTCTTAGTCCTAATGCACACTGGGAATCCGCAGCCCCAGTGTAAGAGGAAGGACCAAACAATAGCAACAGCTGCGGGGAAAGTCAGCATCCTTTTTCACTTGTATTTGAAAACTCTGCCTGACTTGTTGATTGGCTAAGCTCCTTCTAGCCTCCTATTGACAAGTTCCACATCCCCCAGAAAGCATTAGTCCACCAGATAATTCTTCGTTAGAGCCCTTTAGAGCCTGGGAAATATGTGACTCTCATAAAGGAGGGGGTACATGAATTAACTTCCTACAGCTCCTTCAGGACACTTTATTTATAGTTCTGCCTCCATTAGGGTGTCCTAAACCCTCTGAAAACAGGATAACTTTGGAAAGAGGAAAAAGAGGCAGATATGTTGACGGACTTACCCAAGGTCCCTCAGCTAGAAAGTCACAGAGCCAGACAAAGTCTTGGGTAATAATAATAACAATCATAATAATACTGATGGCATTTGCTAAGCGCTTACTATGTGCAAAGCACTGTTGTAAGCACTGGGGGGAGATATAAGGTGATCAGGTTGTCCCACTTGGGGCTCACAGTCTTAATCCCCATTTTAGAGATGTGGTAACTGAGGCTCAGAGAAGTTAAGTGACTTGCCCAAGGTCACACAGTAAGCATGTGGCAGAGCTGGGAGTAGAACCCATGACCTCTGACTCCCAAGCCTGTGCTCTTTCCACTGAGCGACGCTGCTTCTCTAAGTCTCCATGTGACTCCTCCAATGCTCTCTCCAGTTAGGGAACTGTCTCAAGGTACCCACGGGGTCAGCTGACCTTTGGTTTTTTTTTTTAAAAAAAGAAACTCTACCCTGACCACCTACTGCCAGGTGGCTGCAGTGAAGACCAAAGCTTGGGGTTCAGAGATATAGAATGAGAAGATTTGAGGGAGTCCTAGATTACTGGAATTGTACAGAGTACCCTTCCTTGGGTACTCCTCTACCTCTTAGCTGGATGTTGCTGTTTTCTGGGCCATTTTCCACACTCTGCTTCTACTAGGCCTGCTCTGGGCTAAAGCCTCTCTCTCTCTTCCTCTCCCAATCCTGGTCCCTCAACCATCCTGTCTTTTTCTTCCTTCCTCTGAGAAGCAGTGTGGCTTAGTGAAAAGAGTCTGGGCTTGGGAGTGAGAGGATGAGGGTTCTAATCCCACCTCCACCACTTGTCTGCTGTGTGACCTTGGGCAAGTCACTTAACTTCTCTGTGCCTCAGTTACCTCATCTATAAAGTGGGGATTAGAAGTGTGAGCCCCACGTGAGACAACCTGAGTACCCTGTATCTACCCCAGTGCTCAGAACAGTGCTTGGTACATAGTAAGTGCTTAACAAATACTATTATTATTATTATTATTATTCCTGTTCTGTCCATATCTTCTAGATGCAATGCCATCAGATTAGATACAGTCCCATATAGGGCTCACAGGGGAGCGAAACAAGCATTTAATTCCCATTTTAGAGAAGAGGGAACTGAGGTACAAAGAAGTTAAGTGATTCCTCTCCATATCTTCTGCTCCTTAGGGGGTCGGGAGAAAACTGAGCCTCTTGAACCATGGATATTCTTAGAAATCTTTCACACACACACACCTATCCTGGGCCCTTATCCACCAATATTTAACACACAAAATAGAAAATGAGCAGTAATAACTAAAACCTTTGGGAGCAGCTGAGAGCAAGAAAGTGTAAAGGGGTGGCAGGAAGCAGTAGGGGAGTTGTCTTGAACTCTCCATTCCCATAACCACCTCTTGACTTCCCTGTTCCCTCAGAACCAGTTCATCTACCTCCCCAAACCCACTTCAACACCCCTTCTCCCATTCTGGCCTCTTCTTATGTCCCCTCGAAGTGCTCAGTGTCTCTCTCTCTCTCTGCCCCTTTTCCTTTTTTACCATCTGCCTTTGGAGTTGTCTCATCCTTCAGCCAGCTCTCCTTCACTCATCTCAACAGTTTTCCTATCCTTTTCTGACCCCAGCTCAAAGGGAATCTGTCTCAAAGGCTTAAGCTTCTTCTTTTCTAAAAATAATAACTGCCGAACTTAAATGCTTACTATATGCCAAGCACTGTACTAAGCACTGGGTAGATGTGATGCCATCAGATTAGATACAGTCCTATATGGGGCTCACAGGGGAAGGAAACAAGCATTTAATTCCCATTTTACAGACGAGGGAACCGAGGTACAAAGAAGTTAAGTGACTTGCCTAAGATCACACCGCATTCAAGTGGCAGAGCTGGAATTAGAACCCAATTCTCCTGACTCTCAGGCCCGTGCTCTTAACTGTAGTTCTAGCAGAGCCCCACGTTGCCTACCTGAAAGTTTCAAAGATATGCCTCCCCTTACCCAACCAGAAAGGGTATCTAGTTGCCACTGGTTTCCTGAGGTCACCCTATTGCTTGTCCCACCTCAGTATGGGGAAGATTCCTTTCCCTCCTTCTCTTGGGACACAAGGCCAGCCTTTCCTGCCCTGGAAATTCTGCCTGGGGAAGCTGCTGTTCAAAGAACTTAGGAATTGTTCTCCTGGACAGATCCCAATCCCAGGCCCAGGTGGATTCTCAGAGCTTCACAAACACTCAGATTCTACGTCAGGGTGAGGGCTAGGCATGGTGGAGGAGAGGGCTTTCCTCTACAACCATGAGCTCAACTCCCATCACCCCGAGTTTCTGCTCTACTTCCTGCCATGCGAGAACCTACTTCATGGAGCGACGTGCCTTTATCCCAGCTATCAGAGAAGCTCTGGCCTCTTAGATCACCTGGGTGTCTTTGCCTGTTTGGAACAGGAGATGTTGGTCTCTGTTACCCCACCATCTTTTCTGACTCTTCTCTGGGGGCTGCCCTCCCAGCCTAGGGGACCCTCCTAAGCTGGGAAGCAATGGCAAATGGCATTTTTCCAGGATGCCCAGGGAGTACAAGTGGTGGTCAGGATTCCATGGAGCTGAGGATTGGTGTCCAAGAGGAATTCAAGCAGCCATACGTGGCCAGCTGAGGGAACCAGGCCAGGCTCCTCCCTGAGCTCTGCCAAGGTTAGGATACCAGTGCGAGAAGGGGAGTAGATATGTGCCTCTTAAAACCAGAAATGTGGTTGGATGAAATTCCCGGGTTGCATGATTGCAAACAGGGCTCGGGGTGTGCCTCATCTCCCACCTCAGTCTCCCTCTAGCCAGGGCAGAGGGAAAGGTGAACGAACAGTTCTTCACTTTCTTTTGGAAATATCTTCATCAGCGAGCAGCACCAGGGCAGCAAACACAGACACCCAAACAGTCTTGCTTTACTAATTACATCCAGGACCCAAATGACAGGGGTCCCTGCAGCTTAAGTGAGGTCCTGGGCAAGTAGCCACCATCTCCAGCCAGGCTGAAACCCACAGGCTAGATGTCCCCCAAAGGCTTCTGTCTCCTTGACAACCTTGCCTGGTATATAGACTGAAGAGTATGACAGGCGGGTATGCCCCATGCGGGGTCGAGTTGCGGACACACTGCAGACGTCATTGAAGGTTGCGGCCAAACGATCACTGGCTCAATTCGTCTCCTATAAAATTGCACTGTTTCTTGGCTCATCACTGCCACTATTGTCTGACCAAGTACTGCAGCTTCTTCACTGTAGCCTGACCAGCTCTCACTGTACTGTGTTTTCTGGGGGGAAGAGGGTGGGCTTCCTGTTCAATCCAATAAAGATGTCCCTATTAATAACCCAATCAGCCCTTGATTGATTACAGGAAGTGATTGATAGACATTGATTCAAGGCATGAGGATTGGAAGCATGTGTCAAAGGTCCAGCTCTTGGGTGGTGAATTGGTTCTCTCCTGGGCATCAGGGAGTCACCTGGAGAGGGGTGTTAGTTCTTTGTAGGATCAATCAATCAAACAATCAATGGTATTTATTGAGTACTTACTGTGTGCAGAGCACCATACCAAGTGCTTGGGAAACTACAATCTGGAGTTGGTAGACAAGTTCCCTGCCCACAAAGAGCTTACAGTCTAGAGGAGAGACAGACATTATAATGCATTATGGATATGTACTTAAGTGCTGTCAGGGAGGGACCCAAGTAACATTTCTACTGGTTTGACACCTAGTGTTCTCCTGCCCTGGTAATATGTTGTAAGCAGAGATGCCCAGCTGCATTGGGACAACAGAGAACAATGCTTCTGGGCTCTGAGATGGCATCATTCCAGATCCCTGCCTAGGCCCAAAGGGGCTGGAAAAAAACATTCAAATCTGGTCTTTATGACTCATCGGTTCTTCTAAGCCTGCCCACTTCTCTCAAAGACCAACCTGCATGCCCCTGCATTCAGAATGAAAAGTTGTGGCACTCCAGCCACAAGATGGTTTACAGGAACATCCGTCCCAGAGTGCTGGATTTTCCAGTGCTGTCAATCAGGATAGTTATCAATTTAGTGCTGACTTGAGCTGATGTGCTGGAATGAGCTCGTGGCACTTCAGTAAACCCCAGGGGTTCCATTCCAGTGGCTGTAAAGCCCCAGCAGGAGAGCAAAGCAGCACCTAGACCCCAATTCCTGGGACAGCATGCAGGCATAATTAAAAAGAAGAAAAATCGTGGTGCTTGTTAAGCAATATGTGCTAAGCACTGTAGTAAACCCTGGAGTAGATATAAGATCATCAGGTCCCACAGCCTAAGGAGGAGGGAGAACAGGTACTGAATTCCAATTCTGCAGTTGAGGAAGCTCAGAGAAGTTGTCTTATCCGAGACAAGGACACCAGGAGTATGGAAAGGGTGAGGTTCCTGGTGAAAGGAATTTGCCTGACCTTGTCCCGCTCCCCCAACCTTCTTCCCAAGAGGAGCAGGATTTTTGGAGAAGGGGTGGCAGTTCAGGCTACCATCACACAGTCCCTCCCAGTGGCCTGGTGCCCCTCCTGGAGCCTGATTAGTAGTAGGCTGGATGTCCAGTTGGTCTGTCAGGCTGGCACATCACACAGCCTTGGGTTTCTGTGATGTGATGGAGTCGCACTAAGTAGACCAGAATTCTCTGGGGCGATGAAATAAAAGAAACTGGCAACAAACCCACATGCCATTTCAATCATTTTTTTCTTTTAATTCAGAAGAGACTTCCATGGCCCTAGCTACTTTACATTAAGATGTGGCTTGGGAGCCTTTAGAGTTCCTAAGTTCTAGTGGTAAGTTTCACGTTTATCCCACCTAGCGCACAGCACCAGGCTAATACAGGTATTGAGCCAAACTCAAGTAGTCAAACACCATCACCCCAATTGGCCTTGTTCCCTCCCATGTGCAGCCTGGCACCAGGGTTCAAAACCACCTCGGCAGGGTCCACTGTGGCCCTTGGCCTCTCCCCCTTCCTACTGCAGAGCCAAGGAAGAGTACGACAGAGTACCTGGGGTTGGGGAGCATGATCCATGCAGATCCCGGATAGCTCCTGGCAGTTCTGAGGGGCTGGGGCGGGGGGGCTTGAAGATGTGCAAATTCCCTGGAAAATTTTGCCCCTGGTTTCTGCAGCCAGCATCCCACTGCAGGGTGAGTTGTTCAGCTGGGCATCTCCCTGATCTTCCATTTGCTGCCTCTTCATTCCCCCTGAGTGGGGGATGGGGATGGGTGAGGGCCTAGAGAGCCACACTGTACTGGAGACTAGTGAAGGGGTTGCGGGGAATGAGATGGGAGCTTTCACATGATGGGAAGGAGGCCTTCATCAGGGTGAGTCGCTTCAAGTTAGCAGCCATGACACTGGTCCCAAGAAGACTGGGCCCAAGACCTCAAGTACTCCCACCCAGCCCAGAGACCCAGAGTTGAGCACTCACATCCCAGATGTGTTTTTCCAGGAGTCATTGAGGTAACAGGATGAGCAGGGAGGGACAGGGGAAGGAGTTCACGAAGTGGAAGTGTGCAAATGGTTACTTGCATCGAAAGAAAGCTGTTAAAACCTGATCTTCAAGAAAACAGCGCCCTGGGCCAAGAATACATCTTCCTGGAAGGAAACCCTTGGGTGCAGGGGGTGGGGCCAGCCTACTGGGAGGGAGGAGGGGATGATTGTTTCATAGTTGAGACCCGATAGGAGGGAGACTGCAGGAGTTGACTAGCAGACAGGAGGGCGGAGACTGGAGGAAAAGCTGAGGGGAATCCCCATAGCTGACTCTCCCTCACGCATTTCCTGCGGAGGAGGCAGGGATGAGAGAGGAGAGTGCAGGCTGGGTAAGGTAGAGGAGTCCGAGGACTGGAGTGGTTTGGGTTAACATGCACTTCTCAAAAAGGGGCACAGTATGGCACGGAAGGACACACCCAAACAGCAGCTTGGTCTAAGATCCCCACCCTATTCCCCTCACCTGATTCCTAGCAGCTACCTGAAACACCCCATGCCAGGCCTGAGTAGCCACAGGGTTCCCCACCCCCAGTCTCTTGGCCTTAGCTCAGCCCCAAAACCCCAGGCCAGCACCTGAGCCACTCTGTGGTCCCAGGGCATGTTGGGAATTGCTGCCCTACCCCACCCCACCCCACCCATCTCACAGCACATATTTCACAGTTCACCCAGATCCAGGGCCAGGTTTCCCGTTTAGGGAAACCAGCAGCAAGTTGGGGGTCAGAGGAATAGATGGACAGCTGGGGCACAGTAGGGGCTGCAGCCGGATGGGCTGTTTCTAGAGGAGGTTGACTGCTGGAGCCAAAGCTACCACCCTGACTCCAAACTCACAAAAAGTCCTGGCAAAGAAGCACCTTTCAACAGAGTCCCAGGCACTGAGGAGGCAGGAAGCCTTTGGGACCTTGCTGGATCTCTTTCATAGCCTGAGTCTTTAAAGCAATCCTACAAAGGGGTCCTGGTCCACCAGCAACATCTCACCAGCCAACCCACCTGCCAAGAGGTATGCCGGGCGGGGCTGCCCAAAACCAGCATTCTTTGTGCTCATTCAGCAAACACTTTGCTGGCCCAGAGAGAGTGACTCAATGCAAAGGCTGCTTTAAAGAGGTTCTTGGGTAAAAAGAAGGCCACTGTTTTAACCCTGCCTTGCAAGCCAGCTACAGGCATAGGCCCCCACCAGTGAGCTAGACTGTCAATTTTCTTGGTTTTATTCTCTGGCCAGTGTGCAATTCTGGGAGAAGGGAGCATCAGATAACTTGGGACACTCCTCCCATCTGAACAGGTGGACCCAGAGGACTCAGATCTCCCCACCCCAGTCTTTCTGCTGGATTTTGGGGGGGAAGGGAAAGAGGAGACCAATCGCTGCCTCCTGCTTTTCAACCAGCGTGGAGCCTCATGTCCAGAGTAAAGCATCACCACCACAGCCTGTCATGGTGCCTGGAGGCATGGCCAGTGAGGTGGGTGCAGGGCCTGGCTTCCCAACCCTAGGCAGCTGGTCCACCATGACACTGGACCCATGATTCAGACTGGTCCTCAGCCATCCCCAGCCCCTCCCTCTCCCAACTCCCTTTAGCACATATTCCATTCTCCTAGGTCTCTACGTCAATTTCCACCTCATCTCCCTTGTTCCTAGCCCTAGTCCAGCTCAGCACCTCCCTCTGAGGCCAGGGCCTCTTCTCTTCCACGACAGATTAAAATTAAATAAATAAATTAGGAAAAAAAGAGAATAAATTAGATAAATTACACCTGCCCCTCCAGTCAACTTGCAGGGGTGTTCAGCTATCCTGTATTCCCTGAGAATGAAGGTCTGGCAACTCCTCCCCTCCCTCCATCCTTCTGGACTTGCCAGCAGAGCCCAGGGGGAGCAGGCCAGAGAACTTTTGGCCTCTGGTGTGGTGCAGGGGGGAGAGGAGCCGTTCGAAGGTCCTAAGAGCCCAAGGCACCACATAACCCAATCAATCCCCTGCATCCCTCCATTGGCAGGAAGGGGAAGCTGGGCTGGCCCCGGGCAGTTGTCCCTGTTCTTTCTACAGTCCCTCCACCCTTCATCCAGACCCCAGATCTCCCCAGGCAGGTAGGGCTGTTTGCACACACACAGGCTTACCATTTGGATAAGTTCCACTAAGCTCCACTTTGACAGAGTGTGCTAGACCCGACAGAAAAACGTGCAGTCTCTCCCCCTGACATGGGCCATATTCTGCTATGGATCTTCTCCCTGGCCTAGGCTTCCTAGAGTCTGAGAGAAGCACACTGAATCCCCTGGAGACCCTGCCCCTCTGGGCCCAGTCTGCATGGCCTCTTTGGGCCAGCCTGGGAAGAGCAAGACCAGAAGCTGGGGTCTACACTACAGGGAAATAAGATCAGTGGCTTGAAAATGAATTTTAACTCCCTTAGCTCATGCCGGGATGGTATTGCTTGGCTAGATGGGCACGCTGGCTAACAGAAATCCCACCAGGATCGTGGAGAGAGAGGATGGGGCTGGCAAAGGACCAGAGAGTTCTAGGAGGGGCCCAGGATGGGGATAACATCTATGCACAGAACCCCAGCCTGAGGGAAAAGTCTGAGAGAAGCAGAGAAGAGAAGCAGAGATCCCGAGGCTGGGGGCCATGGACAAATAAGAAATGGGAAAGGGGACCCTGACCAGCAGGAATTGAGGGCAGCAGGAGAAGTAGGAAAGCAGGCCCTCCAAGGGTCCTCAGCAACAATGCACTGTCTTCCCCCTCCCCCCAGCCAAGTTTAGCAGTTTGAAAGTCCTCTCTCTGGTAGAGGTGTAGCCCAGCCCATTCTTGTGATGGCACCAGGTCGCCCTCAGAGCCTGACCTCTTCAAGCCTGGCAACCCCTTCAATTAGGAGGCCAGTGTGAGCGTGAACTCCGGGCTCGATGTTCAGCAGCATCGCACGTGCCAGAGTCCAAGGAAAACCAAGAAGGGGCAGGGTGTTTTGTTCTCAACTGCTCTTGATCTGGGATGGTTTTGGCCCACCAGCAAAGGGGGTGGGCTTAGGGAGAGGAGTGGGTGGACCCCCATTGCAGTCATTGGAGCTTCGATTCCAGATGCTCTCGGACCAGGGCAGAATACTTCTCCATCGGGCAGCAGAGTGGACAGCCTTGCTCCATGACCAGGTACATAGGCTTTATCTCTTTTAAAATCTGTATATAATATATATTTATATTCTGTATATATATATATATATTTATATATATTTATACTGTCTATGTACAAGTATTGCACAGAGGCCCCTGGGGCCTGCCCTGGCCCCTGCCTGGTCAATGGAAGCGATGCCTCTTCTCCTCGCTTTCTGAAACATAGTCCCGAGATCTGATGCTGCTCTGAAGGTTCACCAGAGAGTCTTTCATCTGAAAAATGAAACTGAATGAAGCAGATGCTCCCAGGGGGTCTCAGGAAGAAGTCACTCTACCCCTCCATCCCCTGATCTGGCCTGGGAACCTTGGGCCGGCAGAATCCCCCAAAATGGTCCTCAAGCCCAGCCCCTTGCTTTCAGATACATCCCCCTAAAACTGTGTGCAGTGAGGAAGATTCCCCGACCTCCTTCAGGAGCCTGCTCCAGTGTCACCCGGCCTGCAGGGCTGAAAGGTCCTTCCCTATGTCTGCCCTAAATCGCATTTGCAATCAATTCAGCCATTTCCTCAAGATAGTCCTCAGTGGGACAGTACTCGCCCATCAGTCCAGTAGAGGTTTAGGGGAGCGAGATGCAGAAATGCAGCTGGGAAAGGTGGGGAGAGCTATCAGTCAGGGGAGCCTAGGACTTCCTCTTCAATTGGAGAGAGCCCTGGGGGGTGAGAGGGGTTCTCACCTGGTCCAGCAGCATCACCGAGGATTTGATTATTTCCTTCCATTTCTGTAGCTCCGTGTCGTGATACTTTTGTTGGGATTCTAAGAGTTGGGCCCATTCTGTCTGGGATTGTGGTAGCCTGGAAGTTGGATCAGGGAGAACAGATGAAGCTCTGTTCAGAGGGTCATCCTCCATCCCTGGACCCCTAAACACCAGAGAATTGCAGGGCAGGGCAGCGCAGTGGACTGTAAGCTCCTTGAGGGCAGGGAGATGTCTACCAACTCTGTTGCACTCTCCTAAATATCCTGCATGTGGCCTAGTGGATAGAGCAGGGGACAGGGAATCAGAAAGACCTCGGTTTTAGTTCTGCCTCCATCGCTTGTCTGCTGTGTGACCTTGGGCAAGTACTTAACTTCTGTGTGCCTCAATTACCTCTGTACTAAGTGCTGGGATCAATACAATACAATCATCCTCATCAATGATACTTATTGAGCACTTACTATGTGCAGAGCACTATACCACTTTGAAGAGTGCAATACAACAGAGTTGTAAACACATTCCTTGCCCACAGTGAGCTCAGTCTAGAGGGAGAGACATTAATATAAATAAAGCATATAATTTAAAGACTCGTACGTAGTTGCTGTGGGTTTGAGGGTGGACAAATATAAGCAGATTGGACCCAGTCCCTTTCCCACATGGGGCTCACAGTCAGGGGAGCTTCCAGAAGAGCTGAAGAGGAGAGGATACAGCAGACATGATCTGGCTTACCTCTCTTGGAATCTCAGCCCCTGCCATACCGTAAGGGTCTGGGTGGTGTATTCCAACATCCAGAGCTTGTAAAACAGCAACATATTCAGAATGACAAGCAGCACCAAACTGAGGGAGGCAGAAGAGCAGAGAGAGAGAGAGAGAGAGAGAGAGAGAGAGAGAGAGATGAAACCACGACACATTAGAGACGCAGTCAGAGACCCCAGCCAGCCAACTGGATCTCCACCTTCAGAAGTTCACAACCCTGGCCTGCCCTCCCTGGAGCCCTCCTTCCACCCTCAATTCACTAGGATACTTCCTTGTGTGTGAAGGAGAAAGTGAGAGATGGAGAGTGGGAGAGGGAGAAGAGGGAAAGGGAGAGAGAGAGAGAGAAAGAGAAAGAGAGAGAGAGAGAGAGAGAGAGAGAGAGAGAGAGAGAGAGAGAGAGAGAGAGAGAGAGAGAGAGAGAAAGGGGACCAATAAGAGTTACAGAGACAGTGGGGAGAGGAATGGAACATATGGCAGAGGAGCAGCCCATAGGGTGCAGATGCAGCCCAAAACAGGGAGGAAAATAAAGAGGTAAATCAGAGAGACAGTACCTGAAACAAATCCTAATGGGAGCAGGGAGAGAAAAGAGGGAGGAGGAGGACATTAGAAACAGACTGTAAGAGGGAGAAGGGAAATGGCAGAGGAAAGGAGGGATATACACTGAAAGAGACGGGGAGAAAGGAGAGAGATTACTGGGGTAGTGGCCACCACTTGAGGGGCGTTTCAAGCTCAGACAGAGTTGCTTCCTCAGTATGAGGGGTTTGCTCGACACTCTCCTCCCTCTTCCTTTTTCCCCTATCTGAAGGGGCCAGTGTCCAAGGGTAAGCCTCTTTCTGAAGGGTCTACTGGAGTTGTACCGACCAGTAGAGGGAGTCGATGAAGGTGGCAGCAAGCTGGGTACAGCTTAAGGTACAGAGCAGGCAGAGAAATTGAGAGAGACAGAGAAGAGAAAGAGAGACAAGGAGGAAGGGAAGAACAGAGGGAGAGCGGGACTGGTCGAATGGGTCGTGGCTAGCTGCAAGCCACTAGCCACTTGGGGTGAGGCAGGCTGGGGGCAGGGAGTTCCTTACACACAGCTGATAATGAGCAGCATCTTGGAGACGCTCTGCAGGTGGATGCCGTTGGAGTTCTCCTCAGAGATGAGCCGCGTCTGTGTGGAGCCTGTGGAGAGACCACAGTGTGTCCTTCCTTCCTTTGCCAGCCAGGGAGTGTACCCCATCCCTTTGGGAGGGGCAGGCATGACATTAGGGGGGCCCGGGGATCTGAGCAGTGGCTGATTTTGTAACTACCCAGCTCCAAACCTGGCTCCTGGGAATTGCAGCCCCCATGTTTCATATAAGCCCTGGGGTGGATAAAAGCAAATCGAGTTGGACACAGTCCCTGTTCGATTTGGGGCTCACAATCTCAATCCTCATTTTACAGATGAGGTAACAGGCACAGAGAGGTACAGTGATTTGCCCAAAGTCACACAGCAGACAAGTGGCAGAGCTGGGATTAAAACCCATGACCTTTCTGTTGCAGAGGAATTGGTCCAGCAGCCCCCACAGTCTTGCTCCATCCCCAGAGTGACTTGAGTGGCACTGCCCTGGTAGCAAGATATGTGGAGGGGCCTGAAGGGGAGATTCTGGCCTCAGCTAGTTCCCATGCCAGCAGGGGAAAAGCAAGGAGTGAAGAAGGGTAGGGGAGATGGGGAGGGGGTGAGTATTTGGACATGCAGATCACATGCAAAGCAACATGCAAATGAGCCTCTATTGGTGGTGAGGAAGAGGGACATCAAGAGTTCAAGTTCATCTGTTTCATGGGACTGCTGGCCTCTCTCCCAGCCTACTTTGGCCCTTCGCACCTGCCACGTGCTTGGTTCGGCGCCCCACCTCCTCGTCGGTGGGGGTGGTGACAGGGCTCATCACCTCCTCCAAGTGGGGGACACGTAGGTGGGGGTGGGGCCTCTTCCTCCTCCTCAGGGTAGAGACTTTGCCAGCCTTCTCCTTGGGGGATTGTCGATGCACATCTGCCAAATAGGTGCTCTCTGTTTTGGTCAGCTCACTTTCTGTCATGGGGGAAAGACAGTCCCTGTTACAGGCCTGAGTGGGACCCCAGCCGCCCTGCCACTCTCCCTGCTCCTTCCCAGCATGCTTCTAGTTTACCTGAGGCTCTCCTGGTTCTGTTCTGGCATTCCCTGAGCTTCCCTGACACTTCCACCTCTAATCCCAGCATCCTTCAAGCTTCCCTGACACTCTCCCAGCTCCATCCCAGACACCCCCTGATCAACAGCCTGCTGCTCTCCTGGCTCCACCCCAACAACTTCTGAGCTTCCCTGCATGCTCTCCTGGCTCCATCCTGGCATCTCCTCAGCTTCCCTGCCACTCTCCCAGTTGCATCCCAGTAGCCCTGATGCAGGCAGGGTTTCAGGGGACCCTCTCCTCAATGCTTCGGCTGTGTGCAAAGGCACCTTCGGGCCTCTAAGTGAAATTTCTGAGCATCCAAAAATGCTGCAGTCTTAAGTTCTAACAGACCCTTTCCCCTGGCTGTGAAGAGCCATGTGGCTGCTCAAATATGCTAGGTGAGAAGAATGAATACACACACACACACACACACACACACACACACACACACACACACACACTCTCTCTCTCATTCAATTAATCAAATTTATTGAGCGCTTACTGTGAGCAGAGCACTGTACTAAGTGCTTGGGAAATACAATTCAGCAACAAATAGAGGCAATCCCTGCCCACAATGGGCTCACAGTCTAGAAGTGGGGAGACAGAAATCAAAACAAGTAAACAGGCATCAGTAGCATCATTATAAGTAATCACACCCGCTGTGTGGGCACATGCATATACCACACATACATGCATACACACTACAAACACACATATGTCCACACACATACACTCTCCCCCTCACCCCAGTCAGATCCCTCCTTTCACACTCCCCTCATTTCCATCCTGCTCCTGCTCCCATCCTTCCCAAATAGTGACTCCAGGCCTCACCCAAGTGGCGGAAGTATTCCTCCAGACCACTCCAAAAGTTCTTTTCGATGAAGGTCTTCACCAAGCCCCAGGGCTGCTTCCTGTAGCGCAGTTCTGTTGAAATCCTGAGAACAAACCCAAAGGTTCAAGCCACATCCCCAGGAGCAGTCTTAGCCTAGAGCAAGACCAAGCCACCTTCTTCCCCACCATCATGAGGATCCTATGGGGACCACAGCTGGTTGGGCACTGGTGCTGCCATTGGAGGGGCTGAATGATAAGACCACACACCCAGGGCAGATCTGGTCCGAAAAGAAACTTGGGCCTTATAACCATTACTTGGTTTCAGTGATCCAGTTTAGAGCAGGGAGGTTGGAGCTGAGACCCTGGGAATTGTGGGCAGATTGCTTAATTTCATGTTCCCAAGATGTTTCCATTTGACCCACACTGATTTCCCTTCCCCAAAGTTATTGCACTGTTGCCCTACCGAGACACTGAAAGACAAGGTCGGGGCAGGCCTGAAAGGGAGGGAGAGGGAGGAGAGAAAGAGAAAGAGGAATGTGTGTGTGTGTCTGTGTATGTGTGTGTACTGAAGTTGAATGCTGCCCGATAATAGAAGGATAGAAAGGGGTTGGGGAGGGATGAAAAAATTCAGCAAGCGTAGATATATGCTGACCACCACCCTGATCTCAATCTCTCACATCCTCCTAGAGTTTGAGGCTGTGATGTCAACATCACGATTTCAGGTAATCTGATGGGAAGTACACTAAACTGGAAGGCAACCTTAGGCCCTGCTCCACTGCTTGCCAATCACCAGCTCCTTCCTCCCCTTTTCCCTTCCCTTCCAGTGGTCCCCCTGTTCCATGCTCTGAACCATACTCCTTGTGCTCTAATGCCTTTTGAATGCAGCCAAGCCAGGCCAATGCACATCAGTTTCCTGTTCCTTCCCAGGGACTAACATCTAGACTGTGAGCCCACTGTTGGGTAGGGACTGTCTCTATATGTTGCCAACTCGTACTTCCCAAGCGCTTAGTACAGTGCTCTGCACACAGTAAGCGCTCAATAAATATGATTGATTGATTTATCACTCCAGGGTGGTGCTTCCCCAGACACTGGGCCTGGTCAGCTCCTGGCCCAGGAGTTTGGCTTGCTGCTTTTTAGCAAGTCTGGAGATCCAGTCATTCCATCCATCACCCACCCAGGGTCCATGAAGGAGAGACTGAGATGCCCCCATTCTCCTCTCCCAGATGGAGGGGAGGGAGGCTAGAACTACCCAGTCCTCTTAGTCGATCAATCAATAAACCAAATTTACTGAGTGCTTACTGGGTGTAGAGTACTGCACTATGCTTAGTACAAGAGAAGCTTTGGGAAAGTACACCAGAGTTAGCAGGTACATCCACCCCCCAACCCAGTGGAGCTTGCAACCCAGAGAGATCTAGACTGGCAGTGTTTTGGGAACCTGTTTGTGAACCAAGTCTGTTATATTTTGTCAGACCCAGATTATCTGCTCCCTTCTGAGAGGGAAACCTGATGATATATCTCTCCCTGTGCTCAGTACAGTGCTCGGCACAGAGTAAGAATTTAACAAATATCACAGTTATTATTGTTATTATTGCCACTTCTCCCAACCTGAGTCTACAGCAGTCCATCTGTCACCTCCCACTCCCCTCACCCCTGCACTAAGGCCCCCCGCGTCACCAGAACAACCACCTTTCTTGAGGGGGGTTAGGGGAAGGGAACATACCTGAGTCGGCTCTTGTTCCTGGCCACCCGGGTCAGGGTGTAGCGGTTGATTGTGTAGAAGTAATCATGGTAGGGAACATCATGGGTCAGCACCTCTGCATCGATCACATAGCACTCACTCTCCTGGCTGGCCTTGTACATGGTCTGCAGACAGGGACGAGCCAGGGGGGATGGTGTGAGAGCAGGCCAGCAGTCCCTTGGGAGAAGGGGAGCATGGCACATCACCCCGAACACACACCCTCAGAATTCTGGGCTGCAGAGTTATGGTTTAATTCTGCTCTCTATCCCCAACTCACTGGATGATCTGGAGCAAGTCACTTATCCTCTCTGGGCCTCAGTTTACCATATATAAAATGGGGGTTAAAAATCCCCACTCTTCTACCACCTTTTGGAAGTACATTAGATGAGGGGTATACCTGCTTTACAATCTTCATTAGAAAATACTGCTAAATACAAGGTGGGGGGCCACAGGGTGTGTGAGATTATCATCGTTGTACTGTCTGCCAGAACTGAAACTGTTCATCTTATTTTGAGTAACACGAGGCACTCCTGGAGGCTTTTAACAAGACACTCATGGAACAACTTAGGAATCAAGACTGTTTGATAATTAACGCTTTAGCTTTCTCCCAGTTCATCCCAGCCTCCAAACTGACCCGCCTCAAGTTGGGGTAGGAGGGGTGATTTCCCTCATGTTGTAGTTGGGAAGCTGAGGCTCAGTAAAGTAAAACAGGTTGTATAAGATCAAACAGCAAATCCACAGCCCAAGTGTGAGTGAAATCCAGACATCCAGGATGCCAGACCAGGGAGTCTTTAATTGGAAGCCCCCATCCTGGGAATTTGAGGACAGCAGAATCATTGCAGTTCCCCAGACCTCAGGTCTGTTCAGCTCTCCTCAATGTCAGGAATTCCTTCATCCTATCATCAAAGTTCCTCAAGCAGCAGTCTGGCTCCTTCCTTTTGGTGTGACACTCACCTGTGTTTCTGTGACAGTGGCAGTTTTGGGAGCCAGAGGGTTGGTGAGGGTGATGGTGTAGAGAATGACTCGGGTCTGGTTCCCACTCTCCTCCTTCTTCCACGGATGAAAAATAATATCTGGGAGGAGCAGGGGAGAAAAGGTCACACTGTTTTCATTTCCAGTCCAGCCCCACTCCTCCCAACTGCTCTTTGAGTTCTTGAGAGCAGCCAATAGGAGCAAGACCAGGAGAGGAGGGAGAGTAAAGAGAGGGGCAAGAGGGGGGAAGCAGGGGCAGGGTGGTGAGGGGGTCAAAGAACCTGAGCAGAAAGAGTCCCATTGTGGCACTGCTGGTATTCTGGAGTGAACTCAGGAATTTGGACTTTTCTCGGG
Source organism: Tachyglossus aculeatus (assembly GCF_015852505.1). Taxonomy (NCBI): domain Eukaryota; kingdom Metazoa; phylum Chordata; class Mammalia; order Monotremata; family Tachyglossidae; genus Tachyglossus; species Tachyglossus aculeatus. Next base: position 20,074,943 of record NC_052076.1, on the reverse strand, counting down.
CAGGAGCAGGAAGCTCTGGGACCTCCCACTGAGCTGTTGATGATACTGAAGCTACTGTGTGATGGCGGGGTGAGGGGGAAGGACTTGTTCCCCTGGGAAGGGCCTCCACTCCCCTCTCTCAGAGCTGCCCCACCCAACCACCCCAAACACATGCTGGCAGAGCAGTAATAGGAGACAGAAAAGGGGTGGTTTCCTGGGCAGAGGGCAACCTTCCTTCTTCTGGGGCCATGTCAGGGCCTGGGGAGGTAGGGGGAAGGGGCCTGACTCCATGGGACTCTGGGAAGGGAGGCTGGGGGAGGAAGGGCCTGGACATCTGCCCAGAAGGCTCACTGCAGTTTGGTCCAACTGACCAGAGAAGCGGCGTTGCTCCATGAAGTCCCGCTGGAAGGGTGAGTTGGTGAAGAGCAGGTCGTACAGTTTGTCCACACTAAAGTTGAACACCTCATTCACGTACTGCCGGCCACTCAGGTCCTCGTAGAAAGCCTGAACTTCCCCTGTGACCCCAGAAAAGAAGGCTGAGGATAAGGGAATCTCCCCAGGTTGGTAGTAAGGAGGGGGGTCCAGTCTGCAGGATTCCCATCTTTTTAAAGGCAAACTCATGATTGGTTGGCCCCCTTCCTTCCTTCAATCATATTTATTAAGCACTTCCTGTGTGCAGAGCACTGTATTAAGTGCTTGGGAATGTACAACACAACAATGACCCTATTGGATCATTGTGGTCAAACCAAATGGGGTAGCTGGGCTTTGCAGTACCTATTAGTTCTCTAGTCTGGACTACCAATTACCCACCAATCAGCAGGGAGGGAGACCCTCTCAATGAGGTATCAGGTTATCACTTGCTCCTCTGGAGATCAGTGGTGACTTTTCTTGGGCAGAGAATTTGGTAGTTTACTGACTGACTGGGCATTTCCACTGAAGGTTGAGGGTGGTTTACTCAAAACCAACAGAAGGAAACACTTCTTCACCTAGTGGATGGTGAACTGATGGAACTTGTTCCCAAAGAAGTTCAGGAGGCTGGAAAGGTAGGCAGGTTCCAGAGGATTTGGATAAATATATGGGCTCTTAATCAGTTACTAAGCGGTAAAATTGTGGCCCTAAAATAGTCCACCCCAAACCATGAGGACAGCTGTCCAGGAGGGCAACTATTCCACTGTTCTCCCAGCATCCTTTGGTGGCGCCATTTGGGTCAGGAAGGCACCACTTGCAGCCTACCACCTTTTGGTAGTTCTATCAAGGGCAGTGTCTTTCAGCCTTTTCTCTTAGAGGGACGTGAGGATGGGACATTAATTAGCCTTCCTCCTGGACCCCTGGAGGCCATTGGTGGGGAACTGATGCAAGAATCAGGACAGTGATAGAAAACCACACGGGGGTAACGCAAACTTAAACAGTAAACAATCCCTTTCACTAAAGAAACCCCAATGGATTCCTGGTTGAAAATCTAAACTCCTTGGGCCTTCTTTGCAGCAAGGGGCTGAGTCAGGCCCTGGGCTCCCCCCAGCTCTGCACCTTCATCATGAGTGTCCGATGAGTCGCTGAGCTCAGTGGGAATGTCCTCATTGTCGTTGAAATCCAACGAGGGTGAGTTGACTGGGGCGATCATCTCAATTTTTTCCTCCATGATGTTGTCGAGACTGAGCTCCGGCTCTAGGGGGCCATCCTCCTCCAACACCTCCTCCTCCAGGGGCAGGCCATCAAACTGGATTGGGGACAGCAGATGGGGAGGATCGAATTCTTCCCCAGTGAACTGGCCTCCCAGACCACGCTCCCGGAGAGGGGTTAGGCAATGCCTGGGCACAGGCCATTCCTCCAGGGAAATGCAGCTGTCTCTACAGTGGACCCCTCTTTGCCAGGGGTTGGGCCAGGAAGTTGGGCCAGGACACCCTGTACATTCTTGGTTTTCCAGTCAACAAGTTGTGGGATCCTCTCCGGGGAAACTATTCAAAAGCCCCCGTTGGGGTCTCTAAGGATTTTCTAGGGGTTCAAATCAGCCATGACCTGAGGAGTTGAGAGTCAACCAGAACACTTTTGAATTCCCCAGAAATGCCCCAGGCCTTTTGAGGGGAGAGGCAAACCAAGAAGAACCCTTCCCCAGGTGGAGTGGATTGAGCAGGAAGACAGGTGATTGCCCTAACCATCTTCAGGGGCAGGAGTCCAGAGTGCTTTGAAAATTCCAAGGGACAGATGCTCTCTACAGATGCTCCAGAGTTGTAACAAAAAGTCCTTCCTAACTTTTTCCTACTGAAACGTTTCCCAGGGATTTAATACTCTGTGGGCATGGAGAATATGCACTCAGAGGCCTATTCTGAAGGGTTCTGGGAAGGGGGATGCTGATCTGAGGTTCTATGAAATCCTCCCTATTGTTTCAAAGCCCTGGGGGGGGGTGCAGGCGTGTTGGCTTAGATAGATTCCTAGCCCTAGGCAGCCAGTGGCCATGGAAACAGGAAGGCCTAATGCCCCTAGATTCCAAAACACTGACCCGGCTTTTTGTCTGCAGTACCTCACTCTTCTCTGCCATTCCCCAGAAAGAAATCAACGAAGCACTTTATTTCATATGTGGAGAAAATAGGAAGTCCATAGAGTTCCATGACTCTCTCTGAGGCACCCAGACAGGAGACCTCGGAGCCAGGATTGGCACCTGGGTTAAGTGGCCCAGCAGCAGTCGCAGGCAGCTAAGAATGGGTAATAACAGAATACTGGGTTGAGGGTGGGGTGGGAGACTGGGACTAGACTGGGGAAGCAAGGCTGGCCATCTGAATGGAATAGGGGCCAAGAGCTGGGGCCAGGGCTTCCTACCGAAATGGGGGCTTCGCTGCTCCCGGTGGAAGTGAGTGTGCTGTTGGTGATGGATTTCTTGGGAATCTGCGGGCTGGCATCTGCCTTGGCTTCCACACTGCTTTTGGAAGAGCTGTCGTTCACCTCGTTCTCTTCAACTGGGATTTCTTCACAATAGCTGGCAGCGGAGCGTGGGGAGGAAAGGACAGACTGAGTCCGTCTCCCCTCCACCATGAGGTCAGGTCACTCAGCCACACCCCTCCCAGGCCCCAGACCATTGCGGGGACACAAGAAAAGTCCAGCTCACTCTTGCTGAGTGATGTGGCCAATGCACTTCATTCCTTAACTTGCCCTCTGGTTGACTGTGGGCAGGAAATCCTTGTTTAGATAAAAGGTATCTGCCAGGCTGGGTGTAGAGTGGTAGGAATGGGCTAACGTAACAGTGTGCACGGCTAGTTCCTCGTGGAATCACAAAGCCTGGGGCTAGAAGGGACAAGGAAGGGACCAGGCAACTGAAGAGATCACCCAGACAATCTCCCTGCATCCAGACAGGGCCACCCCTGAACCATCCCAAGACCTCCCAGCCTAGTCACTAGTCATTATCAATCTTTTAGCCCTGAACACATTATTACAATGGACTTGTGAAGCAGTACGGTCTGATAGATCGATAACTGGCCTGGGAGTCAGAAGGACCTGGGTTCTAGTCCCGGCTACACCACTTGTCTGCTGCATGATCCTGGGCAAGTCATTTATCTGTGCCTCACTTCTCTCATCTGTAAAATGGGGATTAAGACTGTGAGCCCTATGTGGGACAGGGACTATGTTTAACCCAATTTGCTTATATCCACCCCAGTGCTTAGTACAGTGCCTGGCACATAGTAAGTGCTTAGCAAATACCTCTATTATTATTATTATTACTGTGATTTCTTCACTGCCCTGGCCTCACTCTGTTAGAGACAGAGTGAAGATTAGAACATAGAGCTTTGAGCTCTTCAGCCTTAAAAAGTGTCTCCCACATACCATCCCCAGTCTGGAAAAACCTAGCCCAGATCAGGTCCTAAGGGGAATGGGCAGGAAACATATGGCTTGGTCAGCCCACCCAGCCTGGCCCAGGCTCACCCCATGGTGTTGAAGTCATCATCAGGTGGCACATAATCCTCGTCATCGCTGGTCAGGCCCAGTTCATTCCCATAACACTGGTGGACGAAGTGCCAGAGCTCCTTGGGACAGAGGGGCTGTGGTGCGGAGAGGGAGTTGTGTCTTTGATCAGCCCACGCCATGCCCCCCACCCACCCATGTCCCTCCATGCCTCCGCTCTGCATCCAGCTGCCACCATCAGCCCTCCCTCCCCAATACCCTTCGAAGGGACCAGTCAGCTCCTGCCTGTTTTCCCCAACCCATGTCTCCTCGCCCACCTCCACAGGGGACAGTATCAGATTTGGGTTGATTTTCTATTTCTGGACCTGGGTACCAGTGCCCTACAGGGCTTGACCCTTCCCTGCCAGCTCCCAGGATGGGAAACAATTAACCCCTTGCCTGGGGGCAGGCTTGGGAACTACAGAGAAGTTGTGTGGCCTAATGGAAAGAGCACAGGACTGGGAATTGGGGAACCTGGGCTCTAATCCCACTCTGTCACTTGCCTGCTGGGTGACCTTGGGCAGTTCACCTCATTTTCTTCAGCTGTAAAATGGGGATAAAATACCCATTCTCCCTCCATTCCTCCCTCTTAGACTGTGAACCCCATGAAGGACAGGGCCTGTGCCTTACCTTACTATCTTGCATCTACCCCAGCAATTAGTACAATGCTTGGCACACAGAAAGTGCTTAGCAAAAAACATCGTGATTGGCCAAGTGTATAAGCTAACGTGCAAATTTAAAAACCTAAGCACTGGTCCCAGAGCTCAAGTTTGGAAGTTAGCCAGTGGCCACACAGAAAATGGAATATCCCTTTTCATGGTATTTGTTTTGAACAGTGCTTGACTACTGTTCTAAGTGGTAGGGTAGGTAATCAGAGAAGCAGCATGGCTCAGTGGAAAGAGCACGGGCTTTGGAGTCAGAGGTCATGGGTTCAAATCCCGGCTCCGCCACTTGTAAGCTGTGTGACTTTGGGCAAGTCACTTAACTTCTCTGTGCCTCAGTTCCCTCATCAGTAAAGTTGGGATTAAGACTGTGAGCCCCCCATGGGACAACCTGATCGCCTTGTAACCTCCCCAGCGCTTAGAACAGTGCTTTGCACATAGTAAATGCTTAATAAATGCCATCATCACCATCATCATCATATAAGGTAATCAGTCCAGACCCACTCCCTGTCCTTCATGGGGCTCACAGTCTAAGAGGGAAGGATGGAGGGAGAATGGGTATTTTATCCCCATTTTACAGTTGAGGAAAATGAGGTGAACTGCCCAAGGTCACTCAGCGGGCAAGTGGCAGAGCTGGACTTAGAACTCAGGTTGGCCAACTCTCAGTCCTGTGCCCTTTTCATTAAGCCATGTTGCCTCTCAGGAGGTCCCCAGCCCATCCCCACTCAAGGGTGCTCCTCTACCCTTTTGTTTCTATTCCCTTTGTATTGGGTTTCTGAAATTGTCTGGATGGGAGGTGGGGAGGGAGCTCTGACTGTGTGGGTTGTAGGAGATTCCACCGGGATATAAAAGGTAAAGAGGGGAGGTGGGAGGAGTGAAGGGCTCGAGCGAATGTGGACAGGATAAGGCAGGTTTTACTACAGAATCCACCCTGTCTCATTTAAAGCTCTGTAGCCTGCATGGAAGGCCTTCCCCCTCTCCATCAGGCCCTTCCCCTTTTCCCTGCCCTGTTCCCACTCCCCAGGGACAGGGAACCCATGGGCTGGGAGAGTTAGCCGCTCCTGCTCAGGGACAGATCAAAAAGGCACCTAGGCCATTGGGCAACAGAAACAAACTGACCTTTAACACACCAAGGGAGAGGGTCAGCACAAACCTTATCGAGAAGGGCATTCTGCCAGAGTCGAAACATCATCATATATGTCCTATCTCGAGCGCCAAAGGATGTGAAAAAGTGCTGTGGGGAGAGATTGAGAGAGAGCTGGGTAAGACTGGCTCAGAAACCCTAATGGCCCAGAAGCCTTAGTAGTCCTGGACAAAGGCTTCAACCCAGTGGGACCAGAGTACAATCGACGGTCCATCATCCGTGGTCACGGGGGCCTGAACAGTGGGGAGATCTGAGGTCCAGTGGAAAGAATCCAGTCCTGGGAATCCCAGTTCTAATTCCGCCTCTGGCATTTGTCTGTTGTGTGATCAGGGGCAAGTGACATAACTCCTATGGGCTTCTGTTTCCTCAACTGTGAAATGGGGATTTAATTCCTTTTCTTCCTTGTATTCAGCCTGTGAGTTCCAAGTGGGACAGGGTCTGTCAGACCTCATTATCTTGTTTCTGCCCCAATGCTTACTATAGTGTTTGGAGTGGAGCATAGTACCACACAAATACCACAATTATTATTATTTATTATCAATAAAAATATCTCATTTTAGCCAATAATGTAACCTCCTCCCCCTCCCAGCATGGATGGATTTAAGCTTTAGCTCCTTCTGCTGCGAAAAGAGCCCAAGACAGGAAAGTGAAGAAGGAGCTCTTATGGATTGGATAACCCACAAACTACCTTATCAGTCCCTTGTTAGTCAAGATTTAGCAAGAGAGGGCGGACCCAGCAGGAAGCAAAACTGTCTAGTGACCCCACATCCCTGCCCTCATACTCCATGAACCTTCACTATCACATGGTCTGGGTCCAACCATGCTGGCCACATCCAGGTCTAAGTCAATCACCTGTTCAGACAGACCAGACCACTGAGGAGGCGGCCCACAATCACAACCAAGGAAAATAATCCCTCTTAGACAGGGATTAGAGCCCATGCGACCATCTCATTCATGAAGTTCCCACTGCTTCCTCAAAGGGAAAATACCTCAATCTGCTGCTTGGAAGTCCCTGAGGACTCACCAACAAATTCCCTGGAGTAGGAAGGGAGAAGGACTAGAAACAGGAATGGGTGGATAGAAGGGGAATATGGGGAGGCATAGTGAGAGAGCTGTGACCCTGGAAATCAGAGATCCCTGGTTCTAGTCCCACCTCTGCCACCTGACTACTGTGTGACCTAGGGCAAGCAACTTAACCACCACATGCCTCAGTTTCCTTTCCCCAGCTGTATACTGGAGATGATAATACCTGACACCTATGGGATGTTGTGGGGAGTAAATCAAAATAACTAATGTAAAGTGCTTTGGCAATAAAAGCACCAGGTAGAAATCCCTCTAGACTTGTAAGCTCATTATGGGCAGGGAAACTGTCTGCTAATTCTGTTGCACTCTCCCAAGCACTTAGTACAGTAAGCACTCAATAAATACCATTGATTGATCAATGTTTCCCGAGCCCAACCCTGAGAAGGAGATGGGGGTCTAAGAGTGAAAGTGGCCAAGACAAAAGGGTAGAGAGGGGAAGAACCATTTGAGAGGAGCCAGGTTGTTCAGTTTTAGCTGGACAGGTGCAAGTCTACACTAACATCATCAGGAGGTGCGGGACTCATGAGACCTGGCCCATCCAGCCAGGATTCCACCTCTGAGTCATAGGAGAATTCCTGGCCAATGGTGAATGTGCCTCAGGAGGGCTGCACCAGGGTTTTCTATTCTCCTGAGAGTCAGGTGTCATGGGGCCAGGCTGTGTGTCTGTCATCAGATTGTTCCCACATCCTACACTAGGGCGGGAACTCCCTCGGACCACCTGCTACCCCAAGGCCAGGGAGACTGGCTGGCAGGATGCCTGCCTCTTTCTCTCCCCCAGGCAGCTGTGCCCTTCAAAATGTCAACAGAGAACCTGGGCTGAAGCAGCCGAAATCATTCCCCGTGCAGCAGGATGGCTGGCTCTACCTTTTCAGTGTCCGTGCAAACTTGGATGGCATTGGGAATAAGCCGAGCAGTTTTTTCCTTGGTCATGGAGCAGATGTCTTTCAAACGGACCGTCAGCTGTGGTTCCCAGGCCAGAAGTGGAACAGGAAAACAACAGGGAGGAAGTGTTAGTACGACCATTCAAGAGAGTTAGCAAAAATCATTCCACTGGGGAAATTCTCCCAGGTTGCCCCCATTGGCTTGCATGGGCCCTGCTCACATTGCCCAAAATCCCCCTCTTCACCAACCTCACTTCCCTCTTCTCCCACATACTCGGAGCTCCACCACAGGTAAAAACACCCTGAATCCCTCCCACCAACCTCCAAACCACTTTCTAAGAAAACAGAAGAGTGAAGTTCCATTTCTTTCATCCCACTGCCTGAGTTCTCTGGCTCATTTCTTTGAGAATTTGGGTATTTTCGAGTCTTGGTTAGTTTCACACTCCTTCAATACTGGGGGCCAGGCTTGGCATTAGCCAGGAGGAAAGACCCAGGCATCCTGACTGGTCATGGGGAAGGGGGAGGGAAGGAGAGGTGGGAGAGTCTTTACCAGAGTTTCCCAGCGGAAGATGTTACTGTAGAAGCAGATCCAGTTTTCGGAGAGGTAGAGTCGGCCCTGGAGGAGAATGTCTCTCTGAAGCGCACATGAATAATCTGGAGAAAGAGCAGGGACACACTAAGGGGTGTGAAACATCTCAAAACCTGGGCAATCTAGGCTCAGCCTTAACCACCTGATGGAAACATGATGGACACAGGCAATGCATCAGAGCAATTTCTCCCACAATTGTGAGCCTCACAAGGTGGGGCTGGGGAATCAATCAATCAATCAATCATATTTATTGAGCGCTTACTATGTGCAGAGCACTGTACTAAGCGCTTGGGAAGTACAAATTGGCATCACATATAGACAGTCCCTACCCGATAGTGGGCTCACAGTCTAAAAGGGGGAGACAGAGAACAGAACCAAACATACCAACAAAATAAAATAAGTAGGATAGAAATGTACAAGTAAAATAAATAAATAAATAAATAAACAGAGTAATAAATATGTACAACCATATATACATATATACAGGTGCTGTGGGGAGGGGAAGGCGGTAAGGCGGGGGGATGGAGGGGGGAGAGGGAGAGGAAGGAGGGGCTCAGTCTGGGAAAGCCTCCTGGAGGAGGTGAGCTCTCAGCAGGGCCTTGAAGGGAGGAAGAGAGCTAGCTTGGCGGATGGGCAGAGGGATTAGCTTGGGATGGGGGGGTCAGGGCAGCCCTAGCCAGAGGCTATGGAATGGATGAGATGACCTGAGGAGCCTAGAGCAAGAACAAGCAGTCAATAAAACATGATCCAAGGCAGTGCCTCACAGGTTGGAACTGCAGGAGGGGAGAGAAGAGGTCATCCAATGCCAGCCGAATATTCTGAATCAGACCCACAGTTCTTCCAGCCTACAATACTGTCTCTCACTGTGGCAACAGGATGGTTGGAGAAACCACTTAATAGCTATTTTTCTAGTCATCCATCCTCGTGGACCATTTATGATCTCTGTGTTTTTCTCCAAATCCCTAACATACCCTCAAAGAACACATTACGGACTCTATATCCATGGATTTATCCAAACCCTTCTTGAACTCACTGGTATCTGTGACAGCACAACTTCCAGGGGGAATGAATTCCATATGCTCATCCTCCACTGGGGGAAGACAAGTTTTCTTTTGTTTTCTTTGGACCCCCAGCCACTCTAGCTCACTAGGCAAAGAGTTGAGGGAAGATGCCGGAAGATCAGCAGAGGAGCCTAGATCTGCCTCCAGGATGTCTACGTAAATGGCAAGGCTGCAACAGTGCTGAGAACAGCCCAACAGCCAATAAGTCAGTGAACTTCCCCCCAGCCCCCTTAAAAATTCCCAAAGAGGTTGTTCCAGGCTGGGGAAACATGACTCAAACCATGGGACTTCCAGCATTCATCTTGGGCCATACTAGAGCAAGTTCCACATGCTAACTTCCTTCCTTTCCATAATGCTTCCCTCCCCAAAGTCCCTCCTGTTGTCTGGTCCAGCCACCTCACCCTCATTCACACTTCAGGCACACTACCATCTGCCCCTTCTTCCATACTCCAGGAAGAACCCACCCCAGGCTCACCAACAATGAGGCGCTCTGTGTCTGGAAGTTGTTTGAAGAGCTTCCTGAAGTCTTCATTCCTCTGCTTGTAGGTTGGGCTTAATACCTGTGTGGTGAGAGCCAAGGTGAGCAGTTAAGGGAAAGGGGCAGAGGGGAAAGACAGAGAGAGTTGGAGGAGGGAGGGTTGGGAAAGGGAGCAATAGCATATAGGAAAGAATGGCATTCATTCCATGTATTAGGCAGAAAGGAATGAAGCATTACTATTTCAAAACAGGCTCATTGAGGAGAGTTATGCATACAGTTTCGTGAGTGAAAACAGGGTCTTTGCCTCCTACTTTCACCAGAAAGAGAAAGTCAGTCAACAGCCAGCCCAGTCAACAACATTTCCTGAGCACTGTCCACCCTAAAGGGAGGAGAGACTGTCTTGGCCTTTCCAATGGCCACAGAGGTGTGAGAGGTCAGTCTTGCAGTCTGCTCATGGCATCCGGACCTGCCCAGCAAGAGGCATCATCCCTATGTGTGGCATCACATGGCTAAGGGGAGGCCCACTCCCTTCAGCATGGCAAGGCCCTGCAGAAGCGGAAACAGAGCATGCTGGAAGGTTGCCAATCCCAGTCAAGAAGACCCAAGACTTTTCCCACTCCAAGGACAAGGGCACACTCCCATCCCCAGACAAGAGCATTGGTACCCAGTTTGGCTGTATCAAACTCTTTCCAATGGAAATCTGGCCACCAACTGTCTTTGACCCAGTCCACTATCCTGGCCCAGGGATAGTATGTTCAGCAGGCCAACAGGCTGCCTTCAAGCAGCTTGCAATCTAAGACAGACTTGGCACCTCCAGCACAAGGCTTCCAGATGCTGTTTGGCCCAAGGGGCCTCATCCCAGCAGGGAGCTCTGCTAAAAATACCACCACCACCCCCCGACCCCCGGCCCGTTCCCTCCGGGCACAACACTCATGAGATATCCAATAGCCAAACAATGTGCTCAAGGAGTTGGGGAGGGGAAGGGCAGGGCCTACTGCCCCAATCCCCAATTCACCCTTTGGAGCCATCCAGCACTGGAGAGGAACCCCTGATTGTCCCCTGTTCTGTGCTCCTAGCCCCAGCTGCTTTAGCCCCTCATCCAGGAGGCGGAGTCTGGGGCCGTTGGGGAGACAGAATTGCGGCTGGCAGGCACCGGGATCCAAGGACACCCCCAAGCCCCACTGTGTGCTCAAGGTAGCCCACCCTGCAAGGACCTGCCAATATCCTGGCACTGGGACCAGAAGGAGGAGGGGAGAGGATGATGCTCTATACCTGTGAGGGGGATGGGTGGGGGGGTTCTGTAGTGGGCTGGGTGCAAGCAGCAGGAGAAACCTGGGTGCCATGGGGAGAGATGCTGGGAAACCGATCGTTCGATTGAGGTAAGGCTTCATAGCTTCAAGGGGAGAAGGTGGGATTTCAGATGTTATCTGGGTGTAATCTGAACTTTAATACAGATGGCCCTGGTATGTTTACAAAACAAATTTGCTTGCTAGGTCAAGTGTTCATTTATTTTATTTTGTTAATATGTTTTGTTTTGTTGTCCGTCTCCCCCTTCTAGACTGTGAGCCTGCTGTTGGGTAGGGACCGTCTCTAGATGTTGCCAACTTGTACTTCCCAAGCGCTTAGTACAGTGCTATGCGCACAGTAAGTGCTCAATACGATTGAATGAAAGAATCCCCCCGCCCTACCTCCTTCCCCTCCCCACAGCACCTGTATATATGTTTGTACAGATTGACTACTCTATTTTGCTCATACACATTTACTATTCTATTTATTTTACTTTGTTAACATGTATTGTTTTGTTGTCCGTCTCCCCATTCTAGACTGTGAGCCCGCCGTTGGGTAAGGACCGTCTCTAGATGTTGCCAACTTGTACTTCCCAAGGGCTCAGTACAGTGCTCTGCACATAATTAGCGCTCAATAAATACGATTAAATGAATGAATCCCCCCGCCCTACCTCCTTCCCCTCCCCACAGCACCTGTATATATGTTTGTACGTACTTATTACTCTATTTATTTACTTATTTTATTTGTACATTCTTATTCTATTTATTTTAGTTTGTTAATATGTTTTGTTTTGTGCTCTGTCTCCCCCTTCTAGACTGTGACCCCGCTGCTGGGTACGGACCGTCTCTAGATGTTGCCAACTTGTACTTCCCAAGCACATAGTACAGTGCTCTGCACGCAGTCAGTGCTCAATAAATATGACTGAATGAATGAATGAATGAATGAACTTCAGCTCAGAAGTCTCACTAAAGACGCTACCACAGGCTCACAGGGGTGAGAGGAGTCTCAAGACGCTATCTGGTCCAGACAGTATACCTGTCTCCACTAGCATCCTCCAACAGCAGGTATACTGGTTCTTTTCGGTAGCTGCAAATCTCCATCTCTTCGCATGCCACAAGGCTCCCAGCTCTGAGCTGGAGAAGCAAGAGAGGCCCGGGGGTTTGGGGAGGAGGCCTCTCTTCACCCATATTCCAATCCCTTGCCGTTTTCTGTATGAGCCAAGGCTCTTTTAGAATGAGGCTGATGCCATACTCTTTGCACCCCCTCCTTGCCACCTTTCTAAAACTGGCCAGGCATTCAGGGAAGAAGCTGAAGCTTTAGGGTTGGGAGAGGAAGGAGGGGAGGGAAAAGCCCCCGTTTCTCACACAGGCCAGGAACCATTAGAAGAGGTTCCTAGGAGAGGAGTTGGATGGACCAAGTGGAAAGACTATGGGCTTTGGAGTTGGAGGACTTTCTAATCCTGATGCCACTTGTCTGCTGTGTGATCTTGGGCAAGTTACAACTTTTCTAAGCCTCAGTTACCTCATCTGTAAAATGGCAGATTAAGTCTGTGAACCCCATGTGGAACATTGACTGTGCCCAATCTGATTAGCTTGTATCTACTCCAGTATTTAGTACAGTGCCTGGCACTTAGTAAGCAGTAATAATAATAATAATAATAATAATAATAATAATAATTGTGGTATTTATTAAATGCCTACTATGTGCCAGGCACTGTACTATGTGCTGGGGTGGATACAAGCAAATTGGGTTGGACACAGTCTCTGTCCCGCATGGGGCTCACAATCTTAATCCCCATTTTACAGATGAAGTAACTGAGGCATAGAAAAATGAAGTGACTTACCCAAGGCCACATAGCAGATGTGGCAGAGGAGGGATTAGAACCCATGACCTTCTGATTCCCAGGCCCGTGTAAGTGCTTAACAAATACCATAAAAACAGAGAAGCAAGATGGGGCTCTTCCCTAGAAACAAACAAAACACCCTAGGAGCAGAGAGAGCTTACTCTCTGTGGTCCCTTTCATTCAGATCTTGGTGCCACCTACAGCCCTAGCAGGTTGGGCAACCCTGGAAAGAGCAGACTGGTACCTGATCTTTCAACATACCTATGATGAAGACTCCCTATCCTCCCCTGACTGCCTGCTGTGGTGTTTGACACTTCTTATTAGTCCTTCTTTAGCTCTAACCACACTCTCTCTGCACAAGCCCCCAAACTGTACTCCAAAAACTAGTCCTGCTGAGAAGCAGCCAACTGCAGGCCTTCCAAGGCCAGTTGCCCTAGGAGACTCCAAAACTGGATGCTTGCTCTCTAGCTGGGTGTCTGAACTCGGACTGGACTGGTTCCACAACCACCAGACTGGCCCTGGGGATCTGGAACTGCCCAGTCCCCAGACGCACCACTGCTGGAATCTACCATGGGGGACTGACCATCCCCGAAGCTGCTTTGGAGAGATGGGCTCCCACTCCGCTCCCTCCTCACCCTTCCCTTTGGACACCGAAAAGGTATCGCTATCCTCCCAGCAAAGAGCCCTGGAGAGTGGAGGGCTTTGGTGTGATTATCAGACCAACAGAGAGGGTGGGCATCCTTCCTTCAATCTATTCCCTGGCCAGGTGTAGTTAGCAAAGAGACTCAGGAAGATGTCTCCACTGAGATTCGGTGAGGAGGACAGAGTGGAGATGACCTCCCAGCTGTGCAGAGAAACAACAGCCCACCAAAACGACTGCCCAGTGAGGCCTTCCCTTGGGGATTGGAATGGGTCTATCAATAAGCTGGGGGTATATGAAGCAGTCAGACTTCCTTCTCAGTTGCTGCTAAACTCACTGAATCTGTTCCAGGCTCCCCATGCCCTCTCCCTCAAGGTCCCTGCTCCAGGGGAACTCTCCACCCCCCCCCCCCCCCCCACCATCTCAATGAGCTCAGGGATTGAGCCTAGTCCCTTTTGGAGCACTTGGAGGGGAGGGGGATAGAGGGGGAAAGGCATCAACACAGAGAGGAACTTTTATCAGATGAGACCCAAAGGCTGTGGTTTCCCAAACTTACAGCTGGGATTTCTTCAGATCCAAGATTCTTCCAGGTTTCCTGGCCTGGGAGGGTGCTGTTGAACCTCTGCAAGGAGCACAGCAGGGATTCGTTGTCCTGCTGCAGCAGGAGGCTCAAGAGCACTCCAGACTCCGTCAGAGAGTCCATGACTTCCCAAGCCAGCCTCAGGGATTGGCTCTGGCTCGGGTCCGTGTGAGGGCGGCTAGGGAGGGGATCTGCCTGCCCGCTGCACCTCCAGATTGTGCCGTCCCAGAGAAGGGCTCCTCTGGCCAAAGGCTCCCGGGCCAGATCCCTGTGTGCGTCTGCAGGCCGGCTGGCTCTCCCTGTGCTTTCCATCTCCTTGCTCTGCAGCTGCCCAACACTGGGGGACACTGGAGGAGGGCAGGTCGTAGCACCGCCCCCAGGTCAGTGGGGGGCAGCTCCTCCCTGGTCAGGGGGGCGGGGAACAGGGAAGAAGTAGACAGGCACACCTGGAAGCCCCAGGCTGGAAGCAGGGACGTCGGGGTGACTCTGGTGACAGTCCAGGAGCCTGACTCAGTTTCCGGGTACTCACTGCGTGGGTCCGAGCCTCGGGTCACTGGTTGTACAGCCTGATTCACTGCCCCAGCGGGAGAGGATCCTGGGGGACTCCCAACTGAACCAGGGCAGTCGGGTGAACCACAGACCTCCGACCCCAAGACAGGTGGCTGTGACTCACAACGCCTTTGCCTGGAGCTGTGACCACAGTGCACTATGGAACCTTCCCTCCCCTTACCCCTTCACCCCCGCCTCTGGAACAGCCTTCAGCCCCTCTTTCCTCCAGACTGTCAGCTCCTGGGCCATCCAGCCAATAACTCCTTTGTTACTATGGCTTGGGAGGGAGAGGCAGAGGGGTGGGGAGAAGTCTGCCACCAGGCACACCCGCTTAGAGTTACGGGAGGAGCTGGGGGATGGTCTTGGACAATGCCCTGCAGTAACCTCCCACTCGGCCCTGCACCCCCAGCAGATGTTTCCTGCAATGGAAGTTGCTAGACAGATCAAGCAGTGGGGACGGGGGAGATCAGAGAGGGGAGAAGGAGGGTAAGAGGAGACTCCATGGACACTACAGAGATGATGAAATCTGAAAGGCGAGACTGAAACAGCTGGGAGCCTCTGAGAGGCTGCCCCCCAACCCAGCAGGGGCCCAAAGAGAACACAGGCCTCACCCACTCAATCCAGTTTCAGGCCAAAGGTGGCCCAGGACACCTGCTTGGGCACTGATCTCCAAGGGGGCTTGGGGCAAAGTCCAGGGATTGTCCCAGGCATGAACTCTCACCCCTTCCCCAACCCACTCCAGGACTCAGAGTCCAGGCTGAAGCCAAATGCTAACCCTAAAAGTGACCAGGGAGGTGCTCAAGGCCCAGGCAGAGGAAGGCAATGGAAACCTAACTGAAAGACTTGGGACCCCGGGAGGTAGAGGGAAAAGGGAAGGACATCCAGGAGCCCCTGCAAGAAGCTGGACGCTCACTGTAGCACCTCAACCAAGGACAAGGGGGTCAAGCTCTGGAGTAGGGAAGTCAGGGGTACCAGGGAGCCAGGCCCTGGGTGACAGGGGAGGCAAGAGGAAGGGCTGCCAGAGCACCAGACTCGAGGGCTGCCAGGGTGGGGTGGATGGGATCCAGTTTGGCCCTGAAGGCCCCTGCACTAGGCAATCCCAATCACAGGAGTCCCAGTTTATGGCGAACTAGTGCTTCCCAAGGCAAGGGCTGACCAAGTGGACAAAGACCCACCTTCTCTACCCCTGCCCTAACCATGCACCCCAAGCCCACACCACCTTCTCCCATGAACATATCTGCCTTCTACAGGCAGGCATGTTCTTGCTCTTGCTCTCGCTCTCTCTCTCCTCCCACTCAACACTCCCACAACTCAGGCCCACATTGCCCCTTAGGCAAAAACTCAGCCTATACTAGGCCAGCCCACCCTGCAAAGAGACCACCAGGCACACCCCACCAAGCCCAACCACCCTTCACAACCCCACTGATGCATCTATCACATCCTTTTTCCCAGTTACTCACATGCCGCACCTGAGCTCACCCTCCCCACTTACCAAAGTTACACCCCCCTCACACCATTCCTGCCACCTCAAATGCTAGTCACTGATCACCCTCTTTGAACCTGGACTTAAGTACTAGGGCCTTTTGCAAAGGAAGAATGGTCAGGATTCCTGCCCTGCACCCCCTGACCCTCCCATTACACTGACATAATGCAACTGGAACTGCAACAGATTGGGTGGGAATGTCCCATTCTCCAGGTTCCATAGCATTAGTTTGCTGGATAATAATAATAATAATGGCATTTATTAAGTGCTTACTATGTGCAAAGCACTGCTCTAAGAGCTGGGGAGGTTACAAGGTGATCAGGTTGTCCCAAGGGAGGCTCACAGTCTTAACCCCCATTTTACATTTGAGGGAACTGAGGCACGCAGAGAAGTGACTTGCCCGCCCAAAGTCACACAGCTGACAACTGGCGGAGCCGGGATTTGAACCTGTGAGCTCTGACTCCAAAGCCTGTGCTCTTTCTACTGAGCCACGGTGCTTCATCGGATGCCATCAGACCTCAGAGTGGAGAAGCCCTAAACCAAGTACAATCATTTGCGGATCGCCCATTCCCAGCCTCGGTACCCCTCAGCTTGGGCCAGCTCCTGAGGCCTAGGGGCCAGGAAAGGTAGGAGGCCTACAGCTGGGTTTCCTGCTGCTGCTGGAACATCTGTGGTAGGTTTGTTCCAAAGAGAGAAAGAAATAGTCACGTGTTTCCCCTTGCCCTGTCTGGGCTGCCCTTCCTGGCCCTCCCTGCTGAGTGGGGGATGGGAGGTAACCGGCGTCACCATTCAGGAAGCACCCAGATAAACATTAACCCTACAGCAAATAGAGGGAGCTGGGACCGAGTGACACGGGGGCAGCAGAGCAGCTGGGAGAGGATGGGGAGGGGGCTCTGGGTGGAGCCCAGACCTTGGTTAGTTAAACCAAATTAATAATTCCCCCCTGGAAGGAAATCCAAAGTTTCCTAATTCGACAAGGATGGGGAGGGTGTTGGGGGCTAAGCGATGGTGGGCAGGAAACCACTTCATCTGCACTAAGGGAGGAAGGTGTTCCGGGCATTTAACTCCCTTCTTAGGCCCCCTGTTCCTCCCCCTCCTCCATCCCTCACCTGCAAGGATCTGGCCACCTATTTCATTAGGAAAATGAACACCATCATGTCTGAGCTCCCCGAAGTCACCCCTCCCCCTTCTCCATCCCCTCCCACCCCCACCCGCTCTCAACCCTCTCCTCTACTTTCCCATCTGCCCCAGCAGTATCTTCAGAGGAGATCTCCTCCCTCCTCTCAAGTGCCACCCCCTCCACCTGTGCTTTGGACCCCACTCCCTCTCACCTTATAAAACCTCTCAACCCTTCCCTCCTCCCCTACTTAACTTCCATCTTCAACTGCTCACCCTCCAACGGCTTCTTCCCTTCTGCCTTCAAACACGCCCACGTCTCCCCCATCCTAAGAAAACCCTCTCTTGATCCCACTGCCCCCTCCAGTTATCATCCTATCTCCCTCCTACCCTTCCTTTCCAAATTCCTACAGCAAGTCATCTACATTCGCTGCCTCGAATTCCTCAACTTCAACTCTCTACAGGACCCCTTCCAACCTGGCTTCTGTCCCCTCCACTCCACTGAAACTGCCCTCTCAAAGGTCAGCAATGACCTCCTTCTTGCCAAATCCAATGGCTCCTACTCTATCCTAATCCTCCTCGACCTCTCAGCTGCCTGTGACACTGTCGACCATGCTCTTCTCCTCAATACATTATCTAACCATGGCTTCAAGGACTCTGTCCTCTCCTGGTTCTCCTCTTATCTCTCTGGCCATCCTCCTCCTTCTCCCCTAACTGTAGGGGTTCCTCAAGGGTCAGTTCTTAGTCCCCTTCTGTTCTCCATCTATACTCACTCCCTTGGTAAACTCATTCGCTCCCACGGCTTCAACTATCAACTCTACGCAGATGACACCCAAATCTACATCTCCTTCCCTGTTCCCTCTCCCTCCCTCCAGGCTCATATCTTCTCCTGCCTTCAGGACATCTCCACCTGGATGTCCGCCCGCCTCCTAAAACTCAACATGTCCAAGACTGAGATCCTTATCTTCCTTCCAAAGCCATGTCTTCTTCCTGACTTTCCTGTCACTGTGGACAGCACTACCATCCTTCCTGTCTCACAAGCCCACAACCTTGGTGTCATCTTTGACTCCGCTCTCTCATTCACACCACACATCCAATCCGTCACCAAAACCTGCCGGTCTCACCTTCACAACATCGCCAAGATCTGCCCTTTCCTCTCCATCCAAACTGCTACCTTGTTGGTATAATCTCTCATCATATTCCGACTAGATTACTGCATCAGCATCCTTTCTGATCTCCCATCCTCCTGTCTCTCCCAGCTTCAGTCTATACTTCACTCTGCTGGCCAGATTATCTTTCTACAGAAACACTCAGGGCATGTCACCCCCCGCCCCCAAAAAAATCTCCAATGGTTGTCTATCACCCTTTGTATGAAGCAAAAACTCCTATTGGCTTCAAAGCTCTCCATCACCTTGCCCCCTCCTATCACCTCCCTTCTCTCCTTCTACAGCCCAGCCTGCACACTCTGCTCCTCTGCTGCTAGCCTCCTCACTGTGCCTCATTCTCTCCTGTCCTGCCTTTGACCCCTGGTCCATGTCCTACCTCTGGCCTGCCCTCCCTCTGAATGCCCTCCCTCCCTCATATCCACCAAATTAGCTCTCTTCCCCCTTCGGAGCCCTACTGAAAGTTCACCTCCTCCAGGAGGCCTTCCCAGACTGAGTCCCCTTTTTCCTCTGCTCCTCCTCCCCTCCCCATTGGCCCTACTCCCTCCCTCTGCTCTACCCCCTTCCCCTCCCCATGGCACTTGTGTATATTTGTACATATTATTCTATTCTATGAATGATATGTATATATCTATAATTTTATTTAACCATTTTGATAGTATTGACACCTATCTACTTGTTTTGTTGTCTGTCTCCCCCTTCTAGACTGTGAGCCCGTTGTTGGGTAGAGATTGTCTCTGTTGCCAAATTGAACTTTCCAAGTGCTTAGTACAGTGCTCTGCACGCAGTAAGTGCTCAATATATATGATTGAATGAATGAATGAATGAATGAATGAATGAAAGGTGGGAGAGGAGGTAGAGCAGAGGGACCTGGGCCAGAAATGCCAGAATGGTGAAGAGATGGGCCACAGGACAGAGGTGGAGCTGCTTCTACAAAAGGGAGAAGTAGGAGAAAGACAGGAGCAAAGGGGTCCCTGAGAGGATGATGAGGGGCGAGATGAGATATGGGCAGCTTGGGCAGGCCGCTCAACAGGTTTGAGGATGGCCTGCAGCAGGGAGACCAAGGATGTATTTCTCCAGAGGCAGGGTAAGTCTGTGGGAGGGCCAAGACCCAAGCTGCCCTATGGTCCCCTCTGCACCTCTGCCCTGAGAGCCGACGAACTGGCTGAACCAACAATCCTGGCAGGAACAGGAGCTAAGGGCAGGGGAAGGTTGAGGCAGCCCAGATTCCTCAAACCAAGACTGATAGCAGTGATTCCAGGTCCTGAGGCCTTCCTCCAAAGAGATGCTTGGAGGTAGTCTGAAAGACCCTCTGCACCCTGGGATTCTGCTGGGGGCAGGTGGAGGTCTCCCACTTAACGGGCAAAGTCTGTCTCCCCTCTAGACTGTAAGTTCATTGTGGGTAGGGAATATGTCTGCTTATTGCTATATTGTACTCCCCCAAGCACTTAGTACAGTGCTCTGCACACAGAAGTGTTCAATAAATATGGCTGAATGAATACCTCCCCATGATTGACACCATCTTGCCCTTCCCACATCGAGCTTTCTCTGCCTGGCTCCCGTCACTTCCTGTCTCTCGAGCTCCTGGGAGAGACTAACGGGTGAGGCTGATGTGTACGGTGACATGAGGATTATGGCATCTATCAGGGTGTGGCTATCAGACTCTTTTTTCTCCCCCTGACCTGCTATTCCAAGTCCCCACAAACACCTCCCTTCCCCTCCCTTCTGAGGCATTGACTGGGCAAGATGCTTTGGGGAAAGATGCTTCCTCCACCAATGCCATCCATCTTTAGCCCCTCCCTCCCCAGTGCACCAGATCTCCGGGTGCTTGCCCATCCTTCAACCTCAGCCCTTACTTATCTGAGGCCCACGTCACCTATTTATCTAATAAGCCCTGGCTTCCCAAGAAAGAATCCTGGCCATGGGACATGGCAATGACCAGCCCACGTTACTGTCCATGTGCTTGAAGTTCTGAATGTGGGGCAGGAAAAGGGGGAGGGGCTTAGCCTTCTTTGCTGTTAAGAGAGAGAAGGGTCACAGCTGCCAGTGCTCTCAATTCTGGCGTGGCTCCATCATGCTGCCATGCCTCCCCAGGCCTCCAGTATCCCGCACCCCACCACCACCTCTGGGGCTTCTGCTCTTGCTAGGCTGCCACTCTATGACTTTACCCTAGAGTGACCAAAAGCCTATTTAACTGGGTGGGAAAGTGGGGAAGAGGGAGAGGGGAGTGTTTCCCCCTGGGAGTGGGCACCCACCTCCTGGCTTACATGCAACTATCCAAGCAATGAGCAAGAGATGGCATATCAGGGTGCCCAGCCTGGGCCAAAGGGACATGGAATGGAGCCCTAACTTCCACACAGGCTCAGAGCCCAGCTTGGACAGCTGGGCTGGGTGGGGGTGGGGGCAGCAGCAATAAAAAGGGTCACTCCAACCTCCAACATCTCAGAAGCCAAAGGGATTGCAGACAGAGATAGGGAAGGACACTGAGAGGAGAAGGGAATCAGGAAAACCAGTCCAAAGCAGCACGGTTAGCAAGGGCTCCTCAGAAGAGATCACTGTGGAAAAGGCAGACAGGCATATCCAATATGGGTAGGTTACCTGTGCACACGTGAGTATTTGCATATGGGCACATGTATATGGGTGCATGATACGCTTGAGTTTGCTGGAGCATACTTTGCCCAGGTGAGTTGGCTGGCTCCCTGCACAGGCAGGAGAAGGAAGGGGCAAATATGGATGCTGCACACAGCATGCTTGCCCACTCCCACAGGCAGTTCATTTCTCCCTGCCAGATCCCAAGATGGGCTGAGACCAGAACAAGGGAGCTGGAAGGGGCATGGCTGAGTTTCAGGAAGCAGACCTGCCCCTCCGTGGGGCCTAGCAGAGGCTGAATTCTGCTGCCTCCCCATGTCAGGGCCTCTACTCCCTAGCCCCATTCCCCATGCTGCTTTCAGCTGGTCCCCAGAGGCGCTACCATCTACATGGTGTACAAAGAAGACAGCCAAGTGCTTACTCTCCGGATGTGCTGTCTTTCATGCTAAACACACATGGAGGAAAGACAGAAAGAGAGAGAGAGAGAGAGGGAGAGAGGGAGAGAGGGAGAGAGAGAGGGAGAGGGAGAGGGAGAGGGAGAGGGAGAGGGAGAGGGAGAGGGAGAGGGAGAGGGAGAGGGAGAGGGAGAGGGAGAGGGAGAGGGAGAGGGAGAGAGAGGAGAAATCAAACATGAGAACAACAGATACACAGCAACATGCGAAAAGAAGCTCCTCAGGGCCTGGGCCACCTATCCGAGCTGGCTGCCTAATGACTCAGCTTACCTTGCCCTTCTATTGGTCTTCCCTTCCCTTCCTTTCCCCCATATTTTCCAGTTTCCCCTCCTTCGTTCCAGCCAACTGATTTTCACCTTGGTCCCTTTTAGCGAGTCTGGTTTCATGGTCGCCCTTTCCCAGACCTTGATTTTCCACCAGGAAGAAAAAAAAATGAACAACAACTTAATCTTTAGATGAGTAGGCTGGAGACAGCCCAGAGGTGTAAGGTGATGTGGGCTGGTACTTATCTGCAGGGCTCTTTAGTGGAGAAAAGACTTGCCAATGGGCTTTAGGTAGTTACAGATTGAGAAATCTAAATTACGAATCAGAGGATATGTATGCTCTGCTGGGTTTCTTTCGCTGTCTTCTTGCTCATTGATTGATGCACCCTCAGTTTAAATTGACTCTGGCCCACTCAAATGGTGCTTGGGGATGGGTGAAGGAGATGTATGGGATGGTGAAGGGCAGAGGAAAAGAGAGGGAGGAGAGGAAGAACAAGTAGGAAAAGGAGGGAAACAGAGGAAGGAGTGGGTGAGTGCAGCCATTGAGGAGGGAGTCCGGAGGGGAGGAGGGAGGGGAAAGGGGGATGGGGAAGAGGATGAGGAAGAGCCAGAAGGAGAAGGAAAGAAAGACATGGATAAGGTGAAAGAGCAGAGGGGGGGAGGGATTTCCCATTTTCTGATAAGCAAACCATTTTAATCATGTGATTAGTCAGTGTTGCAGCTGTGTCTTTTCTGCCCCCTCTCCCATGTTTCCACCCATGGGGTTGGGACACTCATCTCCTGGGGACTCAGTCCAAGGCACCATCAACCCTAAGGGATTGGCCCAACCCAGCCCCTTACCCGTAGTGAGCTCGTCTTCCCCTGGCCAAACAGTCTGTGGTTCAGGGCTTGAGGGTGGGGAGAGAGGAACCAGGGAAGATCCAAACGATTGGCAGACTGATACTGTACAGGAGTGCAACAGTGGCAGTAGACCAGTGCCCTTCCAAGGCCCATCTTCCTGCCCCACAAGGGGCCAATCTGAGGCAAGTCTGGGGCTGCTAACTCCCCTCAGGCTGGCCACCAATCACCAAGAGGGCAGAGACTGACCAAGAGGAAAGAGGTCTGGAGACAAAGGACCTCAGCCAGAGCCCCAATCTGTTGAGGAATCTGATTACCTTGTTAACTGATTCACTTCTAAACTTAGAACAGTGCTTGGAACATAATAATAATAATAATAATAATAAAAATAATAATAATAATGTTGGTATTTGTTAAGCACTTACTATGTGCAAATCAATCAATCATACTTTTTGAGTGCTTACTGTGTGCAGAGCACTGTACTAAGCGCTTGGGAAGTACAAGTTGGCAACATATGCAAAGCACTGTTCTAAGCTCTGGGGTAGATACAAGGTAATCAGGTTGTCCCACGAGGGGCTCACAGTCTTCATCCCCATTTTACAGATGAGGGAACTGAGGCCCAGAGAAGTGAAGTGACTTGCCTAAAGTCACACAGCTGACAAGTGGTGGAGCCAGGATTTGAACCCATGGCCTCTGACTCCAAAGCCCGTGCTCTTTCCACTGAGCCACACTGCTTCCATAGTAAGCACTTAAATACTATTATCATTATTATTACTGGGTTGGGTTTCAATTGGGGAATTGCTGTTCACAACATGCGCACACATACACACACACACACCACCCACACGTACACACACAAACACAGAACTGGCTTTTGCTCAGGGTTCCTCTGTGAAATCAGGCCTCTTCTCCTAGCACTAATATTCCAAATGAGCCCAGGGTCCTAGGTAGCCTGTCCCCTCCATGCCTAGTTCCACTGCCCCCTTTCCCTTTCTGCCATCACAGAGGTGTCCCTTCCCATCCCTGCTACTGAGCCATACAGAAAGATAGGCAGACAGGCATCACCTCTCTGCTCAGGGTGGGGATGGAGCCAAAAGAGTTGGGAAGGGGGCAGGGGAGCCCAAAGGGCCACTTGCAGGAGGAGGGGCAAGGAAGGATGCCACCCGAGGAATGGAGACAATAGGAGTGGGTCGGCAGTGAAGCTCCTGGTGCTGGGCAAAAAAGAACCTCAGACAGATGCTTCCTGAGAGTTTCCAAGTTGAAATCCACCAGCAGGCAGTTCCCAGGGCAAAGTGCTCTGGAGCAGGGAGCCTTGGCCAGGGGTTGTGACAGGACCACAAGGGAAGGTCAAAACACTGCAGGACAGTCAACATGACCCAAGTGGCCCCAGGGACGCTGCCTTACGTGGCCCACAGATGACAGACAGGCGAGGGTGAGGGTGGGGGTGGGTGGATGCAGGGCAAGTGGTGAGAAGCCGTGGCTCCTGCTGAGGAAGAGCTAGTGGGAAGGAAACCCTCAGAGCTGGAGTTTTAGAAGCTTGAAGGGGACCTGATTAAAGATGGCTGTCTGGAGGGAGAAGGTCTGCCAACCGCTCCCTCAGGAACCCTCGGTTCCAGATTCCGGGGTGAAAGGATTCTCCTGAGGAAACGGCAAGGAAACTTTGGTCAAGGGAGCAGAAGAACTGAACAAGCATTGGGGGAGGGGATCAGGGGAAGGGGTCCCCCACTATCACCCTTCCCCTTTCCTCTGGACACACTGGCCCTGCCCGCTGCCAGAGAAAGAAGCCACTGGCCTGCCCTCAACCCTCGTGACCTCCCCTCCCTTGTCTCATCCCCGCTATCCCACCCTACAGTACCCAGGGAGAAGAGAAACAGGAGTACTTACATTATACCAACTCTGGCTTTTCTGAAAGGATAAAATAAAAGAGAAGGATTAGTGAGAACAGAGACCACAAGAGCAGCCAGAGGGTCACTGGTTTGAAGGATCAAACACACAACGTGGGGAAGGGAATGGCTTGAAACCCAACCCAGCCACCAGCTACCTGCACAAGGGGTGGGATGGTGTGGGGCTTCTGGGGGACTGAAGAAAGGAGCCAGAGGGATCGGGTAAAGCTACAGGATGAAGCAATCTATCAGAGGTGGAGACTGGAAGCTCCTTGAGGTCAGGGCCTGGTAACATCTGGGGTTTGTCCCCAAGCCCCCGGTTCAGTGCACTGGGCCCAGGGACCAGAAAATGTTGTTGAAGGCCTATGAGTCACGACACATCCATATTTCAAACACAAGCTGGCAGGTGTCTGTTGGGGGATGGGATTCATGTGGTATCAGGCCCCAGACCTCTTCCATACAGTAGCGCTATGAGTGGAAGCCCCTCTTGCCCACAGCCTCATGGATATTGGGTTGCCAAGCAGCTGCAGGGCAGGGTTGGAAGGACATAACAGGTCTTGGTGGACTAGTGGAGTGAGAGGGCAGGCAGGGGGGCTTTCCAAAGGAACAAACAGGTAAAGAGTCACAGACTTCTTCTGAAGAGGACACAGTTTAGGCTCAGTGGGAACTCAGTCTCAACACCCAATGTTCTTCTCCCCACTTCACCGGTGGAGGGGTGTCCTTGCCTGCCCCAACCCTCTTGACCATCCCCATTCTGACCA
The DNA here is from genome assembly GCF_015852505.1 of Tachyglossus aculeatus. Lineage (NCBI taxonomy): Eukaryota > Metazoa > Chordata > Mammalia > Monotremata > Tachyglossidae > Tachyglossus > Tachyglossus aculeatus. The sequence continues at coordinate 20,049,690 of NC_052076.1, read as the reverse complement.
ACCCCATCTGCCTCAACCACAAAGAGCAAGATCTCCTGGTAGAGTGGGGCTGTCCGGGGGGACCAGTCCTAGCTCTGCTTGGTGACCTCAGACAGAGGGCTTCCTTGTTGGCACCACTTGGGCCTTCAGGGAAAAAGAAGGCCAGACGGCAGCTCCCTCTATCTGTCAGTCCCAGATGTGGGGCCTGGGCTGGCCAGTGCTGGATGAGGAACTCGGAAACAAGATCATCACCAGTGGGTCCTGCTGGAAGGGTTTGAGGTGCTGACCAGGTCTTCAACTTCTCCTTTTTCTCCTCCTCCTCCCCTTGCTCTCCAAAGGGCCCCCAGCTTGGGTGGGAGGCCCTCATGAATCATGATGGGTCTGAACCCTGGATTTGACTCTTGGCAGGTGGGAAGATGAGGGCTCTGGGACAAAGCTGTGTAGCAGGAAGCCATCAAGGACCTCATGACTGCTCTGTCCCAATGCAGTTCGCAGCCCAGCCGTGGTTACCCAGACATTCTGGTGGTGGATGGACAGTCCGAACATTTAAGGGTCCATCCTACCATGTGGCTTTGTCAGGCAGTCAATCAGTTGAGCATATTTATTGAGCACTTAACTGTGTGCAGAGCACTGTACTATGTGCTTGGGAGATTATATTATAACAATATAACAATCCTTGCCTACAATAAGCTTACAGTCTAGAGGTATTCTAGGCTTAGATTATTCAGGGCCCATCTAGGGCCTAAAAAACCTAAAACGGACTAAGGACACTGTCACCCAGGAGACCAAAGGGGTCAATATGGTCAGTTGCACCTATCTCTGCTGAGGGTAGGAGATATTTTGAGAGGAGGGAAGCCCACATCAATAAGCATTTCCCCTCCCCAAGGAGGGGAGAGGAGGATTGGATGGGAAGAACATGGAAGACCCTGGTTCCACAGTCCACTGCCTCTAACTCTGCTATCACCCTGGAAGTGGGTAAACACCCTGTACTGTCCCCTAGAGCTGCTGATATGAGGTCGGAGCATGGAGGGCAGAGTGTGAGCACTCTCCTTACCATCTCCCATCTTTTTCATCTCCTCCCCTTCCCCTTTCTTTTCCCCCTTCCTCTAGTTTTCTCTCTGCCCCTCCACAACGATTAGAATTCTGGCCCCTTAGCTCGGCAGATCCCTTCTGCCCTCAGGTGATCCTACCTACTAGGGTTGGGGTTTGAAGTGGTCTACAGTGGTAAACACTGTCAGGGCTTCCACCCCACAACTCACTAGCTGGGCAAATCCTAGCAATATGTATTTCTGCTCACTATATGTCTTCACAATTTACTTCCTTGGTCTATAGTGTTCTGAATTCCCCAAATCACCCCAGGCACTCTTAGCAATGCCCCAGTGGAAGAGAAAGAGCAAGGCCTGGACCAGTGAGTAAGACCAGTGATCCACCCAGCCCAGGGTTCTCTGCCTGCCTTTGACTCAAAAAGGATTTTTGGAGGTTAAGTAACAGCTCCGCATTAATACAATCACTTATCCTATCTCGCCTTGATTACTCCTTGCTGACACTCCAGCCTTCTGTCTCTCCCCATCCCAGTCCATACTTCACTCTGCTGCCCAGATCATTTCTCTTAAAAAAAAAAAAAAAATTAGGGACTTGTTTCCCCAATCCTCAAGAAACTCTAGTGGTTATCCATCCACCTCCACATCACACAAAAACACTTCACCATTGGCTTCAAAGCATTCACTCGCCTTACCCCCTCCTACCTCATCTCTTTACTCTCCTACACAGCCTGCACACCTCACTCTTCTAATGTTACCTTCTCACTGTACCTCTATCTCATCTATCTTGATGCCGACCCCTTGCCCATGTCCCGCCTCTGGCCAGAAACACCCTCCCACCTCAATTCCAACAGACAATTATTCTGTCCCGCTTCAAAACCTGACTGAAGGCACATCTCCTCTAAGAGGTCTTCCCTGACTAAGCCCCCCTTTCCTCTTCTCCCATTCCCTTCTGCTTCACTCTGACTTGCTCCTTTATTCATCCCCCCGTCCAGTCCCATAGCACTTATCATTTTTCTACAAAACCGTTCAGGCCATGTTTCCCAACTCCTCAAGAAACTCCAGTGGTTGCTCATACACCTCTTACCATCAACTTCAAAGCACTCAAGCACTTTGCCCCTCTTACCTCACCTCACTACTCTCCTACTACAACTCAGTCCTCACATTTTGCTCATCTAATGCCAACCTACTCATTGTTCCTTGATCTAAGCTATCTTGCTGCTGACTTCTTGCCTATGTCATGCTTCTGGCCTGGAACACCCTCCTCTTCATGTCTGAAAGACAATTACTCTCCCCCCTTTCAAAGCCTTATTGAAAACACTTCTTCAAGAGGCCTTCCCTGTCTAAGCCTTCACTTCCTTTTCTACCACTTCTTTCTGTGTTGCCCTGATTTACTCCCTTAATTCACCATCCCCTCTCCCCCAGCCCCACCATACTTATGTATGCAACCATAATTTATATTTTTATGCTAATGTCTACCTCCCCCTTTAGACTGTAAGCTCACTGTGGACAGGGAATGTGCCTGTTATAGTTACATTGTACTCACCCAAGTGTTAGTACTGTGCTCTGCACACAGTATGCACTCAATAAATATGATTGGTTGATTTACTGATTGACCAACCCAGTGGAAGCCCTCTCACAATTCCTAATGTCAAGCAGATCAAGCAGGGAAGTGGGGCAGATTTCTGTTTGCTGAAACCCAGATCCATGGAACAGCTGGGGGAATCCCCAAAAATCAATGGCCCCCAGGGCCATGGGTAAAGGCACCCAAGCCCAAGGCCTTCCCATGCAGCACTGGTTTGGCTAGGAATCTCTCCCTTTTCTAGGCAATGCTCCCTGGAGCTTCAGAATCACCTGAGGGGCACCCAGCCCAGCCCCTTCCCACCAAGCCCTACTGCTACCAAGAAACTCCTCTGCCAATCTCCCAAGACCTTGCCCCTTAGCGGGGCCTATGCAGACACTCGGAGGTGGGGGGGTGGGGGGGGGACTCACTGGACCAGTGCCTTGTTTGGAACAGCTATCAGCCTCTCCAGAAGGTCAATCTCTGGAAACCCACCGCCTGGGGGCTGGGTGGTTGGCTGGCACATGCACCTATTCTCTGGCACAGTCTGGGCTGCCCTCCCCAAAGCCCCATGTCCCTACTGGGGGGGAAGGAGTAAGGACTAAGGAGCTAGACTGTAAGTTCACTGTGGGCAGGGAACGTGTCCATTTATTGTTGTATTGTACAAAAGTGCTTAGTACAGTGCTCTGCATACAGTAACTGCTCAATAAATACAACTGAACGGATGAATGAATGAGCAAGCCAAAGAGGTTCTACCATCTCTGAACACAGAACCGGAGGGGTCATTTGCCCCATCCCCGGCACAGTCCAGAAGGAACCTTCCTTTTGCCACTCTCATACCACTAACCCACAGCCTTGGATCACTCCCACTGCCGCCTCCTTCGCTCTTATGCTCGAGCTGCTGAACGCTGCTGGCGAGAGTCTAAACACCAAGCCAACGTTGTTCACTTCAAGTTTATCCTTTCCTGCCTTAACTCTGCCCTCTCCTCTGCCAGGCAAAACTATCTCTCCTCCCTTTCCCATCAGCCCCGTCAGCTCTTCCATATATTTAACTCCCTCCTCAGGCCCCCTGTTCCTCCCCCTCCTCCATTCCCTCACCCCCAAAGATCTGGCCTCCTACTTCATTAGTAAAATTAACTCCATCAGGTCTGAGCTCCCCAAAGTCACTCCTCCCCCTCCTCCAGGCCCCCTGCTCTCCAACCCTCTCTGCTACTCTCCCATCCTTCCCAGCAGTATCCTCAGATGAGATCTCCTCCCTCCTCTCAAGTGCTACTCCATCCACCTGTGCTTCTGACCCCATTCCCTCTCATCTTATGAAATCTCTCACCCCTTCCCTCCTCCGCTCCTTAACTTCCATCTTCAACTGCTCACTCTCCACTGGTTCCTTCCCCTCTGCCTTCAAACATGCCCACGTTTCCCCCATCCTAAAAAGCCCTCTTTTGACCCCACCTCCCCTTCTAGTTATCGCCCTATCTCCCTCCTACTCTTCCTTTCCAAACTCCTTGAACGAGTCTACACCCGCTGCCTCGAATTCCTCAATGCCAACTCTCTCCTCAACCCCCTCCAATCTGGCTTCCATCCCTCACATTCCAACGAAATTGCCCTCTCAAAGGTCACCAATGACCTCCTTCTTGCCAAATCCAACGGCTCCTACTCTATCCTAATCCTCCTCGACCTCTCAGCTGCCTTCGACACTGTGGACCACCCCCTTCTCCTCAACATGCTATCCAACCTTGGCTTCACAGACTCCGTCCTCTCCTGGTTCTCCTCTTATCTTTCCAGCCGTTCATTCTCAGTCTCTTTTGCGGGCTCCTCCTCCCCCTCCCATCCCCTTACTGTAGGGGTTCCTCAAGGGTCAGTTCTTGGTCCTCTTCTGTTTTCTACACTCACTCCCTTGGTGAACTCATTCACTCCTAAGGCTTCAACTATCATCTCTACACTGATGACACCCAAATCTACATCTCCGCCCCCGCTCTCTCTCCCTCCCTCCAGGCTCGGGTCTCCTCCTGCCTTCAGGACATCTCCAGCTGGATGTCTGCCCGCCATCTAACACTCAATATGTCCAAGACTGAACTCCTTATCTTCCCTCCCAAACCCTGCCCTCTCCCTGACTTTCCCATCACTGTAGATGGCACTACCATCCTTCCCGTCTCACAAGCCTTGGTGTCATCCTTGACTCCACTCTCTCATTCACCCCACACATCCAATACATCACCAAAACCTGCCAGTCTCACCTCCGCAACATCTCCAAGATCCGCCCTTTCCTCTCCATTCAAACCGCTACCTTGCTCGTTCAATTTCTCATCCTATCCCAAATGGATTACTGCATCAGCCTCCTCTCTGATCTCCCATCCTCCTGCCTCTCCCCACTTTAGTCTGTACTTCACGCCGCTGCCCAGATTATCTTTGTGCAGAAACACTCTGGGCATGTTAATCCCCTCCTCAAAAATCTCCAGTAGCTGCCTGTCAACCTACGAATCAAGCAAAAACTCCTCACTCTCGGCTTCAAGGCTCTCCATCACCTCGCCTCCTCCTACCTCACCTCCCTTCTCTCCCTCTACAGCCCAGCCCGCACCCTCTGCTCCTTTGCCGCTAACCTCCTCACTGTGCCTCATTCTTGCCTGTCCCGCCGTCGACCCCCGGCCCACGTCCTCCCCCTGGCCTGGAATGCCCTCCCTCCACACATCCGCCAAGCTAGCTCTCTTCCTCCATTCAAAGCCCTACTGAGAGCTCACCTCTTCCAGGAGGCCTTCCCAGACTGAGCCCCCTTTTTCCTCTCTTCCTCCCCATCCCCCCACCTCCTTCCCCTCCCCACAGCACCTGTATATATATTTGTGCAGATTTGTTACTCTATTCATTTTATTTGTACATATTTACTATTTATTTTGTTAATGATGTGCATATAGCTTTAATTCTATTTGTTCTGACAATTTTGACACCTGTCCACATGTTTTATTTTGTTGTCTGCCTCCCCCTTCTAGATTGTGAGCCCGTTGTTGGGTAGGGACTGTCTCTATATGTTGCCAACTTGTACTTCCCAAGTGCAGTACTTCCCAAGTACAGTGCTCTGCACACAGTAAGCGCTCAATAAATATGACTGACTGACTGACTGAATGAATGAATGAATGAACCAAGATACTGACTTCCTGCAGCACCCACCAAAACATCACAGGGCATCTCTGGACTTCTCCCAGCCCCCCAGTCGGGGGAGGGGGACTATAGAGATGGGGGCTTTTCCTAGCAGGTGCACTACCTGCCTACCCCTCCCACCTTATAATCTTTGCAACTTCTGCTGTTCCTGGGGCCTCTTCCTCCCTCTGCTTAATTGCTCTCATCCTCAGCCATATCCTAGGGGCTCTGGGCCTCTGCCACCCGCAGCCTCCTTCACTGACTGACATGGCTGGTGCCCAGAATCCCCAGGTTGGTGCCCATAGCATCAGAACCCAGTCCCAGGTGGGGGAGTCTGAGGCAATCCCAAGCCAGGCCAGGGAGGTGGGTTGGATCAGCCTGGGACCCTGTGGCCTGGGCTCCCCCACCCAGAATTGAATACCCTCTAAGATCCTTAGAATCTGATCCCCTTCCTCCAACCCCACTCCTGTGGAGAAAGGGCACAGGAGGCAAGGAAACAGAGCTAGGGGTGGCGAGGAAGCAGGGATGGATTCTAGGGGAAGATGGAAGTGACTGCAGCGTCATCAGAGCCACTGAGAAAACGGCTAGGGTACCAACCCTCACCAACAGCTTGAGGGTCAGGGAAATCAATCAATCAATCAATCGTATTTATTGAGCGCTTACTGTGTGCAGAGCACTGTACTAAGCGCTTGAGAAGTACAAGCTGGCAACGTATAGAGACAACACTTTCTGCTCTCTTTCAGGCTGGACCAGAGAACCCTGGGGAGAGCTCAAGGAGCCAGCTGGCTCTGGCCACCCCGGGGCGGGAAACCACAGCTCAACCAGGGGTTGGGACCAAGTGCACACACGGGTGGGGCCAGATGGATAGGGGACACTGGTGCAGCCATGGAAGGGGAGAAAGAAATGGCTCCTTACTTTGATCAGGTTAAGTCTGTCATACTGGAAAGAAAAATCAGAACAATTAGAACTGGAAATGGAAAAAAAGTGAAATAGAGTGGAGGAGGGTGGCACAACCATGAGGGATGTGGAGAGACTCTCAGAGCACGCCCACAGTCAGGCCCCCTGGGTCACCGGAGCTAAAGGCACACACTAGACACCCACTGGGCAGGGCATGGGGTTTGCCATGCCTTTGGGGAAAGCGTGTCCAGGAGGTGAAGCTAGAAATCTGTGGATAAGGCTTCCACTCTAAATCACCTACCCCTGAAACACCCTGACAAAGCTGTAATTTCAGATCTATAAGACAGCCAATGCATCAGCTTTCAAGAATTGCATCTAATGTCCCCTGACCCTTTCACTTAACTAGAATTATGCCCTGAATATGTCCAGTCAGGTCTTCGATAGTGTGTGCTTTCATGAGGCATCTGGGATAGAAGTCTCTGGGAGAAATTGGGATCAGTCCTCCCACTGTGTGGGTCTGTCAGAATCAAACACAATGAGGTTGCAGAAGGAATAGTTTAGCATGGATGCCCGGCACTAGACATGGTGGGAGCGATGAAGTGTGAGTTTTCTGAAATGTAAGGCCTTTTAGGAGCCTAATCCCTGATTACAGAAGACCTCACTGTATAGGGCGGTAAAACAGATATTCCTAAAGCCCTCTCATGTTACTGCTTTCGTTTTTATTCATCCTCCAGACATCCCAGAAGAGGCAGGCATTATTATCCTCCTTTTACAGATGAGAAATGGATTCCCGGAGAAGTTAGGGGACTTGCCCAAGGCAACCCAGCAGGCCAGGGACAGGACTGGGTCTGGAACTCAACCAGGTCACCTGACTCCTAGGCCCATGCTCTTTCTCCTAGACCACATGTCTACTTTGGGTTTCGAAGGTGTGCAGGGACCATAGGGAGGCTCCAGCCCGATCCTCCCCGGTTTTGTCCTTGCCCCACTTCTCAGTTAAACCTCTATTTCCCAGGATGGGGAACCAGCCCCGGGGTGCAGTGGAGACCAGGCCCAGGAATCTGGGACCCAGGCACCCGCCTTGCCTGTACTTGATGGTCATGCAGTTCTCTGACTTCAGACTAGGCTGGGCCCGGACAGGCAGGCAGAGGTGGGGAGCGGCCGGAGAGGGGCCACATTGGAGAGGGAACTGGGCCCATTGTTCAGCCTGCCACCATCCCAGCTGCCAGGGCCAGAGTTCCTTGGAGGCGATGATTTTTGCTTCTGACAAGCGTTCAGTCCCACCCAACCAGGCTGTTAAAGAAAAGAACTGCAGTGGGCTAACAACACAGCCTTATAAATAAGGACTAGCACTTACCATCCCACAAAAGTTTTCCACTTGCCCAGCGAGTAAACCGAATGGCACTGACATTCTTTTCGGCTGCACCGCCTGCTCTGTTACTCTCCCAGGAAGCTGGAGGCAAGGGGGCAGAGCCAGCCTGCTGCTACAGGCTACCGTCTCCTTGACCAAGTGGCTCATGGCCTGTGAGGTGGAGCAAACAGACTCAGTTGCTACTCTGGCAAGAGAGGCTCAGGCTGTCTACACCCAGGCCTCGCTCGCTGCATCAGTGTTGCTTCCCTTTCTGTCTGGCGGAAGCAGGGCTTGGAGAGGCAGCAGAGGTTTCTCACCCTGATCGAGCCTGCTTTCACTGGCGAGTGCTGAATTGGGCTGGTGGGCTGGCTGCAGATCTTTGTGGGTATATATATGTGTGTATGCGAGCTGGGAGTGGGGACCCAGGAGTCTGCCCTGTCCGCCGCCCCCCCCATCCCACTGCTGGTCTGCCCAACTTTCCCGACTGTTCTGAGCCCACTCATGGTGCCAGGAAAGAGAGAGGCTGGGGGAGGGGAATGGAAGGCTCCCAAGACCACTTATTTCTCTGTACCATGTGGCTGAGGCCCTGAGGTGGGCACTGGGGCAAGTGATGCCACATCTAGTCCAAGCCTAAGGGAGTCTACTGGGGGCTGGGCATCAGGTTTGTCTTGTGTGGAATCAGGGCTGAGGCTAAAGTTTCTCTTGAAAACTGAAACTGGGACTGACTCCCAGTTCTGGTTTGGACACAGTTCTACAGAGTCACGTGAATCTCCAACGCAGGGTCTGGCTGGTCTGGTTGGGGGCTCTGAAGGGAGGTTTTGAACAGAGGGGATCCAGGCTCGTCCCCCGGCACCACTGCCATCCCCAATCCTAAAATCCCTGAGCTCGGCAGTGGTGCCAGGAGAGCAAGGCAAAATGTGAGCCTCTGGTTTTGCTGGGGAGAGAGAGGGAAATTCACCTGGAGGATCAGGTGACTAATATCCTCACCATAAGAAGATCTCTCTCCAGCCCAAGAACAAGTTTTGAGATATGCTAAGCAACCAGTACTGTGATTCCCTCTGGTGGTAAAAAAGCATCACGACAGAGGGGCTGGGTCCGGAGGAGAGGAGGTTGGGGCGGAGGGTAGTCCTCAGTCAGGAGGGAGGGAGGATGGTCACCTGGTGTCAGACTTCAAGTCCAACTCTCAAACTGTCCAGGTGGGAGGGCCCTCAGGAGGTCAAGTCCATTTCCCTGCCTCCAGACACTTCTGCACCTAAATCAAGGTTGGGCCCTGGTATCATTTACCTCAAAGGCCTCTGGGGCAGGGCAATCCAGCCCACTGGGGAAGGATAAGAGGGGATGTGCCCGGTGTTGGATAGGGCTAGGAGAAAAGGGAGATATATCTACCTAGAGCTCTCCTCCCAGGGCAGATTCAGACTTTCCCAGCGCTTAGAACAGTGCTTTGCACATAGTATGCGCTTAATAAATGCCATCATTATTACTGAGCAGAATTGCTTTTCCCAGTCATTCACCTCCTCTTCCACTCAGAACCTTCTACCAGGGCTTCCCAAGCACCTACAATGAGGAGCTCTGACTGGGGCTATAACCCAGGAACCTCCCCAAACCTCCCCCAATCTCTCTGGTGATCATAGCCCCTCCGCATCACTCAATCTTCCCATCAGCCTGCCAAACTCAGGCTGGGCTTGCCAGGGAGGAAAGTGGGTAATGGGAATCATCACTTCCATTCCCCTGCCTCCAGTTCCGTGGCCCCAAGCCACCCAAAATGGTAGGTGCATCTCCTCATCCTATACATCAAGCCAGGGGCCTGGCAAGGCTCAGAGGAGCCAGTCATAGGTCTCAGCACCCTCCCAGCTGGGAAGTTCACCCTTATATTTAATCCAAATTCCTTGAACTCCCTTTGGCTTCAGTCCTCCATGCCTGATTTCCTGGGGAGCCAGTCACCTTCCTCCCATCAATAACTCTCAGACCTCATCTTCTCATCTCTGTGTGAAGCAACCCCAGGTCCTACAAGTTCTGCCTCTCAGCCCCACTTTCACTGCCACTGCTACCCAACAGGGCCCCCTCATTCGGTGAGCCCTAAGATGGGCTGGGGCTGGGTACCTTCTCCCTCACTGACACAGCCTAGCCCTTACCAGCCCCTGGGCCATCCAGGCTGGTCTCTTGGCATTCCCTGATCAGGGGTCCTTGACTGCCAGCACTCCGCAGAGCATGTGCAAAGCTAAGCCTATTAGTTAGAAAGAGGGTATCAACGGTTACAGACACTAATGTGCCACAGGAAAGCCTCCCAGTGAAATCCTCCACCCACTGTAGGACTCAGAGACCACCAGGCGTCAAGATCTCATCAAAATGCCTGGGAGAGCCCCCTACTACGTCTTTACCCCTTGGGTAAGGACGGAGGCAACAGAGTCGCCAATCCCACAGGAAGGAGAGAGACATTTGGTAGGCAGATTTCCTCCAGAGATAAGACGAGGCTTGGGGGATGCTTGGCAAGCCTGTAAGTGCTGTTCAGGTCTCTAAGATGGGAAAAACCTGTGGCGTCAGGGCCCTTGACAACCCCAGGCAATCCAGGCCCAAAAAGGAAAGACAGAAGGACACCTGATGACAGGGAGATGTTCTTGCGACTGGGGCAGTTAGAAGAAGGAAAGAGATGAAGAAACAAAATGTCATCAGGTGGTGAATGTCCCCAGGCAGGGGTCAGAACTCCACCTTTTCTAGAGTTGGGGAGCAGAGTGGGAAGTGGGGAGGTTGAGAGGTTAGCCAGACCCAGGAGTTGGAGGGAAGGGCAGGACAGGTAGAGGAGTGGGCAGGACAGGGCTCTGAGGGAGTCCCTAGGGCTGTCTCAAATTGGTGGAAGCCTGTGACTGAAAGACCAGTTTTCCTGCCACCTTGATTTGCCTTCCTGAGGTTCCCCCTGAATGCTCTGGGTTCTGCAAGACTTGAGGGCAGGAGCTTCTACCATCCCTGTCCCGGAGGGGGTCTCTGGGGACAAAAGATCATGGGGTTACAATTGCCCCCATTCTTCAACAAGGGCTAGACAAGGAACTGGATTTCCCAGCCCCTGAGCTGCCTGGGGCCTGTAATCGCTGACCTTTGCCTTCGGGTCTCACATTAGGAGAATGGCAGGCCCCTGTCTGCATGGGGCAAAGCATAATGAACTCCTTCTCATCACCTTGGCTGACTTGAGGATCCCTCCATCATCAACTCCCAGGCTCCTGCTCTAGCTGTTGGCATGCAGGGGAAATATGGTCCCCCCCCCCAACCTCTGCAGAGAGACCCTCCTGCCCACTGGAGTCCACCCTCTCTCTTCTGCAGGGTAGAGGCTCTCCGCTTCCTTTGCAGTCACACAGCAGGACAACCAATAGGATTCACAGGAGAACCTGGCTTCATTAATTCCCCAAGTGGACAGGAGGCACCGAGTATCATGGAAATTTAGCCGAGGCAGGTGAACCACTGTTTTTGAGTGTCTCATTTCTTTGGGGCTTTTCCCCATTCTGTGCTATTGGGAGCAGGGCATCAGTGCATTGACCCAGTCCAGAGTGCTAAAACAACATAAAGGACAAAAAACAAATTTGAAAAATAGGACAACACGTTCTTTTAGAGAGACTCATATGTTGGGTTTTTTTTGAAAAAAAACCCAATAAGTAGGCCTTGCACCCTTACTGTCCCTCAAGAAAGCAAATAGTATAAAAGTTTAGCTGAGGGGCTTGGTCTGAGAACCATCTGGCATGCTGGGGACCACTGTGGGAACTGCACTGCAGGCACTGCATTAGAGGTGTGGCACTGGAGGCAATGTATGGCATGTACTGAACTGTAATGTAAGCACTGCACTGGAAACATTTCCCTGGAAGCCCTGCACTGGAGGTTCTGAAAATGCTCTGTCCTTCCCTCCTGTCCCCAAAACCCATGCCGGTGGGTCCCAGGCTGGCCACCGGCCTCACCTTGGAGTTCTTGCCGCCACTTCGGCCCGACTGGGAGGAGCAGCTCCGCTGGACGCCCTGCTCTGGCGTGGATGGGGATTTATCCGAGGAGTGATCTGAGCCCTTCTCCACCATGGCGTCACCGTCGGGATTCTGTGGCGTGGGTGAGCGTGAACGTTTGCGGAGGATGGGGGAGCAGGCAGGTGAGCTGCGGTTCGAGTTACTGGCAGTGCTGTGGGGGTGGACACAGGGAGAGAAAGACACAGAGAGAGAGAGCACAGTTACGGGCAGGCCGCATGGAGCCAGCTAAGGAGGGGTAAGGGGAGGAGCCTTCCAGGAAAGGATCACATCAGGGTAGACTCTCTCAGGATTGACTTGGAGGAGCAATATACCACTGCCCAGCTAGAAGGGACTACTAAAACAGCACACAGGATACGCATGGAGAAGGAAGTAGGTTCCATCTCTAAGATATCCTTTGCAGGGGTTTTGCAAATGTCACCTTAATCCTTCTCTTGACTATTCCAATCCAGTTACACCCACTTCTTGGGAGCACGAGCTTCCTTGGAATCCACAGTATAGATAATCTTTGTAGAGATGAGCTCCTGATCCCACCCACCCACACCATCAATATCAGTACTGGCTCATAAGCCACTCACACCAATGTCTGTGAAAGTGTCTGGGCTGCTTGACAAAGAATATGTCTAACTGTCCCACTAGAGTCCATTTTCACTTCAACCTACTCAATTTGCTGTTTATGCTGCCATGTGTGGTGAGACTCTTATGGCATATAACGTAGTTAATAGTAGTACCACCACCACCACCACCACCTCCCTGGATTTATAAAGCATGTTTATCCTGTTTAAATCAAAGCCCTTCTGCATCAATTGCCTAATCTTATCCTGGAGGGAAAGGAGAGGCAAGAATTAGTTCCCTCATTTCACAGATAAGGAAATCCAGGCCCAGAGAGGGTAAGACATAGAGCAAGGAGCCTGAATCGATACCCAGACTGCCCAGCTCCAAACAACAATCTGCACTGGAAATGTTGCTGCCACTGAATGTTGTTTGAGAAGCGGAAATGCTGTCTGCCAATTCCAAACCTATCCATTACTGCATGGTTTCCACCTTATTGCCTGAGGACTCATTCATTCACTCATTCATATTTACTGAGCGCTTACTGTGTGCAGAGCACTGTACAAAGCTCTTGGGAAGTACAAGTTGGCAATATATAGAGAGGGTCCCTACCCAACAATGGGCTTACAGTCTAGAAGGGGGAAGACAGACAAAAAAACAAAACAAGTAGATAGGTATCAATACCATCAGAATAAATAGAATTATAGCTATATACACATTATTAATAAACTATAGTAAGTATGTACAAATAAAATAGAGTAATAAATATGTACAGATATATACAAGTGCTGTGGGGAGGGGAAGGGGGTAGGGCGGGGGGGTGATGGGGAGTGGAGGAGGAGGAGAGGAAAGAAGGGGGGGCCAGGAGGAAGTGAACTCTCAGTAGGGCTTTGAAGGGAGGAAGAGAGCTAGTTTGATGGATATATGGAGGGAGGGCATTCCAGGCCAGAGGCAGGATGTGAGCCCACTGTTGGGTAGGGACCGTCTCTATATGTTGCCAACTTGTACTTCCCAAGCACTTGCGCTCTGCACACAGTAAGTGCTCAATAAATACGATTGAATGAATGAATGAATGTGGGCCAGGGGTCGATGGAGGGACAGGCTAGAACGAGGCACAGTGAGGAGGTTAGTAGCAGAGGAGTGGAGCGTGTGGACTGGGCTGTAGAAGGAGAGAAGGGAGGTGAGGTCGAAGGGGACGAGGTGATGGAGAGCCTTGAAGCTGAGAGTGAGGAGTTTTTGCTTGATTCGAAGGTTGATAGGCAACCACTGGAGACTGTTGAGGAGGGGAGTGACACGGCAGGGTTCAATTAGCCACTCACTGTGCTGTGCTTGTGCCTCCTCCTCCATGATGAGAAAACAATACAAACTTCCCCCTGTCAAGTCAGGGGAACGGGTCCCTACCAACACAGTGTTCCTTTGCCATCTGAGGTCCAGCATGCTTACCCTGTGCACAGCCACACAGAGCAGGCCTGGCATTCCTCCTGTGAGCAGGAAGTGACCTGGCTGTGGCCTCTACCACCAGAGAAGGAGAGAGGACAGGCAAAGTACTACCCTGTACGCTGCAGAGGCCTGGAGGGACCCAAGCAGGATGCTAAGACTCCTTCCATCCCATACTCCGCTATCTTCAACCTCTTTCTCATGAATGACTCCTTTCCCTCAGCCTTCAAACATGAGAAATGAGATTCTCCCTTAGTCAAAGAAAAAAAAAAGCTAGTGCCTCATTTCCCAGCTCCCCTTTGGGTCCAAATTCCCAGAAAGAGTTGTGCACCGCAGTTGGCATCACTTCCTCCCCACTAACCCTGTATTATTATTAACAGTAATGTTAGTAATAATATCTAAGAAGCACCTACTATGTGAAAGGACTGTGCTAAATTCTGAAGTAGATTCAAGATAATCCAATTGGACACAGTCACACACAGAGGGAGGGAGAATAGATACCTTTTCTCCATTTTACAGATGAGGAAATAGAGGTACAGAGAAGTTAAGTGACTTGCTCACAGTCACAGAGCAGAGTCAGGACTGGACCCACATCACCTGATTCTTGGGTTTGTGCTCTTTCCATTAGGACAAACTGCCTCCAACTACAATCAGGTTCTCTTCTCCTTCATTTCACAGAGACCTCACTCTCCAAAGTCACCAATGACATTTTCAAAGATAAATCCAATGAACTTCACTCTGCCCTAAGCCCTCATGACCTAAGCAGCCTTTAACCCCAGGGATCATCCTGACATAGTCCTCTCTTAGTTATTCCCTTACCTCTCTGTTCACTTCTTATTGGTCTCTGACCCTCTAATTCTGGATAACCCAAGGTTCAGTTCTGGGTCCCCTTTCTCTTTTCAAAATACCCTCACTCTCTTGGGGAGCTTATCCACTTTTATGGCTTCAACTACAACCTCTATATGGAAGATTCCACAACACTTATGTACGTATCTTTAAATTATATATTATAAATTATTTCTTTATATTAAGTCTGTCTCCCCTCTAGACTATAAGCTCACTGATGGCAAGGAACATGTCTACTAACTCTGACTGTACTCTCCCAAGAGCTTAGTACAGTGCTCTGCACATAGGAAACACTCAGGAAATACCACTGATTGATTGACTGATGACTCCCAAATCCACCTCCCTATCTATCTCCACTGCAAGCTCCCATCTCCATCCTCCAGGACTTCACATGGTTGTGTCAATGGAACCACAAGGTCAACATGTTCAAATCTGAACTCACCTGACTTTCCATATCCTCTTCTCCATCTAACTTTCCCATCACAGATGGCAACACTATTACCCTCCCATCTCTCAAGCCCATAACCTTGGCATTATCCTTGGCTCCTCAAACTGTCTCCAAATCGCCATATTCTGTGTTATCAAATCCTGTCGATTCTTCTGCACAAAATCTCCAGAATCCACACCTTCCTTTTTATACAAATGGTCACCACACTGGTCCAAGCATTTGTTGTATCCCATTCTGTCTGCTGCATCAGTCTAATATCTCAAGAGGAGATCTCCTGCCTTCTCTCAAAATCCACCCCCTTCACCTGAGCATTCGACCCCATCCCTCCGCACCTTAATCAAAACTTTGCCTCTTCCTTTCATCCCTCCCTAACCATCATTTTCAACTGTCCGCTCCCCAATGGCTTCTTCCCCACTGCTTTCAAACATGCCCATGTATCCCCTATACTGAAAAAAAACCCCCCTCCCTCTAACCCACAGCTCCCTCCAATTATTGCCCCATCTCCCTAGTACCATTCCTCTCCAAACTCCTTGAGAAAGTTGTCTACACCTGCTGCCTCAAGTGCCCTTCCTCCAGTTCTCTCCTTGACTCCCTCCAATCTGGCTTCTGGCCCCTTCACTCCACAGAAACTGCCCTCTCAAAAGTCACCAGAGGTCTTCTTCTTGCCAAATACAACAGCCTATCCTATCCTCCTATCCTCTATCCTATCCTCTTCGACTTCTC
Source organism: Tachyglossus aculeatus (assembly GCF_015852505.1). Lineage (NCBI taxonomy): Eukaryota > Metazoa > Chordata > Mammalia > Monotremata > Tachyglossidae > Tachyglossus > Tachyglossus aculeatus. The sequence goes on along the minus strand of NC_052076.1, from coordinate 20,033,735 downwards.
AGCCGCCTTCAACACTGTTGACCACCCCCTTCTCCTGGAAACATTATCCAATCTCAGCTTCACTGACACTAGCCTCTCATGGTTCTCCTCCTGCTTCTCTAGTCACTCATCCTCAGTCTCTTTCACGGCCTCCACCTCTGCCTCCCGCCCCCTAACTGCGGGTGTCCCTCAAAGTTCAGTTCTGGGTCCGCTTCTATTCTCCATCTACACCCACTCCCTTAGAGAACTCATTCACTCTTGTGGCTTCCCAAATTTGTGTGGATGATTCCCAAATCTATACCTCCAGCCCTGCAGTCTCTCTCTCTCTCTCTCTGCAGTATCACATTTCTTCCTGTCTTCAAGACACCTCTACCTGGATGCCCCACCATCACCTCAAACTTGAAATGTCTAAAAAAACCTTCCTTACCTTCCCAGCCAAACCCTGTCCTATCCTGTAGATGGCACCACCACTCTTCCTGTCTCACAAGGCAGTAACCTCGGCATTATCCTCGACTCCTCCCTCTCATTCAACCCATATAATCAATCCATCACTAAATCCTGTTGGTTTGACCTTCACAACACTGTTAAAATCCACCCTTTCTTCTCCATCCAAACTGCTAAAACGTTAAACCAAGCATTTATCCTATCCCACTTTGATTACTATATCAGCCTCCTTTCTGAGCTCCCTGCCTCCTGTCTCTTCCCACTCCAGTCCATACTTCACTCTGCTGCCCAGATCATTTTTCTACAAAAACATTCAGGCTACGTTTCTCTATTCCTCAGAAACCTCCAGTGGTTATCCATTCAACTCTGCATCAAACAGAAACTCCTTACCATCAGCTTTAAAGAACTCAATCACTTTGTCCCCTCCTACATCACCTCCCTACTCTTTTACTACAACCCAGCTCACACACCCAGCACACCCAGCTCCCGCACTTTGCTCCTCTAATGCCAACCTTCTCACTGTTCCTTGATCTCCTCTATCTCACCAGGCCCATATCCTGCCTCTGGCCTGGAATGTCCTTCCTCTTCATATTCAACAGACAATTAGTCTCCCCACCTTCAAAGCCTTATTGAAGGCACATTGCCTCTAAGAGGACTTCCCTAAGGCATCTTTTCCTTTTCTTCAACTCCTGACTTGCTCCCTTATTCATCTTCCTTCCCAGCCCTACAGCACTTACATATACATCCCCTACTGTTCTCTATCTACACTCACTCCCTTGGTGAACTCATTCGCTCCCATGGCTTCAACTATCATCTCTACACTGATGACACCCAAATCTACATCTCTGCCCCTGCTCTCTCTCCCTCCCTTCAGGCTCGGGTCTCCTTCTGCCTTCAGGACATTTCGAACTGGATGTCTGCCCGCCATTTAAAACTCAATATGTCCAAGACTGAACTCCTTATCTTCCCTCACAAACCCTGCCCCCTCCCTGACTTTCCCATCACTGTAGATGGCACTACCATCCTTCCCGTCTCACAAACCTGCAATCTTGGTGTCATCCTCGACTCCGCTCTCTCGTTCACCCCTCACATCCAAGCCGTCACCAAAACCTGCCGGTCTCACCTCCGCAACATTGCCAAGATCCGCCCTTTCCTCTCCATCCAAACCGCTACCTTGCTGGTTCAATCTCTCATCCTATCCCAACTGGATTACTGGATCAGCCTCCTCTCTGATCTCCCATCCTCCTGTCTCTCCTCACTTCAGTCTATACTTCACACTGTTGCCTGGATCATCTTTGTGCAGAAACGCTCTGGGCATGTTACTCCCCTCCTCAATAATCTCCAGTGGCTACCAATCAACCTACGCATCAGGCAAAAACTCCTCACTCTTGGCTTCAAGGCTCTCCATCACCTCGCCCCCCTCCTACCTCACCTCACTTCTCTCCTTCTACAGCCCAGCCCGCACCCTCCGCTCCTCGGCTGCTAACCTTCTCATTGCACCTCGTTCTCACCTGTCCCGCCGTCAACCCCCGGCCCGCCATCAACCCCCGGCCCATGTCCTCCCCCTAGCCTGGAATGCCCTCCCTCCGCACATCCGCCAAGCTAGCTCTCTTCCTCTCTTCAAAGCCCTACTGACAGCTCACCTCCTCCAGGAGGCCTTCCCAGACTGAGCCCCCTTTTTCCTCTCCTCCTCCCCATCCCCCCTGCCCTACCTCCTTCCCCTCCCCACAGCAACTGTATGTTTGTACAGATTTATTACTCTATTTTACTTCTACATATTTACTATTCTATTTATTTTGTTAATGATATGCCTCTAGCCTTACTTATATTTATTCTGATGACTTGACACCTGTCCACATGTTTTGTTATGTTATCTGTCTCCCCCTTCTAGACTGTGAGCCCGTTGTTGGGTAGGGACCATCTCTATATGTTGCCAACTTGTACTTCCCAAGCACTTAATACAGTGCTCTGCACACAGTAAGTGCTCAATAAATACAACTGAATGAATGAATGAATCTGTAATTTTATTTTTTTATATTAATGTCTGTCTCCCTCTCTACAGTGTAAGCTTGTTTTGGGCAGGGAAAGTGTCTGTTATATTGTTATAGTGTACTCTCTGAAGTGCTTAGTACAGTGTCCTGCACACAGTAAGCACTCAATAAATACGGCTGACTGAATGACTGAGTTGCCTCCAGCCTTCACTCTGCTGCTCAGATTATTTTTCTAAAACATCTTTCGGCACATACCCCCATACCTCAAAAACTTCCAAAAGCTTAGTACAGTGCTCTGCACACAGTAAACACTTAATAAATAAATGAGATTGATTGATTGATTCTTAGCCTCCCTTCTTTCTAACCTTGCACTTCAAATATGTGAATATTTAAATACAGCTAGAGGGCGAGTTCCTTGTGGGCAGAGATCATGATGCCTCTTGCTTTTGCTACAATTTTCCAAACACTTATTGTAGTGCATTTCCCCAGTAGGGACCCCCATAAATACCATTACTCCTTCTCCTCCTGCTGAGATGGCCACCACTTTCAGCCAGGGAGTACTCGCTGGAAGGGACTGTGTGGGTAATCCTGGACATTCACTGCTTCTAGAAAGGACAACTACTTCAGGAATGTTTCCTGCTAGTTTTAGAAGCCTCTAGGGAAGGAAATTCCATCACACCCCATGGTTTTCACAAAGTGCTTCCTCACAACTAACTGCAATACTGTGTATTTCAAGTGACTTTCCCATTACTGTAGATGGCACTACCATCCTTCCCGAACTCACAAGCCCACAACCTTGGTGTCATCCTTGGCTCCACTCTCTCGTTCACCCATCACATCCAATCCGTCACCGAAACCTGCTGATCTCACCTCCACAACATCGTCAAGATCTGCCCTTTCCTTTCCATCCAAACCGCTACCCTGCTCGTTCAAGCTCTCACCCTATCCCAACTGGATTACTGCATCAGCCTCCTCTCTGATCTCCCATCCTTCTGTCTCGCCCAACTTCAGTCTATATTTCACGCCGCTGCCTGGATCATCTTTGTGCAGAAACACTCAGGGCATGTTACTCCCCTCCTCAAAAATCTCCAGTGGCTACCAGTCAACCTACGCATCAGGCAAAAACTCCTCACTCTTGGCTTCAAGGTTCTCCATCACCTCGCCCCCTCCTACTTCACCTCCCTTCTCTCCTTCTACAGCCCAGCCCGCACCCTCCGCTCCTCTGCCGCTAACCTCCTCACTGTGCCTCGTTCTTGCCTGTCCCGCTGTCGATCCCCGGTCCACGTCCTCCCCCTGGCCTGGAATGTCCTCCCTCCGCACATCCGCCAAGCTAGCTCTCTTCCTCCTTTCAAAGCCCTACTGAGAGCTCACCTCCTGCAGGAGGCCTTCCCAGACTGAGCCCCCTCCTTCCTCTCCCCATCCCCCCTGCCCTACCTCCTTCCCCTCCCCACAGCACCTGTATATATGCATATATGTTTGTACATATTTATTACTCTACTTATTTATTTTACTTATACATATTTATTCTATTTATTTTATTTGGTTTATATGTTTTGTTTTGTTGTCTGTCTTCCCCTTCTAGACTGTGAGCCCGTTGTTGGGTAGGGACCGTCTCTATATGTTGCAAACTTGTACTTCCCAAACACTTAGTACAGAGCTCTGCACACAGTAAGCACTCAATAAATACGACTGAATGAATGAATGAATTTTAAGCAAGGATCCACTCAGCCCAGGATTCTGTCACTGGATGCTTTGAGGGGCTTTGTGATGGTTGTCCTCACTGGCACCCATTCTCGGGGCTGTGGATGAACCATCTAAACAAACTCCTTTAACTTTAGAACTTTCCCTCCAGTAATTAATCCATCAAGGGCCTCGCATCCAAGAATGTATCCAATCTCCCCTTGAAACTGTTGCTATTTCCGGCTGCAGGGGGTGGCTCCACACCCCAGTGTCAGGGATTTGAATGAATAACAATTTCGTGTTCTCCCTGGCCAGATTTTGGAAACTTGGGTTGCGTCCCTGTTCATTTTCATCTTTCCAAACTTTCCCCGAGGGTCCCTGTTTCCTATCCCCCCCACCTCACCACCTTCACCTCCCCACAGCACCTGTATATACACACACACACACACACACACACATATATACACACACATATATATATATGTGTATATATATACACATATATATGTATATATCTATGTATATGTATACATAGATAGACATATATATATATGTATGTATATATATACACATATATATCAGGCAGGAACTCCTCACCCTCGGCTTCAAAGCTCTCCATCACCTCGCCCCCTACCTCACCTCCCTTATCTCCTTCTACAGCCCAGCCCTCACCCTCCGCTCCTCTGCCACTAATCTCCTCACCGTACCTCGCTCTCGCCTGTCCCGCCATCGACCCCCGGCCCACGTCATCCCCCGGGCCTGGAATGCCCTCCCTCTGTCCATCCGCCAAGCTAGCTCTCTTCCTCCCTTCAAGGCCCTGCTGAGAGCTCACCTCCTCCAGGAGGCCTTCCCAGACTGAGCCCCTTCCTTCCTCTCCCCCTCGTCCCCCTCTCCATCCCCCCCCGTCTTACCTCCTTCCCTTCCCGACAGCACCTGTATATATGTATATATGTTTACACATATTTATTACTCAATTTATTTTACTTGTACATATCTATTCTATTTATTTTATTTTGTTAATATGTTTGGTTTTGTTCTCTGTCTCCCCCTTCTAGACTGTGAGCCCACTGTTGGGTAGGGACTGTCTATATGTTGCCAACTTGTACTTCCCAAGCACTTAGTACAGTGCTCTGCACACAGTAAGCCCTCAATAAATACGATTGATTGATATATATATATATTTATATATATATGTGTTTGTACGTATTTATTACTCTATTTTACTTGTACATATTTATTCTATTTGTTTTATTTTGCTAATATGTTTTGTTTTGTTGTCTGTCTCCCCCTTCTAGACTGTGAGCCCACTGTTGGGTAGGGACCGTCTCTATATGTTGCCAACTTGTACTTCCCAAGCGCTTAGTACAGTGCTTTGCACACAGTAAGAGCTCAATAAATACGACTGAATGAATCAATGAATGAATGAAAATCCCGGCACCAGGTTCTGCATGCAGATGAGGAGCCCACATTCACAGGGATGAGGAAATGGAAAGAAACAACTAAGAAGCAAAGTAGGGGGCCTGTTTTGGGGATTCACCACATAGAAACATTCTAGGTTCAGGTCCTGCTTGGAGAACTTCAGCAAAATGATGTGGGTGATGACATCATACTAGGCCACCTTCCCCAGGTAAAGCATATCCCTTGAGTCAGAGTGGAGGAGTTGACTTTAGTCCACCTTCAGCAACTCTCCTTCCCTTAACACCTCCCTTCTGCCAGCTCCCTCTCTGCCAGTCTAGCTTCTCTGCTCCTGAGCACCTTCCTGCCCAACAATACCCACCTCCACTCCCCACACTCCGGTCTCTTGGGTCCCTGAAGCTGTCTGATTGTGGAGGATGGTCCAGTTGGGCTAGAGGTAGATTTGGGGATGTTCTAGGGCACTAACCCTCTTTGACCCTCAGGATTTGCTCCAGGAGGCCATTATCGGGTTAATGGGTTCACAGCTGTGAACACCAGGAGGACTTACCCCAAAATTTCAGGCAGGTGTGTGGGGATCATAGACGCGCTTAAAGCTTTGCAAGGGGGTATCACAGCTCCCAGAGGCTTTTCATTCCTCAAATTCCCCCCCCCCACCCATCCCTCCACTTTCCCAGCGAATTTGAAGTCATCACAGTGCTGGTCATTGGGGATTGGTTCCTTGGGAGCAAAATGTTGCTTGGTTTTTCATCAGACAGTCTGTTGGCCCATCCCCCGATCAGAAGGAATATGGCCTCAGGCACCTTCGACCCATTATTTTAATTTTCTGGGTCAGGCACCACGGGCTGCACTTCCTGCCTCTGAGACTCAAACAGATTCACATGGACCTGGAAAGGGAAGGCAGCAATTATGAAATAGATGTGGGGATGGACTCAGGGTTCACTCGATATAAATGGCTCAATTTGGGAGAGCTGGAACGGAACTGGGAAAGTAACTTCATCAGATGGAGTTTGGATGACACTTGAAGGGCCTTTTTGAGGGTTGTCGCAGGGAAATATTATCCATCCTTGGCTTCACTGACTCCGTCCTCTCCTGGTTCTCCTATCTTTCTGGACACTCCTTCTCAGTCTCTTCTGTGAGCTTCTCCTCTACCTCCCACCCTCTAAACTTGGGGGTACCTCAAAGCTCAGGGTCCCATTCTATTCTCCATCTACACCCAACCCCTTAAGAGAACTCATTCACTCTCAGGGACAACTAGCATCTCTACGTGGATGCTTTCTGCCTGCACGTCCCACCAACACCTCTCCCCAACTTTAAAGCCTTTATTGAAGGCACATCTCCTCCAGGACTGAGGACTCCAGGACCCCTCCCTGCCTGAGCCCTCCTCTCCTCTTCTCCCACTCCCTTCTGCGCCACTCATACTTGCTCCTTCATTTATCCTCCTTCCCTTGCCCAAAGCACAAATGTATATATCTGTGATTTATCTATTTATTTATATTAACGTCTGTCTCCCCCTCTAGACTGTGAGCTCGATGTGGGCAGGTACTGTGTCTAATGTTACACTGTACTCTCCCAAGCACTTAGTATTGTGCTTTGCACACAGTAAGCACTCAATAAATATGATTACTCAATAACAATAATAATAATAATCTTAAACTAAACATGGCCAAAACAAAACTCCTTATCTTCCCACTAAAATCCTATCCTTCCATTGTCTTTCCCATCACTGTTGACAATACCACTAACCTCCCTATCTCAAGCACATAACCTTGGTGGTGTTCTCAACTTATGTCTCTTATTCAATTCACATATTCAATCTGTCAGCAAATCCTGTAGGTTCTATCTTCATGACATCCATAAAATCCACGCTTTCCTCTCCATCCAAACTGCCACTACCCTAATCAAAGCACTTATCCTATCCCACCTTGACTACTGCACCTAATTCCTTGCTGACCCCCTGGCCACCTGTCTCTCCCAACTCCAATTGGTATTTCACTCTACTGCCCCAATAATTATTCCCAAAAAGCATTCAGTCCATTACTCCGTACTCCTAAAGAACCTCCAATGGCAAGGAGGTTGTAGTAGCCATCTAGTAGATGGGCAGTCATCTACTTCTGTATCAATCAAAAACTCCTTACCATTGGTTTTAATGCTCTCAATCCCCTTGCCCCCTCCTACCTTACTTGTCTGATCTCCTACTACAGCCCAGCCCACATGCTTTGCTCCTGTAGTGCCAGCTTACTCACTGTGCCCTGAACCTGTCTATTTTGCCACTGACCTCACATCCTCCTGCTGGCCTGGAACTCCTTCCCTCTCCATACACTCCAGATCAACACTTTCTCCACCTTCAAAACCTTATTAAGTTCACATCTCCTCCAAGAGGCCCTCCCCACTTAAACCCTCTTTTCACTGGCTGTTTCTCCCTTTTGCCTCATTTAGGCACTTGATCTTTGGGGATTTTGAATTCACCCCACCCTCAGCCCCACAGCACTTATGAACAAATATAAAAATTATAAATTATTTCTTTATATTAATGTCTATCTCCCCTTCTAGACTATGAGCTTGTTGTGGGCAGGTAACATGTTTACCAACTCCGTTTTGTTATACTCTCCCAAGTACTAAGGTACAGTGCTCTGCACAAAATTAGTGATCAATAAATACTACTGATTGACTGATTAAGTGACTGACAAAAACCAGTAGAAGAGGGGAGTTGGAGAAGAGGGAATTCATTCAATCGTATTTATTGAGCGCTCACTGTGTGCAGAGCACTGTACTAAGCGCTTGGGAAGTACAAGTTGGCAACATATAGAGATGGCAACAGTGGATGTATACAGCCTATTGGAGAAGCTTGGACAGGATTGGGAGGGGGAGATAAGAAGGTTGCATGGTGTGGTGGGATACAGAGAAGAGTCTTTTTTAGAACTGGGGAGATGTGGGTATGTTTGAAGGAGAGTTAGGCACTGGAGATGAATGTTAGAGAGGGAAGAAGAAGGGATGAAAATGTTTTAAAAGGTGTTAAGTGATGGGACTGGAGGCACATGTAGTAGGAACAGATTTTTACGCAGGTGGGAGGTCTCCCCTTGAGATACAGTTGGGAAGGATGAGGGGTTGGATTTAGGGAGATTTCTGGGGTGCTCACACCTGGTGGTTTAGATGCTATTACCAATTTAGCTGGCAAAATCATCAAGGACCAGTGGGTAGAGAAGTATGTTGGAGGACAAGAGGTTTCAGGGAGAGTTAAAGGTTAGGAACATTAGGAGAGGGCAGTGTGGCAGAGGGCAGTGGGAGTTGGTGAGGAAGGAGGAGTAATGTTGCTGAGTGGAAGAGCAGATTTATAGCAGGTGAATCAATCAATCAATCGTATTTATTGAGCGCTTACTATGTGCAGAGCACTGTACTAAGCGCTTGGGAAGTACAAATTGGCAACACATAGAGACAGTCCCTACCCAACAGTGGGCTCACAGTCTAAAAGGGGGAGACAGAGAACAGAACCAAACATTCCAACAAAATAAAATAAATAGAATAGAAATGTACAAGTAAAATAAATAAATAAATATGTACAACCATATATACATATATACAGGTGCTGTGGGGAAGGGAAGGAGGTAAGATGGGGGGATGGAGAGGGGGACGAGGGGGAGAGGAAGGAAGGGGCTCAGTCTGGGAAGGCCTCCTGGAGGAGGTGAGCTCTCAGCAGGGCCTTGAAGGGAGGAAGAGAGCTAGCTTGGCGGATGGGCAGAGGGAGGGCATTCCAGGCCCGAGGGATGAGTGTGAAGGGGTGTGAAGATGAGTGTGAAGGGGCCAAAGTTAGCCCAGTGCCTGGATTTCCACCAACAGAGCTCCATGGCATGATACAGGAGCTGAGGAAGCACGCTGTGAAGGTGATCCAGGGTTGGGGAATCAGTGGGGCGAGCATGTTGTGGAGGTGATCCAGGGCGGGCAGGAGGGAGAGGGGATTTGAATTCAACGGAGAGAAAAATGCCCTTAAGCCCACTTCCCTCATCTTGGCCATTGCTACTCAAAGCCAGAGAGGAAAGCATCATTAAATAGAGGAGCCAGGCTTTCCATCACCCAGGCCGTGCCAGGCTGTGCTCTCTCTCCCCACCCCTGGTCTCCAGCTTCTTCTGTTCAGATGCAGACTTTGGAACACGACCCACGGAACAGCTATGACAAACACTATTTGCTGTTTGCTATGGAGACCGAGGCCCATGACCAAACCCGGATGCTACGTTTGAAATGCCAAAATAGGCTGACCCGCTTTCCCCCACCACCTTTAAAGTCAACAAAATAAAACTTTACTTGGCCTTTTCAGGGCTCAAAGAGGGCCCAGAGAGCCTGTCCTGCCCATGTGTGGTTTGGAGCTGCTAGCAGAGAACTGGAGTGAAGGGGAAGGAGAGGAGAGGAGATTTCAGAGACACATCTGAGCCTTCCTGGAATCACCAAGGAGACCCAAGTCCACAAGGCAGCCACCAAGGAGAATTGCAAACTGTCAGCCCCATGTGGGACAGGGTCCATGTCTAATTCTTTTTTTTATTGGCATTCATTTAGTTTTTACTATGTGTCAGACACTGTACTAAGTGCTCGGGTAAATACAAGATAAATTGGAAACATTCCATGTTCCACATGGGGCTCACAGTTTTCATCACCCCCATTTTCGAGATAACTGAGGCACAGAAGTGAAGCGACTTGCCCAAGATCATACAGCAGACAACTGGAAGAACCGGGATTAGAACCCAGGTCCTTCTAACTCCCAGGCTCATGCTCTATCCATTAGGTCATGCTGCTTCCTACTTGTGTACTCCTTCCCAGCACTTAGTACACTGCTTGGCCACCCAGTAAACCCTTAATCAATCAATCAATCGTATTTATTGAGCGCTTAATGTGTGCACAGCACTGTACTAAGTGCTTGGGAAGTACAAGTTGGCAACATATAGAGAGAGTCCCTACCCAACAGTGGGCTCACAGTCTAGAAGACTAGAAATCTTAATGACTATTACCACCACCCCCTGGGGCAGTGCAGTGAAGAAGATGGTTGTCTACTGAACAGGAGGGGAAGAGAAGAAATTTCATTCTCTTTTAAAGGGGAAAATGGGCCCAATTACCTTCAGATAAATTACTAATTTTATGGATTATTCATAGATAATTATTTCTTCTTTTTTAAAGATCTCACTAGTTGTGACCTGGCCTCATATGTCCATCCTGCAGCCATGGCTCATTCCAGGCATCCAGGGCTGTCCATTCTCACTGCTCAGGCAGGTCCTGGGGCATGCTTCCTGTTACCTAGATTGGGGTCCAGCACCTGCATCTATTGGGCATTATCTGTTACTTTGTATAATCTTGTATTAGCAGTACTACTACTCTCCTTCAGGAAGCCTTCCCAGATTGATTTATCTCCCCACACTCTCAACTCCACTCTCTCCACTGAACTCAACTCGCTCGTTCCCCTGTCCTTCCGCTGATCTTGTACCACTAACCCGCAGCCCTGGACCACCTTCACAGTATGCTACCTCCACTCTTGTGCTCGAGCAACAGAGCACTGCCAGCAGAAATCCAGACACCAAGCCAACCCTGTCCATCTGTAACTAATTCTCACCTGCTATAACTCTGCCCTCTCCTCTGAATGGGAACAAGACTTCTCCTTCCTTATTGACTCCAATTTCCCATTGCTCATGCCAGCTCTTTCAATCAATAGATCACTCAATCAATCAATAGTAGTTATGGATCCCTTGCTGTGTGCAAATCACTGCACTAAGTGCTTGGGAGAGTACAAAATGAACAACGAAGTACAAATGAAGCAGCAGCATGGCCTAGTGGCAAGAGAACGGTCTTGGGAGTCAGAGGTCATGGGTTTTAATCCCAGCTCCAGCACTCATCTGCTGTGTGACCTTGACCAAGTCACTTAACTTCTCTGTGCCTCAATTACCTCATCTGTAAACTGGGGATTAAGACTGTGAGCCCCACAGTCTAACCTGATTACCTTGTATCTACCCCTGTGTTTGACACATAGTAAGTGATTAATAAATACCATAATTATTATTATTATTATTATTATTACAAAAGAGTTGGTTTCAAACTTTTAAACCCCTTCTTAAAAGACCCATTCCCCTGCCTCTTGCGCCAAATTGATCTTATCTTTTCATCAATTAAATTGAAACCATCAGGAGTGAACTCCCAAAAATCTCCTGCTCCTTTTGAGTCCCACCCACCTCCTCCATTTTGACTTCTCATGCTTCTCCTGCCTCTGCTTAAAGTCTACTCCCTCCATCTGTGCCTACAAACCCATAGCTTCAAACCTTATTAACACTTGCCCCTTCCTTCTTTCCTCACTGACCACCATCTTCAACCGCTGCCTTTTCCCCCACTATTTAACATACTTACATATGCACATCCTAAAAAAAACATAAAAAACTCCCTTGACCCCACCACACCTTCCAGTTATCTCCTCATCTCCCTCCTACTTTTCCTTTCCTGACACCTCAAGTTAGTTGTTTATACCCACTGGAGGACTTCCTCTCCTCCAATTCTCATTTTTGACCTCCTGCAGTCTGGCTTCCACCCATTCCACTCCACGGAAAATGTCTTAAGGTCACCAATAGCATCCTTCTTGCCAAATCCAATGTCTCTACTCCATCCTAATCCTCCTCAACCTCTCAGCTGCCTTCAACACTGCTGACCACTGACTCCTCCACTGTTTCCCACACCCTAACTGTGGGGGTCCTTCAAGACTAAGTTCTGGGACCCCTTCTATTCTCCATTGATATCCACTCCCTTGGAGAACCAATTTGCTCCCAAAGCTTCAAATCCTTCTCTATGAGGATAATTCCTAAATCTACCTCTCCTGCCTTGACTACTCTCCTTCCCTGCAGCCTCACATCTCCTGCTTTCATGACATCTCTACTTGGATGTCCTGCTGACACCTGAAACTCAACATGCCAAAACAGAATTTCTCATTTTTCTACCCAAATCTTGTCCTCCTTTGTACTGTGATGACTTTCCCATCATAGTAGACAATACCACCATCCTTCCTGTCTCTCAGGCCCATAATTTCGGAATTTACTTTGACTTATCTCTCTCATTCGAACACATACTCAGTTTGTCACCAAATCCTGTCAGTATGACCTCCACAACATTTCTAGAATTTTATCCTTCCTTTCAAGACACACTGGCCTAAGAACCTGTCATATTCTGCTTCGATGACGGCATCTGCCTCCTCCCTGATCTTCTGGCCTCCTGTCTCTCCCCACTCCAGTCCACATTTTGCTCTGGTAACAGGATCATTTCCCTGACAAATTAGTTCTGCACCTATCTCTCCATTCCTCAAAAACTTTCAGTGATTGCCCATCTGTTTCCACAACAAACCAATACTCCTTTCCATTGGTTTTAAGGCAATCAGCTCACACACAATCCAGTTCACACACTTCACTCCTCTAATGCCAACCTATTTCAATCTTTCCTCTCTATCCATCAACCCCTTGATCATGTCCTCCCTCCTGCCTGGAATTCCTTTCCTCTTCCTATCCAACAAACCAATCAATCGACCATATTTATTGAGTGCTTACTGTATGCAGAGCACTGTACTAAGCACTTGAGAAAGGACAACACAACAATACAACAGACACATTTCCTGCCCATAATGAGCTTACAGTGTAGAAAAGGAGACAGATATTAATATAAATAAATTATGGTTATGTACATAAATGCTGTGGGGCTGGGGAGGCGGTGGTAGATAAAGGGAGCAAGTCAGGGTGACACAGAAGAGAGTGGGAAAAGAGGAAATGAGGGCTTAATCAGGGAAGACTTCTTGAAGGAGATGTGCCTTCAATAAAGCTTTGAAGGTGAGGAGGGTAACTGTCTGTTGGATAGCTTGGGGAGTCACATAACTAGATGGCCACTCTATCCATCTTCAAAACCCTATTAAACCACATCTGTTCAAAGAAGCTGTCTTGACTAACACCTCATTTCCCCATACTATTCCCCTTTCTTTCTGCTTCACCTATGCACTAGGGTAGACCTTTATGTAGTTTGACTCATTCATTCAATCATATTTATTGAGTGCTTACTATGTGCAGAGCATTCTACTAAGTGCTTGGAAAATACAATTCAGCAATTAAGAGAGACAATCCCTGACGACACTGGGCTAACAGTCTAGAAGGGGAGACAGACATCAAAACAAGTGAACAGGCATCATACTCACCCCACTCTCAGCCCCACAAGACCTCTGTACCTATCCTGCATATGTATACATCTACCACTTCCCCTATCTGCAATTTATATTAGTGCCAGTCTCCACCATTAGTTTCTTTTTTTAATGGCATTTGTTAACTGCTTACAATCATCATCATCAATCGTATTTATTGAGCGCTTACTATGTGCAGAGCACTGTACTAAGTGCTTGGGAAGTACAAATTGGCAACATATAGAGACAGTCCCTACCCAACAGTGGGCTCACAGTCTAAAAGGGGGAGACAGAGAACAAAACCAAACATACTAACAAAATAAAATAAATAGAATAGATATGTACAAGTAAAATAAATAAATAGAGTAATAAATATGTACAAACATATATACATATATACAGGTGCTGTGGGGAAGGGAAGGAGGTAAGATGGGGGGATGAAGAGGGGGACGAGGGGGAGAGGAAGGAAGGGGCTCAGTCTGGGAAGGCCTCCTGGAGGAGGTGAGCTCTCAGCAGGGCCTTGAAGGGAGGAAGAGATGTGCCAGGCAGTCAATCAATCACATTTATTGAGCACTTACTGTATGTATGGCACTGTACTAAGTGCCAGAAGAGTACAATATAAAAGACACATTCTCTGCCCAAAAGAATTTACTGCCTAGAGGAAGAGACAGGCATGAATAAAAATACAGTAAAGATATGTACATAAGTGCTGTAAGGGTAGGGGGGAGGTGAATAAAGGGAGCAAGTCAGGGTGATTCAGCAGGGAGTGGGAGAAGAGGAAAGGGGGACTTAGTCAAGGAAGGCTTCTTGGAGGAGATGTGCCTTCAATAAGGCTTTGAAGATGGGGAGAGTAACTGTCTGTCAGATATGAGGAGGGAGGGAATTCCAGGGCAGAGGCAGGATGTGGGCGACATGTTGGCAGCAAGATAGACAAGATCCAGGTACAGTGAGAAGGTTGGCATTAGAGGAGTGAGTTGCAGTGGAAGAGTAGAGAGGTGAGGTAAGAGGGGGTAAGGTGATTGAGCACTTTAAAAGCCAATGGCGAGGAGTTTTTGTTTGATGTGAAAGTGGTTGGGCAACCACTGGAGGCTTTTGAGGAGTGGGGAAACATGGATTGAACGTTTTTGTAGAAAAATGATCCGGGCAGCAGAGTTAGGTATGGACTGGAGTGGAGAGAGACAGGAGGCTGGGAGGCCAGCAAGGAGGCTGATTCAGCAATCAAGGCAGGATAAGTGCTTAGATTAACATGGTAGAGGTTTGGATGAAGAGGACAGGGTGAATATTAACAATGTTGTGAAGGTTGAACTGAAGGATTTAGAGATGGATTATGTGGGTCGATTGAGAGAGATGAGTCAAGGAAACAGGTTTGTGAGACAGCAAGGATGGTGGTACTATCTACGGTGATGGGAAAATGATGGGGAGGACAGAGTTTGGGTGTGCAGATAAGGAATTCTGTTTTAGAAATGTTAAGTTTGAGGTGTTGGGAGGACTAGAGATGTCTTGAAGGCAGGAGGAAATGCAAGACTGCAGAGAAGGAGAGAGATCAGGTCTGGAGATGTAGATCTGTGAATCATCCACGTAGAGGTGGCAGTTGAAACCACGGGAGAGAGTAAGCTCTCCAAGGGACTGGGCGTAGATGGAGAATAGAAGGGGACCCACAAATGAATCTTGAAGGACACCCACAATTAGGGGAGGGAGGCACATGAGAAGACTGCAAAAGAGACAGAGAATGAGTGGCCAGAAAGATAGGAGGAGAACCAGGAGAGGCCAGTGTCAATGAAGCCAAGATACGATAATGTTTCCAAGAGGAGGGGGTTGTCGACGTGTCAAAGGCAGCTGAGAGGTCGAGGAGGATTTGGATGGAATAGTGGCCATTGGATTTAGCAAGAAGGAGATCATTTGTGATCTTTGAGAGGGAGGTTTCTGTAGAGTGCAGGGGATGGAAACCAGATTGGAGGGGGTCAAGGAGAGAAATGGAGGAGAGGAATTTGAGACAGCAGGAAGACGTCTGTCTTCCCCTCTAGACTGTAAGCTCATTGTGGACAGGGAATGTGTCTGTTTACTGTTGCACTCTCCCAAGCGCTTAGTGCAGTGTTTTGTACACAATAAGCACTCAATAAATATGACTGACTGACTTCGGATAGGGGAGACATGGGCATGCTTGAAAGCCGTGGGGAAGAAGCCACTGGAGAGCGAATAGTTGAAGGTGGTGGCTAGGGAGGGAAGGAAAGGTTTTGATAAGGGCAAAGGAATGGGGTTGGATGCAAGTTAAGGGGGGTGAATTTTGAGAGAAGGCGGGAGATCTCCTCTAGAGATGAAAGATGGGAGAGTCGAAGAAGGGGCAGGAGTGGAGAGGGACTGGGAAGGTGCAGGAGAGATTTTAGGGCGATCACATCTGATAGTGTCAATTTTCTCAATAAAGTAGGTGGTCTGGTCATTAGGAGCAAGGGATGGGGGAGGTGGGAGGACAGAGGGTTTGAGAAGCGGGTAAAACATCTGGGACAACTGGTGAGGGCAATTGGCATGGACATTGGCATGGGTGTCAATAAGGATGGAGAAATAATTTTGCTGGGCAGAGGAGAGGTCAGAGTTAAAACATGCAAGCATATATTGAATTGGATGAAATCAGCCTATTATCTAGATATCCACCAGCAGCGTGCTGCAGCTCATCCTCAAGAGTGAAGGAGGAGGACTGTGGAGGTGATCCAGGGCTGTGGGTTAATGCTACAGGATCAACCAAGGGATGCGGGAGCAAGTGAGTTGAGTTGAGTTCAGAAGAGAGGGTGGTGATGAGAGTGTCAATTTGGTCATCAAGGGAAGGTAGTTTGGGTATGGAGGCTAAATGGGGCAAGATGACTTGAGAAATTGGATGGGGTCAAAAGACCAGAGGTCTCTGTGGGGGAACAGCATAGATTTGCAGGGAGGAGGTGTGTGGGAGAAAAGGCAGGTGAAGAAGTTGTGGTCAGATAGAGGGATTTCAGAATTGGTGAAGGTAGAGATATGTGCAATCTCAAAATTGTGCTAGAGATGATGAGATTGAGTGTGTGTCCAAGTTGGTGAGTGGGCGAGGTGGGGTGGAGCAGGAGGTCAGTGGAGTTGAGGAGCGATAAAAAGCGGGTAATGGAAGGGTCATTAGGAATATCTATGTGGATACTGAAATTCCCAAGGATCAATGGAGAGATGGAGATAAAGAGAAGGAATGTGAGAAAGGGATCAAAATGATTCAAAAGGTTGGAGGTGGGACCAGATTCTCTAGAATCTGGAATTGGGGATAGAGGCAGATGATATGGGCTTCAAAGGAAGGGAAAGAAAAGGATGGGGGGAGATGGAATGGTGTGAAAGCAGCACTGGGGTACAAGAAGGAAGCCAACACCTCCCTCTTTCCCAGGGAGTCCAGGGGAGTGGATGAAGATCAGGCCTCCCCACAGCCTTTATGTACACATCTATAATTTATTTATTCATATTAATGTCTATCTCCCCCACTGTAGACTATAAGCTCATTGTGGGCAGGGAATGTGCCTGCTGTTTTATGGTACACTCCCAAGAGCTTAGTACAGTGCTCTTCATAGTAAATGCTCAATAAATATGATTGAATTGAATGAGTGGTTTAATTTGTAAAATCGGGATTAAATATCTGTTTGTTCTCCACACTAAACTGTGAGCCCCACAAAAGACAGGTACTGTGTCCCACTTGATTATCTTATATCTACTCCCATTCCTTAGTACAGTATTTGACACACAAGTGGCTAACAAACACCATTATTATTATTATCTGTTTTTCATCACTGTATGAAGGATTAGTTGAAACTACAGCAAAAGGGATTTTGACCTAAAACACAGAATTGCCTGTGCTGAGCCACCAAAACAACTTACTAGGAGAAACTGCTGCATCCATCTCTAGGATCCTTACTACACTAGCCTGCTCTCTTATGGTGGCCTGGGCAAGGCGCCTGGAAACAGGGGGATGGACTAGTCTGTCTCCCCCTTCTAGACTGTGAGCCCCTTGTTGGGTAGGGACTGTCTCTATATGTTGCCGACTTGTACTTCCCAAGCGCTTAGTACAGTGCTCTGCACTCAGTAAGTGCTCACTAAATACAATTGAATGAATGAATGAATATGCCCTCCAGAATTCCTGTGGGCAGGGAAAGTGTCTACCAACTTACTGTTAAATACTCTTCCAAGTGCTGTAAACAGTAAGTACTCAGTAAATACCATTGATTGATTGATTGATTCCAAATCTGTGAATCACATCTACACCTAACAGAATCTTCCTAGCAGGAGGCTAATTATGTCAGAGTCCATATGCCCCACCCTTCCTGCAGGAACACCAACCACACCACAATTCAACCATTTCTTCTGGACAGTCAGATGCAAATGATATCTCCAAGAATTGGGCAGAGGCTCTCAGCCTTCCCTGACTGTAGGAGCCAAGGGATTATCCAGACCAATACTGCAAAGGTTGGGTCCTGTCCTAATTAGGAAGAGCCTAATCTACTGGTTTAAATAGCTAATTAAGGAGTGGGGTCCAGACACTCCATACAGTCTTAGAGACCAAGTAGCCAACAACCCAACAGGAGGACATAACAAGCAGCATGGCCTAGTGAATACAGCATGGACCTGGGTTCTAATCCTGGCTCCATCACCTTGGGCAAGTCACAGCTCCTCGTCTGCCTCAGTTACCTCATCAGCAAAGTGGGGATTAAGACAGGGGGGACATGGACTGTGTCCAACCTGATTAGCTTATATCTGCCCTGGAACTTAGTACAGTGAGGGAAGCAGCGTGGCTCAGTGGGAAGAGCATGGGCTTTGGAGTCAGAGGTCATGGGTTCAAATCCCAGCTCCGCCAACTGTCAGCTGTGTGACTTTGGGCAAGTCACTTCACTTCTCTGGGCCTCAGTTACCTCATCTGGAAAATGGGGATTAAGACTGTGAGCCCGCCGTGGGACAACCTGATCACCTTGTAACCTCCCCAGTGCTTAGAACAGTGCTTTGCACATAGTAAGTGCTTAATAATAAATGTCATTATTATAATTATTATAATCATAATTATTACAGTGACTGGTATATAGTAAGAGCTTAACAAATACCATAAAAAACAAAGCAAACAGGACTAAACAAAAGAAAAAGGTAGGGTAAAAAAGAGATCACCTTGGATGGCTCAGCATGACTGAAAACTCAGGAGCCAAAAATTTTGGTCATCACATGCTGCTGCATGATGTTGGGTTTTGTTGAGAAGCAGCATGGCTCAGTGGAAAGAGTGCGGGCTTGGGAGTCAGAGGACGTGGGTTCTAATCCTGGCTCTGCCACTTGTCAGCTGTGTGACTTTGGGCAAGTCACTTCAGTTCTATGTGCCTCAGTGACCGCATCTGTCAAATAGGGATGAAAACTGTGAGTCCCGTGTGGGACAACCTGATTACCTTGTATCTATCCCCAGTGCTTTCAACAGTGCTTGGCACATAATAAGTGCTTAACAAATGCCATTATTATTATTATTATTGATATATCCTCACTCTGTTCTCCTCTGAACAAGCCAAGTACCAAATTCAACGGAGTTTGTGAAGAATGTAATGTACTATAGATTTCTTCCACAAAATAAAAAGTGTTCTGTAAATCCCTGAATCACAAAAAACTGTGTGGTGGGGCAGAGGGAAGAAGGAAGGGAAATCCTCACCAAGAATTCCTGAATAAGTGTCAACAACTTACTACAGTGCTTGACACACAGTACACACTTAACTAACCCCACAATTATTGTTAGAGAAGTAGTGTGGTATAGTGGAAAGAGCACGGGCCTGGGAGTTAAAGGACCTGGGTTCTAATCCAGACTCTGCCAATTTACCTCTGTTTAATCTTGGGCTAGTCAGTTAACTTCTCTGTCTCAGTTACATCATTTGTAAAATGGGGATTAAGACTACAAGCCCCTTGTGGGTCATGGACTGTGTTCATCCTGATTACCTTACTTCACTTCTCTGGGCCTCAGTTACCTCATCTGGAAAATGGGTATTAAAACTGTAAGCCCCCCGTGGGACAACCTGATCACACTGTAAACTCCCCAGCACTTAATACAGCACCTGGCAAATAGTAAGTGCATAACAAATATTACCAAAAAAAACCACACAACTGGTTTCTTAGACTCTCCCCTCTGCCCAACAGACACAATACAGCTCTACAAAATGGAGATTGCTCAAATCATTATCCAACCTCGGCTTCACCGACACTGTCCTCTCCTGGTTCTTCTCATAATAATAATAATAATAATAATAATAATAATAATAATAATAATAATAATGGCATTTATTAAGTGCTTACTATGTGCAATGCACTGTTCTAAGCGCTGGGGAGTTTACAATGTGATCAGGTAGTCCCACGGGGGGCTCACAGTCTTAATCCCCATTTTCCAGATGAGGTAACTGAGACCCAGAGAAGTGAAGTGACTTCCCCAAAGTCACACAGCTGACAAGTGGCAGGGTTGGGATTTGAACCGATGACCTCTGACTCCAAAGCCCGGGCTCTTTCCACTGAGCCCCGCTGCTTCCCGCTGCTTCGTATCTCTCTGGCCCCTCATTCTCAGTCTGTTTTGCAGACTCGTCCTCTGCCTTCCACCCTGTTACTGTGGGTATCCCTCAAAGTTCAGTTCTTGGTCCCCTTCTATTCTCCATCTACACCCACTCCCTTGGAGAACTCATTTTCTCCCATAGTTTCTACTACCACCTCTATTCACATGATTCCCAAATCTACAATTACAGCACTGATTTCTCTCCCTCTCTGCAGTCTCTCATTTCCTCCTACCTTCATGACATCTCTATTTGGATGTCCTGAGTCATCTCAAACTTAATTTGTTCAAAATAGAATTCTTTATCCTCCCACCTAAATCTTATCCTTTCCTTGACTTTCCCACCACTGTAGACACCACCATCCTTCCTGTCTCACAAGCCCAAAACCTTGGCAATACTATACTTCTCTCTACAAATATTCAATCTGTCACTAAATCCTGTTGGTTCAACCTCCACAACATCACTAAAATCCATCCTTTCCTCACCATCCAAACTGCTACCATGTTAATCTAAGCATTCATCCTATCCTGCCTTGATTACTCCTTGATTACTGTATCAGCCTCCTGGCTGACCCCCCAGCCTCCTCCTCCTCCCGACTCCAGTGCATACTTCTCCCTGCTGCCCATATCATTGTTCTAACAGAAACGTTCAATCCATGATCCCCCACCCCTCAAGAACCTCCATGGGTTGCCCTTCCACCTCCACATCAAACAGAAACTCCTCACCATTGACTTTAAAGTGCTCAATCTCTTTACCCCCTCCTACCTCACCTCCCTACTTTCCCACTACAACCCAGCCCACACATTTCACTCCTCTAATGCCAACCTTCTCACTCTACATTCCCCATTTTATGGATGGATAACTGAGGCCCAGAGGAGTGAAGGGACTTTTGGTCACAGAGGCAGGATTAGAACCCAGGTTCTTCTCACTCCCCGTCCCTCCTTACCTACTTCTACGGGTGTCTGGCCTCAGTCAGGATTTTTTTAAGCTGTGTAAGCCCTGCCTTAAAATCATTTCTAATCCCTGCTGTTGCGTATAATAATGATGGTATTTGTTGAGCGCTTACTGTGTGCAAAGCACTGTTCTATGCGCTATGACGGCTCTGGGCTCGGGTCCATGGTGCGATGGTTGTCTCTGTCCTTCCACCTTCACATTTCATTTTGTCCAAGCTCTGTGGGCCCTGTGCCAACTCTTAACCGTCGACTTATTTTCTAGAACAGTGCTTTGCATTAGTAAGCGCTTAATAAATGCTATCATTATTATTATTATTATTACAGTGCTCTTCTGCACACAGTAAGCGCTCAATAAATACAACTGATTGATTGAAATGGCAGTCGACTCGCTTCTTGGCTGAGACCGGATTGCTGCAGGACTGCTCAGGAGGTTTGCTCTGGAGGTTTAATCCGGAAGCGGAGGCTCCGGTTAGTAATCAGAATAATAATAATGATGGTATTTAAGTGCTTACTACGTGCCAAGCGCTGGGGTTGTTAAAAGCACCTGGAAAGAAGACTGTGAGCCTATTTATTTATTTATTTATTTATTTTACTTGTACATATCTATTCTATCTATTTAATTTTGTTAGTATGTTTGGTTTTGTTCTCTGTCTCCCCCTTTTAGACTGTGAGCCCACTGTTGGGTAGGGACTGTCTCTGTATGTTGCCAACTTGTACTTCCCAAGCGCTTAGTACAGTGCTCTGCACACAGTAAGCCCTCAATAAATACAACTGATTGATTGATTGATCTTGCCTATCAAACCGCTGACCTCTTACTCTCATCCTACCCTCCCTCCTCATATCCCACAGATAATTTCTCTCCCCAACTTCAAAAACTTATTGAAGGCACATCTCTTCCAAGAGGCTTTCCCCTGACTAAGCCCTCTTTTCCTTTTCTTCCTCTCCCATCTGCGTCACCATGACTCGCTCCCTTTATTTATCCCTGCCTTCCACTCTCCCAGCATTTATGTACATATCCATAATTTATTTATTTATATTAATGTCTGTCTTGCCCTCTAGACTTTAAGCTTGTTGTGGGCTGGGAATGTGTCTGTTATATTGTATTCCTAAGTGATCAGTACAGTTCACTGAACATGTAAGTGCTCAATAAATACAACTGACTGATCTTCAGATATTCTCCACGTCCATTACAGTCGCAGCTGGAAAAAAGAAGCTTCTATTACAGCAAGCAAGATTTAGATCCGACATAAGAACTTCCTGGCAGTCAAGTTGTAGACTTTGGAAGAAGCCTATGGAATCTCCTTCCCTAAAAATGTGAGCAACTGATGGCACATCCAATAATAATAATAATAATAATATTTATTAACCACTTATGTGCCCAACACTGTGCTAAGCACTGGAGTCTTCTTCAAATACCGTCAATTCATTTCTGACCCATAGTGACTCCACAGACACATCCTCTTCAAAACGTCCCATCTTCTGTCATAACATTGTTTTGGTATGCATATCCATAGAGTTTTCTTGGTAAAGATCCGGAAGTGGTTCTCCCCCAGCACTTAGAACAGTGCTTGGTACTTAGTAAGCACTTAACAAATGCCATTATTATTATTATTACTATTGCCTGCAGTAAAAACTTGAGTTTCTTCCATTGTCTTTGATCAGTGTTGTGATCACTTAGTCATCTGCCTTTGACACTTTCCCATGCCCCTGCTGCTCAGCATGGTTGAATCGACTTTGATGCTTTGACTTAGACCTTTCCATTATGGGTAGCCCTACATGGCATAGCTCTAAGCTTCATCAGCATACGCAAACTCTCCTGCCATCATAAGGCATTGATTCATAGGAGAAAAGCACTGGAGTAGGTGCAAGCTTATCAGACAAATTTCCTAGCCCAGGGCTGGGGAACAGGACCCAGAATTTTTTTCCTCATTTCACATTGAGGAAACTGAGGCCCAGAGAAATTAGGTGACTTGCCCAAGGCCACATGGCAGGCAAGTGGTGAGCCAGGATTAGAACCTAGGTCTTCTGACTCCCAGTCTCATCCTTTTTCCCCTAGGCCATGCTATTAGAGAAAGAGTTCAAGGCCTTCCTGTTGGGAGATAGGTGGCTGAGCTAGGGGATTCTAAAGACTTATCCGCTCTCTTGCCTGCAAAAATAAGGAAGCATACTCCCCTGTCCCTCTCCTGCCCCTTCCAGCATCCACAACCCTGGGAGTTTCCTTAACCCTCCCCAGTCCAAAATTTTGCCAAACCCACCCTGAAGTCTTCCAGAGTTAAGCAGGACCACCATGCTCCATTAGTACAATGACTAGGTAAGCTTGAGAGGAATGAAAAGTGCAAGTTGGGTTTAGGTGAGACAAGATAGTGGACGAGTAGGAGGGAGAGAGCCCACTGGTGCCTTAAAGTCGATGGCCGAGAGTTTCTCCTTGATGTGGAGAGGAAAGGACAGCCTAGTGGTACTACCCATCCCCCACACTGAGTCATTGTACAAATGGGAGGGTGACTACTAGCCCATTCTGAGTCCTAAGGAACAGACTCTAAATGGAAGACATTATTAACACAATTAATAGTAATTTCCCCATCAGTCATCAGAGGGGAAGAGTCACAGAGGCTTTTATTTTTCTTAGAGAAAAATGCTGAGATCCTCCAACCAAATCCTGGAGGAGCCAGAAAACGGAACCCAGGCATTCTGAACTGCCAGCAATTTTAAGGCCCAGCAGGCCTCCTCCCACTGGTGAGGGCAGGGTCACCTCCAGAGTCTGAAGTGGATTTGGAGAGGGGTCAGGCCCCAGAAAGGATCAAAAGGGCAGTGCTATCTCCACTCCTAAAAGTCCACCCTTCCTCTTGGCCTAGAGCAGCCTCCTGCTGGCATGGCTGCCTAGTCCTCTGTCGTTGTTGGGAGAAGCAGTGTGGTTTAGTGGATAGAGCATGGGCCTGGGAGTCAGTAGGACCTGGGTTCTAATCCCGACTCTGCCATATGTCTGCTGTGTGACCTTGGGCAAGTCACAACTTCTCTGGGACTCAGTTACTTCATCCGTAAAATGGGGATTAAGAGTGTGAGCCTCATGTGGGACAGGTACTGTGTCCCACCTGATTAACTTGTATTTACCCCAGTGCTCAGAACAGTGCTTGACACATATTAAGTGCTTAATAAGTATCATTATTATTACTAGCAGATCTCCAGACCTTCTTCCAACTGGAACTTGCCCAAGAATAGTCATGTTAGACTCTATGCTCTATTTTGTACTTCTTAGGCACTCAGCACAGTGTTCTGCACACAGCATGCACGCAATAAATGCCTCTGCTGCTGCTGAGCCATGTAAACACCCAAACAAGCCCTACAGGAAACTCCTGGAACAGGGGGAAGCTGTGGAGTTTCTAACCCTAGAAAACACTGAACCAAGGAGCACCACCCCTCTTGGATGGATTCAACCTGGAGGCAGGGGGCTGGATCAAGTACCAAGCAAGGTTCCCTTCAAGCTTTGGGATCTTAAGAATGGCTGTCATGTCAGAGGCTCATTTTGAGATGTTCCCTGGTCCATCCCCCTGCCTTTCTGGAGAAGTTGGCCTGAAATCACCCCAGGCAAATGAGAACCCTTCCAGCTTGTGAAAATAAATTAAGAGAAGGGATTCCACAATTTCCTGCTATAAAGTACATCCCGGTCCAGTCCTGACTGACTCTCCCACCCCCCACCCCGGGAAAAAGGCCCTTGTTATCACCAAGTTACATTAACGACAACCTCATTCACACCTACTCAGCCTTCCTGTCCCGCCATCGACCCCGGGCCCACGTCCCCCCCCGGGCGTGGAATGCCCTCCCTCTGCCCATCCACCAAGCTAGCCCTCTTCCCTTCAAGGCCCTACTGAGAGCTCACCTCCTCCAGGAGGCCTTCCCAGACTAAGCCCCTTCCTTCCCCTCCCCCTCGACCCCCTCTCCATCCCTCGCATCTTACCTCCTTCCTTTCCCACAGCACCTGTATATATGTATGTTTGTACATATTTATTACCCTATTTATTTATTTTACTCGTACACATCTATTCTATTTATTTTATTTTGTTAGTATGTTTGGTTTTGTTCTCTGTCTCCCCCTTCTAGACTGTGAGCCCACTGTTGGGTAGGGACTGTCTCTATATGTTGCCAGCTTGTACTTCCCAAGCGCTTAGTACAGTGCTCTGTACACAGTAAGCACTCAATAAATACGATTGATTGATTGATTGATTGATCTTGGGTCTGACCTCTTTTCTCAATGGAGGTGGAGACTGGACATGGGGAATGACCCTTCAGTAATTCAAAGTCCATTACTGAGATGAACCTTGAGCTTGTTTTGAGCAGGAAACATATAATAATAATAATAATGGCATTTGTTAAGTGCTTAGTATGTGCAAAGCACTGTTCTAAGCGCTGAGCACTGCTTTAAGCGCTATCTTGCACTGTACTTGCCTTTGAGCTTAGTACAGTGCTCCGCACACAGTAAGTACTCAGTAATGACCACTGATTGATTTTCTTTTCTCCAGACTGAAAATCTCAAAACCAGTGTGACATAGTGGAAAGAGCACAGACCTGGGTTTCAGATAACCTGGGTTCTGGTCCCAGCTCCCACCACTTGTCTGCTGTGTGCCCTTGGACAAGTCACTTAACTTCCCCGTATCTTGGATACCTCATCTGTAAAATGGGGATTAAGACTGTGAGCCCCACTTAGGACATGGCTGTGTCCAACCTGATAATAATAATGATGGTATCTGTTAAGCGCTTACTATGTGCCAAACACTGTTCTAAGCACTGGGGGAGATACAAGGTAATCAGGTTGTCCCACGTGGGGCTCACAGTCTTTAATCCCCATTGTACAGATGAGGTAACAGAGGCACAGAGAAGTTACATAACTTGCCCAAAGTCACACAGCTGACAAGTGGTGAAGCCGGGATTAGAGCCCTTGACTCCTAAACCTGTGCTCTTTCCACTGCGCCATGCTGCTTCTCTTAACTTGCTACACTTATTACAGTGCCTGGCACATGGTAAAAGTTAACAAATACCATTTAAAACAAGTTCCTCTTACTGAAATTTGTCAGTCAAATTTCATGGCCACTTTCTGAACTTCTGAGCTGAGAAATCCAAAGCCTTCAGACTTTCAGAGTTGGCCCTGGGGCCCAGGGTTAAGTTCAAGCATAATGGCTGAATTGCCTCCAAAATTATGCCTAAAAGTTAAATCGCAGTAGAAAGGACAAAGATAATAAACATAATTGTGGTTTTTGTTAACCGTTTACTATGCGCTGAGCTCTTCACAAGCATTGGAGTTGACAGAACATAAGCAGATAATACAAAGCTCTTGTGCACAAACACACACACACACACACACACACACTCTCTCTCTCTCTCTCTCTCTCTCTCTCTCTCTCTCTCTCCCTCCCTCCTCCCCCTACTCCCTCTAGGTTCCAACCTGGATTATGGTAAGAAGTTAAACCTCCTCAGGACTTGCACTACCCAGCCAGGAATCTGAGAGACTCTTTCTGTCTGTCCCACAGCAACAATTTCGGCCCTTTGAAGTCTTTTATCTGAGGACTTCAGGTCCTGTGCAAATGTGACTGGCTATGCTTCTCCGTACCTCTGTAAACAGCCTCCCAGGGGTTTGTGCTCAGAGCAAGCCTGGAAATAAATCTCTCTCTCTCTCTCTCTCTCTCTCACACACACACACACACACACACACACACACACATTAACTTGAATTACTATGCAGGGATGACAGTTGGGGGAAGAGGGTTGTTCAAACAGTGACTTAGGGAAGGCAGCATATTCAAGGCAAGCCAGAAGCCCCTGAGATTCTAGTTTCAGCTTGCTGTATTACCTTGAACAAGTCACAAGCAAGTTCTGCTGTGATATTCAGCGTCCCTTCCCCCCACCCCATCATCTCTCCCCGACAGCCCTGGGCTTCCAGGAGATAATGCCCAAGAGGACATTTGGGCTCTGGACTAGGGCTGCAGGGAGAACACTAGAGATCATCCATCTGCCACTGCCTCCAACAAAGCTCAAAAAGGAGATTGAGGCCAGATCCCAGGCAAGAGAATTAGAGGGTGGAGCAGGAGGGTGAAGAGGCAGCTGCCACCTTTCACCACCTTCTCCCAGGACTGCTGTTCCTCACCCGGGCCAAGTCCCATTGCTGGCTTCAGGAGACCAAGTCCAATGGACTGGATCAAAGCACGCCACCACTACATCCCTCCCTCGCCCCCTGAGCCCTGCCATGGCACCTCTTCCCTTACTGACCCTCGCTAAAAACAGCTCCTCTTGTATGGTAACATTGGGACTTTGGAATCAGTGGGAGAAAGGGTAGAGAAAAGCCTGTCCCCTCTCTCCATTACCACGGGCTGGCTCTCTAGGTGTCATCCCCAGGGAGAAGCCTGGCAGTGGAGAAGTCCCTCTCAGGGGAGGAAAACCCCCTTTGCCCTTTAACTCTCCCCTTTGTCCTGGGCCTTAAACCACTCCCGTTGAGGCAATGGCAAAGGGCAGGTCGGGGGCAGCAATCAGTGGCCTGCAGATACAATCCATCAGCCCTTGTGGCAATGAGAGAGCAAAATGTCATCTGGCTCCAGAACCCCTAAGAAGGACAATATGACCCTACCACCCTCCCCAAATGGAGAGAAAGCTGCCTGTGCAGTATCCACAGGGCAGAGTGAGCAATGATCCGAGCAGCTTTCTCTCTCCTCCCCCAACCCCTAGGCAGCCCAGCCTCAACCCCAGCCTACTCCCTGTTCCCCAGGATGGGGCTGACCCAGGAGCTAAGTCAGTGGAGGGAATGGGGGTTGTTAACATAAGCTCACAGACAGTCACACACACATGCAAGTGCATGCTTGCACAACCCCATGTCATGGCCCTCTGATAGCAACAGGCCTGCCAGCCACTGTGCATCTCATTCAACAAAACCATCCATTTCTTTCTCTGGACTCAAAGACCGGAGACTGAGGGAGCCCTTCTCAGCACCCCACAGAAGGATCTGTCAGAACCACACACCCCTCCCACTGCCAAAATTGCAACTGCAGAAAGGAAGGGGGTGAGGGAGAGAAAATCTTATAGGGAGAGAGGGGAGGGGAGAATCTGAGGCATATCTCTGCATTATGATGTCATGCTGGCTGTTTTCAGGATCCCTGGACATAGGGGCAAAAGATATCGATTCTGAATGTGATCTGCCTGGTAAAGACTCAGTCCTGAGTAGCCTACACCAGGCAAGCAGAGAGGTACACACACACACACACACACACAAAAAAAAAAAAATGCACCCCTTTCCCCACCCCTGGAAAACAGCACAAAGAGACCCACAAGCTTCAGCACAAGGCACAGGAGCCAGCACTAACCTGGAAGCCATCAGGACCGGTAGCAGAGAACACTGCAGTTAGAAACTCATTCATTCATGCACTTGGGGGATGAGGGGCAGGGGGTGAAGGGGGCACCGGGGGGAGGAGGAGGAAGTGGAGTAGCTGGGGACAAATACCATCCAGACCATCTCCACAGCCCTGCTTTAAGGGGAAGGGGCTGGAAGGCAGATCCTCCGTTCTCAGCTATCTCACTGAGCTCTGCCTCTTTAAGAATGGTTCGCTCTCCTTTTATTTCCCCCTTCCTGCCTCAATCCTGCCGCTATGGTATTTTGTTGTGGTGGTGCAGTCGAATTGAAGCCTCCCAGCCCCTCTCTCCTTCCCTCCCTCCCTCCCTCTTTCTCTCCCCCCCACCATTCTCCTTCGCACAGCTGCTCTCTCGCTCATGCACACACAGACACACGTTCCCACTGAGTACACACTCACAGACACACACACACAAACACACAAAACACCCAGGGAGCGAGCATGCGCACGAGAACGCGCGCGCGCACGCACACACACACACACACACACACACATAGGGTGCGCACGCAGACGCACACACAGATGCATGCGTGCAGGCTTCCAGTTTACATAATGCTGGTCTTTGCTGCAGTACTGTCAGTGCGCTCAGTTATTCGTGTTGGCAGAGCTGCTGCTGCTGCTTCCCCTCCTCCTCCTCTTCTTCCTCCTGCCCTCTACAACTCTTCTCCTTCCCTGACTTTGACACCACATAAAATGACAGTCCCTGCGGGTTTTGCTCCCTTTGCTGTTGCCAATTATATCCCAGGTGTGGGCTATTAGACTGAGCTGTCTCAAGGAGGAGACACTAAGTAGAGAAACACAGCTAGGGGTAGAACTCTTTCACTCTCTTGCACCCTTCCTCTTCAATCCCTGGAAAATCCTGGGGTAGAGGCTGCTCATATTTCTGAAAGCCAGGAACAGGGATTGGGATGTGGGTCTGAATTTGGGATAGCCGACAAAGGAGAACACAGCACTCTGCACATAGCAGACACTTCACAAATACCACAACTATTATTATTATTATTAGTTGGTGGTCATGGGTGCATGGTCTAGAAGAGCTTGGGGTCTCTTTAATTTTGTTTATGGGTGAGATATACAGCCCTGAAAAGAATGGTCTTATAGGCAACCGTCTCACCAGTCCATTGCAATGTAACAATCAATATCATCATCATCATCATCATCACACTTGTTCTGGGCTTTCTATGTGCCAAGCACTAGGGAAGATACAAGATCATCAGGTTGGACCCAGTCCCTGTCTCACATGGGACTCCCAGTCTAAGGGGGAGGGAGAACCAGCATTCAGTCCCCATTGCCCAAGGTCACATAGGTGGTGGAGCCGGAATTAGAACCCAGGTCCACTGACATCCCGGCCCTGCTGCTTCTCTATTATGGAACACATAGCCACAAGAGTCACAGACATAGAGCAAGATGATCTAGTGAGATGATAATGAAAGTATAGCTTATGGGAGAGTTGCAGTCCAAGTAAACAAATGGCCTGGGCCACTGACTCAAATGGAATAAGAATTTGCATACAAAGTTAAGGAAATGATTAACTCAAGGAACCTTAATTCATTTACTGACCAATCATTTGAAATCTGGAAGGTTGGGAAGTTCCCAAGCCTCCCCTGTCCTCATCCCTACTCTCTTTTCCCCCACTTCACATCCACCCTTTCTTCAAAATACGATTGATTGACTGATGCCCAAGTGTCCTGAGATTCCTCCTCCTTCTGTGGTCCTCTGCTCCCACGACTTCTGGTTTGTTCAGGGCAAAACTGACTCCATTTTTGTGCAAAGCAAGACCGACTCCATCTTGTGCAAGGCCATACATCCACCTCATGCACAGGACCCAGCCTCTTGTGCTAGGTCACACGAGCGGAAAACAGCTGTCTACCTGATGACAGAAAACAGGGATTCACAAACGGAAAATGGCTGTCTACTCAATGACCAAAAAACAAGAGTTTGCAATTAGGCGTGCATCCCCCCACACACACCTGTGTCGCTAACTGGCTGTGTAACCCCCCAAAAAACAGGCAGTGGAGGTGGGATGTTTGTCACTTGTACCCCACTGAATGGGCAGACAGCCACTGTCCTTCCTTTTCTGCTCTTTCGCTCATTTTTCTTGAGTCTGTTCCTAAACCCTACCAGGGCACTATGACACCTGCGCCACCCCTCCTCAAGCGATCGGGTGGAGGTGGTGGGACAAGAAATCCACAACAGTTTCGGGAGACTGCGGCAGGACCCTGTGTGAAGTTAGCTGAATGGACCGAGCCGAGACTGCCCAGAAACGAGGCACCCGAGGGCCTGAAATCGTAAGTAAATCCCGCTTTTAGGGATGGGTATTCTCTTTTCTGAGGACTCTTAGCCATAAGAGTTGCCTGCCAGTAAAGGTGGGATCTCCCCTGGTATTTAGGGGAGGGTCTTCTCTGAGTAATTGGAAGCAGGGGACTTCTCCAGTATAGGAGAAGGGATTCTTGAGGTCTAGGAGACGTCCTAGAGGTCCATCTAAAACCCCCCATCCCAACTGCCTTAACAAGGTCCTTCAGTCTTGAGGTCAGGGTCATTTGCTGCTGAAGAAAGGAATGACAAAGGGTCAGCTGAAATGGTATCATAAATCCTGGTTAGAACTAAAGGATGCCTCGGGACAAACATTCTGGCCCGAAGGGGGAGCTTTCAATCCACAAGTTCTCCAAACTTTAAAAGAAATTCTAGGAAAAATTAAGCTTCATCAGTTGTGCTACGTGCCATGAGGTCAGGCTGGCAGGGGAGAATTATGTACCATTCGAGTCCACACCCCTTTTTCCCCT
This sequence comes from Tachyglossus aculeatus, assembly GCF_015852505.1. NCBI lineage: Eukaryota > Metazoa > Chordata > Mammalia > Monotremata > Tachyglossidae > Tachyglossus > Tachyglossus aculeatus. The sequence goes on along the minus strand of NC_052076.1, from coordinate 20,002,380 downwards.
GTAGACATTATATTATGGCAGCAGAACACCCCAGGTTTTCGTAAGGATCCTTTAACAGTGCAGAAGCGGTTTCAAACCACTGTGAGAACGCACAATCCCTCCTCGGGGGACATCATGGAGCTGCTTGAAGCTCTCCTTAGACCGTTTGGGCCCCGGTAATCGCCCAAATGGCCAAGTGTGAGGAAGAAAATGCTGCGAATGCACTTGCATGGCCGTCTACCAACCCAGGGTGTGATTACAATAGTGAGGAAGATTTAGGAAAACTCGAAATGGCTCGAGAGACATTATTCCAAGCTATGGAGATCACGGGCAGGAAACCGGTAAGCTGGGATACAATCCACTCGATCATCCAGAAGGGTGACGAAGACCCAGACTTGTTTTATTTGCGTTTGATTGATGGGGCCCAAATGTTTGCCCAGCTAGATCCAGAGTAGGAGAGGGACATGCATGCGATTGCAGCCGCATTTGTAAATCAGGCATGGCCCGGGATCCGGGAGTATTTTCAAAAATTCTGCCCCGGTTGGCAAGGGGAGACTATTACCAAATTACAGGCAACAGCGAGTCATGTGGTTGACCAGCAAAGGCAGAAAAAGGGAGCCCGGGCACTCTTCCCTGTCCTCCTGAGAAAAAGGGCTAACCAAAGGCACAGAGATTGGTCTAAAGTCAGGTGCTTTTTGCATCAACAATATGGACACTATCGGAGGGACTGTCCATCACAGAACATCGCTGGTCACCCTTGAAAAGGACCGCTCCCCAAAGGCACAGGCGCCCATCCAGGCCCCCCAAAATCCTCCACCTACTTTATGATTAGGGGATAAAAACGAAGCGTTTTCCAGGAAGCCTGAACTAAGCGAACACCAGATAATTGGCTTTACCCCTGTGTCAGCGTGAAAGTGTTTAGGATGAGTTATGATCCATTATATCACCCAGTTACTTGTAAAAAAAAAATTTGCAGTAAAGGCACGGGGTAGGAAACAACCAATTTGCCTTCAGGGCCAGAGCTATCAGTTTGTAAGATCAAAGGAAATTCCTTCGAGAGAAGACACCTCCCTCTAGCAAAGGGTTGCCTCCCTCAAGTGAATGATTGCCCTCCTAAATCTAAGACACCTCCCTCTAGAAACTAATTGGGAATGAATTTGCCCTTGTTCTCCCAGCCTAGGAATAACTGTAGGGGTGGTGATTTAGTCATTATTTCTGAAATTTTACTGCATTAAATTTTGCTAAATTGGAAAAAGAGGTATATAAGCAAATCAAATACCAAAAGTCATCTTGATATATTTGGAATATATCTATATCTGGCTAGTTTAAGTGTGATGGTTTGAATACAGAAGCTTGCCTCGACATATTCATTATGAATTAACCAAATTTGTGGTGAAAAGAAAATATACGGCAGAAATGTGGTTCTTTGTATAATTCTGATAAACTGGAATATTAAAATTTGATATAAAGGAATACTGTTGGGTAAAGGTAGTAAAGATTGGAAGGGAAAACTTGGAATGATATTTGAATCTGGAGTTTTCCGCTCCTTAAATACATTTTTAGAAGTTAACTAAAATAGAGTTAGGCTGAGAAACTTTGTCAGCCATTGATCTTAGGGAGTCTAATAAGGGGATAACTGCACACAAAGTACAGACTTAATTGCTGAATATTACAAATTGAATGTATCAAAAATGGGGTTTATCTGTTCATCCTTGCTTGTTAAATTGGTTTGTGGTCTTTAATATATAATTTCCATAATGTTAAGGGTTAACAATGCAAGTTCTGTGTGATGTCTCTGCTATAGCCTAGCTAAGGAGGCTAAAAGCAGATGTGTGTTATTTGGTATCATACACATGTACAGATCTAGATGTCTACTTTGTCTTTACGATTTTCCTTTTGAGGGACTGGGAAGGTTTAGTCATCATATCCCAAGGATTTGGAAAGCAACAGAAGGATAATAATTGGAAAGATTATGAAATTGTCAATAATTTTATGAATGAATTAATAGAATAAATTGTTATATATTATTAGGAAAAAGCTATTATTTCAAACTTTATCAATCGTTTCTGGCTATATGATGCTCCTAGGTACTTGTCTGCCTCACAATTCTCTGCCTGACTTCCAGACACATGCAGAAAAGGACTCATCACTGAATTGCCTCCCCAGTGGCCCAAAAGCCAGGAATTTGCCAGGGCCCATGACCCAGAAGTACAGGGTTGTTTTCTTACAGTACCCATAGGGAGGTCCTCGAAGCCTCACGCAAGATCATTGTACTCGAGGAAAGATGGTTAAGGTTAGGCAGAGGAACTGTGGGATCGTTCTTTCCTCGGCTCACCCTAAGTCTTGTTATAGATTCGCACCGGGCCGCGCACGGATGTCGCTTTTTCCCGTTACGAGGCTCTGCTCGGGCAATTCCCCGTGAAGGGCAGTGATCTGTGCCCTGCACAATCCTGTGTCAGTATATTCTCTCTCTCCAGAACCGGCTCCTTCAGCCCCATTGGAATTGCAGCCTTAGCCTAACCAGTTCCACTTGATTACTACCTGCATGCGTACCTCCCAGGAACTTTTGTCTGGATTTGGAGGCTCCGAAAACACAGCTCCTTGGAGCCAAACTGGGAAGGCCCTTATCAGGTGGCCCCTTGGCCATGCATTTGGCCATAAAAGTCGCTGAGCAGTCAGTGTGGATCCATCATTCCCAGGTGAAACCCGCCGTCACGGTCAGTTCAGAGGTCGGTGACAGTATCCTGCCACTGCGCTTATGATGGAATGCCCAAACAGATGAGTGGACCGTTGCCTAGACCTTTTCCGATCTTCTCCTACCTGGATCCGCGTACCACGCAAGGGAGACTGTCAGTGTTTATCATAACCCTTTTTGCACTCTGCTCAGGCATCTACACTCTGCAAAACAGGTGTCCCGTAAGGGGGGAATGATGGGTGGAGAAATTGCAGTTGAAGGAAATTGTATGTGTATGAAGGTTGGAGGAAGTGTATGTGAAAGAGAAAGAGAAGAGACGATGGTTGGAGAAATTGTATGTGTATGAAGGAAGAAGGAGGGAAGAGGAGAAAGAAAAGAGAAGGTGAAGGAACTGCAGTTGCAACTCAGAAGGGTAAATGGACCTGAAATGCAGGGAGACGACAGAAAATGCCCAGAAAGGGAGAGAGCAACCAGAGCTCAGACCCAGTGGTCTGTTACTGGTGCCATCAACCAGGTCATTTCCAGGAAAATTGTCAGTTCTGGAAAAGGAACTGGGACAGTGCCAGAGACCAGCAGGGTGGCTGGCAACAGCCCCCGGGTTCACCTGGGCCGTTCTCTGAACACCCCCAGATCAGCTAACAGGACGACGGGATTGAGGGAGACTGGGAGGAAGTAGGAGAAGGGGCTGACAGCTTTACACTCCTTCCTGCTTATAGACCAGTCCCCTACCAATCACAGCATGTGTTATTCTCAGGGAATTCCTGGTCTCAGCCATGCTGGGGCCACCAGACAGGTACTGAATTAGGGTGGTTTGGACAATCCTTGCCTTTTTTATTTTGATTTCATGATAACCAATCGTCGGGCCATCTACAGTCTTACCGAACAGGTGGAGATTCTGGCCAGTTGCGACTCCGACTTCCCTTGGTTTGTTTTCACAGCGCCAGGATGCTAATGATCGCATGACCCTGTAAATCCTTCTCGCTGTAGATTTAATGTTGCTGCATCCAGGGGGGCTCTGTCATTTCCTTAACCTCTCTGCTTCTGAGTGCTGTGTCTCCCTACCCACTGTAACCCTTGAGTTTCAGGAACAAATTCGTTGGCTGCATTCTTTTGCCAGCGCCGCCCGGGAGCTCCAGGAGTCACTGATCCCTAAATGGAACTCCTTCTCTGGCCTCGTGACCTGGCTGGGGTGCCTCCGGGGTTGGATAATAATAATAATAATTTTGGTATTTGTTAAGCACTTACTATGTTGGCTAATAGGTTTACTTGTTCCCGTACTCGCGGTGATCATGACCTTGTTCCTCACCTGCTGCCTTCTGTCCTGCTATCGTGCCTGCAACACCGTGTGGAGGGTTTGTTTGTGCCCGCAGCTTCCTCCAAGGAGGCAAAGGACCTCCTGTAACTGGATGCTCTCCCGTGATCCTTAAGGGGGTCTTATGACCCCTCAGGATCAAAGGGGAGATTGTTCAGGGCAAAACTGACTCCATTTTTGTGCAAAGCAAGACCAACTCCATCTTGTGCAAGGCCACACATCCACCTTGTGCACAGGACCTGGCCTCTTGGGCTACGTCACAAGAGCAGAAAATGGCTGTCTACTCGATGACAGAAAACAGGGACTCACCAACGGAAAGCAGCTGTATTCTTGATAACAAAAAAACAGGAGTTTGCAATTAGGCACTCAACCCCCTCAACACACACACCTGTGTTGCTAATTAGCTGTGTAACCCAATAAAAGCCAGGCAGTGGAGATGGGATGGGGTTGTTTGCCACTCATACCCCACTGGGGTGAAAGGGCAGACAGCCACTTTCCTTCATTTTCTGCTCTTTGGCTCATTTTTCTTAAGTCCGTTCCTACTTAACCCTACCACGGTACTACGACACCTGTGCGGCCCCTCCCCAAGCAATTGGGTGGAGATAGCGGGACAAAAAACCCACAACAGGTTGCTTTCTTGGAGTTCAGATTTGAGGTGAGACTTTGGAGGCAGGAGGAGACCAGGGCAGATGCCCTCAATGTACAGAGCTGGATTTATCTTTCTCTTCACATCCTCCTCTCCCCTCATCCCAATATCTTCCTCCACATCTGTCCAGCCCCTACCAAAGTGCTCTTCTTTGTACTCGGAGCTGCGGGAGGCAAGCCTCTGGATGTAAGGTTAGTCTGACAGCAGTAGGGGAAGGAGTACACCAGGACCGTGCTCCATAGAGGCCAAAGCCTGACTAGTAAATATGAATCACTGCCCTGGCATCTCTTTCAGGAAGCCTTCCCAGATTACTTCAAGTCTCCAACCACTTGAATATGCCTCAGCAATTTTGAATCAACTTTGGAGGAATTATTGAATGTTTCTTGGCATGTGTGTGGAGACACAAAATTGCAGTGATTATGTACCTCATCTATTATAACATTTGTCCCATCTGGGGCATAATTTTTGCATTATTAAAGTAGGGGTGAAGCAATTATGGGGATAACAGAAGAATTAAATCAAGCAATGATTTAATTGCTTGAGGAGAAAAAAGAGAAGAAAAGAGGAGGAAAGGAGGGGAGAAGGAAGAGAAAAATAAGGGAGCACTTGAAACTGCATCTTTTACTTACGTTCACATACCTAATTTATTTATACTGATGCCCATCTCCCCCCCTAGATTGTAAGCTCTTTGTGGGCAGTGAACACCTCAACCAACTCTGTTGTATTGTGCTATGCCAAGCCTTAGTACAGTGCTCCGCACACAGTAAAAGCTCAATAAATACCAAGAGTTGATTGGTGGTGTACTTTCTGGAGGGCTGCATATAATAGGCAATCAATGAATTATTCCCAGCAATGCTAGATTCTTTACCCTTCTGCTCTTTCTCCTGGGGGCCCGGCCTGTTATCAGTGTTTACAATTAGGGATGCAGACATTAATCAATCAGTGGTTTTTACTGAGAACTTTCTGTGTGTAGAGCACTGCACTGAGCACTTGGGAGAGTACAATATAACAGAGTTGTTAGACATGTTCCCTGTCTAAGGGGGAAAACAGACATTAAAATCAATTACAGATATGCACATAAGTGAAGTGGGGCTGAGGGTGTGGTTAGTTAATTGATCTTTTATTTGTTCATCAAAAATCTGGGGGGGGGGCAATTACATAGGAGGCAATTAAATGAGTGAATACCAGATTTGTTTGTCCTTTCTGCCCACAGTGAACTCTAAATGACTCAAGGGCCAGGTAAGTGTCTTGATTCTTCTCTATAATTCCACAACTCAGGATACACACGGTAGTTGAAGTGCCTCCCGAAAGGAGAAACTACTGCCCACTTCAGAATAATCTACCTTTGTTCATCTGATCTTTTCTATATTCCTAGAGGGCAGAGTACCTATGTACATTCCCAGCAGTTGCAAGTTGCCTGGTTGGATCATTGTCATGAGATCACCTATGCCCTATTCCACTGCTCTCCAAGCTGGCATCTGAAGAAACACTAATGCTTCTTGGGCATCTGGTAGCAGTGGGGAATGACAAACTCTGCAGGAAGATTTTATGAGGTCTTTCCAAGATGACTTCAGTCTGCAGCACGTTGACAAAACAGCAGCTTCATCGAGCTTGGAAAACCAATGCATTTAGCAATAGAATGAACTCATCTACTCTGGACCACCCTATTGTATGCTGGAAATTCCTATACCAAAGAAAGGTAGCAAGGCAACTCTGACTCTGCCCTACTCTGCCTCTCAGGAGGCAGTTCTGCTCTGGGAGTAAAAATAATAATAATAATAATATTTACTAAGTGCTTACTATGTGCCAAGCCCTACACTAACTGCTGGGGTATATACAAGATAATCGGATCCCACATGGGGAACACAGTCTAAGGGGTATAAGGGAACTGAGGCACAGAGACGTTAACTTACATGCCCAAGATCTCGCAGCAGAGCCAGGATTAGAACCCAGGTCCTCTGACCCCCCCCCAGGCCTATATTCTTTCCACCAGGCTATGCCACTTCCCTGGACATGCTAGGCATAGAGAAGCAGCATGGCTCAGTGGAAAGAGCATGGGCTTTGGAGTCAGAGGTCATGAGTTCAAATCCCAGCTCTGCCAACGGTCAGCTGTGTGATTTTTCAGCAAATCATTTAACTTCTCTGTACCTCAGTTACCTCATCTGTAAAAATGGGGATTAAGACTGTGAGCCCCCCGTGGGACAAACTGATCACCCTGTAACCTCCCCAGTGCTTAGAACAGTGCTTTGCACATAGTAAGCGCTTAATAAATGTCATTATTATTATTATTCTCTGTGTCTCAGTTCCCTTATCTGTAAAATAGGGATTAAGACTGTGAGCCCCACATGGGATGACCCGATTACCTTGTAACTACCCCAGCACTTAGAACAATACTTGACACATAGTAAGCGCTTAACCAATACCATCAGCAGCAGCAGCAGCATTATTATTATTATTATTATAGAGTGAAAGAGACCTGTATTCTAACCCCAGCTGTCCTGTTTGTCAGAGGACAAGCCTCATTACCTCTCTGGCCTTCCATTTCTCTATAGAAAAAAAAACAGCTTTTGCTATGAGAATGAATTAACTAATGTGACTGATCTCTGGAGGAATGAGCAGGAAGAAAGTACTCTAAGACACCAAGGTTGTTATTAATAGTTAATTGCTTTGTGTTTGTGCAGCCCTGTCCACTTCATTAACAGAGACTGGGTTTGTCTCTCCAAGTGGCCAAGACATACCTGATGAGTATTCAGTTTCCCATATTTTGTGATAGGAATCTGCTTGCTCAATCTTTGAAATTCCTCTCTAAATTTCCAATGGTATCACACCAAAATGTTGCCACCAAATTCTTCATCCTAGATAGTACCCAATCCAGTGATGCCCAGATAGACAAAGAAGAAGAAAACTGAGGGAAACATTTAGGGTGAACTTGAATTTTCACAACATTGGGCAACAATCTTCCTCTTCACTTGCCAGATGCTGATTTGAGGGGAGAAATGGGGATATTTGTAAATCTGAGAGAACTCTTCAATACAACACCTTAAAGATACGGAATCCAGATCTGTGCAAATTGAATTTTCAATTCATCAGTCGTATTTATTAAGCATCTGCTGTGTGCAGAGCACTGTACTGAGTGCTGGTGCAATTCAATATTTGGTCACTAGAGAGCTCTAAGACCCCGAGAAAGGTAGACCCCTGGCTGGGATGACTAGATTTCAGTCAGGCCTGGAGGCAAGGTTGCAGGGCAGAGGCAGGAGGAGTAGGGTGTAAGATTCTTCCTCTGCTCCTTCTCTCCAGGAAAGAGGGCCCAACACCACCTCAAGGTTTAGAGCTCCCAGGGTCAAGAACTCCAAAGGTGGCAGTGTGTGGGGGGGTGCTGACTGGCCGGGCAAAGAGAGGAGTTGAGCGTGCGCACATGAATATGTGCTTGTATGCGCGCACGCGCACACACACACACACACACACGTCCCAGTGATCAATCAATCAATTAATGGTATTTACTGAGCACTTACTGTGTACAGAGCACTGAACTAAGCACTTGGAAGATTACAACAGATTTGGTAGACACGTTCTCTGCCCACAACAACCTTACAGTCTAGAGACCTTCACATCTGGAAGCTGTCTCATATACCCTCTCTCCCTGAGCCAAGACTGCAAAATAATAATAATACTAAAAATAATAATAATAATGGCATTTATTAAGCACTTACTATGTGCAAAGCACTGTTCTAAGCGCTGGGGAAGTTACAAGGTGATCAGGTTGTCCCATAGGGGGCTCACGGTCTTAATCTCCATTTTACAGATGAGGTAACAGGCACAGAGAAGTTAAGTGACTTTCCCAAAGTCACACAGCTGACAATTGGCAAAGCTGGGATTTGAACCTATGACTTCTGACTCCAAAGCCCGTGCTCTTTCCACTGAGCCACGCTACTTCTCTCCCACAAGCAGAGGACCCTGGCCAGGTGGTAGCCACCTATAAACCAAGGAGTTAAAGGCCCCTCCCCCTCTGCCTTGGTGCCATTAAGACAACCTAATGAGCTGCCTTCACCCAGAAGCAGCTGGCCTCTCATTAATTCTGGATTAAGTTCGTATCTGAGTGGAGAGCTGCTCCTTGGGTGTCCCAGTTGAGACTGGATGGAGACACCTTGTTCTCCAAGACGGAACCCAGCTACCCCTGGTCCCTAAACACCCATGGCTGCAGACTCAGGATGGCTGGGCTCCTTCCCCTACTCCCTCTCCTCCTCCCCTTGGAGGAAATCCCGCCCTTGGCAGATGGAGCAGTTCAGGCTATGAAAACACCATTGTCCAGCCAAGCACTGGAAAGAGGCGGGGGACAGGGGGAGGTGGAGCAGGGAGGAGTGGGGTGAGGGGAGGGAGGGGGGTCAGAATGGGGCATGTCACAGGGGGTCATTTGCCCTTTGTATGTGCCAGAGAGGAGGAGGCTGCCTCATGACCTTGCTCTCTTCACCCACGGGTCTCTTGGAAGTCCCATCCGCGTGGCCAGCCTGGGCAGTGGGCCTGCAGGCTTCCGAGATACCCAATGACTGGAACATTGGAATGCACCAAGCAGAGCCTGAAGTGCTTCACGGCCGCCTGCACTCCTTCATCCATTCAATGGGGGAGGTGGGGGCTACTGCCCAGAAGAGTAAGAGCCTCATAAAACCCAAGTCAATAATGAAACTGAATTTTAATATCTGTCTCCCTTACTGGGCTGTAAGTCCTTGAGGGTGTGAACAGTATCTTTTCCTTTTTATATACATTCCCTAAGGGGTCAGGATCATGCTCTCAGAGAGTTACCAATTCATTGCTACTGAAGATGAAAATATGTTTAAGGTCCCCAGGCATACATCACACCAACATGTCCTGGCCCCAGCCAGATATGGCTCTGTAAGGACCCCACTCTCCCTCTTAAACTGGGCAGGGTTGAGTCTGGGCTTGATTGTAAACTAGATTGTAAGCTCCCCACTAGAATGTAAGCTCCTTGAGGGCAGGGATCATACCTACCAACTCTATTCAGTCAATCAATGGCATTTATTGAGTGTTCACTGTGTGCAGATCACTGTACTAAAGTACTTGAGAGAGTACACTACAACAGAGGATGGAGACCAACCCTTTGCCCGCGAAGTACTCTCAATAAAGTAAGTACTCAATAAGTAAGACTGATTGACTGATAATCAGCATTTGACCAATAACACTTCCCTCTTCCTCTCTCTCCTCCAGGCCCAAATTATTTGACCAGAACTTCTGACAATACCCATCAGGAATGATTTCAGCTTGCTGCCTCTTCTTTCTCCCTCTAGTGGTGTAGCCTAATCAACCAATAATATTTGCTGAGGGCTTTCTCTGGGCAGAGCCGGCCAGGGAGAGAGGAGTCGCCTGCAAGAGACTCCCGAGAAGCCCTGAGCCAGCCACCCAGTAGGTCACACTAGGCTCGCGTGTGCCTGGGGAAGAGCCCAGCCTCCTCCGCCTTTCCTGGGGGTGGACATTTGTGCACAAAACTGGGTGTCACGAACAGAAATGTCAGTTCTGAACACTTCGGCTGCTTGGTTTTCAGTCCCTCTTCTTGAGACTTGGTTGCTGCCAGCCAGGCCTGCCCTAAAAAACCTCACTCGCCTCCTTGGAAGTGTCCGGTCATGTGGTTTTGCTGCAGACTGCACGGTTCTCAGCTGGTCAGTCCCCTGTCTGGCATGGACACATTACTGTCCTATATTTCTATTTTCAGCACCCAACCTCCCTCGCCCTCACCTCCTGCTACTTAATTCCCCAGCACTAAATCAAAGCCCAGGTTCTGAGATACCTGGGAAGGGAATGCAATGATTCCCTACAGGCTATAAGCTCCTTATAGGCACAGACTGCACCTACCATGTATTATACTCTCCCAAGCTCTGATCTGCATGTAGGAAGAGCTCAAAAAATATGGGGAGTGGGTGGGGTCCCCCAGCGAAACACTATATGCTTGGGTGGATTCTAGTGGAACTGGGTATTCACAGACATCAGCAGGCTATGCAAAGTACCAGCATAACACATGTGACCTTCTGGGGTCGAGTTATCAATAATAATAATTGTGGCATTTATTAAGCACTCTCTAGGTGCCAAACACTGTGCTAAGTGCTGGGCAGATAAATATGAGATTATCAAGTTAATCAGCTCTGTTGAATGCCGTCGCTGACCAGACTAGCTCTGGCACCTCTCCCTGACATAACCCAGAAAGCTTCAGGGAAAGCAGGCCAACCCTCAGGGAGTTCGGCCTTTTGAAGCCTAGGAGGTTTCTGGTGAGCCTGGCCTAGCCAACCAGGCTGGCACTTAGGAATGCTGCTCTGGCCCCGGGGTGAGAGCAAGAAAAAAAACAGAGAGCAGAGGGGCAAAGAGAAACCTTGTGTCAGAGACTAAACATGGAAAATCTCAATTCAAAAGAATAATTTTCTGTAAAGACCGGAGTGAGCCAAATTAAGGGGTTCATAATTGAAGCCAGGATGCTTGTCTACTGTGTTCATTATGGTCTGATTGTGTGTCTGTGGGAAAGGCCCCATTGCTGCTTTGCGGGGTTTTCACGTACATATCCAAGAGAGCTTCAATCTTCTCTATTTCCTTTAGGTTGGGAAGAGTGTGTGCAGGGACAGTTAAATTTAGCCAAGTGGTACATAGAGCAAGAGAATGGGTGTGGGTAGTAATTATGATACCTGGTACTTATGTCTAGTTATTTCTGGACTATTGCTCTCTCCCTTATGTTCTGTGGTCTTCTCTAAAGATGTCACACTTTCCACTATTCCAATTCCTGCAGTGGGAATGGGACAAGGATTCTTCTCTCCATCCTCCATCTGGGAGGAGAGAGAGAGAGAGAGAGGGAGAGAGAGAGAGAGAGAGAGAGAGACAGAGAGACAGAGAGAGAGAGAGACAGAGAGAGAGAGACAGAGAGACAGAGAGAGAACTATATATATCTATATCTATCTCCTGGAAGGTAGATCAAGGCTAGGGCTCTGAGCCTGAAGTACTGTTTTTGAATAGCATGGAGCTCAGGTGAGCCAGCTTCCTGGGAACAACTTTTTACTCTTCTTAATCAAGGCCAAAGACCATAATGACTCTCTACAAGGTCCTTGGGTGGTCATTACACCAGCCCTGCCCTCTCGCTCAAAGCAAGTGACCATTCGGGGAAGGGGCACAAAAGAATGCTTGTCTCATGCATTTGACTCTTGGTCTCACCTTCCAACAGGCATGGCTCGTAGTCTGTTTCCTCTTCCTTGTGAGGTTGTCTTATACCATGAAGGAGCCCCAGAGCTCTAAGTATCCTGCTACAGCCAGCAGGGAGACACACATGGCTGACAAAGGGGGAAGAAGGAAAGATTTGTTGGCCCAAGCACCATCTCTCATTGCCAGAACAAAGGCCCCTTTACAGGCCAAGCATCTGAACTGGCAGCTGTCCATCAGAATTGAAAAGGGCTTACTGTCCCTTTAAGGATGTCCTTCTACTCCGCAAAGGTCAGCGAGGCTGGTTAGTACGGCACATTCTCTGTCCATTCTTCACCACCGCAAATGCCTTGGGAGCAAGTGGAGAGCAGTAGGGCTTGGAGGAGGGATCACAGACCTGGAAGCAAGAAGGCCTAGTTTCTAGTTCTAGCTCTTCCACTTTCTTGCTGTGTGACCTTAGGCACGCCCCTTCAATTCTTTGGGTCTCAGGTTCCTCATACGTAAAATGAGTTAAGATTCTTGCCCGTCCTCTCTCTCAGACTGTGAGCACTTTGTGGGGCAGGTACTGTGCCTGATGTGATTACCTTTTACCATCCTCTGTAACATTTATTGAGCACTTGCTGTGTGCAGAGCACTGGGCTAAGCACTTGGAAGAGTACAAATGAGTCAGAAGGCATGATTCCTGCCCTCAGGGGGTTTACACTCTAGGAGGAGAGACAGGATCTTGAAGTACAGATATGGGGAAATAATGGAATGCATGAGATGTACTCGAGGGCTATGTGGGCTTAGGAGATACAGTTGAAGAATGCAAAGTGGGAAGATTAACAATTCCCTGGGAAAGACCTCCTGGAGATGATGGGATTTCAGAAGAGTTTTGAAGATAGGGAAAGCTGTGATTTGTCTGATATGAAAAGGGAGGGAGTAAGAGTTTGGTGGTGGAAGAGACAAGAAGAAAACTCAGTGAAAAAGTTAGCTTGAGAGTGTGAGTTGGGGTGAAGTGGGAGAAGAGAATGGATAAGTAGGCACACATAAGTAGGCACTTATGGTAGTATGGTAGTAACACACAACAAGCAAATGAAGGCAGTGTAACAATCAAGAGACAGTTGTCGCTCAGGTGGCTGATGGGGTGATATGGTCCTGGATGTGTCACCTGGGCATCTCCTTCTGAACCAGGGTAAGAGGGACCAGAAGGCCCAAGAGTTCATCAGCCCTGCCATGGAAGTCCATTGGTCCACAGTTCCAATGTCTGTGTATGTTAAGTGGTGTATCTATGTGGTGTGGTGTGTATTCATTCATTCATTCATAATTTATTAAGCACTTACTGTGTGCAAAGCACTGTATTAAGTGCTTGGGAAAATGCAATACAGCAATAAAGAGTGATGATCCCTGGCCATAATGAGCTCACAGTCTAGAAGGGGGGGAAACAGACATCAATATAAACAAATAAAATTACAAATACATACATAAGTGCTGTGGGGCAGGGAGGTGGGAAAGAACAAAGGGAGCAAGTCAGGGAGATGCAGAAGGGAGTGGGAGATGAGGAAAGGTGGGGCTTTATCTGGGAGGGCCTCTTGGAGGAGATGTGCCTTCAATAAGGCTTTGAAGGAGGGGAGAGTAACTGTCTGGCGGATTTGAGGATGGAAGAATTTCCAGACCAGAGGTAGGACATGGGCCAGGGGGCCTCAGTCGGACTTGGCCGCAACTCCCCCATCCCCACCATCAACCCATCTAAAAACTCCAAGGCCTCGGGGCATATATTGTGTGGTGCGGTAGGGGAGGTGGGATATGTGTGTTTTTAGGAGCCACCTGCCACCACACTCATTCTACTCTCAAGACTAAGCTGGGACCCCTAATGTTCAGAGTCTAGGCTGGGGTGGCCAGTCATCTTGCTTCCAGCTATGCTGTCCCCCATCCTGTTTCTAGTGGGCTTTTCATTGTTGGCAGTAAGCCTTCCTCCACCATGGCTCCTGCCACTAAGTTACCAGACTTGCACCTGCCGCCAGACTTTACACTGAGTGGAGAGGGGCACGACAGGAAGCAGCAGGGGCAGCGTGTGTTTACAGGTACTCCTGGAGAAATGCTCGAGGACCGCACTAACTTGGCAGAATTTAGGACAATGGTGCCAAGCATTGGGATAGATACAATGAGATCAGAACAGGCACAGTCTCTACCTGATATGGAGCTCACGGTCTAAGCAGGAGGGAGACCAGGTGGTTCATCCCAGTTTTACAGAAGAGGAAACAGAGGAACAGAGCAGTCATGTGGCTTGCCCAAGTTCACAAAGCAAGCTGGGATTAGAAGCCAGGTCTCCTGACTGCCATTGCTGTTGGCTTTCCAACAGATGACACTGTCCCAACTGTACACTCTAAGGGACTAGGTAACTTTATACCAGTCACATAACCTCTTTGGGCCTCTTTCTGCAATCAGGAAAACAGGAAGGGCTGTTTCTAGCCCTTCTGGGGCTATGAAATAAGGGCTCGGGGACTGTCTCTTCATCGCGCAATCCCGCCATTCTCCCCATTTCCTGAGGACAGAACATGGGGAAATGGGCAAAGTTGAAGCTGGAGACACAGAGGTTAGCTATCAGAAAGAACATCTTGACAGTGAGGTTCTCAGACCCCATAGTGGGCCACCTGGGGATGCTTTAAAATCTCCCACTCTGGAAACTTCAGGAGAGATCCCATTTGGTATGACCCGACCTGAAGGTAGGGGAGTGGGTTAAATGACCTCCAAAGACACTTCCAGAAGAATCTGGATAATTAGTCATGATAATTTGAGAACTGCAAAACTGGATCTGGATATTTGGTAACTAGACAGAGAGTTTTCCCTTGGAAAAGCCCTTAAAGCAGGATTGCAAATAAGAACGTATCGGCCCCAAACCACAATTCATTTTATGAGACAGCCTCTCCATCTCTGCAGGGGAATACAGGGAATGAATCAGCTTTTGAGACTACTTGATCTTGTTATTCAACCCTGCATGGCAGCCTCAGCAGCACCGGGGTTTGATTAGAAGTACAAACCAGGGCAAATATCAAACAAGACCTCAGCCTTGATATAATGTAGACGCAAGATGTTTTTTCACTATCCAGGGAGCCAAGTTAAAAGATGTGAGGAGGAGCTGTGGGGAAGGCGGCAATATGGTGGGAGAGGGGGTAGGGGTAAGCTGGCATGAGGAGGCTCAGGGGGAGAGGAGGCAGGAGGGTTCAGCCAATCCCTGGTCTCTCTTCCACTGTATCATCCTCAATGGTATTTATTGAGTGCTACTATGAACAAAGCACTGTACTAAACATTTGCACTATACTAAGCACTTGCACTAGGCATTAGATGGACGCTATGTTCACATCCTCCTTCCTGCCAGAAACTCCCTCCCACTTCACTTCTGACAGACCACCACTCTCCCCATCATAAATCTCTTCTAAAAACAGCCTTCTCTAACATCTCCCCTCCCCACTCTACTCTCCTTCCTTCTGCATTATTTATACACTTGGGGCAATACTCACTCAGAACTTTAATATTCACCCCATTCCACCTCCTGTCGCCATCCATACACTTTCCATATATGCTTTCCCTACCTGTAATTTATTTTAATGTCTGTCTCCCCTGCTAGATTGTAAGTTATTCGAGGGAGGGAATCATGTCTACTTATTCTGTGGTCCTCTCCCAAATACTCTGTATAGTGCTCAGCATAGAGTAAGTGCTCAATAAATATCACTGATTAATTGATTGACTGGAAACACTCAACTCACACACAAGGGTCTCTGACAATGAACATGAGGCAGACCATGCTGCCTCAGCGGAGCAAAAACTACATCTCTGCCTTATTCTGGACTTCCTTGGCTTCACACTATGCAATGCTTCCTGGGTTCTCACTAGGGTCAGTTCTCCAGAGACATTGGCTGGGGATGCTTGGGATGCAGATAATAATAATAATGGTGTTTGTTAAGTGATTATGTGCTAAGCACTGTACTAAGCACCAGGGTAGACACAAGTAAATCAGGTTGGGGACAGGCACTGTCCCGCTTGGGGCTCACAATCTAGAGGAGGAGAATGGGCATTCCATCCCTTACTTCACTCTGCTGCCCGGATTATCTTTTACAGAAAAGTTCAGGGCATGTCATACCCCTTCTCAAAAATCTCCAGTGGTTGTCTATCAACCTCTGTAGCAAACAAACTCTCCTATCACTTCAAAGCTCTCCATCACCTTGACCCTTCTTACCTCACCTCCCTTCTCTCCTTCTACATACCAACCAGCACACTCCACTCCTCGGATCATAACCTTCTCACTGTGCCTTTATCTCACCTGTCCCGCTGTCAACTCCTGGCCCTTGTCTTACCACTGGCCTGGAATGCTCTCCATCCTCAAATCCTCCAAACAATCACTCTTACCCACTTCAAAACCCTTCAAAACCCTACTGAAGGCACACCTCCTCCAAGAGGCCTTCCCAGACTAAGCCCCTTGTATCCTCAGTTCCCCTTCCACATTATCTTGACTCATTCCCTTTGCTCTTTCCCCCTCTCCCTACCAGATGGCACTTATGTATATATGAATATATCTATAATTCTACTTATTTATATTGATGCCTGTTTACTTGTTTTGATATCTGTCTCCCCACCTCTAGACTAAGCCAGGTGTGATCAGGGATTGTGTCTCTATTGCTGAATTGTATTTTCCAAGCGCTTGGTACAGTGTTCTGCACACAGTAAGTGCTCAATAAATATGACTGAATGAATGAATCCCTGTTTCACAGATGAGGAAACTGAGGCACAGAGACTTAAGTGACTTGTCCAAGATATACAGCAGGCAAATGGTGGAGTCAGGATTAGAACCCAGGTCTCTCAACTCCCAGGTCTACGTTCTTCCCACTAGGCCACATTGCTTATCTTGATGTAAGTGAATCAAATTTGCATGCACATGTGATCCCACTCTTCCCAATGTCAGGGTTAGCCCATCTATTTCTGGGAGCCTAGGACTTTGAAGACAAGGGAGTACTGTTGCTTGACTAGAATTTCACTTTAATAGAATGCTTGCTATAAAGCTGTTCAATTACTGCATAGCTTAGTCTAGTCCTGCTGCTGAGAAGTCAATTCCATAGGTACAGATTTATTGTTTTTGTTGATGTCAAGAAAGTGGGGGAATAAGACACAGTAAGCATTCTGCTAATAGAACTTGAAGCTCCAAAAAAAGCCCTCCACACACTGAAGGCGGGCTCTGGAAAGCCGAAAGACAGCTGGGAAAAGCGAAGCCCAGCCTCACTGCAGCTTCCCAGGGAAATCTCTGCCTGGCACCGCCCAACCTTGGCGGCACAGGACTGACGACAGAACTCTGCGGCAGGAGGATGTTTTGCATTTGGGTGTGGGGCAGTTGGCCTCAGGAAAAAAGTCATGAGGCTGCTGCGAGAAGGCCTGCCATCTCAGTGAAAATGACCAGAGAGCCCTGGCTGGAAGGGCAGGAGGAAATCAGATGTTACTTGGGCTTCCCCAAGTGGTAATATAAAGTAAATCCTTTGTCTTCAAAGGGACTTTGAGAGGTCATCTCAGTCATCCCATACCTCCTTCTTGCTAGCTCCCCACCTCCCTCCCCCCACAAGTCTGTTCTCCTGAGAAGGACATTCTCCAGATTTGGTAACCTTCCATAGTCCAGGGCCAAACACCCCAGTCTCACAAGCCCACAGCCTTGGTATCAACCTTGACTCCGCTCTCTCATTCACCCCACACATCCAATCCGTCACCAAAACCCGCAGGTCTCACCTCCACAACATCACCTAGATCTGCCCTTTCCTCTCCATCCAAACTGCTACCTTGCTGGTTCAATCTCTCATCCTATCCGACTGGATTACTGCATCACCTCCTTTCTGATCTCCCAACCTCCTGTCTCTCCCCTCTTCAGTGTATACTTCACTCTGCCACCTGGATTATCTTTATACAGCAACGCTCAGAGCATGTCACTCCCCTTCTCAGAAATTTCCAGTAGTTGCCTATCAAACCTTCGAATCAAGCAAAAACTCCTCACTCTCAGCTTCAGGGCTCTCCATCACCTCGACCCCTCCTACCTAACCTCCCTTCTCTCTTTCTACAGCCCAGCCCGCACACTCCGCTCCTGGGGACTGGCTTGCTCTATCTTGTCTCCTCTCTGTCAGATGGGGGCTGCTCCTCGCCCCTACTGGGTTGTTTAGCTGAGCAAGGGATGTAGGAATTGGGAGCAGGGATAGGGAAGAGTCACAAGGCTGGAAAAGAAACCCTTATGAAAGAAGGCTGAAAGGAACCATGATTACTTGATTCAGTGGAAAAGACTGCAGTGTGACTGAATGCACAGGATTGGTTTTCCCAACAATCCCGGGGACAGAACAGAAAAAACACGGATAGAAGTTGCAGCCTAACATTACAAAATCAGGAAAACTTCCTGACATAATAATAATAATTATGGTACTTGTTAATGGCTAAGCGCTGGGGTAGATAGACAATAATCAGGTTGGACACAGTCCCTGCCCCATATGGGACCCACAGTCTTAGTAAGAGAGAGTAGGATTTAATCCCCATTTCACAGATGAAGAAACTGAGACACTCAGAAGTTGAATGACTTGCCCAAGGTCACACTGCAGACAGATGGCGGAGCCAGGATTAGAACCCAGGCCCTCTAACTCCCAGGTCTGTGTTCTTTCCACTCGGCCCTGCTGCTTCCCACTGAGGGGGTGTGGTCCTGGACTATGATAAATTACAAAAACTGGAGAATGTCCTTCTCAGGAGAACAGACTTGGGGGTGGGGGAGAGGAGCTAGCAAGAAGGAGGTAGGGGATGACTGAGATGACCTCTCAAAGACCCTTTGAAGACAAAGGATTTACTTTATATTACCACTTGGGGAAGCCCAAGTAACATTTAATTTCCTCCTGCTCCCTCAATTAGTCTGTTCTACAAGAGCAAGGGGGTAAGGGTCTAGGCAACAGAACCACTGTGATCTAATTAAAAGAGTACAGACCCAGGGACCCAGTACAGACCTGGGTTCTAACCCCACTTCAATCATTTACCTGCCGCGTGACCTTGGTTGAGACATTTAACTCCTCCTCACCCTAACTGAAACATAGCTGTCTCCAGATGACATGGTCTTTTCTGCTGCTCTCTCCAGTGGAGGCCTCTTCTTCTCCCACTCCCCCAGACTCACTTCGGTGTCGGTTTCCTTCTCGCTCCCCAATGTCGCTTTCGCACTATCCCCCTCCCCTTTTCCTTTCCTTCCCCTCCTTTGAAGCCCACATTATTCACCTCTAGCACCCCCTCCAGATTACAGTAGCCGTCATCTACCGCCCCACCCCCGGCCCCACCTCCAACTTCTTTAACGATTTTGACCGCTTTCTCACCTTCCTTCTCTCCTTTTCCATGCCCAGTCTGATCCTCGGAGACTTCAACATCCACATGGATGTCCCTGATGACTCCTCTGCCGCCCGCCTTCTACCTCTCCTTGACACTGCCAAACTCCTGCTCCACCCCACCTCGCCCACTCACCAACTTGGTCACACCCTCGACCTCATCTCCTACTGCTGCACTATCTCCATCCTCACCAACTCTGAAATCCCTCTCTCTGATCATAACCTTCTCACCTGCCTCCTCACTCACACTCCTCTCCCCTGTAAATCTATGTTACTATCTCACTGAGACCTGCTCTCAACTCTACCCTCTCTACTCAGCTCAACTCCCTCGCTCCCCTTTCCCTTCACCGCTCTCGTACCACTAACCTACAGCCCTGGATCACTGCCACTGTCTGCCTCCTTTGCTCTTATGCTTGAGCTGCTGAATGCCGCTGGCAAAAATCTAAACACCAAGCCAACCTTGTTCAGTTCAAGTTTATCCTTTCCTGCCTTAACTCTGCCCTATCCTCTGCCAGACAAAACTATTTCTCCTCCCTTATTGACACCCATTTCCATCATCCCCGTCAGCCCTTCCGTACATTTAACTCCCTTCTCAGGCCCCCTGTTCCTCCCCCTCCTCCTTACCTCACCCCCAATGATCTGGCCTCCTACCTCATTAGTAAAATTACCTCCATCAGGTCTGAGCTCCCCAAAGTCACTCCTCCCCCTCCTCCAGCCCCCCTGCTCTCCAACCCTCTCTGCTACTCTCCCATCCTTCCCAGCAGTATCCTCAGATGAGATCTCCTCCCTCCTCTCAAGCGCTACTCCATCCACCTGTGCTTCTGACCCCATTCCCTCTCATCTTATGAAATCTCTCACCCCTTCCCTCCTCCCCTCCTTAACCTCCATCTTCAACTGCACACTCTCCACTGGTTCCTTCCCCTCTGCCTTCAAATATGCCCACATCTCCTCCATCCTAAAAAAACCCTCTCTTGACCCCACCTCCCCTTCTAGTTATTGCCCTATCTCCCTCCTACCCTTCCTTTCCAAACTCCTTGAACGAGTCGTCTACACCCGCTGCCTCAAATTCCTCAACGCCAACTCTCTCCTCGACCCCCTCCAATCTGGCTTCTGTCCCCTACATTCCACAGAAACTGCCCTCTCAAAGGTCACCAATGACCTCCTTCGTGCCAAATTCAACAGCTCCTACTCTATCCTAATCCTCCTCGACCTCATCTGCCTTTGACACTGTGGACCACCCCCTTCTCCTCAACACGCTATCCAACTTTGGTTCACAGACTCCGTCCTCTCCTGGTTCTCCTCTTATCTTTCCGGCTGTTCATTCTCAGTCTCTTTTGCGGGCTCCTCCTCCCCCTCCCACCCCCTTACTGTAGGGGTTCCTCAAGGGTCAGTTCTTGGTCCACTTCTGTTCTCTATCTACACTCACTCCCTTGGTGAACTCATTCATTCCCATGGCTTCAACTATCATCTCTACGCTGATGACACCCAAATCTACATCTCTGCCCCTGCTCTCTCTTCTTCCCTTCAGGCTCGGGTCTCCTCCTGCCTTTAGAACATCTCCATCTGGATGTCTGCCTGCCATCTACAACTCAATATGTCCAAGACTAAACTCCTTATCTTCCCTCCCAAACCCTGCCCTCTCCCTGACTTTCCCATCACTGTAGAAGGCACTACCATCCTTCCCGTCTCACAAGCCTGCAAACTTGGTGTCATCCTCGACTCTGCTCTCTCGTTCACCCCTCACATCCAATCCGTCACCAAAACCTGCCTGTCTCACTTCTGCAACATCGCCAAGATCCGCCCTTTCCTCTCCATCCAAACCGCTACCCTGCTGGTTCAATCTCTCATCCTATCCCGACTGGATTACTGCATCAGCCTCCTCTCTGATCTCCCATCCTCCTGTCTCTCCCCACTTCAATCTATACCTCACGCTGCTGCCTGGATCATTTTTGTGCAGAAACGCTCTGGGCATGTTACTCCCCTCCTCAAAAATCTCCAGTGGCTACCAGTCAAGCTACGCATCAAGCAAAAACTCCTCACTCTCAGCTTCAAGGCTCATCACCTCGCCTCCTCCTACCTCACCTCCCTTCTCTCCTTCTACAGCCCAGCCCGCACCCTCCGCTCCTCTGCCACTAACCTCCTCACTGTGCCTCGTTCTTGCCTGTCCCGCCATTGACCGCCAGCCCACGTCCTCCCCCTGGCCTGGAATGCCCTCTCTCTGCACATCTGCCAAGCTAGCTCTCCTGCTCCCTTCAAAGCCCTACTGAGAGCTCACCTCCTCCAGAAGGCCTTCCCAGACTGAGCACCCTTTTTCCTCTCCTCCTCCCCATCCCCCCACTTCCTTCCCCTCCCCACAGCACCTGTATATATGTTTGTACAGATTTATTACTCTATTTATTTTACTTGTACATATTTACTATTCTATTTATGTTGTCAATGATGTGCTTTACTTCTATTGATAGCTTTACTTCTATTCATTCTGATGACTTGACACCTGACCATATGTGTTGTTTTATTGTCTGTCTCCCCCTCCTAGACTGTGAGCCCGTTGGTGGGTAGGGACCGTCTCTATAAGTTGCCAACCTGTACTTCCCAAGCGCTTAGTACATTGCTCTGCACACAGTAAGCGCTCAATAAATATGACTGAATGAATGAATTTAACTTCTCTGTACCTCAGTTCTGTCTGTAAAATTCTCCAATTCTCTCCTTGACTCCCTGCAATCTCGCTTATTCGCTTACCATTCCATGAAAACTGCCCTCTCTAAGGTCACCAACAACCTCCTTCGATCCAAATTTAATGGCCTCTTCTGCTCAATCCTAATCCTCTCTGCTGCTTTTGACACTGTGGATCAGCCCCTCTCCTGGAAATCCCATCTAACCTTGGCTTCACTAACACTGCCCTCTCCTGGATCTCCTCCTCTCTCCCTGCTTCTTTTCAGTTTTTTTTCACCAGCTCCTCTTCTGCCTCCTACCCCCTAACTGTGGAAGTCCATCATGGATCAGTTCTGGGGCTTCTATTCTCCACTTACACCCACTCCCTTGGAGAGCTCATTTACTTCCATGGCTTCAACTACCATCTGTATGCAGATGATTCTCAAATATACATCTCCAGCCCTAATCTCTCTCCTTCTCTGCAGTCTCCCATTTCCTCCTGCCTTCAGGACATCTCTACTTGGATGTCCTACTGACGCCTCAAATTTAACATTCCCAAAACAGACTTCCCACCCAACTTCCCACCCAAACCCTGTCTCCTGCTGACTTTCTCATCATGGTAGATAGCACCACTTTTCTCCCTGTCTCACAAGTCCATAACTTTAGCATTTACCTTCATTCATCTCTCACTCAGTCAACAAATTCAGTCTGTCACTAAATCCTCTTGGTTCTGTCTTTACAATTCTGTCTTTAGAATTTGACTCTTTCTCTCCATCCAAAATGTTGCTTTGCTTATCCAAGGACTTATCATTTCGCCCCTTGACTTCTGCATCAGTCTCTTCATATCTCTCCGGTCGTTCATTCTCAGTCTTTTTTGCAGGCTCCTCCTCCCCCTCCCACCCCTTTACTGTAGGGGTTCCTCAAGGTTCAGTTCTTGGTCCCCTTCTGTTCTTGATCTACACTCACACCCTTGGTGACCTCATTCGCTCCCACGGCTTCAACTATCATCTCCATGCTGATGACACCCAAATCTACATCTCTGCCCCTGCTCTCTCCCCCTCCCTCCAGGCTCGCATCTCCTCCTGCCTTCAGGACATCTCCATCTGGATGTCTGCCCGCCACCTAAAACTCAACATGTCCAAGACTGAACTCCTTGTCTTCCCTCCCAAACCCTGCCCTCTCCCTGACTTTCCCATCACTGTTGACAGCACTACCATCCTTCCCGTCTCACAAACCCGCAACCTTGGTGTCATCCTCGACTCCGCTCTCTCGTTCACCCCTCACATCCAAGCTGTCACCAAAACCGGCCAGTCTCACCTCCGCAAGATTGCCAAGATCCTCCCTTTCCTCTCCATCCAAACCGCTACCCTGCTCATTCAAACTCTCATCCTATCCCATCTGGACTACTGTATCAGCCTCCTCTCCGATCTCCCAACCTCCTGTCTCTCCCCACTTCAATCCATACTTCACTCTGCTGCCCAGATTGTCTTTGTACAGAAATGCTCTGGGCATGTTACTCCCCTCCTCAAAAATCTCAAGTGGCTACAAATCAACCTACGCATCAGGCAAAAACTCCTCACCCTTGGCTTCAAGGCTCTCCATCACCTCGCCCCCTCCTACCTCACCTCCCTTCTCTCCTTCTACAGCCCAGCCCACACCCTCCGCTCCTCTGCTGCTAATCTCCTCACCGTGCCTCGTTCTCACCTGTCCCGCCATCGACCCCCAGCCCACGTCATCCCCCTGGCCTGGAATGCCCTCCCTCCGCACATCCGCCAAGCTAGCTCTCTTCCTCCCTTCAAGGCCCTACTGAAAGCTCACCTCCTCCAGGAGGCCTTCCCGGACTGAGCCCCCTCCTTCCTCTCCCTCTCCATCCCCCTGCCTTATCTCCTTCCCTTCCCCACAGCACCTGTATATATGTATATATGTTTGTATGCATTTATTACTCTATTTATTTATTTTACTTGTACATATTCTATTCATTTAATTTTGTTAATATGTTTTGTTCTCTGTCTCCCCCTTCTAGACTGTGAGCCCACTGATGGGTAGGGCCTGTCTCCATATGTTGCCAACTTGTACTTCCCAAGTGCTTAGTACAGTGCTCTGCACAAAGTAAACGCTCAATAAATATGATTGAATGAATGAATGAATGAATCTCCTGCTTCTCCTTTCTCCAGCTCATACTTCATGCTGCTACCTGAATTATTTTTTTTAATCATCAGTCCACATCTCTTATTTTCTAAAAACTTCTAATGCATCAGATGCAGCTTTAAAGCATGCAATCAGCTCTCCCTGTCTCACCTTACCTCAGTGATCCCCTACTACAATACAACCAGCACATTTTGCTCCTTTAATGCCAACTTATTCACTGTACCTCAGTCTTATCTGTTTCACCAGTGATCCATGACCTGTCAGTCAGTCAATCATATTTATTGAGCATTTAGTGTGTGCAGAGCACTGTACTATGCACTTGGGAGAATACAAATAATAATAATAATAATAATGGCATTTATGAAGCGCTTACTATGTGCAAAGCACTGTTCTAAGCGCTGGGGAGGTTACTAGGTGATCAGGTTGTCCCACACAGGGCTCACAGTCTTAATCCCCATTTTACAGATGAGGGAACTGAGGCCCAGAGAAGTGAAGTGACTTGCCCAAAGTCACACAGCTGACAATTGGTGGAGCCAGGATTTGAACCCATGACCTCTGACTCCAAAGCCCGTGCTCTTTCCACTGAACCACACTGCTTCTCTGGCAATATAACAATATAACAGACACATTCCCTGCCCACAGCGAGCTCCAGTCTAGAACGGAAGACAGACATTAACATAAATAAAATTTCAGATATGTACATCAGTGCTGTGGGGCTGGAAGAGGGGGATGAATACAGGGAACAAGTCAGGGCAACACAGAAAGGAGTGGGAGAAGAGGAAAGGGAGGCTTAGTCAGGGAAAGCCTTTTGGAGGAGACTTTGAAGGGGGGGAGAGTAATTGTCAGATTTGAGGAGGGACAGACAGGCCAGAGGCAGGATGTGGGCGAGAGGTCAGAGGTGAGATAGATGAGATGGAGGTACAGTGAGTAGCAAAGTAAGCGGGCTGGGTTATAGTAGTTGAGTAGTGAGGTGAGGTAGGAGGGGGCAAGGTCATTGAGTGCTTTAAAGTCGATGGTAAGGTGTTTTTGTTTGACATGGAGGGGGATGGGCAAACACTAGAAGTTCCTGAGGAGTGGGGAAACATGGACTGAATGTTATTTTGAAAAAGGCCTGGAATTCCCTCCAAAGCCCTGTTCAAATCATACCTCCACTAGCAGGCCTTTCTTTGACTAAGCCTTCACTTTCCCTATTCATCCTTCCTTCTGCTTTGCTTATGCACTTGAGTCTGTTCCCCTTAAGAACTTTGATTTTCATCCCATGCTTACAGCACTCATGTACTTGATTTTAATGTCTGTATCCCCTTCTATACCATAAACTCCTTATGAGCAGGGATCGTGTCTATCAGCTCTATTGTATTGTACTATCCCAGGTCCTTAGTACAGTGCTCTGTACACAGTAGCTGCTCAAGAAAATACCACTGATTGATTAAAATGGAGATTAAATACCCATTTTCTCTTCCCGTTAGATTGTGAGCTTCAGGTGGGATGCGGACTGTGACTGACTTGATTGTATAGTAGCTACCCAAGAACTTTGCACAGTACATTTAAAAAAATATATGGTTCTTGTTAAACACTTACAATGTGCTGTACTAAGTGTACACTGCACTAAGTGCGGGGGTAGATATAAACAAATCAGGGTGGACAGAGTCCATGTCCCAAGTGATGCTCAAATCAATCAATCAATCAATCAATCGTATTTATTGAGTGCTTACTGTGTGCAGAGCACTGTACTAAGCGCTTGGGAAGTACAAGTTGGCAACATATAGAGACAGTCCCTACCCAACAGTGGGCTAACAGTCTAGAAGGGGGAGACAGAGAACAAAACCAAACATATTAACAAAATAAAATAAACAGAATAGATATGTACAAGTAAAATAAATAAATAGAGTAATAAATATGTACAAACATATATACATATATACAGGTGCTGTGGGGAAGGGAAGGAGGTAAGAAGGTGGGGATGGAGAGGGGGATGAGGGGGAGAGGAAGGAGGGGGTTCAGTCTGGGAAGGCCTCCTGGAGGAGGTGAGCTCTCAGTAGGGCCTCGACGGGAGGAAGAGAGCTAGCTTGGCGGATGTGGGGAGGGAGGGCATTCCAGGCCAGGGGGATGACGTGGGCTGGGGGTCGACGGCGGGACAGACGAGAACGAGGCACAGTGAGGAGATTAGCGGCAGAGGAGCGGAGGGTGCGGGCTGGGCTGTAGAAGGAGAGAGGGGAGGTGAGGTAGGAGAGGGCGAGGTGATGGAGAGCCTTGAAGCCAAGGGTGAGGAGTTTCTGCCTGATGCGCAGATTGATTGGCAGCCACTGGAGATTTTTGATATATATATATGTATATATATATATACATATATATATCATTATATTAATTTCATTCCAGCAATGTAAAAGTCAGAACATTTGAGATCATCTCTGCTTACTGGGTTTAGAGGGTAAAAGAAATCTTTCAAACCAAGAGAAAGTTGCCAACATTTTTTTTTAGATAAAGAATTTTAAGTAGTATTATATTTACAATAGACAATGGGACCTAAGCAAAAGAAGGCCTAAATTCTAATTAAAGCATTAATCCACATTTTGCAGATGAGGCAACTGAGACACAGAAAAGTTAAGTTACTTGCCCAAGTCACACAGCAGAAAAGTGGCAGAGCCAGGATGAGAATCGAGATCCTTCTGACTTCCAGGCCCACGCTCTATACACTAGGCCATGCTGCTTCTCAGTGCTTGTCACAAAGAAAGTGCTTAACATATACAATTATTATTATTATTATTATTATTATTATTATTATGTTTAAAGGCACCCAACACCAACCTCAAACTCACCCAGCCTCATGGGATCTGAGCTCACTTTCCTGAAAGAGACCATAGTCCAGCCTTCTGATCAATGGCAAAGGGATCAATTACCATGGCAAATGCTCAGGCATTTGACTGGTGGCTTATAGAGCAGAGCTGGGGAAGGAGATACACCTTTGCTCTGTCCCTAAACCCACTGGCAGTGCTAGTCCAGAGGACCTTAACAACCCCCAGGAGCATTTCCACTGGAAGCTCCACTTTTGTTTTGGCATACCCTGGGGTGACAAAGTCTACCCTACATTTTCAGAGTAATTTGCACGCAGGGCTGTGGCCTTCTGAGCCAGGGATATTCACGTACATCTTGAAAAGCAGCAGCCTTGCCCTGCAGCTGCAATCTACTTTAGACTGAGTCTTCACAAGTTCTTCTCTCATGCCAATCACAATAGAAACCCATCTGCTCACTCACCATGCATAGCACTCACACCACAAACCTGTGTAACCAATATGACCAAGCTTTCCAGATTTGTTCAAATAAGTCTTCCCTTGTTTACAGTCAGGACTCTTAAAAAATAGAAGAATCCTCAGCTGCTTCAGTCTTGGGCCACTCAAGCATGGCCTAGTGGAAAAAGCATGGGCTGGAAGTCAGAAGGCCTGGGTTCTAATCTCTGCTCTACCACCTGCCTGCTGTGTGACCTTGAACATGTCATTTAACTGCTCTATGTCTCAGTTTCTTCATCTGTAAAATGGGGATTCAATGCCTGTTCATTCATTCAATTCAATCGTATTTATTGAGCGCTTACTGTGTGCAGAGCACTGTACTAAGTGCTAGGGAAGTACAAGGTGGCAACATATAGAGACGGTCCCTACCAACAGCGGACTCTCTCCTCCTTAGACTATGAGCCCCATGTGGGACGAGGACCACGTCCAACCTGATAATCTTGTACCTACACATAGTCAGTGCTTAGCACATACCAGAAGTCTTATTATTTACAATCCCTTCACTCCAAACCATCCCAGGTTCCTGACATCTCTCACATGCCTATTTAATGTTTTCACATTTGCCCAAATTTCGCTGTCTCTCAACAACATATATTGTGATCCTGATATACTGTGATAATCACACTCAATTGTGTTAATAATGGTTTTTGTTAAGCGCTTACTATGTGCCAAGTGCTGAGGTAGATATAAGATAATCAGGTTGTCTAATGGGGGGGCTCACAGTTTTAATCTCCATTTTACAGATAACTGAAGCATAGAGAAGTTAAGGGGCTTGCTCAAGGTCACACGGCAGACAAGTAGCAGAGCCGGGATTAGAACCCATGACCTCTGACTCCCAAGCCCATACTCTTTCCACTATCCCCAGTCAATTGATATTTTTACAAAAGCCATAATATTTTGGTTTAAAAATATTTTATTCAGTTTTTCCTTAGCAAAACCAAGGAAGTTTCAATATAACAAACTCTGAGAATTACAAGCACAATTATATTGCCCCCGAGGTTCATTAAAAAGAGTTTTCTATCTCAATAGTTCACTAACCCTTTACCAACAACCCGACTTTATCTGCTCACCATTCTTCTACGTTTTATGAATTCAGCAGATCAAGGGACTCCATCCTTGTTTAGAGGAGTAGGCCATCCTCCTAAACATTCCCATACAGAAAAACCCTCTGTTGGTCATGTAATACATTCCCCTGCCAACGGACTTTGCTTCACCTAGACTAGGCTGCTAAGTGTCTATCCTCTTCTCAAAGAAGTGCTACTGCCAAGAAGCTTTCCCTCATATTTAATCTAAGACCAATGTGTGCCATTTCAGCTCACTTCTACTTTTCCTATGGATTCCATCATCCATTCCTTCCCAAACTCAAGAGAATAGAGAAAAGCATCAGTCCTAGAGCAAAACCAAACTCACGTCTCTCTCCTTCATACCATCTCTCTTCCACTCTTTAGAAACAATTTTTTCTCTCTCTCTCTCTCTCTCTCTCTCTCTCTCTCTCTCTCTCTCTCTCTCTCTCTCTCTCTCTCTCTCTCTCTCTCTCTCCCTCCCTCCCTCCCACCACCCACCCCACCCACTCCAGGCCCTTTAGAAATCAGCATTGTCTCAGCATTTGCATCTTGGAAACTGAAACCCTCAGAGGTCAACCCAGCTGTGTGCATCATTCCCTAGGATCACTCAGCCCGGGATATTTACATTACTTCTTCCCTTCCCTCCAACCACCTCCTCCTTCTCCTCCTTCACCTGCCCCTGACTCCTCCCCTCCCCTCCTCTCCCCCCATCTCTCTTTTTCTCTGGGCTAGGAATCATCAGGGGTCCCCCATACTGTCAAGGGAGGAAACGGGTTACTTCAGTGAGAGGTGAATGGAGGCAGTCACCCCCCTGCTTGGTGGCCTCCAATTCTCCGTGGAACAAAGCTGGGCACCTGGACTTTGGCTCCAGGCTCTGAGCATGCCCAGGAGCTGCTAATGGTCACTGGCGGCCTTTGAGGATACTGGACCAAGGACCCTAGTGACGCTGCAGAAGGACATCACCTGCAAACCTTACAGAAGCCCACCCAACCTCACTTGAACCTATGGCATTTCTCCGGTAGTTCCCTCTCCTGTCACTCCAGATCTTCCTTGTCTGCCTGCCAGGTCCCACTGAGCTTGGATACTGTCGCTGCTCCATGGGGACAGCAGAACCGGGAGGGAAGCGGCCAGGTGCTTAAGGTAATCATTCTGGACTAGGGCGGCAGTGTTCTGCTGGGTGGACTGGCTGGAAACCAGACTGTCCACTCTCAGTCTGGAGAGACGGTCCCCCTACGGTCCCCACACACTCAATCGTCCATGTTGGCCAGCACAGCAGGCTCAGGCTGCAGGGTGTTACGTGGCAGCTCCTCTCACAAAAAGGACCAGAGCAATGATGCAGGGCAACAGCCTGATCTGTCAGGTCACCTCAATACACTCATTCCCATGGATGGGGATTGGGGGCCCCAGGGAGTTGATCCTTGACTTCAGCTTGCCTTTCATGGCCAGGACCAGGCCTCAGAGCAGTCCACGTCCAGTGATTCCCCAGGCCACTGTCTGCCAGGCTCACAGACCAGGGGTGTCCATCGCTAAGAAACGGGATATTGGGCTTGATCTAGCCCTCCACTAAGAAACTGTGTGGCCTGGTGGAAAGAGCACAGGGCTGGGAGTCGGGAGACCTGGGAACTAAGCTCCATCACTTGCCTGCTATGTGATGAGCAAGTCTATGTTTTGATTTCTTCATGGATAAATAGGGATTAAATGTCTGTTCTCCCTCTGCCTTAGACTGTGAGCCCTGTGAGAGACGGGGTCTGCATCTGACCTGATGATCTGTATCTACCCCAGTGTTTAGTACAGTGCTTGGCTTAAAAAACAAACTCCCTCCTCAGATCCACTAGACAAATTACTCTCCCCCGTTCAAAGCCTTATTGAAGGCACATTTTCTCCAAGAGGCCTTCCCAGACTAAGCCCCACTTTTCCTCATCTCCCACTCCCTTCTGCATCACCCTGAATTGCTCATTTTGCTCTTCCCCTCTCTCCCCACCCCAAAGCACTTAATGTATAGCTCTGTAATTTTACTGATTTATATTGATGTTTGTTTACTTGTATTGATATCTGTCTCCCTGCCCCCCCAAACTGTGAGCTTTTTCTGGGCAGGGACTGTCTCTATTGCCATACTATACTTTCCCAAGCACTTAGTACAATGCTCTGCACAAAGTAAGCACTCAATAAATACGAATGAATGAATGAATGAACAAACACCACCATTATTATTATGCCCTGCCATCCCCCACCATCTGAATTTCAGGTCTCCTCCAGCAGGGGGCAGCAGCTCTGGCACCCCAACTCCCAGGCCACATTAGGGCCTGTGCTAACATGATTTATCTCACCCATCAGAAAGGCCGGTTCCAAAGGGGGCTGGGGGACCAACTTGTCTGCATTGACTGGGCTCCCTGGGCCTGGATTGGGCTCTAGTATTTAAGGTATGTCACTAATAATTCAACAAATCTTGATGAGGATGATGAGGATGACAGAGATGCTGATCATCATCACCCTTCTGAACCTCTACCTCCTCCCTGCTGCCCCAGCAGAAGAAACTCGGAGCTGACTGCATCAGGAAGCATTTCCTTAGAGTTCACCAACTCCATACTCTAGAGGGATACTCTTTCTCCTGCAAAATGCAGTCTGGGCATGGGGGTCCCTGGCCTTCTATCCCAGGCTGCAGAAGCAGAAGGCCCAAGCCTGGGGAGAGGCAGGATATCTCTTGAATGACTAGTGTACCCTCACCACTGCGCTGGGGCTCTAGTCAGGCCTTACTTAGCTCCAGGAAGTGAGCCTGAGAGGCAGTCTCTGGCAAACTAAGTGCAGCATGTCAGAATTATGAAAAAAATTCTCTCTCAGCATCCAAACAATGGAGAGCCCGGAAGCCTGGGATGGCTGGGGACAGTTTCTGGGAACGGCTGGGAGACAAGGCAATGACTCTGTTGTCAGCACCATGGTTGCATATGCGTGTGTGCATGCACACACACACACACACACACACACACACACACACTCTCTCTCTCTCTCTCTCACTCTCACTCACTCACAGAGCCAGGGATAGGCCTGCTCATCAAAGACTGATTTTTTTTTCCCCACTCAATAGTGACTCCTGTCTTATTGGGCAGGTGGAAGGGTCGTCCTATTCGGAAGAAGGGGGATGCTATAGTTGGCGTCTGGAGGTCCATTCCAGTCAGAGGAACTGAAGATCTTCTCAACTGGTTTTACAGGGCCTGACAGTCTATGCTAGGAGCTAAAGGGTTAAATAGTGTCCACAACAAATGCTAGCTACAGGAAGTTCATCCCAAATGAGGTGGAAGACAGGTGGCATGGAGACTTGAACCATATCTGAATTGTTCACTTTGCATGGATCCCAAAGCTAAGTGCACTGCTCAGCTCAGCATACATAGTGTATAAATGCCATTAATCAATCAATCCTGAATCCCATCCCATCTCCCACCCAGCCATGATCCAGGTACAACACATCCTCTCTGGAAAAACTTTCTCATTTGAGACCCTAGATTTCCACTCTAGGAGTTACTCCACAGCCTTGGCCCCATCTACAGAGGTTCTAAGAACCACCCTGCTTCTATACCAGATAGAAAGCAAAATTTCAGATCTAGGTTGGTGAGGGGAGGAAGAGGAGGAGGACAAGGAAAAACAGGACAAGGAGGAGCAAGAGGAGAAAGAGGAGGAGGAGGAGAGCAAGAGTAGAATTTTTTTTAATGGAAAAAAAATTTAAATCCAGACTTCCTTTGCCAACTTTGGGATTAAAGAGAGCAGTCCGAAACCAGCCACCCACCCTCTGCAAACAGAAACGCCACTTAAAGGCTCCCCCTGCCCTAGCACTTCCGAGAGAGAAGGAGCCTCTCAAACAGCAAAGGCCTCCCCTCACCACCACCTTCAATCCAGAGCCCGGAGCACTCCATCCTGGTGTCCCAAGGGCACCTTGGGAACCCAGGGCTTCTCGCACACTTTAAACAGCCTTTGAGTCCACCATTGCCTGTATTTTAAATGGCCTGGAGAAGAATCCCGAGGAGCTGGGGGGGGAACCATAAAAGGCCAGCTGATCCAGGCCCCTCCCGCTGGGCAGTAGGGGAGAGATGTAGGGATGGTGTCTAGGTCCCAGGTTTCTCAGCAGTGCCCCTGGCTGTGATGAGAGAGGGGAGAGGCAGGTGGAGGGGACCTCGGCACTGAGAGCTGAGCACTGAGCCCTGAACACTGAACAAAGGACCACCCAGACCCACCAGCAAACACTTTCCCCGCTCTCGCCCCAAGACAGCAGCCCGACTTGGGCTGCAGCCTATGCCCACCACCCCTCTCTGACCAGATGCTCATGGCCAATACTGCAGTGAAACGTCCTTGCAGGGGATGGGGTGGGGCAATGGGGGAGGGAGAGTATCAAAACCAACTTTGTAGAGTCCAATTCCTCACTACCCCGGCCCTGCTGGATCCATGGGGTTTTGAGCTACTTCTTCCAGCTCCGAGCTATGCCTCTGTGTGAGGAGGGGTGCAAAGGCACAGGGAAGATAAGGGAGAGAGGGGATGGGCAGGTCAGGAACTCCTCTGCTGCTTACCAGGAGAGCTTGAATCCTTTCATCAGTCCAGTTACGATAATCCGATGACCATGTCCTTATCTGTCCCCTTACAGAGCCAGAGGTCCCAGGACATAGTGGACAAGAAGACAGGGTCCCCCAAACTCAGAGTCCCGTGTATCACATCTCATGAGCAGAGACGGTGTGGGGCAGCACGACTCCTTCTTCCGTCCCTGCTCCCTCATTCCTCCTTCCCCAAATGAAAGCTCAGTGTCGTGGCACGGAGATCCAGGACAATACCAGCTCCGGCTCCGGCTCCCCTGGCCGAGAGCTCCAGCCTCTGGCTTGTGTTGCCGACAGAGCCTCTTGAGCATGTGCGACACTGGCAATGCTGCAAAACAAGACCGGATGGCAGCCTGCCCCCTGGCCAGCCAGCCAACCCACCCACCCGTCCTCCCACTGCCCAGTGACTGACCCTTCCACTGTTCGGCAGCGGTGGCAGTCCCAGACAGGGGTGGGAGACAGAGCCTGCTGGAAAGCCACCTCTATTCCCACCAGCAGCGTCAGCTACTGCCTCTCCTTATAATCCCCTAATCAATGCAGTCAGTGCCCAAGCACAGCCAGCCCTGCCAGCCACTTCCGCCCATTTAAAGACACAGTACATGTTTTGTGCTTGAAGAGGATGGAGTGGGAAAGGGGAGGGGAGAAGAGAGGAAGGAGAGGAAGGAGAGGAAGGAGAGGAAGGCGAGGGAGGGAGGGTGGGCGGGGGAGGAGACGGATGGGGAAGGAAGGAGAGGAAGAGCAAAAGAGAAGGAGGGGAGGGAGGAGAAGAGGAGGAGGGAAAGGGATGGTGAGGAAGGGGGAGAAAATGGGGGGGGGGAGAGGGAAGGGGGGAGGAGGAAGAAGAGGAGAAGGGGACAAAGAGATTTGAAGTGGGCCTGCAGTGTTGGGGGCAGAGATAGAATTTGTTGTTCTCATTCAACAACAATGAGGAAACAAGATGGGGTTTGACCCAAACACCCTGGAGGCTGCTTTAAAACGCATGGGGGGGGGGGGGGGGGGGGGGGGGGGCGGGAAGGGCAGCGGTGGAAGAGTATTGCTGACTCCTAGTTTACAAGTTCTCAGCCAGGCAATTTTCTTCTCCTGCAGAGGGAATGCAAGCACCTCTAGAAAGGAACAGAGTGCAGACCAACCAAAGACCTCATCCCTCTGTTTGAGAACATAAAAATTTAAAAGGATCCAAGAGCCATCCTGGAGTGAGCAAATATTTCATCCAGTAAGCCAAGGATTCTCAGTACAACCATGACACCACGATGCTCGGAAGAATTGGGTGATGGCTACTACCCTCTGGGCCACTTGCCCCTCTGGCTAGTGACAGACCATTAAAAATCCCTGTTTTCTCTACTGGCTACTAACTGAGCCTCTAGCAACCCATCATGGACCTCTCTTCCATGAATGTATCCCAGTCCTTCAGCCTATTCCTATTTTTGTCTTACATGATTTCTTGTGGGAACAAATTCCATATGTTAACCACCCACTGGGTAAAGAGGTGTTTCCTTTTGTTTGTTTTTAATCTCCTGCCTTCAAACTTTGATGGGTGCCCCCTCATCTTGGTGATAACATGGAACTTGCTGAACAACAATATTCTGTTTGTCCCTTACCACAGGCTTCATAACTTTGAAAACCTCAATCATGTCTCCTCTTCACTTTATCTGCTCTTAGGGTCAATCCTAAATAGTGGAAGAAGCCCAGGCCTGAGAATCAGAAGACCTGAGTTCTAATCCTCGAACTGCCACTTGCTTGCTGTGTGGTCCTGGACAAGTCATTTTATCTTTTTGTGGCTCAGTTTCTGTCTCTGTAAAATAGGGATTCAGTACCTGGTTTCGCTCCCTCCCACCAGAGTGTGAGCCCAGTGTGGGACAGGACCTGTATCTAACTTGATTATCTTGTATCTACCCCAGCCCTTAGTACAGTACTTGGCACACTGTAAGCACTTAAATA